>NC_089401.1:2835584-4253377 GCF_020647795.1 Trichoderma atroviride | reverse complement strand
TACCCAGCTCCCGCTTCAGCTCATCCGTCACCCCAAGGCGATGCGCCGTCGTAAAGGACTGCGTAACCAGCGCCGTGAAGCCCTTTGTCAGCGACGCAAAGCACATCTTGAGACCGCTGGCCGCGCCAATCTCGGGCGAAATAGAGCGCAGCTGTAAGACTGACGTGAGCCTTTCTCCATCCGGCAGCGCTGATAGCGAGTGAGGCCCCGAGATGGGAATGCTAGGCTGATCCCACGCGGCCTCTGTGCCCTCTTGGCTACTGGAATCTTTCAGGCTGGGAGGTCCACCCAGGATGCAGGCATCGATGAACTTGACGGGCACTCTCGCCTTTTCGAACAAGGACACGATGCTCTTACACGTTGAGGGCGCCACGGCGTTTAGGTCAACATAGTAGATTGTTTCCTCGTGAGAGCCGCCTGACAGCGCATCGACGATTCGCTGAGCCGTGGCTTCAGCATCTCGCGGCGGCACCACCGAGAAGATGACGGAGCACTGCTGCACGAGCTCTAAATCTGACGAGAGCAGCTCAACCTTGGCGTTGCGGGCTCTTTCGAGTGTATCCTCGCTAGCGAAATGAAGATTTAGCTCCTATTACCCCTCATCTTGTTCTAATCTGGCCCAGGTTCATCAAAAGACCCTTGTGATTTCCATCTACGTACCTTCGATTCTGGCCATTGGTAGCTACGGGAAATCCATGAGCAATTAAGAGCCTGGCAATGCCAGCGCCCATATCACCCAGTGATAAAATGCCGACTTTGGTCGGTGTGCTCTGATCTGAAGAAGCCATTTCTAGTGAGATTGAAATTTGGTGTAGGAAAGAGAGAATGATGCTTGTGCCCTGCTGGTCATGACTTGATAAATGGCGTATTAAACGATTTGGTTGACGAATGGTGTATATCCGGGCCGCTCTACCGCTGTGGTGGATCTATCTGTCAGCCAATGGCCCCCAACGGTGAGATTGTGTATAGCCAATTTGAGCCAGATGATAGTTAGTTTATATGGATTCAAGTATGAGATTTCCTTATCAACATCCATTGTAGGAGTGGTTCTTGAAACCCCCGCTTCTTCAAGGTGCATGCCGTATTAATAGGTGAAAAGCATCTTCATATGGACTCTCGACAAATGTATTCATGGCATCAAACATCTTAACCCGACCTGAAAAGCAATCCATTCGTAATGACAACACACTATGCTGAATTATATATGCTCTGTCTCCCATGCTCCAGATGGCATTTTCTTGAAACATAGAGTCCCATACTGTCGAATCCCAACACCCAGATGAAATACACATACACTCCCTTTGCCATGCGTGATTATTACTCAATCATATCAATGTCATCAGCGTGAGCCGGCGCAGGGGCCGCTTCGCTTGGTGCAACTGCTTCTGCGGCTGCTTCTGCGACAGGCTCCGCAGCTCCACCATTGGCGTTGAAGTAATCCTCCATCTCGGCGTCCAGTTCCTCTTGAGTCTTCTTAGGTCGAGGAGTGTTGGTTCGCTCAGCACGAGCTCCTCCTCCTCCTCGGCCTCCTCGGCCGCCACGGGCCGAATCTTGATCTCTTCCACCTTCGCGGCGGGCACCAGGGCGACGTCCTCCTGCGCCACGACGAGGCGGCATAGGACTTCGTGAACGACTACCGCCGCCTGGAACGTATCGATCAATGCCTCTACGAGCAGCGTCTTCTTCGTCGTATCTTCGGTGAGGGGAGAGGGATCGGGATCTGCCACCAGGAGCAGAAATACGTTCTGACAGGGGCTTTCCTGGCATCACGGCGGTATCGAACGGGTTTCGAGAAGGACCGCTTGACAGCGCAGTCAGCCGAATTGGCTGGCCTATACATCATATTAGTCGCGAAATTTGGATGCTCAGCTCGACGGAAGATGGCGTACCGTTGGCGTTTGCACCATCAAACTGTTTGATGGCTTCAGCAGCGTCTTCTTTGTCTTCGTATGTGACAAAGGCCACGCCCTCAGACCGACCAGAGCGGTCATATCGCAGTTGTAACTTCGAAATAGGGCCAATTCTTCTGAAAAGTTCCTACGAAAGAATCAGCCAAAGTGGCCTTGGAAAGTTGAATTGTGAGTAGGACATACATCGAGATCTTCCTCTGTAAGGTCGTAGTGGATATTCTCCACGCGAAGTCGGGTGCCGCGAGCATCTCCTCTAAAAATAGGTATTAGACCAGCTTATTGCGATGTGGATTTTCCGTTTCTATGTAAACCGACTTACCCGCTGGGAGAATCGCGCCTGCGACGGGGTGCTGCTCTGCTGTTGCGATAGGCTGGGAAACGATGAGTCGAGTTCATTGGAGGAAGAAAGTATTTAGCAGAGGTAGGGTGTGACTGTACTGTTCTCTTCGTATCGATCATGAACCCATTCACTGTGATAATTGAGTTAGCATTGGCTCTCTGGCAAGCGTTATACACCGATTCATGACCAACCTGTCTAGGTTTCGAGGTTCGCTGCGACTAGACTGTACGGTCGACCCAAGAGCTGGTTAGCGAGGAAGTTTACAGTGTGGGATCCATTGCTGGATCGGCAAAAACTCCGAAAATCGATTGACCGAAGGAGTGCGCAGAGCATCAGACGAAGTCGAGTGCTAGGAGAAGAGGAAGTTCAACCTAAGCAGCGAGTCAGCCTCGCGCGGCCACTTGCAGCCCCCAAAAGGCTCCCAGAAATGATGGCAGCACGCACCTTTTTCACCCCGTCACGGGGGAAATCTTGGCGATCACGGCGGCGGTCACCACCGCGTCGGTTGCGAGATCCATTGCTGCGCTGGTGGACTGGTTAGCCGTGGTCTTTGCGGCCTTGCAATGGAGGCAAGGCTGGCGGATTCGAGATGGACAAGAGGCACCAACCTTGTCAGCAATGATTTCGTCGAGGCCGCGGTCCATTTTATCAGAAGCCATTGCGAGGACGAAAGTGTGGAATGCCGCAGACGGATATGTGCACGGCTTTGGACTGGGCGGATAGGAGAAGATGCGAGATGTGAAGGAGACGAAGAATAGCCAAATCGTGAGTCCGAGGCGGCGACGTTAGGCTAGTTGATTTGATAGGCATGGGAGACACAGTAGTGCTGCTACGTACTAGCACATGCCGCTGCAGCGCGTAGGGGTCGCCGAAGGATTAGGGGTCTCCAGCGTGCTGGCCGAAAAAGGTTCCAGCCATCGGTGACTTGGCCTTGCTATTTCATTTTTTTTTTCACTTCTATGAGATACGGTTGGAGGAAGAAGAATTTACTTGGAGTGATTGAAGTCTGTGAACTACGGAATTGTCAAAATTAGAGCATAGCTGAATATTGTTGTGAAGATTCATTTCCAATACCACAGAAGAAGAATCTGCAGTCTCGACGCTTGGACGGACGCTTGCAGCACACAATGGCGGGCTGCTTTTGCATCTACAGCATGTCCCGCCACTAGATTAGCGGTCGAAGAATGCAACTGGAAATGGGCGTCGGCCCCAGAATTAATCCGGTGCCCCTGAACCTCCAAGGTCGCCAATCGCAGCCGTGGCACCGGCCAGTAGAGCATTTGCTGTCGTATTTCACAAGCAATTCCCTTGTTTGGGCGGCGATTGGCTCGTATTCCTTGACTCTGTCCTTTTTTTAGGGTACGGTGGGAGTAACGAGATACGGCGTGTGAGCACCAATCACGCCTTGCTTCTCTGTCTTCTTTCTCTCCCTCTCTTTTTTCTTCATTCCTATCTTGTCCCCCAGCGCGGGCCACCATTTCAACTTCGAACTAGACCCAGTGTCTTCAACGTTCCATGCCCTGACGCTCGTTTCAGCTGGACGCAGTATCTTGGACTTCATTTTTGTGCTGCGCTGATTTCCGGTCGACTCGATCGCGAAGCCGAACGAGGGCCTACCGAGCCAGATTCTTAATATCTAATCACCAAAAAAGACACCAGATAAGGCTCCATGGCTCGACCCTTGGGGTCAGTCCGCCTCAAGAAGGCCAATTCCTCGACCCTCCTCCTGGGTGCTGTACTCTGCATCTTCATAATCATCTTCCTTGTTTCGCCGTCAAGTCCTGCCTCCGCTGGCAGGCTGTCCAACATTGTCTCGGCCCAACATCATTTGTCGCCCCCTACGTCGCCGTACAAGAGCTCGCGATCAGGCGTTCAAGGACCCCCGCCGGTTACGCGATATGACCTCAACAAAGTTACGGTCACGCCCGATCCCATCAAGAACCAGGAGCACATCCTCGTTCTGACGCCAATGGCCAGATTCTACCAAGAGTATTGGGACAATCTCCTGCGATTGAGCTACCCCCACGAGCTGATTACTTTGGGCTTCATCTTGCCCAAGACGAAGGAGGGGAACCAGGCCACTGCGGCGCTGCAGCAGCAGATTCAAAAGATACAGAACCATGGCGCAGAGAAGGATCGGTTCAAGAGCATCATCATTCTGCGCCAAGACTTTGACCCTGCTGTTGTGTCTCAGGACGAATCCGAGCGCCACAAGCTGGGTAACCAAAAGGCTCGCCGCGAGATCATGGCCAAGGCTCGCAATTCACTGCTCTTCACGACGCTAGGCCCGGCTACATCCTGGGTGCTGTGGCTCGATGCCGACATTGTCGAGTCTCCCCCCGACCCTGATCCAAGATCTCGCCTCCCACGACAAGCCCGTCATCGTTGCGAACTGCTACCAGAAATACTACGACCCCGAAACCAAAAAGATGGCTGAGCGCCCATACGACTTCAACAGCTGGCAGGACAGCGAGACTGCGCTCAAGATGGCCGAGCAGATGGGACCCGACGACATCCTCCTTGAGGGCTACGCAGAGCTTGCGACTTACAGGACCCTCATGGCGTACATGAGCAACCCCGGTAGTCCCAAGGACCTGGCAGTTCCTCTAGATGGAGTTGGTAGCACCGCATTGCTCGTCAAGGCCGACGTGCACAGAGATGGAGCCATGTTCCCTGCCTTTTCCTTCTACCACTTGATCGAGAGCGAAGGCTTTGCCAAGATGGCTAAGCGCCTGGGATGGCAGCCATACGGCCTTCCCAACTACAAAGTGAGTATTCGCCGCAACCTCCCTCTATTCCTCAAAGGAGAAGCTAACAGGAATGCGCTAGGTCTACCATTATAATGAGTAAATCAGAGATACATAATCTATTTTTTTCTTTTACTTCACAGCGGCTGAGAGTTCTTTCTCTCTCTTGTCACTCTTATTTCATTACGATTACGACTTTGTTGGGCTGAGGCCTTGAAGGCATTTGGGCTCGAACTGGAGAGGTGCTGTAAGATCAATGGGCACTTATTTGATCTTTTCTTTTCTTTTCTTTTTTGGCTTTGCGTCTCTAGAATTCAATTACAAAAAAGGGAAGATGCTCGGATGGTGTCTTGGTTAGGGAAGTCTGGGCAGGGCAAGGGCAAGGCATAGGCAAAAAAAGACAAAACCAAACAAAACCAAAACGGCACGGCGCGACGTGGCGCGGGCGTTTTTTTTTTTTCTCCTTGAAAGCATCTACCTATTAACCTCTGGCATATGAAATTTATATAGATAACCCCCCCCTTTTACTCTTTACTATTTTTTATCTTATATTTCAATCACCATTGTCGAATCGCAGGCAGCAGCAGGGAAGAGGAAAAGAAGCAGAGAGGGGGACGGGATGAAGGGAGAGAATAACAGGTGGCTCCCTTGCGATACGTGCTTATTACTTATATGCCTTTTAGTCAAATTATGTTGGGATGGGGTCGATGGCGGCAGTAGAGCTATGTTTTTTTTTTTTTTTTTTAAATTTTTTTTTTACGTATTGTATGTAAGTTGGGATAGAATCAAATGAAAGCGATGCACAATGTGCCAATAACGATGACATTGAATCCGTGATATAAAGCTCTCTCGCAGCTACTCCTCAAAAGTCTCGTCCAGGCCAGCCCATATATAATACCCTTCCGCCGTACCCAAAATCATTACAAACAACGGCTACTACTATACCAATTACATTTGCCATATATTCAAAACCAAGAATCGAATCACAAAAGAATAGTCAAAGACAATAAGAAACAGCTCTCCTCTCTCCTCTCCTCATCAAGGCCCATCATACCTCCCCTCCGGCTCAGAACACCAATACTGCACCAACTTGCGCGTCCCCACGACATCGCCGCCCCTCAGCAGCGCCGCAACGTCCACGTTCAGCGGGCTGTCCGTCTCCGGGTATCCCAGCAGCATCCGCACCGCGCGCACGCACTGCAGCACGCTATACGTCGGCGTCCACTTGTCCTTGAGCAGGTCCAGGCAGATCTCGCCCGTCTGCAGCGCAATGTTGGGGTGGATGATTTGCGTCACGAAGCGCATCTTGGGGGGCGCCAGCGGGTACGACGTCGAGAGCTGGATGTTGATGAGCCATCGGCCCTCTGTAGCATTCAATATGTTAAAACAGGATTTTTTCAAGCGATCAAGGGGCTACGCAAGACTCACCATCGTATCCAGATCCAATCCCCTTGCCATTAATCACCGCCTCCCACTCAAACAAATCATCCTCATTCACCGGCCCAAGCCTCTCCACGCCCTTTTCGTCCTTTTGCTCCTTGCGCCAGTTCTCCATCTCCTTGATGAGCCGTTTCGCTCCGCTTCTGGCGCTGGCAGACATTGTGATTTGTGGTTTCGAGTGGTTTTTGTATTGGTACGTGCAATTAAATGCGTTTTCGGTCGCTAAGGAAATGCTTGGGCGCAAGTCGTAGATGGAAAGCCGCGGCCGGCTTTCTTTGTCTTTTTATTGGATTTTGCTGCGATGTGATGGAGTGTCGCGTAAAAGTTGACAGAAGATGGCTTTTCGCTTTCGCTACTGGAATCGATTTCAAAAAGACGCGAAACGAGAAAACGCTTCTATGTGACTATCATGCTGCGGCGGGTATACGATGTGAAATTGCAAACAATAACAAACAACAGCGAGGCTATCGGCTAGAGCTTGGAGCTGAGCGCAGGGGTCCAAGCCGCGGCTACGGGTGACATTCAACGGGCTTAGTCAGCACATGATTTGCGCAGCTGGGACAACTTGAATGTGTGCAGACGTCCTTTTCATTAATTGATGAATGAAAACATCATCCAAATGGTCTCACACAGGCGTAATAGAAGCAATGAGCATAGTGCTGTTGATGCTTGTCCTGGTCCAAACATATATTCATCGGTTTTACGAGCTATATCAAACAATTCTTTTTCCTTGCTGCAACGAAAAAAATATCAAAACACCCAACAGTAGCGCACGCCAAACATTTTGCTTTCTATTCCCGCTTCTTCCTTCGTACGCCTGCAGAAGCCCCCGAAGTCCCAGTGCCTGTCCTACTTGATACTGTCCTTCTCGTTGGTGCCGGGTCAGACTTCTTCCTGGTTGTCGAGCGCGTGCGAGATGGCGCCCGTTCAGGCCCGGAAGGAGATTCAACCTCGACCTCGACCACGATTTCTTCTCTGCCCTTTGCTGTTCTGCTCGAACTCTCCGTTCTGCTTGTCCGTTCCTCTACCAATGCCAGTTCTTCGCTTGTATCATCAGAGCTCTGCCGTCTAGACGAACCTTGCCGGCTCCACTCAGACACGGACTCAGGTCGACCCTGTCGTGACATGGAACTTAAATCAGACTGTCCAGAGCCATGACGCTTGGGAGCAGCATTTGTAGCGGCGCGAGGGCCAGCTGTTTGGTACTTGAAGGGGTCCCTGGGAGGCTCCTCATGGAAGCTGGTTGGCCGCGATGTAGAAATTGTAGACTTTGGCCGAGGGCGTGAACCGGATGGAGGGGGAAAGTATCCCATCTGAGGAGAAATTTCGTCATGCGTCTCGCTTCCCGAGGGCTGTCTTGATACCGGATTGGAACCGGATTCAGAACCTCCCAGTCGAGCCATTGACCCAAACTGAGAAAGCGGTATGGCCACGCGCTCTTGGCGACGCCGGCGATTTCTTCGCTCCTCCGCCTCCATGCGCTGTTGCCTTCGTTCGAGGGCTTTGATCTCTTCTTTGCTAAGCCTGACGTCTGTCCTCCCTTTGGCTTGTGCCTTGTTGATTCGATAGAGCGCCTTTTCCACCAAGGCCGCTTCCCACTCATCTTCTTCATCTTGCTGGTCGTCCGAATAGTCTTCGTCATAGCTATCGCCAGACGAGCTATCCTCTTCATCTCCCGACTCGTATCGCCGCTGATTGCGACGCACGATGCCACCTTCTCTGTTCCTTGACCCTTGTCCATCCTCATCATCGTCATTCGAGGCCAACTCCTCGACTCTTTCATCGTAGTGCGCAGCATCTCCACTTGTATTCCTCCGCCCGCGCCGCGATGGTCTTCCCCATTGGGGCGCAAATTTGGGAGCTCGCGGCCGACCATTTAGACCGCCTCCCCGGAAAAAGCCTCATCGATGGGCTTGTCCATAAAGCTTGCGTGACCCTGTATATTTAGTTAGCAACTGCGTACCAGTAGTAATCCAGAAAAAGAAAAAAAAAAAAACAAGCTCGACTTACAATAATTGCTGTTCCAGATGCACCTATTAACCAGAGCAGGGTAGAGAAGGGAGAGGCAATCAGTCCAAGGGGAATGCTGACAACGAGGAGTCCAGTGTAGAGCTGCGACGAAGTAGCCTTGAAGCTGCCGATTTCCAAATCTCTTCCATCCAATTTGCCAATGAACCACATGCCAAAGACGACCAGGATGATGTCGAACATCAGTAGCCAGTTGGTCAGCAGGGCGTACAGGCTGAGCATGACAAAAACCACGGCATAGTTGCTGGAGAAGTGGCTCAGGTTGTAGTTGACACGCGACTGCACCTCACCAAAGTTGGCGGGCTTGGACAGGCGCTTGAAGTCGAAAAACTCGGAGATTGGCCTCAGGTTAGAGAAGCGACCGCTCAGAGGTCCCGCGCGCAATCCCTGGAAGCGCTCTCCAAGGTTGAGGCGGGACGTGATGAGGTCGAGAGGGATCTGAATGCGAGACATTGTTGATGGTGTTTCTTCTCTTTCTCGAGCGTAGTGATGGGTTGTATAAATAGAATTAGTCGCACGGGACTCAAGCTAGATGAGTCGCTTTTTGTTGTATACGTGTAAATAGCGATGGAGCAGTCAGGCAGCCGCGATTGCAGAAGCCACGGTAGCAGTATTGCTTCAATGGATAGGTATGCAAGAAGCTTGGATGCGCAACTAGGCAAAAAGAGGACCCTGTTAGCAGGCGTGATCGTGGAAGATTGCGTGGCGGAGCGGGTACAGAATCCCCAGAAAAAGGCGAAAGGCGTTAAAATAGAAGATTGAGAGAGAGAGAGAGAGAGAGAGAGAGAGAGAGGCTAAGCTAGCAGCATCGCATCCAATCTTGGTGAAGAAGACACAAAGCGCAACGCCCCTGAAAGTGAAACGTACATACCAGAGCCAGTCAAGGTCAGACACTTGAAGCGATGCGAAAGAACAGGTCGCGCGTCGACTTTTCTTTATTTGTTGAAAAGGAGTAAATGGCGTCGATCGCTGTTAAAGTTTTGAGGTTCCTGGATTGCGCCAGGGGTGCAAGTACAAGCACCGCAGAGTTGTGCGACGGAGTACAAAGAGGGAGGGACGTGCTGCGAATACGTGTTCAGTACGTACCACGAGCTACGCCACACAGCGCCTCTCGTTTTGGCTTAAGAAAAAAAAAAAAGAGACAAGACTGTAGCGAGAATCACATGTGAGCCACTCCGAAACAAGTAAAAGAAGACGAGAGAGAATAATTGAAAAATGGAAAAAAGAGGCGTGAAAGTTTCCAGGTGTCAATGACCACCTTTGGACTATTCGATTTTTTTTTCTCTTCTTCTTTTAGGTTCTTCTTCACCCTTCCTCCCCAATGGTCGCGCAAGAGTAAGATTCGTACCTCGTATTAGTCTCGAGCCTCAGTGCCAGTCTCGGAAGCCCCGCCTCCAGCAGGCGTCAGACCGCCACACCTGGGCTTGGTGGTGTCTTGTGCTTTTCTTCTCCCGGTTTCCTCCCCCGAAACCGTGTATCGATTGAGAAAGAAGCCGTAGAAAGAAAAAAAAGAGGTGAGAGAAGAGAAAAAAGGAAGAAGAAGAGAAAGGAGAAGAGAAATAGGAAGAGAAGCGAGAAGCGAGAGCCAGAAGCGAGAGGAGATGGGTCGGAACAGAATGAATCCGCGAGCTCGGGCACCTACAGTCCACGTCCCCAGAGGCTCAATTGCGACCGCCGCTATCCACTTCATGCAAGCCGCAACTCTTTGCTGGCCCGAGTCGACGAATGAGATGCACGACCAGCTGTCCTGCAGCAACCACTAAGTGCAGGCCGCCATGCCGATACCTGGACGGCCATGTTTAGCACCTACACCGGTGTGGATGTGACGGTAGCAGCAGCTTTAGAAGGTCTCGAGGTCATCAACTATCTCTAGCCGTTTCTAGCGCGTCAATCAAGTGCTAGCAGTGCCAGTATCCAGCTTCCTAGTTTGTTCGCCCTCAATTGTACGGTGAGCGATGCCACCATCCGATATCTCAATGTTACCTTGGCCTCTTCCCAATCATGCCTGTCTGAAGATTGAGCATCTACTGCAAATATGTGTCAATTTTGACTTTGACTTGGACGTAGTCTCCTCTCTATGCGAACAGGTTCCCACGGCGGAGGATCCTCACCGGTTCTTGGGCACTAATGCTTTGCCGTCTCCAGGCATCACGACATAAGCACCTAACAATGTCAGACACCAAGTGAGAAAGCTGCGACTCCCGCTTAGATAACATTTCCAAAAATTATCATATACTACTGCTCCATTGGCGCTCTTTGTGGAGTCGAAACAGCATTGAGTTATGAGGCATATCTGCCATTCGCCTGCCGTGTTGATTAGAGACATGCGAGGTAGAGTGCACATGAGTTGATAGGCAGCCTGTATGAAAGATGGCTTCTACTGTCCGGTAAACTTTTGTTTCTATTGGCTCTACTGCGTCGAGACTCTATGGGTAGGTATCTCATCGACTATGCCCATACCTATAAAGCAATTATCGTGAGGGATTCCCTAGAGGCATCTAGGCTAAATTTCATGATACTACAATACATCTGTACGGCCTCTTCTCCCATCACATCTTCTTAGAGACCAAGTCCATTCCCATATAAAGAACGCAACATATCTAAATCGTGGGTGCTTCCCGGTAGTATTACAAACATGTATACTATTCATACACAAAGAATCAGAAAAAAAAGAAGGAGAATCCAACGCATAACCTATCGATGCTCCCACGCTATGCCAGGGCCTGCCATACAAAGGAGGGGGTATATAAAACAAATGGGGGCAAACAAAAAATTGACTGGTATAGAGAATAAATGAGACAGAAAAATGTCGTGAAAAGTGAAAGGGCAAACCAAGCCTAGACTTCATAAAAGTAATCCTCGTCTAGTCCTTCCCGACTGGGCACGATGCCAGCTCCAGCCGGAGGACCTTCAAGAGTGTCCATCCTGACGTTGAGAAGCCTAATCTTTAGCCCATATCCGCCCACCAAATTGACAAGCTTGCTCGTCTCCGTCGTGACGGGGGGCTTGGCCGAGCAAAAGGAGCAATCCGTCCAGCCATTCGGAAGCGACGCTATGGCTGGTGGGCCAGAGAGACAAGACGGCCTGCTCTTTGGCCTCGCCGCCGCCAGCAGATACGTCAGCAGGATTCACGAAGCTGTATATGGTAATCTTGGTCTTTGCCTTCTCTGCGGTGCTGGTAATGTTTTGTATAGTTGCCCCGCTTGCCGTTGTCTTGGAGTCGTCGTTGGTTGGAGAGACGTTGGATACGACAGAGCTTATAGTAGAGAGGTCAATCTTCTCCATCAAGGTGTTTAGACCAGGATCTTGTGCCATCTGCTTCTCAAAGTCGGTATAGTGGAGGTACCGGCGGTTGTGAGACAGCCTGGCGAATCTCCAAGGCTTCTTTTCCGCCGCATCTTCCTTCTTCTGGAACCAGGCGCCTTCGAGGAGACACCTGATTCTCTGCTCTTTAACAAACTGCAGGGCTTCTTGCTTCAGCACGTCTCGCACCTGGTAGAGATGCTTGCCCCAGGTTTCCTCAAACGACATCTCCAACAGCTCCATCTGGAGCTCCCGCAGTCTCGTCATGTCGTATTCTTGTAAATCTTCCTCAATCTCCAGTATATCGCGGGTCCGGGGAGCTTGGCCGGCCACCTTTTCTATCAAGATGCGCACCAGCTCTGCAACCTTGTCAAAGTCTTCCTGCACGGCACCCGTGGCTTTCCAGATGCGGAAGAAGCTGTGTAACCCAGCGGCATGCAGACGGGGCCATTGCAGTAGCAACGGCTGAAAGACTCTATCGTAATCCTTCGTGTCGACACCTTGGTGGTATCCCTTTGCGTCCTCCATGTCTGCTTTATCCACGTCAAAGTGTTCATAAAGGATCATCGTCATGGCCAAGCTCGCCCGAGCAACAGGACAACGCTCATTGATGGGCTTTGTGGCCTGTTCCAGCAGCAGCTTCTGGAATCTGTCCTCGTTCTTGCGCACATAGTCTGTCATGTCCATCATTCCCAGATACCCAGCCACATCAAAGTCTTGCGCGGGGCTCTCCGTCTCGAACCCAAGCCTTCTCCATTTCTCCGGGCTGTGCTTCCTACCATCCTTCTTAGTTGCGGTAGTGTCCGTTGAATTGTCTCTGGTGTGGCCATTGGTTGTTGGTCGATCCGGAGCGCTCGAGAGATGCAAGCTCTTGAGCGACCGCCTGTGTTCCGGACGCTCTAGGTCTACCTTGACATCCCTCCACTTTCGCTGGATGACTTTGCTCAGATTCTGAAACTCCAGCGCAGGATGTGCAAGATCCTGAAGCCCGGTGCCTTGCATCAGCTTATAAACCGCCTTGATCAAGCCCAAGTCCTGCAGCCGCTTCATCAGCTTCGGCCACTCCTCGCCAGCCGACTTTCCGTTGCCGCCTGCCATAACACTCTTAGTCGACAAAGCATCTCGAATCAGCGCATTAACTAGCATGAGCGCATTCGCGCAAAGAGCATGGTCCGCGCTATTCAGCTGCTGCACGACCAAGTCAAAAAACTGAGGGTATATGGCCACCGCCGGTTTGAGCGCCCGAAAGCCAAAGGCTTGGTCCTGAATCGGCGACTCTGAGCCGCTCGACTGCGAGTGCCCAACAAGAGCAACCAGAATAGACATGGCGCCTCTCAGGATATTAACCAGAGGATTCGTCACAATAAGTTCCACAATGCGCTCCACCAGCTCGCTCGCGGTAGGGCCCTCGAAGATGTCCCATCCCATGTCCACCTCCAGCAGCCGCGACAGGCTCTGGAGCGCATAGGCGAGAGTGTTGCCGCCAGAGGTCATGATGAGCCGCCGCAGGATGACGAGACCGCCCGAAGATATAAAGACGTCGGCAAAGGCAGGGTCGTTGATCGACGACTGGAGCTTGAAGACAGCCATCTTACGGGCGGCATCTTCGTCGCTAGCCAGCCTCGAGAGCAGCGCGGGGATGTCTGCTTGGTCCATGATGGAGCGAAGCCGTTTCGTGTGGGTGTTGAAGAAGGATTCAGGTTCACCAAGCGCACGTATTTTGGTGATGGTTTGTCGATGATAAAATCATTGCTTTGAAGGAGGATAGGTTTAAGCGAAAGCCCGTAGCTCAGGACAGCTATCGGTGTCGCTTAGTTGGATATGGCGACTGCTGGCGGGAGTCTCGAGTCGAGTCGAGCTCTAGTAGTATCAGGGGATTAGATTGCTATCGCGCCCAATGCGGTTTAGTCGATTGATGGTTCTGCAGGTCCCGGCCTAGTCCCAGCTTTTTTTTTTCTACCACCATTGCGCGCGTCGGGGCGCGTTTCTGCAGCAATTTCTCTTTTTCAGTTTCTATAAGTGACAAGGGGTTAGTTTGGGCTCTGCGTTTGAATTTTGACATGCTTCCCAAAAAGAAAAAGCAAAAGTAAAAGATGTTTATGAGATTTTATACTCATAGTAGCAACAATTTAACACATCGATAGACATGTTTCACATCTACACGGAATATAAAACCCGATAGCAAGGACGTGGTTCTATATTGCCCCGTAGACCCATACCCCATCCTTATTACGGGATGCTTCCAAGCGGGTCTAGAAGTCTCCATTAAATTATCAATGCGCCACACCACGTGACACCCGCCACCTCAGCCTCGTCGTTCAACTGTGGCGCGCCACTCCTACTTTCTCTACAAGCATGCCATCCTCATAACCATTTCCAAGCTTCGATATATCCAGCCTTTAAGTGAAAGAACCAACATAGGAAAAAAAACCCACATCAACAGCCCTCACATCTAATCAATCAACCACCCAAAATGGCCAATTTCCTCGCCTCCATCTTCGGCACAGAGCTTGACAAAGTCAACTGCTCATTCTACTTTGTAAGTTTTTTTTTCCACTGCTGCGCGCCCGCGTCCTTAACAGCTAGAAAAGATAAAAAAAATGCTAACAACCTCCGTGATAGAAAATCGGCGCCTGCCGTCACGGTGACCGCTGCTCGAGAAAACACGTCAAGCCCTCCTACAGCCAGACCATCCTCATGCCCAACCTCTACCAGAACCCCGCCTACGACCCCAAGAACCGGATGAACGCCTCGCAGCTGCAGAACCACTTTGACGCCTTCTACGAGGACATTTGGTGCGAGCTGTGCAAGTACGGCGAGCTGGAAGAGCTCGTCGTATGCGACAACAACAATGACCGTACGTTTTCATCTCCTTTCTTCTAACAATATATAATACATGGCTAACACACTCAAACAGATCTCATCGGCAACGTCTACGCCCGATTCAAATACGAGGACAGCGCCCAAGCCGCCGCCGACACCCTCAACAGCCGCTGGTACGCCGCGCGCCCCATATACTGCGAGCTCAGTCCCGTCACAGACTTCCGCGAGGCCTGCTGCCGCCTAAACTCGGGCGAGGGCTGCGTCCGCGGCGGCTTCTGCAATTTCATCCACCGCAAGAACCCCAGCGAGGAGCTCGACCGCGAGCTCACGCTCAGCACGAAGAAGTGGCTCAAGTCGCGTGGCCGGGACGAGCGGAGCGCCAGCCGATCGCCTACACCGGAGCCTACTAGAAGGAGGTTTTAGAAGAAAGCGCAAGGCAAGAAGAAATGGAGAGATATAACGTTGCGATTAATGTCGTTTTTATTTTTGGAATTGAGAGTAATCAGGATGAACAGATGGGATTATATGTGTACTCTGCGTTCAAAGGCTCGGCGTTTGGGGAAATTCATAAAGCAAAAAAATGTAATCAGTCATCAAAAGGAGAGTTTTACAGTTCTCGTTAGCATCAGCATTGGATCCTTGGCCTGAATTTCAAAAGGTTGATATAGTTGATATATTTCCTAGCTAGCCAACGCTGTCCATCCCATCGCATTGCCCTGCTTGTGCTAGGCCTAGACCAAAAGAACCCGCTCCCTGCCAACACTAAAAGAACATTAAGCACAAATGCATCATGGTGCGCGCCCATTTATATATATAGTAGTAGCCTGGTCCGATGTGTTGCGCCGTTATACTGTTAAGGTATTTCCCGCCCTCTTAGCCAATGATATTACTCCCAAAGTCTCAGTCCTCACACAAAAATCAGTCACCTTTTTCTTTCATTTTTCTCTTCTCATCTCTCACAACAAGTCGCCGCCAGCCGGCAAGTCTTTCTTTAAATCCTGAGCGAAATCGATCAAAGGGCCGTCGGCTGGCTTGCCTGTCGCTGCGAGCAAGGTTTCAATTTCATCAGGGCTCTTTGCGGCCGGTGCAGAAGCTTCGTCATTGCCAAAATCGATCAAGCTGGTCTCCTCCTTTGGTTTCTCAACCACCCGGTTTGTCGACCTTTTGACCGACTTTGGGGATGCGGCTTGTGTTGGAATAGACGGCCTTCGAGTCATTGGCTGACCGGCTACAATAGGATATATGGCCAGAATCTGTTCAGTCTGCTTTTTCGGGGATGCTGAAGAGTCACTGTAGAAATGTCAGCAGCAAGATCAGGGTACGTCAAGGGAGACGGAACCAACATGTGAGCATTGATTATCCACTCCAGATTCTCTTCGCCTTCCTCCGATTCGCCTGGCCCGCTGTGGACGGCACGGAAGAGTCGTGGAAGCCACTCAACATTATCATGAACCCTTGCGGCGGCTTCTTCACGTTGCCGATCTTCAATCTTTGTCTTTTCGTCCGTTGCCAGCTCGTGATTGCGTTCCTTGACGGCGTTGGCAGTCTTCTCCCATAGTCTCTGGGATTCCCGCTCCTCCTGTTCTTCGATGGGCCGTGCCAGAGGTGGGCTAGGTTTTGATTTGTTGGCATCAAAGAACATGTCCCGGTGGCCCGTCTAGATTTACCCATGTTAGCTAAAAAAACACTTAGTTGCGCGATGAGCGCGGCCAAAACTTACCGCCATATCCTTGATATACATCTCCTCGCTCCACAAGCCAGACAGCTCATACAGAACTTCGCCGGTGCTCTCCCTCTTTATAACACCGCCAATAGCGTTGTAGGTACCTCCAACCCAGCCCTTTGTCTTAAAATCGATATCAGCGGTCAAATCCAGCTCAGGGCATCGCACAAAGCTGTGGTCGCCAAGCTCGTATTTCATTTTGCCAAACAGGATTCCCCTCGCATACATGTTGGGTTGTGTCAGGATACTGCATCAATGTTAGCACTAGTGGCTGCGATTCGGGACAGATTATGCAGAGACTGACTATTGCTCTCCCCTGGACTTGTTGCTGCCTCTGTTCAATAAGGAAAGGAAAGCAATGCCTTCCATCAGACTAGCTGCAGAGTTACCCAGGAATCGACTCCGGGGTTTGAGGGTTCCGTCGATCCGAATGTGATGATCCGGTGCCATGTAGAAATAGCTTGACTTGGGAGGATGGTGTGAAGTCTGTTCGGAGATGTAGTAAGCTCGCTTGCCGCCTTCGAGGTCCCAGTAGCAGGAGAATATTTCGCCCAGGATCGGATTCAACGGTTTCTTGACTCCCCTGCGAATCGTTAGCCAAATTGCGCCAGCTCGCTCTGTTTGGAGGAATGCGTACGGTGGTCGGATATGCCAGCCGCTCAGGTAAAACTTGACGACTGATACGAATCGTTCAGTAGGATCCTCGATTGTCGGAATGTGCAGGAGCATCTCGGGGTGGCACATGAAGCTAAAACATAGTCAGCACTGCCATTGAGCGTATGATGTCGGCAACTATCGGCGCACTTGGTTATTCTCTCGAGCATGCTTCGAGGCTCAAGAATAAAGGTCGGCAAGACAACGCGACTCAGATCGGCACCAGGGCGCAGCTGGGAGATGATGTGAGTGAGAACTGCGTGCATCGTGGTCAGCCCGGTGTTTCCTTATATTGGCCGCTCAGAGTAATGACTAGGGAGCTGGGTTCCGAGAGTCTCCAAGCAGTTGAATGCAGCGCAAGCTTGATGCATCTCTCTGATCGCAAAGCCAAGCAAAGCCAAGCCATTTCCCCCTCCCCCCGCCATGTATATATGGTGTTGCTGCAACTTACCATTGCCCTGATCGGGCTCCATCACCTGGGTATCGTCATCGTTATCAGTCCTCGCATCGTCGGTGGAGGATCGGTTGCCTGCAGTTGGTTGCGTTAACCAGTTGGTAAACATTTTGGAGGTGCAGGGTGGTGTCGTGAAGTAAATGAGAGGTTGCAAAAAAAAAAGTTGAAGATGCACGATCGTAAAGCCGAGCAAGCTTTGCGAGCTCGGAAGACGAAAGGAGGAAGCAGAGATTAAGGGGTGCTTAGGGCAAAATAGGGCATAGAAAAAGCTCGCCCTATTGCAGAGAAAGCAAGGACGAGAGAATATACAAAGAATACTCCTTTCGTCTCTGCCTTGGCGCCGGGTTGTTTGTGTTTTGCAGGTTGTCGAAATGGAACAAGGGAAAAAAAAGAGGTCACTCAGGTCTAAAGAAATGACGAAGCGGAGGGGTCATTTAGCACCGACTTACTACCAGTTGTAGAGGATCTGTTCCTCCGGGGGAGAGCTAGCACGGATGAGAGCCCCATGGCCCGAAAATTGGGTAGTAGCTAGGACAGCTCGGCTGGGAACCAAAGAGAAATATCCAGCGGCCGGTAGCCCCTCTGACTCCTTTTTTTTCTTTTCTTTATCAATAAATCTGATCGAACAAGGGCAGTGGGAAAAAAACAGTAGAGACCAGGCTAGGGCGTGTAAGAGGCGTTCGTGGCGAGAGCTAGCAATCGACGAGCTGCAGCAGGGCGAGCTGGATTCCTTCTTCTTGGCAGCCGGAATCGACTGTGAATCCCAAAAATGTCTGGACGGCCCTTGACTTGGCCTGTAACAGCTTTGGGTTCCTTGTGGTGGGCGTTAAAGCGCCTTCAACGGTGGCGGAGCAGCTATGTCTAAACTGACTGACGTATCTGTCTAACTGGCAGCTCGAGGCGGCTGATGGAGTAAGTGAATAAGACGGCTCAAGTCCGCCCGCTTGGCTCCGGAGAGAGGCGCTTAGCAAAAAAGTTACAAAGGGCAAAGTAAGAAGCGACGGAGAATGAAGAGGAAAGATGGGAGAGAGAGAGGAAAGAAGAAGAGAAAATGCCAAGCCAAAAAGGACGGGAAAGAAAAAACTACGTCAAGCTAGAAAAAGACCAAGATGGATCAGCCGGGGTAAGTTTATGTCTTGTCATGTTTTTAGCCAGGAATGCAGCCAAGTGAAGGCTGCCTTTGTACCACGGCTCTACGTCTATGAGCTGATCTACTTGGGACCGCATCCATGTACACGGGATATACCACGAAATGGCCCTGCAGCCACCCAGATGCGATGAATCATAAGGTACAAGACGGTAGTTGATGGTTTCCAATGGACGCCCATAGCCGGTGCCGGCTGCCGAAGCTCTGTCTGTGTTCACCACCTTGCCTATTATTAGGCCGCATCGTTCGCAGCTCGGGTGCCTACAGACAGACTACGTAAGGCCAGTCGTAGTGGACTGAGGCCTCCTCTGCGGGCGATGATGCCATAGAAAACAATAGGCGGCGGCGAAAAAAAAAAAAAAAAAAAAAAAAAGCTTCTGGAGGGAACAAAGAGCAAGCCCGCCTGGCACATGTTAGACAGGACGCCTTTGCCAGGACATCGGTATACGAGGTACTCTGTACCCCAGCCAAAGGCCAGCATCACATGCTTTTCATGTCCTCTGTACATTAGTGCCCCCAACATTCTATGACGTTGCGCGCTAGGACCCTCCGCAAGGCGCCAGAGCTAAGGCCGTTCCAGACGCATCCAACAGCATGGTTGACATGCGAAAAGCGCTCGGAATTAGGTCAGCGGCATGTCTGTGTGGACGCACACGCAGCAGGCACTGATATTCGGACGCTGGGCCGCGTGGGATGGTGACGAGGCAAGTTCCCGACGGAGTATATATGCATGGGAGAGTTGAAGAGCTGAGAGAATTTATAGCAGCTTGGACATGTAAGGCAGCCAGACAGATGCTTGGGCTGAGCCAAATCCATACCGAGGTCTAGTCTGGTCTAGAAGAAACATACCGATATCGTGGTCCTTTCAAGCACTATTACTGGACCCTTACACTTTACTTACTGAACTGGCACCAAAACTTACTGCACACCCCGAGAACAGCAGTTCCCGGCGCAAGACAACTTCCATTCTAGCCCAAGCGCTTTCCATCAAAATAAACCCTCAATGAGTAATACCACGGACAAATAGCAGGAACCACATAGTAATTTGAAACGCCATAAGCAGCCAACGGGTTTTTTGTGTTTCCCCCCCTCTCTTCTCTTACTAACCATGCATGTACTGCATCATATGAACAAGCAATAATACCCAGGTACCTAGCTATAATAGCTATACTAATAGTTATAATAAAAGGTTAAAGCCAGGGCCATCCTTCCCCAACAAAAAAATCCCTTTTTTCCCCCATGTCCAGAAAACCCAGTTTATCCCATCGCAGTAATTCATTCGGTTGCCGGAACTCTCCCCGAAGCCGCGCGGGGGTCACCAGCCCACGCTCCTCGGAGTCGATATAAACTCCGGCCATTTCAATTTGCTAAGAAAGAGAGAGATAGGCCTGCATAGAATGATAGATCCTACACAAGGAAAAAATAATCATACATAAAAAGATGGGCGTCCACGCGACCTACTACTCTCCCGGTTCAAAAACAAGAAAATCAGCCCCCTTATTAGTATCCCGCCGCTCCCGAGGTATAGGCCAAAGGAGCCCGTTAAGCAACTTGCCACCGCCGGTTCCTTTATGTTGACCCGAGGGATTACTTATGGCTTTTTTTCTTGCATCTTGAATGTCTCCGGCTGACGGGAGCGTCAATTGACCAAGTTGGTGCGTGGCGCCATCTTCCCATGCCCGGATCTGACTTAGTCACAATACCAAGAGTTGAGGCGTCACCTTGTCAATTTATACATCAATCGGTCCAATTAATCTAGCCATCCTCCCTCGTCCGAAAGGCACCTGTGGTTCTGGGTTCTAGAAACAATAAAGAAGATAACAAGAGAAACTTAACAGTCCAGGTATACACACACCAGAATCTTCATGTTGATTATATAACTGCGTTTGGTCGGCCCGGTTTAGAGAACATAGTTTTTCCAAATTACTCTGTCTCCCTCAGCCAATGCTTGCAACAAAAAGAAAAGAGAAAAAAAAAATTACATCAATCGCTAAATCTGACGCTGTTCTTCATATCAGGGTCATGCTCCTGCTCTTCATATTTTCTCTTCTTGGGTATTCATATAGTATGCCTCCGTAGATGCATGTGCTGCTCTCTCATACTGGTAGATAGCCTGATCATTTGGCTCGCTCCCCCACATATCCATTTCCAACTTCCTCTTGGCTCTTCTCCTCTCTTCTCTTCTCCTTGAACCCGATCTTTCGTTGCTTTTGATATCCCATGATACTAATACTAGTAGTCTACTCCAAAAACTCCGGCACGCTAGAAAGCAGGATGCATATTGCTTGCTATGTTGCAGCTCTTTTGACAACGCGTTTGCGGAACGCAGCGTGACCATTGTTCATGTGCGCATGCCGTCGCCAGTTTCGTACAAGTTGACATTCTACGTATCCTCGTAGGCGCTATCCACTCATTTCACTCGTGATATTCTCGAGGAGCCCTTTATAGGGGCTGGAAGACACTGCGCAAGGCGATCTCGGTCTATGCATGCACATTGTCAGCAAACAGATCATTCATTTTTTTTCCCCTGGACAGTAAATACGACAAGAAAACGTGGGCTTACCTTCTTCGTTTTCAAACATGATCGATATATCGTCATGCTCACCCGGCAAGTCCGGTAGATCCAGGCAAACAAAGGCCATATCATCATAATCCCCATCCTTGTCGGCCGGCAGCCGCGGGAGAGGAAACTTGGCATCAATAAACCTGATGCCTGATTTGCCGCTCCTGTGGAAGGCCTCGTACAGATCTGTTTGCTTCAACACAAAATTCATACAATGTCCATGGCTAAACTCTTCGAAAAATGCCAACAGCTGCAGCTGCTTGTCCTCTTGCTTGATGACCTGGATTCTGGTGTATCCTGCCTCCCACTTCTTGTGGATGGGCACAACCATGCGGCGTCGCGCAATGGCAAAGGTCACTGCCAGCGAATCAAAAATGACTTCAAAGCCAAAGACTGCGTACTGGAAGGCATGGAGGTCCTTGAGGTTGTTGAATTCGATTGATCGTATCGTCTGGTTCATCTTGATAAGCTGCAGCGAGTCCCACATGTTCCTCGGCACGTCCTTGCCCACTTGCGATTCTGCAATGGCAATAGTCATATCCGCCTGGGGTTGGCGAAGCAGCTTAAGCACTCTAGCGTTGCTAACCTCCAAGCGCATGCGTAATTCGCCAGGCTCAACATTGATTCTGTCCGTAATCGTGCCATACTGATGCTCCAGAACAATCCTCAGTCTGTCTGCGAGTACCGTAGGGGCCTCCTCTCCCTCAGAGCCGTACTCGTCATTCACGACTCTGCCTGCTTTCCACTGCAGTCGGCTGAATGGCGACATGCCAAGCGGCTCGCGAAGGCTTTGGGCAATGGTGACGCCGGCAATTGGCACATCGGCGAACACTTTCTCGCCGGGCTCTACAGATGTACCCGTGAGTAAAGAGTGGAAGCGATTCCGCTCCTTTTCGTCACCAAACACCATGACCATGCGTCCCTTTTGCCGGCCATTTTCAAATTTGACCGAAAAGGCAGGCAAGTCTCCCTCAGCCCTGAAGAATCCAAACTGCACAGGCAGCGGGGGAGGATAGGAGTGAGACACTCCACAAGCCGTCCTCGTCTTTGGTCCTGTGACAATTGCAATGCGGAACCCGGTGTGCCAGGTCCGTTGGCCCTGAGGGCCGTTCTCTTTTCGGAGTTTTTCAAAGAGGGCTAAATCGCAAGAAGGTATCGATTCCTTGGGGAAAGCACGGGAGTTGGGATCCGCATCCAGGTACTGAAACGATCGGAGGGTGTTTCGAAACACAACTTGTTCGTCTGGCCGAGGCTGGAGAGTCGCCTGGAGCTTCGTGGCGTAGTCGTACATGTTGTAAAGCATCTTGTAATCACTCTGGGATAAGTGCAAGGCCAGCTTGAAGCCACGCGGCAGGCGCAGATCAAAGGAAGAAGTCTCAGGCCTCCAGCGGATATCTTCCCACGATGGCCCGGTTCCTTTGCTTCGGTCTTGGATAGGTAGCTGGATATTGCCATCTTGGCTAGATACCACAAAGATGAGTCCATTCTGCCTGCTGGGTCGCACCAAGGAAACCATGCAGGGGAAGCGTAGCTGCTTGTTCTCTCTGCCTTGCTCCATCAAGAACACATCCGCCGACATTCTCCCATAGCAAAACGTCTCTGTCGTATCACCTACGGGGAATGCGTCCAGTAGCTCCAGATAATTCATAGGGTGCTGCATCGCGGTGAGGCCGCCGCCCCAGTTGCCCGTCATCAAAGCCACCAGATCCTGGCTGAGAGGGGGGGTATTCCACCCAGATGGACTTGTCGATGGTTTGCGGCAGTACCGCATCTTCTGGAGGCAGGATTTCGTTCCGCTTCATCGAGATTGCCAGTTTCGTCAAGGCAGTGACGAGATTCTTGGCCACATCAGCAACCTCGGGGTCTGGGGCTTGGCCTTGTGACTCGACAATATTGGGAAGCACCTCCTGGCAAAGCCAGTATGATTTGGCCAAGTTGGAGTGCGCCTGTTGTCGGTCAAGGTCAAGCTGCATCTGTGACTGGGGGGTCGTTGGGCGATCTCGTATAGCCGCCTCCAGACCCATTCTGCCCTTCAAAAACCACCATAAGCTACCCCGCGCCAGTTGTGACTGAGTGCAGGACCCCAGTGGCCGAACTTGCTCGGCATGTAGTCGAAATAGTGCAAATAGGTGCCTGCTTCGGGCAATAAAAATCCTGAGAGCCTCACTGGCGGCCGCTGCGTCGGTAACTCGCACCGAAAGAGCTCTCGAGGCCATGGACGGCGGAGGACGCGATGCGGGCTCATTCTGCGTGCCGCTGGGGCGTCGTGGCATCTGCCTTGGCGGGTTTGGATTGTTTGGCGAAGCGTGTGCGCTGGAGGTTGTAGACATGGAGGTAACAGGGCTGTACTCGGTGGGCTTCATTTGGACTTCGGGGGATGTAGGTTCTGGCGAATCGTTCAGCTCGCGGGATGGAGGCAGCTTCTTCTCGCCCCAGTCGTGCTCAGAGGCCGCACTGGCGGTGCGAACAGCTTTGGCAAAGGCTCTTCCTTCGGCCAGTGCCATCTGCGCGTTTTGAACTTCAATAAAGGATTTTCTATTTTCATCATTTCTACCTCCTGGAGCCCCCAAGAATCCACCTGGAGAGAGTCCTCCTGGTGAGAGGTTCCTCCCAGGGTCCAGCGAGTTCTGGCGGTCCACCCCAAGCGACGAATTTGTCCTTGTCTTTGGCAGAGTCTTGGTGTCAGCATCAGGGCTATAGATGGACGAGAAGGACGTCTGAACTCGGGATATGGGTTTAGGTATGAAATCATCCTGTGCCGATGAGATGTCGCTGTTCGAGTAAGAGGGCTTGCTGGCGGGGGGTTTTGGTCGGCTCTGAGGAGGAGGAGACGACTGCTGCTGGCCCTTTTGCCTCGACACCTCCATGGTAGGGTTCTCACACTCGTCACCGCCCTCGCCGATGACGTCGGGGAACGTCTCCGTGAACCTGACGGAGAGGCCCTTGCGGCTCGGTCGTGGGCTTCGCTTTGGGGATCGCACTTCGACGCCAGCGCCTGGGGCGAGAGGACGGTTCTGCTGGGCCTGCTGGTTGACGGCCAGCGCCTGGGGAAAGCGGGAGATGCTGGTGTCGAGCTTCGGCAGGGCGACGGTGGGAGGCAGCGGTGGAGGAGGATGTGTAACGTTGAGGGTGTCGGCCGAGCTCAGGAAGGCGTCGAGGTTGGAAGCATTGCTGCTGCTCTCCTCCAGCTTGCGTTCCTTGCCGCCAAACAGCTTGCCCATCAGCCGTCCCCTCTTGGACGACTTGGCCTCGTCGGCCATGTACGATTGCGCGCTGTCCATTGTTGACCGACTGCAGCGCCTGGTGTGGGCGGGATGATGCTTCTGGCGCTGGCGCTGGCTCTCCTGGACGTTTCTGCACCGCCAAGATATGGTGCGGTGTTGGCACCCCCCGTCGCCGGCGCGGGAAAAACACTGGCAGCGAGCAGTCTTTGCCTGTCTTACTCCCCGTGCGCGGCTGGAGTGCTGCAGTTGCAGTGCAGAGGCTGAAGCCGCAGACAACGGGCGATGAAGCTGTAGGAGGGACCGAGTTGGCCAGCCAGCATATGCAGAAGGGTGCAGGCGTGGGCAGGCGGCAGGAATGGCGATTGTACAAGTATGTATGTTTTTTTTTTTTTGGGATGCCACTCGTACAAGTACCACCAACTGCTACAGACGCCTGGGAGGGTGCACTTCTGCGGCTGGTTTATTAGGATTTACTCGCGCACCAGGTGCTATGTCGTCACGAGGGAATCCAATTGGCCTTGATCGGCGTCTCCAGGGAATGGCAAGGAAGTTTCAGAGCATTCAAGACGGCTAGACCACGCAGCGAGCAAACCCACAGCCCTTTTGGAGATGGAGACGACCCTTATCACAGACCCAGGGGTGCAGGTACCACGAGGCTTGTACCTCCTCGCAGGGACGGGCAGAAAGCTGGCGCCGGTACTCGAAAATAGAACCTGCCAAGTACCGCGGGATTCTCTACTGGTCGATACGACGGGCTGCAAATGCTCGTATTCTCGCAGACTCTGTCCCGTTGTGCAGCTTCGATGCTATATTTGCACCTGTGCCGTTGTTCGTGTTTTCCCCTCCCAGTGCCTCAACCACGCCACCTCCAGCCTGCACATCCACAGTCGTGAGCTAAGGCAATCTAGGTGCTCTGCTCGCTCGCAGTGACCTCCATTTCTCTTCGTCGCTCTCCCCACCAACCAGCCCCTGAGCGCCTCCTCCTTGTGCTCATCGCGGGCCAGGAGGGGCTTCGTAGTGGCTTAATAGTGGGGTTCGGCGCCCATCTGCCCCAGCCTGATGGCGCCTAATTCGCTGGAGCAGCAGAGCTTGGCTGGTACCAGAACAGCGAGCACAGAGTTGGGGGCTTCGCCTCCATTCTTTAGCGCCGAGCCTAGACGAGCATCTCAACTCTCTCTTTGTTTTGTCTGTTGAGTGTTGGCTCAGTGCCAAGTCAATACACCTCCAGGGCCATCAATCAACCGCAGCTTTCCAGGGCCTTTCAGGGACATGTAGCCGCTTCGAGTGCCAAACCCGGCTAATCCAAGCGTTGGAGCCGGCCTGCGAGATCCCTGAAACCGAGCGCCGTGACCACCCTCGCCCAAGGTTCAAACTCATCTCGTTCAATATTGAAGGACGACGCATGCAACCGCATCCCATCAAGCTGTTGTTTCCCTTTTCTCGCATCCCTTGTCGGCTGGCTGGCCTTGTCCTCTCTTCGAAACAAATCAGACTCTGCGCGGGTGAGGGTTGACCGCCCAATAGTTTCCATTCTACAAGGGGAGTTAAGGAATGGGCCGACATATTCGCTATAGTTGCCCAGGTACATGCATATTTCCCAATGTTTCGAAGATATTGACTCAAATTCAAAGCCAATTCAGAACTATCGCAACATCTGAACAAGAAAAGGATCCCTCCAAGAGCAGTGATACTGTAGCAGTCGCAACAGTCGGACTTGGATTGGTACAAGTACCAAGTCTTTTGGGGCCAGGACATGATTTGATCTACGCAGGTTATAGCATGGCGGGCGACTGGGGGCACATCAAGCCAAGATCTTGTCTCCTAGTCACCGTATCTAAGCCATCCCATCCCAAATTCGAAAATCTCTGTGTGCGCTTGGAGATCGCGCCTCCTAATCGTGGGTTGCACCGCGACAATCCCGCACACCCTCCTGGCACGAGCGCCCAAAATAGACGCAGCCTCGCATGCGTATCCCTCAGTGCTGCGAAGGAAGCCGACTCATCGCCATCGTCGACGAAACATCGTATTGCCGTTGGAACCCACGCCTGAAATAGTAGCATTGTTCATTCCAGCTCCGTCAGGGAGCACTAAACTGCAGGCTAGGCCGAGGCATCACTAGTGGCTCTATTTCCTAAGATTGCAGCTATTTTTGCGCCTGTTCTCGAGCTGCACTCAGGCGTCTGCTGGGTAGACGATACTTGCGCGAGCACAAAGCCCCCCGAGCAATTCGTTGTCGGGTACACGTAACCTTTTCCGTCACTTCAACCGCTATCGGCTGCATCAAATCTGCAAGCCCAGCCCCCGCCAAACCAAGTCAATTTGTTTGTTAGTTTTAGCGGACGATAAACCGTCACGCGACATGTAGCATTTGATTACTTCCACTCCCAATACCACGGGCCTTTATCGCATGCAATTTAGCCAATATTCCATGGACCCCATCCGCCTAGAAATTAAGATTGCGGGCATTCCCATCGTTGCTACGCGGTGCTTTGGGCGCATTCCGGGCGCAAGCGAGCTGCCCACGCCGAACCGTTGCTCTTTATTTCCACATTTGGTCTCACCCATATCTAACATTAAACTCAAGTCCCTGTGGCTGAGAGACGACGCATCTAGATTCAGCAAGCGGAGTGAGTTATCGGCGCCGCGTCCGTGACCCCACTTCGGAGCGAGTCTCCAGTATTAATCAAAGATGCCGTTATCGATAAGAGATAACGCCCGATAACCGCTAGATGAATCATCATCTAGTCCTAGTGTGGCATCCCACTTCAACTTTTTGATTCGCCTCATCTAATTCCAATCTTGCAGAAGAGCATGTAGCAGTGCCTCCCTCCCCGAGTGGCATGCTCTCTAGGTTGCTGAATAGAATCATGGCTTCAGAGGTCAAGATGGTCCCCATCCCTCGCCGCGGCGTGGACTACCGCGGCAAGATTGTCCTTGCGCCAATGGTGCGCTCTGGAGAACTTCCCTCCCGTCTGCTGGCGCTCAAGTACGGCGCTGACCTCGTGTGGGGTGAGTACCTATATACAGACCTTTTTTTTTCTATAACATCCCACAGTTGCTAAACGTCAACTTAACAGGCCCCGAAACTGTTGACCGCGCAATCATCGGCACGACGAGACGTTACAACGAGGCTACCCAGACGGTCGAATGGTTTCGAGTTGCTTCCCACGGACAGAAAGCGCCGCCGCCAGACGCAAAGGAAAACATCATCTACGCCACTCACCCCGAGAAGGAGAAGAACAGACTCATCTTCCAGATTGGCACGTCAGACCCAGATCGCGCACTGCAAGCCGCAAGATTGGTCGCAGCGGACGTTGCTGGCATTGATGTCAATGCCGGATGCCCCAAGCCCTTCAGCACCAGCGGCGGCATGGGCGCTGCCCTGCTGCGGACTCCAGACAAGCTATGCGCCATTCTAGAAACGCTTGTCAAGAACATCACCCCCGAGTTCGAAATCGGCATTAGCGTCAAGATTCGCATTCTTGAAACGCCAGCTGAGACCGAGGCCCTGGTCAGAAGACTCGTCGCCACGGGCATCACTGGCCTCACAGTCCATTGCCGAACCACGCCAATGCGTCCCCGAGAGCGTGCTATCCGTGGCCAGCTGCGTATGGTTGCCGACATTTGCCACGAGGCCGGCGTGGCCTGCTTGATGAATGGCGATGTGGAGTCCAGAGACCAAGGTCTAAAATTGGCACAGGAATTCGGCGCAGATGGCGCCATGATTGCCGTATCTGCGGAGAAGAATCCTAGTTGCTTTAGGGCTGAGGCCGATGGAGGCCTCGCTCCCTGGGAAGAGGTCGTCAAGGAATACGTCAAGGCGGCCATGGATGTCGAGAACCGATTCGGCAACACAAAGTATCTCTTGGCCCAGATGGTTCCCGGAAAAGCCGGGCTCCACCAGCCCTTGACTCAAAGCAAGAATTATACAGCCGTCTGCCAGATGCTGGGTCACGAAGAATTTATGGAGCAGGCCCAGGAGGCAGACGTCAGACGAGGACTGGACAAGATGCCACTCAAAAAGGGTAAATCAAACGCCACTGCCTTGGCCGCCGGCGGACAGACTGGTCAAGCAAGAGTCAAGACACAACAGAAAAAGGCGCTATCCGAGCGAGTAGCTAGTAGTGCGCAACCGGAAATAGAGTTGAAACCCATCATTTCTGTTTGATGAAGCTCAAAAATCATAGACAAAATATCATAAGTAATGAACAGTAGATATATCCAATAGCATATGCCTCAATGGCCACATATTCATAACCCAGCTACAGTATTTGAAAATGAAAATGTATTTATATAGTCTGAAATATCTCTGTTACTATTCCACCAGCATCTCATGCCCATCTTACTCCTTTCTTTTATATCTCGTCTCAGCCGTTTTGAAGTTTCCAGGTGAACCGAATGAGATGTAAAAAAGAAACGGTTTTTAACAACCAAAAAAAATCTCTATGTAATAGTACAATCGCTTTTTTTTTTTATAACACACACATGTTTCCCGCGCCCCCTTTTATTTTATTTTATTTCCCCTGCTTAACCCAGTTCTCCAACGCCTCCCGCACGTCAGTGACCTTGTCGTCAACGTACTGTACACCCACCTCCCTGTGGACCTTGGCAAACGAAATGGTCTTTTGGATACCCTCGCGCAGCTTGACGTGAGACTCGGCCACGGCGGGGAATTTCTGCTCGTACTTCCACGCCAGGTCGGAGACGTTCCTCATCGTGATGGGCAGCACGGTCCAGCCGGCGCCGACGCCCAGGGCAAAGGGCATGGTGGCGCGAAGCACGACGTTGCGGTTGCGGGTGAGGATGCTGCCGGCCATGGCGGCGACGAGGACGTAGATGGCGCCGGGCATGAGCTTCTCGCCGCTCTCGCGCGGGGGCGCCAGGGAGGCGATTGTGCGGGTGAAGGACTGCTCGAGGTCAAAGGCTGAGTCGACGGTCTGGTTGACCTTATTCTCGGCGGCGACGGCGACGCTGTAGAGGAACAGGCGTGCGCGGCCGACCTGGACGGCTAGGCGGTCGGTCGGGGTCGGGGTCCAGGACGGCTGCTCGTCCTCGTTGCTGCTGCTGTTGTCCTGGATGGGCTGGCTCGGGAGAATCGCCGGCGGTGATGGTGCTGAGGGCAGCGGGGAGTAGTGCTCGGCTTCATCGTAGATGGGTTTTCTCTGTCCGTAGTTCCAATTAGCATGTCACGGCTTTATAAAGAGAAGATGAGAAAAGAGAAAGAGAGGAACATACCTTGGGAGCCTCAGCAAAGGCGACCGCTGGAGAAAAAAGCAATACCACCCAGGGCGGCTGCGGCCAGCGGCGCAAAGCGCTAAATCAAAAGATGGACAAGTCAATTAACCTGCACACACTGCTGAGGAGAAATGTATATTGAATTCCAATTGCCTACCCGTTGCAGGAGCACTCTCGCGGCCATGATTGCAGGCGGTTCTGGCGAGCTTCGAGAAGTTTCAACGACGTATTTTTGGAAAAGGCGCTCATGCGATCGGATCTTGTCCCTACCCGCTCTATTCCGACTGATAGCGCGGCGCAGAGAAATTCCGGCCCGGGGGGGGGCTTGCCAGGTCATTGCCGAATTGGGAAATTCAAGGGACGAGACGACTCTCAATCCTTGTATTTCTACTGCATGCCTTTTTTAAATTTGAGGAAATAGTAGATGTTTTCTTCGTAGCATCGCTCGATTATTTCTTCTTTTTTATTTTTACAATTTCGTTTCGCTCTTTTTTTGCATAAGTTGTCGTCTTTGTTAACATACTTATCTCCAGCAAATCTGTACCAGGGCCCCCATGTTGATAACCTTCAGAATAGCTACCTCTTCTTGAGGAAGTCAGCCTTCTCTTCTTGTCTGCAATATGCAATATTTTAAAATATGCTAATTTCCATCATAAATATTACTTTGTACACATTACCAATCATAATTTGGACTTCATCTTCTTGGCGGCGGCTATTCTTTGCATCTGCTTTTGCGGAACTCCAGCGCACATCTTCTCCACCGCCGTATACGCCTCCTGCACGCTTGTATGCTCATATGTCCGCCTGTCATGTCGGAAAAACTGTTGCTTGATACTCAACAAGCTTGAATCACTAAGGTGACTCCCGAGGTCTTTATCAAGCTCCTTGAGAACTTGTTTCAAGAATTCCAACGGGTCAGCTCCATCCGCGCTCGATTCCTGTGAGAGCGGCTGAAGAATCTTGTTCACGAATCCACAAGCCAAAAGTTGGTCAGACGGAATACGCTTGCTCATCATCAGGGCTTCTTTTGCTTTTGCTACGCCGAGGCGATCTCGCAACGCACGTGAGGCGCCCCCCTCGGCTGCAAACCCAAGCGACGAGAATGGAAGAAGCAAGTAGGCATGAGGCCGAGCGTATATAAAATCGGCAAACGAGATCAGCGCCGCTGGAAAGCCGACAACAGGGCCATTCAGGCCCACGACCAAAATCTTTGGGTGCGTATAGAACGCCCGAGTGAGGTCGATGTTGTTGAACAAGGATGCCGCCAAGATGTCTTTGCGGTTTGGCGCTGCCATTACTTTGCCCAGATCAGACACATCCGCGCCGCTAAAGGGAGTTGATGACAGATTAGATACCAGAGAGAAGACTGAACTGAGATTGGACAAATAATGATCATGGCATACGATGAAAAGAACCGTCCGGTCCCAATGAGCAGAGTAATGGCCACCTCATCGTGCTTTGCTATCTCTCGTAAACACTCCCCAAGAAAATAGAATTGCTCTTCGTTGAAGGTATTTAGCTTTTCGGGCTGGTTGAGAGTAATTACTGCAATGCGCCTATTATAATCGACTTTGATAGCTTTGCTCGCCATTTTTATCTGGTTCATAGAAGACAGCAGCAGGATGGGGATGGGGATAACAGCTCTGGGCGAATATCAAGGTTATAAACTAGGTGTAGTACAACTATATACATGTACTTGACACTACGAGTGTAACGACATCTAGATTAGACCTAATAAAGTATTTTGTTATCTAAATTGTGATATAAAAAAGCACATGCTGGATTGCATGCGACTTAATTATTAGTGTGGATCTTCTAAACGTATACGAACAATTCTTCGATCTAATCCTGCGCAACTAAGGCGCAACACAGTCATTATTGCAGCGTATTTATTATTGTTAGTCTATTTCATCACATATTAGCCCATTGTGCCTTTTATCAAAAAAATTGCTTTTACAGATTTGTGCAAAGCTCCGGAAGGATCTGTTGAATAGTAAACACATGATGGCTGCGGGGTGTGCATGTTCTGGCCAGCGGAAAAGAACTCGTCAGCCCCCATTGCTTACACGCCAATATTGGCGCCCGCACGGGGGCGGTGCGCATATTCCGAGTTCCGATTCCATAGCCTATTAGTTCGGCATTTACAAGATAGATGGTATTGTGTACTGCACCTACAGAGTATACTGTGATGTACTTGGTCGACCAAAACGGTATTTATGCCAATATTAACACCTGCATCATCCAAAGCTACAAGTTTAGTAAACATTTATAAGTGTGTGTGTGTGAGATTGCAAGAGCATACATAATCCCGTAGACTTACACGATAACAACATCTAATCAGAAATTTTATAACCTCGCTATACAGTGAAACTCAAGCTCTGCATTGCGTGCATTCTGCGATAACTGGTGGCACAATGGAGCACTTTTCCAAAACGTCGTATCTTATCCCAATATTGCAGTCGCAAGACTATGAGGTTGTCCCATTTTGGGGGCGAATCCGCAAGTCCAGCGGCGAAGACTTCTTCTTTTCTGAGACTCTCGCAACAGAGTCGACGATACCATACTGCTTGATGCTAAAGAAAGCAACTCTTCCGACATTGGTAGAGACATCAGAAGTCAATCCTGCCATACATTCAAAGAGCCAGTCTGTTCACTCTTACGAGAATACGCCTCCGCATTTAATCACCTTGTTTGAATTATCCAGCCCGGGTGTCTGCTCGCATCCGTCCACAGCCCATGGCGGGCTTTTGTCAACTATTTTTGACGAAGCCATGGCCCATACGCTGGCTGTGCACTTCTCAACTGATCCAGAAAAGATCGACGACGTAAGGAGAACTCTATTGACGTCGAAACTCGAAGTGGGATTCAAACGTCCAGTCCGGACTCCAGGGTTGTTGATAGTTAAATCATGGTGTGTAGCATACAATGGACGGAAGCATTGGATGAGGGCACAAGCTGTTCAAATAGAACCTGTCGAGGGCCAAGCACAGGGACGAGAAGAAGTCAAGTTGGAGGCGTCTGGGTTGTGGATAAAGACGAGTTCTAAATTATAATCCTCATAATATATTCTCTCCTTTGTATACTCTATTCTCTATTGTTTGCTCATCGTGTGCGTTTATCTAAGCTGCAGAGTGACTTGGAGCCCCTTGGAATCTCGTTTGGGAAATGGCGCTCCCAAATCGTGAACAGAAATCAGATCCTCTTTCGTCGTGCCATTGTTTTCCACATTAAAGTGAGTAAAGATATACGCAATTGCAATATATATCTCAGAGAACGCCAAGCTATAGGGTTTCGGTCCAGTGTTAGCCCACAGTTTCCTTAGTTTAATGCAAAGACGACCGCCATCACTTACTGCATTCCAGGGCATATCCTTGACCCAAGGCCAAATGGGCTGAGATATTTTCTTAGTTGTTTACTGTCTGGCTGAAGCCATCGATCCGGACGAAAAGTGAGCGGTTCCGGGAAGAGCTGCGGATCTTCATGGTGAAGCCTTGATGTCATGCTCACAGGTACCTTTCAAGGGAAAGCCTCAGTTAGCTATCTCAAGACCTATCATGGGCAGAAGAAGAAACAGTTTCGACCTACACCAGCAGGTATGCGCCATTGGCGATACTGTACGTCGCCAGTTTTGTTTACTCTGGGCAGCCTTGAGCCAACGCCATGAGCGAATCTAGGGGTGAGATGTTAGCACATTTCGGTCAGCTCTTTGCACCGTGTGAGTTCGCGTGACCCTACCGAAGCCCTTCCGTAATAATAGCAGACTAAAGTTACGAATTCGGCAACATGTCAGCTTCTGGCTACTGCTAATTCCCCTCCCATTTGAAACTGCGGCCCAAAGGAGAAGAACTAACCAAGTACGGCAAATTCTGAAGAACTGTAATGTCGAGATCGTCCTCGTTTAGGCTGATCTGTGCGTCGACGAGTTCTTGGCGTAGCTTCTTTTGAATATCTGCATTTTGAAGGATATAAAAGGTAGTGACGGATAATGCGTAGCCAGTCGTCTCGGTACCAGCAACAATAAATTGCTCTGCCTCTTGCAGTAAGCGCTCACGGAAGTCTCCTTGTTCTCTATACTTGTTGGTCTTGATACATTCAATGAGACACGAGCGTGATTTCTCCATGTCAGACGGCCTTTGGATCGTCTCATCGACGCAAGCCTCCAATCTCTAATCAATTGGTCAATACGCTTAATCCATACCTCCAAAGTACAACGGCAGAATCTTGATTGACTCACTCTGATTAGTTTTATTAGTGATTTCGCGGGGTCGCTCAACAATCGCTTGAAAATGATATCGGGCATCATCATCATCAGGGGCTGAAGAAATCCGAGAAAGCGCATCGTAGTAGCTGCCTCGAAGAATAATCTCAAGCCAGATTGGAATTCTTCGCCTAAATCTTCAGAGTCAAGCAAGTTCAGCGAAGCCGGCAAGGCATATGCCGACACCGTATCCGCTGCTATACACCGGTACAAGTTTGACATGTTTATCGGCCTTCCCATTTGAGCGTGATGGCTCATGATGAGGCCGGCCTGCTTCACTTTTTCAAGAATGGTGGGCACGAAGCCTCTGACAGCAACTGGAGATAGCAGGTTTTTGAACGTTGCGCGTCGACTTCTGTGCACATCGTGATGTTCGGTACTGACGGTTGCACCAGGTCCACCAAAGACTCTGTACCACCAGCCATATTTGTCCAGCTTTTTGACCGGAGAGAATGCTTCCACGCAGAAATCAGCATCTTTTATATGCACTTCGTATGGACTAATGCGCACAATTGGTCCTACAGATTATAGATACTATCGTCAGCCTTGTTATAAATCACCAGCATTCCAAGACTCTCTGACCATATTGTTCGTGCATCTTTTCGATCCGGCGTGTATACTGTCCACTGCATATGACTTCATAGTAGAATTCATAGAGTAGAGTACTTGCTGCCAACTTGGGACCTGGAAATTTTGCAAGAGGTGAAAACCAAAGATGGTAAATGGCTGTTCCCGCCTGCCAAAGGGCAAGTCCGCCCAATAATAGTACAAAAATAAACATTGTTTTTTTATATGAATCACATCCAAATGCAATAATGTAGCTTAATTTCAGGTCATCTACATCTTTTTTTTTTTTTTTTACTTATACTGTCTATATATGCCAACCAAGAGCAAAAATATTATTCTTCATTGCTTATCAACTCGGGTTGTACACAGATAGGTGTGCAGCCTTTTCACATGTGATGCTTACTTTAGTCATGACTGCATGTTCAGCAGGATGCCCATCGTTGTGTCGATTTTTTATACGTCTATTCTGGCAATATTGTTCCAAATAAGCGCTAAAATCTTATTTAATTCATAGTTCGGATTTCTATCTGATGAGCCGCAAGACGTTATCTTTCCTTCAGATATTGCGTTCGTTTGTATCTCGTTCATTTACACGGCGTGACCACGGAGGAACACGTACCGAAACGGATAGATGACCGGAACTACATATAAGCAACAACATGAGCACATATAGATGTGTATATTTTTTATTGGTCTGATAATTGCCGCGATTTGCTGCACACGAGTCTTATTTTTGATTTTCCTTACCCATCATTTTTCTGGTAACGCTTTCTGACGAGCTATCGCAAGTAAGTGATTCGTGTATTCACAAATGTATCTGCGTATATTTAGTACCAGTATTGGCTTAAGTGGGGGAACAATGCTGAAAAGGCAATTGCCTTATCTAGAACGGGCATATAGAGCTTGATACCAAAGATCAGGCTGCTATCTGAGGCTTGTCTGACAATTTATTCCATCTACTTGGTCTGCTGACTTGTTTAGCTCGTATAAGAGAAATCTAGGTGGATATAGAACGGCTAAATACAAGCCTAAACCTTCTGTCCTTGGCATCACGGGCTCGCATATGAGACCTCGGAGTCTATTTCAGGGCTGGCATCTCGATCAGGCATCTTGGTCGGAGATTTTGATCGGGGATTTTGATCAGAAGTTTCTGGAGAAGTTGCGATACGATATCGAGAGAAAGGTGGTCAAATTTCACAGTAGGAGTTGGAACTTATAAGGCCGAGTCTTGAAAAATTCACTGCAGTCTTTAATGTGACAGCAGAGTAGCAGTATCCAGATATATCAATCTAGATCAAATTAACAATCTGATCAGGGTAGAATGTTCGGGTTCACTTTGCTATTTTCAGGTCACGGTTGGACTGCTAGCTAGCTATTGAAATGCCTCAAGCCAACGACCAACAGCCAATGAGGAGCGAGATTTGCTTTGAGGAATAATATTCAAACGCTTAAAGTAAACTGGTGTATCATTGGCACGATATGTGTCTCCAAGACAAACCGAAATGCGAGATGGAAGCCACAAACTGCAGGGCTAGAGCACTAACAATACCACGCCAGATATTTGCGACGTTAAAGAGTCATCATTGACACGAATATTTAATGGCCATAATTTCATCACTTTTTGATACAGCATAGGTAGACATGATGAAATGTGGAGTTTGAGAAAACAACCTTGTTCTTGAGCGGCACGGCACGAGACCAGCGATCCCTTCCATCTGTGTAAGTGACTCCGGAAACGCGGAGTGAGGGGCTCATGGTTTGTAATGAACGAACAGCAATCAGTTGAAGAATAAATCATCTCAATGGAAGTGGGAGACAATCACTCAAATCATATATACTGTGCTCAAGATAAAAAAAAAACCACTTTCAACCGTCTAGTTCAGCAGCAGAGACTCCATCGACGCTCAGTTGGAGGGGCATCTTCCAAGATAGCCGGCGTTCGGCATCTCGCGGGTACATGCTCGAGGTACCCGCCCCTCGCATCTCCGAAATCGTCCTCCCACCTTGATTTTTTCCTGTCTCGTCACAGCTCCCAATTGCAATCGCCTCTTGACCATGCGTCGCGCATGTTTATTACGAGAAAAATCTAGTTCCTCGCATGCATCCAGCATTTGTCTTGATCCCCAACTCCAACAATGCTTAGCTCCAGAGGTTCCCGCCTCTGGGTCTGCACCCGATGCTCTCGTCGCGTGATCAAAGGAAACCAGAGCCTCAACCAGATCCGATGGGAATCAAGCACTGCCACTGCGACTGCCACTGCGACACCTTCAACAGACGCTGCGAAGCTCCCATTCGACCACTTCACAAGCTCTCGACACGACGATGCGGTCCTGCGCGAGCTGTTCGACGCCCCATCCGGGCGAACCTTTGCCAGCTTCAGCCTGAAGAAGAGCCAAGGCCTGTTCAAGAACCGCTACCTGACCAGCCCCGATGGATTCCTCGCCTTTGCGCAGAAGAACCTGGAGAGAGCGACCAAGATTGTCCACCGTGTGCTCTCGGCCTCGTCGGCCCGCGAGTACCAGACCCTCGTCCGCGATCTCGACCGGCTGAGCGATTTGCTATGCCGAGTCCTCGACATGGCCGACTTCGTCCGCATGACGCATCCCGACGTGCGCTTCCAGCAGGCTGCGGCAGATGCCTGGTCAATGGTGTACCAGTACATGAACCAGCTCAACACCATGACGGGACTGAGCGACCAGCTAGGAGAGGCCATGTCCCGGCCCGAGGTCACCTCGACCTGGTCCGAGGAGGAGAAGCAAGTGGCAGAGCTGCTCAAGCTCGACTTCATGAAGTCTGCCGTCAACCTGCCCAAAGCTGCGCGCGACAAGTTCGTTGAGCTCTCTTCGCACATTAGCGACGTCGGCTCGGCATTTGTTCAAGGCATGGAGCCAGAGCGCAAAGCCGTCACGCTGCCGTCTCATCGCTTCTACGGCTTATACCCCGGCCTCGCCGCATCGCTCAAGACCCGGTCCAACATCTCCATCCCCACCACCGGCTCCGAGGCCGCGGCCGCCCTGCAGAGCGTCTACGATGAGGAGACGCGGAAGGAAATCTATCTCGCCCAGCGAAGAGCCTCAGGCCGGACCATCAAGCTCCTGGAGACAATGCTGAAGCTTCGAGCCGAGCTGGCTAACCTCGCCGGCTTCCAGAGCCACGGACACATGGCATTGAAGGACCGAATGATGGCCAAATCGCCCGCCTCAGTGATGGAATTTCTGCTTGCCCTGAGAGACCACAACGCTCCCATCATCCAGCACGAACTCAGCGAGTTGACTCAGAAGAAGCGCGAGAGGCTCGCCATGCAGGATGCCACCCTCCAGGCCTGGGACAGAGACTTTTACATGGAGCAGATCAGGGCCGAGATGCGATCTCGAGTCCGGTTCGACGACCATCTCACGGCCTACTTCTCCGTCGGCACCGTCATCCAAGGCCTGTCCCGCCTATTCGATCGTCTCTACGGCATCCGCCTTGTCCCGCGAGAGACGCTCCCAGGCGAAACGTGGCATCCAGACGTCAAGCGCCTCGACGTGGTGTCTGACAACGGCGGCCAAGTCGCCGTCCTGTACTGCGACCTCTTCTACCGCCCGCAAAAGTCGCCAAACCCGGCACACTTCACCGTCCGATGCTCCCGCGAGATCCTCCCCGACGAAGTCGAAGAAGCCGGCCTGGACCTCAGTTCCCCCAACACACCAGCTTTCGAATCCGCCGAGCAGGCCGCCAACGACGGCATGGAAATCTCCACGCACGACGGCACCCTGAAGCAGCTCCCCACCATTGCCCTCGTATGCGATTTCCCCAAGAACGACAACGCCAAAGAGCCCGCCTTCCTCTCCTTCTACTCGGTCGAGACACTCTTCCACGAAATGGGCCACGCCATCCACTCCATCCTCGCGCGCACATCCTTCCAAAACGTCTCCGGCACCCGCTGCGCCACCGACTTCGCCGAGCTCCCCTCCACCCTCATGGAGCACTTCGCCGCCGACCGCACCGTCCTCTCCCTCTTCGCCCGCCACTGGAAGACCGACAAGCCCCTGCCCTACGACCTCGTCGCCGAGCGCATCCGCGTCTCCAAGCGCTTCGAAGGCATCGACACCGAGCACCAGATCCTCCTCGCCATGGTCGACCAGGCCTACCACTCTCCGGAAGTCACTTCCTCCTCTTCCTTCGACTCCACGGCCGCCTTCCACGACATCCAGCACCGCTTCGCCCACGGGCCCCGCGACCCCCCCCGAGACCCGCTGGCAGGGCTTCTTCGGCCACCTGCACAGCTACGGCAGCACCTACTACAGTTACCTCTTTGACCGCGTGCTCGCCGAGCGAGTATGGCGCGTCGTCTTCCGTGCCGGCGAGGACGGTGCCGCCATTGGCCGCGAGAATGGCGAGCGCCTAAAGGAGAACTTGCTGAAATGGGGCGGAGGCCGAGATCCCTGGACGTGCCTTGCTGATACGCTGCAGGATGACCGCCTGGCCCCTGGAGACGAAAAGTCCATGGCTCTGGTGGGCAGCTGGGGACTCAGAGATGGCTTGTCTCACTAGTGATGTAATTGCATTTTAGGCGTAGCAAACCGAATAGGTGTCGAAAGACTCTCTATCTTGTATGAATAATGGGAGACAAAGAAAAAAAGAAAGAATTTTTACTTGGCGCAAAAGGGGGGAGAGCTTACAGTATAAGTCATAAGACTAACATGCCTGGCAAAACTTTTTCTCCCATAGACATCTCACAATAGAATACCACGCCTTTTTTTTTTTTTTTTTTTAGAAATAAATTCTTTATTTATTCCCTTGAAAATTGCCGAGTCAATTTTCCTTAGCAATGGTCTAATATATTTTAGCACCGGTTTCATCCTCCCCGCACCGAATGATGATATTTTATCCCAATACTCCCTCCCGAACCCTTGTTAACAAAAGAACTTCCGTTGGCCCACGCCAATCAACACCTCAAAGAATAAAATGCTATAGTCAAAAGCTTCAGACGATATTTGACATCGTTTGAATGGGGTATAATATACAAATAATGAAGCGCTAGCAACTTTTCAACATCACCATATGCTAATGTTTCTCTTCGACCGCAATCCAGACTCACTCCGTCTAGAATGGCTGTGATACGGTTTGCTGCGATGCTGGGTGTGCCATGGAATGCAGCGTTGTGAGTTTGGAAAGCGACAGTATCGCATCGGGCGAGCTGAATGGCAGATCTGCCTTGGAGTTATGATGCTCGTCGTTTAGTGTAGCAAACGATTCGGGGTAGTCTCTGTCACCAGACTCGGTTCCAATGCCGGAATCTTCGTTTTGAGCCTTTCTGAAACTTCGTCGAGACTTTTTTGTCCTCAAATCGTCGTCCTCCTCCTCCTCATCTTCACCAAAATCCAAGACTGGTGGCTTGCCAAAGGACGGGGACGCTACCTCGTCATTCACTTGGGCTGTGCGAGTTGCGGGTATGTTTTTGGAAAGGCGACTGATTTGTCGACTGAGCTCCTTGACCTGTGCCTCTAGTGCTAGTCGAGCAGCTCGGTCGTTCTCCATGGTTGATACGAGTGCATTGTAGGTCTCATGATCCATGATAAATGACCCGGTGGGCACAGATTTAGAAAGAGTGGAAGCTGCAAACATGGGTTGTTTTGACGTTTGTTGGCTTGCCGATCGTGTATAGGTTGGTATCTCGCCAAAGGAGAGTCTAGATGTTCCAGAAACTTGGGCAGAAGAGTGGGAAGATGGTCGAACCGCCGTTGAAAAGGTAGATGACCATGCAGGCATGGGCGGCGCCAATCTTTCAGAGGAGTCGTCCGCCAATCCATCGCCTGGAGATGCTTGACGGGCATGGGTCAAGAGACCTTCCACAAGGCTCAGCCGATTCTCGACTTGGCCAATCCGCGTCTCCAAGCCAACAGCATCTGTAATTTTCATGCTCGCGGTACCGGCAAACTCGGCCATATAAGGCATATTCGAAAACGTAAAAGGTTTCACAGGCGAATCAATCTCGTCTACCAGCTCTGCCTCATCGTTGGATTTTTGGCTGACAAAGGTGCGCCGATCGCCGCCATCTGGAGCAGTTGATGATATTGGTGATGCGGGCTCCTGATCATAGCTTTCCCGCCACCCACGAGGGAATTCATCGCTGCGGCGCCGTGTGATGTTGGGAGCCTCCGCGGTTTCGATCAATGGGATGAACGATAAGCTCCTTGATCTGCGCTTGAGGCCAGTGGTTACAGCACGGCCAATCTCTTCAGGGTCATGGCTGGCATCAACCAACCTGCTACCCCAGTCAGTTGTACTGGCAGGGCGCGGAGTCAGGCCAGTTGGCTTTACCCAGCGCGCACTGGCCGGATGAGCATCACTACCGGTTCCGTTACGTTTCCTTGCATGCCCGCTATATTCGGGGTTGACTGGGCTTCGCGCGCTCCGGATGGCCATGACATCCTCGGGGCCAACGGAATGAGAGCGCAAGGCTCGATCATATTCAGAGATGGGAAACGTTTCAATTTTCTTTGGGGGTATCCTTTGCGCAGGAATGGAATCCCTCTTGTCATCCTGTTTGCTTACATCAATACACTATCCACAAGAAGCTATACCTCACTCGATCCGCGAAGTGATGTACTTACACTGAAGTGCGAATCTTGCCGCTCGTCTTCCGAATCAGCAGAGGCTAGAGGTGTTATAGGTCTGATAGCTTTTTTGCGGCCAAATATTTTGCTAAGAGCCGTTCGGAGGACTGATCTAGATCGCTCAGGTGTTGAAGAGATGCGGCGGCGAGCAAACTCCGCTGACGGCCGGGAGGTTTCCATGGAGGGCTTGGACAAGTTGACATGCGGAGGTTGTGCGTATCCAGAGGCTCCGGTATCGTGCGGTCTGATGTACAGTTCCTTATCCAGCGGATCTTGCATTGGAATTGGGCTGGAAATTTGGCCCCGAACTATCCTGGAGCTGGGCTGAGCGCGAACTTTGGGGTTGTTGTTGTTGGTGGTGGTGATGGCAGCGGCGCTCGATGACCGGGGCATGCCCTGGGGAGGAAGGGGGGATGAAGATGATCGATGCATCTTTTATTTTCAATAATACTGAGAAAATGACATGTAAGAAGGGAAAGGAAAAGAAAAACTGAAAAAGGAAATTGCTAGTTTTTAAATTGAGCAGAGTAAGTTGAACGAGTGTCGAGAATTGAGTTGCAGAGAAGGGGCGATTGGTAAGTAGGGAAAGCCTCAGCGGCAGGAAGCCGAGTTTGCTTGATATTATTATTTGATCTCGGCTTCCTGAGGAGCAACTCTCAGACCAGTTGGTGAGAGCTTGGGCTTTTCCGTCCTCAGCTTGTGTTAATTTTGGCGCCAGGTCAGCCCGTCCAGTCGGCTATGGCAGGTCAGTTTGGCGAGAGCAGAGGCCGTTCCGAGTCCTCAGTCCACTGACAGCTCGCCAGGCTACGACGGAGCGATCAAAGTCAACTTGGACCAGGCGTTGTCGAAGCGTCCGGGGGGGCAAATCGCGGGACAAGAAGAAGAAGACTGGAGCAGAAGATAAAAAAAGAAAATCACTATTAAGAAACGAGAGACACGAAATAAGGTCAATGCGATCTGGCCAACGGCGCCATGGCCAGTCGCCACAAGAAAGTTGCAGAAGTTGAAGTGGCACAAGGTAGCAATGGAGCGGCGATGAAGATTGATAGCTCGCGGCCACGACCGGGGAGCAGCTTGTCTTGTGTAATAGGCCTTGGACAGGCGGAGGATGAAACACGATTGCGCCCTGGTCGCATTTTAACGGAGCCCCCAGATGGCCCCGAGCATGCAGCCAGGCTAGTGAGTGATGAGGAGTTGGCATCGAGCCGGCCGAGGCGCATACTTTGAAACGCCCAGGAAGGGCAGGTCAGCGACGCGCCAGAGAAGCGCCAGAGAGATGGATGAGCTCGTATGGCGTGCGGTGCACCGGTCTCAGGCCGGCCGCCTTATTCCCCTTCCAGCACCTTCACCTGGACCAGGGCCGGTGTCTCTGCGTCGTGTCCAGGTCCAAGTATAATACGGCGAGCTGTCCGGCGCGCGGAAGACGGAACGCAGAATCAAACGAGGGTCGCGTGCGTGGAAATACGGCCTGCACTTCGTATGTCCCAGATCCAAGCATGGAGCAATGCCCAGGGCCCCTCTCTTTCTGCTGCCTGCTGCGAGCTGCAGTGCAGTGCATCTCGAGTCTAGCCAGAGCGGCACAAGCACGGCAGGCGAGTGGATGGCTGCGCAGCCAAGCGTCTCTTGCTGGCCGAGACCACGGCTGCATGTCAATGGCGCCGGACGAGGCGATTTGACAGACGTCTATCGTGGCAGCTGCAGCCACAATCCGCCGCGACTCAGGATTCCCCGTTCTGCAGCAGGCCTCTCCGCCAAGAGATGCCGGCCACGTTGTTCGCAGGGGGAGGGCCGATGGGGTCTCGGGATTGGACCGCACCCCGACAGCACAGAAAGGGGCTCCCGGCGCAGCGTCGCGAAGCCTGTACGCAGCCAGAGGCTTCGGTGTTGATAGCGGACTGGATACTCGCCGCAGGACAGGGCCTCTCCGGCCTTGGCTCCTCGATTAAGCGACCAGAGACGATGCCCGGCTCCAATAGCGCTGGCGGTGGCTGTAGCTGCGAGTAGCTGCGAGTAGCTGCAAGAACTAGCAGATGCCTGGTGGGCGGCTGAACCCGACGGGACCGCCATGATGGATATCCATTGAGAATAGCTGGCGCTGCTATTTGATGCTAGTGGTGGAGGTGGTGGTGCGGCTTCCGCTGTGGCTTGTCAGAGGCGGGAACATTGAAATGCAGAGCCGATTGTGGCGAGATAGTGATCACGAAGCCAGAGCAACGAGAGCGGAGGGAATTCGAGGCCAATGTCACCTACAAAGAGAACATAGTTGAGGTAAAGAGGCCAAAGATCTGCATCTGCACCGAAAGTCCCTGTCAGCGTTACCACCGCTAAAAGCTCCAAGCTTCAGGTGAGAGGCGCCGTAAGGCACTACTGCAGCGGCAGGTGCGAAACGAGCAGAGCTCTCAAAGCTGCACCTTCCCGAACCCATGGCCTGTGGAGATGACAAATTGGCTGCACAGAATTCCCGCTCGCAGCTTGATTTGATACCTACCATTAACAACCACAGTCAGAGAGAAGCAAAATTGATCCATGCCATGGACTTTAGAAACTCCAAACTCCGCAGCTGCTCAATTCCACCTCATCCTCGCTCTCATCAACTAATATCCAGTAGCGTATTGTAAACTACTGCTAGCACACACGCCGTACTCGGGCCGGCATGGCGTTGAAACATACAATATACGGCACGAATTATGGGACTGACTGCGGAATAACGCAGCCCCAAGCAGAAAATCGACTCACTCACCGAGAGCGTCCTCGACCATCTTGCTGCCAGGATTTTGTGACAAGTGACGAGACTGGCCGCGCTACTGTCCCAGGCGCATGCGTGGCTCGTCTCAAGGGCTGCCAGACGGGCGCCTATTCCATCTTCTCTTCCATCTCCGAAGCAGGCCAAAATAGCTCAATCTTTTCTTCCACTTGTTCTACCGAGTACTTCTTCCCCGGGGCAGCGGTCGTTTGTGATTTCTCTCGTTTGTTGTCCCGTGGAAAGCTACCGAGAAATTTCTGCTAGGGGGAGCGAAAACCTCCCCTGTCAGACCATATCCGCCAGCGAATCCGGTGGAATTGCTGTAATTGGCTCTATGGTTTTCCCTTCTGAGAAACCAGCTCAGCTGGCATTGCAAATTCATGGTCCACCCCGATTCGTTTCTCGACTCTCCATCTCTACTCCAGACTGGCCTTTTTCCATTTTTTTGTTTCCTCCATCATGTGGCCAGCCAAGCCGGAGCCGTTATCCGGACTAAGCAATATGCAAAGCATAAAGTGGCAGTAAGCCCTGTTGCACCGGTCGCGTCGCCCCAATCGTTTCAGGCCGTTTTGGAGATCTGGACCAGGGGGGGGTCTTTGATGCGTGTGGTTCATGCGGTAGATCCGCGTGGCTTCAAGCCTCCTTCTAGAAGGAATGCAAGGGAGGGCCGTGCTTCTCTCATCTCAAATTGCCACGCAGAGGCCACACGGCAGCCATGCCTTCGCGAGATGTTAGTTCGTGATTTGTGATGGCGATGATGTGCATATTCTGCTTGCTTGACGCGGAGTAAACGTGAGCATGGCCGGTATCTCGCTGCTGGGATTGGCAGGTTGGCGGAAATTGTCTCCCCTTACCGAGATGAGATGCCTTCTGGCTAGCGAGAAAGGCATGCCTCCCCAGCCTGGGAACACATACGTACACAGCAGGGGATTGAAAAAAAGCCTCAAAAGCCACAAGTACACCAGCAGATTGGAAGATTTCTCTCATTCCATCGTCCACCTGCAGCTTCTCACAGCGATATCGCCCTTTCGAGCACCAGGATCACACAAACAACACCCCCCCCCCCCTAACACTCCCACTTCATTCCACCTCAACCGACAACAACATGTAGACAGGCAATGGTAGTACAAGCTCACAGTTACACGGCATGGGACCCCCCAAAAAGACGTCAGACGGAATGGATTCCAAGATTTGACAGCAAACAAACATCAAGACCCGTCGGAAACGCAGAGGGCCGTCGTACCGCAAACACGTGAAATTAAAGTGTAATTTCAAGCCGGCGTTATTTCCATCTAATTGACCATTTCGGGCATATGTAGAAATGTAACCTTGGTTACCTAATCTCGGTTTCTCTTATTCTTTTTCTTTTGGCGAAATGGCTGTTAATAATGATGGCGTGGGATGTCCTATTTCCGTAATTGGCCATGCTTTTAGTAAGTATCGAGTATATTACCTTCTCATGATGCTTCACAGTAGTAATACTTGTACTTCGTATTTCTTTCGTTTATCCTGTATCGTGGGTGCAGTCTATTTCGATTTACTCTCGGCTAACTTCGGTCGCGTCAGGATACCTCAGATCGGCATTTTCTTCTAGAAATTCCATCCACTTTTTCAGAAATTTGCTTCCCCTGTGAGAACAAGAAAAAGAACTTTCGTCAGTACTGCCATCTTGTGATCATCAATGGGAAGAAAGAGAGGTTACCTCTTGACCGTCTCGGAATCTCCAATGACCGTTAATGATCGCTTGGGCCGTGTCATGGCGACTGTCACTTGTTAATGTCGCTATGCTGAAACACAGAAAGCAGAAGCTTCCACATGGAAAAAAAGACTTACCATTCAGTCGTCTCTTTTCTCCCAAAAAGCCCACCTCGCCGTCAGGGTTACTTCGAACAAGACTCACAATCACAGCCTCCTTTTCACGCCCCTGGAAGCCATCCACGCTGCCAAGTTCAATGCCTGGGAATTTCTCTTTCAACGTTGCAAGCGCAGCGAGCTAGGTCTCTCTGGTCAGCATCGATCGCTCTCTTTTTTTCTCTGTGTGATTTATAAACTCATCTCTCTTAAAAAAGGGTACGAATGACGCAAGAGTTTGTTACTTTACCTGTGCATTATAAGGGGTGACAACAGCAATGTCCTCGGGTCGAACGCCGGCTTCCACCAACTGCTTCACATGCAAGCGCACCAGAGCCGCTTCCATATCGTTGCTCTTACTCTCGCCGTGTAGATTGCCCCTTTTCGGGCCATCTTTGTCGTCATCTTCATTTCGCTCTGGGAAATCACCGCCCTGGGTATCAATAAAGATGAGCGGCTCTGTCGTGTCTTCGTTGCCTTGCACGTCGTATTCTAGATCCTTGAGCAGCCGTGCTTTCACCGCATCAGCCGCAATGAGCTCCGACCCGTAAAGCTCGTCTGACGGAAACCGCATAATCTTTTCGTGCATTCTATATTGCGTTGTAAGCATGCGCTTGATAGACGGCCCGTGAAGGGCCAGCAGACGGTCAAAGAGAGTGGTCTCAAGCGTCATGCCCCTGATGACAGGCGTGCCGTCATCGCCTTCCTTGACTTTCAATGCCTTGACCTTTGAATTAAGGGATTTGATTGTCGGCGGTAGTTGTAAATGGTCTCCGGCGCAGACTGCTTTCTTTGCTGACAGCAGCGGGACCCAGCACTGCGCTTCCAGAGCTTGACTTGCCTCATCAATGATGACCACGTCAAACTGTTCGTTTCTCAGCTGGAAGCCTCCGGCACCGTGTAGCGTTGCAAGAACAACTTTGCTACCGCCAACGAGGTTGCTGACGCATCTTCTCTCCCGCTCTCTGTATTCTTTACGTAGCTCCTTCAAGTCGGTGTAGATGGCTTTCCGTTCTTTACCACTCTTAGTCTTCTTAATCGATGCCTGTTTGGCATCCATCTCGGCGCGGACATCTTTGACTATGGCACCAGCCTCAGACGTCTGTGTGAGAACATCGAGAGAATGGTTAAGAACAGACGGTAAGAGCCGAGCAGGGTGGCCAAGACGAAGGATGGGTATCTTGTGCGGCGAGAGCCGTTCGACAATGTTGTCAACAGAGATGTTAGACGGGCCGCAGACCAATATTCTCTGATTACGCTTAATCATTTGCAGAATCAGCTCAATCAGTGTGTGAGTCTTGCCGGTCTTTGTTCAAATTAGCATCGCCAAGCACATTTATCAAGAAGAGTATGTCATAGGATGCTGCTGGCTGGTCACTTACTCCAGGAGGCCCGTGGATGAGGGCTACTTCTCTAGAAGCCAACGCAAACCGGATGGCATCCTTTTGTGAATCATTCAGGGTTGGGTCTATCCATTCAATGCTTCCAACCTCATCACTCGTTGATAGATTCTGCGGTACCGGTGAAGGGCTCGATAGCCCAAACAGCACTCTGATGAAGCTCGAGTACTCTGCTTCTCCCATCTTTTGCAGCTTCTCCATGGTCTGGTTCATACTTGAGTCACGGTCAGCTCAAAGGCTCTGATGTAGATAATTTTATGGAAGCGTTTGCTACTCCCTACCGTCGATATGTAACCTCATCGGCCAGCTTCACCATCCACACTCTCCCCGAAAACATCACATCATCCTTCCCCTCATCCAGCGCAACATTCACAGCCGCTCTCTGCACCCGTGTAACTACGCCTCTGGCTCCCTTCTTCTCGAGCTCTTTGATTTCTCTCTTCTTTGCACTCCCCGCGGGCTGCTCTGCCACCAGGACAATATCCCCAGTTCGAATGCCATGTTCAGGCAGCTCTCCCGTGCTTGAAGTTGCGCTGTCTGGACTCAGCTCCAGCACCGTCTTGCCTCCCAGTCCTGTCCTCTGCGAGGAGATGTTCAGATTTGTGATGGCCAGTCCAGCTCGCTGCAGTCCAGTGGGGCTGTGGTTAGTGATGAGAGTGCTCGTTTCCTGGATCTCGCTCTGCAGCTCCTCGTCTAGCAGGGCAAGCTGGGTCGCTGCAAAAGACGGCACGAATACTGAATCCATGGGCGGCGTTTACGAAGCTGCAGCGGACAGCTTGGAGAGCTCCAGATGCGTCAAGTCAATTCGCAGCCTGTAATATGCGAGGGGTGACAAAGCGGCAGCGAAACCCCCACCATCTAGACTTATGACATACCACCCATCTGCTCTTATCGGCATTGGAAAAGCGTCGATAAGCCGGCACAGCACATTTTCACATGTATGGCAGACGAGTGCACAAGTAAAACGAGTCAATTGGTAAGAGTGATCTGTTCTATACATGTCCAATTCTTTCTTTTCAAGGCGCCGAATTGCCAAATAGGTATTAATTGATGAGATTTGCTTTGATCCACATGCAGACATGCGCCTGATACACCATATTTCTCTACACCAAAGAGTAACAAATCCAAAATCCAAAACCCAAATATCTCTACGCCAATCCCAATGCTGTCCCAAAAGCATGTAGCTGCTTTGCATAATTCTTCAAAAGTGATGATGATAAGAAAAAGATGCTCTCCTCCAATCACCCAGCACCACATTACGAAGGTTGTATGACAATGACAACCACCAGTGACAAAATCATGAGGGCCAGCGCCACAAATGACATGACGAGGATGGTCCCGCGACTGGCCGGAAACTTGCCCTTGAGGATCCATTCCTGTGCGTGAAAGTAGCGTTTGCAGCCCAGCAGCAGCGTCACGATGCTGATCCCGAGGAATGTCGCACCCAATGGCCGGCCCATCTTTTGCAGTTTTGTGTGGTCGAAATCGACCCTGTTCGCAGAGGCAGAGTCGGTGTTGAGGCGAAACAGCTGCGTCACGGCGACGCCAATAGATGCAAAGGCTAAAGAGGTTCGTAGCCATGCTAGAAAGGTGCGCTCTAGGAAAAAAAGAAAAGAAAAAAAAAAAAAAAGGTCAGCGTGGTCTCAGCCAATTGGTTTCTCCCGAGACATGCAGCGCAGCCGTCGATATGCACGTGGGCGCTGTGGTGGAAGTGACATGTGCGACATACCGAGCGCGAGATGGTCTCTTGCGACACTTCCTTTGTTCTCCAATTCGAGGGATTGGAACTTGCGAAACGTCTCCTTCGTCCACGATGGCTTCGATGACTTGGCCTTTGCGGGCGCGTCTGCATCTTCCGAGCTGGCGGCCCCGTTGCGCCGCCTCAAATAATGGCTTTGGTCTCTGGGGTGGTCCTCATTCTTCTTCGTCGTATCGCTGTATGAAACTTTTCTCGGGCGCGAGGTGTCGCTTTCATCGCTCGTCGGAAGCGTCTGGTAGCCCGAGATGCCTCTTCCCATCGCTGCCGAGGCGCCATTGTCGGCGCTGGCACTGCGGGAGGAGCTTTTCTGGAGGAGGCTCAAAGACGCGGGATCCATGGTTTCCGCCCGTTGCAAAGCTGTCTGGATGGCCGCCAACATTTGCGATTAGCCTCTTATACTCAACACTATGCCGGTGCAAGATTCAGTTGCCGTGGCAAGCCGGCCTGCATGCTGGGACCAGACTCTTGAAGCTGCGGTGCAAGGACAGAGATAGGAGGGTGGCAATGGAGATAAGAAAGACGGAAGCACGCACAAAAGACGCCGCCTTTTTAAGCAAAAGGCTAAACACAACAACGGCCGCGTCTCACCTCAAGAATGTCATTAATCCGGTCAGTCGACTGGCGGCGCTGGTGCAGGTCAGCCCTCGACAGCGTCTTCTTGGGCAATGCCACAGAGGCTGCCGCATCGGCGTCGTTGGTCTGCGAGGCCATGGCCGTGGTCACGTCCGCGTCCACCGGCGCAGGGGTGCAGGTCTCACTTGACTACGACTCGACGGCACATGCGCCCAAGCTCTTGTGGGGATGGGCGGAGGCTCGACTCGGACTCGGGCGCGCAAAGCGGCGCATTTAGACTTGGGCTTGGGGCCTGGTTTGGTTGCGTGATTCTGGTGCAGAGTGGCGGCACAACCAGCGGCGGGAGGGAGATGGAGAAGCAATTGAGACTGAATCTCTCAGAAGGAAGACGAGAAGACAAGAAGACGGCTGGAATTTAGAAATAAATTGGCTCCCGCGCGGTATAACTAGTTCAATGCACAGATAAGTGGTGACTTATCCCTCCCGCCGTCAGTGGCCACTCGGTCTCCGTCAGCCCTTCGAGCAGCGAGATCCGCGATGCAAGCCGCGCTATATACGTCATTGTGCCAGCAATACGCCTCAACGTACTCCGTATAAGTGCCGGTGCAGCTTTCAGTTTGATATTGACGTTTCCATTTCGACTACATGTTGCCTCTGGCCTTTGACTGTCCGTGAATCCCTCTCACTCGTCTCTTAGCCAGCGACGCCATGGTCAAGACTGGATCTGCGCTGATGCCAGCTTCCTCCAAGCGCCGTGTCATTCTCAAGTCCCAGCTAAGAGGTCACACGCGACCAGTAGTCCTGCCCATGCCCAGGCAGAGAAGGAAGTTCGCATCTTGGCTTATAGATCGTCTGACGGGCGTGGGGCTGTCTGGCGCTTTGGTGTGCGGCGCAACCCACCTTCGTCGGCTCGTCGGGGCTCTCGCTGCATCGTTTCAACGACAGACTCGGACGGGTATCAAATGCCATTGCCGGCGTAATGTTTGAGAATCGTTTCTTCTTTTTCGCTGACCTTGTTATTTAATCTGTCTGCGACTGCCCCAGAACCATTTTATACAATGCCACGCATTTTATCCTCTCTCCTCCCACAGACCAGAGTGTATGGCACGGAATCGTCGCAAAGGGCACCGACGGCCCAGCATCGCCGACATCCGACGACAGCAATGTGACGCTGGTGGCCTCTACATACGCCAGATGAGGGGTTGCGAAATGCGCCAGAGGCGCCAGCCCAAGAGCCCTTACTGAACTTGCGTATGAAGCGGAGAGCTCTTCTTGTAAGTCGCCCCAACTGCCGTCTCCGTGGTCAGGCGATGGGACGTGAGCCAGCGTTGTGTATACTAGCGTGGCTTTCTCTGTGCGAACAAACGTGTGCCATGCCCTCCAACAAGATGACGTTGTTTCTGGATGATACACAATCTCTGCGCTGCTCTCTTCGATTTTCGATAGACCAACATGCGCATGCCACTCTACAAGGGACTGTCGAGGGAGCTCCTCCACTTCAGCGGCGAAAAAGGGAGGGATGCACGAGTCTGGCTCGTTCTGCTGTCTCAATGTAAAGATGGACCAATCAGGTAGTTTTGCGCGAGCATTCTCTTGGCTGCTCCCCAGTGAGGCGTATTGAGAGTTGTGCTTAAGATCCCAAGGGTCCAACTCGCTTTCATCATCTTCGTCATCCTCCGGTGACCCGTGAGCTAGCTTCCACGCGAGACCAGCAGCTTTGGCATAGCGTTTCATTTCATCGGGTGACGATGACTTGGCAAAGTAGGCTACAGCGCTGCTCCAGAGCTGAACCTTCATCTCAAGCCCGATCCGCCATAGATGTTGCAAGGATAGATCAATCTGCATGGCGTAACTGGTCTCCGATAGAGGCGGCAACGACATTGACGCAGGTATCAAGGGAATCTGGCCAGCGATGTATATGGCACGTACACCAGTCTCGTCTGCTTTTGCCGATGCAGAAATGTCAATAGCTTGGCTGTACGGACCAATATTTGCCGGGGCCCAATACGATCGAGACTGAACGTGAAGGCCATTCCTGTGAGAGTTGACCCCTGACTTTGGTACTATGAGAAACGCCATGACGTTGTAGCCAGGCGGAAGTAGAGGGCCACAGGAGATTGTGACTCGAGATGGCGGGTTCGGCCTTGTAAAGAGTTTGCCATATTCTGCGTTGATTCTTGGAAAGTCCGCCATGTTACGAAGAATAATGGTTGTATTGGTGATTTGAGCCGCATCAAGAGACGAAGAGGAGAGCAACTCCCTGATTTGACTGACGACAGATTGCATTTCTGCTTCGATAGAAGTTCGATCTGCAGAAGGGTTGGCTAAAACAGACCATCGCAGAGTATCATCGTCTTCTCCCAATGTTGAGGAAGAATTATTGCCGAGAATTCGCGGCTTCAGAGCTCCTGAGTTCTGCTTCCCACTATTCTCAACCTCTTTTATGCTTGAAATTGTATCCAATATTGATTGAAATTTTGAGTCCAGTAGCTCGGGGGCTCTGACGGATGATTCTGGGCTCGCATCAACGTCAGAATCCTCTGATTTATCCTCAAGATGGGCTCCCCGAAGCATCAACCAAGTCGAGCCACCCCCTTCGTTGATAACTGTCCGCCTTTCCTCGGGAATTGAGATGCTCTTCTTGAACAACCACGACGGCCCATCCAATACAAGCGTCTCAAACTCGCCTCCTTCGCCCAAAGAAGCGCCTTCAGCCGCACCAAACTTTCTCAGAGCGCTCTTCACTCGATTTACTCCTTCAATACTTGACACTCGTTCCCACAAATGACCTTCATCGAGGCCTGCGCTTGCAACCTTGATGATCCGAGCATCGAGCCCAGCGACAGCCATATCACGCAGCAACTGAGCCTCATCTGCAGCCTCGTTTGCAGGAGGTGGAAGAACAGGGTATTTCCAAAGATATGCCAAAGGAGTGAGACCAAGTCTTACAGCTATCGACTCAACTCGAGTCCGTTGGTAAGTAGACAGGATAGCTCCGGAACAGAGGGCGTTTGCCTCGGGATGGCGGGCTTTGATAGCTTGGAGCAGAAGCAGCATTGACTCGGTCTCATCAACTTTCGAGGGCGCATCATTCCGCTCTCCAGACGAATAATCATAATCCCGTTCATGATGCAGTGCCCCGCCGCGAATCGGCTGTCGATAGAGGGGTAGGCCAGTTGCGGTAGCATAGAGTGGGATGACTTCATGCCCAACCGTCTGGTACATGAAGCTATTCAGGTCTTCCTCGATAAGCTTTGCATCTTCTGCAGTCGGCGATGTGTTCTCCTGTGCTGGATCGATGAACTGGACATCTTGGAGAGCTCCAGTGGTACCATCTACCACTGGATACAAATTTGCCAGGGCCACGATGCGATGCCCATGACGAATGCAGTGAAGCAGATTAAAGAAGCTGTCTTTACCTCCCGAAATGAGTGCAATTACATTTAATGATTCGGGAGTCATTCTTTGGTCGGATAAGAGCTCGCATTAGAGCCTGTATGCAAAGAATTTGTGAGGTCCAAAATGCGCATCAAAGCTCTCACGTGCATGCAACTTTTTTTTTTTTGGTGCCATCTTTTTTTTTCGGGACGCTTACACGAAAACCTACCTACATATTTACCAACTTCAAGCTTCCTTCCACAACATCACTCTTTGGAGAATATTGGAGAAAAAATTCACAAGCACATATATCACAACAATTCCCTGCTGGCAACACACAGCATAACTTTTTCTTCTCAAATGCTAATTTCCTCAGTTGGTGCGCAGCGCACAAGTGCAGCAAAGCTACCTTACCTACAACGTGCGGCTGATACGACTCAGTCATCCACAGCCCACATCACCAACTTTCAGCCCTGAGATAAGACGTCTTCACGCTAATGTAGCACAAGAGCTACTACCATGGTCCAATTCCTTCAGCTTGAGCACAAAAGGCCTCTAGGCGGATATCAACAACCGCACGCCTGTCCTAGTCGCCAAACTAACGACACATCTTCCGTCATCAGCACACGTTTACTCCGCATCAAGCTATGATAGCAACGGCGATCCTCTGCTGCTAGCGACCCTTCACCCGCCATCGGCGTTAGTATGCGCCGGCCATGAAGGCGAAAGAGGGCTATGAGAGCACGTGTGCCATGCTAGTTATTGGCAGTCTATCAGGCTACGCTGCTAGTATTACTCGCGCTCGCAAAATGAGGCCCTGACTCGAGCACGACGATGAGCGCCCTGTGCTACGGCCCTTACTTAGTCTTCTGTGGGGGTGGCCATTGATTGCTCCAAGCCCAGGCGCTATGAGGAGAGCTATACGGATCAGTAGGTCAGTTCCTGATATGCTAGTGAATAGCTTGGAGGGCTAATATAGCACCAGACAGATAGCAACTGCTAGTAGCCTGGAGTGAGACAAGGCCAATTGGTGCTTATGGTGTTCATCGGCAGAGATGGACATGGACAGGCGATTTAGCAATGTCCATCGGCCGAGTCTCTCCAAAACGCCCGCAAAAAAGGGATGCTCTTCTCCGCATACTTGTAAGCATCAGTCCAGGGCAATCTCTGGCTGGATTCCGAGCCTGCAAGCCAAGAGTACACTCCGAACTCCGTATTCTCTCATATATGGAGCCGGTACGAGGACATGCCTTCTACTGGCCTTCGACAACACCCACTAATTTGTTCTTCTGTTTTTTTCGCTTGGCACGCATGTACCCAGCACCGCGGACCAGGAACGCCCAAAGCTATCACCGAATAGCTCCATTGACCGAAACCCACCGTCGAGTTAATTAGCCACTGCTACTACTACACGAAATAGCTCTTTGCTTCGCCTCCAAATTAATATGTCGCCACCAGAAAACGCCACTGGGGGAGGACTCTATCAGGGACCATGATGGCCAAGCTATTCGCCTGTCTAAATATGGCGTAGCAGCGCATCACCAATCTTTCATTTCCACCATTTCCAGAACCCACACCCCGGCCCTAAATTCGAAAGCTCCAAAACCCCTCCCAGCTTTGAGCTAGCCCAGGGACCGTTCGACAATGCTAGCAGCTTTTACCCTCTCGTCGAACGTGGACCGGCCTTGGTCCCCCTCCCATATTAGGGCGTTTCCGCATTGCCTAAAGAGTGAGCCCTGGGCCAGGCACGTTCCCTCTTCAACGGACCAGACGGGCCATACCCGGCCCCCGGATAGATTGCGCGAGAGATTAGCTCCATCGTAGATATGGAGTCGCACGACTTTCCTGTAGGCACGGAGCGCCGCCGTGCCTGGCCTGGTATATTCCAGACTACGCCGAGGGGGGGGGGGGGGGTCTTGTACGAGTAGCCTATCGCTAGCGTTTTCTCTCCGACAAAGGGTACTTCTTAAGAATGCCACCGAGCAAGCCCGTACGATTAAGCGAATATGTGACGGCTCACTTTTTTCATATACAGTACCTGGCTGTACCTGAGGTAGCGTCCCCGCGGAATGGATCAAACGCAAAGGAGGCTTTTTTTCTTCGTCTGTTTCTTCTATTTTCCTTCTATATTGCTACCTAGACCAGGCAGGGTCCCCTCCCCTCCCCTTCCCAGCTCCCCAGTACCGAGTTCAAACTACGACGAATGCTACTACGCTACCCTTGGCTGGTCTGAGTATGGGGCCGGAGAAAGACGCGACGGGGTCGTTCTTTATCCCCCCTCCCCTCCTCTAATCAGGGCAACTAGGAAGAAGAAGGTACATCCCCACAAGTATAGAACCGTCACAGAAGGCAATCCAGAAAATGTGAGCTGAACTCTACGCCTCACCTAGAGAGAAACCCCATGCCAGGGCCATGGCTTGCCGGATAAGGAACAGCCAGTAATGCCGCAAAATGTTCTCCACTCGCTCAACCCGGCGAACTCTTCCATCAATTGTTCTTTTTGGGCCATTGAATCCCCCCCCTCTTGAGACGAGAGATGTCACAGGTCGTAAACTGTCAAACGAGTTTCCCCCCCTTCCCACCTGTCACTCTTTCTGTCACCTCTTTCCCCCCCTTCTGTTCGCTTCGAACTTGTAGAAGAATAGTCAAGGGTTATCAACTTTTTTTTTGACTTGGGTAGGGTATCATGTAGGCGGGTAAACGGTTCAAGAGCGTAACTCTTGTCGTTATGTGCTGTGTTTGTGACAACTCGTGCAAGCATCCTACAGCAATCGAGGGGTGGTAAGAACGTTATCTGGACGAAGCCGCTCTTAGCCTCTATACCGGAAAGAAGACGGTCTGCTTGAGCGTAGCGTAGTAGCATCACATCACACACACAAGTTCACCCAAGAAGATCAGGCATTGCAAGAAGGCAAGAGACAGAGAGTTTAGTTAACATGATTTCTTTTCCAAGTCTAGTAATATGTCTAATGTCTAAAATCCCATAGTCTATATATCCCATTTCCCATTTCTATATACAAAGAAATTCGTAACAAACTTCACTGGCCACAGGCAAACATTCAGTCACCATGTCAAAGAGGCACAATTCAGTAAGTTGTTTTTTGGCAACAGTGTTTTTTTCTTATTGGTTTGGCGTAGCGTCAAGTATAAATCTTTCTCCCTAAAAAAAAAAATGATTGCGACCCGCACACACACTGCCATTAAACCCACGTGCTCAACGAAGAGCAGTACAAATCAAAAAAACTTTGATGTACTAAAAGATAAGGAATCAACCTTCCAAATGATTGGCGGTAGTCCTCCACTGGCCTTTGATGCTTTCCAAGGCATCCCGTCTCTATGTTTCAGTTATTCCCACCATGGCAAAAACGACTTTTCCAGCCATCGCTCGCGATGGATTATTACACTTGTGTGTAATAACAGGGGCAGAGCCAACTGATTGGAATGCCGTCGTTGTGAGTGCCAAATATATAAAAAGAAAATCTAAGATAAAAAAAGAAAAAGAGTCCGCCATGCGCGCCCAAAAGTAAAAAGAGAAAAAACTCATGTCCTCTTCCAAGTCCGATCTGCGTCGAACCTTTTTGTCATGATGCAAAAAAAAAAAGTGTAGAAAAGATAAGGGGATTGAGTAATCCCGATATAAAAAGAATATCATCAGTGTGATGTTGCAAGTCGATACAAGAACTGAAGGTTTGAAAATGCAATCATAACCGCTTGAGCTTTTTCCCTGTATGTAGTATATAACCTCCTCTAGGTAAAAGTGTATGTGTTGAAAATAGGGCTCACACTTTCTCTCCTCAAGCTAGTTGAGCGAGAAAGTGTAGCAAGAATCGGTAAGAATTATCATGTCAGGCGTGTATACAGGTAATCATAGACCAGTCGTTTAGTCAGAGCGCTTGCGCTTCTTCTTGCTCTGGTCACCCTCTTCTGAAGAGAGCTCGCTGGCGCTTCCAGGAATCTCGGATGCAATCTGGAACAGGACCTTGCCATAGGTGTTGTAGTCATCACCCACTGGACCAGTCATCATGCTGCCATCAAAGGCGGGGACCTCTGAGCCATCCTCAATGAGGTTCATGACAATGGCGCCACCAGCGTGGGTGCGGGCGTGCTGAGCCAGGTTGTCGCTGCGAGAGAACTTCTTGCCACACTCGTTGCACTCAAAGGGCTTCTCCTGAGTGTGCAGGGAGCGGTAGTGTCGCTTGAGGTGCTCCTGGCGACGGAAGCGTCTGTTGCAGAGGTCGCAGACAAAGGTCTTTGAGGGATCCTCAGTCAGAGACTGCTTGCGGCCACGGCGGTTGGTGGGAGCGGGCATGGAAGAAGGGTCCTCGGAAGCGGAGGAGGCATTGGAGTCGGAGGCAGCAGAGGCAGCCGGGGTGGCGCCAATCTGCTCGTTGCCAGACGGGGAGCCGCTAGCAGCAGTGTTCATGATGGGCTTGATGTCCTTCTTCTCCTTCTTGCGTCTCTTGTCCTGGTGGACGTCGGAGAAGTCGATGGATGAAGTTGGGCTGGGCAGAGAGTTGAAGCCAAAGGCGTCGTTGTCCTCGAAGCTCAGCTCCTCGTCACCGATGAAGCTTCCGTGGCCCAGAGAGACAACAGAGGAGCCGGTGCAGGCACGGGGGCGGGAGATGTCAATGGGGTTCACCTCACCAAGGTTGACCAGGTTGCTGAAGTCGGCCTCGGACTCGAGGTCGGAAAAGTCCTCAAAGGTCGGCAGACCGCTGGGCAGGGCTGGGTTGAAGTCAAAGGTGTGCTGGGCGGTGGACAGCTGCTCGCCCTTGAGGTCCTCGGCCAGGCCCGTCAGGGTAAACTCCGGGGCCAGAGTGGGGTTGGAGCCAACGGAGACGGTCAGGTTGCGAGGATCGCAGAAATCAACATCGTGCTCCGATGTGACGGACCGCGCGTAGGGAGTTGGCGAGGGAGACAGAGAAGGGCATGAGGCTGTGGACAGGATGTCGCTTGGGCTGGAGGTGGGCGAAGGCACCCTGCTAACCTGGGATTGAAAGTACACTGCCCAAAGCGGATTAGCGCGAGTCCCGCCCCAATATTCATTTCAAGGTGCAATTCCGGCTATTGCTTCTTTTTTTTTACTTCCATGGAAGGAAGAAAACGTTCGATGCAACGGCGGCGGAAATTAATCCAAACGATGCTGGTGGGGGGAAACACTTACCAGGCGACAAGGGTGGCGAGACGATGCTAGCCCAGTCAACGACCAGGCTCTCCGTGGTATCAACGGCCTCCTTCATGGCGATGCCCTCCAGGCCGGAGAACATGGGGTTCATGGGGGTCTGCAGCATGTCGCAGGCCTTGGGGCTGCCGACGGTGCTGCCAGAGGTGGACAGAGGAGGCGTGGAGGGGAAGTAGGGGTTGTCGCCAAATTCTGCGTCCAGCATCATGTGCTTGCGGGACAGCGGAGGTGTGCTTGTGGGAGTCATGACTGAAGGGCCGTTGCTGTAGAGGGTCGGGGGCTGAGAGCAGGAGGAGTTTGGTCGCGAGTACATGGGCGTGGGCGGCAGGGTCGGTACCATCTGGTAGGCGGCCATCTGCTGTGCGAAAATGGCCTGGCGGGCCATCTTGTGGTCGTGGTTGTGGTTGTAGAAGTAGAACGCTTGCTGTCCCATAGCCTGAGACATCATGCCGTCCATTGTTTCTCTGTTTGCGCAGCGTGTGTTAGCTCTTCAGATGTCCCTCTGCCATCATGATCAAATGGGCATCGTTGCTTTGGCTTGTCTAACCTCTCTGTGGTTGCTTCCGAATAATATTTAAATATTAAGTGTTATAGTTGTAGGTAATAAAAGTAGGTAGCGTTCCGTATTATACAATTGCTCAGGCAATTGGTCAGACAGGGAAAGAGTGGTTTTGGTTTGTCGTCAGGTCGTTTCCGGCTCTGGTATAAAGAATGGATTGACTGTCAAAAGACTGAAGAGGGGGTTTGGTTTGGATGTGGTGGTTGCGTTGGATGGAGGATGGATATGCGAGTGGACGAAGAATGGCTGAGCAAAAGAAGGAAAGGAGTCTCGAGGAATTATATCGAGGGTCCAAAGAATGTCAGGTCGCAAAAGAAGGAAGAATCGAGGGTATAAAAACAAGATCACACAAGCTCAAGGTTGTCGATCGTATGAGATGAGTTGATGGCTTCGGCGGGGGGGCCATGGCAGGATAAGTAGGACGATGAAGCCCAAGCAAGATCATCAATCGACCGATAGGCAGAGCCACAGGTGGGAACGCTCCGTTGCCTCCACGAAGGCCCATGTCCACTCTGTCTCACTCGACGGCGGGCCAAAAGCCAGGATCCGTTGCGCGGACATGACGGGACAGGCTTCCCTCCCTGGCCCCTGTCGGCCGTGAGGTGTCTGGGGCGAGTGGTGTGCAAAGTCGAGTTGGGCCAGGGTGTCTTAGCACGTCTGGGATGTCTGGGATGTCTGGTGCGTCTGGGATGTCTGAGGACCAGGATGGCGCCTGGGGTGTGTGAACCTTGCGAGGACCCAACTCCAAGGTCCAGCGGCCTTGCAGGGATGCCTTAGTGCAGTATACGAGACCCTGGTCCGGTGGCCGTCGAGAGCGTCCGTGGAGGCGGTACGTACCTAGTGCCGAGCTAGCAGGCCCAGGTGGGAAGTTGACAAAAAAAAAATCGCAGTTGATCAGGCCAAGCTCGAGTCGTTGGCTCTGCTGGCAGTGGGTACGGGCTGCTAAGCCGGTGGGCCACCAGCGAGACAACACGACTCTGCGCTCTCGTCGTGGGCGCGCGAGCTAGCAGCGTCCGTAGCATAGCACGAGTAATAGCACTACATGGACGGAGACATGAATACAAGCTACATGGCCGTAGCATTACAAGTGCATGCAATGCAATCAAATCACAATCAGGACCAAGTTTTGGGGTACTCCGGATGGCCTCCCCAAGCACCAACGCGCACTTTTCAGACTTGCCTGGAGTCTGGTCTGGTCCCATCAACCCATCTCGCAGTGGGCGTTTGTGCCGTGCAAATTAACGAGATGACTGGCTGGCTGGCTTTGAGTCAACCGCGGGAGGGCAGGGCGCAGCCACATTTTCTAATTCTGGACCGAGCTTGTGGTGTGGGCTTACCGGCACATACGAGCGAGCGTAACGTCCAAAGTGCATACGGCACGAGGAACAAGCATCAATACTGTAGGTACCTAATGGGAGAGAGAAATGCTGCTGCCTCTCGGCTGCACCGCGACAGGCACCGCACAAACGCACAGGCTCTCTCCCCACTGCATCTACTGTCTTGGGATAGGAAAGTGAGAGAGAAAAACAACATGAAGTAGAAAAAGAAACGTGTGAAAACTAAGCCACCATCATCAACCGAGCCTATGAGTGTTGTTCTTCCCCAGTTGTTTGCTGCTACTATCGCGCGCATACGGCTAGTCGTAGGTATCACATCTTATCACAACCCGTCTTGGAGGGGTGGGCGCGCGTGCGTGCAGAGCATAAAAAAAAAAAGGGAAAAAAAAGCCCACGAGATCCCCCAAAGCTCGACAAGATGGATGCCTCGCAAATGACATCTCAACGGCGGTAGTGCCGATGATTGGGCCGTAGATTGCCATGCCGTTCGTCTTGTCTGCTCGATGATTTGATGCTAAATCCCACGCGCACGCACACCTGATGCCCAGCGGCCGCCTATGGCATCAGCCAGATGGCGCTCAGGCTATCAGACTGGCGGGTATGCAGCGCAAGTGGCCTGCGCCAGCGCCAATCCAGCTGCTACCACTCGTCCCATCCCAACTAAACAGGTACCACCGCCCACTAAGAATCCAGCACAGGTGTGCTACGCGCGTGCTAAAAGTTCTTCCAGGTGGTAGCACTGCTCTTGCTTTAGCCTGCACTGCACGCAAATCTCGCTGCCCATCTGTTGACAGGCTGCCTCTGTGCGCGCCATTTTTCCCATCGATGCGCCCCCCCCCCCCCTCCGCCAACTCGCCGGCCACTCACAGCGCAGCACGAGCACACTGTGAGCGCGTCACAAGCCCTGCAGAGTGCCGTGGTGCGATTGATAGGGTAGAACCTCACAGCTTGCACAGAAAAAGCCGCCGTCTCAGCTCTGCACACTGACGCACACTCGACTATGCACAGCCATTGGACTCGACTTTTTGGCGTCACACCTACGTACAATCCCCACCGCTGCAAGGCACATGATATCGCTGCTTGGGCGAGGCGCCGCTCAGCTATTCCAGTCGTTGTAAGTCATTCAAGTGTCTAGTAGCTCAGGTGAAACCGGCCGTTTTATCACTAGGATAGTGGGAGTACAAGTAGGAGTGGGAGTGGGAATGCTTCGAGATGACGGCGGTGCTCCAATCGTAAACCCCAAACCCAATCGCAATCTTGGGGCCAAGGCAAAACGACGTCAAATGCGGATGCCACATTGGCCGACGGAGTGGGGATGGGAATGGCCTTGATGTTACATCCACAGCAACTGGCAACGACCTGAAGAGACTTGTTTGTTTGGCCATGCTGCCGCCCAGGCTGTTTAATTATGTGATGGTGTGTTTGTCACGTCAGGGCATGCCCATCAGTGAGTGGATGGATGGATGGATGAGTGAGCTGACTGGCCCGTCAGGCAGGTGAATAGAAAGCACACAAGACACTTGATCCGTTGATCTGATGAATGTTTGCGAGCCGGTAGCAGTCACACCGGCTGTGCAGGTCCTACTGGTTGTGGTAGGTCCCAAGGCCGGTATTTCTTATCATCCATTGTTATAAGCATGCAGGCTGCTAGCACAAGCACAAATACCTCCAGTATCTGCGGTATTGATCTGGTCTTACGGTGGCCATCGACAACCAAATGGGATCTGACATATTGCCCAGTTGCCAGAACTAGGCCTAGTGCGTCGATCCCAATCCAAGAGGAGCACACTGCATGAGTGGATTGTGTGTGTTTTTTATGTACCACTGTACTTTTGTACAAGAATAGCATAGGCCAGCTCCACTCGGTGCTATACACTCAATACCACCATTTTTCGTCATCTGTTTCACACTTTTGTTCCTAGCCTTCTCGTATGTGCTCCATAATGCTTATGCATTAGGACTCTTTTTTCTGTTGCTTGTGTGTCAAATTAGTGCTGCGCGCTAGTTCTGGCCGGGACAGTGGTATTGGAGCCCGTAGCCACACACAAAAGCCCAAATACGAAACGCCAACTCGCAAGTAGTAAAAAGGCAGAGACAAGAGAGACAAAAAGCAACGTGCTTACTTGGATTAGCTAAACAGGCTGCGGTATAGACGGGTATACGAAAAGAGGAAAATACGGGCAGCGTGGCAAACAAATCTTGCAGCCAAGCAAGATGCACCCCCTTCCCGCAGAAACTATACAGTAAAATATCCGTATTTGCATTGCCCTCTCTTTTCTCTTGTCCCTTTTCGCTCCCATCGACTCTCTTCGTCCCCTTTGCTGCGTATGCTCTATTGTCTCTCCTGCTGCATGGACAACAACCACAACCCATGCTAAACCCCTCCCCTCTCTGCCGTAGTCGCCTATGTGTTGGCACATGTATGTATACCGCCTCGTGCCAAAAGATTCCAGCAAAGCTTCCATTCCATCCAACCTCCTCCCTCTCCGGGACAGCCAAACGTAGAACCGCGCTCGCTATCGCCTGGTGGCCCCGCGCGTTCCCGCAAAATTGCCCCATTGAGGCTCCAGGCCCCCCCCCATCGCCTGGGCTGAGAATCGAGCCACGGCCGTCGACTCGCCGGTGGGTTCTCCGGCCCGCTAAAGGCTACTGGAAGGCATTTGAAGCTAACTGTACTCCGTGCGGAGCCAGCCACTTGGACTCCAAGTCGGTGGGCGGTGGCTTTTCCCCGGCACAGCAAACCGCCAGTTTCACCATCGGCCGTGAGGGCTGCTGAGGCGAGTCATAGCAAGTCTTGTCGATTGCGGAAAAGAGTGGGAATGGCTCTGTTGCCCAGGGCGATCTTTCTGCGCTGGCGTGCCCTAGCGTTCATGTAACTGCCTTCTCCTCATCCCAACCAACAATGGCGATGAAGAGCGTCGTAGAATACTTTTGCACGTGCTTCCACGTTTATGGAAACAAATCCAAAAGAATACATGCAGCTGTCACCGCAATTACAGTGATGGGTGGTTGCCGGGATGTTAGGGATTTCCACTTTTTCCCTTTTGACGGTGTACGTACATGATTAAGCGAGCCCTGGCAGCCGTCCGATAGGCTGTGGCATGCAGCCATTCCTCCGTACTATTGCCAGACAAACAGCCTGCATGGCCGCCACTTTGGCGACATCAAACGGTGTGTCGAAAGATGGGTGGGAGGCTGTTTCAATTTTCAACCGCTTGTCGACTTGTGCTTCGTCCTGGTCCATTCGGGCCATATTGCATTAGCCAGAGAGCCATTGGGGTCCATCACCGTGCAGCTGGGGAAAATAAAGAGGCTGCCTGTTTGCATGCAGCGGTAGCACTGCGGACTAGCAGGTACAATCACTCGTTTATTGGTGGCGTGCTGTTAGTCTTGTCTTGGAAGGACTATGGCAGTTTGCTAAGACACCTAGATGGCGATAGTATATAAGTCGGCTCCGCTAGTCTGGACAAAAGAGGCAAAAAAGAGGTGGTATCGCCAGGTAGCTGTTGGAGAAACGATGGGACCCTATAGGCCGAAGCCAGCCTGAGATGATTGAGCCGATGCTAATTGCTCTGGGGTACCTCTTATCGAAAGAGAGCACATGTGCTGCGCGAGCATCTGGCTCTATCAACGGATACTAGACTACAAGTCAAGTGTTATCACAACATCCAATTTCCCCATGCCCAAAATGGCCCTATCAGAATCAAGCGGGAAGCACTGATACTCATGTGCGTGCAGAGAGAGTGCGTGTGTGATGTGATTTACAGGCTCGTCCCGCATGCAGAGGGTTTCATCCAGTCCGAGCCGTCACGTCGGTGCCGTCGAGCGGTGTCAGTGGCTTGACGTTTGGCGACGGTGCCTGCAATGCTCCGTACACACACAAGCAAGGCCCAGCAGGAATCTTGCGCCTGCAGCATCCGCCGATTATCACACGCACGATGCCAGCATTGGCTGCCGCCGTCGCTAACGTACAGTATAACGGACCTACTACGCCATATGCTGGAACGGTGGCTGCGGTCCTATTGGCTGCGCAGACTAATCTGAAACTCTAGTGCTGCATAACGAGTCGAGAAGGGAAGAAGTGCATGAACAAAGTGCACGGACCCTTGAACCTTGCACAAAGCAGCAGAGAGGCGTCTTTTTTTCCCGTCCAAGGCAATCTCTTGTTTTTGTTCCTTATCGATATACCGCATTGCGTGGACTTTCGGGCAAATCCACTTCAACGTCGGGCCCTGGCAGCGGCAGGCCCGGGCCATTGCTGTGCACAGCAGCACTTGGTACACCGTAATGGTAGCAGCGTGTAATACGAAGGGCCCTTGTTCCATCATCCATCAATCCATTGTACATAGTATGTATTTCTCTCATCCTGTATTTTCTGGCCTTCACCGACACGCTAGAATAAGCGAATGCTCCGGCAGAAGCTCCAAGTGCGCATGATGTGCAATTATGGGATGATCCTCCACCCGCTGGACGCGGATAGCACGTGCGGACGAAACGGGACATTGAAGAACACTGGGGGAACATGCGCCTGGCGCAAGCGCCGTCCGTCAAATTGATTTGCTAGCCGGAACAGGCAATCACATCAAACAATCAGGCACCGCAAGAGCAAATGGATCGTCCCAAGTGCTGCCACTATCACTCGCCGTCTCTGCGCCGTTGGCCGTCGACGGCGCTGCTATGCCCAAGACGGTGCTAGGCCCCGTGTTGCTAAATTAAAGAGGCGGCGCTCCGCCCCGTACCGACATTGTGCCGACAACTGTGACCCCGGGCAACCAACAGACGACGTTTGTGCGAGCAATTAATTAGCCGGCTCCGTTGGCCGCACTCAATAATTAACCATGATGTGATGAATGGAGACGCATACCTACTGTACTGTACTGTACTGTACAGCACAGCATGCGTGTGGGAGTGCGAGTAAGTGGCCGGCCAGCATTGGGTTGACCGACAAAGCAAGCATGCAAATTATGTATGCCCATGCCCGGGGTCATTAATCGCAGCATACGAAGTGCACGCTTCATCGCCCGCGCATGCACAATCCGGCGCTGTGACTGGCCGGCGTCCCCCACCGCCTGGCCACTGCATCAGCCTGGCGCGTCCCCACAAGCAGAGACCGCCACTGCGCTGCAGACGCAGCCATGCAGGAACCAATGCGGCCACTGGAGCCCGCCGTATGCAGGTACCGCCCACAGCTGCTCAGGGCTCGTTCCGCCTGGTCTTCTTCGCCCCCCTCCCCCCCCCGGCAGGTACCTGGAGCTGCCACCTCACTCGCGCATTCGCGCTTGTGCCAATCCGTCCTGCTTGTACACCGCATGCTAGCACAAGAGGCTACTGGGACCTTGTGCAATGCACGATGCATCATCACCTTCCGTCGTCCCCAGCCTGGCCTAGCACCGACGCTTCTCTCTCCACCTGCCCTCGACCCGTCTGAAGCTGCTCCAGGTAACCGTCGTCAGCTCGTCGCCTTGTTCGCCCAGAGCACAGCAGAAGCAGAGGGCCGCTGCAGCGAGGCGTCACTACCCGCCTCCGCAAACCTGGGTTGACTAAGGCAATAGCCCAGGTTTGTAGAGCGACACGAGCTACAAAAGAACGAGATGAACCAGCCAGCAAAGCCGCAGCGCGCCCGATAATTTTTCTTTCTCCACCGATCCTCGTCCGCCGTCTGCATGGCCACCGACTATTCGTCGCTCTGAAGCTCTGAAGATTGTATTTGCACATGCTGCGCTCAATTGGCAGCCGAGAGGGGAGGGGGATCCCGACCGACACCGCCAGAAACCAGGATGGTGGTGCTTGACAGGCTGCGCGAGAAAAGCTTTTTTTTTTTTTTTTTTTCTTTTTTCGCCGCTTCGCCAAAGAGAGGCAAAAAGAATGCCAAGCACTACTGCTCGCGGAACCGGCAGCGTCCACCGCCTGGAAGAGAGACAAAAGATTTCGGCAACATCCTTGCTAGCTAGGCGAGGTGTCTCTGGCATCTGCAGACGACAGATCGCACTGCTAGCACACACCGGCGCTCTCAGACAGCCTGGCTGGCACTGGGTAGGGCAAGGGTACGACAACTGCTGCATCTTTCCAGTATAGACGAGGCGGTCTTCTTGACTCGGACGACCCCCGGCAGCCTGTGGCACCGGTCACTGGTTTACGGATGCCTGCGACAGCGTCCCCGGACTCGAGCGAGAGCCCTAGAAGAGTCGTAGTCGACCTTCTGAGCCGACATGGGGAGCTGCACTACTTGGGACACTACGGGCTTCTATTGGCAGCAGCTCAGGCCAATCCGCGCTGCCCAAGTTGGCTGCTCGCCACTATACCTGCCTGTACAAGTCATGCTCTGGTTGGGCCGCCTCTGCAGCTTGCTTATTGCGGATAGTAGTCTAACTGGATACTGCCAGCAATCTGCCCACCTCGAGGCAGTTTTCTTGCTGCAAGCATTCTGCAGGTTGTGTCTTTCACCGTTGGTTTGCGCCTTTGCAGTTCCTGTTATTGTTTTCTCTGCTGTCTCAGAATTGTCCACCGCTACTTCCTTTTGGGGTAGCTTACGGAATCTAGTCAAATTAGCGCACAAGCATCATCATCATCATCTACGCCGAGCCAACACCGCGCCACGCAAAGAAGAAAATTCGAATGGAAAAAAAAAAAAAGGCTCGATGGTCCGTCCTCACCTTGATAGGAGGAGGCAAGCCAGCGGCGATGGCCAGAAGCACTGACATGGTCGGCAAATCGAGATAACTCATGGAGTCCATCTACTCCATTTGGCGCCTGCAAGCCCAGGAACTATCATATCAAACTACGGAGTACGGAGCTCACAGCCGGTGATGCATCCTGGCAAGCAATTGCTCGCCCAGAGGCGGGAAAGGGAAGTTGAGTCGATATTTGCCACCGCTTTTTACACCGTCGAATTCAAGGGCCAATGTCAAGTGACTTTGACGGATGCGGACGAGTCAGGACCTAATCTCTGAGATCAAAACGACCAGGGCCCTGGAAGACAAAGCTCACTGCACAATGCGCAAAGACTAGCAGCGGCCCGGATTCGCAGCCGTGTGGCCAGCATCTCGCTCTGATACCATAGTGGCCTGGCGGACCGGGATCAATTGGCCCTTGCCACCGGACCCTAGCGGTCTACCCGCTCCCCGGATTTCTGCTTGGCCATGGCAACGGCACCATGGCAAATTGTGTGCCCAACGGTCCACTGGAAGAACAACGCCAGTCTTCTATCCGTCCTTCGTTATTCCCTGTGTGAGCCGAGAGAGACGACCAACACCATTCTTTGCTTGCAAGCAGGTGCTGCTACTAGTAGGGATTACCTACCTGCTCTACACGAACTGCTACTGGATGATGCCCAGTAGTGCTATTGCCAAAGAAGAGACGTTCAGGCAGGCTTCCCCGCTCCGGGCATAACAATGGATGCGGCACGGGTGATTTTCACGGCTTGGGCTTGTTCCGAGCCATTGCCCATCTTTGTTTCGCCTTTGCCATATGTTTCAGCGTGCCTCATCTTGAAAGGCCGCATTGTTCTGTTCTTGACGGCATATCAACACTTCATGCCGGCACTACGGGGAGAAGGGTCCATTGCTTGGAACGGCAAAAAGGGCTCAATGCTTCGGCTGCTCAATGCCTATGGCCGACCCGCTACCGCGACCATGGTAAATCAACTCGCTGTGCCATGTTAAGAGCCCAGTGGAGAGAGGCATTGCTGGCAAAAGGCTAGCCAGGGCATCCCCCGGGCTAGCGCAGGTACGACTTATTCCAGCATGGGCTTAGGATGGCCAATTGGGCATTCCGCAACCCAAGCCCATGGAGCTTCTGGAAGGTTTCATGGTCCACAATTCGACCTTCCATAGCCAATCTTCCCAGGTCTTCGTCCTCACGATGGCAGGTCCTACAAGGGCACAGCAACCGAAGGTCCCGGGTGGTGCTGGCAGCTCGTACGGCGGTATGGCGTATCCATTTCTGTATCCATGCCCGGCCTCAGCTCAATATCGCGCCTGCTGCGTCGGCGATTCCAGATATGCCCACGGAAGTTTTCTGCGGAAGGCAGCGAAATACCTACTCGTCCAACAATTCCGATTTAGCGATTCCGCGGCAGTCAAAGTGGCGCCAGATAGAACAGCCGCTATCGGTCGACTTTGCGCTTTGCTATACTGGTGACTATCTAGGCCTACCATTTAGTGTTGCGCGGATGTGAGCGGCTGGGTTAGGCCGTTTCGCTAGCAAAGGCTCAACCGCCCCATCATCTGCCGGCAGTCATTCGATGGATGCTACCCTACTACCGTTTGAGAGCGCATAAACTACCTCTGGAAAGCTCGTTATGCTGCTACGAGTTGCTGTCAACGGGGTATTCCGTGTATCACTATTGTCACTACAACGCGCTAGTTTGCCTTCTTGCCACGGGACTGCAGGGTACATGAGCCGCCTACACACACAGCACCATGCGGCATGGCTTGACAAGATCAAGCAGCTAGAGCCGTTGAATGCAGAGTGCGGGATGCGGTCTGTGAGCAGCAATTTAGAACTACGGACGGATGGGCGGGCAACAAGCTAGGAGGGTTCATGCAACGATCAATCGAATTGCTTGAGCTATTGCCACGGGCTACGGGCTGCTACGGGCTGCTACGAGCTACACTTGTTGATGAAATCTTGCTACAGCTACGCCGTACAATACGGAGGACTCACTCTAGCCACTGCGATATGTCATATTGGCCTCATATACCTGCGGACATCAGTGTTTCATCGGTGTCATTTCAATTTTTCTATTAAAAATAGAAACGCTCAGGTGAATTAAATCAAGCGAATGTCCACTTAACAGACGTCACAATATTCTATTTTCATCTTTTCGGACGGGGTACTGTGTGGAAATTAGCAATACTTTAAAATTTGCTACTTCAGGTAGTATTAAACGGTGGATCTCCAGATATATTGAGGCTTATACCTACATGCTAACTTGTGTCCCCATACAAGTGTTATGTGTGAGACCATTAGCCAACGGTTTGGTGGTTCTCTAATTACACAGATAATATCGCTACGGAACGAATTGCTGATGGAATTCCTAGTCAAGTCATGGTTTTTTTTTTTTCTCTCTCTTCCTTTTTTCGCCTCACTCAGTGGCGTACGCTGTGTGGGTTATTCATTTCAAAAGCGCCGGCGCGGCAGCGCAGCCGAGTGGCTCCAGCCAACCCGGACGGAGAGAAGAAAAAGCAATAGCTGTGCGCACGAGTCCCTAGATGGTCTCTCGCCGAGAATATTGCTGCGCCATTCACAGACAATTACCGATATCCGCGTGTAATTGTGTGATGGCACAGAGCATCAATACGAGCACGGACCGGACTACGGACGATGACCATGACGGGAGCCCGGTGGCGACAGCACTCCGTGAGCTGTGAAGATTGTGATAGCAATTGCAGACTGTGGCTCTGCACCACATACAGAACGTCCCAGTGTAGTGATGACGATAGCGATGATGTTCTGCGCTGCGATATTGGCTTCGACTAGTGCCTGGCGGATCGGCCAACAGACATGAGCCACCGGGAATTACGAAGTATGATGCACATCACCACCATTCTTTGCTTTTTTGCTCGTGGTTTTTTGCCCTGTGCCCACGAGGAAGTGGCGCGCGTCATTTAGTCCGACATGTCATCAATATGGAGTGCGTTGCTCCGTACAGTATAGCGATATAGCGCACCAACAGCTGAGACATGAGCAAAGCTCTTGGAGGTCTAAGCTAAAGCAGGCTAAGAAGCTCAACTTCTGACTTCTGACATGTCTAGTGGCCCCCTTTGCAATCTTTCTCTCTCACTTTTCTTTTTTTAAGAAAAAACCAAATCTCCTTACAGCTCGGGTGGCGTTATGGTTTGTTTCCGTTTTTAACTCTTCCCGTATCAAAGCGCGAGTCTGGTCGGTGCCACAAGAAAATGCGGATCACAGAGGGTGGGAAAGGAAATTGAGCCAATGTACGAGCTGCCCGCAGAAGGAAGGATGCAGTTGCAATTTTGTTGCCTTTGGACCCAATGTGACACTGCGAGCTGCAGCTTGTTGCATATTCACTCACTCTGTTTTTCTTTTTTCTTTTTCTATGAAAAAAAAGTTCCGGCTCTCGCGGTAAAAACCTTGCAGAGTAAAGACCTATTAGATGGGTCAAGCACCCTGATGGCCTAGTAGGACGAGAAGATTAGCCAAGTGGCATCCCATCAGTCGGCTTGGAATAACGAGAGAAAAAAAGGAACGAAAGAATTAGCCAGCTGCATCTCTGCTGGAGTAAGCGGGAAATAAGCTCGGACACCTGATTGATATCCTACCAGGCTTGGCAAGACGGCTGCAACAGCCATATGTGACATTGAAGTCCACCAGACGTGTATTGATGGTGGATGTGCCTTCTCATTACCGGTACCTCTGCTAATCAGACCAGTCACCTCTCTCTTTTGCTGTTACGCACGATCCACGGCCATGGAAGCATCTGTCTAACATGATGAGACAAGTGTGATTTTTGCCTGGTTTCTGGGTTGGAGGGTTATCAGATGTGAGAGAGAGGGACAGATCGTGATCATGGCTTGCGATTTGCTGCGCTAGCTTGCCGTTGTGTCTTACGACTGACTGCCCTTTTTGCCCACGCATTAGGCCAATGCAGTGCCAGCTTGAGAAGTCACTTTTTTCTTTTCTTTGCTTTTTTTTTTTTGCCACTCTCATGTCGGGGAACGGCATCAGCAATTGGCTACTAAAACCGAGACCGGCATGCATTCCTGCCGAGAGACTTACATAGATGCAACGTGCATGATCAAGCCGGCGTGTGTCTTGTCTCGGCTCGGGAAGAGTCAATGGGTGGGCGGTATTATGGAGATGATTGTGAGTGTTGCTCAGTCTCATCTGCTAAGACTGGATCTCTCGTCTGGGTTAGTTGAAGCCCGAAACAACGCCGTGCTTTTTCCTGCATCTACCAACGGCCTAACCGTTGTGTGATTATCCTGTTTCTCCATTACCTAGTGCTACTACAGTACATGCTGCGTACAACTGTCACATTGGCTAGCGACCCGTGCGTTGTGTCTAATTTGACGAGAAGCCACCGGGCTGTCTTCCCTATGCCATTGATAAGGGAAACTCTATCAATTGACTGATACGAGCTGGGAGCCAGTGGCGCTGCTGTTAGCTGATTGGCGATGCGGCAACTTGGACCCTACCTTTACTCAAGGAGGGGTCCAGGCGGTCTGCGGAGCCGCCACAATGCTCCCTACACGACACCACAGCGTCCAGACCTACTGTACGGTACTAGCATAGCTGGTGAGTTACATACTATACGGGTATTAGGCTCTGTCACAATCTTGATATTCATGATGGATACGCTGCTGTCTAGTTCATGCCCCGGCGCACTGCAGGTAGACTTGAAATGCTGTGTCCTGGAGGCTGCAAGGGCCCGTTCCCTGCGCTTGGGGAGTGAGCCCGCGGGGTGTGTGATGTGATATGATATTGGCCATGTCGATAGTGTCCTTGTATGCTACAGTAAGGTATCAAGCATCATGGCTATGGGAACGCAACTGCCTGCTAGTGCTGCTATTCCCACAGGCTTGAGCAAGTTAGAAGCCTTCAGAGGAGCACCACGTCACAACTGGGGCTGTCAAACCGCAACGGCATGCTTCCTAGCACCAGTCCGCCGCTGGTAAACGGCACAATGGACGGGCCTTCACCGCATGTCCCGTACGATGCTGCCGGCGCTCCTCCACCTTCGGCCGCCACGTCAGAAGCCCAATGGACTCCAGCATGTACTGCAGCTCCATATAAGGCCTGTAGGGTAGGCCGGGAGGCCGGCGAGCTGCCCTCACCGAGATTCTGCGCTTCGGCTCCGGGGCCCGCTTTTGGGCCTCAAGCAGCGACACCCAATCGGGACGCGGCTGGAGGGGCCGGCCATGCTACTGCGTCAAGTCCCAACCACCCGCATTAATGGTGCTGGGTACGTCGGACAGCTGTCACTCCAGACGCCAGCGCATGAGTGGTTGACCGCCAATGCACGCTGGGAGATGAAGAAGATGCTCTCTTTCCCCATAGTCTAGGGAAAGACTGCGAGAAAAAAAAAGTCACTAACGACGGCTGCATATGCATTATGCAGAGAATGAGGAAAAGGCAGAAATGCCAAAGCGGGAAAGCATATGATTCGGTTAATAAGAGAAATGGCACTGCGTTGGACGTGAAAATTGAGAGAAGGCGGTGGGTCGTTGATGCGAGGGAGGAACTGCCCAGTTTCCACACACGTCTTGTGCGAGAACCGGCGAGGGCCAAAAGAAACATAGGCAAGGAAAGAGACCTGAGAAAAAAAGCAAAGCAGGAAACAAGCACACGGCAACTACTCCAGAAGTAGCGTTAATTTGATACGAGCCTGCCTTGGAAGTTGGCCTCGATGACGAAGACGTTTGGCAACTCGAGTGGCTGGGAAGGTGCAAGGCGCCCCCGCTTATAACCAGCCATTTGTTTATTCTGGTTGGTTTTACTGCATCGCAGCTCCCAGCTTTGCGTTGCTTCACATCTTTTTTTCCCCCATTTCCCTCTCGTTTTGAAGCCGTTCTGAGACTGGAATGCTGAGAGGCATAGTCTGAGTCTCCTTGCATATCCTTTTTTGCTTTTTTTGTGCGCGCTTTACTTTGGACCAGCTGGGGAGTACGTACACGCACGTACATATTGGAAGCAACAGATAGCAGCATCACGCAGCATCGGCTCCTATTACGTGCAAGCACGAATACCTAGCGGTTTTATTTCTCGCTTCTCTTTCTGCCTGCCTGCTTGCTTGCTTGCACTATCTTATCGGGCCTCGCCCTTGCGTGGCACTAGCCCAGTCCTTCTGCCACACAGGCTGCACGAGGCTGCATCGCTTGCAGGGACTATCCTTTGCTGCTTTTGTTCCTGCTTTCGACCCGTCACTTTCCTGGCACTCCTTGCAGCCATGAGACGAGCGGCGAGCTTTGCCTGCGCGGCTGCAGCTGCATTGGCGCTGCCGGGAGCGGTTCTGGCACAGACCTATAGCCGGTGCAATCCATTGACCAGTGAGTTGATCGATCCCGACAGTTGACTCAGTTTTGATTCTAACTGAGATGTCTTTGCGGCTGGGCAGGCTCATGTCCCGCGGACACGGCTCTGGGCATGAGCATCAACGTTGACTTTACCAAGGGCGGCGTCAACTCATTCGCTGCATCTGGGGCGCCAACATACAACAGCAACGGGGCCTCGTTCACCGTTGCAAGTGGTGGCGATGCTCCACAGCTCACTTCCGTGTTTTACATCATGTTTGGCCGGGTGGAAGTCACTATGAAAGCTGCCCCTGGTGCCGGTATTGTCTCATCGGTGGTGTTACAGTCGGATGACCTTGATGAGATTGATATGGAGTGGCTTGGGGCTGAGCCAGACCAGATGCAGTCCAACTACTTTGGCAAGGGCCAAACCACATCCTACAACCGTGGAGAGTTCCACACCGTCTCGGGCACCCAGGCAAACTGGATCAAGTATACGGTGGACTGGACCCAAGACAGGATTGTTTGGCAGGCGGGCGATTCTGTGTTGCGCACTCTGACCGTGGCTGATGCTGAATCGAACCAATACCCGCAGACACCGATGCAGGTCAAGTTCGGTTCCTGGGCCGGTGGTGATCCAGCCACCAATGCCCCAGGCACTGTCAAATGGGCCGAGGGGCCTACTGACTTCAGCAAAGGCCCTTTTACCATGATGGTACAGAGCATCAGCATCACAGACTACTCGACGGGCAAGCAATATGTCTACAGCAACAATTCTGGCTCGTGGCAGTCGATTCAAGCTGTCGGCGGCAAAGTTAATGGCAATGCAAACGGCGAGAGTGACCTCACTGCCACAGCCACAGCCAGCACGCCTGATAGCTCCCCGTCGATTGTCCTTTCCATCCCCGTGGGCGGCATCGGCACGGATAAAAGCCCAGCTACTGCCACCCAGACTGACTTCCCCTGGCTTGATGGTGTATCTGCTACAGGGGGGGGAGCATCCCTAGTGGATGGCACATCAATCCCAATGGCAGGATTGCGCGTGACAACGCTGGCACAGCTTTGGGTGTGCCTATACCGTCGCTGCTGATGGTTGTGCTGGGCCACGTGGCCATGGGTGCGCTGGCACTTGCTGTAAGAATATAATGACGAGTGCACGAACAAACCAATAGCGGTTTTAATGGCTGATGATGCATAATGAATGGTGGGAATATATGTATATATTGGGGAAGAAGACGCTGATTGGGGTTTATAAAATGGCAAAAGAAACAAGAGGAATAGTGCTCCACACGGGGATTGCATTTTACTAGGGCGTTATATCACGGCATACATAGCTTTTGGATACTCACTATAGATGGCATGAGCATGAAGAGAACGATGGTCAAGTTGGCAGTCGCATTATGCTGTTTTGATATCAAATCTTTGTATATACTCCAAGTGTATAGGCAGGCGTTAGCTCACATACTAATGAAGCCGATAACCTGCATCACCCGTTGAACGCTTTTGATTATGCGACAATCGTTGACCGTGAAATGAAGCAAACACCAAGGCCATCTCACATCTAACAATTTGGAAAGAAAAACATCAAGTAAAATCATCAATTAAAGCAATACGGCATGGCTCAAGCTATACCAGCTCAAAGCTATCTTAGATTCCTCGCTATGTTTCTCGTTATCTCCTATACCTGCCCCATCCCTTTCCCCCTCAACCGTATCTCTCTACCCTTTACGACTCCGTCCATCGCCCTAGACACCCCGAAATAAGCACGTTTGTGTGTGCGTGTGCGAGCCTCCTCCCAATTTTCCCGCCGTGTGCGTGTGACCATGTTCGAATCTCTCCTTTTTTTTCGCCGTCACCCCTCATAAACTCCATCGTACCATGTCTCGTGGGAGCCGTGAAAATACAGTTGAATGAAAAAAACTTGGAAAAAAAAAAAAGTGCTCTGTTTGCTGCGCCGCGTCTATCTGAATGATATTTGGGCTGGATTCCTCAAGGTGCAGATTGCCCGCGACCTTTACTGTAAAATGTATATTGTATATATATATATATGCCTCTGTTTGTGGAGGCCGCAGATTGACTTCAATAAAGAGGAAAGGAAAAAGCAAAAAGCAACAAAAGAAGAAATTAATGTTCTTACAGTGAGCACCGTGAAAGCCTTCGTCTCTGTGAATTCTGCTTAGAATTCCCAGTCTTCTGCGTCTTCGACAGACTTGATAGCCCATCGGAACTTGTCTCGCAGAGTTTTGGAGAAGAATTTCTCGATAGGAACATCGAATTTCTTCGAGAACACTACCGTCAGACGAGGATCAATGTAATTCTGCAGTCCATTGTTAGTATCTTTTGCCTTGATTGCAATCTTCTTCCACTTACAATCTTCGAAGTGCTCAGGGCAACCTCTTTGTTGCCATCACGGTCTTCGGCTTGAGTCTCCAAGACCCTGATACGCTCATCTATCTTCTCAATAGCAGACAGATATTTGTCGACTGACGCGCCTCTGCCCTCGGCTTCGACTTTGCCAGTTTTATTCTCCTTCTTGAATCTGGCTTCCATCTCCTTAACTGCCCCCAGGCGTTCTTTAAGCTCCTTTTCAGGCATCACTCGCTCCTTGTTAGCCTTGAGCTTCTCGTTGTCCTTTTCAAACTTCTTTTGGATCTTGGTGCGGAGTTCATCAACCAAGAAAGCCTGATGCTCCTTGACCCATTCATCCTCGAGATCTTCATCCCGCACAAAATAAGCTGCGCCCTTCTTCTTCTTTTGAGTTGAATCAAGGTCAAGGATCATCTTCTTTGTGCGCCATTTTTGGTATCTGAGGCCCTTGATCTGAAAACTAGTTAGCAGCTTGTCTTCGTTATATATATATATATATATATATATAGAAGGGGGAGGAAAGGAGCTTACGCGATCTCCAAGCTTTTGCATCTGCTGCTCGTGGCCTGCGCCAACAGTTCGCTTGTGGTTACAAAGAATGGCAACCTTGCGATTGCAGTCATTGTACAGCTTCACTTTGTCCGCAATAGTTCCTCGAGAGCGTGGGTCCTTACCCAGCTCCTTGAGAAGCTCGGACATGGTGTGAGACGCGTTGTAAGTACGAAAGACCTTGGCCGTCAGTCCAGTCATGTAGCTGTTCAAGTGCTTGTTCAGTTGAGATGTCTAGGAGTTGGTTAGTGATTTATTTTTAGTTGTTTAGATCGTATAGGATGTCATGTTACTTACGTTAAGACGATCAAAGAGGTCATCGCCATCAGTCTTCGGCGCCTTCTTGAAAAGCTTCAAGTTTTTGAAAACTTGGGGATCCACGCGGGCCGTCTCGTTGTACCTGATACTGTCCTTACCCAAAAAGTCGAATGTGACTTGGTCTGGGGGCTGCAGGGAGATATGCTCGTATTTCAATGAGCAGCAGCCAACAGTATCGGCCTCGTTTTCCGTGTCCTTCTCGTTTCCAGCTCTGAGAGCAAGCTTGTCAATCAGGTACATGGCTGTAGCCCTTTGACGATCCGCCATAACCTCACTCTTAAGATCTTTGGTATAATCTCGGCGAATCTTGTCAATGTGTTTCTTGAGCTCACGAGCCTTCTCGAACTTTTTAAAGTCACTCTGCCCCTTGACATCACTGGCAGCGCCAAGCATGACATACTTGTAAGCGCCATTGATGTTTTCCTGCCACATGGCAAGCCATGTCGCTTTCTGGTCATGCTGGACGGCCTTCCACTTATGTCCAGCTGGCGGAGTTGGGACTTTGGCACCCTTGCCAATGTTGATGGTGATTTGCTCCGGTAAAACTCGAGTCTTGACTTTACCAGTCTTGGGATGCTCTCCTCGACCACGGAATAAGCTGGGAGGTTCTACTCGGAAGTTGCCAACTTTCTGCTTTCTTCCGTCCCACGTACAGTAAAGATATGGAGCTTCGAGTGCATCCTTTTCGGCCTTGGCAGCTGCCTTCTCCTCTTTGGTCATAGCTTTCTTGGCCTCATTCCTTGCCGCCCAATATTCTGCAATCTTGGAGAAGTCACACAAGTCAAAGCTCTTGATGTCAATCTTGTTTCCACTCGCGTCTTTAGCGCCATGCTTCTTGATAAAATCAGAGAAATCGGTGAAGAAGTTTTTGCGGAAGACAGGGTTGTCAAGGTGATGAGTGGAAGCAGCGGTCATCATTGACGCCCAGAAGGTGGCGACTTCTTCGGCTTCCGGACTGAGGGTTACAGGTTTTCCATCGTAGTACATCTTGACGTTCTTTGGGAGAGGTTGATATTCTGGCGCAAAGAGAACTCCGTTGTGCTCAAGAGTATTCCACTTGATGCTGTCATCTTCTTTCTTTGGCGCGTTCCACCACTCGAATCCCTCTTCCTCATCTTCATCGCTGGGTTCCTTAGACTTGGCCTTGCCCTTCTTAACATCCTTTGTATCCTTTGCCGAAGAGGCTCTCTTCCCCTTGGCAGGGGCACTGGCAGCCTTGGACTTCTTGGAGATGGGAGCGTCAGAGTCAGATTCATCCTTCTTCACGACCGTAGATTTTCTCTTTGCAGTCGTGCCATTTGATTGTCGCTTTTTGGATGACGCGAGAGGCAGGTCGTCATCTGATTCGTTCTTCACGGCCTTCTTCGATGTCGCCTTTGCCTTTGCTTCCTTAGCACGAATCGCTTTGGCCTCCAATTCACCTTTCCTCTCGATGTCAGCCTTTTTCTTAGCGAGCTTAACACCGAGTGGCTGATCATCAGAAGAGGACTCAGGTAGCGCAGTCTCTTTGTAAGACGGCGGCAGTTTCTTCCCTCTGGCCTTCACCATAGGCTCATCATCTGAATCCGACTCCCGGACCTTTTTGGATCGTTGTCGTTTCGCCTACAGCGCATAGTGTTAGCTGACTGCGCTTACACCAATATCGCCATCAAAGTTATCAAGGGCATCACCTACCAGAGGCTCCCCATCACTTTCCGACTCATCCTTGTAGTCAACCTTGGTGATCGAATCTCGTGACTTGCGCTTGGATCCGTTGGTAGACGGCGAATCCATATCCATCTCGCCGTTCTCAACAGGTCCATTTCGGATGGACAAGCCTGCCATTCCAGAGGGCTTGGACATGGACTTATCCAAGGCGATGTCTTGGGCGCGAGATATCTTCGAGGATGACACTAGAGTTGATGCCACGGTTAGCCAGTAGCCAATGCTTACTTGCGCGCGATTCGACATGGAGGTGTGTCTCGACCGTAAGCGCCAGCGCAATCGCGCGTGTGCCGAGAATAGATCGATCCTGGGAGTTTGAAAACTGAAGAAGAGAGAGAAGAGAAAGACGGAAAAAAAGCCAGGATGCAAACTGGAGATGACTCACAACGCCCATTTGTCCTCGCAATAGGCAGATCGTCGTCTGAGCTGTCGGAAGCCATGGTTTGTAGCGTGGACCGGCTGGCACTCGATAGATGCAAGGCTCTGAATGAGGCGCGAGAGACCGAAGGAATGCTGAAGCCGCGATTGCCAAGTGCAAGGCCGAGGGAGAATCGGGGGAAAAATGAAAAGAACAGATCTGCTGACTTTAGAGCAGGCTGGCGAGAAGTTAACCTCGACAGCCTTAAGGCGAGAGAGAGTCTAAAGAAGGCAGAAAAGCTGGGCGGAAAAAGAGTTCAAGAAGGAACGCCCTCGTGTTTTCGGCATGAAAAGCCTTATGCATCTATCGTCTTCGATGCAGCTATCCTAAGTATGTTTTATAGTGATATCTAGTAGACCCGCTTTAAATATCGCCGTAACGGGTCCCGCTGCAACAATAGGATAACATTTTTCCTCGTATGCCACCTGCAACAGCTGTTAGTGCACGAACAAGGCTGCAGTCCCCACACTTTGCATATAGCGGTATAGCAGGTACGAAGATACCTTTGGTCCTCCCGTGGTCTCCCGTCGATTTGCCGAGAAAGTGAGCAAAACTGCAATCACTCAACAACCCGAACCGCATCCCCACGAACACCCCGTCAATTGATCCGCTGCCGTCACGATCAATTGGGTCTGCGTCGACCAGAGGGCTTAGCTTCGACTTCTCACACTTGCCACAATGCTGTCAAGGGCTGCCCGACCTGCTCTGCGAGCTGCAGTTGCAGCTCCCTCGCGGTAAGTTTTTTTTCTCTTCGGGAACTAGCATCTATAAGAATTTGTTATAGCCGCATTGAAGCGGCCCGCGAACGAGTTTTGCGATTTTTTATGGACGCCTCTACGACAACCAACGCGAAGGGGCCTGCGGCTACTGGAGGGATGCGAGGGCGAATTACTTCATTTAACTGCTTAGAAGAGAGGGAAAATGCAAAGTTCAACGGACTTATTGGGGCTAATAATGACTCTGCTTTAGAGCTGCTGCTGGCCCCAGCACCGCCGCCACCTATGCGACTCTCCGTGAGATCGAGACTCGTCTCAAGTCGATTCGAAACATTGAGAAGATCACAAACACCATGAAGATCGTCGCCTCCACCAAGCTCACCCGTGCTACCCGCAGCATGAACGACTCCCGCAAGTACGGACAGACCTCCAACGAGGTCTTCGAGGCCGCCGAGACCGCCGCCGCCGAGGCCGACGAGAAAAAGTCCCTCGTCATCGTCTGCTCCTCCGACAAGGGCCTCTGCGGTGGTATTCACTCCGGAATGTCCCGTACCATTCGTCGCCTTTTCGCCGAGGGCGAGAACTTCGACCTGGTCCTCATTGGTGAGAAGAGCAAGGCTCAGCTGCAGCGAACCAACGCCAAGAACATCCAGCTCAGCTTCGCCGGTATTGGCAAGGACATTCCTACCTTTGCCGATGCCCAGGCCATCGCCGACCAGATTGTCAACCTGCCCACCGAGTACACCGACGTCAAGATCTTGTACAACAAGTTCATCAACGCCACCAGCTACGAGCCCACCTTCATTGAGGCATTTTCCGAGGAGGCCATTTCCCAGTCCCGTATGTTGTGCTTGCCATTTTTTTTTTTTGATCAGGGCATAATACTAACAGCCACATAGCCAACATCTCTGCCTTTGAGGTTGAGGACGAGGCTCTCGGCAACCTCCGCGAGTACAGCCTTGCCAACTCCCTCTACTGGGCTCTGGCTGAGGGTCACGCCTGCGAGCAGTCTGCCCGACGAAACGCCATGGACGTGAGTTTTTATTAATTTCTTCTATATACCCTTTTGTTCCCTTATCAAACACTAATTCAAATCTTCTCAGAACGCCTCCAAGAACGCCGGTGAGATGATTGGCAGATACCAGATTCTGTACAACCGTACCCGACAGGCTGTCATTACCGGAGAGCTGGTCGAGATTATTACTGGTGCTACTGCCTCCGCCGATATGTAAAAAAAAAGAAGAAGAAGAATAAAGTTTACATCTTTTTTTTTATGTTGGTAGAAAGAGAGCTGGCGCGCTGAGCTTTTCCCCCCCATCCTTTGTAATATCGAAGCTAGAGGTTACCCAGCGCGGTGGTCCCCCAGCCAGTGTATCAAACCCACAAATAAATTTTCTTAGTAGATCAAAAGAGGAAAATGAACCAAAAGTGTATACAGTTTAAGTACTAAGATGAGAAAAGCGAAAAGTAAAGGGTTGAATCACAGCGTCCCATTGATTATTAGATGCCTAGAGTAGGTAGGTAGGTATGAATTACTTATAAACTATAGGCAGACATGCGACACACATAAAAAAAAATCCATCCCATGAAAACTGCCTTGCGCCCCAATCATGGAACCCCTATCCTCGACGTAAAAAAAAAAAAAAAAGAGATTTTCATAAAACTTTCCCACGATCCCGCGGGACCTAGGAGGAAATTAGACATCCAAACGCCATGGTTTTAAATGCTTTGCAACGAGAAGATCCCTCGTCATTTTACAACTCCTACTCGTAATCTCTGACATCTGTATAGCTCACATTCCTGGCCCGACGATGCTTCGGCGTCATCGAGAGATCTTCCGGGCCCTCCTCTGGGCCTGGCAGGCTAGGATGTTCTTTTTCGTAGGCAGCCCGGATAGCGATAGCCTCGCGATCCCACTTCTCAGCTAGCCCATTATACTCCTGCATGGCTTGCAAGTAGAGCCTCTTCTGTTCAGCGGCCTGCTCCTCGTACGGCTTTCGCTCGTCTGGAGTAGTCTCCTTCCACATGCGGGACATCATGATGCGGACTTCATTAGGCACTGACCGGCTTCTGCCAGGTTTGCGGCTTGCTTCGCACCTCTTTTTCGCGGCGTCCAAGTGGGTTTTGCTAAATATGATGTAGGCGCTGCCGGACACCTTGTTTGGACGGAGTGGCCGTTCGCCAATCTTTGAAAGGACATGCTCCCATATTTCTATCTCGTATGCTTCTAAGCGCGCCTGCCGGGGATCCTTGGCTGCCTCCTTACGTTTATGCAGCAGAAGTGAGTCCCTCGGGAGGACGAGAGGAGTCGGAACTTCAATGGGACCAATCATTGCTTCCAGTATTTCAGAGGCGGCGCGTAGTCCTGACAGATATGCTCCGTGCACAGTTGCAGGGTGTGTACCGATGGTGTGCTCTCCAGCGAAGAATAGGTTGCCTGTAGACTGGGCCATGATGTTATAATCGTCTGGTTGCATGTCGGGCGCGGCAGAAGAGTAGCTTCCACGGGCAAATCGATCCGAACCCCATCGCGTTACTACTGTCTCTACGGGATATGGAACATCTTTACCGAATACGCTTCTTAAGATCTCTGTGGCTTCGGCGACAAGGCTGTCATTGCTCGTATGCTCTGTATCAAAGCCAGCATCGCCAGCCATAAGCGCGATCAGGCAGGGCAGGCCAGTTGTATTGGAAACGTTGAACCACTGGAAGAAGCGCCCACGGTTCACGCCGTAATCCTGCTGGGATGTGCTATGCCTGTTAGGAGCATCTCTGAGCACACCAAATATGTGCCTATTTGAATCCCAGAACACCCTGTCGTAAAGTAAGACGACTTTATTGAGGATGCCAAAGCCTAGACGGCCAACCACATCCGCCTTTTCGGAAGGCATCGGAGGCTCAAAAATCACGTTTCCTTGTTTTAGGACGCCCAGTGGTATCGTGCAGACAACAGCGTCTGCTTCCACCTTTGTGCCGTCTTCGCTTTCAATGGTAGCGGGGCCATCAAAGCGTTCACCGTGATAGGTGATTTTTTGGACGGGGAATTTGGTCGTAATGTTGAGCGGCGAGGGACACTGGAGCAGGCCGCGGGCAACGCTTTGATACCCGCCGACGACCATTGTGTGATTGCCCTCCCATTCGTTGCCTGCATCAATGTCCCAGAGGCCAAGACTTAGTTTATGCAGGTTCGTAGCATTGCTGTATTCCAGATTGGCAATGTGCCAGTTTATCAATCGGTGATCTTGTGCGTTTAAATCAACAATATTCTTGTACTGGGTGATGGCATGATCCAAAACTGATCCCAGCGTTGCTTTCTCCAGGGAGCTGGCTTGGGTTAAATCGAGATTGCCCTTGTCTGCTGCTCCTGGTTTAATGCTCCACCCCATAAGTTTTGCCTTTTCTGAAGCTTTTAGAGTCGCGGGAACACCGGGTTCGGTATGTACTCGTCCTGTTAGTTTGTCCGCAGACACTGGAACCATATTTACAGTTTCCGGTACGTTTTGTTGTGATACTGATGGGGCATCTGGAAGCGCGGCGGTTGCTTCCTCAGCTTGGATAATCGACTTGGAGCCATCCCCGAGACTATCCCGACCTTCGTCGAGAAGATCACGATTGCCTTCGATCAGCTTAGATGGCTGAGACTTAAACTTGAATTCGCTGACACGATCTAAACAGTCATTGTAGAGCTTCTCAACCTGTAGATCCCTCACTGGATCCACAGGTTTGCCATTGCTGTCGTAAATTGTAGTTTCAGCAGTAAGTGCGTGGTATGGTATTCCCAACTGCCCACGGACAATAACATTCATGGGATTGCCACGATCAAACCCTGTGATAATCATACCGCCCATCTCGGCAGTATGCCGCTTCCCCTTGAACTCAGGCTCAATTCCAGCTGCTTTTGTTTTGAATTCGCGAGAATATACTCTACCGCCAACGCGACTTCTACCTTCGACAACGATCACTTTTGGTATCTCTTCTCCTCTTGCATAGAATCGGCCTGCATATTGTGTAAACAGGCTCTCTAGCTGTCTGGCACAGGATAAGCCTGAGATACCTGCTCCGATAACAGCAATGGTCTTTCGCTTCGTTGTGGGCGACCCGTTCCTGAACTCCAATTGGGGTTTAGGAAGCTGCACGCAACCGTAATTTATGTACCCGTTGCGAACTAGCCAGTCGTAGCACACGTTTGCAGCATCAAACCAGCGTGCATTTGCACATCCGACTGCGTCTTGCCGCGTTACACCAACTGACGGCTGCTTCATCCATATACGCAGTATTCCGTTTCTGATGTTTAGATACGTCGTAACCTGAGTATGAGATATGTGGTGGCGTAGGAAATGATATTCTCCAGGATGCAGCGCGTATGGATTGAGTCGCGATGATTCGGCTGCGGCGATGCACTCGCGGGCATATTGATATGATGGGATATCAGTTGGTATAGATGATTTTGGCCGAATGTTGAAGGTTAAACTCTCGATATCATGGCGATGTAATGAGGCTGAAAAACTTGACGTAGCCTCAATAAATTGCGGATGGCTAGGTAACTCTGTCTCGATAGGCGTCGTGGCTTTACTAGAGACAATGGATGGGGTAGACGAAGGCTCTGAAAGCTCCGTCAATGCAGAGTGCGAGGAGGAGAATGATTCGGTAAAAGCATCCTCCTTAGGTTCGGCTTGCTGTGGGGCATGGTCGCTGAATTGAGGCCTTTCATCACTATCGAGATGTTAGGGAAAAGGAAAAAAAAAGGACATGAAAACTGTAGTGAACAATAGACCAGATAGAGAGGTGAAAACAATTTCGCCATTTTTCTTCTCTCAAGGGTGTTTGTGGTGGCCAAAACTCACTCCGTGTCGAGATGCATGCTGGAAGTCTCTTCCGGGTCTTGGGATGATAAGTTGCTGCTCAAATCCATATCTTCCGTCCACACAACAATCTCAGGCGCGACCTCTGAAGACTCATCAGATGAGCCTTGCCTCGATGCTTGGGGAGTGCTTAGACTGCTGCTGGGTGACACCGCTATGTGGCCCTGGTTGTTGGAGACGGACTCGGGCGCTAAGCTTGATATCGATGAAGAGTCGATGTCTTGCGCATGCGAAAAAATCTGCCCAGCCGGGACTTCCTTTTCTAGTCTGAGGCGATTCTCGAAAACAGTTGCCATGGTGAAGAGCCCAACCAGGCACCTGCTCTAACGACGGCTAGGACGGTTCGGCGTCGATGTATGAGAGGCTACGGATGTCGGAATGGCGACGGTGTTTTGGAGGTCGATACTCGGCACTATGTCATACATGTACAGCATGACGCTGGGCAAATGCATCATATCATGAGAGGGCCTGTCATGAAGAGCCTCTGTCTAATCGAGATGTCAGCCAAAGACCTCCATTGATCTCACTGCCTGGTGTATATGTACCTGCTGTTGTAAGCGGAATAAGATGGCCTGGAGGCTTCAGCGGCTGAAGAGCAGTCTAAAGGAGTAGTGATTACAAGAGCCGCACTGCAGATCCGAAATGGGCTGAGATGATTGATTATTGGGCCATTGAATGAGTTTTCGGCTGGGATCAGAAAGAGTCCAACAGCGCAGCCGTCCGTCTTTTACTGCAAGGAAGGGCCAATAAGCAGGAATAATAGAGGCCATCAGCTCATCATGGCCCCTCAAGGACGCCGAGTTCAATCGCATAGGCACTGGTCACGTGGGACGGACAATCCAATCGCGGCGCTCTCTGATGTGGGGCGCGCTCTACTCCGAACTAATGCGGTGATATTTCGAGTTATGGACTCCGGACGAACTTCAAACAACGAGGCATCAGCGATGAGACAGCGCGACTGAGGTTGTAGGAAAAAACGGAAAGAGGAGAAGAAAAGGAAAAATAAGGAAAGAGAGAGGGAAAAGAAGCTTTCATATCAAAATGTCGATCAAGGTGCGTGCATGCCACACAGAATTTATCTCCCACCGACCAGTACGCCGCCAAACTCCAAATATCGTTTCACGACTCGATGCGCCAAAGCCTATGGGCTGTTGGGCAGCGTCGCCTCTTTGCGGGCGAACGCCTCTTTCTCGGTTGCCGCATCCATCATCCTGTTCCCGCTGATTATAGAAGTCGCACAGATTACTATATTTCTCCGGTCTGAGAAGAGCTGTTAGCTTTTGCACCGCGTCCGCATTTTTTGCACGACTTACCCTCCTCCTGCTTCGCGATGAATCTTAGCGCGGCGATCTCTGTAAACGTAACACCTCCGATGAAGACGACAAAGACCGTCTGCTTGTGTCCACTGCCGGATAACAGGGTTCTAGCTTTGACGGCTTTATCCTCGCCCTTCTGAAGCTCATAGAAAGTCTGGCCCCTGACATGCTTGACGGCTTCATCAAATCCGTGCCATCCTTGGGCTCCCGCACCAGGGACAGTACCGCTGGCATTCGCTGCGCCATTTCCTTTTGTAATAGACAATAGATACTGCTTCTGAAGAACGCATTGTACGAGTCGGATGGAAAGAGGAGCATAGCCGCTGTAAACGTATGCAATGTCGTTGGGGTCGTCTTCCTGCACTTCGTCGACAATAAGACGCAGCTGCTTTCGTAGGTATGTGTAGTTGGTCTTGTTGCCGTCGGCGCCAGCATTGCCCGCCATCGGGATCATTCCCGCTAGTGGAGAAGAGCGCGATAGAAACAACTGCAGCTTCTCAAGATTGTTAAGTGTGAGCAGATGTTGGTAGCCATATCCTTGCAGAATCAGACGCTTAAACTGCTCGAAATCCTTGGGTTTTATTCCTCCAGATATGCACGAGTAGATGCAGAGCAAACGAAGAGTCTCCCGCAAGGGAGCATCTCTAGCAATGAGCTCTTCGATGCCGTCGAATTGAGACGATGGGTCGGCACCGGCAGCGAGATTCTGTTGGACTTCGAGAAGGCCCTTGAATAAATCGGTTCGTGTGTGTTTAATGATTTCCTCAGCAAGGCCGGTGTGTATCCTCGCGCTTTGGTGCTCTTGTTGGTAGCCAGGCAGTTGGCTCACGAAGTCTTTCAGCTCGGCAATCGTCTTCGTCTTGTGCTTGCTCTCGTAATCTGATTGTACCTTTTGCAGACGCCGGGCGACCTTGTTGAGCAGTCCGCCCACGATGGCGAAATTGGCGTTTCGTAATTGCTCATATAGCTTATCGCTGGAATCGAGCTGTACCGTCCGCTTTCTGCTTTGTGAGGTGGCCGCTGAAGATTGCGCCGGTGCCCCGACGATGGTTGTGTCTACCTTGGCCTGGTTATTTTGAATTTCAAAAATCTCATCAATGAGTCCCTCATATGTCAGCTGCGTGAGTAGTGGGGTAACAAAATCGACTTCACGGTCGATGATGATGACACTCTCGTTCGTGGTGCTGGGCGTCAGCGCTGTTTTGACGTCGCTCCCATCTTCACCCGCCAGCCGTTCTTGACGCATGCGGACGAGGAGATCTGCTACCCGCTTCGCATTGTCACCTTTTCCAATGATTCTTGGAAACAGGCCGTGGTTTTGCTGCACTTCCATGAGCGCTTTGGCCATAAGGAAGTTTGGTGTGACATCTTTGGACAGGTAGAGGTCCTTGAAGGAATCCTCCAGCTCAAGCGATAGAACGTCTTCTTCGAGCGGGAAGAAGAGCAGGGGCAGTTCAGATATGTTGACATCGCCTAGAACGCCGGCTTCTTCGAGTAGTTGATCGGACACAAGGGTGCGACGTGGCACCCAGAATATGTGGAAGTCATGAGTTGTCTGGCTCTCACGCTGAATTCGCTTGATCTGCGCTGGAGGGGCACGTTGCGTCAGCTCACTCACTGCACCAGCTGGCTAGCAAACCATTTCATCTGCGACCACGACATCTCAAGTCAATGGAGCTGAATATAGCGCCAAGGAAACAGAGTAGGGCGCCCGCATGGGTATCGTCGCTTCCTGCATCTTACCTGCTATGGCCTCGGCATGCCGACCGCACTCGCCTCTGGCCACAAAGACGACATTGCGCTGGCTCGCGTCCACATTATTATTCTCCAAGATGAAGAATTTGTCGACCCCGTACTCTTGGAGCGTGGCGACCTTGACGATTGTACCGATGGGGCCGACAAGGCTGCGATCAAACACGAGGTTCTTCTTGCCGCGGACCTACAGATTGCGCGAAAGCTGCTGGTTAGCAAGGCAGAGCTTCCAGCGAACTCTCAGCGACAGTGAGCCTTACTTACACCCTCGAGCAGGTAGAGCAGGTCCTTTCGAGCTTTGCCCCGGATCTGCTCGGTGCTGAATTCCGCGCGGGGAGCCATGATTGCCCGCGGCAGAGAGCTCGTGGGGGATATTTGGCGGTAGATGAGGCTTCAGTTCTAGGCAGGTCCTGGTTTCCGTAGCAGCCAGGGGGAGCCAAAGTGTGGCTTGCGGCGGGCGGTGAGGCCAGCCCCGCCAGAGGGGAGAGCTGTCACTGGCACAAAAAGCAGCGGAGGGGGCGACGTCATATGTCCAGGCATAGCAGCAATCATGCCATCCATGAGATTGGATATTTACTGTTTCTGGTTTGCCGCAAAAGAAGGCAAAAAATAGTCCATTTTGACGCTATTTGTGGCCTAAAATGAATAGCATAAAAATCCCCAGCCAATTCTATAAGCTGTGCATATATGTAAATAGTCGTCCTCCACGCCGCAAAAGGTACTTGAGCTCTCCCCGCCAGTCCTCGCTCTTAGTTGCGCCATGCACGACTTTGCGCGAGGCGTCGAATCAAGACCCCAGACTACTCCGTAATAGCCGCCGAAAAAAAATCTTGCTTGGCCCCAAATAAAAATCAGCAGATAGAAGACCCAAGACAAGCAGTGATATGTGTCTAGTCCCATGCTGCAAGAAGGGGTTGTATCATGAACGCCGATGAGCCATTATGACCGCTAAATACAGGAACCCCCCCCAGAAGTACTAAGAAAAAGGACGAGAAAGCAAATGAGGTGCAGTCATCTGTAGGATTGAGGCTGTTACACGGTATTGTCGTGATACAAGAATTCTATATCTCGTGGTCGCTGTCTGTTCACACGCACAAACTCTGCATCGCCAGGCGGTCGCTCGTTCTTGCTGTTGCTGGTAAGCATGCTTTGTATGCTCATGCAGATGCTCTCGGCGCTTTGGACAGGGCTCCATCCCTGATTTCCCAAAAGGTCAAGGCATATGATTCCGTTCGAGTAGATGTGTGGGTGCATGGGGACTGGGCGGGTTGGTTTGTCGACAAAGGTGACCTCTGGGGGCTCTGGTTTGTCTGTTAGTCTGATTGCTTCGAGGGCGCCGAGGGGATGCTGGCAGCAGGAACGTACCTATGGGGTACGAATCGAAGAAGACGAATTTCAGCCGATAGACATTATCCTGATACAGAGGGTTGTTGTCCAAGACACGAATGTCAAAGAGCCATTCCTTCAAGTCTTCGCCGTCCACGAGCTCTATACCGGGAGGTAGACCGAATTTCTCTATCTACAGTAGCGTCAGCTCTGGAGAAGGGCACCTGTGCCAGCCAAATGCACAGCGAAACATCTTACCTTTTGGCGCTCCTTGGCCACTCTCTTCGTTCGCATTCCCGTGGCCATATTGTCTTTGCTGCGCAGGGGCTTTCTATTGAGAAGCGTAACTTGAGAATAACGACAGCAGAATTGCGCGGCTTGTGTTGGTGGTTAATTTTTGTGGTATTCAAAGTTTGTACTCGCAAGGCTGGTTGCGTGGCAGCATTCCAAGTTTTAAACGCGCTGGAGGGGTTGGATCATGTGTGGCGCTGGTGCCGGCGCAGTTATAACCTTTTTTCTGCCCTCCCTTTTTTTCCCGGTCTTTGTTTCAATAGCAAGAATCAGGCCAGCAGCAGGTCTCTGTTGCGGATCTTTTGAACCGCCAGCGTGTGCAGTGCATGATTCAAGACGCAAGATTCCTTGTAGTGCTGCAGCAGCGCTTTCTGCGCGGCCAACCGTAGCCATTCAGCGCCTAAGCTGGTCTGACAAGGTACATGTGTACTTGCACATATATTGTCAGGTGACGGCTGCTATAGAATTGGAGAATTGCAGAATCCAGAATGCAGGCTGAAAGGATGTAGGTAAGCGCTTGTAGCTGCACGTATGCGTTTCATGCAGGATATACCAACAATATTGATTTCTTTGTAGGTATCTCGGTATCGCCAATAGCTTCGGTTTCTTGCTCATCAGCACCTTTTTTTAGTGCCAACATTCAGCGAGTTGCTATTCGGCTGTAGAGGTACGTCGATACATGTACCTACACGCATTTTCTCTCCACCCCACCATTTCAAATTGGCTATCAAGCTACCTACCTAATTCATTCTGCTATTTAAAGGTGAAGGGACCTCCTTCGAAGATTAGAAAATTGTGGCAAGGTAAAAAAAAAGAAGGAAAAAACAAAAAAAAAGGAGAGAAAGATGTATTAATATTTCTAAAGCAGTTCGCAACATGTGAATGACACATGCTGCCTACCTACTACTTGAAATCAACAATTGTATTGAAACATCAAGACAAATCTATCAGCCTCTAGCAAGTATATATGTAGTCTCGGAAAGGATGATGTGGCGTATCGAAAACAGACAACTGCCTTGAATCAACACAAAATGTAATCCTACGGTTATATAATTTTGGAGGCCTTGCTGAGAATCCCATTATATCATCTCATGTGAAGTCAATTTTGTACTCTGGACAACATGAACACTAACTCGTGTGAGAGTGAGAGTGAGGCAGCCAATACAACGTTTAATCTCGGGAGTATTTTTGCTAGCGATAAATGCCGAATAATAAAACGTGCTTAAGAAGGGTCAGTGCATTCGCATTCTGTCAAAGATATCATTGATGAGCCATGACCCAAAGGATAGCCGCTCCTAGGATTATTAGCCAAGTTGCTTCTGCAGGCTGACTTTCATCTCGCTCGGCCTTTCATGGTCAAATCATGGACTTAGTCTCAGCTCTGGCGCCTTTAATTTGCATCTTGGCCAATCGAATGCATCTTGGACTCTCGCATTTTGGATGAGCAGCCAATCCTAGGGCTAGAAGCTCTCAATATTGTGAATATTTGACTGTATGTAAGTTTCCTGGCCATCTCCCCCGGTCCACGGACGAATATGACGCCTACCAGAGCAATATGGCCGGGATCATACAAGGTATTTAATCCTTACTTTGTACAGTATGTATCAGCAGATGCGACATGTCAGTCATTAGTGCCCACTGCTAGCCGCCCAAGCGCGAACAGCATAAACACGTCCCACGGGGTTGGCAAACGCTGTCGTTCTGAGAATCAAAACACACGACCCACTGCGAGAGGCCGCTCGCCAGGGATTATCAGACACTTGAAGTCTGATGCGGCGAATAAGCAGCCCTAATCAGCCTTGCAAAAAGCCGTCACGGTGCTTCGGCAGCTGTCTTGGCATATCGCACATTACATCTCGGAATGGCGACGGAGGCCGCCTAAGACGACAGCCTCGACATACATGCCGGCCTGCTCTGGTAGGTGGTTGTATCCCAAAAATCGAAGCGAGGGCTGTATGTGTCAAAGGGCTGTCGGTATGGCAATTTTGCGGCTCGGTCGCTGAGCCACAGCCCAGCCGTTGTGACGTCTTGGTACATGATCTGCCGTCTAATTCGTCCCTTTTTCTGCGCTGGTTAGACATTGTCGATGGTGAATTACCTCTCGTTGGCCGGACCAGAGCAGATGGAGACCTTGTCGCGGGCACAGCCACGAAGGCGCCCCGACGCTGGCTGGAAATGCCGACATGGCTGCGATTTGAACGCAGGGCTGTTGATACCTACCTATCCTCTGCTGCGTGGGGGCCTTTGCTTGCCCAAGAATTGGATAATTTTACATGTGCTTGTGCAACACGCGTACACGCATCCGAGAGAACACTGTCGTCTCCCCTTTGGTTGAAACTGTGGTCAAAAGTGATTTGATGTTATTGAGCTTTAGGAAAAGAATGTCTAGGACTCTTAGCAGAGTTACGGGCGCTATTCAGCTGGTGCTGTTAGTTGATCTACAGTGCTCGTTGTACCTTGGCGGCGACAGACTCCCTCTCCTGGCGCTATCCCCACTATGCCGTATGGCTGTGGTGCTAGTGCCCCTTTGGCTGACGGCTGGAAACCGCCAGGCCTGTGAGGGGCTGATATTTTACTCGGGTCGTATTTAATCTCAGCCGTCGCTGTAGCTCCTTCAGCTTCTGGCTCTTGTCGTCCTGGACTTTTGTGGCGCCTCGTCTCTCTCTTCTCTCCTTTCCTTCTTTACTTGCTCTTGGGCTGCCTCTCGCCGCTTTCTTTGCAGCACATAATTATCCTGCGGCTCCCTTTCCTAGGTGACCCTTGCGAGCTTTGGGCTGCGTGTGCTTGAATCGCTCTGAATCGCAGCTTGGCTTGAATACCGCCTCTCGCGTCGAAATACCCCGCCAGACATCAAGATGAGTTGTAAGTCGCATTTCTCTTACACCGCTGTATTCCTACGGCCGAAGATGGTAGCAGCCCCATCTGCGAGACTATCAGATACATTCTTCTTCTGTTTCGTCCCTTTTCCCGTTATTCAATAATGCTTGGGATCATGTGCTGGTTGCTAACGGGTGCTCTCTCTGGATTCAGTCGCCAACATGCTCAATCGCCTCCATGGGCAACCCGAGAGCTATGAGAAAAAGTACGATGCAAAACCTGAGAGACTACCGACATTGAACTCGGCATTAACGATTCGAACTCTTGAAATAGATCAAAGTACAAGTTCGGACGCACCCTCGGTGCTGGTACCTATGGAGTCGTTCGTGAGGCAGACGGCCCTACTGGCAAGGTTGCCGTCAAGATCATCCTGAAGAAGAACGTCAAGGGTAACGAGCAGATGGTCTATGACGAGCTTTCCATGCTGCAACGACTGAAGCACCCTCACATTGTCAAGTTTGTCGATTGGTTCGAGTCCAGAGTACGTCGATACTTTATACACTACTAGGGAGGGGAAGGAATGGGGTACTTAGGAGCCTGGCTGACCATGCGCCACAGGATAAATTCTACATTGTCACTCAGTTGGCAACAGGAGGAGAGCTTTTCGATCGTATTTGTGACAGGGGCAAGTTCACTGAGAAAGATGCCTCGCAAACTATCAAGCAGGTTCTTGACGCCGTTGACTACCTGCACAAGAACGACGTCGTCCACAGAGGTATGCGATTTTCCCTGAAAACTGAATCTACTCGAGTATCTGAAGTGAGACTAACGTAAAGTTGCAGATCTTAAGCCAGAGAACCTCATCTATGTTACTGCCGAAGACGACTCCGATCTCGTGCTGGCCGATTTTGGTATTGCCAAGACGCTGGACAGCAAGGACGAAACACTCAAGACTATGGCTGGATCTTTTGGCTATGCGGCCCCTGAAGTGATGGCCAAGAAAGGCCACGGAAAGCCTGTAGACATGTGGTCTATGGGCGTCATCACCTATACCCTGCTCTGCGGTTACTCCCCTTTCCGAAGCGAGAACCTGCAAGATCTTCTTGATGAGTGCACAAGGGGCAACGTCGTGTTCCACGAGAGATACTGGAAGGATGTCAGCGCTGATGCAAAGGACTTTATCAACCGTCTCCTTGTCCCAGAGCCTGAGCTGAGATGGACCAGCGAGGTACGATCCTTTGGCACTTCACACATAGACATGAGCTAACAAACCTGCAGCAAGCTTTGGGCCACATCTGGCTCAGCGGCCAGACCGCCAGCGACCACAACTTGCTGCCAGAAATCGAGGCCTTCCGCAGACGGTCCCGCCTCCGCCGCGCCATCGAAATTGTCAAGCTTCAGAACAGGATCAACAAGCTCAGAGAACACGAAGAAGACCCCGAGAACTCGGAAATGGGAGACGTGCAAGGTGGCCAAGAAAAGGGAGATGGCGCTCGGTTGCACGCCCTGGGTCTCTTTGCGCTGAAGGACGTCAAGCAGAAGCAGGAGACGCTGCAGATTGAGGAAGAGATGGGAAAGGAGGCGAAGCGGCGTAGCTTTAGCGACGCCTCTTAAAGCGCTCGCGTCTCGAAAGAGAAGGACTGGTTATGAGGACTTTTTTTTGGGATATTCTTTTTTTGGTCTCTTGCTTTCCCTTTTTTTTTTTGGTTTTCCGAAATATAATTTTCTCTCTTCTCGCGACATTGGTTATAAGCAAAGTATTTTGAGATGAGACGTGAATAGCAATCATGAACAAGGCGATTTGGCTCATTTTCAACGGATGAAAGGGGAGATGGTACAGTTGAAGTAAAAAACATGGCTTTTGAGGGCATCTTTTGTCCCTTTTTCTATCCTATCCAATCTGGAGATCTATGTACTTTTCCCAACGAGCGCCTTCATAGCAAGTATCCCAAGGCAAGCAGCCCATAACGCCATCTATCAATGCCAAAGAATCCAATCAAACAATGCAAACTCCGAATTCTAGCCAATAACAGCAATAAAACAGCAATATTTTTTCAATTTCAGTTTTACTTTTTTTGTTTTTACCACATCCGCCTACCCCTAATTGATGTCCTCCAAGGCCCTCTCTCGAAGTGCCTCGTATTTTCGGAAATCAAAACGCTGTCGCTTCCAGCCACTGGCCCTCAGCCGCTCAATCCGCGTGCGCAGTTCCAGGCTACGCATTTCCTCGCTGAGGACTTGCGGAGGCTGGGGATTCTCTGCGGCAGCAAGATCACGCTCTAACCATTCCAGGTGAGAGGTGATTTGGCGCTGCAGGCTGGCAAGTACCGTGCAATAGTGGTGGACGGAACGGGCATGGAGGAAGCTGTCTGCAGTAGTGGGAGTATCGAAGTAGCTGTCATCGTCGCCCTGAGTAGAGCTGAATTCTGAATTTGTAGGAGAAGGGAGTGGAAACTGCGACTTTCCAGAGCTGGGTCGGATGGGAGCCGGATAGAGAACCGGAGGCTCAGGAGTAGGTTGGCGGGGGCACCAGTCATCGTCAAAACCGAGGGTTGGAGAGTCTGGGCGAATAAAAGGCTCAAAGGTAGACTCGTGCAAAGGTTCATATGAGGGCACGTCACAGAACGCGACGCGCTTCTTTTGCTTGGGCCGGCTACCGGGGCTCTTCAGACAGCTGTCAAGAGAGCTGATTGAGAGTGAAGCAGAGCTTCCGGAGGAGATTGTAGAGAATGATGCGTCCGATCCAAAAGGAGTGTGTCGGCTGGACATTGGAGACAGTGATCGAGAAGGGGGCCGCCGCTTAGTAGCATCGTCTTCTTTGGCGAGTTCGGATGCGGCGCGGTAGTGGTCGCGGGCTTGGAGGAGGAGCTTCATCCGATAAGGAGACGTGTGATGAAGAGAGCGGACTTGCATCTCAAGAGCAGATGCGCCGTAGAAACGGATATAGATCAGGCATGCTGTGTCTGGCTTGTGCTGGGAAATATCATGTTAATAAAATTGTGGCAAGACGCATCGCTGCGTAAAGTATATCTTACCGAATCCTTCATGGTGTCGAGAATCTCTTGACATCGCATAGAGCAGTGCCGGTATCTTCGGTTGATGAAGTCTCTTTTGATCTCAGCCAACGCCCTCCTCCACTGGGAAGGCGTAGAAGGAGCTGGTCTAGATGTAATGAGAGGCTCGGGAATTATGCGCTCGCGCGTTGCTTGCCGGAACTGCATCTCAGCTGTTCTTGGCTTGTACGGCGTGGGCTCCCAACTTGTGGCATTGGATTTGCCTTCTGCGAAAGATGTTGCGATTTTTGATGCTGGAATGAGCGCGCTCATGCGAAGGGGGATCAGACCCGGCATATTGAAGATGAACTTGTGAGTTGATGAATGAATGGTGATGGAATCGAATTTGATCAGATAAAAGAGCGTGTGGAAAGTCTGGAAACAGTGTTTGACGAAGCAGTGTCGTAATAGCGTACTCGAAAAAAGGAGATTGTAAAGGACCAGGAATGTATGTATATATTGGAACACACAAATATAGGTATTAGAGAATGTTGAGGAAGTGTGAGAGAAAGAGAGTGGCAGCGACGAATAAAGGCTTGGAGACGAAGAGTAGTATGCAACGTATATTATTCACGTAAAGAAATAAAACTACTTGTCTGAATTCAAGCCGTAGAACGAAAGAGAGGATGATAAGTATACCCGTGAAACTAATGAAAGGCAGGGAAAGGGAGGAGTGAGTGGCAGGGTGCAAGACAATAAGGATGGAGAAGCTGGTAGAAGTACGATTTCAAAAACCGTCCAGCCAAGGGAGGGAGAGACTGCGAGTTGAGCTTTTTAAGGACCGGCTTGTACGAAGTACAATGAGAGTGAAAACGGCGACAAAAATCGAGTACGCGAGGGATGGGAGAAAAAAAAAGAAAAGAGAGAGAGGAAAAAGCAAAAACGCTCGTGCGCTGTCTAAGACTGACAGACGCAACACAGACGTCTACCGGCATCCCGGGGGTCCGCTTGAGAGGGGTTTGACTTGGCCCGCCACCTCGGGGAAGAGCCTTTGGTCTTCCTAGTCCCTTTCCCGCATCTCTCTCATCTCAGTGTTGGCGTTGCTTGGTGTGATTGGTGCGCCGTCCGCATCCCCTGCTGTTAGCGAGCCGGTGTTGTGCCTGTTCCCTGCGGCGGCGGCGTTGTGTTTCGGCTCCTTGCTGAGGATAGCCCTCCAACGACGTCGCATAGAGGCGTCCCGGGAGACTGGTGAAAAGCCCGCTCCCAACGATACGGTGCTGCTGCTACTGTAGTATAACGTTAGCAGCCGGCGTCCCTGGCCCCAATCCCCCTTTCGTTCAACTTAGACCCTGCTGTCACTCAGCGGCCAACCGGTACGGCTACCGCAAAAGAGTGGCGCTGGCCGGGATGAGACGCTGGCGTTTGCAGGCCTTGCCCCCTGGATCCCGCTTCCCCGGCCTCCCTGCCTTGCGAATAGTGGCGCTCCCAGGCACGAAGACGAGATTGTGAAATTGGGGGGGACCAGGGCCGCGGGCCTGCACAGGCGGCAAGGCCCTGTTTGTTGCCTGCGAGCCACCGTCCGGATGGGCAAATGAGCAGCGAAATATGGCAGCCCGAGGTAGCACCAGGACGAGGTAAGATTGCCCGGTACTGGGGACGACACCGAGTTATCCCAGGCTCTGCGTCCCGTGACAAACGCAACATGTCGGAAGGAGGTTGTCAGTGCACTGGAACTCGCTGCAGGTGAGCTGTGATGCGAGAGCAGGAACGACGGGCGAGTGGAGTATGTGCCTGGCACCTGTCGTTCTTTCCCCATGCGCCACCCGCATCTGCTAAAGCCGGTGCATCGCCAAGGCAGGTACCGCCCCCAGCCGCCTGCATTGACGCGAATCAAATCCTCCTTGAGTCGCAGAACCTGCTACCGCGTCTCGCGTTGTTTGTTTTTATTATTGGGAATGCACGCTGCAGTATCCATATGCACGTTGCTGCCCTAATGTATCAGCCGGTTATTTTTTTCTGTTGCTTCCATCTTGATATTCTCTCTAGGTAGCCCAGTCAAGCTATCAGCCTCCCCGTCTTATAACCTACTACTTCTGCATATAAGTCCAACCGCTTAATGCAAACCAGATACCGGGACCCAACAAACATGCCACAGCATACATATCACCATTTGGACGCTAGCCAGCGGTTTACTCACTACTGCTTATCGTCCCACTCGTTTAAATGAAAAAATGAAAAAAAAGAGAGGGGAAAAGGAAAGAAAATAATAAAAGACCGAAACAAGAAATTCTCACCTGCATCCAAGAGTCACCGGAGCCACTCTCCTGCAGCGAACCAAGACAGCACCCCAAAAAAGCAAAACTTGATTCTCTTCTTCTTTGCATTTTGTATGGCTTCAGGGCGTTACGACGCGTCCGTTCGCTGACCGTTCGCTCGTCTAGCCTAGTGATTACTCTCTCGTCTCCTTTTGAGGCGTTGCAGTCTGTGCTCCTGTTATTGTCTTTCCTTTTCCCTCTTTTTCTTCTTCTTGTCATCATACACCTTGGAATTACGGCTCGTATTCACCTCCTTTCCACCTCAGGTATCCGAGAAGAGGGTGTCTTCAAACGCGTTCTCTTAGTACTTTGACGGTACTTTCTATGCCCTGTGAAACAAAGTACAAAGCGGCAGTGTCTCTCAATACTTCCATCTCCCCGTAGCCCAGCGTGTCACTATCATGAGTCTCATCAATTTCGGAACGGCAGACCAATAAGGTTCCGTAAAAACTCCACTCTGTTATCTAGGTATGCCAGTGTTGTTGGCGCTATCAACATCGGCGGCTCATCTTGATGCATCGTAGCTGCAGGTCACTCCAAAATCTTTACTCCATACCTCGTATCAGATTGGTAAATGATAAATGTTATGTTTAATGTCTATATTTGCAACAAAGCAGGCATTATAATCATATATCTCACCCAAGGTTGATCTATTCAATCTGGCAATCCTAGTACAGAGTAAGGTTTTTAATTGTGTCAAGGATGCCGCGCTCCGAAAGCTGGGTACCTGGTATGCATCGTCCAGCCTACAGCGACCCTCTTTGCTGCATGTGCGTTATGCAGACTGCGTCGATCACGCATCAGACTTTGTAATAGTATTACATACTGTGCATAAGAACACTATTATCGTCGAAGCACTTGTGCGTCCACACTGGAGAATAGTGTTGCTCACGACTCCGATATGCTATCTTTTGTGATATGTGATGTTGGTTCTCTTTCCATCAACTAGTCACAGATCAACTTATATCTACTAACAGCTAGGCTCACTAGCTCACCGGGTAGGTTTATTTCCGACGTCATACATATCTAGGTAGCCAGCACGGACGGTCATGAGCCAACTGCAAGTATTAGACGATGGAGAACATTCAGGTCAACTATCAGAGGGTGGGCGAATTCAGGCGCGTAATTACTTTATTTCCCTTGTTATGTAACACACATCACGTATACGAAACCTGGGTTATATCATCATTTAGGGTGGTACATGAGAAAAATTAATTTTTTTGTTTATGTCGTTATTTCAAATACATAAACACCAACTCAGTGGCTAACACTCGGCCATTTAGGGGCCCAACAAGCATATCACCAAGCGCATAAGTCCCCAACGGCTAATCCTCTTTGCCGTTCTAGCTAAAACCCGACTTTGCGGCTGACTTGCTGTCAGATTCCAATTCAAGGCTGACTGCATACTGACTACCTTGCTCTCTACTTCACCAGATAGCAAAATGCTACTCGATTGCGACACATCATAGCGTTCAACTTTTTTTTTCAATTCGGTCATGTTGCTCTATGAAGCTGGGGCCTCAGTCGTCGCATCTGCCGCGGGAGCTGCTGGGGCCTCCTCCGCCTTGGCTTCAGCCTCCTTCTTGGCTGCCTGGTTACCCTTAATGCCGTCCACCACCTTCAGACCCCCGGCTTGTATTGTGATGCTCTCTAGTTCTCTCTTGCGTTGAATGCGGTACTTCAAATCTTCCGCCATGCGAACTGTGTCCACCAGGACTCCGTCCTTTTCGGGGTGTCCATCCTTCAAGCCCATCTCCTTGACCTTGATCTTGCCTTGAGCTAACTCGTCTTCGCCAATAAAGATGGCAAATGGCACGCCGTTGGCTTCGGCAGCTTTGAACTGAGCCTGCATCTTGGGCTTTGCCTTGTACAGAAACTCGGCCTGCAGATTATACGTTAGTAAATGGCCACCAACAGTTCATAGCAAGTGTAATTCCATGAAAACATAATGCCTTACCTTGATACCAGCCTGCCACAGCTTTGCGCAAATCTCTAAACGCTCTTTGACTAGTCCCTTTCCACCAAGAGCCATGACGTAGACATCGACTTCATTGCCACGCACTTGCTCGGCGGACTTGTCGGCAGCCATCCGAGCGTTGATGATGGAGAAGATGCGATCGACACCAAATGAGATGCCAACGCAAGGGATCTGATTCTTTCCGGAAAACATGCCGACCAGGTTGTCATATCGACCGCCAGCAGCCACGCTTCCAACACCGATGGTGGGATCATCAGACCGATCTTCGTCCTCTCCATTGCTCTTTGACTTCTTCTTGGATGGCTTTACAGCCGCAGCTTCTGATCCTGGTGTTGCCTCCGGAGCAGAACCTTCGGTGACAACTTCATAGATGAGGCCAGTGTAGTAATCCAAGCCACGAGCCAGGCCAAGATCAAATGATACCTTATCAAGAACGCCAAAAGCCTCAAGATAGTCGAAAAGGAGAGTAACATCTGCAACGCCCTGCTTCATGGACTCGTTTGCTGAAAGCTTCTCGTCGTTGCGGAGCTTCTCGAGCAGCTCGTGGCGTCCCCTCAAAACAACCCACTTTCCAATACGGTCTGCAATCTCCCCATCCAGGCCCTTCTCTTCGGTCATCTCTTTTCGGACATCCGCCCATGGTAGCTTGTCAAGCTTGTCAACTGCAGAGGAGATTGTTCTAATCTTGTCTTCGGGGACTCCGCAGACCTGGAAGATGCCATCCAGGATCTTGCGGTGGTTTAGCTTGATGGTATATGCGCCGTTCCATCCTAGGCCCTCAAAGACTTCGGTGATGATTCGGATGACTTCGGCGTCGGGCAGCATAGAGTCGTAGTTGCCAGCAATATCAAAATCGCACTGGTAAAACTCTCGCATTCTGCCCTTGGTCATGGCGGGCTGGTCACGGCGATAGACCTTGGCGATGTGGTAGCGCTTGATGTTCTGAATGTCCTTGTTCATGGCCAGGAAACGAGCGAATGGGACCGTCAGGTCGTATCTCAGCGAGGTAATCTCGCCGCCTTGGTCGGCAAGGTCGTAGATGAGCTTGCTGTCCTCACCATATTTGCCAGCGAGGATCTCCTTGAGCTCAAATACAGGTGTGTCGATGGTGACTCCGCCGTGGCGCTTGAAGACTTCGGTGATGGTGCTGAAGATCTTGTCTCGAATGACCATTTCCTTGCCACTCCCGTGGGGTGAGTAAGCTTCGAGTTTTTGCTACATTCGCGCTCCCGCGAATCGAGTATCGCAACTTACAATCTTTTGTGCCCTTGGCAGTTTTTAGCTCGAACTTGGTTTTGGGAGCCATGTCGACGGTTGGCGCCTGTGAGTGGAACAAAGATGCAGTACGTAGAAGAGGAGTTGCAAGCCGAAGTCTTTGCAATTGCGACAATGGCCGATATGGTCGAAGGGACCTAAATGCAGCCAAAACTATCTTCATCCGAGGGGTGGAGGGGGAAAAAATAGGCTTGAAGTTGTGGCAGGAGTCATCGGCGCTGTTTGTATGGGTCACGCAAAAGTCAGCCCCGCCAATTTTGGGTGCCTCGACAGGCGGGGCAGAATTTTTGTTTATCGATAAGGAATAAAGATTGCGAACAGTAGACCTAGAGCTCAATCACTTGTAGAACTCAGCTCCAATGAGCGAAACGTCTGATGGAGGTTGAATGGAATGCATGACGCGATGCTCGTGGTGTTTTGCATTGTATCGGATGCGTTTGATTCAATTTTGGTGAATACATAATAGCCGAACGCAAATAGTAGTATGTATATATATACGTACATATAACCGACTGAGAACACGGAACAATAGACTAGAATTGATTGAAAGAATTTGGTCGCATCGAGCATCATTGAGCTGTGCACTCTGCACCCATCTCGCCCTATATATCATGCAAGTCATACTTTACTACATAGTACTGTACGCAGCTATGTAGCGGAAATGGGCCAACCCGAGTACAGCTTTAAAGGTTAGGAGGCATCATGTACTCTGGTCAGAGACCTATTCAGGGTAGTAGTCAAATCGGGAAGAACCAGCTAGCGAATGCAGAGCTGTCCCCTTTTGATCGCCACTTTGATGATAAAACCCCAGATTCCCCACGAGAAGCCGTAGTGCGTATTCGCCTCGAGAAGCATGACGAGTGCATGGACGATGCGTGACTCACAATGCGAAGCGCAGAAGCACAAGTGTCCTCTTCGGTGCTGGTGGTGGTTGACATCAGACCATCTAAGCTCTTCAGATTGGGTTAAAGTGCCGCCTATAGGAGGCGAGACATGCAGTCAATGGGCTGCTGCCTTTCGCGTGGCGTGCCGGAAATGCTCCATTTGCAGAACGGCTTCTCGGGCTATATCAACTCCCCGGCAGAGTCAAAACCAGATCAAACGATGCCACTATTGACGCAGACACGACGCCTCTTGCTTTGACCTGTCAACTGTACTTGTACATTTTCAATCCAGCCAGCAGCATTCCATCGTCTAGCGATGATATTGTCATCCATCCCTGCAAACCGAACAATACGGCGCCACCTGGCCCTAGCGCGATTGTTCCAGAACAAGGCCAGGTCTGCTGTCGATTACTATTGCTCGCACATAACTGGCAGAAGGCTTTACACGTATGTGGCTGCGCCGTGATTGGCCAACCCCAGCATTACCTGCGTGCTAATAGCGGGTTCGAGGTAATCCCGAGTGAGAGTTTCATGTTGATGAGTGCATACTCGTATCGCTTTGAGATGCACCGAAGAAATGCTTGTTCTTGGGGATGCGCAGTTGAAGCCAGATTGCAACGAGCTACGCTGGGCTATTGTGGGAAATTAGGATGCCAATGCCCTTGACAGATTCATTGAAGCTCAGTATCAGAGTACATACAGGCGAGTTTATAACACCGAGTACCTCAGTAGTGTTGCCTGTGATTTGGCGCAACGGACATGAATACTCCAAATATAACTACATGTAGCAAGTAGACGATAAAAGAGTCCTTGGGGAAATGATTGCAATCAATCGCTATTTGGCCCCTCCACCCGCTGAGGAATGGAGCAGCAGCAGGTCTAGAAGCAGTAGCATGATGGCTTTAATGACTGATGGATTCCTCTTAGGCATCTAAGCAGGGGCTGCAAGTAGAAGCTGCCAATAGCCCGTTTCACGCCATGAAAACTCCAGTCACTAACAATTTGATCGGCTGCCTCCAGTCTCTAGCTCTCCAACATGCCACTGCCGCCCTACCTCAGAACCAGTATCCACTGCGAATCGCCGTCTGCAGCTCCCGCGTATTGATCGTTTCCACGTTTTGAAGCCCGCCCAGCTCTAATTAATTTTCCGTATCCTAAAAAAGGGCCTCAGGGGCTTGAACTCGCGGTGAGTTTCCGGCATCGCGCTGGGGGACTAGGCCGACCTGGGAAGCCCAGCGTATCGGTTCATGACGACAATCGCCATCCGCCAACCGCGCATTTGTACTTGTACCTGGTACTTATGCATTGCGGCGCACACCCTCAGCTGCGCTTCGGCTCGCCTCCATCAACTTCGTCTTCTTTAATTCTCGCCTAAGGTCCGGTACTTGATTTCCATCAGTATTGGATTTGGGATCGTCACCACTTCGAGATGAAGGAGACCGACGTCGAGCTGTCGAGCTATCCTGTGGATGACAAGGCATCGGCCTCTGTTGACGATGGCACCGCTTCTGAGCCGGCGCAAGAGCAGCCAAAGGCTCGGCCTCAGAGACTAGCATCGTTTAAAGATTACTTGGTGTGTCTTGCTGAATAAATACACCAAAAGACAAAACGATGGAACCCGAGAGTGCTAATCAGCATCAATGCTTCTCAGCGAGTCTTTCAATATGCGACGAAATGGGACTTCTTTGCGTACGCGGCGGGCATCTTGGCTTCTATCGGTGCTGGTATCACGTTGCCGTTGATGAATGTAGTCTTTGGTATGTCTTTAATGATCTGCTTCTTCTTACACCCATTTCTGTCATCCCATGTTGCCGTGTTGTGCAGAAAGTTTACGGTGTTGTCCAGGTAATTTCGTCGGCAGCATAAGCGACTTTACCGATCCCTCCAACCAAAGCGAGGAAGCTTTTCACCGAAGAGCAAACAAGTTGTCGTCAGTAACTATTCTTGATGTTTATCTTGTGTCAAATTACTTAGGCGTATTACCAGCTTATACATGTTTGCTCTCTTTCTCGGCCGATTAGGACTCAACTATATCAACAAGGTGCGAAAACCCCTGTCATTGATTACAGGCCCCGTGGCATTTTCGTCTATATTATGCCTGCCCTATATTGAATGATTCGGCTGCTAAGAGATATATGCTGTGCGATAGTTTGCCTTTCGAATGATTGGAATTAGGATATCTTCGGCGATTCGGTTGCACTACCTGACAGCACTGCTTGGCCAGAGCATCCATGTTCTGGACTCGATGCCGCCGGGCTACGCGACGACAACAATCACCTCGACCAGCAACGTTCTTCAGCTTGGCATTTCGGAAAAGCTCGGTGTCTTTTTCGAGTACAATGCGACAATTGTTGCTTCCATCATCATTGCGTTTACCCGAAACTGGGCTCTCACGCTGGTTACGTCTTCGACCATCCTCTTCATTGGACTCTCTGTCTCTGTATTGATGCCTCTTATTGTCAAAGGCCACGGACGAGTGTCACAGGTGAGCAATCATATTAATTATGGGTATACAGCTGTCAATACGGGACTGACGTCTTTGCTAGGCCGAAGCGAAATCCTCTGCCGTTGCGAGTGAGACCTTTGCTAGTATTCGCATGATTTCAGCGTGCGGCGCGGAGAGCCGTATGGCGAAAAAGTATGGAATATCTGTCGAGGAAGCAAAAATGCATGCCCAGCACACATCTCCATTCCTTTCTCTGCAGTTTGGATTGATCGTAAGTAACACACGCCCTTTGTTGTTTAGAAAACAGAGCGTCTTTAACAGCGCCACAGTTCTTCAGCGTATTCTCGGCGTTTGCGCTGGCATTCTGGTATGGAACCAAGGAAATAGCTGAGGGGCATGCCAATAATGTTGGAACAATTGTCATGTGAGTGTTTTCCTCTTGAGATGACTATTTTGATCTGGTACTAAGTTGTGAAGCGTTTTAATGTCTGTGATGAACGTTGTTTTCTCGCTGGAACGAACGACCACCCCCATGTTGGCTGTTAGCAAAGCTACAGTTGCAGCCTGCCAGTTCTTTACTGTTATAGACGCACCCCAGCCAGAAAAGGGTCATCTTACAGATCCCGAGGTCTCTGCCACAGACGACATTGTATTCGACAAAGTCACCTTTGCGTATCCAAGCCGTCCTCATGTCAAGATCCTAGACGAGCTGGATCTCCGCATTGAGGCAGGCAAAATTAACGCCATTGTCGGTCCATCGGGATCAGGAAAGAGTACCGTTGTCGGATTGATAGAAAGATGGTATACGCTCAAGCACCAATACGTTATCGAAGAGGCCGTGGAACCGGAAAAGAAGAAGAAGAAGAAGAAGAAGGCGGGCGAGGCTGAGGAAGAGCTTGAGGCCCCGAAAGTGGAAGACACCGGCCCACCAGTGAAGCTCAGCGGCACACTCACAACGTGCGGACATGCTCTGGATGACATCCATCTGAAGTGGTGGAGATCTCAGATTGGACTGGTCCAGCAGGAGCCCTTTCTATTCAACGACTCGATATACAAAAACGTGGCGAATGGCCTCATTGGCACGGAATGGGAGAACGAGCCGGAAGAAGTAAAGAGGAAATTGGTCAAGGAAGCGTGCATTGAAGCATTTGTTGATGAGTTTGTTGACAAGCTTCCACAGGTTAGTTGCTCACGGATCCTTCGTAGCATCGTCTTTTTCGTTTCCATGGCATCCCCCCCTCTTTCCGATTAATGTGCTAATGTTTGTACATGTTGCAGGGCTACGATACCTTAGTTGGCGACAGTGGTGCTAAACTCTCTGGCGGCCAGCGTCAACGTATTGCCATCGCTCGGTCCATCGTTCGAAAGCCAAAGATCCTTATTCTAGACGAAGCGACAAGTGCGATCGATGTTCGAGGAGAACGCATTGTCCAGGCTGCTCTCGACCGCGTGGCACAGAATCGGACAACAATCACGATAGCTCATCGTCTGTCCACCATCAAGAAGGCCGATCGAATCATTGTCATCAAGAAGGGAAAAGTTGCAGAGCAGGGTAACCACGAGAGCCTTATTGCCTTGGAAGGTGGTGTCTATGCTGGCCTCGTACAAGCTCAGGCACTCTCACTAGGAAATGCGTCACAGGCCGAAGAAAGCGATGACCCGACGGATAGCGATGACAATCTGACTCGCGAGAAGAGCCAGGCTCTTTATGAAGCCACAGCTCAAACTGATAGCAGCAGCACCGAAAAAGAACGCAACATTTTCAGCAGTTTTGGCCGCCTCTTCTATGAGACTAATACCTACTGGTACTTGATGTTTATAACATTGATCTTCACCGCCTGTGCCGGCGCGGCAACTCCGCTGCAAGCCTGGCTCTTTGCAAAACTCATTGTGGTATTCGAATTCACTGGCCAAAAGCTTCTTCATGAAAGCCGGTTCTGGTCCTTGATGTGGTTCGTGCTGGCTATCGGTGTTGGAATCTCTTACTTTGGAGCGTTTTTAGCTTCCACTCGAATGGCATCAATCATTCGAGCCAAGTATCAGCAGCAGTATTTCGAGGCCATCCTTTACCAAAAGACTTCGTATTTTGATCACGAGGACCACTCTCACGGCACCATGACGGCTCGCGCCGCAGGAGATCCTCAGCGGCTGGAGGAGCTCATGGGTGCCAACATGGCCAGCGTCTACATTGCGCTTTTCAACCTCACTGGATCAATCATCATCTCTTTCTACTTTGGCTGGAAACTGGCCTTGGTCGGTGTCGCTGTCGTCATGCCCATTCTTCTTGCCTCGTCGTACTGGCGCTTTAGGTATGAATTGCAATTCGAAAAGATGAACAACGAAGTCTTTGCCGAAAGCTCCAAGTTTGCTTCCGAGTCAATTGGTGCTTTTAGAACCGTTACGTCGCTTACTCTGGAAACTCCCATCACGGACCGTTTCAAAACACTCTGCGATGGCCACGTTAAGACGGCGTTCAAAAAAGCCCGCTTCGCCAGCTTTCTCTTTGGATTCGCCGACAGCTGCACATTGGCCTGCCAAGCGCTCATCTTCTACTATGGAAGCCGCCTGTTGGCGAGCGGCGAGTACAAGCCTGAAAACTACTTTGTCTGCTTCATGGCCATCATGAACGCCTCGCAGTCTGCCGGTCAGAGTTTCGGCTTTGGCCCTAATGCGGCACAAGTAACGGAAGCTTCGAACCGCATCTTGAACACGAGAGAGACAATGTTCCGAGACAAGAGCTCTGGAGGAGGAAACGAGATCCCAGACGTGGAAGGAGGTGTGAAGATTGAGCTCAAGGACGTGCATTTCAAGTACCCGACTCGAGACATGGCAGTCTTCCGCGGGCTGAACTTGACGATTGAAAAGGGCCAGTTTGCGGCTCTTGTGGGATCGTCTGGGTGTGGCAAGACGAGCATCATTTCACTTCTTGAACGGTTAGTCCGATTGGCAGCTTGATATTTCTAGCTGAGTTACTAATATTTCGAATGAGTAGATTCTACGATCTCGATAAGGGCCTCATTCTATGCAACGGCCAAGACATCGCTGATGTCAACGTCTTTGACTACCGCAAATACCTTTCACTCGTAGCACAAGAACCAACCCTATTCCAAGGTAAGTTTCTTCTATTTCTGCCGAAATCCCTTTTTATATCTGTGAAGCTGAATTTTAATCCGTCATTGCAGGCACTCTCAGAGACAACATCATCCTTGGCGTCGACGACGCCACCACCACCGATGAACAGATCCACCAAGCCTGCCGCGACGCCTCCATCCACGACTTCATCGTCTCCCTCCCCGAAGGCTACAACACAAACATTGGCTCCCGCGGCGTTTCCCTCTCAGGAGGCCAGAAGCAGCGCGTTGCCATTGCCCGCGCCCTGATCCGCAAGCCAAACATCCTGCTCTTGGACGAGGCCACAAGCTCGCTCGACTCGGAGAGCGAAAAGCTCGTGCAGGCGGCGTTTGAGCGCGCCAGCAAGGGACGCACCATGGTTGTGGTTGCTCATCGGCTGGCGACGGTGCAGAATGCAGATGTCATTTTTGTGCTGGGCGAGGGCCAGCTTCTGGAGCAGGGCAGTCATATGGAGCTGTTGAAGAAGAAGGGAGTTTACTGGAACATGGTGAGTTTTATCCTCCTCTGTGAACATGATCCTCTCACTGTTTATAAATCGTTCTTAACACATGTGGTGAAAATAGTGTCAAAGTCAAGCTTTGGACAGGTAAAATCCTACGTGGGAGAATACAATTGGGGCTTATGAACTGACCATGTTATCTTGGGCGCAATCAGCGGCGCCTTGTTATATTTTATGAGGCAATTTTCTGCATGTTATATATATATTTGGTTTAATCAATTGGATCAGCATAGAAAGATCTAGTAACGCAACTCCAACGAACAAATAGACACAAAGATTCTCTTCTCTAAGCCTGATACATGGCCGCTCTCCCGCTAAGTTTTATATAAATTGTTCATGTCTTTCCAAATCGAAAGATAATACCAGTATTCAAGTCTGCCACGTCCAGCAGCGTATTTAGTTCCACAGCTCATCCATCTCCTTGAGGATCCTCTCCGAGTGCGTCATGACAAAGTCATGCGTACCAGGAAGAACCTTCCAAACCGCATTCTCCTTACCGCCCACAAGAGGCAGGCCCTCGCGCTCGTAGCCCTTTACGTCGATAATCTCATCATTCTGCGCCAACAGGACCATCGTCGAGCCCGGCTTTCGGCGCGCAAGCAGCCTCCAGCTCTCATGCTGGTCCGTCAAGGGCGACCATCGAATCGAAGACATGAAGGCCGGGATGAAGCCGGTATGATGAAGAGCCATCCATCGGACGTACATGAGCACATGCTGCTCAAAAGGAATGGAAGATCCGTCGGCTTTCTGCGTCTCGCTGTCGCTGGTGGCCTCTGTGGCGGCAATGTCGGCGGCTGCTGCGGACGGCGAGATCTCTTTGGCCTTTCGGGAGGCGGCAATGGGTTGCTGCAGGCGAATTCGGGTCAGGTACGCGAGGATTCTCTCCGGCACGAAGCCAGACTTGAAGATGAACAATGACACGGCGCCAAAGTCTGCGGCATTGATGAGACCGGCGGGGGCGAGCAGAACGAGCGACGAGACAAGGTGAGGAAACGCAGTGGCAAAGTGAACGGCGATGCCTCCGCCCAAGGAGTATCCAACGAGGCGGAAGGCGTCGTTTCCAGTCCAGGCCAAGGGGCTTGAGGCGAGCACGAGGAGGATCTGAGTGGTGTAGAGGCGCTCATCATGAGGGAGATCGCCGACGCCGTCTGAGAAGCCTCGGCCAAAGAGATCCTATAAGACGCCGTTAGTACGGTGCTTTGCCTGACCCTGGGGGAAGAGTGCCTTACAAAGAGCATTACTCGACATCCGCGTTTAACGAGCCCGTGGGCGATGAGAGCGAGCGTTATACAGGGAGTGCTGATACCATGGACGAGCAGGACCTTTTCGCCATCCTCGGGGCCAAACTCATAGACGCGGATGGATCCATACTGGCATGATGTTTTAGCTTGGCAATTCTTCATTCCTCATTCATTTGATCTGCCTTCTCATCCCACTCAAACTCACCGGCGTATCAACGTCCCTCGCCCCCGGAAAGGCGTCCGGCTGATAGACCAGGCGTTCGACCTCGTCCCGCGGCAGCCTCGGAATCGTCGTCTTGAGCGGGCTCGGCAGCGCCCTGCCCCACCGCGGCCGCAGCGCGGATCTGGCCAGCAGCAGCAGCGTCGCCGTGGCTACGGCCGTGACGGTGACGGTGACGGCGACGGCTGTTTGCGGCCCGGGCGATGGCCAGCGGAAGAAGCTGGAATCCATGGCCCCCCCCCTCAACAAAGGGCGAGATGGGACAAAGATACGGGAAGGCGGAGAACGGGTTTGTTAATTAACAAGGCTGAGTGGATTCTCCAACATGGGGTGAGTATGAGTGGTGGGTGATGATGTTGATGATTGCCCCCGTGGGGTCGTGGCTTGTTCTCGTTGGTAGGGGATTCTGTTTTTGTGCTGTAACAGTGGGGAGATGAGAGAATAAAATGAAAAAATAAATAAAGATGTCACGACAGATGGACCAGGAATTGAATGGTGAGAAATTCAATGTCTTTGTCGTGATATTTTCCTCAGATTGTACAAGAGCGAGCAGATGAAAATGGAGAAGAGAGAAACGCGGCGACGTGGGGGACGGGCCGCGGGAAGCCAGAAAGCGAAAGCGAAAACTCTATCGCCCAGCCTCTCTATTTCCGCGTAGCAAAAGAGAGAGCAGCCGGCTTAAAAAAAGTTTGAGTAGGTAAGACGAGAGATGAAATATGACGCCAATACGGCTTTGTGCCCGTTGGGGGAACAGAAGCTCAAGGTAGAGATGACCAATCTCGGCTCAGCCTCGTCTTATGAACTGCGCAAACGCAGCTGTTCATTTCCAGTATAGCCTGACGGTGGAGACGCCTGTTGCCGATTATACAGTAGCTCCAAGGACATTAATAGCACAATCTAACGCACGTGGCTCTGCGACTTGGTTGGTTGGCATCCAATCAATCTGACACTCACCAGCTAGTAGTAGTAGTAGTAGTATTCAGATCGATCTTGTTGATGAAATGTAATTGTCCATATCTACCTACCAACAATATGTAGAAATAGAGATATGTATAGATAGAGAGCACATGTACGAATATATATTGACAAATGCAACAGGCTGTATATACACCAATCTGTATGATACAATCCACACTCGAAACTCAGCGCACTCGTCTCCTTCGTACACCAACAGCCCCTACTCGGGTATTATGCAACGATGCGCCATCCGTGGTTAAATAGTTCATCAAGAAAGAAGTACAAGGATAAACCAAAAAAAAATTTTTTTTTTTTAAACACTTGCACCGAAAACACACACAACTCCGACCAGTGATCAGTAAGATGATGTTTATACATGCGGGTAGGGAGGATTCATCTGGGAGAAGAATAAATAAAAAATAGAATGCTCACCCCAAGCCAACCGCCCATGCCGCGTTTCCAAGCTGTTTGATCAGCTGGCAAAGATTCTCCACGAGAGGCGGCAAGGCGTCTTGGGGTCTTCTAAAATTCGTCTGCAAAATCTCTTGCGCAATATCCATGCACGCACGAGGGTCGTAAACACACGCCTCGCCGGGTGCCGCTCCTGAACTTGATCCGCCTGCGGGTCCTTGAATAAGAGGTCTCCCCTGCCCAAAGCTCAAGAAATGCTGGATTGATGTGGCATTGCCTTCATCCAGATACATGGGCTCATATCCATACTGCGATGCCATGTCCTGCTGCTGGCTGGCTCGAGCCACAACGCCATAGGTCCACAAAGCCAGTGCGGCATGATGGACCGCTATGGCGTAGAAATCCTTCAGCTGGCTGAGAGGAAACAGTTTGGCATATCGCAAGATCTGCCCCGCGCACCAAACTGCGAACCATGACTCAGGGTTGGCTGTCCACTGTTGCAAAATGGGGTACATACGACGGGCTTCTTCTTCACCTTGTTTGCCCGAGAAGATTTGTAGGTCGTCTAGAGATACGTAAAGGTGCATCATGAGAAGGTTTAACACGACGTGTTCTTGAGGGGTGACGCCTGGTAAATCTGAAGAGTTGAACTGAAACGACTGTAGATCTCTAAGGAGCTCCTGGCGCCTGGAGTTGAGCATAGAGTTGGGCTTTTCTTTGGTGTAGCTCCGAAATTGATGCACCACACTTAGCTGAGAGTATTCCAAAATCATTGACCAAAAGCCGTGAAGGAAAATTGACACAGACAGCTGCGTGTCAATCCGTGTAGAATTTTCAGCAAGCTGGCGTACGTCTCGATACGCATCGGCGATTGATGGCAGCCTTGGATTCTCTTGTCCAGCCGTCCCCGATAAATAAAGTGTCTTCCACTCAGACGCCGATTTTGCCAACCACAGTTCCTTCCGTTCTGGTAGTGGCAGCGTCAACTCGGAATACGACATGCAGGGATTTGTCAATGCTGTCATCGATAACTGGGCTTCTCGGATGTAACAGTGGTATGCTAGTCTTTCCCCCCCCAACGTTAGTGATAGGCTGATGGAAATTAGAGAAGCAACCTTTTCCAAAGACTGACCTCTTCCATTGCTCCGCAGCCGCCCACCTCATCCACTTTTGTTGTAATGTTTCACCCTCGTCTGAGGGATTTACGGTGATAATAGGATACATGTGCCGCTGGAAAAATCGTCGATATCTCATCATCTAGAGTCACTTGGTAAGTATGCATCTTGTATAATTTGCATGTAGTATCATCCCCCTTACCGTCACAGGAATCACCAAATGGCACTCGGCAATCTCCATCTTTCTGCGGTTACCGCTCCATAGACCAATGTCTTGCCCCAAAATGAGTGATTGGACCAAACTAAGGTTTTGGATAGCGGTGTTATTTTCTTCAAACTGTAATGTAAGTTAGACGTAAGCTCATTATCCTTTGGCGGATATGAATATGCTGGTTGGCTCTTTGAATCTTACTCTTGCAGGAATGGTAATGCCTAGCGGATTTTGATGTGAGAAAATGACCTTTGCTACGATTTAGTTGATTTCTCGTATGGTTTGCACTTACGAACTGCCTCTTGGATGGCAAATCCAAACTTGCGTAACGTCGGGGCCGGCATCAGCACAGCACCAGCAGCCACAGCATTCCCAACCCATTCGGGCCATAGCGAATTCAGCTTGAGGGTGGGAAAGTGTATCCATGTTGATACTTGTTGAATATGAGCGGCCAGGAAAGCTTGCATCATCGTATCCATCACGTCCACATTTGGGAAAGAGGCAGCCACCCGACCGGCCGTCGAGGGATCGCGACAAGTTTTTAAGATGATGGCCAAGATCTGGTCGCGGCTGGAAAGACTCAGCTTCTGGTCAACGACTCGCTCAAGATTCTTTTTGGTTTCTTGAAACTGCGCATTAGAAAGATCTTTGGCGGATATGGGTAGATTGCCCTGCTCAGTATAGCCACTATCCCTGGCAGTCGGCTCCCATTTCCACGGCAATTCTCCCCAGACGTTGGCAAGATTCTGCCGCATCTGGGACATTTCAACCGAGTTTTGGGGATTCTGGCCGACCAAAGCAGGTGCTACCAGTGCCCCGCCGTCCTCTAGATCCAGATTCCAGTGATCTAGGAGGCCAAAGTCCATTTCGGTAAGAGCCATGTCCATGTTGTCGCAGAAATCTAACACGGCTGGACCTTGAGATTCGGTTGGCCGCGGCAGATCTAAAGGCTGCTGATAGAGGACATCGCGCAGGAAATCGAAAAATGGGATTTGGTTAAAGTCCATGGGGCCAGTTTTCGCCGTGTTATGTGGGTGAGCTGCCTGGCTAAGAGTGTGGCCTACAAAATGAGGACGCCGTCAGTCTTGCCTCCTGACGTGGTGAAGAAATCAAAAGCTTGTTCCCCCGAGCCAATCGCAAGACTTACCTGACTCCACTCCAGTATCCGGAGTTGTCAACTGGCTAATATCATCTTGCCTTGATGAGTTGGTTTGCGATAGAGGGCTGCTCTTGTTGGTTGTATTATCGCGGATCAAGTTCCTGGGGGTATTCAGAAGCGCGGAATTCGAATCTGCGGGTGCTATATAGGAGCCGCTATTCGTTTGATTTTGTACAGGGGCATCCTGTCCGCTCCCTGGAAGGTGAGCAAGATGCGTGGAAGAGCCTGGGCTGGTCTCGAAGGCAGAACATGCCAAGTTACGACTGACGCAGCGTCTGCACGGCTTCGTTTCGTCGCATTTGACTCGAGCAGCGGCGCAAGGGCGGCAGGCCTGGGTGACGCGGCTGGAGTTGGGAGTTGAAACCAGTCGTTGACGCTTCTTGGGCGAGTCGTTGTCATGATTGCTAACATGCCTTCTCAACAGATCCTTCCGTGCAAACGACTTGTTACAGATTTCGCAAGCAAAGCGCCGGCCCAAGGTGTGCGTCTGAACATGTCGAACAAGATGCTCTGGCCGCGAGTATGAGCGCCCACAGTCGCGGCACGCATAAGGATTGGTGTTCTGATGGCTCTGGTGGGATGCTGATGCTGGAGTTTCGCCGGTGACACTGCTGGCGAATGGGTCGGCAGTCGTATCTGGAGCAGAGAAAGAAGTGCCAGCAGTAGTGTTCGTCCCTGGAGAAGTTGAAGGAAGACCAGGCGTGGTTGATGACGGTACCGCCTGCATGGTGTGACTTTGGGTCGTTGGATTCGACGGCGCCGGGCCTGCTATACTGGTAGCGGTAGCATCAGAGCCCACAGCCGGTTGCTTTGCCGCCAGAAAGGTCTCGGAGACAGGCACAGGCATAGGTGCAGGTGCAGGTACAGGTGCAGGTTGGGACCCAGACAGAGACCCAGACAGAGACCCAGACAGAGGCCGAGGATCGCTGCCCGGGCCATCGAGGATGTGGGATAGCGTTCCGGCCATTGTGCGTGGCCAGGCTATGGAGCTGGCGGAGGCCCCAATATCCACCTGGTTCTCTGGCTTGGCAGGGTTTAGCAACACATCAAGGCCTCTGGATTCTGGAGACAGCCTCGCGAGGGAGATTAGGAGACGGCGCCCTCGAATCGAGGTTACGACAGCTAGACTAGAGGCTCCCGGATGAGAGGGGCCGGGGCAATGGCAACGCGGTTACCGGTAAGGCTGAGGACCTGAAGCGGCAATTGATGCTAGTAGTCGATGCTAGTAGTCGATGCTAGTTAGTGGTCGGTGTTGAACGGCAGTGGAATGTCGTCAAATAGTGCACGTTGTTGTAGCGGTCTTTCAACGTGCAATCAACCTAAACACCAGACATGAGCCGATCCCAGCCACCGAAGCGCAGATGGCGCTACTTACACCTGGACTCGACCACTGTGGCGCCCAAGACGTCGCGAGTAGATTCGGCGCGCAATTATGGCGAGCGAGCTTGGCATGCCACTAGCCGGCAATCTACTATGTAGCTTAGCGAATCGCCGCAGCGTGGCTTGCGTGGTCAAAGTCGACGATTCGGCGGTTGAAACAGTTGCAGAGACCAGACCTGCTGTTACGCGTAATGTGCTCGGAGTGCTACTTGTAGACCCTCCAGCATCTCCCGTACCGGCAGCCAATGGTGAAGCCGCAACGCAAACGAGCGGCTCGGGCCCCCCGGTGGGTTTTATCGGGGAATTTTCTCCTTGGCCGACTCTACTAGCAGCTCTGAAGACGCGTGCCACGAGCTTTGCCGCCAGGGCTGAAGACACAGCTGAGGTTCTGGCAAGTACTTGTAAGATGGAGAGAGAGGTCGAGTACCTGGACTGCGGCTCCGACGAACGAGCTGGCTGCAGAGTGTGGGGGCGATCTGGGGTGCCGCCGGGCCTTGCGCGGCATTACGGCCTGTACGTGTAGACGGCCGACGACAATCTCTTCGGCTGCATCTTCCTGAGCAGTGCCGCTCGTACGAGGCGCTTTGTTGGCGCTTTTTAGCATGGAGCCGGGCCTCAGCTGGAGATGTTTGGGCACATTGCTGCAAAGCTCTGTCGGCGCTCCCTAGGGCCAAAGCTTAGCCAGAGTGCCGCGATGCTCTTTTTTTATCCAGAGAAGATACTACTAGTAGTTGCTACTTGCGAGCCCATCAGGATGCGGTTAAGCTGCATACAAAACAGAAAAGCCAGGCATTGTTTCATCTACGGTGCTTTCGGCCTATTACTGCTCCAAGTGATGCTCCAACCTCCACAGTACGTGTGTCTATTTGGTATAGTACCTGGAGATAGATCATATAGCACATCGGACCTGGCGGGACATGTCTGATGATATGGTTATATTAGCGTTGGCATCGTCCCGAGCTGAGTTGGCACTGCCCGCGCTAGTTTGTTCGCAATGACGGCTGTAATTCCATTGGAATTCCGACTAATTGGGTGCGGCCATGTGGCTTCCGGCTGAGTTGACAGGTAGCACAAGATTGAGATCATGCGGCGGACTATGCAGTCTCCAGATGGAGAAGATCGCCCGGTACTAATCTGCGTCGTTTACACGTGCCGGTCTTGATATTATATTGGCATGCCATGATGCGAACTACCAGTTCAGGCATACGAATATTGACATTGCCTGATGCTCAATGCGACAGCGTTAATACTGCCTCGGAGTGCTACCATCTGATACGATACAGTAGCACCGTTGGCATCTCATAGACGGAAGAATCCGTCCTGCTGGTTGCGCAATCGTAACGGCACAGGGATGCTGAAACGGGCTTGTTGATGCCCCCAGATGCATAATCTCCATGTGCCCATTTCTGGACGCGCACGTTGTCGCCCGGCATCAGATCCCTCGTGGTTCCCTGGAGCCTGCCCACAGGCTAGGGACCCCTATCTATCCCGTCTTGCCCGTTTACAGGTAGGCTTAGTGCTCTACACCAATACCGGGACAGTATCTTGCTGGTGCCGGTATCTAAACTCGGCGCCCTACTCTCAATTCTGCCGTCACCCATCTCGCGGCAGCGCTATCGATTGCTAGGCCTGGCGCCAACGGCAAGCCTGCTAGATCCTTAAACCTGGCACGACATGTTTCGGATTTCTGTTCAAAGGCTGAATATAAATGTATTTTTCTTTTCTATCTCGGCAGCTGGAAATGGACGGCTGTTTGTAGGTTAGATCTGCCTCAGCTGCCATAGGGCAGCCGTGAGCCGCGTGTCTCAGCTCAACCCTCACTTCGTCCTCCAAGCGCCGCGCATTTGCCATCGCCTCTGTGGGCCCGTTCCCTCCCTGCATGTGCTCTCCTTGATATTGCATTTCTTACTTGTACATGCAATCTGCGGTCTGCAGCCCCCCCCTGAGGTTGCAGAGCCTATCCTGTCGTTGTGCCTGCTCCGGCTAATTCTGCGGCCGCACAACATGCTCACGGCGCCAATCGCCTGAGAGAGGATTTTTGCCTGAAAAGAATAGAAAGCCTATGGACGGTTCCTAAACGATGCCAGATTCGTGAGCACGGGTTGAAGCTGTCTTTCAATCTCCTCCGGGCCCATCTCGCGCCACTCTTTGCACGCTCCATCATGACCTCCCAAAACGATGTCATTGCCCCAACACTTGATCCGCAGGCCGAGGAGCATATCAAGGAGAAGAGCCGCAAACGAACTCTCGGCAATCTGCGACTGATTGATCAAGAAACGAATGCCGTGATTCTGGTCCCCACGCCATCCTCTGACCCCAATGATCCGCTCAACTGGTATGTAATTGCATACTGCATCTTATCCTTACAATAAACAGCATTATTCGGTAGTTTTCTAGCTCACGCATATATACACTCCAGGTCGAAAGGGCGCAAATACTATGTCGCTGGCGTTCTCTGCCTGACCATGGCAGTGTGCAACTTCCTAGCAGCTGGGCCAGCCATCGCCATGGTGGCCACGGCTATGGATTTCTATCCAGATGCTTTGGCCAATGGCACACTAATTACTTCAGCCATTCCAAAGGCTGCGTACTTTTTCACTACTACGTCTTTGCTTCAAGGCATGGGCAACATTGTCTGGGTCCCTGCTGCCAACAAATGGGGCCGCCGGCCAGTATACGTCGTGAGCTACGCAATCTACCTTGCCATGGCTATATGGCTCATCTTTGAAAAATCGTATGCCAGATTCCTGGTGGGAAGAATCCTTATGGGATTTGGTTCTGGCGCGGCAGAGACGCTTGCGCCCATCTCCATTGCGGACATCTTCTTTCTCCACGAAAGAGGAAGGGTCATGTCTGCGTATACCTGCTTTTTATCTGTGGGCGCGGCTGGAGGTCTGATAATATCTGGTCTGATTACAATAGACCATACTTGGAGAACCATCTATCAAGTCGGCGCTGCTTTGGTGGGCTTTGTCCTTCTTCTCCTTATTTTCACTGTGCCCGAGACCAGCTATTTGCGGCCGGGTCATTATGAACCGCCCTCTTCAGACGCGTCAGATGAGAAACAGCCATCAGTTGTACGCCAAGAGGCACGGAATTCCACAAGGAAAATGAGCTACATTGAGTCGCTTTTGGTATTCAAGGCTGCGGGTACGAGCGAAAACATGTTCAAAATGATGATTCGCCCCTTTGGCTTGATTATCCTCCCGCCGGTGCTATGGGCTGCTATCTCTCTAGCAGTGACCATCGGGTTTCTAGTGGCGGTTACATCCAACTCGGCTGCGGCTTTCAACCAGACGTACGGCTTTGCTTCGTACCAGGTTGGGCTCTGCTACATCGCCGCCGTCATCGGCTCTCTCTGTGGACTACCAGCAGGTGGCCACCTTGGGGACAAGGTTGCCGACATCTTGACGAAGCGAAACAATGGCATTCGAGAACCGGAGATGCGACTACCGGCAGTGATGATATCTGCAATCACCGCGCCACTTGCGCTGATTCTCTATGGCGTTGGTATTCAGTACAAGCTTCACTGGATATGCCCAACCATAGGACTAGGCCTCCGTAAGAGAACCCCCCCCAGCTAACAATTACAAAATGAGTTTGGCTCTAATCCACTGAATGCAGTCAACTTTTCCATCACGCAGTCCAATACGATTTGCATAGTCTATGTCATTGATTCTTACCGTCCAGTGGCAGGTGAGATAACGTTGGCAGTCACCGGATTCAAGGGTACGTTTCACTCACTACTTGTATATGTGATGACAAAGGATTTCACCACGACTAACAAGGTCCAGCCCTATTCGCCTTCTTTCTCTCCTTTGAAACAAATCCCTGGGTCGACCTCTCTGGCTACCAGGACGCATTTGGAGCCATGGCGGGAATTGCGGGGGGGAGTCCTCCTTATGTGGATCCCCTTGTATTTCTGGGGAAAGCAAATTCGGCATTACTCGTGGCAATGGAGGGTCATTTCATTTATACACTGGGATAACGACCGTGAAGTGGGAGAGTAACTATCAGTCCACATCATCATCATCATCATCATTCGTTGACATTACCACCAAGGTTGCTTGTTGCGCAGTTATGATTAAGGAGGCGTCCTGGTCGTCTAAGCGAGATACCCCATTTGCAAAGCTAGCAGATAAACTATCGTTCCTCCAGAGTGCATGGACGTTTTCGTACAAATGGATGAGCCGTAATCTTTTCTCAGTATTTTTAGAACAAAAAAGCGCAGATGCTAAGCTACTTGGGTAGTATTCGGTAGTTGCGTTGTTTATCATATTAATGATACTACTGCCTAGGTAGTTTATATTACATGTATAGTACCATGCCGTGACCAGATGCAACGCTTCATCCGCATCCTCCAGCCAGCATTGCCACGAAAAAGAGCTGGGTCGGGTGACTAAGCGCTGGCGCCACCCTCTCGATAAGCGTCACCCGCCTGAGCGATAAGTGATCGCGTGTGTCTCAACCTACATTACATTCAAGGGGGCTTCGACGAGGTGGTGATTCCATGCATTTCTGCTCTGTTTGATCGCTCTGCTGCCCTGACGCGGCGTCTCCTTTACAGCGGGCTCCATCACTCGAACATGACTTGAACCCTCTCAGGAGGCGTGGTACTGTGCTGCATCATCGCTCAAAGTGTCTCGCGCTTGGGGGGGGGCTTGAGGTCTATAATCATCAACTCATAATAAGCTTCCCGCCCACACTCTATTTCGCTACTGTTAATCCCTCGTTCGAGCAGAGGCTGTCAGGGCCAACCTGGCTTCCTTTCGGCATCACCGACCGTTCTATCTCTTCATCTCTCTTTGTTGAAGCTGCTGTCTTTGTCTAAACTGTCGCAGCATGGCCAGCCAGCAAGGTGGACCGAGCGCTCTCGCCCCCCCATGATGCAAGGGAGGCGAGTGTCACTGCTGATGCGACACCTGACTCGCCATATTCGAGCGATGAGGAACGATTTTCCTGTCGCTGGCGAACGCCCGAATTCCACGACCAAGAGTGCTATCGATACTTTGACTGTCCGTCTCACCTGGTGGAGAGGCGGCTCTCTATAGACGGCACCGACGAGCCAAGGGAGAGCGCTGCCGAAGCGCCCGAAATTCGAGACGATCACGTTTCTCCCAGAAGCTCCATCGACGAAATCCCAGAAACAGAACAAGAAGATACGGCAGCCGAACAGCAGCGGGGTGAAGATAATCTTGTTGCGGATCCTTTGGCGTCCTCGTCGGAGATAGCATCTGGGCTGGCGGCTGAGAGAGGAGAGAGCTACGCAGCGAGGACGCCAACAGCGGATCCTGCGGCTCTACCCGCTCGAACATCATCGTTGCCGATCAGGACTCGCATTTCCTCTAGAAGTATCGACTTGCGGCCAGCCGGCTCGGCCAGCAGTGAAAGCTGGAGCGAGCTTTTCGAACAGCCCAGTGGAGCAATGTCTACCAGCGCGCCAGCTGCGGATATATCAGAGAACACCTCGCCCAGGATGTCCGCACGGGACCAGCTATCAGCCATGTATGCTGTCGATACGGATAGAATATCGAATGAGAACGCTCTACACCACCACCACCACACTTTGACAAGATCGTCTGAACGTGAGCGCGAACGCCAGTCATCGGTTGTTCTTCCTAGGTGGCAACCCGATGGCGAAGTGACTTACTGTCCTATATGTCGTACTCAGTTCAGCATCTTTGTGCGCAAACACCACTGCAGGTATGTTTATTGTCCATGAATCAGACAAGGAGCCACTGAACAAATATGGATGACTGACAATGATGGGAAACAGAAAATGCGGGAGAGTTGTTTGCAACTCTTGCTCTCCTCACAGGATCATCATTCCGCACCAGTTCATCGTCCGGGCACCTGGCTCCGATGTGCCACTTCCCCCAGCACTGTTTTTCGACAGCTCAGGTGGTGGTTATGTTGACATGAATGGACTCTCCGGGGGCGAGCGAGTGCGTCTCTGCAACCCATGCGTTCCTGATCCCAATACAGCGCCTCCGCAAAGCCCCGGCTCTCCCGGTTTGTCACCACGTACGGCACGACGCAGGTCTCGGAATAGCACGGGCAGCGGATATCCACCTTCGCCTTCTGTGAACAATCGATACGGGGGAGTGTTTGCAGCTGGTCAGAGTAATGATCCTTACCAATTCTACACCTCCAGGACAAGGAGCATCACAATGGTAGGCATATATTCAACATATGGAACAATATCGTCAAATGGGTACACTTATCTAACCTTTGGTTTTCTACTTAGGATCCTACCGGACAGAGAGCAGGAGCTGCTTCATCCTCGTCATCCTCACGCCGGCGCAGCAGTGCCAACTATGAGGTATCATCCTTGAATCGCCTGCTGGCCGCTGGACCATCGCCCTTTAATATGCAGAACCAGCACCATATTCATCGACGGCGTTTGACTGGAGAGCCGGGCTCGTCATCTCGGCAGAGGGCGCTGCCTCTCCCTCCCCAAATTGCAGAGGAGGATGAGTGTCCCATCTGCCATCTGGAGCTGCCATCTAGAGAACTGCCCAACTTTGAAGCCTTACGAGAGTCACATATCACCACATGTATCCAATCTCATAGCACCTACGGCAGCCCTCGCGCAGCAGCAGACAGCGCCACACCACCTCCTCCCCCGCGGCGCACCGGCATGTACACGTATCCCGCAACGGAGAAAGACTGTGTCGATGACGCAGAGTGCACTATTTGTCTAGAAGAGTTTACGGTTGGCATTTCGATGGCGCGACTCGAATGTCTTTGTAGATTTCACCGATCTTGTATTTCAGCCTGGTTTGTCAATCACCCGGGAAGATGCCCGGTGCATCAGCATGACGGGTTCGGGTACTAGATGAAAAGACGGCCGACGGTCGGCCCCGGCGGTGTGTTTGACTGTTTTCGTATATCCATTCGTTTGCATATTGGAGTTTTTTGGGCAGACTTTTGTCTGTTTTTGTAGGCTTATTTGCCGGAGCACATACCAGATTCCCCTCGTTTTTTTTTGATGTTATCAAGTTAGTCTGGCAGTCTTTTTTTCAAACTGAGGCTCCCCCCTCCTCTCTAACGGCGTTGTTGGCAATTTGAGCACAGAAAGCCTCTTGATCTAGCTGTTATGGATTTTTCTTTTTGAACGAATGAAAGACATGTACGGTAGCGATTTGAACTGATAAACAGACTTGTCTTGTCATCTACAAATATAACGTGCCGTGCAACAACTGGATGCCCTTTCTTTCGACGTGACTGGACACGTAGGCATGAACCATCAGGAAGACGTGCTTGAGACTGATGCAACTGTGATTGTCCGAAACCTGCTCCGCAGTCACACATTGTGCCACGACCATTGAAGAAATCTTGGGAAGCCAAATGGCCCTTGCAGTCACACCAGGCTTTGCTCTTGGTGATTATACCCCGCAATCGCAACCCGGCATCAGTCAGTGTGAGGGGTCCGGCCTACTGACGTGAATCCTTGAAACTTGGATTGGAGGTGCTTGATGTAACGCTTGATCTTTGGATACTTCATGCAGGTACTTTATTTACACGTATTTCTCTGAGACCCAGATCGTCAATCTACTGCTTGTACGATACAGGTACCTATAATGGCTCTTGTTCGCCTAGGTATCTATATCAAACCCCATAAAGGGCGGGACAGCCGATGGGAAACAATGCAGTGAGGGTGTCCTTTATTTGTTTTAGACTTCTTTTTTTTTTTTCTTCTCCTTTGCTCTACTGTATAGAAAATAATTTCTCTCAGCTGGGTATGACTTCATCCCATGCAGATCATGAGCTGAGAATGATGATCATCTGCAACCTGAGCCCGGGCGATCGGGGCATGGGCCGCTAAAGTGTGGGATTTTTTTCCTTTTTAGCGGGAAATGTATGCATGGAAGAACCAAGTCGAACCCCTGTCTGGCTGAAGGGCTGGGTACGTGTGTGTTGGTAGGGGGAGTCTAAAGAAGACGGCGGCATGCAGTTGGGAGGGGAAGTTTCTGTATCGACATGTAATTGTTTGTAGTAATTGTTTAGGGCTCAAGCGTTTGTATTGTTTGCTCGCAGTCACTGCGGTTTAGTGTCCCACAATCATGTGCGATGTCTGGCAAATAATTTTGCAAGTTGTAAAAAGTGCAAACGTAGAGTTGGTTGCGGTTATTCAACGCCGCAGCAGTTTGATACACGTAAATTGCGTTATGTGCTCTTCCCTTGGCTAAACAGCCTCGCGGCATCTCATCAATTGTAGATATTGCCCAGGGCATGGCGAGAAGTCGGATTTCAGCATGGGTCTGTACCGAGGTCCAGCTCCTATTTCTCAAGATATGGTGCTGTTTCTTGCTGCAGATGATCCATATTGAACAATTTCTCAAGCTCTCCCGCTCTCATGCTGCTTCCGAAATGAGTTCTCTCCCTTATTTTTTCTCTTCGTCGCTTTCCCCGCCGCGCGACGATTGCGGTCTATGCTTCAAAAAGGTGCCACCTCTGCAAACGGCCATGGGAGAAGAAGCGAGAAATGCCTGTTGCAATTGTGGCACCAAATCTTAAGCATATTTGGCCACATTTGCGCTGGCTGCCCGAGATGACGGCCAATTTACTTGGCATTCATGCTTGTATTACTGTGTTACCCGCCCATTCTCCTTTTTTTCACCAAACAACCCAAACTCTGCGTGAAGCTGCCACTCTTCGGCTATCTCAGCGCACAAAGGTCGGTATACGCTTGGCGTTTCATCACGCAGCCGTACCCAACGGTGGAGCGAAAGGGTCTGATGCTGATAAGCGCCCACCTCACCTGAATGGGCACCAGACATGAATTGAATGTCAACGTGAATCAATACAATTTCGAGGCCTCCATCCCGTAGCATGCCGAACTTCCACTGCTAGCGGTGCAGATGGCGCTAAACTCCTGCAGCAGCGAATCCTCAGGCCCCCGAGGCTCTAGATCATCCCCTCCGGACCAGGCGCTACTGCAGTCTACGGCGCCCCTAAGGCAGTCTCGAAGGCGCCAATCGCGCTGGTTGGGGTTGAGCCTGGCCCCCGGCCCCATCTGATTGAGCGGCGGCACTAGCAATTACGTCGTCGTGGCCGCCACGCTTTCAGCAGTACAGGGGCCCGGCCAGCAAAGCTCCAGTGGGTATTGACAGCCACGGGCTCCACTGTAGCTCCCTGGGCGGCAGCATCTGGAATAGCACAAGCAGCAAATCCCCGCCGCGCTGAGCTCAGACAGTTGACGTCGACACACGCACAGAAACACTGACGCACCACAAGAGCAATGGCACAGGTAATCTTTGCTCTGCGCCACGGACAACCGCCCGTGGCCAGCTCCACTGCACCACTCCTTGCTCCTTCTGCTGCTTCATTTCCAGATTGTGCCGAGCCACACGTGCATTAGCCTGTGGCTTCGTCTCTCAAAATCAAGGAGTGGTCAAGGCTAGCCGCTGCCGCTAACAACTTGTCCTCTTTATCCCTCCGTCATCACGATTTCTTTCCTCTGGAGCATTGTTCTTTTTTCCTTTCTCTTTCTTCTTCTTCTTTGATGCTCTCACTAGCTCGGTGACGGGGCCATTCACACAATCGTACTGATTGTTAAATAAACTTTGATAGATAGCCCTTTTTCTTCCTCTTTTCCCTCTTGCCTTCGTCTTTTCATTACTCGTAATCGAACTTCTGACTGGGGCGCCAGTCTGACCACCTGCCCCTCCATCCATCCGCGGCCGGGGCTTCTGAATGACGTTATCGCAAAGCAGCCAGATCAATTGAACTGCCCAGTTGCTGCTGCACTCGAATAATTGCCGTAGCAGCGCCCATTGCTGGCCAACATGTCGGCCCTTGAGGCGCGCGAACTCAAGCAGCAGGGGGCCATCGAGGCTGCCCAAGATCCCCAGAGCCTGGTTTCGGCTGAGGATGCCGAAAGGGTTCTGGTCGAGCAGGCCAAGAGCGCCGGTGTTCCTGGCTTTTCCTTTGATCCCAACGCCACTATAGAAGAAAAGCGCGCTCAGGTTGCTGCTGTATGGCACATCTTTGGATCCCCATGTACATGTGCGCACTTGTGCTAACCACATACCTCGCTACAGGCCATCCCTCCCGGACTTCACCATATTAGACAAAACAAAGCCACGGCGATCGTAACCGACGTCGATGACGGTACTGGCCCAGACGAAGAGCTCCCGGAACCGACTAAAGCGGGTGCCCTCGACGTGGGCAAAGATGAACAACACAAACTGGCCAATGGAACTTTGGAGCCTGTGGAAGAAGAATTCTCGCGAACTGGCTGGGCTCCTCGAATTGGATGGCCTGCCGATAGCACACTCGCTGGCGAAAGTCTGCTCGACCACACCACATGGGTGGATAGCCAACTGCCGGATCATCTATACGGAGGTAGGTTTCACCAGCCAAACAGAAACGATACCGTCGGCTTACACAGATTCAATAGATTGGTACCACAACACTGGCGTCATCATTTTTGCCTGCATTGCTTCATGGCTGGTGGCAGTTTTCGGCGGCGGCCTCGGTTGGGTCATTATGGTCATGGCAATCTGCGGTACCTACTACAGGACTTCTCTGAGACGAGTGCGCCGAAACTTTCGCGATGACATCACCCGAGAGCTTGCCCTCAAGAAGCTAGAGACTGACCACGAGTCTCTCGAATGGATAAACTCCTTCTTGGTCAAGTTCTGGCCCATCTACCAGCCTGTCCTCGCTCAGACCATTATCAACTCCGTCGATCAAGTGCTAAGCTCCGCAACGCCTGCCTTTCTTGACAGTTTGAAGCTCAAGACGTTTACATTGGGTACCAAGCCTCCTCGAATGGAACACGTGAAAACGTACCCCAATGTGGGAGACGACATTGTCCGAATGGACTGGAAGTTCAGTTTCACGCCTAATGATACTGCCGACATGACTGCGCGACAGGTCAAGAATAAAATCAACCCCAAAGTCGTGCTGGAAATCCGAGTCGGAAAAGCCATGATCAGCAAAGGCCTCGACGTCATCGTAGAGGATATGTCTTTTTCCGGCATTATGCGAATCAACATGAAGCTGCAGATTCCCTTCCCCCACATTGAAAAGATTGAAATGTGTTTCTTGGAGAAGCCAACTATTGACTATGTTTGCAAACCTCTCGGTGGTGAAAGCTTCGGCTTTGACATCAACTTCATCCCTGGTTTGGAGAAATTCATTTTGGAACAGATCCATGGCAATTTGGCGCCCATGATGTACGCTCCTCATGTCTTCCCCATCGAGGTCGCCAAGATGCTGGCTGGGTCGCCAGTCGACCAGGCTGTCGGCGTGCTCGTCGTGACTCTCCACGGGGCATACAATCTCAAGAACACTGACAACTTTGCGGGCACTGTTGATCCCTATGCGATTCTCACTCTTAATGGCCGCCAAGAGCTTGCACGAACCAAAGTTGTCGATGACAACGCCAACCCCAGATGGAACGAAACACATTACATCATCGTCACATCCTTCACCGACACTCTCAATATCCAGGTCTTTGACAAGAACGGCTTCCGCAAATCCAAAGAACTGGGCATGGCTACCTTTCCTTTGGAGAGAATTGAGGATCTTCACGTGTACGAGAATGAGCGTCTCGAGGTTCTTGGTGGCGGCAAGAGCCGTGGTGTCGTCTCTTGCGACCTCCGCTTCTTCCCCGTCCTTGAAGGTCCGATTGGCGAAGATGGCAAAAAGGGGCCTCCGCCGGTTTCCAATCAAGGTATTCTGCGCTTTACTGTCGAGCAGGCCAAAGACCTGGATGGCACCAAGAGTCTTGTTGGCCTCTTGAATCCCTATGCCGTCATGTTCCTCAATGGCAAAGTTATCCATCAGACAAAGAAACTCAAGCGAACCAATAACCCCATCTGGGATAATGGATCCAAGGAAATTCTTATTACGGATCGCAAGAAGGCTAAACTCGGTCTCACTATCAAGGACGAACGAGATCTGTCCTCTGATTTGACACTCGGCAAGTACCAGATCAAGCTCGATGATTTATTGGATTGCATGGAACAGGGCAAAGAGTGGTATGAGCTCTCAGGAGCCCAAACTGGCCGAGTGAAGATGATGGCCCAATGGAGGCCAGTGGCTATTTCAGGTGTTGCTGGCACCGGCGGCTACATGACTCCGATTGGTGTTATGAGACTCCATTTCAGGAAGGCGAATGATCTCCGCAACTACGAGGCTTTTGGCAAATCTGATCCATATGTTCGAGTGCTTCTTTCTGGTATTGACAAAGGACGAACGGTAACTTTCAAAAATGACTTGAATCCCGAATGGGACGAGGTTCTCTATGTGCCGGTTCATTCTGCACGAGAAACGCTCACTCTCGAGGTCATGGACGAAGAAAAGCTTGGAAAAGATCGCTCCCTCGGACTGTGCGAAATTTCTACCGCTGATTTTGTTCAGCAGGATGAAATTGGCGAGTATCTCATCAATGACACAAAGCGCGTTTTCCAAAGCGACCTTCGCATGCACGGAAAGGGCATGCCCAAGGGTACGATAACTTACACGGCTTCGTTCTTCCCTTGCCTCAACGTCGCCGACCCTGAGGAGGAGGCAGAGGAGGAGGCAGAGGAGGCCAGGGCCGCAAGCGAAGAGCCCAAAACTCCCTCCGACAGACCACTTAGCTCCGCATCCAAAGCTCCATCCCGGCAGTCTCTCGATGTATCTAGAAAGTCAGTTGACGTTTCCAGGAAATCGGTGGATACAGGCAAACTAAGCCCCAGCTTTGGTGAAGATGGCCGGCCTATATCACCATCGTCTATGAGGTCGTCGTTATCGGAAGAGAAGAAGGGTCCGCCCAAGATCCATCTGAGCCCTGAGGAGCTTCTCAAGTACGAGAGTGGTATTCTCATCTTCAGGCTCATGGAAACAGAGATGCCCGAGAGGGACAGCCACTTGGAAATATTTGTGGACGATATGGCCTACCCATCTTACACGTCTTCAACGGTGCCATCAAAGGCGCATAAATTCGATGAGATTGGCGACTGTGTTATCCGAGAACTTGACTTTTCTCGCTTAACACTCAAGGCGCGAAAGAAGGGCGATGATGTTGACGATACGTTGGCGTACTTGGCCGGTAATACGATGGAGACGCTGAAGCAATGTTTGGTAAGTCTTGAACGTAACAAAGTGCCTTGCTTTGCTTTACCCCTACTCCAACTAGTCTTTTTTTTTTCTAATGTCATCTATAGAACAACCCCACAACATTGAAGTTCAAGAGCGACGACGGTAGGACTAGCTGGGTCAAAGTCAGCCTCAAGTATATTCCCCTCAAAATGGATCTCGATCCAAGTGAGAGTATCAACAACATGGGCAATCTCCGTGTAGATGTGTTGAGCGGCCACGACTTGCCTTCAGCGGACAGGAACGGAAAGAGCGATCCTTACTGCAAATTTGAACTCAACGACGTGGAAGTATACAAGACAAAGGTGCAGAAAAAGACGTTGTCGCCCGTTTGGAATGAATTCTTTGAGGTAACTGTGCCATCGAGGACGGGAGCCAAATTCATCTGCAACGTCTACGATTACGATTTTGCCGACAAACCCGATTTCTTGGGCGCCACTGTCATTAGACTTGACACTATGGAGCCCTTCAAGGCGATGGAGCAGAGCTACCCGCTAGATGGCAAGTCAGGAAGCATCAAGCTTAGAATGGTATTCCGGCCTGATTACGTCACACGATCCAGACAGGGAACGTCCACGTTCCAGGGCACCTTTGGCGGAGGTTCGCGCATTGTCACCGGAGTAGCTGGCGTGCCATTCAAGGGAGCCACCGCCGTGGGCCACGGCGTGGGCAGAGGCGCTTCTTTCCTGAAGCGCGGTATCCTTGGTAAGAAGGATCGAGAGAACTCGAATGGTTCGCTGTCAGAGCTCGCGGAGGCGCCAACGCTGCCGGGTGTGCCCAGCATCATTACGAATGGCAGCGATTTCCCTGCCAGCAACAACAGCTCCAGGCCAACAACTAGCGCTGTCGACGGTTCCAAGGACTACCCTCCGCATTTGATGCCGGAGGGCGGCTCAGGTCATAATAGGACTAGGAGCTTTGGCAGTTCTTCCGTTCATAGTGCCGTCGGTGTCGGCGCACCAACCGGCACGGGTTCAATTACTGTTGTTGGGGCTTCGGGATATCCTCATTCGACAGATTTGTATATCAGCATTACGCAAATCGCCCCCAAGGAAAAGCTTGTTGGTAAGACGAAGCATCACAAGTCATCCTCAGGAGAGTGGAACTTTGATGAGACGTTCAAAATCAGCTGCTCCCCAGAAGCACAATTCAAGATTGAGGCCAAGGGCGAGCATACGTTTAGCAGTGATGATGTCTTGGGCGAGTTTTTCTACTTTATAGATGAAACGAATTCACCAACGCCAAAGGAGGTCACCGTCGGCGGTGGCTTCGTGACTATCAAGAGCTCGTTTCAGCCTGCAGAAGACAAATATCCCGACAGCCCCAAATCGTTTTCGCGACATAAGTTCTTGAGCAAGCGAGAGCCGCGGAGTCGAGAATCGACACCAAACCCTTGAGCGGAGACGTCTTTGATGAGAAGAAATATGACGACCATCGTTTATGACATTCGTGTTTTATTCCTCTCTCTTTTGCTTTTGAAGCTAAGCTGGGAGCGAGTATTGGTATTTGCATCGAATTAATGATATAGCCGCGTCGTCGCTCTCTTATCCCACTTGTAATTGTTTTTTTGTTTTTTTTGGCCTTTTATTTATTTTTTTACTGCTATAGCTATGTATTGTTAAAATCTGAGGGATCTCGAGGGCGAGGGGAATTCATGCTCTTGTGTATATATTTATAGGCGGCGCTGGACAAGCAATGTCCAGCCAAATGGGACGGTCAGTTTGCTATATTCAGGATAGATTCCAATCATTATGCAGTGAATTCTTTTTGTCCCATTTCTCTCTTTTCTGACGGCAATATTGCCTCTTCGTAGAATGAAGATGGTAGAAGTAGAGGTGTTGTAAGTCATCAGGCAACAAGGCACCAAGATCGGGCTCGAAGCCATCTTAGTCAGCTCGCTTGCTTACAGCCAATCAGAAGCTCGCACTGCTCGAAAGAGGTCAGTTCAGTGACGCGCGAGACGGAAGCTGCCTGACCTGGGACCGGTGCTCTAGTAAGAAGCAACAAGCAACGAGGGGCGTCTTTTGGCCTTTCTGAACCTCAACCAGAACCACAAAACCCACGCAATTACAGTCCACGGGCCGCCATCTCGATAACCCGCAGGCTGCACTGAATTTGAGTGAGCCTCGACCTACAGAATTGTCTCTCCGCAGCAGAACTGGGGGAGCATTGACTTGAACTGTGGCGGGGAATCTTTCAGCATCCGCATCAACAGAACACACACACAGCAGCGATGGATTCTCTTGTGGCCAAGTACAGCCGGCCGGCATATGCGCAGAACGAGCCTCTTGAGGATGACGAGTATGGCCAGGAGCTGATGAACCCGACGGCTCACCTGTCGGGCAACTTTGCCATGCCACCTGTTGCGCAGGTACGTCAGCTCAGCTATTCGCTGCGATGTAGTAGCTACATGCATATCCATATGCCTGCAGATGGACTGAAGATGAAGATGCAGCTTGCGCATGCCATTCAATCAAAACAGACAGCTGACTTTGAACCTTTACCTTTAGCCCTCTGCTTGGCTCCGCGCCGCCACAGACGACCGCTCCAACCCCGACTGCCCCATCAAGATTGCCCACGGAACGACGACACTGGCCTTTCGCTTCCAGGGCGGCATCATCGTGGCCACGGACTCTCGAGCCACGGCCGGCAACTGGATTGCCTCGCAGACGGTCAAGAAGGTGATTGAGATCAACAGCGTGCTGCTGGGCACCATGGCCGGCGGTGCCGCAGACTGCCAGTACTGGCTCGCCTGGCTGGGCATGCAGTGCCGCCTGCACGAGCTCCGCCACAAGCGCCGCATCAGCGTCGCCGCCGCCAGCAAGATCCTGGCCAACCTCATCTACAGCTACAAGGGCATGGGCCTCAGCATGGGCACAATGTGCGCCGGCGTGACCAAGGAGGAGGGCCCCGCGCTGTACTACGTCGACAGCGACGGCACGCGGCTGGCGGGCAACCTGTTTTGCGTGGGCAGCGGTCAGACGTTTGCCTATGGCGTGCTGGATTCCGAGTACAAGTACGATCTGACGGACGAGGAGGCGCTGGAGCTGGGCAAGCGGAGTATCCTGGCGGCGACGCACCGTGATGCCTACTCTGGTGGCTACATCAACCTGTACCATGTCAAGGAGGCGGGCTGGGTCAAGCACGGCTTCATGGACACGAATCCGATTTTCTGGCAGACGAAGCTGGAGAAGGGCGAGTTTTCAAACGTGACGAGCGCGTTGGATTAGAGTGGGATGCAGTGGACTATGGAATAAATTTGCGTTTGTTATGAAGCAATAAAGAAGAAATAAAGAAATCGAATGACGCTTTTGATACTTGTGTTTTCATGCATAAAAGAGAAAGTAGGCAAAAAAGAAATACGGGAAGATTTCTTTACTTTTGGGTTTAAACTTGAAAGTTTTTATTGTTATAACAAGTCTTTATCGCTCATGATGCCAACGTTGTTGCCAATTCTCCAACGTACAAACAAAAGCAGCTTAATATATATCAGTCAACTGCTTCAACACCAAGGGTATCGTCATTTCATCGTCAACGAGAAAACCAACTTTCTCTCTCTTTCATCATACATACAAATCCACCATCTTTCAATCCTCCTTTTCTTCTCCCTCCTTTATCCACCCTCCAACGCCCAGCATCCCGCCGCCAACCGCCGGATCCATGGGCCACCGCGCAATCGGCCGCACCGACAGCTCGGACCTGTACCCAGCCTCGAACATCTCCATGCCGGCCCAGGCAATCATGGCGGCGTTGTCGGTGCACAGCGCCGGCGGCGGCGCGACGATTTGCATGTGCGGGAACCCGCGCGCGGCGAGCGTCGTGCGCAAGACGTGCATCAGGAAGCGGTTGCTGGCGACGCCACCGGCGACGACGAGCGTGTCTATGGTTGAGGATGTAGATGCAGATGCAGATGCAGATTGCCGCAGAGAAGGGTGGTCTTGGAGGGCGAGGATGAGGCGGCTGACGAGGTGTTGGAAGGAGGCGCGCAGGGTGTGGCGGGCGAGGGCGCGGCGTTGGTCGAGCGAGATTTTGTCCACGTCTTCGTCGGGGGAAGATGATGATGATGAGTCGTTGATGCTGCTATTGCTGTTGGCACCATGGCTGGCTTCAATAGCAGCAACAATACTGTGAACCTGCGTATAGATACTCGAAAACGAATACGCAAGCTTCCTCGAATTCCGAAACGGCAGCGCAATCGCCCATCCATACCCCGAGGCCACATGTTCAATCTCCTCCTGCCTCGACAGCGCCGGCTTGAAAAACGCTTCATAGTCTGCAACCGTGTCTTGTCCGGGAGGAAAAGCAAACGCCTCCATGACGCGGCCGTAACTGACGTCTGGGCTGGACCGCAGGATGGCAGGCGGGAGGATCACGCGGGCGGTCTGGTCGAGGAGGTTGCCGATGGCGACGTCGGCGGTGGTGGCGAGGATTTGGTGGGCGGTGAGGCTGGACGAGAGGATGAGTTGGGTGTGGCCGCCGGAGACGAGGAGGGAGAGGAAGGGGAAGGACGGGCTTGGAGTTGAAGCCGTGATGCTCTCGACATGGTCCTTGTGCTTTGTGTCTTGTAGGGCGTGGACGAGACGCGGCGTCAGGGCGTGTGCTTGCATGTGATGGACGCCGACGAGGGGGGGCTTGCCATGCCAGAGCGAGGCCCTTTGCGACGTTTAATCCAACGGATAGATTCGGCATGATTCCAGGGCCGCGAGTGGCGCAGACAAAGTCGGGAATCTTCTTCTTCTTCTTCTTGCTCGCCATCTTCTCTCCATCATCCTCATCAGGCAAACTCCCCAACGCCCTCTCCACCAACAACGCCAACGTCGAATTATGCCCCTCCACCGTAATCATCGGGTTGATGCCCTTGAAGGCTCGATTGTCCGACGAGATGCGCTCGTTGAACAGAAGCGACGTCTTGCCATTTGCCGATTTCGACAGCACCGCCACGGCTGTGTCGTCGCATGACGTCTCGATTGCGAGGGTAGTCAGGGGCCTGTTCTTTGTCTTGTGTGAGCATGTGCTGATGTTACCGGTTGTGAGAGTGCGGATGGAGATGAGGCAGTGGCGGATGGTGAGAGGACATCGCGGCGAGAGCATTGGGAGCTGCCCTATTTGATATGTATATAGATGTGTGTGTTGTAAATGTCCTCTGTGAATAAAAAGCAGTATTTATGAAAGAAAATACAAAATGCTCCTCAATTCATTATTCGTTGTGTAATAGTCATCGAGTTGAGTTGATGTCAAGACTCGAATTATCAACTTTTTCGCTCCCACTATGCCGGAGTGGCGGGGCTCCACTCTGCCGCTGGCCTTTGCATCCACGTCAATACAATCATTCACAGCGACGCGCTGAAGAAGGTCTGAAATACAGTTACAAAGGGTTTAACTTTTTTTTTTTTTTGATACATATTATTTTTCTCAAGTAATCAAAAGGCCTTTCATAAGCCTACAGCGCTAGTTAATGTGCATATCAGCACAGTATGCAGTGTCCTAATACCCAATCCAATCCAATCCAATCCAATCCATTTTGATACATGTCATACCGTAGCATATAGCCAAGAACAAAAGAAAATTTATTTGAAAGAAGCATTTCTTCGTACTTTCATATGCTCCACTCCCCTCTCATAGCATCATTCGTCTACTGCTCCCTTCATCTTTCACGACCAATTCGCCCATTGGCACTTGCACCCTCCGGTGCCTCCATCGAAGCCTCCAAATGTGGCATTGCCGCTACCACGATGGTTGATCCAAGTTCCCCCCACAGCCATATTGTTGGCAAGTAATTCAGGAGCGCTTGTATTCAGCTTCTGGCGATCGTCCATGGGCCACTCCCACACCACTTTGTGGTTAGGATCGCCGCCGTGGGTGTCCAGCGTTACTGTCACAGGATATGGCATTGTTCCCGGTTGGATCAGCTGGGGCGAGTTATCAATACCCTCGCCATCTGAAGGTAGCAGTGAACCTGTGCTATTCAGTTTTCGTGTCCAAATCTGCACCAGCATACGGGTTTCAGCCCAGGTCACAAGGTGGTTGGCCTCTGTTTCGCTGCAGCCCCCGTTTTCATCTGCGGGTACGTTTCCTTCACTCGACTTATCGAGAACAGTGACAGACTTGAGAAAGATTGTTCGTTGAAAGTACGTGTAAAACCCATAGTGCTCGGTTGGTAGGCCGCGGTCGAACAGCCGCACCGGTTGTTGAACTGGGGTAGGAAGCATGACAGCAGGCGCTGGAGTGCCATCTGCTTTCAAGTCTGGTGGGAAGATGATATCCGAAATGTTAACAATATCCGAGGCAGCGGTGACCCTTCGGCTCAAAGATGGCGACTTGACCGTATCATTTAGAGACTCGAGAATACTAATGAAAAAAGGAGTTGGCTCTCCAGCCTTTTGGCTCGATTGAATGTTATCCGTGGTTTCGCCCAGGAAAAACATCTCGTCAAACGTCGGGGGGGCTCGGGTCTGGGGTGAATCCGTCTATCGAAGAGTTGCTGTTGCTCTCGCCTCTCTTAGAAATGGGAGTGGGTGGAGCGCCGTTGGGAATATTCCACGCCTTGTCTGTGCTGTTATCCCACTGGATCTGGAAAATAATAGTTGGCTGGTTAGGCTTAAATGGTGACACAGACGCCTGGGAATCTTTGGGCAAGGAGCAGCTCCACAAGGTAGATGGTCCGGTGCAGTCGCTCCTGGCAATGGTGTTGTTCGGACCGACAAAGGTCAACACGCCAGTAGGCATGGCGGGATAATCAGTGAGGTTGACCCATATGGATGAGGGTAGCGGAGAAGGCTTTAATGGGGTCGACGGAGATGAGGGGGATTGGGCCTGTCCCGGAGCTGGGTTCGAGCTTTGGCCGCCTGATCCATGATGCTTGGAAAGGACGACACCCAGAACAATTGCCAAGATTATGAGGAGAAGCAGGAGGAATCCGATGATATAACACCAGATTCTTCTCTTCTTGCGGCCCTCTGGTCCAAGGCGGCCAAAGCAGCCTTTTTTCGGCACGCAACCTCGGCCCCTCCAGAGACCGCCGGCTCGTTTTACAATCTTTTCTTCCTTTTCGTGCCGTAGTCTCTTCCGCTCAATTTTGCCATCTTTTCCCAATCTTCGCTCACCATGTGACGCTTCAGCAGAGTGCGCAGGTGATGACTCAGTGAATCCATGCTCCAGGGAGGGAGAATCGACCCTTATCCAGTTCTTGTTTCCAGAAGGAATCTCCTTTATTGTTAGATAAGCTCTCTCCGGGGCCGCTGGTAACGCCTCAGGGGCTCTTCGTTCCTCAAGCACAATCTCAACTGGCTGGATAGCGCGAGTCTCGCCGCGGCGATGATCAACTGGAGAGCGCTGCCGATTCAAAACCGACGTCACAAAGTTGCTCGCCGCCCGCACGTGTCCTGAGCCCACTCGAGCCTTTCGCTCTGCATCAGGTGATTTTGACGAGGTTGGCGATACAGAAAAACGGCTATGATGCTCCAAAGTGGGATTTGTGGTAGAAGCTTGTGTCTCGCGTTCATGTGCTAGCAGCTGAACTCCCACAGATCGAGACACATTGGCAGAAGTATCCTCAGCGTTACGTGTAGATAGAGAGACACCCCCAGACCGATTTGTGGTCGACGCTTCGTGTGTAGTACTGCCTGCTTCTTTTCTAGATCTTTCGATCTGTTCAAGTCGATGCAAAACCTGTGACGACAGTATGCCAGCGCCAGCAGAGACCGCGGTAGCTCCATCTGCCTCATGGCCAGCTAGCCGCAAAGTAACAGGTGCTGCCCTCTCTGCTGCTACCGACGTGGTGGGTGCAGCTGTTGTCGACGCTGCGATAGGTGCTGCGATATGTGCTGCAGTGTGGGCAGTGTAAGCCGCAGGTATAGTTGTCATCGCCGATGCAACTGGTGCCGGTGCCGATGTGACACTACGAGACGCTTCTGTCTGGGGAGCCTGGGTATGCAGATGATGGCCAGGTGGGAAGACAGCCTGGTACTTGATAGCAGCTTCAGCCTGCTTCTTAGATGAAGGCGAAGGCGGAGTATCTGCCCTCAAATGGGTTATCCCCAAACCTTGCACCATCTCTCGCGAACCTGCTTCATGGTGTCCAAAAGCGCCTCGAGCAGCTTCAGCAGCTACACCAACCTTGAGGACATCTCCTCGAGGCGACGGCGTCCGTCGTGGCGTAGGGATCTTTATAGCTGGCGTAGAATTCAACCCGACACGATCTACCACAAACTTCTGCGGCTGCTCGCCAGTGTTGATCTCTATGTGGACCACGATCGGTCGCTCAGAGCCTTCCCGCATGCCAACCTCTCTCGGTGGTGGAGTCTGCCGAGGTGTTGGTGCTTTGATGATTGGGGCCTGGACTTCTTGCCGCTGAGGTCTGGGCGGAGGCGTAAGATTGCGTTTCTGTTCGTGTTTTGGTTGAGAGTCGGTGGGCATTATTTGACGCTCTCTGATCTCAGTAGATACAAACTCGTATGTGTGTACTTCTTTGGATTTTGATGTCTCTGAGGAAATCATTTCATGAAATTTTGAGGAAGAGTTCTGATGTTTGTCAGACCGGGACGTGAGTGTTGAGCTCTCATTCACAGCACGGGACTTGTCAGACTGTGTTCTCCTCTCCTTTGTGTCAAGGGCAATCATGATATTGTCATCCTCTACCTTGGAAACGCCTTGAAAAGTATTTTTTGAGTTCTTCTCCTCAACGTCCCTCGACATGTCAGAATCAGGAGAAAATGTAGACAGGCCCCGTTGCTTTTCCAGCATGGATAACCCCAGGATGGCACGGCCGCCTTCAATATTGACAGTTGTAGAACTTTGGTCTTCATCTTTTTCTGCAGACGGAGAAATCTGTTTCGTGTCGGGCTTTGAAATGATGGTTTTCCAAGGGCTCTTTGGAGTCAGCGCAGAGTTCTGTTCTCCTTTGTTGTCTGTACCCCTGGCTAGTTGATGCCCCCTCTGATCCAAAGGCGATTCCATATGCGTTCTTCGGCTCGCAAAAGACATTCTCATGTCCAAAAACGGGGTAACTAAATGGTGATCCCACCAGCCACGCACACTATCAGGAGTGCGCGCAGATAGTTTACTTGCGGGAGATTTCAAAGGAGTGATTCCGTCCTCTTCGAAAAGCGTGCAAGGTGTCCCAGAGTCATCTTCTTCATCCTTGTTCTTACGTTGTTCTGTGCCGATGAGGCGCTGTGGCATCGTCGATGTTGTCTGTTTGTAACCGGCAGGAAGAGCAGGAACAGGGGGGACTTCATCATCTCTCAATCCAGGCGCAATGATTGCCGCCATAGATGCCTGCGAGTATACGCTTGACGGATATCTGATTGTGCTAAACGAGCTAGCGGTATCAGGGGTATCTGGCGACCACATTGATTTGAGTTGGGTAGGGATTGAGGGAGGATTTTCCCGGCCATTGGTTGTCTGGAAATTAAAAGGATATGGGTTTCTCATATCCCCGCTCGGAGTGTCAATGTTGTTGACCGTCGCCGTGAGCGGATCAATTCCTCGGCTTTCAACCTCATCGGAAGGCAGAGTAATGCCGATGACTATCGGTCTAGCTTCTGGGGAGAGCTGTTCGGGAGAACGGGCCTCGTTGGCTCGAAGGGGAGAAGGAGATGCGGCCTCACGATCCCCGTTGTTCCCTCTCCTCAGCCAGTTCCAGTTTCCAACAGACTGCGGGTTAGGAGATCCCTCCAAGGCTCTTAGAGCAGCTGCATCGGCAAACTTTGCGTTTCGCCTTGCCGGTGACTTTGCTTGATTGGCCAAGTGATTTTGCCGCCTCAGCTTTGTCATGTCCGTGATGAGCGTGATTCCAAGCTTTGCGTTCCGCTGTTTCGGAGGCCTCTTTGACACCGGCCGGCTCATTCTAGCTGTCGACCGTCTCATGGATACCTTGACACTTGGGTGTTTGGCCACCTTGGTGAGGAACAAGGCCGGCGTAGGTGGTGGGGCTTGGAGGCCAGTCTGGACATCGTCTTCGATGGGGGAAACGTCTTCATTGGAGCTGATAGAGAGGCTGTCGCTTTCCAGAGGAGATGGGCTGCGGGTAGTCATGGCCGAGCTTCCGGCGTTTATATTTAAAAATGGGCTGCTTGCGAAGAGTTTCTGGTGGTCCGAATGGTCGCCAGCGGGGGTCTCGCCAATGTCTATTAATGTGACGACGTCGTCATCCTCCCAGTCTTCCCAGTCTGTCCCTGTGTGGCGTCTTGATGAAAGATAGGAGGCATGCCGGGGCACTGCGGACTTGCGAGTTTGTGATGAGAGCCTGCTGCTATGCAGAGGCTCAGCGTATTTGCCGTGATTGAAAGACATGTTTAGGTCGTATAAAGCAGCATATAGGTCGGACTCGTGATCGTGATGGCTTGGGTATCGTAATTATTTCGTCGGGTGATGGGATATCGTAGCACATAAGTCAAATCGCAGTCATCACAAAGCGCCAGGCCACGCGATGATGAAGGTGTCCAAGATGCGGGTGACAAAGAATGAATAATGAACAAGGATTGAATATACAAAGAGTGCAAGATGGAGGGTGTGAGGCGAAAGAAAAAAGGAAACAACGCCTATTCCAACAATGAATCACGAACACATCCGCTCACAATAAAGGTAGAAACAGAAACAATACAAAGTGAAGGCTACTCTATTGATAAAGAAAAACAATCGGTCGACAATAGGCGAGGATATGCGGGCTGCTGCTTCAGCCAGCAAAGGCCTCCACTCTGGATTCTCGGCCCGGTCTCGAGCATGGCCTATCCATCATCTGCTTCATCCTCGTCGCTGTGTCTCGATTCCCTTGCGGCAAAGCACTCCATGGTGGCGCGTTTCCGAGCTCTTTTGTCGGAAGTTTGAGCTGAATGGTTGAAGGTGCAGTCTGCAAATATGAAATAGGCGCCGTGTGAGCGGGAATGCTCATCGTGATTGGCTGTGGGCTTGGCTGTAGGCTTGGGCGCTACGGCGCCGGGTCGCTGATTGGTCGCTTGGGCGGCTAAAGATTGGCCACTGCGCAACACCCGCGGTGGGACCGTCAGGGGTGCAGATGCTGTAATGAGAGGCCTGGAAGCCTACCCGGGAAAATGCACCACAGATGGAATGATTGATGCAACGACAGAGCTGCATGTGCCCAGAAAGTAGGGTTGCTAGATGTACTTTACTCATATGTTGATGAAACAAGCGCCCGAGAATTCGATTTACTAGGTTCTGTGCTGATGGTAGAATGCAGAGAGAGTAGCAGCACGAGGAAATACAAGAGCTATGTAGTTAGATTCATAAGTGAATACTCCAAGCTGCATCTAGTTGATACATCTCGCTGCTTGGCGTGAAGAGCTCAAATATTACAATTAGTATTTATCATTTTTACTTGATGGAAGAATTTGGTATTGCTGCGGTGTCGAGGAAACCAGATGCTGCCATGGCCAAATCTGGGCGCGCAAATACCTACTAACTGATGACACAACAAGAAGCACTGCACAGCCAATGTTGCGTGAGATGTCATGGCCCAAAACAAGCCTAGAGACAGGCAGAAATTGGCAAGTCAAGACGAAGGAGACACACGTTTGATACGCGTCTCAGCCACGTTGGAAACCCCCGCATACGCCACTGTGTGCCAATGCCATGTCTAGAACCTCAACCTCGCAGCCAAAGCATCGAACAGTCAAACCACTGGATACAAAACATCTCATGATGGTTATAAATTGTTGTCACAGCAATGTCTGGTCATTGCTTGAGATAGAACACCAAATTACCCATGCACTACCCAGGCACCATGAGAATTGAGCACCTCCAACAAGCCGAGAAGTGCCGTCCACGAGACTCCAGAAATTGGCTTTCGGTCAAATTTACAGACGGCTCCCCCTGGGGAAGACGGTTGGCAAAGGCGGGGGATTCCCGACGCCCTTGAGATGCCATGACGACAGTAAACCTTGGTTGCGATGCTTGAGTTAAAGTGCGCCTCTGGAAAGGATTGAAGTTTGTCGAGTGCAGTTTGCATGCACGCCATCTTCCACGACTAGTGCAATCCATACTAATCCGGCAGCATCAAAAGCGGCAACGAGGAGCCGCAGATGGCGCAGGCATCGCTATTACCACAAGTCGCCGATATTATAATTGATGACCTGTAAGCTGACAGTCTGATGCACTTTAGGGCCATTATTTCGGCGTTGCAGGTTGTAGAAAGAGCAGTTTGGCACCTAGCAAACAACGCCGCCATTATCAAGCGTCCTTTGTCTCAATCACCAAGATCGAAAAACGGCCACAGCCAAGCTACGCAAGCAGACAAACGCAACATGGCTCGAATTGACTTTGCAACTACCCAAAATACGGGCCACGATACTTTCCCCAAAGCCTTGGCCTCTGCACGAGCTCGACGACTACAGTATTCTATTCGACGCAGCGGCATGCCTTCGTGAATGCGTGTCAATCGCTTGACATCAAATTTAACGCCGTGCCGCTAAACCCCAAGCGGTGGATCGTGGCGGCTGCTCCGAGTTTGCAGCGCCGGCAAGGCTCACCACAACTCTCTGCCGTCTAACCTCTTCGGCGATGGGCGCTCCTCCGCAACGCGTTGGTCCTGGGCTAAGCATAGCGCTACAGGGGGGGCTGTTCAGAGTAGCGGTGCTGGGAGCGCTGGTGAAGATGAAGAAACCGATGCGCATTGGAGGAGCCAAAGTCTCTAGAGGCCAGCGCCAGCACGGGGCGCTCAGCCGCATACGAGAGCTCCAGACGCGATTGGGCCTGCGCTTGTGGCAAGGTGCAAAGTTGTTACGAAGGCCAGCGCCGTATTGGTTGATTGAGACTGGACGACGGAGAAAATCTCGCCGCGAAGAAACGAGCCGCTGAGGGACTCCATCGCCGGACTCGTTAATGGTTGGCCCCGCGGCAGGCCCCCTGAAGCTGATGAGATGATGGATGGATATGCTGGCTGGCATCAACCAGTCCACGGTTCATCAATCTTAAAAATTTACGCCCCGGTAGCGGCTAAGAATCCTCCTTATCGCGCAATGCCAGGGCGCTGGAGCCAAGTATTGGTACCTGGACCTACTTGCTCCATGCTCCATCCACGGCTCATATGGCAATACGGGCAGCGGGTTCTGTGTGTTCCTGTCACACACGCGATTGAGTGGGCTCCAGACATGTGCTGCCGTCTGTTATTTAATCTGATTTGTGATTGCTTCTTGTTCTCTGCTCGGTCGGTGCCCGTTGCCTTATCGGCTGTCCTTCCCGTAACCGTCGTACCTGAGACGGGTCTTGTGCCCCATGACGCGAGACGAAACTGATATACAGAAGGGAATCCTTCCTCTCCCATGGTGGTCAAAGCACAAAATACTGCTACCTGGCTGCGCAAACTCGCATGGTGCATAATCTTGCCCGCTTTGGTTAATCAGCGTGTTAATTATAGGCTGCTAAGCATCGCGGCCTATGCCACCGTTCCATCGCCAACGCAGATACGAGAAATTCTGACCAAATCGTGCGGCCCCCTTTTTACCAGCAAAAGAGGATCTCGATTCGCCAGTTTCCGGCACCGTGTCATCTACATCTAAGCCCAGAACAAGGGCCGAGAAAAAAAAAACACCGTAACGTTAACGTTTTGCTCATCCATGTAGGCGAGGGAAAAAAAAAGTGAGATCGAAGCAACCGTGCTCCGTAGGTATCTCCGATAATCATCCAAAGACCCTCAATCAATCTCAAATATTGCTTGTTCTCGTATCTGGACTTCGTATCAAAGGCCACTGCGGCCATCTCCCCTATTCGTCCGCGCTGGCAGGTGTTATAGAGTTTTGGAATACATCTAGAGTACCATGTGGCAGCCTTACTGGCGCCCGCTGCCGCTGCACGAATGAGCGGTACCTGTCAAGTCACCGGTACGCACTTGGCCGTATCGAGCATCGTCAGCAACCACGCCGCCGGCGCAGTGTGCAGCACCATCCTAGCACTTGGCCGTACCCAGTACAGCGCGCGCCAAGTACCGCCAGTCTGCTGCCACCGCTGTAGCCCGCTGGCTGTGCCCCCATCGTTTTCAGCCAAGCCCGCGAGCGCCGCAAGTCAACCGCAGTTGCGAGTCCAGGGGCACGGCGAGGTACTTGGCGCGCAGCGGTCCCTGCGTACCGGCTACAAGTACTCGACCTGGCCCTACGGGGACCCTTAGCATGTATCTGGACCAGCCCGCCATCTGCCAATAAACCGCCTCTTTTTTTCTCGACCCCCATCCCATCCCATATTCCCATCCCATATCTCAACCCGACATCTGTCCAGAACGCTGAATCTGCCCAGCTAGCGCCTGTGTTGCAGTCCGTGGCCGTTGGTCTGTTGCATCTGCCCATTGTGGTTGTGGGTTCGGCTTGGTTCCGTGCCTCTGCTTTTTGGGGGCTCTTCTCACGATCTTTGCTTGTGCGGTCAGAAACGGCGCATTAGCCCCCCCCCCTTCTGGCTGTGTCCTGTCTCTCATTTTTTGGCTCTGCATTGAGCTGCTTGCATTTTTTTTCCCATTGCTCTTCCTAGCGTGGCTCCGTATCTGGAAGCCCACACGACGCCGCCAACGCATCCGCTTCTGCTGCCACGCCGATTCCTATTTCGACACCTGTCGACTCTTGACCTTCTTCCCGCAGTTCGGATCACAGCTATTCACCCTGGCTTCCCAAAGGCACCCGGCCGGCTCCTCGAGCTCCTTCAACGACCGGCCTGTGCCGTCACATCACCGACGGCGCTCTTCGGCGGGACACCACACCCTAAGCGAGGTGCGCTCGGGCAATCTGCTGTCCATCCATCCTCGTGCTGCCAATCAGTCCCAGCTGTCCCCTATCGTTGGTACGTTTCGCTTCGTCTCTTCTCCCGCCTCTTCCTTGCAGCCCTTCCCGCGGCCGCTTGGGTGCCGTCTGCCCTGCATCATCTTGTGTTGCGCAAACCTCGAGTTACTCGCTGGCTAACCTCTGTGTCTCCTGGCCCGCGTCCATAGGCACCCCGGCTGATCCAATGTCTCTCTCCCGGAGCCCATCACCTGTGCCGGGTGGTGGGTGGTCGAGTCCTGGCCTGAATATGAACAGCGGCACGACGAGTCCTGCCAATGCTGGTGGCAGCTCCGTGTCGTGGGAATCCGCCAAGATGAGGAAGCACGGTGCCAACGGCTACCCGTCCTTCTCGACGCAGAACCAGGGCTTCTTCACTCGCCACATGCGTCGCATATCCAGCAGCCTGCCACGATTCAACTCTGGCCTTGGCAATACCCATGCTGAGCGAGAGAAGTACGAACGCGAGGGATACAACGCAGCCTCTGGTGGGAGGATACGCTCGTTCTTTGCCCGCGTCAACAGAAGACTGAAGTGGAGGATCCTCCTTCCGCTGATAATATTCTGCACCATTGCCATCTACTACGGCACTCGTAAGTGGAACGATGACATCCAGCTTAATTTGGCATTTAATTTGGCATTTTTTTTTGGGAGGGTTCGGCTTGGCTAACTGGAGGACAGACGAGGCCCCCGGGTTCGTTCATTGGTGGCGACGATCTAGCATGGGAGGAAATGGCGAAAAGTTCGTCATCATTCTGGCCGCCAATGTCGGTGGAGGTGTCATGGAGTGGAAGGGCGCTCGAGAATGGGCCATTGAGCGAGACAGCGTACGCAACAAGCGGAAATATGCCACTAGGTGGGGCTACGATTTGGAAATCGTCGACATGAAGACCAAGAAGCGATATGCGCACGAATGGCGAGAGAGCTGGGAAAAGGTGGACTTTTTGCGGAATACGATGCGGAAATACCCCAAGGCTGAATGGTGAGACGACAAATCCTTTTGACGACCTTTGACCAAGACTAAACAAAAGACGATAGGTTCTGGTGGCTCGACCTCAACACTTACGTTATGGAGCCCGGATACTCGCTGCAACACCATCTGTTCAACCACCTCGATCGCCATGTATACCGTGACATCAACGACTTCAACCCTCTCAACGTCAGCCACCCTCCCACCGACCTGTATCTGGACGCAGATGCGCGAAGCCCTGTCGGCGATGGAAAAATCAACTCTGTCAACTTCTTGCTCTCTCAGGACTGCTCAGGATTCAATCTCGGCTCTTTCTTCGTCAGACGCAGCGACTGGACCGAACAACTTTTGGATATTTGGTGGGACCCAGTCTTGTATGAGCAGAAGCACATGGAATGGGAGCACAAGGAACAAGACGCCCTTGAGCAGCTGTATCGAACGCAGCCTTGGATTCGACAACACACTGGCTTCTTACCGCAGCGCATGATCAACAGTTTCCCCCCCTGCTGCGTGCGCGGACGACTCTGGCTTGAACAACACCAGGATACACTACAATGAAAATGATCGCGACTTTGTAGTCAATATGGCTGGCTGCGAATGGGGACGCGATTGTTGGGGTGAGATGTATCACTACCGAGAGTTCAGCTACTGGCTCAACCGAAACCCTTGGGAACTCTTCAAGGAGGAGATTGTGGCCCTCATTTGGTTCAAGCTTACTGGCCAGCGAGTCAAGTTATAATCTTTTGCTTCATATTGCGTCACCAGCGCGGAGCGAGCAGTTTGACTTGGCTTCTCCATATCCATATTGTGCCGGCACAACCTCCCATTTCACAAACCAAGAATTAGACAACGTACTCGTTGCCGGCTCCATTTTATTTAGCACAGAGCATTCTGAGAAATCATTTGCTTCTTCTTCTTCTTTGATTTTGCTTGTTGCATAGATGCTGATCTTACATATTTCTTTCTTGACTGTATCAACGCATCAACATGTTGACCTTTTTTTTTTTTCTTCACGGTTGGACGATTATAATTTACGATGGTTGGGGAGGGGGCGCTACTTTCTGATGAGATGACGAACTACAACTACATCTACACCAAACGGCTGAGGCTTGCAGCGGACCGACGCGGCTTGCAATTTTCTTCACAATGGGGCCACAAGTTCAGCGGCTGATGGCAGCTTTGCCGGGAAAGCGAGATGTCAATATGGAGCGGAAGAGAGGCGAAACACTCGCTTCTCAAAGTCAAACAAACATGGGGGTATGGAGGTATAAACAAACAAACGGAGGGGGATTATCCAAAAGGAAAGAAGAGATTTGGGAAAGGCAAAGGCTCACGATGCATAGGGTGCCCATTGCGTGGCTGTCGCCTGGCGTTGGGCACTTGTAACATTTTTGGTGAAATTTTTTCTTTAAAAATTTTTTTTTTAAAAAAAGAAAATCTTGGGGCGGCATTCAAAACTGGCCGCCCGTATTTTATGACTGGGTATATACTCCAAAGAGATAATTCATAGAAACGCTTTTTGTATTTTTTGGACACTTTTCTTCTTCTTCTCTTTCTTCCACTTTTTTGGTCAGCCACTTAATTGGTGATACCTACACTATTAGAATAGTAAATATATCTTATGTAGAAAAGGAAAAAGATCACCAAGCCGTTAGATCTACGTCCAGAATTGATGGTACGAGATGAGGGCTCTGTACCGCGCATCCGTGCAGAAGTGATTGCTGATCCCCGGCGGAGCCATGTCAAGGAAGAGCCCCGTTTATGGCTCTCGAGGCGAGTCGTGGAGTAGATAAGCGATGGAGACAAGGGGGGTGATGAATATAGAATAGCTGCGAGGGAATATGATCTGCAGTGAAAACGGCGGCAGGACGTGATGGCATTTCAGATAGCAGTCTGTAGAAAGATGGGGGAACTGGGGGAACTGGAGTGGCTCGAGGCTTGAAGAGCATTTGAAGGCGGCTGGATTTCATGACTTTGTCAACCAGAGAACAAATGTAGATACATGTGATCCAGGATTGTCCAAAGGCATGCCAAATCTAGGTATATTGTTAGTTAGACTGAGGCTTCAACGATGTTGAGCGGCTCCCCAGGTGCTACTTATATACTTGAGCTCATCTTCATTCTTCTATACATGGTTGTACCCGACTCTAGATTCTCCTCGGCCGGACAAGGCAAACGATCGATAGTACACATTAGGCCATTTGCTTGAAACAGAAAAACGGCATTGCAAACTGTTGTAGGCCCGAATTGGCAATCAATCCAGACGTGCCGATCCGGCGGTATCTCGCTGCTGTTGAATGGCATATAAATGGTAAAGTGGAGAGAAGTTTTACTTGCGGAAAGTTGCCCTGAAGATCGCAAAGGGGACCTAGGGAGGAGACCCTGTGCTCGCCTAATTTGGATTACCAGACACGTTTTCTTCTTTGTTTTGGAAGGTGTGGCACCGTTGTTTCAATTGATTGGAGTTTTTGCTTACGAAAGTTTCGGGGTTGCGATATTGTGTGCATTGAGTTTGCTACTTCTGCATCTACCATCTTTTTGCCTTTCGGCGGCGGCGAAATAATTCGGGATGCTGCATCCTTTCCACCCATGCTCTCTCGCTTGCGGCCGCAAAAAAGAAGTTTGAAATAAGCGCCATGTTGAGGAAAAAAGATTTGGACTTTTCTTTGCTGATATAGCAAGTAAAAAAAAAAAAAAAACCACCGTCTAATAACATCAGCATGTCTGTGTCACTTTGATGAAGTGTACCTATTAGGCAAGTCAGAATGGCCATGTAGCTGAAATGCTTGGCAGCGCGGCTAAGCTGTTAGATTGCCTGTGAGGGATCGTGAATAATAAGCATACTCGTTAATTCCGAGCAAATGCAAGGGGAGACTAACTGCAAGCGCAGGAACCAGACGGATGAGACCAGGGTCAAAAGCTTGGCACGCCATATTGTGAAGATGTGAGAAAAATATTTTGCAAAGTCAATTTTAGAGGCAGGTTTCTCCGAGTCTCTGGTATTGCCCAACGCTTCTGGTCTGGTGGTGAAATGTCACGATAATGGAGACAAAGGCTCGATGCGCTATAATTTAGGCGTTCACTCTGCAATTGCAGCTGATCTGCGCTGCTGGGGCCCTTCCTTATTGCTGGGACCTCCCTATAAAGACAATGATGGGCGCATCTATCTCTTAGAAGGAAGGTACGATTCGTCAACTCTTGCCCATTGTATGAGTTCACGTGCAGAATGCAACCTCTTAATAAGCCATTGTCAGTTCTCTATCCTCCAACGCAACTCTTCATCCCAGCAAAGAGCGAAATCTGACTTTTCCATGCTCCGTTCAGTATAGTCTCTAACACGGCTCCTCTCACCGGCAGCAGAGCGAGAGCCAGACCGGCAACGATCGCCAGTGAAACAGAAGCGTGTTCCTCTAGCCTCGACGGCCACGGCCAGACGGTCCGAACTTAGACGGCGCATCGTCTCATCTCGCCCGTCCTCAGCTAGCCACTCAGGGCCTACGCATACGCTGATCAGGGGCTCAGAAGCTCCGTGGCTCGCCGAGCCGCGCCAACTTTAGGCGCGAGCAGCCCGTACGACCCCCCTGTCGCCGGCGTTCATTGGCCGTCGTGTGCTGACACTGGCCGTCTCACAATTTGACCGTCGAGTCAACCACACGCGAGAGTCTGGTGCTCGCATGGCACTCTGTCCCTTGGATTCTGGACGTCGAGTCGAGACAAGGTACTATCGGCAGCGGCTGTCACAGAAATGGTACCTGTGCAAAGGCTCTCTGGGTGATCCACACCATGTATGAGACTTGGGGGGTCTGGCATGTCTCTCGCTCATTGCCGTTGGACCCCGTCCATTGGAACAGGAAGAAGAAAACCAGAGACACGGGAGTTTTTGTATTTAGATGGCCATGTGCCCCCCCTCGTGATACTGCCTTGGTTTCCTGCAGCCTCGTTACAAGCAGCGCGCTTTGGCCTCTTTCAGCCCATCCCTTCCACTCACACGACTATTGTTCTTTGCCGTTCAATCCTTTCGGCGGTTCAGTGTTGCAAACAGAGTGTCGAATAGTCTTTCTTTAAGTGGCGGAATTAAGCGATCCGTGTTCGCCCGTTATTCACAACAGATCAATAAGCTCCGCTATTGATACCTCAGCCCGGCCCCAAACACTCGCTCTTTATACAGAAGCTGCTACCTCTTGCCTCTTGTGCAATCTGATATCAGTTCAATTGCTATATACGATCCTTTTGCTCTAACCTTGGTGGTTATTGGATCTTTGCCAACTCTTATTCATTCCTTGACCATCACGAGCATTGCTTGACGCAGCTTCTACCTTCTTTATCCTTGTGGCCGGCTCACACACGACCAATACATTCTTCTTGGATACTTGAACGAATATACTTTTGCGGGCTTTTGCAGATCAACCATCACCATGTATACTTCTACGGGTATCACCTTGTCTCTCGGCGCGCTCCTCGCCACCAGAGCCACCGCCCAGGGTTACAGCTTGAGCGTGACGTACGACGTCAGCAACTTCTTTTCTAGCTTCGACTTTTTCACTGACCACGACCCGACTAATGGATTTGTTGAATATGTCGATGCCAACACTGCCAACTCCCTCAACCTTACTTCAACCTTGACGGGATCGGTCATCATGGGCGTCGATTCGACGGAAACAAACCCGGCCAACGGCCGCAAGTCAGTCCGCGTGACATCGCAGCAATCTTTCAACCACGGCCTCTTCATCGCCGATATTGCTCACATGCCAGGCAGCGTCTGCGGAGCCTGGCCCGCCTTCTGGATGGTTGGCCCCAACTGGCCAAGCTCGGGCGAGATAGACATCATCGAAGGCGTCAACACCCAGACGTCTGATTCCATCACCCTGCACACTTCTGCTGGCTTCTCTGTCAGCAACGATGGGTCCAACTCGGGCACTCAGCTGCTCGGCAGCGACTGCGAGGGCAACAATGGATGTAGTCAGACTACATCGGACAATCAGAATTACGGAGATGGATTCAATGCCATCAATGGCGGCGTTTACGCTACTGAGTGGACTTCCGACCACATTGCCGTCTGGTTCTTCCCCCGAACTGGAATTCCCTCTGATATCAGTTCCGAGAACCCCAATCCTAGCGGATGGGGCACTCCTCTGGCCCAGTTTAATCCTGCCGACGGTAGCAGCATTGACGACCACTTCCAGAACAACCAGCTTGTCTTTGACACTACCTTTTGCGGCGACTGGGCTGGCAATGCCAATGTCTGGAACTCCAACGCCGAATGCTCCGCCTTGGCCAGTACGTGCCAGGAGTACGTCGCTAACAACCCTTTGGCTTTTGTGGATGCTTTCTGGAGCGTCAACTCCATCAAAGTATATGATCAAGCTTCCAACGCTACTTCCAACGTTGCTGTCAGGGCTACTGGCCCACGGAGATCTCTCAAGTTCAGGGCTTAGACTCGAGAGCCGATGAGATGTGATTATGGGGAATATTCGATGCGGCTAGCTGAGACGCCGATGGAGAAATCTGTCGGCGGGATAATGGGTATGACGCTTTATGAGTGTATATACATGCATATCTATATATGTCTCTTTTTCTTCTTTTTTACCTTTTGAGATTTTACTTCTTCTTCTTCTTCTTATACATGACACTTGTGTATATATAGATGGCTCTATAGCGAGAGCAATTCATATCCATCCTTTTGCAACCATATCGTAATACGTGAGATTACAAACAAATAACATGGATTATTGTGATTGATGTTGAATAATAAGCGTCCTCGCTCAATTACGATTGATCTGAACCTAACCTAGCGTGACTAAGGCGGGCCGAGCCTAGCTAGGCTATCTTGACTGTAAATAGTTTGATGTGATGTTAGCCCGGCGTTTTATATAGGTAGATATGTGTAGATGAACCAAATCGATTCGGGAGCTTAATGCCACGTCCTTGATGTCGAATGCACAAGCCACCTTGGAGCTGCAAAATGCCCAAATCAATAATTGGTAGAAGGTATCGATCTGGTCATTATCACAGCGGCTTTTTGTTAGTGCCCTGCAAGCTCTGCTCAGAATCAAGAAACGTTCTTTCGGAAGCTGCTGCATTTTCCCAAGGACAATTAAGAGTAAAAAAAAATTCCATATTCGCAGGTTGCGCTGGTTTGAGGGACTTTTTATCTGGTAGGTGGGATTTTTCGGAGTAAATGCACGTACCGTTACAAAGCTGAGTTGCCATTTATATGGGCCAATCATGCCTCTTTTCGACACCGAGGCAGGGCAGTCTTATTCTTCTCAGTGAGACATGAGACATACGCAATCGTCATTCTTCAACTGCTCGAGTTATCGCAACAAGGCCCTTTTAGCTGGCATCGAAGCCTCTCATCAGTAAATGTACAACTGGCTTTTGCAAACATTGCCTACTAGTTCATATGTCGATATGAGTAGTACCATGTTCACAATGGTGGATCTTTCCATAAACTACTCATTCTACACGGTACGAGGGGGGGTTTTGAGCACATCATCTTATTTGTCTCTTGCACAACATAAAAAAAAAAAAAGGTCAACAGATGGCGACTAAGAATTTGATGTTGCACTCAGGTTCCAATCGCCTTTACTTTATGCTGGCTGCCCGCCGCGTATGGCCATACTCTGGCCGGCAAGAATTTCGACGAAACCAATCCGCGACATACGCAGGCGGCTGTTCTCAAAGATGACACGATGGACAAGGCTGTAGGCATACCTTTTTGTCTCTCTCTCTTTTACCAACCAACTTCAAGTCCATGTATATACGTGTACTCGATGTAAAAATACAAAACTGACTAGATACTCTCCCTTGAAACAGCGCCAGCAACGCATCACCCGAGCCCTCAGCGCCATGGAAAACGGCTTCGAATCGCTGGGCATGTTCGCCGGGGCCGTGGCGGCGGCCAACTGCGCAGGCGTGGACGTCTACACACTCAACCTGCTGACGATGGAGTATGTCTTGTCGCGGGCGCTGTACATCTTTGTGTACGTCGTGTTGTGTGCGGACGGGAGGCTGTCGGTGCTAAGGACGCTGTCGTGGCTGCTGGGGGTTGTGAGCATGCTTGCGCTATGGGTGTTGGCTGGGATGAAGGCTGGTGAGTAGCAGATTGCTGAAATCTCTTTGATTGCGTAGTGAGAGGAAGAAGGGGAAATATCTGAGAGCAAATCAGCAAGACCATGCAGCGGGACTCGAGTACATGTTTGAAACAGACCTCTTTCTCGGATTTCAACAAAAATGTCATGTGCGCTGGCAGTTGCCTGGGCTTGAATTCGTGAATCATCAAATCATGCATTTCCCACACCGCTTCGGCGTACATCATCGTCATTAAAGCACATAAACGAGGCCATGACGTGTCTTGTGCCTTGCCCGATTCTATAAACGTTCGGGGGGGGGCAGGCACCTTCCAACATTGTGTAATGTACACATGCAGCTTTCCTGCCACAACAAGGCACCAAGCAATCACTTGATCCGCCTCACAAACTTTGTCTTCTTGGCATACCTACCTAGGGCAAGTTCAACCAGCTGCTGTTCTACAAACAACAACATTGTGACATTGTACCACAGAAGAAAGCAAATTCTTATATAAACCAGCACTACAGCTTGCGCAAACCGATCAAACAACAACAACGACAACAACGCACTCACAACAACAACAACAACAACAACAACAACAACAACAACAACGACAACAACGCACTCACAACAACAACAACAACAACAACAACAACAACAACAACAACAACAACAACAGCAACACAAAGAAAAAAAAAGACAAGCAGAATTCCTACTTATATATAAACCAAGATGCCTTCCCTCAAGTCCATCCTCTCCACCTCTCTCCTCCTCTCCACCACCTGGGCCACCAGTCCCGCTCCGTCGTTGCCAGCCACTGTCCCTGCGACATCCACCTTGCCCATCACTCTCAACACGACCATCTCTACTACCGCCGCCCCGATCGCCACGTCGTCCATCCATTGCGACATCACGTACTGCGTCAACGGCACGTCCTTCTGCCATTTCTGGGCCGGCATTAGCACATGGCACATGTCGGGCCCGTCGCCGGGAGAGGTGCGGACGACATTGGGAAGCTGCAAGCTTGGAAAATCGAGGAGAACGGCGGCTTGAAAAGGGAAAAGGGGGGGTACGAATGACGAGAATCTGGTACTCTGGAAAGGTGTCCAGTATGGATGATGCTGGATTGGACTGATGGGAAGAATATGGGAAAGCTGGAGATGCTATATTGTGGGTGGTAGGATTCAAATTACTCGTTGATGACGGAATAGCTATAGATGGCAGACACAGGTGGGCTGAGGAAATGGGCTTCGCAGCTTTCAGTTCGGCTCAAGATTGACTGTATAGGTGAAAATTATAGAATGATGAAATCCAGTGCATCAAGTACGCATAGCTGCCACTTGGCCGACTCAAATTATACAAGTCCTGTCCAACATTCTCTAGCAAATTCTACCATCACGTATATACCATCCGGCTATCTATGTCTACACGCTATACTAGCGGCTCACCGTAAAGAATCTAACACGCTTCGTCAAGAAGCTTCAACTTCTCTGCATATATATATCAGTAATCAGGACCAGAAGCCACTTCTAAGCCCCCGAAACTTCGGTTTCTCACTAACCTCGGAGCCTCAGAATCTGCTGTCGGCACCGCAGAGTAGCCGGGTTTAGTGCGCGTAGAAAGGTCTCCATTGGGAGAAGACTCATCGTCATCTTGATCGTCAACACCGTGCTCTTCATCAGCCAAGGTCTCCGGCGGGCGAGACACGTCGTCTTTGATCCTCAACACAAAAAAGGCAGCGACAAGGGCAAAGACACCTCCAAGAGCCAAGACAATACCGATGCTGTGGTCACCCGGGGTTCCTCTCGGCTTTTGCCAGATTCTGAAGATCAAGCTTGATCCTACGTTGGCTATGATTTGTGGAGCAGAAACAGACATATTATGGATGCCCATAATGACACCCGCTTGGTCAACTTCTTCCTTTGGCGTCTCTGTTAGCTCCATTGGAGATGTATTGTCGGTGGCGGGAATAGGGGCAGGGAGTGTTGAAGGCGAATCATGATTGTCAATTCGGTGATGACGGCGTTGGGCTCGAGCGAGGGCATCGCGTCGACTGATCTCGGCACTGATAATAGCGAATGGTGCCCACAAAGTGATGGCCCACGTAATGCCAGCGATTCCAATCAAGACGGTAGCCGCGTTAACGGACCTCACAAATACTGTGCAAACCATGACGATGGCGAAGAGGATGAGGGACCCAAACCAAGCCCGCCTAAGGGTAAGACCAGGTATCCTCAAGCTATCCAACAACGACTTCTTGGTGCCAGACTCGGAATCATCCAACACGGGATGGTTGTCATAAGTCGGCGCAACGAAAAACGGGAGAAAGACATTTATCAGCAAGCTAACGATCGAGTTTATGAGGAGAGCAAATGAGCCAATTCGGGTCGCGTGCTCGTACAGCTTGTCAATCTCTTCAGGAGACATGTGAGGGTTCTCCTCGAGGAAGGGCTGAACGTAGATCTCGCCAATGTACGAAGATGTATAAAACAAGAGGGGAAAGAAGCCCACCCAGCCAAAGAACTGGACCTGGCATACCCGCTTGATCTGGGGTGGCATCCTCTTGATGGACTTGAATAGCGTAAAGAAGAAGACAAAGATGCTTTGCTTCTTTTTCGGAGGCCCGTCCAATCGGGGATCTCGTTCTTTGATCAGGGCGGCGCTCAGAATTACCGTAGCGCCCAGAGCAATGCTCGCAACCGCGCAGAGGATTTTAAATTGAGTGTCGCCCAAGAACCAAAAGGACGTCGTCAAGTTGACGTATCCCGCAATGTAACCAATGATATTTCCAATACCAGTCATTCGGCTGGCCATGGAGTTTGCGGCCTCCTGCTGGTGAGCGGGTCCGCAGTCGACAATGAATGTTCGGAGAGCAGCTTGGACTGTATTGATGGCAAAATCGAGAAGATATACCCCAATCACCGCCACCACAATGATGGTGACTTTGACGCCATGGGACTGGGGATCTGCTCCAAAGACGCCCAGTACACCACCGACAATTTCCTTGGTCCAGGCTAAGAAGAGGAGCGAGATGATGGTGGCAGCAGCGCCGCCAAGCATGAACGGTTTTCGTTTACCCCATGACAGGCGGCAATTGTCACTCAACATGCCAACATAGGGCTGCACCAAAGTGCCGGTAAGAGGTCCCGCTATCCAGACCAAGGCCATGAGAGACTTGCTCAGCCCCAGGGACAGTAAATATGGCGAGCCATTAGAGAGCTCAACAGACCAAGCGATTTGAAGACCTCCGATTCCAATCGTCAAGACGGTCAGATACCACAAGCTCTTGGTGGTTTGACTGTCGTCGACATGGCTATCGACTCGTCCCAAGCGAGCTCCAAAGGCATCGTAGTCGGCCGGTGGTAGCAGCGGCGACTGCTCGTCGTTTGTCGTTTCGCGCTCTCGAGGCTCGTCGACGGAGCGGTTGCGAGGGGTGCTGGCGTCTGGAGTTTGCGACGCGCTCGCGCTTGAAGCGCCGCCGTGTTGCTGGTGATTAGGCGTCTCGCCTTGATCAGCGCCGTGGGGGGGTGATGCCGTCATGATGGGGGTGGAGCAGGCGCGTTGACACGCCCCTGCGATGTGGATGCGTTTAGCTTCGTTGATTCAGCGGAGAAGCATGCGATGCTTCGACAGCAGAGCGACGATGGCGATGGTATGAAGGCGACGGATGCTGGCGATAGCTTCACGAGAGGGCCATGGCCGGCTGCGGCGGTGCGATGCTGGGACAGCCCTAGAGGCTTCGTGCTGGGTATCAATCGAGTTGGAGACGGCAGCCGTGCAGCCGGGTTCACAGATGGATGGCTAGGAGGAGCTCGAACAAATCAGGCGCTTTGCTCAAATCAGACAAATCATGTGGCGGAGCTGAGGATTTGACCACGCGATCGCATACCTGGTGCTACTGTTAGCGATTTAAAGATGGCCGATCGAGGCAGCGGTGGTACAGATGCAGGTGTCAATAATAGCGAGGCACACAGCATATACGGCAGTCGTCGTTGGTGAGGGAGCCTTCAATTGTCATGTCAGACTAGACTGCATCACGAGCTCTGGCAGCAGCTCGGTGGGCATCGTGATGCGTCATGTGGGCCGCAGCCAATCAGGGCGCCTGGGCACTGACGCAGGCGCTGATGCTCAGGCACGGTGAGTGCTAAAAAAAAGCGCTGGAGGGGCACTCACGTCACTGGCCAGGAGCTGAGTCGCCAAATAGATTCATAGATAGCCCCACCACGAACATGAAGATGACGGGGCTATTACGCTGTATGTATGTGTCGAAATGCTAGCAGAATAGCTAGCAAAACTTGGCCCAGAGCAAAGCATTTATCTCGGAGATTTTTGAGGGACAACTACTAGTACCTATATGCTGATGAAATGTCTCTACCACGGGCCTGCCAAGCGACTTGGAGCATCTGCTGATCATCACCAAGCTTCATTTACACTTCCAATTTGAGACATCTGCTATTGTTTTAATAAAAGTAAATCTACAAATAGATTTTTTTTTATCATCAATGGCCAGGTCTCACAGCATGATTTATGAAAATACATATTGGGTGTACTTAGCACTGACCGAGTAGCTCTCCACCCTTCCCGAAGAAGATCTGCTTGCATTTTGGCTTAACGTGCAGCATCTTGGCCATTCTTGAGCAGACAAGCATGAAGACGCCTAGCTTTCTTAAGCCATACCGCGTCTTGATTGTTATAGGCCCTCATAGATTGTCTCACGGACGCACGGCTAGAGCATCACTCCCACACGTCAACTCTCTCATTAGCCCTTTAGCATGATAACACCTAATGAAAATTTTAAATTCTTCTGTCAGGATATGAACAGTTTGGACTTTTCATTGCATGCAGTGTAAAAGAAGGCAGTTTTACCAAAACAACCATGGATGAATCCCGGTTAGCACAGGACGGGCATGTAACTGAACGCTGACTGACATCGAAGCCTATATAAGCATGCTAGTAGATGGCAATTCACCGAAGATCTACAATCTACTAGTAGGCTAAAACTCATTTGAAGAAAAATTTTCTATTAATACAACCCGCAGGAATGTCAAAGCTTCCTGAAAACATGCCGTCTTAGACCAGTCTCCCTTATTGTCAGGTTGTTAATTGTGGAGTCTCGGTCTAGAAGCGTAGATTACAGAAATCTGACAGGCTAGGTCGCATCCAGCGCTCCAGCATTCCCAAGACCTTCTGTTCGCATATGTCAGTCCGGATGGACGGACCGTAACAAAGATTCAAACGATGGAGCTCTAGGAACAGGTAACGTAGCGCTGGCACCGCTGTTTCAGTTCCACCCATTGTGTGTGATTTTTCCAATCATTCTTCACTCCTCTTCTTTCTCTTATTAGCGTTGGGTCTCAGTGCGGCCAGACAAACGCTCACACAAAGATTTTTGTCTTGAACGGTACATGTAGGCTGGGAATAGATGCACGTGCACGGGAACCTGCCTCTTAGTTCGCCTCCCTCAACAATTTCTCAACCTACAGGTAAATAATCAAGGGGGCAAAGGACTAGTATTTTCTGTAGGGCTGCCCTCTGCATTATCCCGTACTGTGGCTGAAGGCCTAGAAGAAAAAAAGAGGCGCCCGCATCGGAGACGACGAGCAGATCAACGTTGTATCGCCGGCGCTTTGCGGGAACGGCACTACCGAACAGGAGGGCGTGTTGGGCGGTACATGAAGATGGTGGCACAGACGGAAAACCGCCACAGCCGCTGAAGACCCGAAATCGAAGACACTACTAGTACAGTATGGCTGAAGCCTTGGACGGCTTTTTTCCAGTGGTAGCAGATCACCGACACGTTTGGCCACACGGTTCGGGATTGGGTCAGAGCTTAGATAATCCGTGCTGCCAGGTTTACTGCTACAATTGGATAATGTGCCGGCGCATCAAGAAGGAGAAATTGCAAGTTGATGCGGTCGCGCCGAGGCCGTTGAATCTCCAAGTATCTTATTACTACTAGTAATATTATCAATTATGGTAGCAGTAGTAATACTAGTAGCAATTAATAGCACATTGTAAGATGGTAATGGTATTACTACATGTAGTGGCAGTAACACACATGTAAGCAAGATGCCACCCTTATGCAAGGAGCACAGATCCGTGACCGATCGAAAGCGAGGCCCGTCGCCATCGCGCATCGACAACTGACAGACATCCCTGTCCGTTTGCGAATCCCACATGAAGGCCTTGACAAAACCATCTGCCTATTCTGCTATTCACTATTCAACACCAGGGCGCTAACGTGGACGTGCGACGCAGCGAGTCAGTGCGGGTCTCCTACATGAGTTTCCTCGGCGATTCGGAATGGGGTTTGAATAATGTGTGCAAATACAAGTCAAGCACCGCGGACGGAGAGATTTTGCACATCTATGCCGGCAGTCGCTGTCGCATCAAACGCCACATCGAGCGGGAATGTTGGACCAAAGTTTCAACGATAATGCCGGCACCTCAGACAGACAGCCTCGGAATAAGAGGGAAAAAGCAACCAATCGAGGGCAAATTGCACACAATGCTCCGCACTTAGTAAGACTCTGGCTCTGGCTGGATCGGGTCTCTTCGACCGCTGCGCGCAATCACGAGCTCGTGAGAAAACGGAACCCGCGCACGACAAGAGTGTCCACCCCGTCCGCGTGGCTTGGCCAGTGCTTAGAGATGCTGGGATTGTGCGTGGAATAGACGAGTCCGGATGCCCACGCTCGGCTTACCAAGTCGATGTCTCGCTCGCCGTCTCCGCTATTACTATTACTGTACCCGTGGGACAAAAAAAGAAAAAAAAGCAAGACAGGAGTAAGCAAGCAGATCAGGAGGAGTGCAAAGGAAAAAAAAAAAATCACAGCTTAATTAAACGTGCATACAGAGCCTGCCGCTGTGGCCAATATTGCTTCGTGTTGTCCCCCTCCCCTGCCATTCTCATGCATCGCGGGTGGCGTTCCAAGGTTCTGGCTCTAGCAGCCCTTCCAGATGGGATGATGGTGTCCCGAGCAGCAGCCAAGGAAATTAAAATCTAGAAAAATCTCGAATGGCGTGAGGGTTAGCGGCGCCTCCGCAATCCTTCGTACTGACTGCCAGCAGCGAAGGCTTCTAGCACTTGTAGTATCGCCGCCGGGCTTGCACGCTGGGGACCCAATTCGGTCGATTCAGCGCCATGGTTGGTCTTGAGGCTGAGAAAAATTCCGCTTAGGGGGGGTGGGCGGCCCTTAGCGACCTCCTGATTCTCCCTCCTAAACGCCCCCCGTCGAAAACAGAGCCCACTCAATTTTCAAACAAGGTCTGGTCCTTCTCCGGGCTCCTGCACTCCATTCTGACTTCATCAGTGGGGACTGCGGGAACCCCGGGCTGGGGAATTACAGCTTACAGAAGAAATTCCTGGAGATTCTGGAGTCGCTTGGGTCCAATTTACCGCTGGCTAAGCCAATCGCCGGCCGCAACCAGCTCTTTGGCCCCCCCCCTGGACTTTGGCTGCTGCCTTCTGTTTGCTCCGCTAAATGCGCCGAGCGTTGGGGACGCGGAGCAACCCAGCGAGGGGAGAGTAGAAACAGGCCCGTTGCCACCACTGGGCGCTCCGTAAAGAGCATCTGTGTTGGACCTTTGTGGCACTGCCTGACTAGCAGCAGTTCGCAGATTTGCCCATGGATCCATGGAAGCCGTGAGCGGTTTTCGCTCGCTCCCCTTTAATAGTCCGACGATCTGCTGCCGCGCCTGCGCCTGCTCTTTCTCGTCAAGCCTGGCGTCGAAGCTTGTTCAGCCAAACTCTGCACTACAAACCATATACACAAACCTTGAATCCTTTATCACCGAAGTACCTTTTGCCGCAACGAAGCGAATACCTTAACTTTCGGGTTCTATATAGACTGCGTCACCCCGAAGATTGACGAGCAGTCAATCCACAGCCTTTTTTCGCTTTTATCGTGATACCCACTCCGCATCTGCAACCACGGCCGCTCTTCTCTATACAAACATCACAAACATAAACGTCGCTGCCTCCTGCGACTCTTTTCACCTGTCTACTACGACTTCGCTACCCAGCATCAACACCACAATGGCCATTCGGGAACGTTTCCGCCGCGCCCTGCGCCGATCCGACGACTCAGACACCATCTCTCAGACAGAATCCACTGGCACCACATCATCAACCCGACAAAGCTCCAGCTCCGAGTCCTCGGCTCCTCAGCTCTCATTAAAAAAGACCAGCTCAACCCTCTCCAAGGCCTTCTCCTTTGGGCGCGGCGACAGCTCTAAGAAGAACGAGGAGAAGATTGCTAGAAAGCAAGAACGAGCCCGCAAGCGAAATGAGGGCCGAACCTACAAACACCCCAGCGAAAAGCCCCTGACGGAGCAGAACCTCAAGCACCAGGAGATGCTCAGCCATTTCACCATGACGTTTGGCGCCAGCGACCCGAGCCAGATCATCGACCCCGACTTTGATGGCATCAGTCCCTGCTGCACTCGTGCCTGCAGCATCGACCTCGGACCCTCAGAGAGCATATAATCGCAAATGCACTGGTTGTGTACTGCGGCATCCGACTGCCGAAATCGACGCGATGCCATGCTACCACCATCGGGAATTTTTCCTATTCGTCAAATCACACGCACCGGCTAATATGCAATGCACGCACGCAGCACATCAATTAACTCCTTGAGCATTCAGTCTCCAAAAAATCACCTGACTGGCAAAGATCGATCTGCGATGTGGACGCCGGCTGCTTTTTGGACGCCGGCTGCTTTTTGGATCTCATTCGATCTTGTTTTTTTATCTCGCTATTATCTACTTGGCGTTTTCTTTCTACCTTGTTGTTTACATACTAAGAGACGCCACCACCAAGTGTTGGGGGGTGGCTAGCGTACCTGCATGAGGGGAAATCGGCTTAGGGTCTAGATCTAGTATTTAGACTGACGAGGCCCTCATGCGACGGCTGATTTTTTTTTCCTTTTCCTCTTTCGGTGCAGTCCGCATTTCAGCTACGGCGCTGCGGGTGTGTATGGGTCTTTTTTATCACGACGCACAAATGGTTATGATCACGGGGTCGGCTTTACACTACATCTGGATGCTTGGAGTGGTTATTGCATCTTTGCGCTCAGAGCTACTTTCCTTTGTCACTCAAAAATTCGTTTTCTTTTCCATTGGATAGATGGAATGCGGCATAAATTCTACAGGGCTACTAGCCTGGGCTGTAGAGGGTACACGGCGTTGGAGGGAGAATATCACGAAGAATTGGGCTTTATATACAGTACAGGATTTTACGTACTGGTATTTGACAGTTTAGTATCTATTTTAATGAATGAATCTTTGGTAATTGCCAATACCAACAATCTTCCACAATGTGATGTGATCCCACAGCCTACCTTTTCTATCCTTGTTCGTTTCCTATTCTTCTTCGCTATGCGCATGAAGGTGTAGTATCTTCGTTACATGCAGTTATACCTGGCCTGCGATAAATGTCCTCTGTGCCTATCTGCTGCTTTATCAGCAACATCATTTCTCTCTTTACCCGCCACCATTTCTTCCAATACTGATAACCATTTAATCATTTGATCATCCCTTATTCGGCGCATAGATAATTCTGATACTTATCATCATCACGAAGCTTCATGTTAGAGTTTCCCCACCAGGCAGCTGGCGAATGTAGAAAGGCAGTGAATGCCGGCAGGTGCCTCTTCGCTCCTTCCTTCTTGCACGTCAAACGCGTCACTGCCTTGTTTCCTGAAACTCTGTCATCTGATGAATTTTTTTTTTTTTTTTTTGTTTAAAGAGCAGAGTCCTGAATGTGGGCTTCTTCTTCTTCTCCTTCAAAACCACGTACTCTTTTGACTGATAGTTCTTCAGGCTCAGCAGCCGCGAGAAACCATGCCGGCCAAGTCGTTCTATGTCCTCAAGCTCAAGACAGTGCCGGCCAAGTACGGCCTGTCCAAGAATATTCAGGATCTTCTAATGGCCCTTGATCACTACCATGACGGCTCCATCGACGCGGTTGAGCTTGGTAGGCTCGTTCGACTTAGTCGTAACCGGAGAGCATCCATCGCCAACACCATACAAAAATGTGCCGGCTTACTCAAGAAGTCGCCCGAGGAGATTACGACGTGCGTCGATGTCATCGAAATGTGCACAGAGCTTCTCGAAATCGCAGGTAAGTAGCATATGGAACTTGGTAAAAACGCCTTCTCTGCTGACGACATGTCTCTAGATAGGAAGCCTCCGATGGACGGATTTCCATTTATGCGACTCCCGGTCGAGATACGAGAGCGAGTCCTCGGTCTTATGATTGACAACATCTTCCGGACTAAATCCGTTATACCGGCCAGTAACAAGAATGGCAGCTGCAAGTGCCCTCGCTTCGATCGAGACACTGTCTTTCAGACGGCTCAGATGAAGGATCTTGCATGCGTCTTTGGCTCCAATCTCATCACGCTCGAGTTCTTTCGAGTCTTTTTCCGCGAAAAGACTTTTCGATTTAGATGCACCTGTGAACTGCAGTCGCATCTAATCAGCAACGACATGTTCCTCGACAATGTGAGAAGCATCGTGGTTCACTGGAGTGGCTCAGAGTCGGCAAAGACATTCCGATTGCTGGCGAAAATGCCGAAACTCGAAAGTCTTGGCATCGTAATTTCCAAGTTGACCTTTATTCATCTTAATGAACGATCAGCTCTAATGAAGACTTATTTTCCTTTGGCGTTCAAGACTATCAGAATAGCAGATGTCCTTGGCTTGGATGAGCTTTTGGAAATTCGGGGATTGCACCAGGTGGGGGTGATGCTTGCGCCGACGTCCAGAGGTGGTTCCCAGTCATATAAGATGGACCGGGCAAACCTGTTGGAGCTTCTTTCAAGCAGATTGACGCAGGCAAAGGAGGTAAGTTTACAGCCGTTCGAGTTTGCTTTTCAACAGCAGCAATCTAATGTTATACAGGACGAAGATCACGACATGGAGCTGGCGTAAAAGAAGTGGTGGCGTGGGTCGTTTTTATTGGCGAGATGAACACCAAATGGTATCAGCAAGTTTGCTCACGGGGATTTCTCTTCTCCTTTCTTTATTTCATCATTGGCTGGGCGGCTCTCTCGATCGACATGTTTTAATTTTTCAAAGTCTACGTATGTTCGGGGCTAGCTCGGGGATTGGGTGATCAAGTCAAATAACAAGCATGGTAATTAATGGATAGCGAGTTTATACTCGTAGCCATAGTCATGAGCTACAGCTACTGGGGCTCTTATTTAGCAGGCATGGTGGTGTATTGCGGCATGTAACAACAGATAAATTACGATAACCTCCATAAATAAATAAAAAAGGCCTCGTACTCAAAAAGCGTTGTGAATGTTCTTGTCTTGTGCTCATACAAGTATGGGCATCCGGCTCAAGATCAGCAGGCGTGGACACGCTGACCGAGCATGGAAACAGACGACGGGTTATTAATTTTGACAAGATCTACAGAGTACCTACCGTGGGAGCATGCTAGCATTTCTCAAAACCAGCTTGAAGAAGATGCTCATTGGTATTACAGAAACGCTCTGTGCCGCCTCCTGATGAAGCTTAAGCAGTCGCAAGCTAGAGCTGGCGAAGAGAACTGTCCGGCAAAAATTTGAATCCGTGGAGGGCCCAAAGGCAAGATACGCACGGTAAAGACACACTGTATCCGGAAGATTGGACGCCGATAGCTCCGAGAGCAAGGCACGTGACTATTTTGTTAGCAGGCGCTTTCGTGTGCCCTACTTTGTGGCCCCACAAGGGCCGAAAATTCCACCATGTTTAGCGAGTGCTGCCAAATCCTCCGCTCTCTTTACTTCAACCCGAACAATCGATTCTAACGAGCAGCAAGGCAACGTCCCGATACAGTTGCCCAGCATGTCGCTCGTCACGGGAGAGAAGACGAACTTCCAGTTCGTAAGTCATCCCTTCATCCTTATTCGCATTCAAAGAGACGGGGTTCCAGTTGCTACGAAAGGGTTCACGCGATGGGTCGAATGTCATTGATTCGAGGGACCAGATTTCTGGGCATCTGGGATACTTTTTTTCTTTGCTGCGACGAGAAGGAGCAATGTTCAAAAAGTGAAGAGATTTTCAGGGGGCTAACTTTCAATTGTTCTAGATCTTGCGTCTTCTGAACACCAACGTTGATGGCAAGCAAAAGGTCATGTACGCCTTGACCAAGATCAAGGGTGTCGGTCGCCGATACTCCAACTTGGTCTGCAAGAAGGCTGATGTCGATCTGAACAAGCGGTACGATAATACACCCACCAACACCAGTTTCTTTGGCAAACAAGCCATCAAGATGGAATTCGAAGAAATTTTGGAACTAACGATTATTTTGCTGCAGTGCTGGTGAGCTCACCTCCGAAGAGCTCGAGCGTATTGTGACGATCATCCAAAACCCCACACAATACAAGATCCCTGCCTGGTTCCTCAACAGACAACGCGACATTGTTGACGGCAAGGACTCTCACATCCTGGCCAACGGTGTCGACTCCAAGCTCCGTGAGGATCTCGAGCGCCTCAAGAAGATCCGCGCCCACCGCGGTCTCCGACACTACTGGGGTCTCCGTGTCCGTGGTCAGCACACCAAGACTACCGGTCGTCGCGGCCGGACCGTCGGTGTCTCCAAGAAGAAGGGTGGCTAATGGTTTTATTGTTTTCGGTCTGGGGTGGACAGGCGTGACGGCTGGGTTTTTCATCGTTATGATGAGCATTTCGAAGGGATTGCTTTCTGGCATACGCAGCTGGTGCTGTACTCTAGATCAGAGTCAAATGAATTAAAAAGCATTTTCAAGGCGTTTTTTACCATGATGACGGTGCTCAAAGTTGTGAAGGCCGCAAAATGTGAAATCCCTGCTGTGCCCGCCGAGAGACGTATTATCACGATGGAACAAAAAAGGAGTTCTACGAGTTATAGAGTTTTTAAGGATCAAATTTCTCCTAGGGTATCATTTTATTCCTTTTTTTCCCTCCAAAATTTGCTCTACTTTGTGCATGCATATTAATCCTCATGCGTGACCGCCATGTCCAACACCTCGACTCTGCCTTGGCCTTTTGTCTCGTTGCCGATGAAATCAGATAGGGCCTTGAACGCACCCGGCTCAGCAAAGCCCACTACCTCCCATTCTGAACCCATGACGTCTTGGTTCTCAACCTCCTCAATGTAACCTAAAATCCGGTCCTTGACTGTGCCGGGAGCCTTTGTTTCGCCGTCCTCTTCTTTTGAGGCGGTCTTGGGGGCCTTGATGGCCTGCTTGAGAATGTTCGTAGGGCACGTAATGCGGAGCTTCATCCTAGCACGCGCAACGGGAATAGGCTGGAAAGCGATCAGCGCCTTCATGGCGTCCAGGGCCTGACTCTTTGCGCTCTTGGTCGTCACCACGCCCGTCCAGGTGTGTTCCTTTGTCTTGGGTTTGGCCTCACCAGCCTCCGTCGTAGTCGGCGTGGCGGTGCCTGAGTCTGTCGTCTTCTCTCCGGTATGCGCTTGCGAACTCAGCATATCCAGGGCCTTTTCAATCATTCCGGGCGTATACACTCTCTTCGTCCTCGGATCCACCAGTTTGCTGACCACGATACTGATGACCTCATTGTGCACTCTTTCTAGCTGCGCCGCGCGCTCCTTTTCGCCCACTTGAAGCTCCCCCTTCTTTAAGATCTCGAGGACGATGTCGTCGGTGGACTTGCCCTTGCCAAAGGCCTTCTCGAGGTCCTCCTTGGGCGCCGTCTGGCCCTTTGAGACGTTGAGGAAGACGTTGGGGATCTGGAGGACGTTGTCGAGGTCGGTTTCGATGCCGGAGCGCCACTCGAGGACCTTGTTCTTGTAGCAGGCGATTTCGAAGCGCTTCTTGCCTTTTTTCAGGCGCACGAGGGAGACGTTTGTGAGTTTGATCTGGTTGGAGGGAAGGGTGATTTGGCGAGACATTTTGGTTTAAATCGAAGAAGAGATACGCTAGAAAAACAGACGATGGAAAAGAAGCGAGAAAAAAAAAAGAGTAAGGGAAAGCGTTGGCGCTTTGGTGGAGGAAAATGATTTATAGCTTCGGTTGATGCGCAAAGAAACGAAAAACGACGTCAAACTTAATAATCCATGGAAAGGCTGGCTGGGCTGATCAACTTTGGCGGGGAGGAGGAAAGCGGAAAGTACCTTGAGATGACAAATATAGACCATGACTAGACTGCTTCTGGATGACGATGGCTTTTGCCACTTTTCATCCTTTACGTGGAACAGCCACTCTTTGGTAGTGCAGAGCGAAGAGTCATAATAAGAGTCACAACGATACTTTGCAGTCGGTATTTCTACAGGATAGGCAATTTGGTAAACTGAAAAATTAGATGGTTTTATTAGACTAGATGAAGGCATACGCATATCTGCGTTTCAATGTAAGCAACGCCCAGAATGGGTTAGATAGCGGTGTTTTATTTCCTCACCACGTCCATATTTCCACCGCGATGCACACACTACCAACTTTTTTTCTTCACTGCTACCCCACCAACAGATGCGAACCCAGCCTTGCGAAACACCCTGGCCTTTGAATTTCTTCTCTGCTGATATTCTTGCTGGCATAGCCCCGCCTTTGTTGTGCGTTGAGTCACAGCAGCGTCTTTAGAGTCATAGAGTCCACTGAAGCTTTGCCTTGTTGGTTCTTTATCATTTCTGAAGCTCGTTTTTATCGATTCCACCGAGATATTGCCAAATATCGTGTCACAGTTTATTCACACCAAATCTCCAGAAAGAGAGTCTTGTTTGAGCTAGCGAGAATGGCCGACGCTACGATTGCCCCGGCTGTCGAGGACGCCACTGTCGATGCCCATGCTGCAACTGGCAAGCAGGACATCAACCCGTGGTCCGTGTCTGGAGAGGTTGGCGAGGACGGAAAGGTCAAGGCCATTGACTACCGAAAGCTCATTGACGAGTTCGGCACCAGCTTGATTGACGATGCGCTGCTGGAGCGCTGGGAGAGAGTGACGGGCAGCAAGCCGCATCGGTTTATGCGTCGTGGGATTGTCTTTAGCCACAGAGATCTCACCACCATTCTGGATCGTTATGAGAAGGTGAGAGGAAATGAGACGGCGGAATCCATGCCCATCATATATGGACCGAGGAGTTCATATCGCTAATGCTTGGATTGACAGAATGAGCCCTTCTTCCTCTACACTGGACGAGGTCCCAGCAGTGACAGCATGCACATTGGACACACTCAAGTGTTTGACTTTGTCAAGTATGAGTTCTCATAGGGCTTCACTTGAGTGGACTTTCTGACGTGGTATGCAGGTGGCTCCAGGATGTGCTTGATGCACCCCTGATTATCATGTTGACAGATGGTTAGTTGTTCCATCTCCATTCCTTTATGAGTTGTAATAAGGAGCTAAGAATCGAGTGGACAGACGAAAAGTTCCTCTTCTCGGAGAAGCGAACAATCGAAGAGGTCATGGGCTATACTCGAACCAACGCCAAGGACATCATCTCTGCTGGTTTCGACCCAAAGAAGACGTTCATCTTCTCAGACTACGAGTTCATGGGCGGTGCCTTTTACAGGAACATTTCAAGATTCTCAAAGCGAGTCACTTTCAACGTGGCCAAGGCCGTATTTGGCTTTGACGGAAGGTGAGTTTGTTCTTACCTAGGCGCACGCTTTTTGCTGTGATCAAAAACTGTTGACTCACCACTTCTCTCCCTAGCTCAAACATTGGCAAGATTCACTTCCCCAGTATTCAGGGTGCTACATCCTTCGCCACATCATTCCCCCACATCTTTGGCGAAGACGAGAAGAAGGCGGCCAAGATTCCTTGCCTGATCCCTTGCGCTATTGATCAGGATCCTTACTTTCGTCTGACGCGAGACTGCGCCGTGAGCCTCAAGTACGCCAAGCCCTCTCTGGTGCACATGAGATTCCTGGATGCTTTGCAAGGTCCGGGCTCCAAGATGTCGGCCAGTGACGATACCTCTGCCATTTTCATGAAGGACACGGCAAAGGAAATCAAGACCAAGGTCAACAAGTACGCTTTCTCGGGAGGCCGGGAGACTGTCGAGGAGCACCGTGAGAAGGGGGGCAACCCTGATGTTGATGTTGCGTACCAATACCTGCAGTTCTTCCTGGAAGATGATGAGGTAAGGCGATATCTGTATCTTCGGCTACAAAGAAGATTTCACTAACATGGCGGTTAGGAATTGGCCAAGATCAGGGCTGAGTACTCAAGCGGCAAGCTTCTGACTGGCGAGGTGAGATACCTAATTCCGGCTTATTAAACAGCTGAATTCCCTCTTCCATATGCTAACCACCCCCCCTGAACAGCTCAAATCGATTTGCATCGCCAAACTCCAAGAATACGTCGGCGCATTCCAGGACAGAAGAGCCAAGGTTACGGACGAGGTCGTAAAGGAGTTCATGGCCATCCGCCCGTTGGAATGGCAAGGCAACCCCAAGGTCCCTCGCGCTGACCTTGTCGTGCCGGTGGTAAAGGCAGATGGAGCCGCGGCAGACGCTTCAGCAGAGGGAGGTGAGAAGTTGACCAAGAACCAGCTGAAGAAGCTGCTGAAGGAGCAGCAGATTGCGGCCAAGAAGGCGGAAAAGGCGAAGCAGAAGGAGGAGGGTAAATAGACGATGCTCTTTAGCTGGGAGCTTTTTTATCATAGGAAAAATGAAGAGTATCAAAAGACAAATAAAAAGTTGAAAGAAAATGTTTTACCATGATATGTAGACGAGCAAAGATCACGTAGACCAAATTTGGTAGAACAAAGTTTGTAGAATAAAGCTTGGAAAAGATTTACACTCTGTTTTGCAAGACAAACGCTGCTTGGATGATTTGGATGAGTCCTTTCTCATGGTAGATTTCGTATCCCATACGCAGTTGCTAGTGCCAAAGACCTACACAGAATGCTTGTAAGGGGCTACATTTACGTTGCTGGGAACAACCACTAGAGCATTGATTGTCCTTGGCAGTGTTTAATGTGCTAATAGAGTGCTGGCTGGCACCACGTGAACGTCACATCGTGAGCACGGAGCATGCCGGGGGCGATGCGGCAACGTGTGGTCCCGTTTGTATCCTAGGTAAAATTTCCAGAAACTTGAAGACAGTAGTAGCAGTAGTAGCAGTAGTAGCAGTAGTAGCAGTAGTAAATATTCCGCTTAATAATAAGGAGATGAGTTGAGATAGAAGAAGAAAAGGGAAAAGAGAGAGGTGAAGAGAGAGAAAGTAAATAGTAAGGCATGGGATGTTTGCAGACACGTGAGCAAGAGGGAGTGCTCACCTTCCTACCTACCTAGCTGGCAGCTGGCTTGCCGCCCAATATAAATTCCGAAAACTTGCTTCAATGCTCCAACCATGGCACAATCACATTTTGCAACATCACCTCACGCGCCGCCGACAAAACTCAAATCTCAGCATCTACCTTTGTCTACTTTAAGACTGTGCCTAGTACTGCCTTCTGGGAACCTGGTTGAATTGCAACATATCCAAAGTGAATTCAACTCTAGCTTTCTGCTGAATCTCGTCAAGAACGATGGTTCAAAAGTCGATCCTGACGTGCAATATCCGGTAAAAATCAAGACCAGGCTCGACTCATTGGAGTTATGAGCGTTAACGAGCATGCCGATATAGCTGACATTGAATTGCAACATATCCAAAGTGATTTCAACTCTAGCTCTCTGCTGAATCTCGTCAAGAAAGATGGTTCAAAAGTCAATCCCGACGTGCAGTATCTGTTGGGGGACTCGTGCCCTGACATCCCCAGGGAGGAAGGAGATATGGGACCACCCTATATATACCTATATAGCTAGACTAGATCCTGCGTCATGAGAAGAGACAAGCCTTTCTACCTCTTGCACTGTGCATATACATTCCGTGACGTTCCAGGCACTACGTAAGGGGATCGCTTCATCCACGATAGTATCCGGTAAAAATCAAGACCAGGCTCGAGTCATTGGGTTTGGCTCCACGATCGGCCCAATTGCAATCAATATCCGAGAAGTAATTACTTTGCCTAACACTGGTAGAGACTGTACGTCAATCCTCCAGCGTCTTCAATTTGGGATCTTAACTTGTTCTATACCTGTATAGGATATGAAAACGGCTTCTGGTTAAAGTTGGCATCCTTGTTCCAATACAAGACTTCCAAGTTCAACAGATGACTACTTTCCGCCAGTCAAAATAGACACTTGCTGGACGCGGAGATTGCACTCGGATAATCAAAAGAAAATTCGTCCTTTCGTACTTGCTACAAATTCGCAACTCTGCCTATAAACAACCTGTTGTCCACTAAATCTATCTATAAAAGTTGTAAAGCATCCCTTCCTCGCCCATCCCGGTGTTTTGAATCGCCCATGTCCCTCCATTGTCATCCAGAAAGGCGTCCATCTTAACAACCGCTTGGTTGCAAGCCGTGGGAGATGACGGTGCGCCTGCGAAGAAGGTGCGGAACGACAACAGCGGCGGTCTTGAACCTCGGGAGGAACCGAGTTTGGGGGATGAGGCCAAGAGCCTCCTAGGGAAGTATGGTGTAGATGGCACCGATGCTGGTGAAATTCTCTCCCTGGTGAATTTAAGTGATACGTCTGAAGACGAGAGTTGTTAATTTTAGGCATCATTTTGTTGCGTGCGCTTCGCCATGTCGTCTCGATGATGTTCGTAGTTGGGAACAACGAAGTCTCATATTAGTCGTGATCTACGAAGTGCAGTTGGGGGGGAAATGTACCAATTATTGAGAAGTAAACAACTGGATTTATCTTTCTTTTTCTCCCCTCTGCCTTATTATAACTTTCTTGTCTCTTAATATCAGGCACGTCAAGGGCAAGAGCAGGTAATTTAACTGCTACTGCTGCTACTGCTGGGATACTGGATAACTCTTTTCCTTTAATAGCAAAACTCTTGCATCCTTTAGTATCGTCTCAACATAATACCTTCAAGGACTAGTAGTGGTAATAGTAGTATTCTTTAAGTTTCTGAGTGGTATGCAAAGGTGTTGTTGAATCTAAATGTATCTCCTTGGAGGCTGTCCATAAGCATGTCTCTACCACCATCCCCTCTACTAGGCTATTTTGCTTATATTATGTCAAGATACTTTTATCCCAGCGCCCACACCATCGTCACCTTGGAAAAACACTCAATCTACAGGGTATGAGGCCATGCGCAGATCTACCGGTAAAGCAGTATGTACTGGACGAGCTCGAGAATACGTTGAATGGGCGCCTGATCGCAATCCACGGGAGAGCTAGAGGCAATGAAACGGCTGGTTGAGGTAACGAAATTCTCGGCGGGCCACTGGCCTGGAGTAAACACTGGCAGCATTCCCCTTGGACTCAGTTCCAGTCCAGCCACTTCCGCCAATTATGAGCAGCAGCAAGAGTACGCTAATGGATTCTGCCATTGAATGGCGAGCTGCGTCAAAGTATTTATGATTCAACGCTTTTCCTATCAGATATTATTTCTTCAAGCATCTCAATGAGCGTGAACCTGAAACTTGGCGTGGCAGTAGTCAGCAGTTGATACTATGACTTGGTTTTGTTCATTGAGCATCTGAGACGCGTACCTTGATGGGTGAGCACTACTATACTAGTAGTAGTATCAGGGACACAGGCTGCAAGGAGACGATGCCCCTGGCAGATGTCTCGTCCTAACAGCCAGTGGTGCTATTTGAGTCATTATCTGTTAGCCGAAAAGAAGCGTGGGGTAACAGATAGCGCTGCCGATTAGGCGGCCCCTTGGCGGCGTCCTTCCCCGGCCTTATCCCAGGAAGAGGTTGGGCGCTGGACAGACGGACTACGTAATGAGTGACTCTCCTCGCACGCCCGCCCTTTTAAGCCCAACCTGCGTCTTCCCTTCACCTTCTTTCCATCCCCCAATCATCTATTCATCCCCTTCCACACCTTTTATCATCGCCCGCATCAAGACTTTGATTCCACCAGAACACAGGCTTCAGCAAAATGCGGTTGTCTACTTCCGCCCTCGTGCTGGGCGCTGCCTCGTCGGCCATGGCGCTGCAGGACCAAAAGGTCCTCGGCGACCCTACGTCCGAGCCGAAGGTCAACTTTGGCCTCGACACCGACTTCAAGTCCTGGGCCGCGTCCCTGAAGGACTCCTTCGGCGAGCTCACTGCCGATGCCAAGGCCCTCTGGGATGAGATCTCGCTGCTTGCTCCGGATGCCATGGAGGCTTTCCAGGCTCAGGTCAAGGGTGTCAAGGCCAAGAAGCACTCCCGCAAGGAGGACAGCCACTGGGACCATGTCGTCAAGGGCGCCGACATCCAGAAGCTGTGGGTAGAGAACGAGTCTGGAGAGTCTCGCCGGCTGCTGGGCGGCCAGCTGTCCAACTACAATCTGCGAGCCAAGAGCGTCGACCCACGCAAGCTCCGTGTCGACAAGGTGAAGCAGTTCAGTGGATACCTCGATGACGACGAGAAGGACAAGCATCTGTTCTACTGTAAGTGCTCTCTGATATACTCAATGCCTCATGCAGTCCAATGGGCTAACCAAGCTTTGTCCCGTAGGGTTCTTCGAGTCCCGCAACGACCCCAAGAACGACCCCGTCATCCTGTGGCTCAATGGCGGCCCGGGATGCTCTTCCCTCACCGGTCTTTTCTTTGAGCTAGGACCGGCTTCTATCAACGAGAAGATTGAGATTGTAAACAACCCACACGCATGGAACAACAATGCTTCCGTCATCTTCTTGGACCAGCCGGTCAATGTCGGCTACTCCTACGGCAGTGGCTCCGTCAGCGACACTGTCGCTGCTGGCAAGGACGTTTACGCCCTTCTCACACTCTTCTTCCACCAGTTCCCCGAGTACTCTACTCAGGACTTCCACATTGCTGGAGAGTCATATGGCGGACACTACGTTCCCACCTTTGCGGCAGAGATCCTCAAGCACGAGGACCGCAACATCAACCTCAAGAGCATTGCTGTCGGCAATGGCTTGACTGATGAGTTCACTCAGTACGCATACTACCGACCCATGGCCTGTGGCGAGGGTGGCTACGATGCCGTTCTGAGCGAGAGCCAATGTAACGCTATGGACAATGCCCTCCCCCGCTGCCAGAGCCTTATCAAGCAATGCTACGACTCTGAGAGCGCGTGGCTCTGTGTGCCCGCCTCCATCTACTGTAACAATGCCTTCATTGGACCGTACCAACAGACTGGCTACAACCCATATGACATTCGCTCCAAGTGTGAGGATTCTGGCAACCTGTGCTACAAGGGCCTGGGCTACATCACCGAGTACCTGAACAAGCCCGATGTCATGGAGGCTCTTGGTGCTGAGGTCTCATCCTACGACAGCTGCAATTTTGACATTAACCGCAACTTCTTGATGCACGGTGACTGGATGAAGCCCATCTACCGCCTCGTCCCTTCCATTTTGGAGAAGATCCCTGTGCTCATCTACGCTGGTGACGCCGACTTCATCTGCAACTGGCTTGGCAACAAGGCTTGGACCCAGGCGCTTGAGTGGAAGCACGGCGATGACTTCCGCGCCACAAAGGAGAAGGATCTTACCGTTGGCGGCAGGTCATACGGCAACGTCATCTCCTCGCACAACCTGACCTGGATCCAGGTCTACGGTGCCGGCCACATGACACCGACCGATGAGCCTGAGGGCAGCATCAACTTTGTCAACCGCTGGATCGCTGGCGAGTGGGTTGCTAAATAAATTGCAATTGAGGTTATGATACCCAACGGGTTAGCTGGTTAGCGTATAATCAGACGAAGAATGACAAAGTATTGATGCCTGGTTGCATGTTTATATTTAGTATCGTTAGCACCCAGAACAAATGACTTGGTTACATGACAATGAGTATTGGTCAATCGAACGTTTTGAGATTATATGCAGTGGAATGATGCTCTGTTGTGATGTACATGATGACTTGGTGCATATCTATCATTCGTTGTCGTATAAGTGATTGCGAAATTTCGTTTCAACATGTCATTCATTTGTCCGTGCCTCATCGCCTGGTGATGCTTTTAAATACTACTCTCAGATTCACAAGCCAAATCAAACAAGCACATGCTCTAACTCCAGTTGAAGGGATAGTATTTGCATGCCTCGGAGAAAATAAGACAGTGGAAAGGAGGTTGTCCGAGGCTACGGTTCGGTGATGGGACGGACCCCTGGAGTAATTCATTTCCGCAGATGTGTGCCAATACGGAGATGGTATCTCGTGCTTTAAGCCGCGGGTCGGGGATATGGGTTTATTCACTTTTTGGGGGGTGCAAACTTGTAATCGGGGGGTTTTTTTAACTGGCATGTTGATATACAGAGGTGAAGGTGGTATAATTGGTGGTTATGGAAACTCATGTCTTTGTTTTGGAGATGGGTGGCAAAATGTCTGCATGTGTGTACAAGTATGTACCTACGTAGAACTTGGTCCTTGGCTCATTGGGGAGTTTGCCTCCTCAATGATATTAGCATGATTACTAGATAGGGTAGGGCGGTGAATATTAGTGAACGACGATCGGATTTGAGCCTTTTTTTTTTCTTCTCTCGTCGACGAGAGATGCGGATATGGAGGATTTGGGTGCTTCATGGCACGTCTCAGAAAGAATCGGGGATTTCCGCTACCAGGCGGCACGATATCGACGTATCCCAAGCATTACGGAGCGTATAAGTTGTCTTGGCGTGGATTCGCCGGGAGCACTGAGAGCTTGTTTCTACGGGGGGAGCGAATTGAAGCGAATTTCGGCAACGGCTGGTCGAGAAGGTTACAACCAGAAAGAGAGAATATCCTGCAGCAGTTTCTAATAATAATCCATTAACACATGCTTCCTTATCGTTGAAGCTCGGCAATTGATAAACAAACTGTTGCGGGGAAGGGGGCCAAAGGAGAAGAAAAAAGCACAGATGTAGATAATATATGCAACGTTTGGGTGCGTGTTGGTGGGCGCATGATGTGACGCTAATTCTCTCTCCCCCAACAAAAACGAGCTGAACTTGGGACGGTTTGCGATTCTCCGCATTTTTTTTTTTCTTAAACAAAAACTGCATCAGTTTGCATAGAGTAGGAGCTAACTCTTTTGCATTGGTGCGGCTGGGCGGAAGGTAAAAATGCCAAGTACTAGTCAGTAGTAAGACGGATGGAATCTTCAAGTCTTTGCGCGGGAGCGGGTTGTTGTTGGTGGTGTGGGAGATTGGGCTTTTAGCGGTTAGATTCAATTGTCCAGTATCTTAGGTAGCCTTTCCAATGTTTTAGAGCAGCCGATGTGAAGACCATGGAACTCTTGAGTTTTGCAGGCTTCCTAACAAACCTGATTCAAGCGCATCCTCCGCGGCCATAAAGCGTGAAGCGGCATGTGGGAGAAGCAATGGCAATTCATTATGCCGCTCTCCGGGCGGTTGTCGGCTTTTTGAATATCCAGCATCTACTTGCTTCCGGCTGTCCGATGCAAAACGCCAAGGGGGGGGGGGTGATATTTGACGCACGTTTACTTGTAGATGGCATCAAATCAAAATTCACAATACTGTAGCACACACTCTGGGAAGCGGGCGGCACTTGGTGCTGCGAGGGTCATTTCGGCTTAGAGCCAGGTTGGGCTCAAGCTGTGGCAAGGGATGCCAAGCAGCGAATGGCTATGCCTGTGACAAGCATCTTCAGGAGATGATTGACCGAAACTGGTAAACACGGCAGTGCTAATGACTGATCAGAAAGAAAAGTAACAGGCTGCTGGTACGGGTATCGTATCAGGCATCGCGGCGCATAATGTAGGTATTTCGGTATCGTTGACGCCTTTTACCGCTTGATCCGGCTCGGCTGGCACGACCCCCGTGATGCCATGATGTGATGCTGCATGGGTCGTTGAGAGCGCAATCGTGGGGAGAAGCGAATGCGAGCGTATGGACAAGGACAGGGAAGAAGCCGAGGAGGAAAGGAAGCTATGGAGTTGACAATTGCCAATTGATACTTGTGGTAGTATCTAGTAGTATTTACCAAAGTATTATACAAGAAGTGGCAGTAGGTAACATCTACGTATATGCAGCTCTGGGGAGCTCTGGGGATCGTTAAGGCTCGTCTCTTCAGCGCGTCAGCTCAGCTCGGTTCAGCTGCCTTGAACCCTGGATTGGCATCCAGCTGGGCGCCACGAAATCGATCGCCCTGCTGCTCCGCGGGTTCCGAACAGACGGCAGGGGGCGAGGCCCGCTTCAAAATCGCCAGCATGGGTGAAGGGCTGGATGGTGCTCCGGAATAGCCTTTCTGGAGTCTCCATAACAAGTTCGATATGCCGGAGAGAGCGGCAGATTGATACCGCAGCAGGTATCGTCTCGCTGCCGTGGCCAGCCCGCCGCTACGGACGAGGCTATCAGCGCCTTGGCTTGCCCGGCCGAAGGAAAACCACAGGGGATCCCCAACTGCTGGCCTAGAAGTGAAGCGGAATAGCTTCTGGCGCTGTTATGACATCGATATTAGCTGTTTCTTGGCGGCAGGTGGCAGAGGTAGCTGGTACTGGCAGTCTCTGCGCAGAGACGTCAACATGGCCGGTAGCCAGTACGGTGCCGGTGCTTGGATGAAGCTGTAATTGAGCAAGACTGTTTTCTCTCTTAAACATCAATCCGTCCGCCTCCCTCGAGCTTGTCTGACACTCAACGAAAGCTCTATCTCTCTCGCTCGCCCTCTCCCTCCATACGCCAACCAATTCCTCCCGCATAGATCCAGCGGCCGGGAATTCTTAATATTTAATTCATAATAATCTCTCCATACCGCAGACGTCCAAGTACAAATCCAGAGAGACTGCGCTGTGCTCTCGAAACTTTAAAAACCGCGAGTTACTTCTCCAGGCCCGGCACAGCCAATCACAAACATTGATCATCTACGACCAGCTGCATTCGGATCCCCGTTGAATTGTTTATTTTCTCCTCAACTCACCTTTTTTCTCGCTTGCACTGACAAGAGCTTTGGTCAACCTGACCCACCGCCTTCCCCCAACAAAAATCGCCAGCCCGCGTATTTTCACCCCTCCCTTGGAGCAGAAAAAAAAAAGAGCCTCGGCGGCGAGAGCGGGTACCATCGCCCTCTTTTTCTCAACTGATATTCTAATATCTTTGTAACACGGAGAAGTTCGTCTCTTCTCTTCTCCCTCTGTTTACTTTAATACTTCTGTTTGGTGCGACTTGCATTGAATCAGACCAAGAGACGCTCTTCGTTGCTGCTTTAATCGCCAAGTGGGCAGCGCTAGCAACAGCTTGCATTACAATCAATTACTGCTTGCAGGAAAAAGAACAAGCGTGTTTGCGTGTTAGTGTCAACGACTTACACCCGTTGTTGCATTTCAACGAGCCTCACTTTTTCTTCATCTTCAACATTTCTCTTCTTTTTTTTTTTTTTTTTTTTTGCCATCAAGCAGTATACACACATTCATACGAACCCGTTTTCGATCTTCAGCATGTCGAGCCTTCAGGTCCTGGGCTCAATGCCCGATGCGAGCCTCTTCAACTTCCCTCCAGCCAACCCTCCGGCACCGCTGCCACCGGCGCATGTTCCCACCTCGATTCTGAGGCCGTTCAACATTCCCGACCATCTCTACGGAGCTGCTCTGGATGCCCGAGTCCCATTGACCATTGCCGCTGTCTACGCCATCTCGGCCAAGCTGCTCAACAAGTACAACAAGGCCCGCAACAAGAAGCCCTGGGGCATCAGCAAGACACGCCCCTTCTTCGCCTTTGTCGTGCTGCACAACATCCTGCTCGCCGTCTACTCGGCCTGGACCTTCTGGGGCATGGTGGGCGTCATGCAGAGGAGTATCAACCATCCCTTTGGCCCTGGCGGCGTTGCTGCTACGGCCGAGAGCTTCTGCCGCTTACACGGGCCTCGAGGCCTGGGCAACTCCATGTACTACAACGACACCACTGGAGGATGGGATACCGCCTCGCAAAGCACCGCTGCGTACATGGCTGCCGGCAATGGCGTGCCCAACAGCCTTGAGCCTGGCCGCATGTGGACCGAGGGCCTCGACTTCTACGGCTGGATCTTCTACCTGAGCAAGTTCTACGAGGTCCTCGACACCTTCATCATCCTGGCCAAGGGCAAATATAGCTCGACTCTGCAGACCTACCACCACGCCGGAGCCATGATGTGCATGTGGGCTGGTATGCGCTACATGGCCAGCCCGATCTGGATCTTCTGCCTCTTCAACTCCTTTATCCACGCTTTGATGGTGAGTATCAACTTGGTTTCAACGGCCTGTATATCATTTTTGGTTTACTAACTGCTTTTTTCAGTACACTTACTACACTCTGTCGGCCTTTTCCATCAAGATCCCCAACGTCATGAAGCGCACCTTGACCAGCATGCAAATCACCCAGTTCGTTGTCGGAGCCACCTTTGCCATGGTGCACTCCTTCATCACATACATTGCGCCCGTCACCTCCACTCACGTCGTGGCCGAAGACGCTCCTGCCACCAAGAGCGCTCCCCTCGACTACATCATCCCCACCGCCGTCAGTGCTCTGGATTCGCTTAAGAATCTCATCTTTGGCTCTGACAACGTCGCTCACAACGCTGCTGCTGCCGCCGCCGCTTCTCCCAGCGCCCAGAAGCTGACCACCGTCACCCAGACATCACAGCTCGCGCAGCCTTGTATCGTCACCTCTGGTGAGACATTTGCCATCTGGCTCAACGTCCTCTACCTCGCTCCCCTCACCTACCTCTTTGTCAGTTTCTTTATTGCCAGCTACGTTAAGCGCAGCACTGCTGCGCACAAGCTGAACGGTAAGACTGCTCGTGATATGGGCGACGAGGTCACCCTCGCGGAAAAGGCCGGCTGGGAGGCTGCCCGCAATGTTGAGAGGGAGGTCTATGGTGGCGAGCAGATGCTGGACGGCCATGCCAGCGCCAGCGCCAGCACTAGCACCAGCCCCAAGGCCAAGACGACCAAGCGCAGGGCTTAGAAAGCTCATAGAGGAAGGGGAAGAAGAATGATGCCATTGAGAGCATGCAAGGTAGCGTCAGTTGCCACAGGGGGGCTGAAACGCTGAAAAATGGATCATGGCTGTTTTCTGTGCGTTTTCTGTTTTTGTTTTGCGTTAAAACTTGTATTTATCAATTTCACGGGCATGGGAAAAGAAGAGAGCTCAATAGCTCTTGACACAAAAAGGACATGGCGTTGCTTGAATTATTAACATTGGAGGGGGGGGATAAAGCGAGTAGATGACAATAGCGATGATGAAGTCAAAGAGAAGAATAAGAATAACAATGGATTTTTCATACATGTGCATGGACAAGATGGAGTGAAGTTTACACATGTTGTCCAATATCATAACTCGTTCAAAAAAAAAAAAAAAAAGTATGTATAGATATACGAGTGCGATAAGACATCTATTTTCATGAATTGATTAGGTTGCCCGAGCCGAGAATTATTACTTACTCTAGAAAAAAAACAACGACACATTGTTGAATTCGATATAAATAATCAATTACATGTGTCCTATGCCTATCAAGATGAGAGTCTACAACAACTTCAACTCCGTAAAGCCTCTGTATTCGACGACAAGCAGCCAAAGTGCGTGTACGACCCAGACATTAGGATCAAAGTCAATTAGATTGATTGCTCATGCGAATTCTCTATTTCGTATCTCATTGGCTATTTTCTTTTATGATTTTCACATGCTCCGTTCCTTGATCCTTTGTAAGTATTGGTGAAAACCTTTGCCTACCCCTTCTTGATCAAAAGCTGACCATGAAAACGCTGCACTCTCAGGCGAATGAGTGGTCACACAGCCATGTGTGATGGATTTAGTCAAACTGCCATGAAAATTCTGTGTCATGACAAGCGTGAAGTTCGTAGCTATGATAGTACTAGATTACAACGAGATGGGCGTAATGAATGGGATAAGCATCACATCGCAGTCACTTGTACCAATAACACAGTTAGGAGAGTAAATAGTTGTAAAATCAATTATCCATCTATAGTATCGCAGACAAAACAATTGAAGCGGGCTCGTCCGCCACTGGGGTATTCCCACCTCCGCTGAAAACACACATTCCCAATAACAGGAACTATTATAAAAGAAACAACGCCTGCTTTCCCAAAAAAAAAAAAAAAAAAAAAAAAAAAAAAAAAAAAAAAAAAAGATATCTAATAGCTGTATCCGTGCTGTTCTGGAATCCTGAATTTCTGTCCCTTTGAAGCTTTCTCGGCCAAGCCTGCCGAGAAAAGATGATGTTTGCCATGCAAGTTGATCTCCAAAAAAAATGCAAACCAAAAATCTCTGCGCTTATAATAAATCAAGCTTGTCCCATAGAAAATAGATGGGATGCGAAAAGGTAGACAAAGAAAGAAAAAGAGAAGAAGAAAAAAAAATCATCAATCTGGTCTAATGTTCTATCGTCATTGAGTTGCTCGTAAATTTCATGTCGCTCCGGGTATCGTCAATGATGCCGCCACAGCGGCGAAACGAGTGCAGTAAGGGACACAGCCCCTAGGCTCATAAGCATGTTAAAAGGTGCTCCAGTTCCAGTCGCGGGGCACGCTGGCTGGAATCTCAGGGCCTTGAGGCAGGCCGAAAGGTGTTCCGGGCTGGGCAGCAATGGGTGAAGATACGGCGCCACGAACGTCGGATGATGCCGAGCTGGAGACCTGGCTGCCTTCGCGGCTGTGCCATGTCTTGAACTGCTCGAAGCAGTGGTTGCAGGTGCGAGAGGGCATGGCACGAGGGTTGAAGTTTGCGTTTTGGTCCAGCGGCAGCGCATAGCTGGAGTGCCAGTCGCAGAAGATGTTGCCACATTTGCGGCAGTGGTGGCGACGGACAAAGTAGCTGAAGTTGCGCTTGCAGGTCGGGTCGTCGCAGATGGAGGATTCAGTATCGGGCTGGTGGGATACAATGTGAGTATGATGGCCATGAGGGTGATTTCACAGAGACTTCAACTAACCTTCCAGTGCTTGCGGGTGGGCTGTTCGGTAACGTCAGGGAAGAGCTCGAGATTCCACTCGCCGTCGATGCTGCTCTTGCCGCTCTCGCTGGCGCGGCGGCTAAACTGCTGGCCAACGAGGCCGCCGAGGCTCATGAAGCCCGTGTTGGAGCGGCGCAGCGTCGTGTCCGAGCCCGAGTCGGAGCTGGAGTCGCCCGATCTTGACTTGGCCAAGGGCTGTGACGGGAACTCGTTGTTGGCTCGCAGCGCCGCGGGCATGTACAGCGGACGGGCGTGGCGGGCCTTTGGCGATGGCGGTGTCGAGACGGCATGGGGCGGCTCGTGGAAGCCGTTGGCGCTGTTTGGCGACAGCTGAGGCCCTGGAGGCAGCTGGAAGGACTGCGAGCGGCTGTGCGCATGGGGGCGTCTGCTGTCGGGCAGAAAGTGGCGGGAGTGCTGCGGTCCCGGGGCAGAAGGCATGATGAGCTGGGCGGCCATTGTGAAGCTGGTGTTTGGGGGCTCTTTTGATTTCCTGGAGAATTGCTGTCGAGTTGGGGGTTGCAAGGGGCCACGTCAGAGGCGTCTCGTGGAATGAGTTTAAATGGACGTGGATGGCAGGTGGATGTATCCTGTATCGTGCAGAGGAAGATGGCTTTTGGTCCCAGAGGGCTTTCGTCGCACGCTACGCTGTAAAGGACGGCGGAAGGGAAACAAGGCGAGGTAGTACAGAGAGACGATGGGGGCTAAAGTGTCGAAGAGATGGAAAGTCGTCCTGACACCCGCAGACTTGCTGGGCCTAAAAGATGAATGTATGTAATGTGTGTAAGACGGAGAGGCAATAGTATAGGTAGTAGGTAGTAGGTATATGAGGATGGACACGAGACGAGGTGACGGTCAAGTTGTAGATATAAGGCCGGCACATGGCAGCCAGCACCCGAGGCGAGTGCTGGCGGGTACTTGCACGGTCCGGAGCTCTCCAGGGCCTCGAGTCGAGATTGATGGAGCACGGCAAACTGGGTCCTCCTATTCATCTGCGTGTCGGGTGTGTCGGGGTGTGGCTGGATTGGAGCGATTTGGCAGGGGGCGGACTATCGCTGGGCGGCCATTGGCCAGATGCGGCGTGGTGGCGATGCGAGTCAATGGATTGGGTTGTGGACGGTGGAAGAAGTAACTGCCACTAGCCATGGTGCTTGGAATGGCAGACGAGCCCGGTGCAAGCACATGGGAATATATGGGGCGCTGGGGAGAGCAGCAGTGCTTGTATTACAAGTACACGTTTATAATGGACGAGGCAAGGATATCCCCAGGTGATGTAAGATATCTCGGTCTGTGTGTTGGTGTTGGTGGGATCTGCGACGAGGGCAGGGAGGAGGCAGAAGGAGTTGTTGGAAATCGGAACAGGGAGAAAAAGAAAGGGAAAAAAGAGTTGCGCCTAGGTACTTAGCTGCTGCTACAGTACTAATGCTGCTAATGCTGCTACTGCTACTGCAAGCATGCATACTTACATGCACCAGCTGCAGCCCAGGTCACATATCATGAGCCTGCAACTTACGGCACATACTGGTACTGGGCCCTACGACTAATGAAGCTGGGTCGTCGTGGTCTGGTCTGGACAAGGCACCTGGAGTATCCTCTTTTTTTCCCGGCCCTGCTCCAGTGTGGCACGGAACTTTGGGGTTTGTTGCTCTGCACTGAATTCATGGGCTGCCTATTGGCCCGCTCTGTCGCCCACTTCGGCTAACCAGGTGCTAGAGCACGATTTGGGTCTTGGGCGGAAAGTATGGATGTCGATGCTATTGTGAGATGTGAGAAGCCAGCCCAGCCCAGCCCAGGTTTGGCAGTGTTTACATGCAACAACATTCGGTCAACGATGACCATAAGCAGCGTCTTCGTCAAAACAAAAATGCACTGAAGATTCTAGGAGAAACTAGTCACGGTCGGAGATGCATCCCTTCGTCATAGTAAGCTTAACGGGCCAGGGTGGCAGGTGCCTTGTTCTTGTTGCCTTTTCGCGCTCTCAGCCTGTCCTCTCTTGCCTCTGAGAGGGAAGCCGATGTCCCTTGCCGGCGGGTATAGAGTACGTCTCTGGTACGGTGACCAAGGCGGCATACAAGGTAGCGTCTACCTGCCGCGTGCCCAAAACGACAGCTTGAAGAAAAAAAAGAGAGAAACAGAGCAAGCGCTAATTACTGAGTCCCCTGGCACCTTCCTGCAGCGCAAAACGCGCGCCCCGTCTTGGCGGCCTGGTCGTCCAAAGCCGTTCTAATTCGTACGACGGCGCGAGCATCTCCCAGCACGAGCCTCTATGCTGGAAATAGCAGTGCCCTGTGCTCCAAAGCAGGCGGGAGTGCCACCACTCTCAGCTTTCAACACCAAAAACGACCCGGCGACAAATGCAAACGCCAGCCGGTTCTGGTCAACTCTGGCCGCTCACTCTCACCCACTCGCCACGATTTCGCCCCATCGTATCCGCCGCCCGATTGGCAACGGGCTACCTTCCCAGATAGGGGTCCGGGAGCCCACAGCGACGGTGGAGCACCAACAACTTACTGCTGTACAATAGGCCATTGGCATTGTGCTGGGAGCGACTGGCGGTACAGTAGTGCTTCGTAACGCTGAGTTGTGGCTCCGTGGCCATTGCAGTCCAGCATCAAGTTTGAATCTTGGGCATCCCTGCCGCATCCCTGCGCGAAGCGCATTCAACGCAACGCAGCGCAACACAACAACACGCAAACGCCTGGTCTGCACGGTGACACCTGACGACGATGCATGCAGTGGCCTCGACCAGTCCTCCGCTGGCAATGACATCGGCGGCAGTATCTCGATCGGCTCACGCAATGCAGTGGTGTCGACGCCGCCACTGCCGGGATGGCTAATTAAGACAAGGCAGCCAGAACCTTGCCAGTGGCTACAGACAATGAGGCTCGAGAGCTTTCACATGTTTCAATGTTTCCATCTTGCCTGGAGCTGACTTATACTTTGGTTCCTCCTCTATCAATTCGGGCACGGCCGTCAAACTCTCGCTGTCCCATTCGCTCGCAGCAGTTTCTCTACAGTATATTGAGCACGACTCAAACTCTCTCCGTCTTTACGAGTCCTGCGCTTCCCCTCAATGCTCTTCTCCATCTTTCTCACCCCGCCTCTCGCCTCTCCTCGTCTTCTGCGTCTTTTCTGGTCGCCTGTCGCATGAACCGTTTCGGAGATGCCAATGCCCCCCACCCCCAAGAAAAAAAAAAGGTCCAAGACGACCCTCGCGCTAGTCTCCACCACAAAGGTCTCGGCGTGTTGATCTTTTTTCACCACAGCTTGCTAGGCTTTTTGGTTCCTGGATAGGAATCTTGAGTCTTTTTTTGCAGTCTCAACCGAACAGGGGCCTCGCCAGTCCGGAGCACAGAGCCATGGTAACATCCGCTATGGAGCCTCTCTCTTGCTCTGCCGCGAGTATTTACACAGCTATTATTCACATTTACCCCATCACGACGGTATCCATCCCGCGCCATTACGAGTGCATTTGAGTCCTACCCCAGTAGCTGCAATATCTGCTTTCCCCGTTTTTTGTAGGGGTCCTGCAGAACGAGACACAGTTTTTGCTTTCGAAGAGACGGAAAAATCCCGAGCGCAATTAAACATTCGCGGCTCGGCGTCTTTTGCCTGGACAGTCTTTGATCTTCCCTTCTCTGCCCCGGACCGCACCAGGCGACAGTCCAGGCCAGCTGCAGTCCCGAGCCATTGCCGAAAAGCTTCTGTACGCTCCATCTCTCCATCTATCTCGTTGCTATTGATAGCTAGCTCATTGCTTCGGAGTACACCGCCAAGTAGCGGAGAGACGGCGTTGTTCTGGATGGAAAAGAAGAGGCACTAGAAACTGTTGAACTTCTAATGCGGCTCTGCGAAGATCTCGCATAGGTGCTACTTCCTGGCTAGTTTGCCACCGCCGCCGCAAGCTTCGTCAGGAACATTCTTTAGCGAATTTGCCGCCAGCATATAATGCAACACATTTTCTACGGAGCCTCTAATTATTCTTACGTGTCTTATTGCTAGCAGATACAAGCCATCCCGGTCATCTCTGGCGGCCTGTCAACGTTCCTCGGCACGGTCTGTGGAGCGACCAAAAAAAGACAAAAAACCCACAACGCCATGTTTTTTTGTGTGCTGCTAGGAGAAAAGCACAGGCAGGCAGAAGCCGAACTTACTCGCGCTTTTTTGTTCGAAGAAGCTCACTAGAGCGACTCGGTCGCCACCACACGGCCGCCCCGTCAGCCTAATCTGGCCGATCAAAGGGCAACTTGAGCTGCTGGATTCACTTGCACGGCCACTCTGCTCCGAATAGAGGCAAAGCAGAATGCCACAGACGAGAAGCAACTCATCGACACACCGAAGAGCGAACGCATGCGTACCCTAGTGGCGGCATTCCTACAGTCGTTGCCGTGTGGCAGCCATGCTCTGTGTATCCATCCACCATGCTCTGCGTGCCCATCTACGTATGCACATGTACATGCAGTCATTCACAGGAAATGTGAATATCGACAGATTCTGAGACTTTCCGGTGCGGCAGATGGATATCCCCAACCTGCTTGGGCTGCAGAAACGAACATGACTGCTTCTAGGCCCTATGAAGAACCATGACGTGTAGTGTGCCATGATGTATAACGCGGAGTATGTGCCTACCTACAGTAGGTATCAGCAAGAGCCCAAGTCCACGGGCGTGGTAATATAGAAGCTGGCTGCGATACAGTATGGGCTGCAGGCATCATCGACCACACACGCTGAGGCTCCAAGTTATGGTTCTCACTTTACTTCTTTTTATGGATTGCTTCTGCCAATCTGTCAATCAGGCCAAGTTATTCGCTACTTTCCGAATGGGGTAATCGCCTGCACGACTTCCAAGTTTGTGCTTATCGCTGCGCTGTGATTGGCGCATCTCGTTTCAAGCATTCTTCATTGCCTTTTATAACTAACACCTGATTGGCCGATGCCTTTATGCGCCTTCTGGCACACGCGCAGCAGCCCCAGCACGTCGGAGATAAATCGCAGGGCAAGCAAAGTTGCTTTGCTGAGAACGGAGGGGCCGTTTCTCCGTATATCCCACAGCCATCGAGGCGAGGTGCGGAGGAGGGGCACGCCGTGATGGGATCGTCGCGATGGACGCAGCTTGGCAGCTTGCTTGCAGCGTTGCAACCTTGCTTGCTGCGAGACGGCAAGTGGGAGGGCAAGGTTGGGTTTCAACGTCCCATCCACACGGCCTTGTTCTGCTCTGTGCTGTAGGTGTGGTATGGTGTGTGGTGTGGTGTGTCTGGGTTTAGAGCATTTCTTGGTTTGTGCTGCTTCTTTTTGCTTTTTTTAGCTTCTGCTCACCGCTCGACATGCATAACTTGACAACGCAGACCGGTGGTCAGGCTCTCTCAGTAAAAGTTGAAGCTATTCCTGCGAGAGGTCATCCGGCCAGCTCTTTCTCCCCTCCACCGCTGCGTTGTTGGGAGCTTACTGCCTGGCCCGCCTGGAGTCGTGGTGGTGAGGGTGAGGGGAGGGGCGGCCGTTACCAAGTCTATGAATCATACGGGCATGCCAATCACAGATCAGCCATGGGGCCGTCTTTTGTCTATTAATCGGGGCGCGTCGCCTTGTCGTTTTAGCGGGCTCATCGAGAGTGAGATCGCGATATGCGTAGAAAGTCATGGACGTGTTCACCGATGAGGTCAAAGACGCTCACTAGGGAAGGTTAGCGGTGAAGAGCATTGTTCCTTTTTTCTTTCATGCTTGCCCATATCATTCTCTTTGTGGGACTAGACTATGTCTTAGGTAGTGGCCGTTTTTGAAGCGTTGTGCTCTACTCAGTCGCAAAGGTCTAGGGTATCCAGTATGACATGCGTGTATATCACTAGTAGATCAACTACCTAAACAACTACGCCATGACGGTGTTGAATATAGAAATCAAGACGCCATTGTCCCTTGCATTCCTAACCGTTAATTTTCTACTCAGTCGCGGGGTCTAGAGAATTCAGTATGACATACTTGCATGTATATCCCTAGTAGATCAATTAACTACGCCATTGTCCCTTGTATGCTATTCCAACTTCTGATGCCCGTAGGCTAAGGAGGGTGAATGAGTAAAATGAAAGACATGGGACAAAATCAATTACAACATGGCATCTCACAATCTACCGTCAAGGCATCTCCCATCTCCCACTCTTCCCACCATCCTTGAGCACAACCCGAAGCCCCTCGATCCTCATCCCCTTGTCCACCGCCTTGCACATGTCATACACGGTCAACGCCGCCGTCGACGCCGCAGTAAGCGCCTCCATCTCGACCCCCGTCTTCCCATCGCAGGCCACGGTGGCCCGGATCTCGATCTGCCGGCTCCCCGGGACGACCTCCAGGTCGACGCCGACCTTTGAGATGGCAATCGGGTGGCAAAGCGGGATGAGATCGGCGGTGCGCTTCGCGGCCATGATGCCGGCGACTCGGGCCACGCCCAGGACGTCACCCTTCTTCATCTGGTTCTCCTGGATCAGCCTGATGGGCGTGTCGGAGGAGAAGTGCACAGCGCAGGCGGCCGTGGCTACGCGCGACGTCACTTGCTTTTCCGAGATGTTGACCATGTGTGCTGAGCCGGAGTCGGAGACGTGTGTTAGGCGGGATGATGATGATGATGCCGTGCTTTCCTTTTCTTCCTTTCCATTTCTTAGACTGCGTGAGGTTGATAGTCGTCTCAGTTGATGAGGCAGTTGCTGAGAGCGGCTTGTTGAGATGGCTGTTGATGGTATAGTCGTAGATGAGATGGTGTTGCGACTCAGAAGATGTCGTATTCTTGGTGGCATGTTGACGAGCGTTGGCGGAATAGGATCTATCATACATTTATTACTTAGCGTATTGAAAAATCGCCAAGTATAACCAACGAGGGTGAATGAATGATAGATTTTATATCGTCGCCCAATCAAATTGCTTCTGATGCCAATCGAGATTGTGCAAGATGGCGTGGATTATATATAGAAACAACAACCATCCGCCTGATATATGATTTTTTTTTTCAAGGGGGGTATATGCTATGAAATCCTTGGTTTGCTGTGCTTTGTGTTGTTTCTGTTTCGTTTTACCCACCTATCAAGATCATTGGTCGATTCTTCATGTGCTCCAACTGACCGATACCAGCATGCTTCGCCTTCTTCCTCTTGACTGCCATTCCGATTATGTCAAGGAGCTCGGCCTCGTTTGGTGCCATGCCCAAGGGGGCGTCAGATGTACCCCTGAGGCCCTGTCGACGATTCATCTCGATTTGCTTCATGGCCTCGAATGCTTCTTCATCGATAGGTTCCCCGCTGTTGGACTTGCGCAAGATGTCTCGTAGAGATACCTCGGCGTTTCCAAAGAGACAGACCTTGAGGTTGCCGTCGCTCGTGATGCGCAGCCGATTGCAGGAGCCGCAGAAGTTATGCGTCATGCTCGTGACGAAGCCGAGACGGCCTTCAAAGCCGGGGATTTTCCAAGTCTTACTCGTGTCATTCTTCCCGTCACGGACTTTTTGCAATCCGGGATATTCGGCTCGGATCACGTCCAGCATCTCATTGTATGAGAACATCTTGCACTTGTTCCACTTGTTGCCGTCAAATGGCATGTACTCGATGAAGCGCACCTCGAGATCCTTCTCGCGAGTCAGCTCGACAAACGGGATGATTTCCCGGTCGTTGAGACCGCGCATCACAACGCAGTTGATTTTTAGCTTGATGCCTGCGCCGAGCTTGTTGAGCTCCAGGATGCGGTCGATGCTTTTCTGGACGGCGTCGAAGCCTTTTCTCCTGGTCATGATCTGGAACTGCCACGGGTCCAGGGTATCAAGGCTCAGGTTTACACCGGTGAGCCCAGACTCGATCATGCTGTCGAGTTTTCGATGCAGTGAGATGCCATTGGTGGTTATGCACAGCTGCTTGAGTCCGTACGGGCGCAAAGCGCCGAGTTGATGCATCAGAGGTAAGATGTCCCGTCGGACCGTCGGCTCTCCTCCGGTAAGTCGGATCTTGTTTACGCCTTGAGACACAAAGATGGACGACAGCATGATGATCTCTGGAGTTGTGAGGAGTTCCCTGTCCGGAGACAGTGGCACGCCCTCCTCCGGCATGCAATATACACATCGCAGGTTGCACCGCTCGGTGAGCGAGATGCGCAGATAGTCATGCTCTCGGTGGAAGGTATCGGTCAGGAACTCGGAGAAGGGCTTGGCTTCGCGGATACGCTCCCGGCGCGAAAGGATGCCCGCCGCTGGAGGAATCGTTTGTGCTGGCTGCGGTGTTGGTTGCGCAGCCTCAGCAGCCGCTGCGGTCGACGCCACATGTCTCTGAAAGGCCAGCGTGCCGGCGAGTGACCGAGAGCCTGAGACAGTTGGGGCCCGTACGAGGCCTGGAGGCAGCCTTGCTGCTACACGGCGAGTGGCCTGCATCTGGGACACAAGAGCACAATTCTTAGAGAGGCGTGTGGTGTTTGCTACATCGGGGGGGCACCTCGTTGGTGGCGAATTCAGCCAGAGGCGGTTGGTTTTATGCGCCGAGCGGTTGTGTATACCAACTGACGGTTTATTCCAAAGGCGGCCTATATGCCATGCTCCTGCAGACCAAGCAGGACAAGCTCAAGACGCCAGAAACCCGGTTGGAAGTCCAGACAGCGGGCTTCTAGGCAGATGGACCTTGGATGAAGCTCAGGAGGAGCTAAAGAGCATGTGTGAGCCAGGTGTAAGGCGTATAGGTGGCGTCTCGAGGGAGCGGATTGGTAAGCTGTTTTGTATAGTTGCGCTGCGAATGGAACCAAAAACACAAATCGTACATAGAACTAAACCCAGAACATGAAAAGAAAAGAAATCATTTAAAAGATCAAAGATTGAGTAAGAAGAGGAAGAAGCTGAGTATTGAGTTTTGCCTCCCTCCTCAAAATGCAACCATGACGATAACGCCGCGGATTGCAGAGATGAGGGGAATCTGTAGGCTAGGCCGCGTTTAGGTGCTGTTGGAGGGGAGGAATTGCGGGCGCTAGCTGGAAGCGTTTTCAAAGTTTACTGGTGCAGAGCACTAAAGAGCTCCCCGTAGGGCACCGCATCCACTGATACGGCCGAGCGCTCCCTGCTGTTCAGCAGCTATATCTGGCCAGTAGTGATGTGTCTATTCCATAGCAGGAACCTGTAAGCAGCATCCACCACACCAATATTCAACCTCAGCACTCTTTCATTCGCTCGCTCTTCCACGGGTTAATCTCAGCATCAACCCCACAGAGTTGCCGTGCACCACCACATGTGAGCGTGTTTTTGGCTTCCCGCCGGTGTTTATGCAGCTATACAGCTATACGGCTATACAGCGGCTCCTAGCGGCTCTGTTCCTCTTGCTGTCTTCATTTCGCAACCGCAAACGAGAGAAGAAAAAACCAAGACAAAGCAAATATTGCTAATTCGCTTAAACCGGTTAGGAAAACTCATTGCTCAAGTGCACACTTACAATTGGACTCACAAAGTACAAGAAGAAAGACTGCTTGGGCAAGGTACATCATTTTCTGCCCAAAAGAGCTCCTTTCGAGCATCTAGGCGTGGAAAGCCTCGGGCACAAGCGTGCCCTTCGCGTGCCCTGGCCCGGTATATCACCCGACAAACTCTATCAGACAAACTTGCAGGCAGATCACACCGGTCCAATGCATTCGGCTACAGCTTTGGAGTGTATGTAAGCGCCTCGGCGACCTCCCTTGATGCTCAAAGTGCTAATCCTGACACATTTCAGCCTCGCCCCACTGCAGGCCGAGTCCAGATGGCCGATTTATTGTCACCCTCCGAGCCTCTGGCATCATCGTCCGCTCAACTGAGACCTTGCAAGTCACTAATGCTGTGACACTCTCATTTGGATCCGGCTCCCCATTTGCCTCCACAGCCGCAAGTACCAGCTCGGCAAATGTACCTACGCTTCTGTGGGCTCCGTCGTCGACCAAGTTTCTCGTTTCTACGGCTGATCAGCTGGATGTATTTTCTGCGCTTCGCGGCTCTGAATTCCATGCAATAGTTCGCAATTACAGCTCTATTAGCGGGAAACCCTCTTTCCTCCAGTTCGGGGCTCGAGATACCGAAGTTCTAATCTGGTCGGCATCTGGCCTAAAGCTTGTGGTTCTTGACGTATGCAGCTCAGGGGTGGTCGAGATCTCGAGTCCAAAGTTCCATCAAGCCACCTCCGCGTCACGAGGGGTATCTCTTCGCCCAGGGACCGGGCATCTGGCACTACTGGCCCGCTCTGGTGGCAAAGACGTCGTGAGCCTTCATCGCCCGGCTGATCGGCAAGTGCTCAGATCATGGTGTCCGGAGACGCTGGACGCCCAGGGCCTCGAATGGACCCCTGACGGCCGCTGGCTTCTTCTCTGGGAGTCGGCTGCCCAAGGTCACCGCTTGCTTCTCTACACGGCCGATGGCCAGCATTTCCGCACCATTACAGCATCTAATCTGCTAAAGGGCCCGGATGCTGACTTGGAACTGGGCATTAAAACCTGCCAAATGAGCCCCAATGCAGAACTGTGTGCCATTGGAGACTACAGTAGAAATGTTGCCATTCTTCATACACAATCATGGAGGGCGCAACTGAGGCTGCCTCATCCTGCCACCATTGCACCAAAAGATACTCTTCAGGTGAGAGAATACACATAAGCAAAGCATATCAATTATCCTACAATACTAAGTCCCATCTTTTAGGTATGGCAAGAGCAAATCGGAGCCGAGCCTCTTCAAGGGAGAACCACCCACACCTTTGTTAGGGCCACTCAGATATTATCACCCCCCGGATCTGCCACTGAACATGGTGCCCCAGAAAATAAATTCGGTTGCTCCATGGCAGCTTTTGACTCATCTTCGACCCTCCTGGCAACGAGGCTGGACGATTCGCCGTGTACGCTGTGGATCTGGGATGTTGTTGCGGCCGAACTTAGGGCTGTGCTGATATTTCACACCACTGTTGCCTTTCAGTGGCATGTAAGCTCTCGCGAGCTCCTTCTGGTTACTTCGCAAGATCCAGCGCACCAAGGGGTGTCGTTCGTTTGGGATCCTTTATCCAATGGACCTACGCCTCTTGTGCCAGAAGTTTACCTGCCCGAAGTAAGGGCGGCGGGGAAAGCGCAGGTTGCGTGGATTAACCGCGAGTCTGAGCTGCCGGTGTTGTTTGTCTCTGATACTCAGCACTACCTTTTGTTGTCTCCGTCAGTTGCCAGTGATGGCGCCAATCCCTGGCAGCAAGCCGCCGTAAGCCACGACAGTAGTGAATTTCAATATGGTAGCCCAACATCGAATCACTACGCGATGGATGACGAAGATGAAGTTATGGATGATACCTTTTCCTTTAGAAATGTCTAAATCGCGTGCTATTTGCCATTTCAGCCAGATTTGCCAGTCTTGATATGGAAACGCGCTCTCGTTACGGGCCGTGAGTATCGAACGAGAAACATCATGCCAGCATACACATTAATGTCGGCCAACCCGCAAAACACGGACAAAAGGCATTGCGCACGCCACCTAATTCCGGTATCAGGCCCCTGCCGTGTGGCGTTCTGGGTGCCATGGGGTGCCATGGCAAGACCATGCAACGATAATTTGGTACGAGGGGTACTTCATATAGCCATGGGGTGTAAGAACAAAAGAGAGAAACATCCATGCTTCTATTTGACTCTCTTCTTTCAAGGCGATCTGGATAAAACAGTCCAAACAAGCCACTTGCCAAAAAGCGACAAGCAGAGGCATTTCCCTTGCGAAGGGCCGAATGTCGCGCTCTAGTCCAAGTCATGGAAAATCGACCTGCCGTCTCATCTACCGAGGCAGCTTACTCTGCTAATTGTCAGCTCTCTGGCCCCTGGAAGTACTAAATATCGCAAGGAGAAAACTTCATCCACGATGGCCGCATCAAAAGTTCTTGATTCTCATCCGTGAAGCATGAACATTCTCCTCGTCAAGCTGAGAAGGTCCATCTCTTTTTCATACAAACCATGAGCTGATAATAATAAAAACACTCCATAGTGTGGATGTATGATATTGCATGCACCCTGTCTTTCAAAGCTGGGGGTGTTCCCCGGCCATGTACTTGCATATAGCTCATCGTCGTGTGAGACAAGGTCCAAAGTATGATGGCATGAGGCGCATGAACAGATCGCCTTGCCGGGGTCATGAGCTATGTTTCGGCTGCCTTTTCAACGTTGTATCCGCGATTCAATGCTACATTGGCTTCTGAACCTTTTGTATTGGCTCTGAACGTAGGAGTACACAAGGAGAGTGATGTAGTGGATCAGCCACCAGGCCGCGAGAGGGTATACTCATGTGTCTGCATACATGATCGACAGCAAATCTGATCTTTCAGCATCTAACCGATAAACGGCTTCTCCCGGTATTATGTGACGAGAGTTCAGTGAACACCTCTTGGTTTAGTGTCTTGTGATCAACGGCGTCCACTTGAACGTGGATCCATATATAAATACCACGTTCTCTCCCCACGGGAAGCATCCAAGCTCCAAGCATTGTTTCTTTTCACTCCTGAGTTATACTCTTCACATATTTTCCTTGTTACAATATGGCAAATCAATATGTTTATCCAACCATACAACTAAAGGTAGAGCCGGGAGACGAAACTGGCTTTTACCACATCACCTTTTGCAATGTTAGTAGCGGAGCCGAGCACTGTATCCTCTCTTCTTCTCTTCTATTCCCAATTAGACTCTTGTCTAACGTGATTGAGGACTACCTAGTTGCCGTTCAAAGTGACATGGCAAGAGGTGAAGGCCTGGCTTTCAGAATCCTGCAGTGTCGGCTTTGTTGACATCTTTCCTGGCAGCTGTTCAGGATGGGTCTGTGTTGAGGGCAAAGAAAACTTTGAAGGAGTATTGGGTACGCCGTTGCCGAACCGGAAAGTAGTCCTCTTGATCTGGCTATTCACTGCTAACTTTTGTTTCTTCGCCGCTTAGCATACCTGAAAGCCGAGTCCTTCAAAAGTCGCTACCTCGTCTTCAGCGATAAAAACAAATCCGAACCTGACACGATTAGGCTCAGATTAGGTGGCCCAAAACCAGGATATCTGGAGAACTATTTCCGCTTCGTCGGACGGAGTCAGGATTGGACAATGCCCGCGATGTACAGCGGCCTTCAGATGCAGCAGTATGGCTCTCATTCAAATGAGCTTCTGAAAGTTGGCAATGAGGCTACTTATTCCCCGCCTACTGTTGAAAAGATGGCACTCACCGACTTATTGGCCACTTGTATTCTGGTCTGCATGGCGGCTGCATGCAAATCTCCACCGGTGCCGTGTTATCTACCGACGCTCACGATTCCTGGTCATGAGTGGACCAGATATCACGACATGAGCCCCTGCGCTCTTTGTGCCCTGTCTGATGACACGAATCTGATGCCGTCCAGTCCCTCGGAACTTGTGCTACCTGGCAGTGCCGCGGGTGATGGCGGGGACAAGGATGATACGAACGATCAGTACTACCTCGATGAGATACCAGGTAATGTGAGGGAGAGGCGTGCGCGTTCCGTGCCCCCCTCTTTTAGGTGGAAATGAGACGTCAGAGTACTTAAGAACCAGAGTGTGGCCCAATTGAAGTGGCCGCCCCTGTCTTGTTTCGCCTCTCCTCTCTTTACTTTTTGTTTGTTAACCTTTTGTTTTGAGGGTGTCGACAAGGGTTCGAGCAAACACCATTTCCTCCTTGCTTGGGCTAGACGGGCCTACGGCTCGAGACTTAGCTGGCCTTTGTTTTCCCTTTTCTTCTTTTCCACTCTACATCCCCTCTGCCCTCGCTTTTCATCGGCTAGCGAACCTATTTACTTCATTTCCCTCATTTTTCACCATTTTATAGCGACGAATACACATGATATCTATGCTCATAGTTCCTAAGAAAGTCCGCAGATGCTATTATTCCTATATCTGTCTAATATCTCTCGAGATCCTGATTACTGGCGCTGTAAACTATGGGCTTCTATAGCTATGGACTCGTGTGCATTCGCATGCAGAATCACAGCAATCTTTCCGCATCTCCTAGCGGATAACGCACCTATACAAGGGGAAACAGAAGCACCCGGATAAGGCTCTGCCTCACCGACGCAGAATAGTACTAACGTGCGGAGACCTGAAACCCTCCAAGATCAACATGTCTCTTATAAGCTTGCTCACTACGCTTACCGGGTTTTCGGGAGTGACCCGGCCCTGATCTGCGACAAGTGGCTGTCAATCAATCTTGTTGGAGGGCGTGTGCATAATAAGAGCTGAGGGGAGAGACCCATGTTGTTTGTTTTTTTGGCCGCGGTCGGTGAGCGGGCTGAAGTAGCATTGGCAGGCTCGTAATAGTGAAGACGATGGTGCTCTCTGCTGTCTTATTGGAGCGTTTACGAGCAGGCCAATGAAATCAGGGCGTCTGCCTACCTACATGTACAAGAATCAAGTTTTTTTCTGTTTTCATATATAAGCTGAACACACCTATATTATGAGACCTCAGTCAGCCACCACTTTCTTTTCTCTTCTTCTTGTTTAGACGCTGACCTGCCAAATATCTGACTCACGCAATCATTTGAGTCGGGTAGACTATTTTTGCTTTTTCAGCTCGCGCGGAACAGATGGGCTGCTACATATAAGTACTGTACATGTATACAAATAGGTGCACGTTCACTGCCGCAACATGTGATTGAGCCAGAGCGGTGATCATTAGTCCTTTGCAGTTGTGGCTTTAGGACATGCATTATCATATACTCTAAGAGCCCGAATGTCTCATTTAGTCTGTTTTACACACCTTGATGTTAGTCATTCGTATTTGTGGTGGGCGTGAAATGATGTCTACGTGTAGGTATCTGTCGTCTTTTAGTGGAGGCCAGAGCCTGATTTTCCAGCGCTCAGCTTTATCGGGCTGCCGTCGAGTGCGAGGAGCAGCGGTACCAGAAAATCAAGAAGATGTAATTGTGCTCAAGAAAAAATTGATATTGCTTTGTCCTATAATGACTTTAAAAGACACTGCCAAAGGGCTCTTTTTCTTGGCGTGAAAAGGCCATCTGCGAATAGCCACGAATGTAAGCGGATCAGTTACCATCTATACATTGATGTAATCTCGCTTCCATTTGCAGCTCTCCCTTGACTCGCTAATTAGATGAATCGTAATTCTTCCAGCCATACGCGAGAGACTGCAAGATGCAAAAGGCAGCCTCGCAGTTTCGGAGTCTCCACTTACATGTACTATTCATTGATTTGTTTTAGATGACGCACTAGCAAATGAACAGATGCGCATGGAATTGATAAGTACATGAGTAGAAAGCTATACAGCGTAGTTGCAGCAAAGTATCTGTCATTTGAAACAAAAAAAGTGCAAAAAAAGGAATAAAATATATCCCCCTAAAGAGGACTATGACTGGCCTTTATCTCGCAGAGCCACAAATCAGTGATGAAGTGAATCAATGAATTTTGCCAGTTGTTTCAAACTCAGCCGATTCACGATATTTTGAGCCGTTTGTTCCTTCTCTCTGGCACAAACAAAAGATAAACATGTTGAGGACTTGTTTTGTACCTCTCGTGGCAGTCATCATCTCGTCGAGCCAACGGTCGCCCACTATATTTAAAACTCACTGTACCGGCTTTGCCATTATGCCAAAGCACGCTTTTGACTCTCATCTCGAATCCCCGAGGGCTAAGAAGAAGAAACACGTCTCAGACAATTCGACTATAGACTTTGGCACAAAGAATATGGACAAGACAGAAAAGTCGGTTCGAGACAAGCTTCTCGCAGGCATCGCCATTGGCTTCACGAAAGCTCGGAATCAGCAGCAGCAACAAGCGGCTCAAGATACTCAAAGCTTTTATGAAGTGGCTACTTGGCAAGACTCTCTGGACAAAGAATTTCATGTGAATCCACGCATTCTTCAAAACTTGAATTCTCCATCGCAGTCCCAGAATGTGCAGATTCCAAAAGTAGAAGAAGATGAAGAGAAGTATCGGAAGCGTCATCCGAGTGAACGAAGTGACATCCTCTTAGACCACTTTGTTCGCAGAACAGACCAAAGGTAAGTCGATAAAAGCTCCCTGAGATGCGCAGAAAAGATGAAGATGAAGCCGAAAGATTCTAACATGTGTTGGCCCATAGACGACATACAAGTCGAAGAATGCAGGCAGTCATGGGGCTTTTAAACGACACTCCTTTCGTGCCTCCCGGCGTACCTCAAGCTTCAGCTCTGAATGGTCCGGGAGAAGGATTACGCCTCTTCCTGCACTCTGCTTGCCGCAAATATGGCTATAGGAAACTTGAACTGGATCTCCTTAAAATTTGGCATGTCAAGGCTTGCCACGATCTCAAGGGCGAACCGCTTGATTCTGCGCCTGTGCTCCCGACTGGGGAGAGCGAATCCCGCGCGAGCCTTGGCGCAAGAGAGGGAAGCCTTGCAATCTATCAGTCTGATGTGTAAGTATCAGCATTTTCTGGAGTTGGGCAAGCTCGAAGGGGGAAAAAAAGCTAACAGAAAGGGAAAAAAAATTTAGACCCGACGAGCACGGCCAAGTCACCACATGGATGTGGCTCAAGATTTGCAGGCCACTGAAGAGTAACGAGCAGTCGGGACACTTTATTGCACCAGATATGCCTGAGGATCAAGAAGCCTGGAACATTATTGCGATCCCAAAGTCACAAGTGACTGTGATTGAGAAAAAAGAGTTCCAAAGTGATGCTCCCAACGAAACAACAAACGGCGACGACAACGTGGAGGGCACAGAGCCGGCTGAATTGAAGAGACCATCAGTACATGTAGCCATGCGGTATAGTCGTGATGGAGTGCCAAGCATGGCATGTTCGGACGAGAAGGGCGAGGTCTATTGCGCGTGGTCCGATTTCCGTCTGGATCTCAACGAAATGCAGTGGGATAATATTCAGGGGGATATGGCGACCAATTCGTGCCTCATATATGCGTTTTCGAAGCCGGGGGTTGGATGGGTTACTGTCCCTCCTGAACAGCCTGAGCAGCCTAAACGATCAAGTGGTGGCGGCGTCCGGCTGCCTTCGAATCTGAACCAAGAAGTGCATTTGGAGGATTGATAGGGCGTATTAATAGATGGTATTTGTTTTGTTTGGGGTATGCTGGCTCTGTTGGCTTTGTAATAACTCTCTTGTTCTTCATCACTTCATTATTGAATACCGAATAGGCCCTGATAGTCACAGCCCCCCCCCACCGTGTCCCTTGAATTACCCCGAGAACTCGCTTTGACGGCTTGCTTCAAGAAGAGCCGTGGTATCGAAAACATTGTGTTTCTTAGTAATGAAGACAATCACGAGGCTCTCATCAAAACCGGCCTCCGAATCGCAATGTTCCTTCAAGCCTCTCAGCAATAACTCTTGGCTTTTGATGGAAAACTTGAGAAAGTTCGCTATGCCGTTGCAGCTGCTTCCAGGTCCGGTTATACTTTCAACCATGTATCTTTCTAAAAGATTTTATTCTTGTCTATGAATGAATCGACTTGCTTTGCCACATCATATCATCAAGTATCGCTACTAGAGTGGACATTAACACTGCCGACGAGGACGATGTGACCGAGATGATCATGTGAATCAGGCATGTCCTAGTTTAGTAGCACGTATGTTACAATCGTAGAACGCTAATGCTGGATATTCTCAGCATACTGATTCTGTTGAATTATTCTCATCTATACACGAAGTCATATATGCCTGGTTGGGTAAAGGAAGTGCTGATACAGCCTTTTGATTGGCACGACGTCGATGACAAATGTCCAGTTGAGAACTTGGGAGAGGCTAAAAGTACCGTTACTTGACAGGGGGGGTAATGGGTGATTGCCATCTGTATGTCTACCATTGTATGTTGCCACGTTGGAATATCTGTATCCTACTTGCGTCTACAAGAACAGATTCGTCAGGTATTACTTGATACTTCTCTTTTGAGTTTTGTTTATAAATGTATCCGGGATTGTTACTGATGTAGGCACCCGTATAACGTCCAACGTGGGGCAAGTCCAAGTACCGCTACTTGCTACCCCTTGGCGGGCCGGGTTAACATTGCACCAGATCCTTTTGGCCTGGAGCTTACAGCACTGCAGCCTCCCCACCAAAGGCCAGGCGTCGTGGGAACTTTTCTAGTGTGCGCCCCTCCAAACCACCGCTTCCACAACCTCAAAAGCTGCCTCGAGCCTCTGCCGGTCCCTGACTCCGAAAAGCAGCTTCTGGAGGCGTGCCGAATCTGATCCAAAGCTCCCTAGAGGTGCCATCTACGCGTCCCATCACCAAAGCCCCGTTTTATCCGCTCGCAGACAGAAACAAAGCCCACCATGCAGGCCCCTGTGTTGGTTATGAGTGTGTATACCTGACATCTACCTTGCCCATCTGCCAGAACAGCATCGCTGGCTTCGTCCCGGCAGGCGAATCGAGATGGCCCTCGGCCTTCTGCAGCTGAGGAGAGTGTTTGCAAGCTAACGCATTGTCTCGCAGACACCAATAGCGGTGAGAGGCAGACTGGAAGGAGAGCTCAGATGTCCAACATTGCTGCCGCCAAGACGTATGCTTCTGCTCCCATCTCCTCCATCAGGCTGTGCAGCCCAACTGACTCGATGCTTCCAATCTAGCGTTGCCGACATCATTCGATCATGTCTCGGACCCAAGGCCATGCTGAAGATGCTGCTCGATCCCATGGGCGGTATCGTCCTGACCAACGACGGCCACGCTATCCTCCGAGAAATCGAAGTCTCCCACCCCGCCGCCAAGAGCATGATCGAGCTCAGCCGGACACAGGACGAAGAAGTCGGCGATGGTACAACCACTGTTATTATTCTAGGTATGTTCGACTCTCTTTTTTCCCACTTCTCGCAGACGTGGCCCAACAGATATATGGGGGGAAGAAAAAAAGGGGGAAGCAGAGGAAGGAGGGGAGAAAAGGGAGGGGCAAGCTGAAGCGACAAAGAATTGATGCTGACTTGACATAGCCGGTGAAATCCTAGCCCAGGCTCTTCCTCAACTCGAGCGCAACATCCACCCCGTGGTCATCATTTCCGCTTTCAAGCGTGCGCTGAAGGATGCCATCGATATCATCGACGAGATCTCCCTGCCGATCGATGTCAACGACGACGATGCCATGGCCAAACTCATCTCCTCCTCGATCGGTACCAAGTTTGTCTCCCGATGGATGGACCAGATGTGCTCCCTTGCTCTAAAGGCCGTGCGAACCGTTACATGGGAAGCTGGCAATGGCAAGACCGAGGTGGACATTAAGCGATATGCGCGTGTCGAGAAAGTTCCTGGTGGCGAGATTGAGGACAGCAGGGTTCTGGACGGACTCATGCTCAACAAGGACATTACGCACCCCAAGATGCGCCGACGCATCGAGAACCCCCGAATCGTCCTTCTGGACTGCCCTCTGGAGTACAAGAAGGGTGAATCACAGACAAACATTGAAATCTCAAAGGAGGAAGACTGGAACCGAATTTTGCAGATTGAGGAGGAGCAGATCAAGATTATGTGCGATGCCATCTTGGCTGTTAAGCCCGACTTGGTCATTACCGAAAAGGGTGTTTCTGGTAAGTGACTCGACAGATGACCATCAGCCATCCCAAAGATGTAGCCTAAGCTAACCATTCCTTCAGATCTGGCCCAGCACTACCTAATGAAGGCCAACATCACAGCCCTTCGCCGAGTCCGTAAGACAGACAACAACAGAATAGCCCGCGCTACGGGTGCCACCATTGTCAACAGAATAGAGGACCTTCAGGAGGCAGACGTCGGTACTCGATGTGGTCTGTTTGAGATTGAGAAGATTGGTGACGAGTACTTCACTTTCCTCACCAAGTGCGAGGACCCCAAGGCCTGCACAATCTTGCTTCGTGGCCCCTCAAAGGATGTCCTCAACGAGATTGAGCGAAATCTTCAGGATGCCATGGGCGTTGCCCGAAATGTCGTGTTCCACCCTCGGTTATCACCTGGCGGTGGCGCCACCGAGATGGCCGTCTCTGTCCGACTGGCTCAGAAGGCCAAGGGCGTAGAGGGAGTCGCGCAGTGGCCGTACAAGGCTATTGCTGACGCACTAGAGGTGATTCCCAGGACGCTGGTGCAGAACGCCGGCAAGTCTCCCGTCCGTGTGTTGACCGAGCTGCGCGCCAAGCAAGCTGAGGGTAAGAGCTCATTCGGTGTCAACGGTGATACCGGCGCCATTGCGGACATGAACGAGTACGGCGTATGGGAGCCTGAGGCTATTAAGCTGCAGAGCCTAAAGACTGCTATCGAGGTATGCTTCCATGATGTCCACCCGACTCCCCTATCCCCTCGAATTAGAGCAATTCGTACTAACTCTTGTGTGACTATTAGGCCGCCTGTTTATTGCTAAGAGTAGACGATATCTGCAGTGCCAAGACGCTGCAGCAGGGTGCCGCTCCCGGAGTTGGAGGCGGTGATGAGTAACGAGCTGGAATTCTGGTATAAGAGAGGAAGAGGGGCAGATAGATACTGTCCTGAGAAGCCTTGATCTGGGCGGACGGCACGCCAGATTTGCTTGGAAAAGGCCATACCCTGTTCTAGCCCTTGGCTGGGACGGACGTGGGAGCATTTTCAGACGAATCTAAAAGGGGACCAAATTATATTTAAAAAAATAGACAATGGTATTAACTACGAGCCGCTGGAAAAAAAGAAAAGGCGACGCATAGATCTATGAAATGGCACTCTATACGGGTATCACTGCTTCTATCTAGTATATTATTACAAGTTACCACCAAACTGTCAAAAGAAACAATTTCGGAGCAACTCTCCTATTTGCTTTCCCTGCTCTTCATTTTTAGTCATCGTCGTGGATGACAAGTCCAACAGGTTCTGAGGCTGGTTTCTCAGTACCATTTCTCTCGGTTCCGTTTTCATCCTTGCTCAATTTTTCGTTTTCCTGAGAACCTCCATTTGGTGTAGCCACCGCTGATGTCTTGCTGCCGTTGCCATCGGTATCCTTTGCGTTATCGTCATTCCCCCCCGCCTCCCTTGCCCTTCTTCGCCTTTCGAGCTTTCGCCTTGTCCCTCTTCTCGCGGTTCTTCCTCGTCCTCTCCTCGTCCTTGCGATCCTTCTCCGTCTTGCCCTTTTCGAAATCGACCTGGTCGCGCTCCCTCTTGACCTCCTCGTCCATCTCCCTCAGCCGCTCATACTCTCGCCTTCGGGCCGCCTTGTAGACGTGGAACTCGCCGGAGCCGGCACCGGCGCTGGAGCCCTGGACGTTGCTAACAATCTCTGGGGGCGGGGGCCGCCGTCTGCCCCCTTCGAGGGAAGACGCTGGCGGAGGGACGCGGATCTCCTGGTCGGGTTTGGCGAAGAGGGCGTCGAGGGAGGCGGCTTGGGCGGAGCCGGGGGTGAGGGCGCGTTTCTTGGTCGGGCGCTTGGAGCGAGGGTCGGCGGAGGTGGGGATGGATTCGGGGCCTTCGGCAGACATGGCGGATGAGAGTAGTCGATGTTCAAGGATTGTTAGTTGTGGTTTGTAGTTTGTAGTTGTGGTGTAGAGGAGTTGAGTTCTGCGTGGACGTCGAATGCGATTGCGACGCGATATGCGACAGAAGAGAGAGATGAATGAGCGCGAGAGAATGGAAGAACAAGAGAAAAGTATTTTGCTCAATGCAGTATAATGGCAGAAGATGGATGCACACAGAGCCGAAGAATGAATTGGCACTGCAGGCCGTAGAGCCAATGTCGAATTTGCCCTTGAGCGTCGGAGCTTTACAGAGTCATCAACGCTTGGATTTGAGGCTGCGCTGCCAAAAATTATTCGGCAGCGTTCAAATACATACTGTACCAAACCGTATAAGCCTTAGCAGGCTGCAGCCGCCGCCAGCAGGGCACTAAACCAAGTGCAGCAGCAGCAGCCTTAAACCGGGGACTGGAGGGGCCATTTTACAAGTTTACGGTAGCATTGACTGATTTGCTTAGATGCGATGCGATGCCATAAGCCGAGATCTGGGCGATTGTGCGTTGCCTGAACGGGGATAGAAGTGGTGACAAATACACATGGCATCGGAACAAGCTCGAGAGAGAAAGAGTCGCCTCTATGTTCTGACTAGAGGCATTCTTTCTTTGGAAGAATTCATTGCCAATCAACATGGGACGCGAGTTTAGCGATTGGATGACATCTTAAAAGGCCCCGAAACTTTGCATCCAAAATGTTCTGGCAGGCTAAAGTCAAGCAGAGGCTACAGTGGCGGAATGGCTCAGGCTGCGCCACACGCTCTTTGCTTGCTCTTCACTGTTTAGCAGCGTTGTTGCTTTCTAATCCAGCCATTCGGTTCTATCGCCCTGAGTTGAAGGTTTCAAGGAGCTCGGCTAGGAGACCATGCAGTTGTCTTCTCTCCACTATGAGGCAAACTCAGGCCAGGTGCTCTACTGGCACATGTTCAGCAGGCTTTGCTAGCCCTGTGCTCCAAGTTGTACTTTTGTAGAGTTGATGAATCACTGTAAAACGGGGATCGCTACGTGTATCCTTGTACCTATTATAAGCCGCCACTCGCACCTTACTGCCATGGCGCCTCCAACGTAACCTTCATAATTTACAACCTTCCACCCATCGATATCCGTCTCCTGCTTTTTTCCATCTCTATTCTTCATCATTCACGGCTCACCCAAGATACGGGCGTCCATCTTGTCGACTCCCCTCAGTCTTCATCCTTTCATCTCTCTGTCTCTCTGAGCCGCCCGATTTCGGGACAGGGGGTGTTTTGGCTCCGGCAGTTGAAACGCAGCAGCGACCAGAATATCATCCCACCAGCAGGCCTGCCAAACGCACCAGCGGCCCCCACCACCGGACCGGCAGCCTATTAGTATCTGCTTATTCCGTTGATCGATCGATCGATTTGGTTTCCCATCTTGAGCCTCAGCATCTCAAGCCGCACGTGCGCAGAGCTCCCACCATGGCCAAGCCGCGATTGATCATCCTCATCCGCCATGCCCAGTCCGAGGGCAACAGTACGTCGTCATTCAGCTTCCGTCTGCATCTCCCCTCCTGCTGACCTGACCGCCCGTGCCAGAGAACCGCGACATCCACCAGACAATCCCCGATCACCGTGTCAAGCTCACGCAGGATGGCTGGGCCCAGGCCCATGAAGCCGGCCGCCGCCTGCGCAAGCTGCTCCGGCCAGACGACACCCTCCACTTCTTCACGTCGCCGTATCGCCGCACACGAGAGACCACCGAGGGCATCTTGTCCACCTTGACCTCGGACGATCCCGGGCCCTCGCCGTACCGCCGGTCCAACATCAAAGTCTACGAGGAGCCCCGTTTGCGCGAGCAAGATTTTGGGAATTTCCAGCCATGTAGCGCTGAAATGGAGCGCATGTGGCAGGAGAGAGCCGACTATGGCCACTTCTTCTATCGTATACCCAACGGAGAGAGCGCTGCAGATGCCTACGACCGTGTTAGTGGCTTCAACGAGAGCTTGTGGCGTCAGTTTGGAGAAGATGACTTTGCCAGCGTATGCGTCTTGGGTGAGTTTTCATTCTGGCGTCCCCAAATTGGGACTTTTTTTTTTTCTACGCATCATCGCAGTACTAACTCGATTGTTCAGTCACTCATGGCCTCATGTCCCGTGTTTTCCTCATGAAGTGGTATCATTTCTCGGTCGAGTATTTCGAGGACCTTCGAAATGTGAATCACTGCGAGTTTCTCATTATGCGCAAGCAAGACAATAGCAAATATCTCTTGGAGAACAATTTGCGTACCTGGTCAGAACTGCGTAGAGAACGCGAAGAACAGCAAATCAAGGAAAAAGAGAAGGAGAAGGGCGTAGAAGGCAAGGCCGACAAGGCTGACAAAGGCGCCAAGGACGAGGTCAAATTGGCGCAGACCAGGAGCTTTGTTGTTACACGTCGTTGGGGAGGCTGTCCCAATGGCTGTAATCATGCTGCTCATTATGAGAGCCATCGAGCGCCAGAAAACCTGCCGCAGCAAGTTGAAAAGACTACCCATGGCAGTAGTGGCACAAATCTGGCCATAAGGAGATTACAACGACATAAATCGACCAATGGCTCCGATGAAGGGGACGCAGACGGCGAAGAATCGTCAAAGGAAATTCCAAGAGAAAAGAAGAAGAAGGTTCACATTGATTTGGCGCGGGCCATTGATGGGACCGTCTCTTCTCCTGACGGCACGCCCTCCTTCATCACGGCAGAGGACCGCATACGCCACATCAAAGCCACCCACATGCATATTGGCCGAGATGGTGGTGGTACATATTCAGGCCATCCCTCTATTGCAGGAAGCGATTCTGATGCTTCAGATGGCGAGACCACACGCCGTCGCATGGGCTCCATAGATTCTCGCACCCATCCCGGTACGGGACTGGCCAATCGCCTTGGAGATGAACCTGAACCACACAGCAGTGCCGCAGACCCCAAGTTGGAAGATTTAGATCAGGCTGAGAAAGAGGACAGAAGCATCAGAGGAAGCGTATACTGAAAAGGTGAAGGGAGGATATGAGACAACTTCCTTGAATAAGCGCAACAGACGAAGCGATATCAACATTTGTTTTCTTTCTTTCTTTTTTGTTGGATACCACTATATAGACCGGATTTCCTGGCTGTATAAATGAAAATAAAAGCGTTGGGCTGCACTGAGTTTGATTGTTTTATGAAATATTGTGTTCACCTTTGATGTCTTTTTGAGAAGCTTTGCCTCTATATAGAGCTCTATGAATGTGACTGGACTGGATGACGCCGGTTACTTATTTGATCCTCACCATTGACAAAACATGATTTCTTTTTCCAATTCGAGGCTTCAGCCAGCTATCTTTTTTGTTACTAACACTTTGCTAAAACAACTCTTATTACTTTCCCTTATAATCCACTGAGTACTTAGTTGTTCTATATTAGCTTGTCAGAGAAGAAAATAAACATGTGGGAATACGCAGAGATCGAATTTCCTTGGTCGATCCCAATCCTTTTTTTCCCCCCTTTGTTTTTGTTTTTGTATTCCTCCTTGACCCGTCCCATCTGTTCATCCCATACCTTTTCCAAGCCAACCCAAAATCCCATCACAATTAGAAATTGAAGAAAAATAATAATAGGCCCTACCCTCATTCTTTTCTCTCCTTTTTTCCGTATTGAAAGCAAAAAAAAGGCCACAATGATTAGATGATTATGTTAGTGCACAAACCCAAATCAAGCAACACCACACAACATAGCACAACATAACACAACACAACACACACGCCGACAAGGCTAAAAAGAAGAAAGTTGAAGAGGACGAAGAAGAAAATGAATGGGTGGGAAAAAAGGAGAATTTGGGGATCGAGGCTAAATAAACCCCATAATATCAACAGAGTAAGTAGTAAAGAAGACATCAAAAAAAAAAAAAAACACGCAGCCATTTTTGCACGCCAGAGCTGTCGCTGCGACCCTACATGCCTCGCTTGCCTCGAGCATATAAAACAAATCAGGCTCCATCCATTCCTAAGTCCTTTATGTAAACATATGCCTTTGTCTTTGCCTAGCCTTTGCCCTAAAAAATGCCTCCCTAGTCTTTGCCTCTGTCTTGCCATTCTGATGCTCAGCGCTAAGAACAGGGTGAGGGAAAAGCAGCTAAAAAGAAAACAACATGGAATAAAAAATACCAAACAGCGAAACATAAACCCCTTTCCGTCTTGCCATCTCGACCTCATGAGTACCGTAGAAATTGTTTCGGGTGATCAAAAACATGTTGAAAGAATCCCCAAGGCATGGTGGTGCTTGCTGTATAATGTGGTATCACAAAATTGCCTGGCTCTTCGGGTTCCATCCAGCCTAATTATGAAGAGCCAGAAAAGAAAGGAAGGGAGAAGAAGAAGAGCTAGGGGGCAAAAAATGAAATATTTCGCCAGTACACCCTCTAAAAAGCCACCAATCACCGTCAATAAAAAGAAAGGGGGGGGGAGGGGGTCCCTTGACTCTTCATTGTAGTAGAATGAAGTCAGAGGTGAACCAAGTTTATAAGAAGTAAGAGAAAAAAGAAAGATAAGGTCATCCAACAGCAAGCTGTTATGATCAGAAAAATCGCGCCATAGCTCTGCTGAGATCAATAAAGTCCACAGGCTTCGTCACGTAATCGCTGAATCCAGCTGCAATGCACTTCTCTTGGACATCCGACATGACGTTTGCAGAAAGGGCAATGATGGGCATCGCTGGATAATTACCCAACAATTCCCACTCGCGAAGTTCGCGGCAGGCCTGGTAGCCATCTTTGCGTGGCATATGTAGATCACACTGCGTCATGTGTTAGCCAAAGAGAAAAATCATACAATCACAAAAGAGAAATTGAAAAAGAGTTTATCAAGCTTACCAGTATGAGAGAGTAATAGCTATGCGGCCTCGATAAGGCTCGATCTAAACACTCCTCTCCGTCCACTGCAATGTCCACATCGAGGCCAACTTTCTTGAGGAATTTCATCATCACTTTCTGGTTGACTGGATTATCTTCCACCAGGAGAATTCGGTAGCCCTTATTGCCCATACGCTTTTGAAGATCCAAGGAGCTGGCCTTTTGGCTCTCCAGCATCTGCTGCGCGGTGGATCTATTCCAGTCCGTGCTCAAATCCCGTATCTTGTCTGGATCGAAGATGACAGCAAAGCGTGACGGTTTGACAGGCTTATAGATGAAATTGACCAGCTTCTCTGAAAAGAGTTTCTCATATTTGGTTCCAGATGCGTATCTCATCACAGCCTGGCGCTGAACGGAGTCTGAAAGGATCAAAATCATTGTGCTGTCCATCTTTTGAGATTTGGTGATTTGATCCATGACACTGATGACTGCCTCTGCTTCGCCTAGATTGATGACAATATGAGAGAACCGGATTGGGTCATCGCCTCCGATGAACTTTTCGGCCTCTTCGACGCTGCCGACAGCAGTTATTTGATGAGGCACATCCTTTGGTAGGGTCATCTCAATGTGCTGTGCAGTAGCTTCGCGACTGTGTGTCTGGGGGCAAATAATCAGTATCAGATACATTGGCGGGCGGAACGCCTCAGATGGGAGCTTCTCTGGCGTCACGCTTCGTGTTACTGAGCTGCGATCGGATGGCATCTCAAGCTTCATTTGCGACAGGTCTTGGCCGCTGGCTTTAGCAGCCTCGCTAAAACGAGCCAGTCCCGTGTTCATCGACGTTATCGACGACCTATCCGTAATGAGCGATTGGCCAGAGTGGGCAGACTGGCTGGAGCTCCCAGTTGAGTCACCTCCAGGGGAAACGAATTCCACATTCGCAAGGCCGGCTTCGTCTCCGCCATGCGCGTGCTGAGTCGGAATAAAAGTCACCGTGGGATCGCTAGGCCGTTCAGTTTCATCTGCTGCTGCTGCCGCCGAAGGTACAGCAGTCGCTGTTGAGCCGGGGCTGCTGGGCACCGGAGGCTGATCTTCGATTGTAGGTAGCGCGCAACGGGTTGTGAATGTGAACGTTGAACCCTTGCCCATGACAGCCGTTCCCTCCATCTTGCCCCCATGAAGCTCAACAAGCTGCCTCGAGATAACTAGGCCAAGTCCACTGCCGCCGTGCTGTCTGGTACTGCTCTCGTCGATCTGACTAAAAGGCTTGAATATGAGAGCCTTTTCCTCCTCTGAGAAGCCCCGACCGGTATCGGTTATAATGAATTCGAGCATGATTTCGTTTTGTCCCACCTTTCCGTCATCACCAGAATATACTTTGCATTGGCTGAAAACTTCGCCTTCTGATGTGAATTTGATAGCATTTCCAATGACATTTAGCAGAACCTGACGAATTCGAACTTTATCTCCCTTTACCCACGTCGGGACATTTGCATCAACGAGATAATTGAGCTCAAGTCGCTTCGCAATGGCCATGGTCGAGACAAGTTCATTGACATCCTCGATCAGCGAACGAGTGTGGAACCATTCGTACCGCAGCTTCATCATTCCGGCATCCACTTTGGACAAATCCAGAATGTCGTTGATAATCATAATCAGGCTGTTTGCACTCGTCTGGATGGTATTGGTGTAGTCGCGCTGCTCTTCATTGAGTGTCGTTTCCTGTAAAAAGCTCACCATGCCCGATATTCCGATAAGCGGAGTACGAATCTCATGAGACATGTTACTCAAGAATCGGCCTTTTGATTCCATAGCCTCTTTCAGCTTCGCCTCAAGGAGCTTGTGATCATTGATATCGGTGGCAGAACCAAAGTAAGAGCTTGCGCCGCTGCCAAAATCGATGGTATCGATCTCAACACAACGAATAAGATGCCACCGATATTCTCCTGTTTTGGAGCGCAATCGGACTTCTGTTGTGTATGATGGCCGGCCGTTCGAGTCAGTCCCGACTTTGATGACGCCTTTTCTGGCCAATTCTGCCAGGTCAGAATTGGCAAGTTGATAGCCTGTCTCTTTATTGGAATTGATTTGCTGACTTGGTGCGCGTTCATGGCCTTGAGGCTCTTTTGGCCGTTCCTTTGCCGCGCCTGTGGGTGTGTTGTCACTCGATCCATAGCTACCGGCGTTACCCTTTCGATTGGATGACTGCGCTGACTGTGAAGAGGGGATGCGGCATCTAGCCAAGTCTTCTGGGTGAACAAAATCCATGAAGCCCAGACGCAGTGCATCTTCAAAACTCTGGCCAGTATAAGACAGCCATTGTTCGTTTGCAAAAGTCACGCCATCCTCCTCTGTAGCAGTGAAAATAATCTGCGGTATCAGATTTGCCAAGAGGCGGTGCTTCGCTTCTGAGGCCTCGACTTCCTGCTGGCGCGCCGCTTTTATCTCGGCGATGCGCTGCTCATGGATATCCAGATAAGACCCTAGGAATTGCACAACGGCTCCTCGCTTGTCCTTGGAAGCTACAGCACGAGCGTAGAACCACCGGTAGACACCATCGAATCTCTTGATTCTCACAGTGCTGGAAAATTGCTCGCCGGTCCGCAGCGAGCGACTCCAAGCAGCGAGATACTCATCGCGTTCATCTGGGTGAATGCTGCCCCATGGATCCGCAGACAAATCTGCCACTGTCTGCCCTCGGTATGACAGGTAACGGCTGTTTACCCAGACGATCTCGCCCGTCTGTGGCAGCGCAACGAAGACTTGGGCGGGTAGCGAGTCAAGAATGAGGCCCTTTAGTTTATCAGACGGCGGCGGCATGTCTGCAGCCGAAGCAATGAATGAATTGCTTCTTTGTAAACTGGTTGCACTAGATGCTAACGTGGGCCGGCTAAGCAGACTAGAACCAGGAGGTAGAGACTGGAAAGTCGAAGCAAAGTCCGCACCGTAGCTGTGAAGCCGGGAATGGCCTGTTTTATACGGGCCCTGCTCGAATTTTGACGATTCAGGAAACCTATCGGCCAACAAGGGGTCAAGATCAACGCTACCATCCAGACTGTTCTGAGAATGGACGTCCTTTTGGTTGAGTTCCTCCGAGCTACCAGTGTGTGTGTCCGCCAACTCGTCACTGTCAACCGTGGCAGCTTGAGAGGTCTGGGGAACTTTGCTGCCGGATAAGCGAGAGGGCCGCACATCTCCAGAAGGATCATCTTTCGACCCAGTCCGAGATCGCTGTGAACCTTGTCTCGCAAGTTTACTGCTGAAATAGCCGCCTGAGGACTGAGAGACTCCTGCGGGGCTCGCCGCGTGCTGACGCTTTTCGGCAAGATAGACTCCAGCGCCGGGTTCCCATCCAGGAGTTCCAATCGGAGAGCCAGTGGCACTCTTGGAGATGCCAGAGTAGTCACTAGGGCTCGTAATGCTCCCAGCCAAGGACTGCTGCAAAGCAGCAGTCTCTTCTGCTGCGAGAAATGCGGAGCTTTCCATGGGCTGTCCGTACGCTGAAACCGCGCCAAATCCAGCAGTGGATGGTCTTCTTCGTTTGAGACCGGCAAGTTCTGTCTCAAGATGGGTATAGTGTCGGCATTGCGAAAAAGATGTGGCAAGGTGCGGCGCAAAATGCTCTAATGAGTGGCGCAGGTTGGAGGGGTACGGAATAACAGGGCTAAGGATGGATAAGATGGCAATTGGAGGAGGTTTATCTTTCTTCTGGCTCTCAAACTCCGTAGAGCGTTGGTGGTGTGTACTCTCGGGCGACTGGCTGCTTCGCGACTGTGACTTCTGGTGCATTGTCGTAGCGTCGAGCCTGAAAGAACGCGGTTGCAATCTGGAGAAAACGACGTTGAAAAGAGGAATGTGCAGAACCGTCCAAGAGTGATCAACACCGATAGCTTCGGGAGGTCGCATGGTGGTATAATCTGTGGGCGTGGGGTCGGGATTAAATGATTCTTCATCAACGGTGGCGTCCGTGAAGAAGGGGTTTTCCTTTGGGTCAGGCCTGACTGCGGGTGACGGGGCTGGAGATTGTGACCATGGCGAGGGGGGGAGCCTGTTCGTACTCCTCATACTTTGGCGTTGGTGGTCTCGGGCTGTCGTCGTCCAATATCGTGTCGCCGAAATGAACCTTGGTCCTGGGGGACGCACGAGCACCAGTCGGACCGGCAAAGATGGACGACAGTTTGGTCGCAGAGTCTGACCGCTTATTCTTGGGTTTCCGCGGCAGCTCGTGGCCAGGTGTCCTGGGGCCAGATTTCAAAACACTGGCTTGCCCTAGTGATGAAGGAGTCGGGGCTGTCGGAGCTGCCGGGGCCAAGTAGGGATAGTTTCTTGTTAGGGCAACAGGCCGCCCGCGTTCCAATACTCTCATGATGCCAGTGTGGTCAATGAGGGGGTCAGCTTCATAGTCAAGAGCCTGAAGGACGGGAAGGACTCTGCCCTGGCCAGTGTATTTGGGCACCAGAGGCGCCTCCCAGCTAGGGATTGGCTGCTGTTGCTGTTGCTCTTCCTCAAGACAGTCATGCTGCTCTAGAGTGCTTTTATTAAGCTTTGTGTGATCATTGTCTCGTTCCGCTGCAGTCTGGATGGATGGGAAATGGGTTTGGCTCCTCAAGTAGCTGGGCCGCTGAGGGGCCATCGTTGGCCCACCTTGCGACCTTTCCTTGTTCTCTTCAAAGGTGGTGAACGAGTGCCGACTAGCAAACGCAGGCCGCTGTGGTCCGTCTAATGGCGTCCCAATGGCGGACTCAGCAAGAGTATCATCGATGGCCTCATTTTCCGTGCTCTGCATGACGCTAGTCCCCCTCGCCAGGTACTCCAGACTTAGATCGTCTTGTTCATGTTCGTTGTATGTGGCCTTTTGCCCCCACGGGACGTTTTCAATGTCGGTAGTGTCGGCGGGGACTGCTAATGTCACACGCTCAGCCTTGTATACTTCTCGCATAACCTGGACGACGGTGCTCCACCAGGCTTCGAGACCTGGCTCGGCGGATAGCATTAACGAGAGATCATAGAGGTTGGGAGTAGGAAAGTCAAAAATCTCAAAAGTCTCGGGCTGCGGGGTGCCTCCTGGTTGAAAGGTCAAAGTCGAAGCGGGGGGTCGATGTCTCTGATAGGACTCTATCGAGCACGCCGCGTTGCTCAAATGCCAAAGTTTGGGAGAAGCGAGAAGAGCCCGCATGGGGAGCAGACGATTGAGGGAGGCTTGAGTGGCCAAAACTTTCAGGTGGCAGAGTCATCCGAGGAAAAGGATAGGAGGGGGTGCTGGCAACAGGCGCTGGGGTGGTGCCCCCTCGAATTGTGTTTCCAGATTCAGTCGATGTAGAAGTGAAGACTGAAGTCGGATAGGGAGAGTTCAATACTGCATCTTCGAGAATGGGTGCTACACGGGCCTTGTCGGGCAAGCCCAGATGCAGTTCCTGGGCGGAGACGTCCCGATGCTCCAGATCGCGGATCAGCTTTTCCCGGTATTCAACAAGCTGCTTCTTCGGTCCACCGGCGGCTGGCAGCTCGTCTTCTGCAGATCCATTAATTACAGAGGAAACAAAGGCAGCGGAGGACGCAGCATTGTGGCTGTCGTCTACCGCATGGATATCAATATCGGCATCGACATCGACACGGTCCTGGCGGTCATCACCGGCACCTCGACCATTCACGTCAGTCGTACGCCGCGGGAAGAAAGGTCTAGAAGAAGTGGAAGAGACCGAGTCCTCAGGGGGGTTTAGGGAAGAGAATGGGTAACTAGAGCGGCGTCCTGCCATTGCGCTTTGGGCACGGGCATGGGCATCTCGATCTTGTGTGGTGCTGGCCGTCACTTGTCCATTTCTCGCAGCGGTCGGGTCGGGAGTGTCAACGGTCCAATGAGCAAAGGATGTGGTGGGCAGCTCCAGTTGCTGCGTCCAGGAGGTTGTCGAGGTGGGAGACGGAGCCTCAGCTTCGGTTGCGGTTGCAGTTTCGGTTGCTGTTGCTGTTGCTGTAGCGGTTGAAGTAGAAGAGGCCGGGGTTGAGAGAGAGGGCGAGAATAGGGCTCTCTTTTCGGCCGAGTAGCTCTGGCGTGGCATGCCTCATGCCTCTTCTCGCAGAAGAGGAATGGCGGTGGATCTCTGAAAGGTCAGGTCGGCAAGTGGGATGCCGCATACGCTGGACAGGGCGGCAGCATCCAAAGCGCAGGATATGCTCAGAAGATCTCGGCAGCGGCCACTGAACTGGTAGATTGAGAAAGGGCGACAAGGCAATAGCGGAGATCGGTCTGGCTGGTGGTGTCTCGCCTCTGTCTTTGCCCCAGTCTGTTCGTGTCGGCCTCTGCTTCTTGGTCGCGGTCTTGATCTCGATTTCGTTGTCTCTTTCTCGCTTTGGTCTCTCAACTTTCTCACTTACTTGTCTTCTCGCTTTGGATGTTTAAATCGTGTTTCTTTCTCTTTTTTGCCTTTTGTTTTCTCTCTGTGCCCTCTGTCCTTGTTTCCTTTTCTTCTTTCTTTTTTAGTCTCCTCCTTCAGTATCGCCCTTTGTGCCTCGCTACGCTGGACAAAACGGTGGTTGTGTGGAGTTGAGGTTGAGTGCGGGAAAAGGACAGTGGTGGTTGTGCCTCCCTGTAGGCCGTAGGGCCTCCTCACACGTCAGAGCAGTGCGTAAGTACAGTACGGTACAGCGAGTGAGTGAGAGCAGGGGGGGGTGGGCAAAACGAGGGGCCAGCTGGACGGGATAGACGCTGCGGCGCGGCTGCCGGCTCCAGCAGCGCTAGAATCAGAGGCTCTCGGGGGGCAGCAAGAGCACAGGTCTGGGCCTGCAGACGCTGCACGGCGCAGGAAAAAGCAGACTGCGAGGCGTCTCAACGGGGGCGCGAGAGAGCTGGGCGGATCAACGATTGCAAAAGTCTGGCGACCCTGCCAAAGAGGCGCTTTTGCTGCCAGAAATGCCCCCCATGTCATCAAAACCCCCAGAAACGCCCCTGGTACATAGCGGCCTGTGTGCCAGGCGCCATCTAGGGGAGCGAAAAAAAAAAAGAGGGTATGACGTAGGTGACGACAGCTGGCATCCATCAGCCCAGGCCTTACGAGCCCCTAGCAAACGCTCGCGGCTAGAGGCCCCACGTCAAGGGGTGGGAAGAGAGGTTTTTTTCCGTGCAAATTGTTTTCCAAGGTTACTTTTGAGAGGCAATGGATACTACTGCGGACTGACTCTTGCCACTATACTAGGTACCCAGGCAGGCATGAGCCAGAGCATTGGTACTGGTACAGAGCACGGCTTTGACAACGCCAATCCGCGGCTATGGGTCTCTCACCAGCAGCTATCGGATCAAGACTATGATGCCAAAACTGCTAGCCAACGCCCCGAGGATCGTGCCGTTACCGCAGCTTTGCCTGAGGGTGCGGTACATTCATGCTTCTGTACAAGCACGACCCCGAACGCCGGCTCCGTTTCGTTCATATCGGTGGCGGGCGGGCCTTGGCCTTGGCCGTTGCGGCGGCATCGTGAAGCTCGCGTGCCTATCATCTAACTTTAAACTGCGACCACGCGGAGCTTTTTTCCAAAGAGCGCCTCCCTGTCTTTGGCTGCTGAGCCGATTGGTACGCCCGCCTTGGCCACCTCTAGAGCAGACGTGTCACTGCCTAGGGATGCTCCGTGCTACAGATTCGCATATGGATGTCCTCGCAGAACGCTATGCTCACAGACACGACGTGTTCCCAGGCAACTGGCAGCTCCATGTATGTCTGGCTTCAGCAGCTTGCTGACTGCTGACCGCTGCCAACATGAGGACGGATGGCTGACCAGCAGAGTCGATGGGGCGGCAAATCCAAGTGGTGAGACAGACGGGAAATGGTATAGAGAGATCGCGATGCTTTGCCGCGTCTGTTGTTCTGCCTGCTTCGATCATGCTCTGCAGGGCCTTGATCTGCTTGTGGCACCAAAGCATGAATGAAGCATGAATCGTGAAGCCATGTGCGCTTGGTCTAAAATGCTGACCGCCGCAGCGATGTAATGGTGCGGGCCGAAGCTGATATGCTGATATGCTGATGGTTTACGTGCATGTACCTCGCCTGAGTTCCAGCTGTGGTGCCACAGCCCTTGGCAGCGCCGCCAAAAGAACGCTACCTTAGTAGTACTAATACCGGAACAAGACTCTTCCCATGTACACACCAGGTACGCTGTGGTACCTGCCTGAGGTACTACTAGTAGTATTCATCGGCGACAGCACCTACTACTAGGTAGGCCACGGAGGCGCAGGTACCTACTACATAGTACCACTCTGTTACACCATCAACATAAAATCGCGTTCTTCGATCCTCCGAAATCAAGATGAACCAACGGCTGCTCGATCCCCTGTCTCCGTCGCTCAACCTCGCCTGGCCCACAATCCAGACGGCCAGCCAGGGGGCCGCTGTGCGTTACGCAGATGGGTCGCTAGCACGGCGGCGAACAGAAGACGTGAGTTTCCATCCATCGGCACCGGCCCAGCCACGAGGCGAAAGCGTCTTTTTTCACTCGAATTTGATCTGGCATCCACACATCCTTTCCCCGGACACCAACTAGCCCTATCCAACAAAGCGCTCCGTGCCGTGATGCTGATGGCTCTCTGCGGCCTTTGCTATTTGGGGCCAAGTCCAATAGGCACATGTAGGCAGGGTACCGACATGAAGGTAGCTGCTGCTGGACTACGGATACCATACACTGGGTATTCCATCATATTGCAACCCACGGCCTCAGCTGTCTGCTAGTTCTTTATCCACAAAGTAGGTACTACTACCCACTGGCTGGTATGCTTCTGAGCATCCATGCGGCGACCCAGATTGCATTAATCTTGGCCCAAGTTGCGACGCCGACGCCGTGCAACCCCTCGCAGGGGGATGGCCAACACCAAAGCTCGAAGCTTCCATGTCAGGCCATGTTGTGACGTACATGCAAATCATGCAAACCTCACACCTGTGACCGCTCTAGCAGGTGCAACGTGAACAAAATGGACCGGCCGATCGGCTGCTGATCGCCTTTGGAGAGGCTCAAGGCTCTCCCCTCCAAGTCTGATGACGGTGTATCGCCATTTGCCTTTGTCTCACAAAAGCTCGGCTTCCTCAAGAAGCCCCCAGTTCCCCGCGGGGCCTGCTGAGTGGACGTCATTTGTGAAGCATGGCCCCGGTGCAGCCGCATCAGACTTCGTATTCTCTTCTCTCCCAACCTAATGAGAGGAAGGGAAAAAAGTTTGCGTTCCCTGGTGAATTCATTGTCATCTCGCTGTTCCCTCTCCCGCCATCGCCCGAAGGTCACATGGCCCTACGACGTGTGTCGCAGCATCGACTCTAGATGACCCCCCGGCTCTCTCATCTGCATATCCTGCCTTAACTTCCAAGGTTGATGTAGATTCCTTTCGGCTACAGGCTTTTCGCCAAACAAAGGTTTATTTTTAGTCGGCTATAATTGGCAAAATTCCCGCTGTGGTATTCCAGCCTACCGGGTGCGTGCTTGGCGAGCCGCGAGGGAGAGCTACAACCGAAATGCTCGAATCTCAACACAACATGAGCCCGGCTTTGGAGGGCTGCGTGGTGACCCATTTAGCCAATATCCAGCAAGCAATAGGGCAGCCCGGTAAATGGTCGAGCGTCAAAATCAGACGCTTCCCATGACCACCAAATCCTAGACTATTCGCTAGTAGCTACTGTTCCCACCTGCGTCCGCAGGCTCCATACCCACCCGATGGCATGCCAAACAATCTACTTCTAGTATTCATCGTCGACGGCCCCCTGTACGCACAGCGACGAGGAGGGTAGGATAGTTATCGGCCACCGATATAAACGGCAGGGAAGGTGATGCTAAGCTTGCCAACACCAAACCCATCTTGGCATTTGATGCAGTGCAAGTACTGCGATCGGTCCGAGCCAGTGAGCCTAGACAGCTAGAATCCAGGGCAGAAGCCAGATGGTAGGCATCAAGCGCCCCAGGGGCATAGCTGTGAGGGCATCGACCCTAAAGGGGTTCAGTTACTGCCAGGTTAAGACAGGTAGGCATGCACAGAGGATGCAGTGTTCCCACCATCCCGATATACTATCGTATGGTCTACCACTATACCGCTCTGCCGCCGCAGCTGACCAAATAGGTAGCTCGCTGACTCGTACGTACAGTTGGTATTACTGCTTCGTAACCTAGTCGTATTTTCTCCCATCGAGAACCTCATCAAAGCTCACGATTTCGACAAATCCCAGGGCAGCGGGAGCATCCTGTCCGGGTCTCCGGCTGTATCCACAATGGCTCATTTGACGACGACCCGCTTTACGCCGGTAGGCAGTGGAATTCTTAAGGTTTCTATACATGCTTGGTGCCGGTCGGATCACGCTACATTCATTTGGAAGAAGAGAAGAAGAGAAGAGAGAAGAGAGGCTGACCACGGTACTAATACTAAGACGTGCGAAGACGATGCCGCTACCCGAGGCTGTTTAGTCACGATGCTGCTGCAGTCAAGGTATAACGAGCACAAGGTCGGGCGAATTGACGTAACAATCCGCTACTAATAAGGGTCGAAAGGGAGTTCAGCCGCACATGCTGTGCTGACCGACAAATTTTCACAGGTACAATAGGGTAGTCGATGGATGCTACCGCAGAAAATTGAAAATTAAAAAAGACCAAAAAGAAGGGGAGAAGAGGTGTAAGAACAACAGGCATAGATACGCAGTACACTGTCAACGCTACCTAGGAGGCTATATGGATATTATGGAAGAGACTAGGTACTTAGAGACTGGTTTCTGCGCTGTAGCTAAGTCTTTCGTTTGAGTATGGGAGTTTGTCTGAGGCTACTGTACGAGACTGATTTGAAAAAAACTAAAATATACAAGTAAGATAAAATCGGCTCGACAAACCAGGGAGGCGCGCTTGCTCCAACGGTGGGTGACGTCGGAAGTTGATTTCGGGATCCACAATTGCGTCGGTGGCGTCCATTGGAGATCCTGGCCGAATCCGTATTGGGGAAGTGGAGCCGATGGAGACACGTGTCGCTCCAATGCAGAGCGTGCTGCGAATGGAAGCGGAAGAGCAGCATTTCTCTGCTTGACGATTCATCACTTCACACGCAGACAGAACTTTTAGGTTTTGCTCTTTTCCGCAAACGACTGCCATATCGCGAGATATACGTGAGCTAAGAAAGCGGTAGCAGTACGAGTACCTGATGGTGGGCCACTTGTAAGGGGTGGATCATGCGATTCCAGTATAACTTCAAGGTTGTACATAGCTACCATTCTAGGCACTGGGGGCTAAGGTAGCCCTGGTAAGAGTGCTCTCAATCCAACTTCTAACGTCCAGAATTGCATGTACAGTACTACATACATCGTAGCTTCGGTGCCCACCCTGGGCATCCGAGATCAACCCTGAAATCGTTCCAGCCGGTATTTCCACAGAGATGGTGATCTGCCAGATAGATCACCGCCGCCAGGAACAGGTTTAGTTTTCTTTTCTTCTTTTCTTTCTAGTAGCATACGTATTTTCTCGTATCTATCTTGACGCGATATTTTGTGCTCCACTTGGGGCCTTCGCCTACCTATATCCTGGAAGACCGCTATGTATGGTACTAAGTCCATGGTACCTTACATAGGCTTGAGATGTCTTCTGGACGGGGAAGAAAAAAAGAAGATCCTCTACCCTGTTATTCTTCGGGAATATCAACCTTACCGCACAAAGGAGAAGAAGGGCGTTTCCGGCTCAGGCAAGCCTTTTCTTCATCTGTCTCTCACTCGGACAACGGCCCACCTGTTAAAATTGGTTTGAACGGCGGCGGCGGACCCTCACCGTTCGGTATCAAAGCTTAGCATGGCTAGTGAGGCGCAGCAGCTTCGTTGAATCAGGAGAATGCGTTACCGCTGCATGGTATAGTCAACGGCGTCAGCGATATTAATGGAGATAATGACTAGTACATAGGCTATTCAATACTGGATATAGATTTACGCGTCCCATTTCCGGCTTGAACTTCAAGTTCTGAGCACATGCATAACAGTGATCAACCCTTCGGCAGTTGTGATATACAATGATGTATTTCTGCGACTGTTATTGCGTAAAGGCATATTTAGTTACATGACGAAGCAAGATAATGAAACACACATTTCTCATTCTAAGTAGAACTTTTGACTTGGTAATGGCCGCTCAAAGCGACAGGCTTGGTCGGCCCAATCCCAGCTTCTGCTTCTGGATCCTAGGATATACTCCGATGACGACGAGAATCGACAAGATGAGCGTCGCCCAGAGCTTCAGCTTGAGTACATTCTTGTTATAATCCGTTCCTGTGGCACTGTTGATGGTCGCCAACAGGAGCAGCAGGACGAAATATCCGCTGAATCGGTGATACTTCCAAATGGCCTTTGCGTTCTCTTCGCCCCCGTACAGCTTCGGCGTAACCAGCATGGTAAACCCGACGAGATATTGTAGAAGAAGCACCACTGCGGTGATGACGCCAAGGTAGGCATGTACGGAGTGAAAGTGCGGGTTGTGGTTCTTCACTTTGTTGTATTCAATGATTGTCACGCCAGCGATGAGAGAAAGCAAGGCCACCACGTTGAGTAGAGCGTGAATACGTTGTCCCCAGCGTTTCTGCTCGAGCGTATGGGTGGGCTGCAAGGAGAGGATGGACTGCACCAGCACCAGAACTGCAAAGGACTGGGCGAGAGGATGCCCTGAGAAGAGGATGAGAGGCTTGGTGAAGACACTGGCCCAGATGAGGATGACGAGAAGCCATATGCCTATTTGCGCAACGATACCGGTGCCTTTTATTTGAAGTTGATGTTAGAACGCAAGTTTGAAGTCAGTTTTGGGATGATTTCGCGTTATTGCGTACCAAGAACTAGATTGTTGAAGGCTGATTTGCCCTCCTCTTGCGTAGCATCTCCAGGGCGGCCGAGGAGTGGTTCGGTCTCGCCACCCGTAAACCCAGTTTCTTCGGCGTCGCTGGGGCGCGTTTCCGGTACGCCTGTAGCACTGGCCATTGTGTTGATTTCAATAGCCCAGAATGTCGGAAATTTGTGGTCCAGTGATGGAAGAAATGTTCAGGAAGATTTGAAGTTGGGAGTATGGAGCTGCGGCACTGCTAAATTGAAAGCTCCGAGAAAATCTAGCTACACGGCAACGTAGAGATGACGGTGGTTGATGATGGCTCTTTATCAGTTTGTTTGTTTGGATCGTACTTTTTGAATCCGTAGATACCAAAGCACCGGCGACCGGGTGAAGAGAAGGAGGAAAGAGAAATTCGCAAAAAGTAACAAGTTGATATAAAGCCACGACAAAGTGGCAACTGGATATTGATGTCGTCCATCCGAGAACAGCACGTCATTGACAGGCGTCCAGGCTAAACAGTCTAGATCCGGGTTGGCAGCCGTGATGGGGCAGGGCGGTAGATAACAGCTTTATCGGGAAGCTGGGCCAATCAGCGCCCTGTGTTTAGCAACCAAATATGGGGGCCGTAGCGCGGGGAGGCGCTGAAGCGAGTGCTGAGACACACGTCGAGGGGCAGCTATCACCATTTTACCTGGCCAGCACGTCAAAAGCGGTGGCATTGGTGGTACGTTGGAAATATGATGGCTGGCGAGAGGCGTGATACGGCGCAACATGGTTCTGTAGCACATTCTCAAATATTCTAGGTGCATCAGGCTTATTATCGTTGAATTCGTTTCGTGCTTTTGCTGAGCGTGGCTATCGGGGTACAGCATATATGTAAGTACTAGGTATGTTAGCATCGGATGCATAACCCAGTTACCAAATGTCTAATAGGTCATCTACGACATGGCCGCCTGTGGGGTCTCAAATCTTAGCTGCCTCTTCCCCGCGCTGGCCTTGCTTCGGGTCTTTTTCTCCCAAGAGGGCCTTACCGTACCAGCTTTATTTCCCGTCCGATCTTTGGTAAGTAGGTAGGCCTCCAATAGGGTGCTCTTCTTAGATTGCGAGAGGAATAGGGTAACAGTCCGCCTATGTGCTAGCACAGGAAGAGGCAGTTGGTCATGCGTGCATCTTGTGCACGCTGGCGAGGGTTGACTTCATAGATTCGCAATCTTAGTGCTCATCAATAAACTGTCATTTGTTCCATTTGCATTATTTAGCTGGTGAAGGTAGAACGACGCCATAACATTGAGATACTGGCAGAATGGCTACTCGCAATTATCTAGCCAGACCTCCACTCACGAGAGATGCCGGCCCGTCTCAACTCGGACGAGTATATGATGTATATATGATGCAGTAGCTGAGGCATGTCTCGATCCTTTGGCTATTTTTTCTCGCTATCAACAGAATAGCAGATGCAAACCTCAATCACTATAGGCATTAGGTAAGTCTAAAGTTGCTGATACCACATAGATGCGCTTCCCCGCTTATCTGCCCGGTTGCCGCCGGGCTACCGCTCCGCAGGCCGGCGTCGGAGGTGGCCGATGTTTAGGTACCTAATTTAGAGGGGGCATGGCCTCCGACCTCTTATCAGGCCGTTGGTGCAACGGAAAGAGAGATCGAATTTCTGATTCCTGGCTCACGAGCAACCTTCAACTCTAGCGTTATATCAGACCGCCTACTGCCCGCTGTCAAACTAATAGCTATTCACAATGTCTTCGTTTGCTGACGAGGTCGAGTATAAGCTGCAAGCCGTCAAGGCCACGCAACTGGGCCCCGATGAGATTGACACGACATTCCGCCCAGCATGCATAGGTACGCTGAATCACCTGTCTCTTCTCACTCTGCTTCGCAAATAACGAGGGGATATCCACTGACACGAGCGTCGACGAACTAGACCTTGTCTCAGCGGGATTGGGCGGCAAGGTCCTTGGGTTTTCGGATCAGTGGTTTGCTGAGGCAGACAACCTCCTAACCCCAACGGCCCCCATTCGCCAGCCGGGCAAAATGGTCTATACCGGAGCCTGGTATGACGGTTGGGAGACAAGACGCCACAATCCCGAAGAGTTCGACTGGGTTGTGATTCGCCTCGGCGTCGCCTCGGGCACTGTTAACGGAGTTGAGGTAGACACGGCCTTTTTTAACGGTAACAATGCTCCCGCCATCTCTGTTGAAGGATGCTTCAGCGACAACGATGACGAGGTTGTTTCATGGAAAGGGGGCCGAGGTAAATGGGAGACAATTCTCGATATTCGGGAATGTGGACCGAGTCAAAGGCACGGCTGGAACCTCAACGAGCCCACAGGCAAGCAGTACACTCACGTGAGGCTCAACATGTATCCCGACGGCGGCATTGCAAGATTCCGCCTGTTCGGGCATGCTGTTCCCGTATTTCCTGAAGACAAGGATGCCGTTTTTGATCTAGCAGCGGCACAAAATGGCGGCATCGCCATCTCATGCAGTGATCAACACTTTGGCTCCAAAGACAACCTGCTGCTACCGGGCCGTGGGAAGGACATGGGCGATGGCTGGGAGACGAAGCGTTCACGAGGCAAGGATCACGTTGACTGGACGATTGTCAAGCTGGGGGCACCAGGATATATCCAGGAATTTGTCGTCGACACTGCACACTTCCGAGGAAACTTTCCTCAAAAGATTACCGTCCACGGTCTGTCGTGGCAAGGAGAGGGAGAGCCCGATATCAAGTCGGGGGGGATGGGTTGAGACTGTGTTGCCGAGCAAGACCGGGCCTGACCAGGAACACAAGTTTGCTTCTGCGGTGGTAGATGTGCCTTTTACTCATGTTAGGCTTACGATGATACCTGATGGAGGAGTAAAGCGATTCCGAGCATTTGGCAAGCGAGCGGTATAGGGCCAGAAGGATTGGCCTTGCACCCCTACGTGCTAACTGGCTGATGGATTTCCATAAAACGCATAACAATATAAACTTTCTTATAAAAAAAGAGTAAACAATCTGTTTTTGGGCTGTGAAAACTTAAAGAATTAATTACTACTCCAAGTACACTGTCTTTTCACCCATAAACCGCCTCTGGTGTCGATTCTTCCAGCGAGTGCCCAGACAGTGTGCGCACGGACCACCCCCGGGGGATGCTCCAGCACCAATATTGACCCGATGACGACCCTACAAGCAGCACTTAGCCCCGGAACTGCTAACAGCAATTGAAAGTGGGTAGGATAGGTAGACCGCTCTCTTGTCCACGACACTTTGCACGCGACTCCAGTCTCGCCTTTTGCTCGAGCAAGCCAGCTGTGGCATCTGATTCGACCGCGATACCGACTCGGGCCAGCAGCTCATCCGTGGCGACCGCATCGGCCAAGTGCAGCAAGCGACGGGACGTCCCATGAGCCAGGCACTCTGGCATTGCCCCTCCTTCCACCATGGATCCTGGGGAATCTGGCAGCGATAATGGCTTCGAGCAACCACGAGCCATTCCCGACGACCTGCCAAAGTCCTTGGACGACCGAAGACATGCTGGCGGCGAATTTACAATGCCCGAGACGGAGATGTACGATGGCTGGCAAGGTGCGTGCCGTGGCGAAAGCGACATCTTTCCCTTCTCCCCCCTTATACTGGTAGCTACCTAGGCAACTAGGTAGCTATCTACGATGGATGCGAAATTTGGCGAATACAAATCAACTCGCTGACATCATACAGGCCAGTCCCAGTTTCTCACCTCGCCAGTGCTAGCGAAGCCGCTCAACTTCGAAAACCTGTCCTTGAACGACACCACCGACCAAGACGATTTCGCTGGCAGCGGCCCAAAAGACAGCGATGCCAGATTGATGGAAATGTTGGCAGCCCAAGCAGCCCACCGCAATGAAGCGGCGCTGGAAGACGAAGATGCCATCATAAACAACGACAAGATGTCCGAGTCTGAGAAGAAGGATATACTACAAAGAGCATTGACTATGGCTGCCAGCAATGGCGATACCGCAAAGGTCAAGAAGCTGCTTGAGGGAGATGCGAAGCCTTTTGTGGACATTAATCTTCCTGATGATGATGGAACTCCGGCACTGATCTACGCCAGTTGTTTTGTTCGTCGCCCCCCCCCGCCCGTGCTATGAGGAGAGGATATCCCATCGTTTTGACATTTGTGCTAACTGATTGAATTAGGGTCACGAGAAGGTTGTCGAGGCTCTGATTGAAGCGGGTGCTAATGTAAACCAGCAGGACCGCAACCAATGGACACCATTTATGTGGGCAATGACAAATCGCCACAAGGTGATATCAAAGCTGCTACTCGATAAGGGAGCATCGTCGGAGCAGAAGACATCATCTGGACGGACGGCTTTTGACTTTGTTCCCCCGGATAGCGATATGTCGTTTTATTTGCACGATAATGGATATAATATTGGGAGTGCGGGTACCATGGGGGATTTCTATAACGCTGGCTTCTCCCAAGACCGGTTCGAGGAAGAAATGGCGGAAAACGAGATGCGGAGACGGCTGATGATGGAGAGCGCTCGTGACCTAGAAGTTGACCTGGGAAATGTTGGAATGGACGATCAACCAGAGGTACGTTTAAAATTGTTACAGTCCAACACTACTTATTGGCAATCTTTGGAGTTTTTCTAACATTCTATTGATCCTTGCTTTTTAAAGCCCGTGGACGAATTTGAAGAAGAGCAACAGGAGTTTGACTGGAGCCGCTGTCTCCACGACCAAATGTTCGTCTTCCAAGAACATGAATTGGGCCGGCTATTGGATATTGTCGTCACCAACATGACTCCTCAGCGGTCGCCATCGCAGAAACCAGTCCCGGCCAACATGATATTCCTCAGTGCCAGATATGCACACTACCATGCTAGCCCGGATCTGCTGAGGAGGCTACTGGTATCTGCCATGGAGTGCATCAATGCCGTAGTTGAAAAGTCCCAGTGGGACATGACTATCCTGGCTTTTTGGATCTCAAACGCGACGCTGCTCCTGCATTATCTCAAAAAAGATGCTGGACTAGTTGAAGCAACCACCGAGTTCCAGGCACAGCTAGCAGAACTGATCAACGAGATATTTGTCCTCATCGTCCGAGACGCCGAAAGACGTCTGGACAAAGTGCTCGACCCTGCCATGCTGGAACACGAGACAATTCCCGGTTTCGAGGACATTGCATTCCAAAACGAATGGAAAATCTTCAAAAGAAAGTCTACGGTTAAGGAGCAGCCCCTCGAGAAGCGCTTCCGTCCGCCGTCCCCGAAACAAAGGGCAAAACCCGCACCTCGAAATGTTACGTCCTTGCTATCATCGACGCTCTTTGTGCTGGATCTCTACGACATCCACTCCGTCATCACGGCACAAATTATCTCCCAGCTCCTCTACTGGCTAGGGTGCGAGCTGTTCAACAGGGTCATGTCCAATCGCAAGTATCTGGCTAGGACAAAGGCAATGCAGATCCGCATGAACGTGTCAATGGTGGAGGACTGGGCGCGAACTAACAACAGACAAGCGGAGCACTATGAGGGCGGTGAGATGAACTCATCGGGCGAAACAACCATGGATGCGGCCAAGCGGCATCTTGCCCCTGTGATCCAACTCCTGCAGTGGCTGCAGTGTTTCTCATCGCTTGACGCTGATGACTTGGAGGCCCTAGTTGGTACTCTCCAGCAGTTGAAGAGAATGACGCCGCAACAGCTGATTCACTCGGCTACGCATTACCGCCCCGAAGTTGGCGAAAAGGGATTGCCCGGTAGCGCCATGAAGTATCTTATTGCCATCCAGAGGGAGGCGGCACTCAAAAAGGACCGACACCAGAGTGGCCAGACTGTGGGTGCAGAAAGTGCCCCAACCACACCTGTGGCGTCCAACTTCAACGGAAACGGGCCTCAAACTCCAAAGAGCGTTCGGATAAAATCGCCGGGTAGCATCAAGGGTGCAGACTCTGACGATGAAGACAGCACTCCCAAGAGTCTGTTGCTGAACCCCGCCTATATGCTACCCTTTGCACTGCCGTCGGTGACGGACATGCTTGTATCGTATGGAGCTGGCTTTGGAGGTGTCAACAGAGAGAGGGAGCGCAAATACATCCCAACTGTTCCACCAGAGTTTTTGGAAAAACTCGAAGTGAATGGCTCTCGCAACCCACCAATGTTTGAGGAGAAGGACTGGGAAAACGAGGAGGTGTGAAGCGTGGGGTGAGCCTGCTGGAGAATGAGATATGAAGTCGAAGAGGGGAGAGATGGATATTCTTGATTGGCTGAACCGGATACAACATCCATTCACAAAGGGTTTTCACCCAACAGGCCAAAAGGGAAAAAAAAGAAGACCATATATAGAAAGCAACATCTACGGTTTATTGCACATTGAACGAGTATATGACGATTCCGACTGAGCGGCTACCGCAATTTGTTTATCGACGCATCTGAATTTTCAGCTGCTCATTTGAAAGGGAAGCAGTGGATTGAAAAAGTGACGTGAAGATTTTTTTTTCTCTTTTTTTTTTCTCTTTTTTTTTCTCTTCTTTATTTTACCCCCTTCTTCTTGTTGTTTTGTCTACGTATGTCTTGTTTCTTTTTTTGCTGCTTTTGCTACTTCTGCATTGGGAAAGGATGAGCCGAGGACAATATGCGAGGGGAGTAGAGCTAAGAGACGTCTTTCCAACACGCATGAAAAGAGAGGGGAGCAGGGGTCATGGTTTAAGGAAGAGAGACAGCGTGGCAAGCACTGAGAGGAGGAGAGAGGGGAAAACAGTTCATGGATAATGCATGCTTGGATGACTAGTAGGAGAAGGAAGGACTCTGACTCTTGTGTCCGGAAAAGGATACCGTTCCGATGATGCATATGTACGTTTTGTAATTCCGGAGGTTCAGTTGTTTGAACGTTTACAAGCCCCCCCTTTTTTTATTCTTTCTTTTTATCTCTACATACTATTTTTGTACTACTTAATTCATACTTTCACACTACATAGGTACTGGGCTATATTCTTGTATTAGGCCGAGAGGGAAGAAAGAAAAGATTGTTTCCTCTTTTTTGTGCTCTCCTCTCCATCGTACTGATAAAGTTGGTTAATAATGAGCGTTGGCTATATAAGACCAGAGGAGAAAAAAAAGGCTCTAACGGTCCGGAGAGGGGCGGCCGCAAGGCTTTCAGTTTTTTTTTGGGCCGCCGGGGAGGTGGACCTAGCCGGGATGCTTTTGGAGCCCCACTAATAGCGGGATGGCGATTTGTTTACAGAAAGCCACGTTTGAATGAGAGAAGCCAGTAAGGGTAAGAAGGTGGTCAATTAATTTAATTTTTTTCTTCTTCTTCGTAGGTGGACGCTATTGGTCTTTTTTCGGGAATGTGATGTGTCATTGCCATGGGGTGATTCTTTTCACGATAAGAGTGAAGTTTTTTTTTTTTTTTTTTTTTTTGCTTTTTACTGGGATTGACCCTGCTGAAAGTGGTTGCTTTGTTGTTGGGGTGGTATTGGGCTGGATTCTGGATATGCGAGGGAGGATTAGCGAGCAGTAGATTGTAATGCTAGTGGTAGTAGGTATAGCATAGAGAAAGTAGATGTTTGCTTTTTTTTTTTTTTTTTACGTCTTTTTCTGACTTGGGTCTACGATAAAGTCATCGATTGGCAAAAAGGCGGCTTACATTTTGGGGGTTACCAAAGATCAATCGAGAGCTACTCTGGGTACATGTACATGTACTCTATACTTGTGGCTTCTTATTTGGCCGTCTTAACCGCCTATTAGACTAAATATCTAGCCATCTATCAATGTCAGGCAGGATTCTATGCCAAGGTCGCACATATTACGTGGATGGCAAGCAAGCAATAAACGGGCAGCAATTGGGGGCCTCGTTGAAGACGTCGGTGCTTGGCCTCCCTCGAGCTGAGGATTCCCGCCCACGGCACATAATATGTGTGCGTGTGTGTGTGTGTGCCCTTTTTGAAGAACAAGAGGTAGAAAAAAAAGGACCACAAAACCCGTCAATGGGCTGACGGGTAGGACAGAGTCGTAGTACGGCCGAGGGCAACGGAAAATTAAGGCACTCGGTACCTGAGAGGGGGGAACCTCGCAATACTCCTACGAGGTGCCACATCCACACACACCAGAGGGATGAAAACGAAGAAAAATACGACGCAAACTCAATTGAGAAAATATCAAAAAAAAAAAAAAAAGAGGGAGGGATGGGACGGCATAACGATTGCCGAACTGGCTGGACCCCCTCTCCATGTCTCCCTTGCATTGCCGTCTGACTGGCTTCGGAATAGCACCTCAATGCTAGTCCAGGTACATGCAGCAGGATTGCGTGCTGTGCCGCCGTTGAGCGTTTGCTCTGCCTGCACGGTGCCGGGCTGTGCCCATTATGAAGCAACAAGTGTATATAGAGATTGATAAGGCCGAGATAGAGATGGCAAAATATCCCGGGGGAAAAAAAAACGTGGCAGACATAGTTTGACAGGGGATGGAAATGCAAATCAGTCGGGCGAACATGCTTCGTAGCCAAAAGCTCAAGCTTCAATGGTTTGAAAAAAAGGCCGCAGTGCTCCAAAGTATGCTTGTTTATGACTCGTCTCTTCCGCCGGCAACCTGCCTACCTCCGGGTACCTTGCATATGCTGAGATCCAAATGGGCAGAGGCGGTTGTGACAAGTGACGATCCTTGCATGAGACGGCAGCCTCTTTGTTTGTCTTGTTCTTCTTCTCTTCTCGCTTCATAGCTGTTGGCTATTAGTAGTGCACATAGCAATAGTACGACTACGGATACCTGGTTCAAGGCCATCCATCTCCTCACTTCCCGTGCCGGTGGCGAATGGGCTGAAAAGATACTAGCCGAGGTGTCCAACAGCTGCAAGAGCTGAGCGAGAGAACCGAGGGAGGGAGGGGCCTCATTTTACTTGCTGCGATGCGCTGCGATGCGATGCAAGTGTGTGATAGCATGTATGTTCCTGCATCCGCGGGGTCCCATCCGGAGTGAAACCCGTTTTTGCTCAAAGTGCGCGTGTATATACGTGTCTCTCCATGGGCTTTCTTTTGCTTGACTTTCCAGGAACAAGGCAGCCTACCTATTTAGCTTTGCATATGCAGCCATTCATCCGGGCTCCTTCGTTGCGGCCGTTGGAGGAGGAGGAGGGGTGCATATACGAGGCTATCTCGATGCACACTGATCTTATCCGCGGCTGGCAGTTTACTGGTAGGATCAATTGATCCCTGGGTGGAAACTTGGTCCTCTCTTTTCTTCCGCTTAGGTGTCCTTGGGCACCAGCTGCCGAGAGCTCCATCACCTCGCTCGGATAGGTGCCGAATGGAGTTGAGACCAAATAGGCATTGCGCTGTGTTTTGTAACACTCGACAGAACAAGTCCGTCTGGGATGGGACAAGTGCGTCCTGTCATTTGGCGTGCCCGCCTGCCCGATGCCGCAGAAGGCACCAAATCTGCGCCGTTTGCTTGGTCTTTGCTCTCGCCAAGCGGCTTTTGGAGCGGCGGGCAGCCGAAGACGAAGAGGCGGTGGGCGGTGGGCGCTGAGTGCATGTGTGCTGGGCATTGAAGACCAAAAGCGTCGCGATCCTTCAGGCACAGGCCGTCTTGAGGCCTGAAGGCATGGCCGATTTCCTGTTGTTGGACGTGGACGCTAATGAGCAGCGCCGGCTTCCCAGCAGTCTGGTACATGTAGCCTGTAGGTTGTCGGCCACTAGCGGTACTAGTAGTATAGTAGCCTGGAGCAGTTATCAGTAGCCGCGATTACAGCACCCCGGCCAGCAACAGCTTCAGCTTACATCGAACAGATAGACAGGCACGCCATTAGGTGCCGTTGCTAGCTGTTGCCCGATGGCTGAAAAGTGAAAAAAAAAAGGAACAGCACCTAACAAGACAAAATAGCCCCCGGCACGCACTAGACCCCTGTCCCGCCACTCATCGTCGGGCCTCTCTAGCCGCATCTTAGCGTCTCTGCCGCGATCCCCGATTGGACTGCCTTTTTACTCGCGGTGCGCCGGAACCACGCACCACAGCCTCTGTCTCTTCTTTCTCTTCTCTTCTCTGCTCTGTTCTTGTGCCACTTGGTGAGCTATTCAGCCCATCTTGCCGAGTGGACGAACCCGTCTGATGGCCCCGTGAATGTACATCCGAGCTGCATGTACCTGCATGCAAACATGGCGTTAGGCTTCACCATTGCCGTCGTGCAGAACCCTTGTATCAAGTGTGTACGTGTACTTGTACAGCACGAGAGAATATGCGATGAACGCCGAATGAACATTGCGGCACATGCGTAGCACATGGCGCTTTGAGCCACTTTCCCACTCCCGTGGACTTGACAAACTCTCTGGCATCTGCGCTGCAAGGGACCATCGCCGTACATACACATATGCAGGCATGTAAAAATTCTCATGCTGCTCTGGCCTGTATAGGTAGAAAAAGAAAGGAGAGTCTCGCTCTCTTCTTCCTTTTTCGTCCTCTTCCTCTTCCCTTTTATTCCTCGTCTGTCGCTCTAGTTTTCAGCTCATATACCACCTTCTTTTGCACTTGCATGCTGATTCGCCGCGCTCCCCAAGGCTCATGTCTCAGCTCCATCTTGCTTTTTGTCTGCAAGGGATATACCATTTGCTCACTTAGCTGGAGGCGCTTCTCCAGACGGGAAGAGGCCGGCCCCCCCCCAGCAATTCACTCACTTATACACTTGGCAACCCCAGATCTCGAATCTCTAGATCTTCATATAACTCTCCAGCATCACCTCCCTTTTTTTTCTTGTACTCATCAATCTCCATCAGACTCCATCAGACTCGCTCAGGCATCTTGTGCATGTTTGGTGCTGCAGAGAGTCGCACCAGGGGCTGAGAGTTACTGTCAACGCTCTCTCTTACACCGACTCTGCCTGTACACATCCATCATATTAGAGCTGCATCCCGCCTACCCGCTGTGATTGTGCACTGCACCGCAGACTTCCCTTTACGCTGTTACGACTTTATGATTTCAACGAGTGCCACGTCAACGCTCGAATCTGCTGCTTTTCGTTTCCTTCATTTATAGCTCTCTGCTCTTTTCTCTTTTCTCGCTCTTACGCTCTTACGCCCATACTCTCTCACTCTCTCGCTCATTCACTCACTCCTTTCTCTCGCCTATTCATTTCGCCCTCTCTATCCTCCCTCCTTCCTCAGGCATCATTCATCTATCCATTCACTTATTCGTTTACCTCGCCTTCAATACCTTCAATTAGCCCATCCATCGCCTCAGCCATCTCCGTACCCGCCGTTATCTGAATTGCCTGCGAGACTCTCGCTTCATACATCTTATCTCGGCGAACATCAAACGCAGCTTCCGAGGGAAGGACCAAGCCAAGGCCTGAATTGCCGACTTCGCCCTCGCTACTCTCTGCACTTTCGCATCCCAGAGAGCATTTATTGACTGGCTCTCGCAACCCACGACAGCCCTCAAACTGGCTGTCTCACGCTTCACCAAGCTGCTCGATCGCTTGATTCGAAGCTTCCACTTGGACAGCGCCAAAAGTACCAGGGATATCAAAGCCAACAGCATCAGCAAGCCGTATCCGTCTCTTTCAGAAGGTTCCAGCGGCCATTCAGCACCTCCACCACGCCCAGAAAGAGCCATGGCCTTTAGATCGATCCGCTCAAGAAGCACCTCCAGATCGCGGCGATCTGCTGACCCCAATACCATTGGCGTTCGCTACGAAAAGACGATCCAGGCAGAGCCTCCCATCCCGCTGCCGCCTAGAAATCCATCGCGCAGCACCGTCCGGACGCTATCCATACGGTCATCTGCGTCGTCTCCCTCTCCTTCGGTGTATGAGAGTCTGTCTCTCTACTCGCCCAGCCTCGTCGTCGTTGCACCGCCCACGGAAGAGCATCCGGCACTAAGAACGCCAGTTCGGCAAGCAAAACTCAATCACGAGAGCTGGAAGCGAGACTCGGGTCACGCGCCCACGCCGACTTCGGCAACCACCATTTATGAAGAAGATTGCGAGGAAGAGGAAGAAGAAAGAAGAAAAGACGAAACGGCGGAGAAGACCGACAATACCTCGTCTGGCCCCAACCACTCTCCACCTCGGTCAACCAACATCGACGCTCCTGTCGATTCCGACGCTGTGCCACCGCAGTCTGTCCCGCAGTCTGTCCCACAGTCTCAGCACGGGACAGTTGTCGGCCCAGTGCCGGGTGGTTGGCAGAGTTCGAGAGGTGAGACAGTCGTTAGTAGGCCAGCCGCGTCTGCGCCGTCCCCTTGCCTGAAAAAACTCGACACTGCGAGCGGTGCTCAACACCCATCAACACCTTCTCCATTGCCATCGCCAGCCTCGCCTAAGCGACAGCGCTTCCTGCAGCGTCTTAGCGTCTGCTCGTCTGCGCCGGCAAAGGGGAAATTAGGCCTGGCAGTGGGCGAGGGATCGCCTACCGCAAACGCAAACGCGCCGCCAATGCAGCCCCTGATGCGGGGCTCGCAGCCGCCCCCAGCACCCACTCATAAGCAGCCACAGCGGTCGTCGCCCGGCAATGCAGAAACGTCGTCTCTCGCACTGCGAGCTCGAATCCGGGCGCAAGCAACAGCATCACTGCCAACCGCTGCCTCTCCGGCCCACGAAGACGCCCGCTTCGCTCCTCTGGGCGTCTCCATCCCGACGGACAGCCTCCTCGAGGATGATTTTATGGCCACACTGTCCTTTTCGAATCGCGGGAGCATCATGTTCGGCGGGCGACGCGCAGGACCGCTAGGCCTCGACGGGGCCAGTGACGCCGCAACAGGCGATGCCTTTCCTTCTGCGCCTTCGACGCCCACCCATGCACGATCTGGCAGCGCCAGCGCCGGCATCGATCGCCTCGAATCCTACGCCGGCGCAAATGCTTCGAATCCCGCGCTGCACGCGCCCTTGCCACCGCCGCCCGACATTCGTGTCTTGACGTCCGACATCGAGAAGGAGTCCCAAAAGGTGAGATCGCTCTATGGAGTCGGCGATGCCATCAATTGGGAGGATGGCGCAAGGCACTCGTACTGCGAACCTTTGGAGCCTACCCCAGAGCTTCCAGCAGAGGAGGACGGGAATGACTCGTATGGCTTTCCCTCAACGATTCCTGGCGTCGTGCGTTTCCAAGGCGCCTGCTTCCCTCCTTTGTGCTCGGAGCATCTTTCTTGCTAACACTTGCCCGTTTTCAATAGCATTCTACCGCCTCCCATTCCTGTTTGGGGGACTCCAAGATCCGTAAGATCTGCAAGCTCTTCGGTTCACTTTGATTACAGACGGGACACAGAGCTGGCGGGCGGCTTGGAAGACTGGGAAGATATTGACGGTGCCAGTGTGGACCGATATGGCTTCATCTCCGCTCCTCGGCCGCGATCACGGCTTGGTACACCGACGGAAATGAAATCCGCCCAGTTCTCGCCAAGGCGGAGGCTACAGAAGAGAGAACTGACGGGCCTGTCACCCTTGGGCCCGAGCAGGAAGATGTCAGCGAGGTCACTTAATACGCAAAACTCAGAAATGTCTACAGCATCGAAGCGCTCTTCGCGATCAGTCATCCGACAGGCCAGCAACCTACTACCTCACAACCGAGACCGGCGATGGCTAGACGAGGCCGGCGATATGCTGACGCTGCCACCCAGCCTCCAGGACGCTGCAGAAGAAGCCCAGATTGAGAGAATATCGGAAACGCTGAAGCGCAAAGAGTGGGAGAGATCGGAAAAGTGGCGCAAGATGGCCAAGGTTGTCCGAAAGGGCGGCCAAGGCGAAGGCATGGAGTTTGAGTTTGATAAGAAGAACCCGAAGCTTATTGAGCGAACGTGGAAAGGGATTCCCGATCGCTGGCGTGCTGCCGCCTGGTGGTCATTTCTTGCCAGTTCCGCCATGGACCACGAGAGCTATGCTTCGGAAGAAGACATTGTCTCCTCATTCCACCACCTGTTGGAACAAAGCTCGCCAGACGACGTGCAGATTGACCTCGACGTCCCGCGGACCATTAGCAGGCACATCATGTTTCGTAAAAGATACCGTGGCGGCCAGCGACTGCTGTTCCGCGTCTTGCACTGCTTATCAATCTACTTTCCAGAGACTGGCTATGTTCAAGGCATGGCATCTTTGGCGGCGACGCTGCTCTGCTACTTTGACGAAGAAAAGTGCTTTGTCATGCTGGTGCGCTTGTGGCAATTACGAGGCCTTGATCGCTTATATCGCCCGGGCTTTGAGGGCCTGATGAAGGCGCTACACGAGTTTGATGAGACTTGGCTCAATAAGGACGTAGCCAAGAGACTGGTGAGTGTGTTGGCAGCGCTACAAGATCTGAATTTCTCTAAACTTTGACTCTTGGAACTAACATCTCATGGGTATAGACCGAACTCAGCGTAGATATAACTGCGTATGGTACACGATGGTATCTTACTCTCTTCAACCTTTCCATTCCGTTTCCAGCTCAGCTGCGAGTCTGGGATGTCTTTCTGCTGCTAGGAGATAGTGCAGCCGAGCCGGCCGTTTCCATCACCTCCAGCGACAGTGAGACGACTCCGCCAACAGGACTCGATATTCTGCACGCCACCAGTGCTGCCTTGGTACAGGCCCTCCGCGAGGTGCTCCTGGATTCGGATTTTGAGAATGCGATGAAAGCCCTGACATCATGGATTCCCATCAAGGACGAGGATCTTCTGATGAAGGTAGCCAAAGCAGAGTGGAAGTCGCATCAAGGCAAGAAGAAGACGTAGCACGCTTGCCCCCCCCCCCCCCCCCCCCCCAAGAGCATCACCTCCTCGATAGGGCAAAAGCTGACATTGCCCTGTTACTGTCCATAAAAGTCTTTCCTTTGTGTGTTTTTCCCCTTTGTGCTTTCTTTTTCTTTATTTAGCACAGGGGAACGGGATATTTAGCTTTTCTCTAGCTACCCCCCCCCCCCCCCTTCTTCTGTCGCTTCAAATTCCGCACCTCCCGATACCCCCCCTCCTTTTGTTTCGTTACCGATACCCTCAATTAATGGCAGACGGGCCTATTTGACACCCCTCTTCACACACAGTCTCCTTTGTTCCTGACATATCGCCATTACTTTTTGCTTCAGTTTGTTTTTCTGTCTCTCTTGCTTCTCTTGCTTCTCATTTTCCCCTTGATATACCAGGATTCGGGACAGGGTGGCGTAGAGCGGGCGTATGGTGCGCCCTCAGTTATGGATACCCTTCTGTCACGGAGGCGTTTTGTTCTTTTTCTTTTCAAGCAGCGGGTAGTTAGAAATGGTTGGCGATCTATTTTGGCCAAATTTGGTATGGAGGGAATATCCCGACGGGATCTGCCTGGCGGGCGGTAGCGGGCAGATGTTGTGAGGGTGCTCCTGGGTTACTTGATATAAAACGGATAGCAATGGAAATTACCCATTACTAGTATGTACTAATACAGATGGAGATTGTTGGAATTCCAGTTTCTACAAACTTTGAGCCTCTCTATTTGGCACCCTGTAAGCACTTGAGCATGATGAAATTTTGGGCAGCAAGAATCGAGAGCGTAACCGACGGCGCTGACGAAGCCAGGAACTGGCCTCTGGGAGGGAATCTGGGAGACGGTCGCACGTGAGATTCCGCAATCGACTCGCTTCGAGAGCTGTTCCGTCACTTATCCTTGCCGGCTTCCCATGGAGGTTAGTGCTTGTTTCTCACTTGTAGGTCTTCTTCAAGACTGGATTAGCTGGATAGCAGGACTTGTGATGTGTACAAGTAAGCCTTTTTTCGTTTGGAGTAGCGTGCTCCGCTGTAGAATCTTCATAGTCTTTGCATACGCGTAAAGAAGAGTTGGAATTCGTATCAAATCTGTCGTATCGATGGTTATACGAATTATGAGGACTACGTACCTAATATTAGTCAGTTGTCACATGCCTTGTCCCATGTCTATTTTTCACTTTTCTTATATAGTACCCCCCCTCTCCCTACCCCCCTGTTGTAATCTCTCTTGGAATGTTGGGATTAGACGAGAGGAAAGAGGGGGCGATTTCCCGGGTTCAGAGAGTAAAAAAAAAAAAAAAAAAGGACAGAATACAGAAATGTGAGTTGTTACAGGTCTGAAAAGATACAATGTAAGATTACGGGAATTGGGAGGGGGCCCAAGCCAGGGGGGGGGGGAAGAAAGGATACGGGAGTTTGGTAGTTGAGATGGGAGAAGGATGACAAAAGTTCTGGAAGATGAGGGGGTACTGTAGGGGAGGGATAGAGACGATTGTGATGATGCTGTAGTAGTAATGGTAGTATATACTGTACAAGTACAAGGAAGAAGGGGGTGTGTAGGTATGAGATGACGGGCTTTGGCCCTATTTTTGGTGTAAGTGAGTATTTACAAGTGGAGATTTGATGTTATTGTTGTTAGTTTGAAGCTGCCATGTGGAAGAGGGCGAAGAAAACGTGAGTTTCGCATGGCAAGTCATCATTTTTTTTGCTTTTTATTTCTCGAAAAGCTGCTTCTTCTGCTGTGTCGTGCTCTCTCTGCCTTCTGCCCTCATCGTTGGTTGTAAAATTGTTGGTTGCGTATAAAACTAGCATCTACCCGTCCCACAGGGGTTTTTAAAAAAAGGATCCCCCCAAAAAATGGCCTGATTTCTTCTTTTTTTGGGGATTTATTCGCTTATCCCTTCCCTTGCCCCTGGAAGTTTTTTTTTTTTCTTCTTCTTTCGTGTCGGAAGGATCCCGTTGGGATTATACCTATACCGAATACAACGCTGTTAAAGTTCCAACGGCCTGGTCTCTGGGGAGGGGGATGTGCCCAAAAATGGAACGAACGAACAGGGGAGGGAGGGGGGGCCAGTATGTAGAATACAGGTACGAGAGAGGGTTTCGCTACCTTACACAGTATACAGTAAGAGTACCTAATAGGATTATGCAAGATACAAAGACGGGAAAACCCCCCCCTGGAAGCTTTTCTCTTGCCGTTTACCAGATTAAGCCTCGTTCCCGATTTTTTTTTTTTTTTTATTTCCCTCCTTGTGTGTACCTGTTTTTTTGCCCGTGTCCCCTCCTCCCCGGATTGGGTTTGACGTCCGGGAAAAGCGGGTTACGAATCGGGTATCGCACCGAGTGCCCGTTCCAAAAAAAAAAAATGCTTGGCTTTGTGTGAATGAGTTGTGTGTGAAGTGTCTTTTTTGGAAAGATGTTTTTACGGTTCAGATAATGGGGCGGGAAGCATTATTACTAGATTGACTCGTTTGATCGATTCTTCTTCCATTTACGAAGAAGCAAAGTCGTATTTAGAGTACTTACCAACGTACATTGCTTGAGCTTCTTCCTCCCTTTATCCGTGCCAATACAGTTAGCTGACAGGCCTTGGCACGGAAGAAAGAATCTGCCCGAGTCTAAATTTGGACATGTCATGTAAAAGACCCCAAGGTTTTGCTGTCCTTTTCTTTTTTCTTTCTTTTTCAGCTGAGAAAGAGGTCGAAGTGGCAGACGGGACCAACACATAGTATGTGCCCTTTTTTGGGCATTCTCCCTTTTGGTCCTCATTTTCCTATTTCATACCTAAATACTAGAGGACTAAACGCGGTTTGGCACTTCTGCCAAATGAAATGCTACTTTCGTATATACGACCGCTACCACTTCTTGTAACACGGTCAAGATTAAGACCAAAATAGAGAAAGACAAAAGAAAGGCCGCTTAATAAGAACGTTTGCTTACATAGGCTACAAGTACCTTATACGAAATACGAAATACCACGTAGTAAAATAGCGCCAATGCTTCAGAACATTCAAGTTGCTAGATAGACACCAGGTACAGTTGCATCAATGCTTCGTTCAATACCACCTTTACGCCCGTCCAAGGAGGTGGAGCGCGAGATTAAAAAGTGACAGTTCGGGGTCGCACTTCAGCTAATACCTACAGTACTAGTGCTTTCTTCATCTTTATTTCTTCTCTTCCTTTCACCATCTTTCCTCTCATTCTGCCTCTCTCTCCGTATTAGGTATGGCTGGTTAGCTGTCATTTTGCACTTCCCCCTGCGAACCGAAAAAGAAAAAAAAATCCCAAAATAATCAAATCTAAGCCCAATCTCGGTCTGACATTTGCACGCACGCCCTCGGCCCTGAGCCCTGTTTAAACCGGGGCCCGCTAAAAAACAAACAAGTACAGCAAATTCCACTGTCCCTAGAAGAGGGCGAGGTGTCTGTCTTTTCTTTTGGTCCACGCCAAGCTCCGAGAGCTCTCCAATGGGTCACGGCATACGTACTAGAAGGAACCATTGAAAGCTTTTTACATACTGTACTATACTGTAGCAACTACCCCTGCTAGTAGGTTAGCGGTTAGCGGTTAGTGGTCTCTTACCGTCCAGAGATCAGCTTATACTGCTATACACAAGAATTCCAGGCTACTGCCAACAAAAAAACAACCCTCGGCGATGCTCCGTAGCGATACCCGGTTTTAGTGTAATCTTTCTGAAACAGCCTCTCTTCTCTTCCCTCTTTCGCTCTCGTCGTTTCTCTCTCGTTTGCCTAGTACAGTCCTTGGCTTTCCCGAAAAAGTAAGAAGCCCCAAGAGAGAGATCACGGAGAAAGTGGTCCGCATTTTTCTTTTTCCATACAAGGGCAGCTAGCTTTTTGCTAAGCGGTTTACGAAGCGCCAGATGCAGACAAGAGAACCATGTGCCGCTCCCCTGACTTGTAACACCGAGGCACGATAGACTTCCTCAATCAGTACATACTTGTACAACAGGTGCTCGTACGAGTACAGATGCCCAAAAAGAAAGATGAAATAAAATCCTCCTTTTGGGCTCTCTAAAACGCCCGCAAAGCATAAATCCTTACCCGGGCCATGGTGCCCAAACTGTCTGGTATCCAGGGGTGTCCCTCAAAAAGCCCCGAGGCATTGCCTGCATTGTACGGAGTACATGCCATGTGTCTATAACGGGCGTCGTTTGTTACCCAATCCAAGTTTCCGTTTCTGAGCTCTGCCTCATTCATCCGAAAATCAATTTAATTGAGATGGAACAATTTCCAATTCGATCATACTAGTATATTACCCCCAAGCGGTAAATACTATACAAAAGGGGGAAGAGGAAAAACAAAGTCAAAAAAAAACTCTCTTCTCCACCAACTCTCTGATCATCATGGGGCAGCCCAGGCACTACTGCCAGGTACGCCCGTCTAATGCAGGACACAAAGCTTACTGTGTAAAGCACACAATAGATATCATGTGTTGCTTTGATACTAGCTGTATAGTAATACTACCTAATACCTAGCGGTAGCAATTACTACTTCCAGAGAAACAAAACAAAAAAACAGAACTCAATCACTTACATAGGTATAAATATTCGCACCCTGGCAACCTTGTTCTTGACACTTGCTGGCTCCTGCTTGGCGTCACATCCCTGCACACGCAAAGCTGCCTCGTCCAAAATATTACAGGACCTCGCATCTTCCGAAACGCTGCTCCTCTTCTCTCGTCACATCGCCGTTACCATATCGTGCTGCCCCCCCTTGTCCTGCACTGATTCAGCATCCCTACTTGGGCGATATATCGAGATAGGCAATGCATGTGCCTCCTTGTCCGTAGACACCGCCACTTGCTGCTACAGCAACACCACCAAATGCTGCTGCTACCACATGCCAGCAAACGTCGGCACTGCTGCCACCACCCACAATGGCTCCAGCCCTGCTCGGAATCCGGATGGGTCTTACGCGGCTGCGCCGATATCATATGACCGATCGCTCAAGTGCCCTCTGTTTCGGGTCCGATGCCCGTTCTTGCGAGGTCCTTTTCACGGCAGTAAGCAGGGCTGCTGAGCTTGTACCATCCCCATGGGTCATCTGTTTCATCTACTTTGGACGTGCCCGTGATTGGCAACCCGCAAGCCCCTGTACAACCAACCGTCGTCGTTTGCGCTTGCGTTTCTCACTGCCTAAGTCGTAAAAGTAAGCTCCGATGATGAGAACTTGTTCCAATGGACCCAACAGCCTTTTATTTCGCTTGTTCACAGCTGCCTCGTCAAAAATATCAACACTAGTAAATCCTGCTTTGTGCTGCCGTGCAAAACCAATCCAGTAAAACATCATGTGCATACACCGCCGTTGAGTGCTGCTGAAACTGCATCCTTGCTCAGCTGGGGCCATGCGGTAGTTGCTCCTAATTCAACATTTTTTTCCCGTCCTCTCTTCTTCCCTCCCTTCTTCGCCCCTGGATACATACACACATAATCCTACCAATACACTTTTTTAACCATATGCAATTCGAAAGAGTCCCAGTTCCACACCACCCATTGTAACAATAAAAGAATAAACGAAAAAAACGGAATAAGAAAAGAATAAGAGAGAAAAAACGCCCATGTCTTGCAAGTCTCCAAAAAGAAACTTATGTTATCCGACAGCCGTTCTAGTCTTTGAAACGTAATGCTCAAACCGGCTCATTCATGCTCCAGTAGTAGTTGTGGAAGTTCAAAGAGGGTTCTGCGAGGATAGTGCCCGACGTATGCAAAATCAAATATACAGTAAAAGCCGATCGAAGCCAAACCGGCCGGCTATGATCGTAGAACGGAAAAGAGTCAAAAGGGGCTAAGGAAAAAAGCGCAGAAATATGCAGTAGGGCCGTTGAAGATGCCATAGAGAGTAAGAGAGAGAGGTCTTAAAACGGTGCCGTGGCCGTTTACTCCGTGGCTTTAGTGGATGTCACTAGCCGGTCATCCGAAGGCATCCTGGGAGTTGTCATCCGCATGATTTAATCCGACTCGAATCATTCCTTCATTCACGCACTCCCAGCACCTCATGGTCGAGACCTCGGGTCGGCTTCTCCTTGGGGCAGAGGCGGCTCTCCACCCCTCTCGCCAGCTCTTTGGTCTCCTGGTCCCCTGGCGCGTGGCATCGGCGTCGGTGGCTCAAGCCGTGGTGGTTGAGGACCTTGCCTTGGCAGTCCGCCAGAGTCGTCAGGTTCGCGGGATAGCAGCGAGGAAACTGACTGCTTTACGCTCCTTGATTCCTCTCTCTCTCGTGGCGTAGGGCCCCATGAAGAAGCTTGCGGTGGGGTCCTTGCTCGGGGTCGATCTGGATCCTCGCTATACATCTGATTTGAGGGCCGATACCATGATACGTCGCTCCGTTGACGTTTGTGCGATCTTCGGCTGGGTGATGCGGGATTGGAAGAGCTGGCTTGCGCAAAGGGTGGAGGCGATCGGAATCGGTCTTCGCTTGGAGCTCTTGGTACCTGCTGGGACACTCCTCCAGTCGTTTTTCGCTTTTTCTGAGCCTCTCCTATTGACAACGGCACACATCCAAGTTAGCTTTTAAAGAGAGTCTCGTTTTCTCTTGAATTTTGACGAACCAGAGGGTGATCCCGGCCGGTTCGAGCTGCTCCCGCTCTGCGTTGCCGGTGGCTGCCAGTGGTGAAAGTAGATTGATGGGCTCGTATCGTGCTGAGATGACTGCGACGGCGTGTGCGAATGCCCTTGATGACCTTGATAAGGTGGCATCACGGGCGTCGGTCCTTGCCCTGGGGGTTGAGGAGGATTCCCCATGCCTGCCGTGTTTGATACTACTCCCATCGGTCGTCCAATAACACCAGAGACGGTCTGACCTCTTGGCCTTGTTGGCGAGCCTGGATATTGTGCATATCCGCCAGGTCCCTGAACTGGGGTCACCTGCGCTGGAGAAGTGGCATACACTACTCCATGACTAGGAACCATGGGCTCCCTTGGGTGATCTGGCGAGTGCGGCCTTTGTGGTGGAAGTAGCTGGGGGTGGTGGCTTTGGGCCGGAGCCATGAACTGCTGTGCCCATTCGAGAGCGGCCTGGGGGAGCGTTCCCCCGCTTCCCATACCAGCAAAGACCAGAGGGACAATGGGGGGCGGGATACCGCCGTTCAGAGAAGCTCGCAGAATATCCATTTCAATCCTCCTCTGCTCTAGACGTAAAGTTTCTTGTCTAGTCTTCTCCTCTTCCTGCCTCGTCTTCTCCTCTTCTGTTTTGGCCTGAAGCCAAGTCTTCATGGATTCCTCAGCGCCTTGCCATTGCTGCGGCGGAGGAGGCAGGCCAGCTGAAGGTGAAGGCCATGGTTGTTGCGCCTGGTGGGAGGTCGGGGCCAGCGGTGGTGGAGGAGGTGGTTGAGAATGATGTGGCGGCGGCGGCGGAGGGCCAACGGAGGAAGGCTGTTGTGGGGGCAGAGTCATGGCTGCCGGCGGAGGCAGACCACGATGCGAAGTAGACATGGGCTGGACCGGGCTGTTCTGAGAGACAAGATACGGTTTAAAAGAAGGATCTTGGTGGTTCAAGGGAGGAGAGGGTCGGGAGGTGGAGGGCGGAGTTGGCAAATCATGGACGGACTTGTAGCCGTATGTCGTCGATTGCTGCTTGATGGTGAGCATCATCACATATGCCGTGAGTTACTGGAGTGTATGCATGTGTTTAAGTAGGCATTTGAAGGTAGTAAAAGAGCCTGGGGCAGGGCATGCAAGAATCAAAGATTTGTAACAGTCAAAGTCATAAACGAGAGTACGAGCAGGGAAGACTGGGTTATAAAAGCTGGGGGCGAAAGCAAGGGATAGAGAATCAAGAGAAGACGAAGAGAGAAGAGCAGGAAGACGGGAAGCTGTGGAGGCGTACGCAGTGGATATATTACTTTTTGTGTTATATGTCGAAGCGTGGGCTGGATGGAGGTGACGACTAGCTCAAGAGTAGCTGTGGCTGTCGGCTGGGGCAGAACGCTCGAGGATAAGCTAAGTACCCTTATTGGGAGTAGTTGTGGTGTCAACAGAGCCTGTATACTCGGTACAGGTAAGAAGGCAGATAGAGTGAGGGCTGAAGAAACCCTGTCGGGCACATGCAGGCTATCCAGTATCAGAGATTGAGGTCCGTCCGCTCCTTGCGTGTACAAAGTACATACGCTACCCGTACAGGTAGTGTTTCCTAGAATGGAGACAGAGCACCGCGGGACGGAATTGGCCAACGAGGGGCTCGCGCAGGGGGGGGGCTGCCAACGGTCAAAAAGTAAAGGCAAGACAGTCAGAAACAGGACAGCGCCAGGACCTGAGAGCACCGGCAAGACTAGCAGGAGTGAACAGCGACAAGGGCCGGAGCGGGCACCGTGCCACTGTGGAGAAGGCGTGTAGTCGATTCCACTAGTGAGAGGATGTGTGCACGTATCAGAGTATATGATCTGATTAGGGAATCGATGGGACGTCGACTAACAGGGTGAGGAGGGAGGGCGTGCCGTTTCAGAAAGGGAGTGTGACAAAGTAGGGCGGGGGGGTCGAAAAAATAAAAATCTCAGCCAAGCTTGATGAACTGGCGGGAAACAGAGCAGAGACGGACGTGGAGGGAATTAGATCGAGTCAAATAGAACAAGGGACGAAAGTGTATGTAGAGGACGGGAAAAGAAAGGGAAATAGTAAATACCACAAACTGCAGCGCAGAGGTCTCTCTCTTTCTCTCTCTTGACCAGTTAGAAGACTCAAGTCAGTAGCAGCACACTACCCAGGTGATGATGGTCAAACAAGCTGATGAAAGGCGAGGAAATTACACAACGGCATCAAAACAAGACAAGACAAAACCATGACGGAGGAAGATGGATAGCAATCATAACATACCTGATAGACACCATCGACCATGTGGCAAAGGGCAGAGATAGCAATTACCATGGCAACAGACAGAACTGAGAGATGGTGTCTGTCGAATGCGGGGGATTGGTTATACCGATGTACGTGTAGGGTCTGTAGACGCATAACTGTAAGCCGTCAAGGCAGACGAGAAGATGCCAACGAATCGGCTGGATGAGGCACTAGATGAGAGAAACAAGGTTAACTAAGTGGGCAAAAAATCGAACCTTCCAACAGCATGTCCCTTGATAAGACTAGTTTGAAAAGAGAAACCCTCCCATTGGAGAGCTAGGCAGACAGGATGGAAGGCAAGCAGGCAAGCAAAGGCAGGGAGCGTTGCAGCTCCAGGATCTTTGTGTGCCTGTGAGCGGCTGCTGCAGCTGCGCGTCTGGGGAGATGAGCAGGAATACCTAGTACATACATGGCGATAGAGGGGCTACTCAATATGCGAGTGCCCTGCGTGCTGCGGTAGGGAATACACGGCTTTGCGTGGCTACTCCATATTGGGCTTCGGAAGTGCTCCGTGCTGTGATGCAAAAAGGCTGTGCTGCGTGTGCTGGAAGACAGCTCGGGAGGCAAATGGGCGACGTCTCGCGCGCCCGACCCAATTGACGTGGGCGTGGCCTTTGCTTGCCTGTGGCTGCCACGAGCATGGGGCGCCTTGGAGTTGCAAAAGATTCGTCCGCCATGCTTGTGCTACCGGCACGGAGACTCAAGGGAGCAGCAGCAGATCTCCTGGCTCCGTCTTACTCGCCCACTAGAGAGCTGCCTTCTGGAGCTACCCTCTGCCCGGATGAGGCAGATGTCGCGCTTGCGAGAGCCACAGGGCTCTAAGAGTGGAGGAAGAGAGGGGTTGGTGGCGGCTTGGCTGGGCCATTTTCGCTTGCTGCTGCTATAACTCTTGTTTATTAGCTGAGCACGGGTGCAAGATACGGAGACTTGCCTTTTTGCTTAGGCTGAATGGCTTACCTATTGAGGTTCTGGCCTTGCCGTGTCTTGACTAGGACCAGGTCGGTTCAGGGCCGGCTCTCGTCTCGAGATGGATGCGCCATAGCACCGTGCATATGTACGCCGTAAGTAGCTACATTCTGGCTGGGCCGGCTCTGCGTGCGTATCGAGGTACTGTACTCGGCATCTGTGGCCGTGCGGTGTTTGGATGCAGGTGCGCGTGTATGCACGCCATGTTTGTTGTTTTCCTGTTGTTTTTGTTGATGTTGATGCTGCCGTGTACTGTACGAGGGACGAGTGCTGTTGTTGTCGTCGCTGTCACGTTATCGCCATGTCTCCGGTGGGACTTTCTCCAACGTCTTTAAGCTTGCAATTTCGATCTCGCTTCGTTATCGATACGACTAGCAGTGACGTCTTTTGTCTCTCCCCAGCATTTTGCAATTGTAGAAGGTGCCAGTGCTCTGGATGGATGTAACTTTTGAATACATTATTTTCCTTTCTTATTTCTCATCCTCGTTTTACCAACAGAACAGTGCGTTGATCTTCTCATGCGCTAGACTGTACCCCGAAGCACTTACTCACTCGGCTACTGGCGTTTGGAGAAACGTGGGATACGATAACACCAAGAGGGTGTACGGGGCGCCGCAGAGCTACCAGGTTCTGCATAGAACATGCTTCTAACGCCAGGCATAGGTAGCGGGATACTTGGGCACAATATGTCTAGGCTCGTCCAGATGCGTGGCAGAGTGTATGCGACATGCCTCTACGCTCTAGGTCAGCAGGTAACACCTCCTACCACTTTCATTGAATCTAGCAAACTGCTCGGCCCTCCAGCTGACAACCATCCTCCCAAGAAAAGCGACACGTAATGCTAATGCCACAATTTCTGGCTGCTGCGGACAACAATAGCTCTGTATTCTACCGACAATTCACTGGCCTTCAGCATTGTGGCGGGGTTGCAATGGCTTTCGCAAGCTGGGGGCAAAAGCAGAAAGCATGGATGCCATTGGGTTGGTTGCAAGGTAGGGCTGTTGTGGATGCCGGGTTTATAGGCTACTGCGTCTGCCAGGGAGGCAAAAGGCCGATCCGACTAGGAAGCGGCGACGGAAGTGCGTACAAAAGCGACTGACTCATTGATGGGGAATTAAATCACGACCTTGTGAGTGTGGCTTGCTGTCCGCTTTACACCCCCCCTTTACTTACATACCTGTATCTATTGCAGAACGACTGACTACCATTCGTGAGTTTTACCCAAAGAGAGGACCTCGTTGTGGAGAGGCTTAGATTCCTTCATGATGCAGTAGCAATGCTCTAGACTTTCCCTATTGAGCTGTGTTGGACCATGGGCAAGCCAAGCCTTGTTAATGCGGAACCAGTTGTCGACGTGGGCCAGCTCTGGGTGGCTGAAAAGACAGCTTGACGCTGAGCTGTCACCGCCTTCGGCTCCGCCAAACACGCAAAGCCAAAACTGGATATGCTTGTTTAGAGAAGGTGAAGACAATAACGCACAACTAAGTACCCCGAACGTATACCTATACGCAGGATAGGGAACAGTCTAAAATAACGACAAGCCAGGGTAGGCAACGAATATGGGGAATATAAGGCCGTGTGTGGGCTATACTACATACTACTACTAGTATATAGTAATACTAGTAGTAGTAGTAGTAGTAGTAGTATAGGTATTTCGAGTAGATCGACTTATCCATATGGAAGCACGGAATAGTATCAGGACCAGGTTAGTGTTCTTCTCGTACAAGTTCGGACATTGTATGAGCGGTGTTCCACTTCCTCCTCTGCGTTTTGCTGATGCAACAGCTATAGTAGTACGTACGAATGGCGGTGGCTGATACCATGCTGATACCCTTGTACAACAGTGTTTATCTTCTAAAAAGCGTTGATGATACGATGAATATGGTGCATCTGCCGTGAGATGTCATCCTCGCGCGCAAGAATCGCCCACATCGCCCACCGGCGGGCCGAAAAACAAGATGCTAGATATGATACACACTGGTAGCTTCTTAGAGAGGGAATCAAAGAAGCGCCTCTACAAGTACCTCTCTACTACCTAGTCGGATGTTCATCTGCTATCCTACTAGTACTACTACCGCTGGTAGCACGTACGATGTAGCAGTCATGACATGCTTGAAGATGCGCGGCTAGTCATTTATTAGCATCTCCTTGCAGAGACCGCTAAATAGCGGAAGTTGTTGAGATGCGGGCTCGCAACGCAAGACAGGCATAGAGAGCCCAGACGACTGCCTACCTGTACAAACGTTCTTTGTACATGCCCTCAAGCTCATATTAACACAAGCTCCTAGCACGCAAGCGTATCTACAACTTATGCACGTGTAGGGAGGCCAGATATATTGGGGGCAGAAACAAACAGGTATATGGAGACAAAAGTACGGAGTACGGAGACAGCGGGCGGAGCAGATACTGCATAGAAACAACAACTCGAGCCGATCCATGTAGGACTCGACCGGGGTGACACATCTCAAACTGACGGTCTCATCCAGTAATAATCCGGTGCTATCATGGATGCCAGTAGCACCGCTTATTGCTTTCAACATGCTCTTCGTGGTTTGTACAAAGGCGTGCTTTGCTTCGTACACGTACATTCAAATGCACACAATCGCAACACACTCACATCAGAGAGGCCCGCAAAACGCTAGCTGTTGCCTCTTTGCTTTGACTAGCAGGCAGCACAACTGCTATAAGGCACGCTGCGCGTTTATGTAATGCGCTGTGCTCTCTTTTCGCTCGGGCCAGGGCCAGGGTTCCGTTGAGACCAATCTCGAGCCTCCAGCTTCCGAGCAAATGCGCGCGGATGGACGACCCGATCTGCACGTCTAACGGAGTAGGAGTGAACGACCTTGTCCATGAGGGGCTCCCAAGCCTCGCCAGAACCGCCTAGCAGCTTTCCGTGCGTCTGCCTGCATGCATGGATGCATAATAAGGCCATTGATACATACAGGTAGCACTGCGTACGAGCATTCCCATCCAGGATACGCCTCCTTTCGACTCAAAACAAAGCTCTCACATGTACCACTACGGCAATGAGGTTGCTGGCCGCATGGGACGATGTCCTGCCGCTATACTCGCGCACCTACTTGTATCAGACTGGTACTTGTGCGTCTCCATCTCCAAGTATGGATACGGCCTCCCTGCTTGCGCTAGCACGCGGTCCTCAGCTCTCGTCGGCCTTCTATTTTAAAACGTCGAGTAATCTGCACATGCACATCCCTCTTCCAAGCAACCTGGGCCGCATCCACGGCCGCGCCATGAGCCGTCTCATGATCCAAGACAAGCCCAACGTCGTCCGCACCGATGAGAGAGATACGAAGCAGTCAGCCGGGGAAAATAAACCGAAAAGCCGCACTAAACTTGTTGCACCCTTGTGAGCCGAGGAGGCGGCGGCGTGTCTTAGACCCTTCCTTTTCCGATTCAGCTTTGTGCTACTGCCATCTACTTGGAACCAGTGAAATTCCAGGGCGCTACTCGCGTGTGTCCCCTGCTAAACTTTTGGTGTGTGTCGTTTGAAGACTCTACTGCACTTATATGGTATGTGCCTTAATAACACAAAAAGGTGTGCGAGGGAAGAGGGGAGGCATGCGAGCATCATCAAGCCGCGTAGCATTTCCATTTTGAGAGGAAACAACAAGAGGGTAAACTAAAAAGCCCTCAATACAATGGCTCCTCGCTTAGCTTTGCCAAGTCATGGTACTAACGCTGCTATTTGTCTCCAGCATTGCTGCTTTATGTTTTATGCTGAGGCGCATACCTACTTGCACTGGTGTATAAGTGAGTCTCGGCCACGGACACTTTGCACATTACCTCCCTCCACTGCGAAAACGTCTCCTTACTGCAGTTCTAATGCTACTACGAGCACCTGCAGCGATATTATCGCCATGGTACCACTGCTAGTAGCAGTACTACGAAGCAACGCATCTGCAGCTTGCATTAGGATGCTTGGCCGCGATCCAATGAGGATCCTCAGACGGCATCTTTCAAACCTCAGAGTTTCGGCAGACCCCACTCGATTTAGCGTTTTTCCGCAGTCGGCATTTTCCGTGCTAAGAAGAGAACGATGAACATGTGGCAAAGCATGGAGAGACAAGTCATTGTTGCCGCATTCATCTGCATCTCTTCCAGGCTAGGGCATTTTGTCTACTGCAAACAAGAGCATCCTATCCGCTGTTTGCCAGAACTAACCAAGTACTGTACGTGGACTCAAATACTGGGCATGATACGATACAGCATCCCTCCAATGACGCTTGGAGGAATGGCCTGTAGCTGGCCTAGTCGTTTACATCCCACTTTGATCGTCACGACTTTTGCTCCAAGAATAGGTCTCCACCGGCGGTAAATCAAGCTGTAACCATTCGTCGCAGTTCACGTCGTCGTACGGATACAAGGCCGCTCGCAATAGCCGAGTATTGCTCCGCAGCAGCCACGGGCGACGGTGACCTTGTCCTTCCCCACCGGGCAGGTACCCCGTTGCAAGATACCGTACTACTAGTATATACGACAGCAACTCAGTACATGCAAGGTACTTTGGTTGGAGCTGCCAGCAAAAGTTAGATGCTCATTGGCTACTGCGCCTCCCACATGCCGTCAACCTCTCGGTGCAGGAACGATGTAATGGTGCTACGTCCAATTCCGTCATGGCCCTCCAAAGCGAGCACATGCTTCGGGATGAGCTTCTTGTTCCTTTATACTTCCAGCCTGAGGCATGTCAGTTCTGGATCTGGACTCAGCAAGGCAGCAAGGCATCCTGTAGGGGGACCTTGTTGCGGATACGAAATAGGCGTGGGTTGATACGGCCGCTCGTATCCCAAAACCAACGATTTTCTCGATCAACACCCTCTTCCTTACCGGGCCAAGACGTCTAATCCGGGTTGGATTAATTAGTGCTGTTGAGAGGATACAGGCCGTTTTGAATAGTCGACCCATTGCTACAGTGGAGAAACATACAAAACCATGCTCTCTTCGTGTGGTTCAAAGAAGGAGGCGTGTGGATTGACAGTAAGTATGGCCAAGAATATCATCGCCCTGGAAGCCAGGTACTGTGACAAAAGGGTTTCCCAGCCACCCCTACTTACACAGCCTGACTCTAGGCTCTATGGCTTGACATCGACGACTGGCTCCCTTTTGCCGAAACTGGGACGAAACGGTTTCACAAAGGGCGAAAATAGTTGTCTTGTGGCACTTCGCCTTCGCGCTCCTGCGGCTCGGCCTCGCTGCATTCGTGACTAGGCTCTGTCCGAACTTCTGGCTGTTTACGCTCTCGGCAGCCATGATCGAGATCAGGACCCGTTTAGTTTCTCAGCACGACCTAGATAGTCTCAAGCTAGCATCGAGCCTCTCCCATCACGCCACCAGACTTGATAGACTCCAACCCTGCCGGAAGTAGCCCGCGGGCCTCGATCTAGGTTAGACGATCATGGTTTTCTTTTCTCGGGCAGCGACTCTGTGCTCATCTCCATGTTAGCCCGCTATATCTTGGTCTTCCGTGAGGCTCAGAATCCTCCTAGCTTTGATGGCTGCATGACTGCTAGTGCCGTACTGTTGGCATAAGATCATCTCATCTCAGCAAATGCCGGCACAATGCCGCACGTGGCTCCGAAAGCCATGTGTGAACGGGTCAACTACAGGCAATAAGTATTATTAGAAAAGTCTTCATTTGTTTCGAAGTATCAACAGGCACTTGCAGCACACAAAAACTCGCTCGTTTTGAACATGTTTCTCGGCAACAAATTTCCACTGCAGCCCACCTCAGCCGTACCAGACTTGGCAACACTATTCAGATACTATTACTACGCCTTCAGCTCGGTAGTAGTTTTATATCAAGTTTCCACATTACCATCCCACTGGGAATTGGGCTTTTGGCGCCGGTAACCGCCAGTCGCCCTCGGGCCAGCGGCCTTGGCGGCAGATAGGCAACAAGCCGACCAATGAAACATGGCCTCTGTTGCTTTCTTCGAAGCTTGTGTTGGCCCAGTGGCGAGTTGATCCCATTCCCCATTCCTAGCCATTGAGTGTTCTTACTAAACTCAGCCCGGAGCTTATTGTCAAGGCCACCGTTATTCCAGGCGTGGACCAACAGCATGTGCTAGTAGACACAGCAGTTGCTTCATAAGGACGTGGTGCAGGATAAGCGGAAACGGGACGAGGTTGCTCACACTGAGAAGCGGCAGACTACTCTCCCCGCATTCGCCACACCCTCAGGTTGAATAGACTTTTTTCTTCATCCTCAACTTCATTTGTCTTGGAACCCTCTAACCTTGAATGAACAGGAAGCAGAAAGTAAGCCAAGCAAGCCACGTACCATACCGGATTTGAGCGAGTGCTTAAGCAAAGACCCGAACCTACCTGACAATGCCGCAATCCACCACTCAATGGCCGAGTTTCAGTTAAATTAAAACAGCCATTCCTTCCTTTCTAATTTGTCACTTGAATACAGTTCCATACTAGCACGCTCATAGAAATGGCCTGATAATCCACTATCCGATTGGATCAGCCTCAGACGGGATGTGCCCAGAGCAGGCATTGTTGCAGCCAACGTATATCGGATTCGTCGAAAGAATTTTCATTTACCCTTGGCCGCTGCCCCAAATAGGACAAAGCCCATTTCTCCTCTGCCCTTGGACTACCTACTTGGGTATATGGGCCACCAACCTCAGCTCCGGTCCGCAAAGCCAAGACAAACAGCGGGTTGGGCTGGATTCGCTATTATGACGCTGTTGGCCGCTACACATCAGGCTCGACGGCACACAGCATATAGAAGGGTGTGATTTGTTTCGTCTTAGTAGTGTTACCACAGATCTTTCCTGCATGATTGGCAAATGCAAACGGCATTTTTTGCAGCTCTTGATACTACGCCAATAACATGACTGCATATACGTCTACCCGGGCTATGTGGATCCACCCGAAGTCTTTAGCTTTTGTGACTTCTGCAACTTGGAAAGCTTCAGCACAAAGGCAGTATACTTCTTACAAGCTGGTCTACAGTATCTACATTGCCGGGCCGAACGGAACGGCAACTTAGTAGCCAACAAGCAGGCGGAGCAGTAACCTGAACCAGGGTTTTTCAGCTGTCTGTTACCCCTGGCCCTTACACCCTCAGCTGCAGATAACCGAGATACAATCGTTGCATCGCCGTAACTATCCTGGGCCACGCTGAAGAACTTTGGATTTCATACGGGCACCATTGGACAGCCAAACACAACCTACCGAAGTCAATTGATGACCAACATGTTCATGACTTGTGGCAAAACTGTGGATAAGAAACGGGGTCACCGTCAACTAGGTATTGAGCAATAGCTAACCACAACAGTTCTCGCATCTTACTTCAGCGATAGAATCCTCATGTGTTGCATAATATTTTTGTTGGCTAGAGTGATGGAAACCTGCAGCCACACGCGAAGACCCACACAACGCTAGAGCAGGAGACGATACTAATGGATAATGCTAATAAATACAGCCCAACAGTATTTACTCTTTATTTCCCTCACGGCTAGAGGATGGTAGGGTGCAGCCACAGAGGATCCGTTGTCCATAGTTCCTCTCAATGGAGTAGGTGCCGCCGGGAAAATCTCCCATGTTACGCGCCTTGAGTCGAGAGAAATCAGATCATGGTGCATCGTTGACTCAAACGCCCATGCTGTGGCTGCGAATAGCTACTATATGCAAGCCCTACTCCGTATACTACGCCAGATACAAGTTAGAGACCGGTAGCATTTTCAGGCGCTCTCGCACAGCGGCATCCAACCACGGACTCGGCCCCGAGCAGAAGACAAATCGGTTCCTGATAATCAGCGGCATATAGGACAAGGTTTTTGCCTACTGTCTCAGCTTTTCTGGTCTACGCCCAAGATACCTGTCCGGCTGAGTCGGTTTATCCGATGGATTTGAGAATATAGATGTTAGAATCACGCCCCTTTCCAACCCGGCTCCCGTTTATTATGACAAACTCTCTTTCAGTTGGCGCAGCAGTATCTCTGCCGTCTACCTTTCAAAAGGAAGAGTACAAAACAAGTATACTCGCTGGCTACCCTTCGATGTGAAGTAGCCGAGCTGCCGCTATCCTTGTTCTCTGTTGTGGGAGAGACGACAAATTGCAAGCTACCGTTGCCAATTTCTCCACCACACATAACCGCAGCTCGATGGCCGCTACTGTGCTTCATAGGGCGATGGCTTGCTTCATGGCACATGCAAGTGCGATTTCCGCGTGTGGAACGTTTGCTCCCCCATTGTTTGTCCGGTGGGATGGAGCGCAGCCCTTGTTTAGCTGGGAGGCTGGCAAGTGGCATCTCGCACCACCCAGATGCTATATCCCGACAAACTCTATACTATATTCATCTAGTTCGCGCCCTCAGGCGTACAAGTAAGGGACTTGGCCCTGCTACATAAGCCGCATCTCGTTGAGCTTCGCTACTACTGCTACAACCGCCACTACTATTACTAGTATAGTAGCTTCAGACCCTCCCCTTGCTCTATGCAGGTCTCTCTGCCCTTCGCCACACCAAGACTATTGGTTCCTAATATATTGGAGCGTGGCTTTTAGAGCCTCCTCCCTTGCGTGACGATGCTCCGCTGCTAAATGAAGAACGAAAACCGGCCCCCGACCAGTGTATGGCCAGTGGACTGATGTGAGTGAATATATCGCCTGGCGCGGCGCCTTCTAGTCTATACACAAGATCACCATTCCGCTTTTCCAACAGTTTCTTTTCTCTTCTTTTTATATCCGAAGCGCCGCTCTTATATGCGAGATGGCTGATTTTGAGCACAAAGCTATCATTCTGCACCAGATTTTGTTAGGAATCAACTTGGACGATGAAGAGAAGAAATGGGAAGGGGAAACACTAATGCAGAGCTAAACCACACGTTTTTTTTTTTTTTTTGCGTACTCTAGCGTCCATCACAGCCTCGCTCAGCTATCCATGCAAACACTATATAGCCGAACTCAAATATCAGTATGATCACCCATCCACTACTGTTTTCGTCACGCCTAGATGATTTGTGATTTGTTGCGTACAAGTAAGATGAGATTTCAAGCGAGATGCAGGGGTTTGATAGAACAAACTCAAACTTAAAAAAACAAAAGCCATGGTTGTGAAGAAGAAAAAAGAAATTAATAATTTTCCCTTCTTCGTTGATGGGGGGGAAAACAGAGGTTATTGAAAATTTTGTTAAATTTATCAAAATCAATCAATCAGTCGTCGTCGTCGCCGAATGCTAACATAGAAAAGGTCTCCCTCTATCCGCCATGCAGAGAAAGGGGGAGAAAATGATACAGTTATCTAGTAAATAGCAGGAAGAATATAAAAAAAAAAAGACGAAAATGAAGCAAAAACCGCTCACTATCCGTGGCCATGAAAATGGTCTGAACAAAAAAAACACGTTGTATAACCCTATGAAAGAAAACACTACATCGAGGTAGTTTTTTTCTTTTCCTCCCTTTCCCTTTGCGTTGCTTTACTTTCCCATTTCCTCCGCAATAATTTTGTAAATAGAGAATTCCGCAGCTTGGGTAAAAGAAAATAGTCTTCTCCTCTACCATTTCCAGCTTTCCCCCTTTCCCTTCATATGATTTGAATTCTGGCATCAAGCCGTCCGAAACTCGTATCGTTTCATATCGTCTAGCTCTCGTAAAATAAAGCCGTGCGCGTACTACAAAGCCATTCCCCCCTCTCTCCTATCTTCTTGCGTTGTTCATTTGATTCCATTCCATGTCATGTCATGTCGGGTCGTATCGTGTCATGCTGAAGAAGGATATGCTCATGTTGGTTTTTCGAAGCACGCACTAGACTTTGAACACTTTGACTCTTAACATCAACTAGAAAAAGATGTTTGCATATGCCAGCCAAAGCGAGAGAGAAAAAAAAGAGGCCAAAAAAAAGGAAGAGAGCAGGAAAAGAGAGAAAGAAAATAAAAAAATCAACTAGGTGTGAATGCTGGAAGAGACGAAGCGTTCATTTTTTTTTTTTTGGTCTCGAGTCCCCCTAATCACCAAGCTTTTTGTCCCGGCCCCAACGCCAAAGTAACTCTCATAGACATTGAGGAAATACATCTATAAGCTGCCTGTCTATCCGAATCCGTAGCTGATGTCAAACATGGAAGGGGAAAAAAAATAAAGGATGAAAAAAGGGTAGAACGCAGGTTTAGAACCATGGGTGCTTCCGGAGAAGGGAGCCCTGCCATTAAAGTATTACAAAGACCAACGCAACATCCTAGAGTTCTTTAATGATTGGCTCCTGGGTGCCATTCTCATATTTAACCTCAACGGCGTTGTTCTCGCGGCTCTTTGCTAATTTACGAGGCTGGCTCTTTTGCCCCTTTGCAGCAGATCCTCTTCTTGGTCCAGAGTCGGAGTCTTGATCACTAGACGTCCTGCTTGTTGACCCGCTCTTGGTATCTGCTTGACTCGCAACGGAATCGTCGCCAAAGGGAGTTTCGAGCTCTTCAACATCAAATATGGGACTACCAGGGTGCTGGAATTCCTCTGATATCTGAGCTCCGTCAAGTAGCGAGTCGCGCAGCGAACCCGATCCGGACCTAATAGGAACCGGCTTCCGAATAACCGAATCAGAACTCGTGCTGGATGTATCGCTGGGAAGGGGCTTCCTTGGAGGCGGGGGTAGCTTTGGAACATTCGATACCATGTCGCTATATCCATTCATACCGGAGCCCGGGTACGTGATGGCGTTTGACGGAGACGGGGTGGACAAGGGAGGAGCAGGATTTGAATTACTCATGTACGCGTCCAGCTTCCGTTTAAGCACCTCTGCCCGAACCGGCTTTGCAAGGTAGTCGTTCATACCAGCAGCCAGACACTTCTCTCTGTCGCCTTGGATTGCCGATGCTGTCATGGCTATCACTAGGATTTTCCGGACTTCATCGATTGGGTCGCTTCGAATGAGCTTGGTAGCTTCATATCCATCGAGAACCGGCATTTGAACATCCATAAGGACAATGTGATACGGGATACCTTCTCTGGCCTTTTGCCGAAGGCCTTCAACAGCCTTGAGTCCATTTTCATATGCACTAACACTGGTATAGCCCAGCCGCTGTACATATTGAATAGCAATCCTTTGATTGATAGGATTATCTTCCGCCACACAGATACGAATATCCTCCTTGGGAATCCGCGTAAGATCGAGATACGGGTTCGGAGAGGAAGCTCGGTCCACAAATGAAGAAGTTCTTGTCGAGTATCTGTCAATAGGCGGTAGCGCTTGAGATTGGGCATCTCCAGCAGCAACATCAGGCTTGGCTCTTTCAAAGGAGACTGTGAACCAGGCGGTGGTGCCGAGATTTGGTTCACTCTCGAGCTGAATCGTTCCTTGCATCATGATTTCGATGAGTGACTTGCAGATACTCAGTCCAAGTCCACTTCCACCGTATTTTCTAGCCGTGCTGGCATCGGCCTGGCTGAATGGCTGGAATAGCTTCGCCAGCTGTTCTTGTGGAATTCCGATCCCTGTATCTCGGACCCAGAATGTCAAAGTGGCCCTCTCCTTAGTTTCCTCGTCCAGCCGGGCGCCAATGGTGATGGATCCATCCTCTGTAAATTTTAAGCTGTTGCCAATGAGGTTTCCAAGAACTTGGTGGAGGCGGATTGGGTCGCCGTAGATTAGCATGGATGGCAAATTAATGTCGTGAACAATCTTGACATTCTTCTTGGACGTCTTCTCTCGGTTGCTATAAGAGACTGCTCGAACGACTTCCCTAACCATTTCTTCGGGGTTGAAAGCAATGATATAAAGTTTCATCTTATCAGCTTCCATCTTGGAAAAGTCAAGGATATCGTTGATAACAGTAAGTAGAAGATCGGCCGAGACTCGGATGGAATCTGCCATTTCAAGCTGGTCCCGGTTTAAGTTGCTGTCACGTAAAAGTTCTGAATTGCCAATGACACCGTTGAGAGGCGTCCGCAGCTCGTGAGAGACGTTGGCCAAGAAGATAGACTTGGCCTTGGCTGCTTCTTCGGCTAATTTGACATTGCGCTTCGCCTCTGCTTCTGCGTTCTTTGCCTTTGTCTCTGCTTCGATGGCTTTCTTGAGTGCGCGTTTTTGTACCTCCACCATGGAATGGTTCTCTGCCGAGATCTTTTCAATGTTCTTTATTGACAAGGCATTGGAGTAGCTGATGCTGATTTGGTTGACCAAAAGCTGGAGAACGGTTACGTTGCGATCCGTAAACGATCCAGGAACGCCTTCGAGATACAACACGCCAAGTAGTGGCTTGTTCGCATGGCGTATCGGAATGGCAATGATCGATTTGCTCGTCGGATTCCTTTGCAGCCAAGACTCATTGACGTTGCTAAATCTCTCGTCAGAGACAATATCCGATATGAAGACAGTTTCCATGAAACGTGTACAGTAGAGCACAACATTCTCAGCAATTAGAGGGGTGTCTGTGAGGGGTAGGGCGGGTTTGTGTGCTGAAGCCCCCTTCTCCGGATCGCCACTTGCAGCTACACACCAGCCGTCTGATTCCGCGTAGACCACAATAGCGGCATTCGTGGCCGAACCACCACATGTCTGCAAAATGACATCGCACATGGTCTTGAGCAGTTCTTCTACCTGTAACAATGACGAAATGACCTGAGAAGACTTGAGGATTGCGTGCAAATCGATCATATCGAGAGCAGGGAGTCCACCGCCGTCTTCTGTCTGCATGTGCATCGAATTTCTCCAGGCTCCAATCTGCTCCCCCCTTTGCCTCTGTCAAGGTATTGGAAGGAATCTGGGTCAGGACATCATCTTCCTCTCCATCCACAGGGCGATATTGGACCGAAGGTGCGTCGGTGACAAAATCGGTCTGGACACCCATATCGGCAACGCGATGATTTCGAGTCGGCCCATGCAACAGAAGGGAGTGCTCTTCCTCAATGGCATGAGCAACACCAGTAGCTGCCACTTGCCTGTATAAGCTCAGGGCATCTAGAAGAGCGGCACGGGCAGACCGCCGCGCCCTGCGTCGGATAAAGAAGCCCGCCATGAGGTAGTTGCCGAGGGCTTCTTCCAGAACGAAATCGTGCTCGGCAGCATGGTCCAAAGCCTCCTCGTAGTGTTGAATACAATCGCCGTGTTGGCCGGACAGCTCTGCCATTTGTGCTTCCAAAAGTTTTGCCCATGTCAGGTAATTTACATTGGATACCGTTGTCCAATCCGTGATCAGTTTCAGATACCCCTTGAGCCGCTCTGCCAGCTTTTGAGTCTCTTCGGAGAATTCTCCCGGCTGACTTCGCGGATCTTGAATCTTCCGAAGCAGATGGCCCGAGAGTGCCAGCCCATAGAAGAGGACGATCAATCTGGTATTTCGTGATGACCAGATGTCGTTGAGATGATCAATACATCTATCTCCAACCTCAATGGCCCGGTCATAATGCCCATACAAGAATAGGACGACGATTTCAAAACTTTCGTAGAACAGCATAGGGCGAGTACTACCTTTAGTCCGTTCCCATAGTGACTGCTTGTAAGATGCACTATTGTGCTCACTGTCGGTCATGACCTCCAACGGATTGTGAGCGCGAGTTTTACCCTGTAGCGCTCGGCAAGCTTGTCTGACGGCAAGGAGCATTACTCCACCTCTGGTGTCACAGGCCCATCTGGCAATCTCTTCGCAGGCTAGTTCACAGAACGTTTCAAGCTCGGAGCAATTCTCGCTCGCAAAGAATTTAAGCTGAGCGGCTATACCATAGCTGTGGATTGTCGACATTCTGTCACCTGCAACAGACGCCAGCTCAATTGCGTCATCCATCTGGGAAATAGACTGCGGCATGGAGCAATGCGCATGCCCAATGAAGCACTGATGTAGCATCTCGCCCCGTGCCAGCGTGTAAGCATCACGGGCCTGAAATAACAGATCCTGGGATATCATGGCCAGTTCTATGGCCAACGGGATCATGTTGAAACGTGACATTGCCACAACAGACAGGTTAAGGAATGCCATGCCAGACTGTGGGAAAGAGCCTCGAGAAAGATGGGTATCAAATAAAATCAGGCTAAGATGGTAAAACTGCAAATGGTCGGTCCACCAGGCTGCATTGGTAGTCTCGGCAAACACCGCACTGATGGATGCCATGGAGGGATCGCTCGATTTCTTGTGACTGATGATTGTCTGGCGGTCCGTACTTTGTATCTGAGCCGCAATCTTGTGGAATCTTTCGTCACATTTTTCATACGACGCTTCTTCGTCGAGGGAAACGCCGAGTAAAGCCAGAGATTCTTTGAGAGAAGCAAGTGCTGCCGGAGAGTTGCCACTCTGCGCAAATATCCGTGACTGTAAGACATAGGCGGGCGCTTTGTCTACCGGGCTGTTGGCATTGTCTAGGATGATGGAAAGGAGATCACCTGCCGAGGTTACTTGATTCATGTATAGATGGCATTCAGCCGCCCGGAGGTAAAGCTGGATCGTTTCGTCATAAGAGGCATCCTCGACTTCATCAGACCACGGGTTATCCTGCAAGAGTATGACCGCCGCATTGTAGTACTTGACCGCCGTAGGTCGAGCGCCGTTCTCCGTTGCGGCCTGCGCACACTCCATGAGCAGCTTACGAAACTCCCGACGGCAACGTACCCGACGCTTGATTATTTCGACGGCGGTGCAGATATGTGAAGCAGTGCTATCGCGCTGCCTGGCTTCCACTGCGTAGTATTTCAAAAGCGTCTGCGATATGATGAAGTGCATCTTTCGAGCATTACACTCTTTCAAGGCTGAAGACGCTTGAACATACCGGTCGTGTGCGAAACGAAAGCGGTCATCCGACTCGGTTGGTACAATGATATAAGACTGAATAGCCGCTTGTAATCCTGCGACAGCTTCTCCTTCGGTGTAGGCGCGTTGGGTGACATTGTCTGGACAAACCACCCCATCGTCATCGCGGTAGTCAAACTCTCCGCTCATAAGCCGGCACAGGAGCTCGAATGAAAATGAGCCTCCCAGGAGAGCCGCCCAAGCAAGCACCGCTCGCGCAGCAGACGGTAACTCAGCCAGTCGGTGAGTGATAAAGGCAGTATCTAAAACATCATAATCCTTCTCGCCTTGAAACTGTGCGAATAGTCTATCCATGTCATAGTGCCATTGGCTATCACGGTAGTCATACCAAATGCACTTCTTTCTATGGCAGGCACTAAGCATTTCTCGCATGTAAAACGGATTGCCGGCCGTCTTGGACTGAATAACTAGAGCAAGTGAAAGGATTTCTTCGCGCGGCTTAGAAAGAGTTGTCGACACATATTGAAGGATATCATCCTCGCTGAGGGGATTGAGCGTGATTCTCGTAACCTGCGGGCGCACACTGCGAGGGTTATCTAGCAGGCCATCAGCATCTCGTGGGACCGTTAGGAGAGAGGCATAATCACCATCCGATTCCGGGGGTTGTAGCATGGCCCGGAGTTTTGTTATTGAAAGCTCTTCTGGTCTGTACGTTACGATGACAACCATCTTCATCCTGGCGGCTATGATCTGGGAGATGAGCTCGAGAGATTCATCATCGGCAAAGTGCAAGTCTTCCAGGCAGAAACAAATAAACTTGTGCGCGGTAAAGACCCTGAGCACATCCAGGATCGTGTTGATCAAACGCATGGTTTTGGTTGATGCTCCAGCGCAGAGATAGTCTTGAGAAGATTGCATTCCATATCCTGCCTGAATCCGCGGTAATGGCCCCGGAGATTCTCCAGGGGACGACGTCCTGCGCTTCAGCAGTGGCCGCGAGCCTGAGCTCTGAGATGACGAGATGGGCCGTGGAATATTCGCGTCCGGCGAACCAAGGAGAAATTCTGGCAATCCTAGGACCCTGTGCAGCATTGGCCATACTGGACGAATATATTGCTTCAGGCCCACGTGAAAGGGCGTATTTGTATCCCTTTCACCCCAGACTTGTTTGAATAGTGATGATAGAAGCTTAAGCAGCGGTCCAAACGGCGTTCTCTTTGCGGTGTCGAACTTGGCCGTCGCGCAGTAGCCATTGCGCCGAGCATCAGTCAGGACCGACTGCACAAAGAGACTCTTCCCCACACCACCAGCACCTTCCACCATGATGACTTCGCAGTGCCCATGACGTCGAAATTTGGCCGAGCCAAGCTGTCTAGACAGGCTGGACGCACCAATGTCCATCGGACCACGAGGCCCTTCCACATTTAGGCTCTCGACCATGCTTGAGGAGTCCAAAGAACCCAGAGAAATGGATTGGTGGCGCTCCCATCGCTCCCATGGCCTCGTAAATCTAGGATACATGGCAGCTGTAGACTGGGATGACGAAGTGGTGTCGGTCGACAAGGTCATGGTCTCGGATATGATTGTAGGGAATAAGCTGTTTTTAGTTTGTCGAGTTTCAGATGATATAGTCTGAGCAAACGATCCGCTCCTGCGGTTATGGCCATCAAGAGAGCTGGCACCGCCTTCGCTAGAAATGTCATCAAAGGTCATCATCTCGTTAAGGCTGGCTCCGTCTGAGAACCTGCCGGTAGGGCCCTTGCGTTGAGCGGCATGGCTTTTAGCAACACGGTTAATGACTTTGAGAACGGCAGCTTTCTCCTCCTGCCGGCCAATCATGGAAGCCGGGAGCATGAAGAAGGACGACACATCACTTGTTCCGATTTTGAACTCCTTGAGAGCCTTTGTGTTGCCATCTTCGAGATACTCTTGGATGCAGATTAAATCGTGACGTAGTCCGCTAGCTGAGTGGTAACGGTCAGCAACGTTTTTAGCCGTGCATTTCTGGATAATTCGCCCGATAACGTCTGGTATGTCCATCCGTACGGTGGCCACATTGGGGATTCTGCGTCCGAGCACGCTTTGTACAATATCGAGAGCTGAATCGCCCGTGTAGACGGGCTGCTGAGTAAGGAGGCTCCAAAAGACAACGCCGAGCGAGTAAATGTCGGTACGGCTATCGGGTTCGGCGGGCATTCGACCGGTCTGTTCGGGGCTGATGTACAGCAGCTTATTCCTGCCTCCCAGTTCTTTGGAGAGCAAAGACCAGCCGGTGCTAGTCAGGCCATGCTCGAAGGACCTGGTGCCGGAACCAAAGGACATGACTCGGACCTTGTTTTCCTCGGCGTTGAAATGGAAAGCATCGCCGCGGATCTCGCCGTGAACCATGCCGCGACTATGGTGGAGGATCTCCAAGCACTGGGCCGCACCAATGGCGAAATCGAGAAACAGTCGAAGGCTGATGGGGGCTTGAAGCGTTGGTCGGTGGTGGATGGCTCGATATGTATCGCCATCTTTGCGCGCCTCGTAAAAGGCAGGGCCCATGTCTAGGACGTCGAACAGGAGGTTGTGGCCTGGATGTTGGTATATGGCGACAACGATGGCCCCACGGTCGCCGGTCGTCGGGCTCAGCCGAATCAAATCGAGAGGTTTTACGATGTGGTCGCCATGGGGGTCAGCCGTCGCCGAGACGCTTTTGGCGATCTGGAAGGCCCTCTCCTCGCGGAGGGCATGATGTGATACGCGCGCCACGACGGGCTCTTCGATGTACGCTACGTCGGTGGAGGATGGCGATGCGATGGGATTGGAATGGGCAGCGGGCAGCGGGGAGGCGGGGGGGTTCGCTGCTGTAGCCGAAGCTGTAGCTGGAGAGAGGGCCGCCATGGTCGGAGGGAGTTGGACGACCCGACTGGAGTTTGGATACAGAGCCGGGGCTGGAGGCGTTTTGCGACGAGGTAGAGGGGGGGCAGCGTGGGATAGACGTATCGAGTGCCGAAAACATGCCTAGGTAGTGAAGCGAGAGAATCAGAAGTTAGCTCTCTCGATCTGGCGCCTCTGCAAGAGCAGCCATCACGGCCATTCTCTGTCTATCTACAAGATGCCTTGCTTTCCCCTCTCAGGCCGGGCTCGTTGCTTTCCTCCTCTTCAAATCATCCACCGCGGCAGAGGGCGACTCACCAGTAGTCATACGACGAGTGGAAGGGCGGCGTCGCTTCATCCCAAGTATAACCAGCTATCTGTCGGAGGCGTTCAAACAGCCGCGGCGGCGGGGGAGGCGGCGGGTCGAGCACATCGTCGGGCACGAGGGCTGGACCGTCCATGATGGCGCGCGGTCATAGGAGGGAGGCAGAAAAAAAGAAAAAGAGGAAGCCCCCCCAGCTGGCTGCTCGGCAGAGGGTTGAGGCGGCGGCTTGCACTCGGAGTCCAACGGTCATCCAAGCCCGCACGCAGCGCCCATCGTCGGCCCGGTGGTTGTATCGGTAGGAGGAGTTGCGGTAGGGGTCCCGGCGGCGAGGAGCGCAGCAGCCGATGGATGAGCAGGGCAGCTTGGCTAGCTCTAGGGGTTTGTGATTAATTTTTTTTCTTCCCTAGATTCTCTGGCTGCGTTTCTGCGTTCGCCGAGCGGGCACTACACAAGTCGGGGTCCTGATGGAGGTTTTGTTAGAACTGGGGCTGCCCATCTGGGTTGCAGCGGACTGGTGGTGCTTGCTAGCAGTCAGCACAGGCTACTGTCGCCCGGCTTGTGGCTAATGCCAGGTGCCTGTAGGTGTACTTGGCGGGCAAGCTTCAGTGACTTGCCATTGCCGTATCGTGGATACAGAGCTACCTCCCTCCCACCGGCAGTTGCTAGCAGCTTGTCGCTGCAGCGCAGGGCCTGGCCAAGTACACACCAAACTGCGCCAGGTACATCGCCCTTCATTCCGCGCTCAGGCCTGGTACCTGCTCGGGGCCTTTTGCGCAGTGCTAGCAGAGAAGTCTGCGCGGCGATATGTACTAAAATGTCAACTTTACAAATCGCCCGAGCTCGTGCAAAGAGGGCGAGCAGCACTCGTAGCAGCTGCAGGCCATGATTTCTTTTTTCCTCTACAACGTGATTCCATCTCTCTTCACCTCCCTTCTCTTGGCTCTGCAGGAAGTCACGATATAGCTAAAACATGGCCGTGTCGCTCTAATGGGGGCCGAGCCATGCTTGATAACGCGGCTTGCCGGCCACGGGACGCCATGTTCCACCGCATCAGCCATTGATTCCCATCCATACCAAAGCAGCGGCAGCGCGGGAAACGCTGTGCCCCGTTGCGGACTGGTGAAAAGGTCCAAAAGACGATGGCGCTAACAGACCGCTTCAAGGGTCTTCCAGGTGTCGTCAGGTTAGTAGTTTGATCAATGCTTTGGCCAGCAGCTGAGCAGGGCCAGTTTGCCGCCTCTCTGCCTCTGCATCACTGCATTTGCTATGAGAGCGACCCCCGCTGAAACCTGATCCGCTGGCAGAGTGCTAGTGGTGGATGAATTTTGTGCCTTTTGGGCTTTCCGTCGTGCTGTGCCTTGCGTATTGTGATTGTTAAAGGCATGGGTTATTAGGTATGACGCCTCCTCGCCTGAAAGGAAAAGAAGGGCTTGGATCCATTATTGAGAGATCTAGCAGCAAGGTGGTGTGGTGTGGTGTGGTGCGCGAGCCCACACCACGTCAATCTCTTCATCATGCCTGAGGGAAATATGGGAAATGCCAAATACCTTGCCCTGGTTGCTGATCTTCACGTTCCAGGCGCCAGCGTGTCAAAGGGACATGCCCATGTACCCACCCAAGACGAGATACTGATGAACCCAACCAAGTTTTTTATTTTCTTTTCATCAGTCACCAACGTCAGAAACTATCTGCCATCCAGGTACCTATGAAGCATGACTTGTATAAGTGAAATACCTAGAGGCAACGTGGAAAATGATTTAAGCTCCGCAATGATGTCTTTCCCAGGAGCCGTAATCCCGCGTAAATTTTTCTCTTTGGTACAGTAGACTGACTAAAAGGTTTTTTTTTTTTCCCCAACTCAACCCAAAGGACATTGGGCTACGTCTGAAAACGGCAATGATGCTACATACCCATACCCTAGGACTGGCCCAAAACGCTTTCGTCAGCTGCTCTTACTCGGACACAAAACTTAATTGCCAAGCTCCTCTTTTGATCCCATTAAAAAAAAATACATGGAAGGAAAGGAAGAGAGAAGGAAATTTTCTCGAGTTTGTTAGTGTCCTTGGCGGCCTGTGCCTGTAGAGGATGATGTAGGTGGCCAAGCCATCCCGCTCAACTAAAAAAGTGTCAGGGAAAAAAAGAGAAAGAAATGTGCAGTAGTACAATGTTTAGCAGCTGCATGTTTTTACTGTGAAGTAGTGCTCGGCAAACGCTCGGAATGCACTTGTATCTGCATTGGCACAATTACATGACCTCTGGGCCTTTACAGTACTCAGATACATTTGGTAGTCACACTTATGACATACCTAACAAACAGCCAATGCGCCTAACAACAGATTTATTGTTATCAAAAAAAAGAGCAAAAATCACTCTCTATCTCTATCATAACCTATACTCGCTATTTCGCAGCGAGGGAATCTATACCGACTGCCCATACACAACCCTAGGCGTTCGTATCACCCGAGCTATTCCGAAATTTTCAGACCTTTGAAATACCCCCATTCATAGCAGACCACATAGCTACCCAGATTGATTCGATAGCCGCTGCCTCACATTACAGTGCACGTGTACATTGTGCTCCTTATATACCTAGTATTCAACCTCCATCATCCCGATGCTTGCAACTCCTTAGTTCCTCTCGCGGGTAGGCAGAGGCTGAGCTCCGTAGGAAAAGGCCTGCGCCAGACGCCTCTCGGTGTTCTGTCGGCCGTTGACAAAGTCAGGGTAGTTGAGGGTCAGCTCAACGGCTCCGCTGGTGATGGCGTCGACGGCCTCAACACCCAGCATGAAGGAGTGGTCCTGGTTGCCGACCTCGTATCTCCAGCTGCCGAAGCGGCCGCGAGAGTAGATGCCCAGGTCCTGGAGCTTGGGCAGGAGCTCCTTCAGGACACCCTCACGCTCCAGAGAAGGAGTGGGGTATCCGTGGTCAAAGGCACGGTGGTAGGTCGAGACAATCTCGTCCTCGGGCTTGAGCATCTCAGTGTTGACGAGACCCTGAATGCAGTCCTTGAGCAGGTTGTCGACATCCACGGGCTTCAGCTCAGACTGTGAAACCTCCAGCATGATGGACCAGTAAGGACCGTCCTGAGCCTCGGAAGAGGCAGCCTTCTCGCCGTTGGCAAGGTACAGGGTTGGCAGCTTGGCGTTCTTCTCGGGCTGGTTGTAGGGAGAGTAGTTGGAGAAGATGGTGGCACGGTAGAAGGGGCAGTTGTCCTCTGGGAAGTACAGCCAGCACTTGTCGCCGATGCGCTCAGGGCGCTCACCACGGATACCAACACCAATGACGTGGGTGGTGGAGTAGAAGAGGCCCTTGGACAGGGTGATTAGCTCCTGGTTGCCCATCTTCTCGACGAGGTGGTCGACAGCCATGGTGTTGACCAGGGTGCCATAGCCAATGGTGGTGCCGTCGGCCATGGTGACGGTCTTGTTGGCGGCGTCGATCTTGGTGACCTCACCGGACTTGCCAAACTTCTTCTTCTCGGAGGGAAGAGTGTCGGCGACGGCGATCCAGATACCACCGGTACCGTCCCGAGCGGGGAATCGGAAAGTGGCATTGGGTCCCCAGTTACCGGCAACCTTGTTCAGGACGACGTTCTTGGTGACGGTCTTGACATCGGGGGCAGCAACTCGCTCGCCGAGCCACTGGCATTGCATCTAGAGGAGGGAAGCGTAAGTAAAAGAAGACGTGTTTTGCGATGGATGATTTTTGTGAGCAAAACCCGTTGACTTACCTTGGTGGTAGGGACGGCCCAGACCTTGTAGTTGTAGGGTCGCATGAAGATATCAGCAACACCAACACCGGTGTTTCTGATGATCCACTCGTCAAAGTCCTTGGGCTTGGTGTTGGCAACGCGGTGCTCGAGGGCAGCGTCGATCATGCCCTCCAGACATCTGACCTGGTCCTCCTTGGGGAGCATGGAGATGTTGTTCTGGAAGGGGTAGGGGACCCAGAGGCCCTTGTAGCGGACGTAGGAGATTCGCTGGTGGACGAACCAGTCATCGTCCTTGGGGAGAGCCTCGTCCAGGCAGTCGTCGAAGTACTTGTAGTGGGAGAAGATGACATGACCGCCAACGTCGTACAACTAAAAAAAAAAAAAAAAAAAGCAGCAGCTGTCAGCGCAACGATTCCAACGCGAGGTTCCACGGCGAAGGCGAGGTTGAGGACTTACGAAGCCTTCAGGAGTGACATCAGTACCGGCAAGACCACCAGCCTTGTGGGAAGAGTCGACAATCAGCCATGAAGGGCCGTTCTAGCGACTTGGTTAGCAACGAACAAGAATAACATCGCGGGGTATCGAGATCTGGCGGTGAAGGGGGCGCACGTACGATCTGGTTCAGACGCTTGGCGGCACCGAGACCAGTAGGTCCCATGCCAATGACGAGAACATCAACGTTACTGCAGTTGAATCAGGCGTTAGTTACACAAGAGCTTTTGGGACAGGAACAGCATCGCATAGAGGCAATTGAAGCCAATCCAGCATCGCGAATATTTCGCGCTGAATAGGGGAAGCAGAGAGAGCAAAATACGCACATGTCGGCCATGGTGGGGGAAATTTGGTGAGGCTGGAAGGATGGGAAAAAAGAGTTGAAGCTGGGAAAAGGGAGGGACGGTGCTGCACACGCGCCAAGAAGCAAGTTGAAAAGAATGGGTATAAGGTGATGCCTTTTGCAAAGAGGATGAAGAAGAAGCAAAAGAGAGAATCCAATGGATCGCGGCAGCTGCCAGGCAATTTGCTTTTCAAGTCTTGCAACTGGGAAAGGAGTCGGTGATGGAGGGGCTGCCCGAACTATTCTGGCGACAGGGGCTGGCCGCACGCCCAACCCAATTCTCACCTCAGTTTTATTACCTGTCCTCTCCATTGACCCTACGACCCTGGCAAGCCCGATTCCACCCCTCCATCCCACTCGCAAGTACGAGTCGCTAGCACGCGTACGGCCTTAGTATCACCAGCCTCGACCAACGGCGGGTGGCCAAGCCGCCACTGGGTGGGCAGGGAGTAATGAAGAGTCCCACCTCCAGTGAGTGGTTTGGGGGCGCAGAGCCGTTTGCAACACTGGACTCAAGTCGCAGCGGTACCAGTACTCGGCGCGCCGCACGGTTGCAAGTCAGGCCGCTGTACTTACAGCAGTAGCGCCCCGTCCGTGGTGGCGTGGGCGGGGGCCTGCAGCGGGCGGATCCAGCGTCTACAGCAGCCATCCAGCGCCGTTCCTGGGCCTGCGGCGGCCCGCTGTTGAGGCCAGCAGGCTGCCGGAACAAGCTTTTGATATCAAATTAGATGCTGAGCACGGGGGTGATCTTGAGATCTTCGGGGCAGCCCAGTGCTTGGTGCTGATGTGAGTGCCAAGCGGCACCGGCATGTGTATCAGCAGGTACGGGATTTTCGATCGACGGCCAACAATACGATACAGTGACGGACAAATGCAGCCTCGAGACTACTAGTAGGCATTGTTGCCAGCCTTGCTGAGGTTATTTCTGGACGGGGATGGGACGAGATGAGAGGGGATGGGATGGACAGTATTACGGAGCACTATCTGGTACGACTGCTACGCTGCTGCTGCTCGAGATTACACCTTGGGCGCTAGCATGCTGTCGCAATTTCTCGTCAAAGCGCCAATTGATAGGAACATTGAAGCCGCCGGATCGCAATCGCACGCTGGTATTGCTCGAGGATAGGTACCACCACGGCTCGCTCCATCAGCTTAAAGTCAAGCCTAATTCATCACTTGATGCATCATGTTTTTTGCCCAAGCACAGGACGGGCGTCTTGGCTGGACTGATAGGCGGGTTCCGTATCAAGATGATGAGACGGAAGCTGGTGCTCCCGTGGCCGTTTGCGTTGATCCCGCCTCTGTTCACCACAAACTGCAGCCGTGAAACCAGCGGCATTGGATACTCGATCCTTGTGAGAAAAAAGGAGACGCAGCAAAAGGAAAGGCTTGTCGTACGGCATCGGCCGGCCTGGCGTGATACTGGCTGAGGCTAGTTACCGCGCCCCTGGCCATCTCTCGGTACATGTCCCGGATAGCTATACTATCTACTACACATTTCCATCAGCCGACGCCATGGACTTTCTGGAATCCGCGCAAGAAAGAGGCAAACCGGGTTTACTTTACACGCGTTTCCACAGAACGAAGCAATGATCGTCAGGGAGGCCAGCAGCGTGACGGTGAGCGCTGAAAGTTCCAGTCAGATGTGCAGATCCTCGACCCAGGCCAATCGAGGGCGAGCAGAAATAAAGAAGCGCTGCGTCGTCACCCTCAAAGTTGTCTGGGGCCGCGACGTCATTGGACCCAGGCCCTTTCCAGGCCCGCTGCTACAAACGGCCTAGTTCCCACAGTTGCTGCACGACGGTTGGTATGCGGCTGTACTCCGTATTAAATCCTGAAACAGCGGCAGATCAAGATCTACGGCCGTGGTGCTCCGTGCTGCGCTCCGTGCTCCGTAACACGCCCGAAATCTCTGTTCCTGCGACAAATGATGGGGTGCACCCAGCACGAGAGACACTCGCACTGTATGTGCCTGTCCAGGAGTGCTCCATAAAGGTGCTCCGTTTTATTGACGGAGCAGTCCATGGTCTACAATGTGCAATGTTGCGGCAAGAGCTGAGCATTAATCGCGTGGATGGATGCATGTCTTAGCAAAGACCCGCTGCTGGCGTGGTGATGCAACAGTGACAATAATGTCGAGGAGAATAGGTATAGTGTGCCAAGTAAAACCTGCAGCCTTGCCTATCAATGTCAAAGGGAGCTGTTGAAGAAAGGGGAGCAGCATTTCACTTCTAGGGATAGGGATAGGGATAGGGATAGGGATAGGGATAAGGATATTCGAGCGACTCCTTCGAGAGGCGCTGTAGAAGATCGGTGAGACGCCCGCGTATCATCCCATAAGGTTGCAGCTACAGAAAGTTCCATGTCGCATGTGCATTAGCAGCGAGCAGTTGTAAGGAGTAATATCGCGTACCCCGTTATATACCGCCTCCGTGCCTTGATGGGTCCCTTAGTCTGTACAGTATTCAGCAGTGATGGCCGGGCTCGTCATGTCAACTGCAACTACCTGCTGGATTAGTACATATTCGACAAATGCAGACTTTTCGCGATAATGACAACTGGGCCCACATCAACACAGTGGGAGAAAGCGGAACCGCCATCATGATGTGCAATGCTGTTGGTCCTCAAAAGACTCGTGTTTGGCCTCATGCCGGCGAGCAGCTGATGGCGAGACAATCCGCCAAAAGGGAACCGACTTGTCGTCCAAAACATGTGAAGCTGAAATGCGGCATCGCAGCCCTAACCCAGCAAAGTGGTGGTCGAGACTCGCGCGTCCCTGGAAGCTCAGCGCCAAGCTTTCTCCTAGCGCACCTCGTATCGTGGCCCCCAGGCTGACCTGCTGCCAGCCGGAACGTGGAGAAGAGGCTACCGCTACAACGGCATTGCACAGGCACAAGGCATCGTGAGAACATAAACGAGAGCAACTTCTTGGCGTCTGGCTCCCCCCGCGATCTTTCTAGCTCTCGACCCCGCCACTGGCACGAGGCCAATGCAAAGTCAAAACAGACGACTGACAAACTGACAAGCTGATTGTGCCTCGAAGATATATGTCCTGTCCAGGCTGCGACCCCTGAAATGCGAACTCCGAGTATGACAGTCGTCCTGTATTGAGCTGCTGTGCTGTTGTTTGCGGATGAATACAGTAGGCACATGCAACGTTTGTCAACCTGTAGGAGCACTGTGTAAAGGACGAAGCCAGAGAAAAAAAACGGGGAGTGGCCCTTTTTTTCTCATTTTTATTTTTGGTTCTTCTTGCCTCCTGCTATCTGAGTCAGGTCATCACCATTTTTGATAACTATTCACACTGAGTGTTCGTACTAAACGCCTACAGTAGATTTGCCCTGCCATTCCACGGCTGCAGCTTACTGTGATATGACCCATCTCATCAATCTGAAATTACACGCTTTGTCTCGGCCTCTCATGCCACGAATACAACCCCAGTACGACACGCTCTGTAGTGATACACGGCTAGGGCTGTGGCGATGCAAGAGGCTGCGCTTTATTGGCACCCCCATCACTCTGTAGATGATCTCTTTTCCCTTATCTCTGGTGCCTCCGCCTCCATCAAACGTGGGTGGATTGATTCGCCAGGGGAGTGAATGATGCTAGCAGTAGTGGCCCCCTCCCCCTGTAGGCTGTACCACCCCCTGAAAGCACCCGGACGGGCAGCGCAGACTGCCGTACTTGTACCAGAGCGGCGCCGGTGGATGCGGCCCCGGCCCTGTACCGGTACTTGCGGGCAACATTTCTGGCACCTCGTTGCTGTTGCGGCCTTGCTCAGCATTGTACGCGCGCAGGAATACACTGGAGGCCAATTTCCAGGACAAGAGACGCGATTTTAATTGCCTCGATGCGCTGGGCTGTGTCTCCGGCTGGCATTTCTCTAGTCTCGTAGACGCAACTCCTATTTGACCTCCCCTTCCCTCAATCGAGCGCCCTCTTCTCTTCTCTCTCTTCTTCTCTTTTCCGAGCACACCACCACCGCCTTTTGTGCAACTCGTATTTTGCTTTTTTCCCCTTCTTTTCCCTATAATCGTCTCTGCAACCCGCAAGCGCCCAGCAACCCCAAGGCCATTCTTACACTTGGCTGCTTGCGCGAGACTTTTCTTCTTCCGGGCGGTCCCTGTTTTATTATTTTCGTTATACGAACTGCACCCTCGCTTTATTGCATACGGGACACCCCTCACATTCTTTTTTCTCACGCTCTCAACACCCCTGGCCGGCTTTTCTGAGGCTACGTACTTCGTACCCTGCCCTGCTACGAAAAAAAAAGGACGCCTGTCAGTCCGTCCACTCGTTGTCGCTGCGCGTCTCCCCTAAATCCAGAGACAAAACCTCTGTGCGAGCAACCGCCGCCCTCACCTTCTTCAACCTTTACACGCCCGCAACTCCCAATCTCTCTGCGAATTGCACCAGCGCCTCCACCATGTCTGGCGAAGAAAAGATCAGAGTGTCGGGCGACATCACTCGCGCCGACAGCTCTCCTGTCCTGCCCACCGTCAACCCCCAAGTTGACAAGCCCGCGCCCGCAAAGGCTTCTTTGCACCCCGTCTTCTATGTTGTGTGAGTCTTGCCATTTTGCCATTGAGCGAGGGATAATTGTCGAGAAAGAGGACCGACGAGGCGGTGATGAATCTTGTTTTGCTAATGCGCCGCGCAGCACATGGATTGGCTTCAGTTCTTCCGTTATCCTGTTCAACAAGTGGCTCCTGGACACGCTCAACTTCCGTATGTGCCTCCCTCCAACACTCCATTCTCCCGCCATTTCAGAATGTGCGCTGACATCTTTTTGGCTCCAGGCTACCCCGTTATCCTCACGACTTACCACCTTACCTTTGCCACCGTCGTTACGCAAATCCTGGCCCGCTGGACGACTCTTCTCGATGGCCGAAAGACTGTCAAGATGACCGGCCGCGTCTACCTGCGAGCCGTCGTCCCAATTGGTGTCTTCTTCAGCTTGAGTTTGATCTGCGGCAACCTGACCTACCTCTACCTCTCCGTTGCCTTTATTCAGATGCTCAAGGCCACCACCCCCGTCGCCGTTTTGATTTCCGGCTGGGCTCTGGGTGTGTCCTCGCCAAACCTGAAGCAGTTCCTCAACGTCTCCGCCATTGTCGTCGGTGTCATCATTGCGTCGATGGGCGAAATCCACTTCGTCGTGATTGGTGTCATGTACCAGATTGCTGGTGTCATCTTCGAGGCCCTCCGACTTACCATGGTCCAGAGGCTCTTGAGCTCCGCCGACTTCAAGATGGACCCTCTGGTTTCTCTCTACTACTTCGCCCCCATCTGTGCTGTCATGAACGGTGTGGTTGCGCTGATTTGGGAGTTCCCCAAGGTCTCCATGGCTGAGGTTTACCACGTCGGCCTCTTCACCTTCTTCCTCAACGGTCTTTGCGCCTTCATGCTCAACGTCTCAGTCGTTTTCTTGGTTAGTTGCCTCTTTCCAATCCGCTTTCACGCTTGCAGTTTCAGATGAGCTAACTTGATGTACACAGATTGGCAAGACTTCCGCTGTTGTCCTGACCCTTTGCGGTGTCCTCAAGGACATCATGCTCGTTGTCGCCTCCATGATGATCTGGGGCACCCAGGTGACTCCCCTCCAGTTCTTTGGCTACTCCATCGCTCTCGGTGGCATGGTCTACTACAAGCTCGGCCTTGAGGCTCTCAAGGGCTATGCCGGCGAGGCTGGCCGCCAGTGGGCTGAGTTTGGTGCTCGCAAGCCAATTCTCCGCAAGCTGTCCATCATCGTGCTGGCTGTCTTCCTCATTTTCTGCCTCTTTGGAGGTCTGGCTCCTACTTATGCCCCCGAGTACGACCCCCACAAGCTGGCCTCTGAAGTTACCAACCACTTCAAGGGCAATGCTGCTGCCGCGGCTGCCGCTCAGGAGGCTTCTTAAACGTCATGAATGAAAAAAAAACCATGGCTCCATTTCAAGAGCCAAATTGTAAAACGAAGTACGATTGCGTCAACGGCGTTGTTTGGTTGGAAGGACAGTCAATCTAACGGTCAATCTTCTTTTTTCTTGTGAGCGACGGGGCCGTGATTCAAGGCAAAGGCCCCGGCGCCTTCTTTCATTCTCACCAAAAATTCCGGCAAACCAGCAAAAGGTGTCACTCTAATTTGGAGACAAAGAGGGGCTTGCGTCATCCTTGGTTGTTTGAAGACGTGTTATTTTTTCTTATTGGTGTATAATTATAGAGCGTCGAAGCAGCACTCCAGGTCGATGCTGCTCGAACAAAGTTTGTATCGCGCCTAGGTCTAATTAGATGTACTTTAGAGATGGCGTGGAGCACGAGTCCATAGAAATGTAGCGATGAAATCACTACAAAGCGTTTTTAACATGTTTTTATTCAAATGAAAAAATTTAAAAAAAAGAACAAACCAAGACTCAATATCGTGTATAACACGCAAGCGATTGTAATTTTTTTTTTTTCATTCTCCTTCTCCATGACACAATTAAATAGTAACAATGAGGTGCAGAAAAATCAATTGGTGTAGCTACAAAAATAGCCAAACGGTCTATCTCAAGGCTTCGGTTTTTGTTATCTTCCCCCTTTCCTTCGTTGCCATTCCACGAACCAGCGCCGGGTCAGGGACACTGAGAGAGATTGGTGTAATCCGTGTTTCCCTTTTTTTTTCAGATCAAAATATCGCTTTTTTTTCGAGTCCCACGTCACTGGCAACGAGAAACATTCACGTATTAAAGAAAAAACATGTGAATAATTTTGATAATGAACATCATATTTGACCCCATAAACCGTGGTTCCTTAAAAGTACCAATCGATGCTCTTTACATCCCGCCAACTCCCAAACCGTGATGGAGAAAACGATTTTTAATTTAGAATCCTATAAAGAAGAAGTTAGTTAGCGCCTTGATCCTTCTTTTTTTTTTTTAATGTCGTCGATGGTGTTCAGATATTTCCGGGAATTGTAAAACATACTCAGAGGGGTGAAGAACCATCGGTTCTTGCCGCTGGTGTATCGCTCCTCCAGAACCTTCTTGACAGTCTTCTTGGCGTCCTCTCGCTGGCTGACCTCCTTGAAGGTGTCTGCGGAGATGGTGCCCTTGATGCCCTCGAGCTCAAGGGTGTATCGGGTGGGCATCAGGTGGTTGTAGTTGATGACCTTGATGAAGGGCTTGACCTTGCTGCGCTTCTCCTGTCGGGTCTTGGACATGCGACGGGTGATCTTTGAGGGGTAGCGCTCGATGCCGGCAACGATGGCGTGGCCGAAGGGGTGAGGCTTGTTGCCGTTGTCGATGGGCTGGATGATGACGACCTGGAAAGGGAGAAGAAGAAAAAAATTGTCAGCACTTCCAGTCCATTTTTAACTTTTGTAAAACGTTGAAGCCGCAATCAGAGCGAAAAATTCCCAACAGCACTCATGCCCAAAAAAGATCAATCTTGCCCCTTGTCGTCTGATATATATCCTCCTCTTTCCCATCGAATGGTGTCCTCCCAGGGCAGAAATAGAAATTTGATGCGACGTCGAGTGACAATTTGAGAATTTGACGCCGGCCGATTTTGGGAATTGCTTTCGTTTTATTGAATTCGTACCTTCTTGCCGGCATATCGGCCTCGGGTGATGATGGCGACTCGGCCGACCTTGAGGAACTTCATTTTGTCCTGCCTGTGGGTGGTCGGATATGTGCTGGGAAGGGTAAGGGATTTCGTCGTCAATAACCGTGATCGGGAATTTGGTGCAAAATTTGGGGTTTGTGGGCTGTCGATTTGGGGCAAGCGACTCGCAGGTGCCATGTCACGTGGAGATTGCGCTTGCTTATCGAGAGTGGGGCACGTGCGCGCCTCTCTTTTTGCTGAATCAACCCGTTCTTAGTGGTGAGAGCGATATAATGAGTAGTTCTCACCAGCAGCTTAAATAAAGCAAAGGTAGAGATTCAAGTCGACATTGCGATAATGCCTGCGCCGACATACATTATTTCTCGGGTCGCTGACCCTATCTTTGCGGTCTTTATTGGATTGTCGGCAGCTGCGACGAGGATAAACCGTGAGGAAAAGGCCAAGGGAAAGACGACGAATGAGACAATAGAAGCTGGACTACGGTATGAGAATTGAAATCGCAAATCGAAACACTGTATGTCTTGCTAAATCATATTTCCTTAGACGCGTCGGGCTTTCTAAGAAATAACTTTTGATTTCTTGAGTCTCAAAGCCTTGATCTGGGAACGCCACTATCCTATGCTCTTTAAATACACCAACGCCAAAATATGGGTCACCACTGTCATGCAATGACTCTCAACTCATAACTACTCGCCTTCTTCTGGAATATACAAAAAAAAAAAAAAAAAAAAAAAAAAAAAGGAAAATCGCATGTACCAGGCTCGTTAGGGGTTATAAAAAAAAAGAAAACAAATTTACATCTCAAATGCAGAACCATACTCCTTCTGCATCGCTTCTCGAACTATTTGCCCGCAGAGCTTGGCGGTTGGGTTGACACTGACGGCCAGAGCTTTTGCAATCTGGTTTCCATATCTGCCACCGAGTGCTAAATCTCTTGAGGCAGCTTCCTCAAAGTCCACGCGGGACCAGGAGGCTTCTGGGCGGCTGTCGTCGATATCCAGTTGGCGGTCTGAAAAGAGCTTGGCCGTTCTCAGGTAGATGGCTGCTCGTTGCGTGTGTGCCATGGACAACGTCCGGGCTGCCTGCGCAGACATGGGGGTTGATGGCAATGGTGGCGTGAGCAGCCGGACTGCAGTATCCATATCCTCCAATGTTTCCATGGCTGCCTTTTTCTTCTCAGCTTGTTCTGGCTGAGGAATCAACGGCATTGGCATGGTCGATGTATAGTTCAGCAGCATGGCGTCTCCATACAGCCTACGCATGATTTGCGCGCGGTTGTTTCTTGCGCTAGCGTATAGAGGATAATCTGAGATGAGATTGCCAAAATCTGACACGCAGGTCTTGTAGCTCTCGATGGTCTTGTCTGTGTCCTCTTCGCTCTGGAAGCTAATGAGCTGCGTCTCGATAGCTTGAAGAGTGCGGATGATGGTGCGTTCCCTCTCCATCACTCTCTCATAGACGCTGTGGTCGACGATATGGGGGTCGCGAGGCAGCGCAGAGTCGATGACGACGCCCGCAGCCGGATTGGACTCGGGGTCTTTGATCTTCTCGAGCACGTTGATGTCGTGGCGGCTTAATGATACTGTCGTCATTTTGGCAGCGGTATTCACGTCGACGCTTGGGGATTCGAAGCAACGGATATCAGGAGGGTATTTTGTGGGATTACCCAGCTGAATAATTGAGATGATTTGGAAAAGAGTTGTTTTACAGATGGAAAAAAAAAAAAGCAACCAACAAGCAAGTGGCGGTCCTAATTCATATGAAAGCCCCGGAGGTCTACAACTACCTACAGTAGCCGTGTCAAGTGACTCGCCGCTCGTCAGAACGTTTACCGCGACCAGCACTTCGGCAGCTAGCGGAGCCTTGCTAGTAAGCGGAATATTTGGATCCTTATCTCAGACAAGATCGATCGGCTTGCGACTCTACTTGAACTCGCGCCTGTGAGCGCCCGCATGCTGTCATCCGAATGAAGTCGGTGGCGCGGAAGCAAAGCCGGGCTCAAGGCGGGGCGGCCATTGTCGGCTCTCCTCGGTTTCCACAGCCGGCGCGGTGCCATTCCGCACGGCTTCTGACTCCCGGCGCTACGGTGTTTGGGACCGTTCGCAGCAAGGAGATTCAAAGTCGCATTGACGATCGTGCCAGGGCCCCGCAGCAGAAACGAGGCGTCGACGGCAGCGACCAGTGAGAGGGCTGGGGTTTATCATAGCTGGCTGTCTAACAGGCCTCGTGCAGCTGTGCTCCGAGCTGGCCGGGGGATAAACACATTGCCCTATTACGCAGCAGGTGTTTCGGAACCAAGCATAAGCCGCCTCGAAACTCTGAATCAACTTGGGCCGTTAGAATCCGATGGCAGAGGTGATGGCCAGTGGAGATGCTCTGGGAGACGGTTTACAAGATTCATAAGCCCCTGCTGCCCGCCATGGGCCATATATATATATGCCGTTCGGGTCTTCAAACCACTGAGCAAATCTGAACCGAGATACTATCCAATACACCTTGTTGCACCTTTTCAAACCCTCAAACTTGGGCACTTCATCTTGCTTTAACAGGCACATATAACAAATCGGTTTTCCCCAGAGATCCACCCCCATATACCTTCTGAGTGGCAATGTCCCCGTCTGCTATCAGCAACTCCCCAGTGCAGCAACCTGCTACCAACGGTGCCAATCCCGACAACTTTGCCATCCAGCCGCCCGCCGACTTCACCGGCTATGATCACATAACCTGGTGGGTTGGCAACGCCAAGCAGGCGGCCGCCTATTACACCACTCTCTTCGGCTTCGAGACCACCGCCTACCGCGGCCTCGAGACTGGCAGCCGATACTTTGCCTCATATGTCATCTCCAACAATGGCGTTCGCTTCGTCTTCACGTCGCCTATCCGATCGGAGGCCCATCTCCCCGAGGATGAGCCCATCTCTGCATCGGACAGGGCTCTCCTGAAGGCCATGCACGCTCACCTTGAGAGACACGGCGATGCCGTCAAGGACGTCGCCTTTGAAGTCGACAACATCGCGGGCGTATATGACAAGGCCGTGGCCGAGGGCGCCATCGCCGTCCAGGGCCCTACCACCACAAAGGATGACAACGGCGCCGTCACCACGGCCGTCATCTGCACATATGGCGATACCACACACACTCTCATCAACCGCCGAGGCTACACTGGGCCTTTCCTCCCCGGATTCCGCGCTGGTAAAAAGCGCACTTCATCCACCGAGGCGCCCGTCGTGCCCCTTGTCCGCATCGACCACTGCGTCGGCAACCAGTCGTGGAACGAAATGGTCTCTGCCTGTGCCTTTTACGAGCAGTGCCTCTCCTTCCACCGCTTCTGGTCTGTGGATGACTCCCAGATCTGCACCGAGTTCTCCGCCCTGAGCTCCATCGTCATGGCCTCCCCCAACAACATTGTCAAGATGCCCATCAACGAGCCCGCCCCAGGCAAGAAGATGTCCCAGATCGAGGAGTACGTCATCTTCAACTCCGGCCCGGGCGTCCAGCACATTGCCCTGCTCACGTCGGACATCATCGCCTCCGTCTCGGCCCTGCGCGCGCGCGGCGTCGACTTCATCAACGTCCCCTCCACCTACTACGACACCATGCGCCAGCGCCTCAAGACGGAGAAGCGCAGCTGGCAGCTCAAGGAAGACTTGGACACGATCCAGCGCCTCAGCATCCTCATCGACTATGACGAGGGCGGCTATCTGCTGCAAATCTTCACCAAGCCCCTCATGGACCGCCCTACCGTCTTCATTGAGATTATTCAGCGAGACAACTTTGAGGGCTTTGGAGCTGGTAACTTTAAGAGCTTGTTCGAGGCCATTGAGCGCGAGCAGGCCGAGCGAGGAAACTTGTAATTTGTATATAATTGACCTTTTATATTCATGTTTAGAGTTTGATCAAAACTTTTGGGGCATTTTTATAAATGTGATAGGAGCTTTAAGAGCTTTTTTTGGATTAAGTAGGTAGTTTGAGGAGCATAGTAACTACGATTACGAATCAAGCTGAAATGAAATAAAAATGTTAAATTTATTTCAAATAACTATTCTTATATGTATTGTGTGATGTTCTTGTTTTCCTTTGTCCAAAGCTATGATAATGAAAACCATCCACCTTTTATAGATGGCTTGAAAGAAAAAGATATCTCCCCTCTTAAACAGGGCGCCAACCGTGTACTCCGTACATGCTCATACCTAGGCGCTATAAATAACTACCTACCTAAGCAGATAGTAAACCAAAAAAAAAAAAAAAAAGGGGGCTGTATCTGTAATAATGTCCAGATCACAAACTCAAACAGACATCCTCATAGCACTCTCCTCGAAGCCGTTTTCAGATTGGATCCTCCTCCTGCTCCTCTGAGAGTTCCATAAAACTACCCGTCTATAACCATGACTCCATCACCATTCGTATGCCCATTCCCATTTGCTTCCACCGGCACGCCATCAACACCAGCAGGTGCAGCAGCTTGCGACTGGCTCTGGCATCCAGGACAATTATGTATCACCATGTGAGCAAAGACATCGCAGTCAATGCAGAAGTGGTTGCCGCACACCTGGCACTTGTACCTCCCGCTCTCACTCACGCCTTTTGCCAGCGCCTTTGCCGGCGCTTCATCCTTTCCCTTGTCCTTGATTGATTTGGGTGGTTCTGGAAAGAAAGTCTGGCAGGAGAAACAGGCTATGGATTGCGTGGCTTCGGCCCAAGGTACTTCCACCCAGTTTCGCAAAGGGAAAAGATGATGATAGGATCGAGCAAGATGTGTAGACAGAATAAGCGTCAGTCCGCAGGCGGGACATTCTGAAGGTAGTCTGCAGACCTTGGCGCTGCATCGAGTGCAGAGATAGCCCTCTCGGCAAGGCTTGCTGTGGCAGGCGCAGTAGCTGGTGGTTCCCCCCAGGAGCAAGCGTCCGAGATGGGAAGCCCATCATCAGGAGACTGGATGTGCTCTGCTCTTTTGTTCGGTTCACCGGCGGTGTGGTTGCCGCGAGGAAGAGCTCTCTGTAGTGTGTTTCGTCCATGGCGACATTGTATTGTGATTCGTCGCCCGCGTTCGTCCGTGAGCAGAGCTCTGCGCAAATGGCGACCTGGGCGGACAGTCCGACGACAGATACCCGTATTCTGTCGGCGATGAGGTTGCCGATGGTGTCGTGGATGTCGCCCGGGTCGCTCGATAGCAGGGCGCCGTATATGATGAGCACCTCGCGTGTGCCGTGTGAAGGAGCATGGCTATTCATCTCGAGTTAGCTCTGCACGTCCAGAGAAAGAAGAAAAAAAACAACGTGGTTCCATGGTAAGCAACTCACAACAGCGCTCCGCGACACATCTCCAGCGCATTCTGCAAACTCGGATTCCCCTGCGGGTCCTGGCCCTCCAGATCCCGCAGCCGCTCCAGATGCTCGGCCGGATTCCCTCCCATGTCGCTGATGCGAACGGCCACTCCATCCCTCATGCCCACAATGCCCAGCTGCGAAATCGGGTTCTGCTCAAAGTACTCGCGCACAAAGGCCGCCGCGTAGCTCAGCGTCAGCCGGTGCCGCGTGGGCAGCAGGTCCTTCTCGGCCATGGCAAACGACATGTCCAGCACCAGCACCAGGTGCCGGATGATGCCTCGCTGCAGCGGCGTCGTGTCGCGCAGCAGCCGCCGCCGGCGCTCGGCCTCGTAGCCCGCCAGGTTGAGCATGCCGTCGTCCTCCTCGGGGAGGTCCGTCTCCCACGTCCGCTTGGACTGTTCCCATGCCTTGGAGCCGTTGCGGTCGCGCTTCTTCTTGGATGCTTTGGCGCCCTTGGGTCGGGCTGCGCTCGGGTCGCCGTCGGTCACGGTGTGGTCCATGATGTCGTCGTCCGACATGTCGGCGACGTACTCGCCATCGGAGTCGGCCATTGTGAATTGGGTGGTGCCAGTAGCTGAAGAGTGCCTAGGGTGTGTGATTGACAGGGGGTTTTATCTTGGAGATGAGAGGACAAATAAGTGTGGTTTGGTGGGAAGAATTGGATGGTGGTCAAGCTGGAGAGTTGAAGCAGTAATAATTGATAAGGCTGCCGAGATCATTATCTCAGCCTTGTTAGCGCATCGGACCTACATAAGTAGCTCCCCACTAAACGCCAACCATGAGCCTGCCATGATTCTTGATTCCAAACTACATGCTGCATAATTATATAGCATTAAACTCTGTTTCATTCTGCGATCGAGAGGTGAAATACTTTCAAACTCAATCTAAAACTCTTAATTATTATAGGTGAACACCACTCGCTTCACCTGGGGTATACTATAAAGTCTTAGCTAGACCACTGTACAAGCTATCCGACTATAAAGCCAATAGCATGCATCCACCTGGAACCAGTTACGCATATTTTTCTTCCAACATATTGTCTCCAACTCACAAGATGCCCTGAACCAAAGACGCACCAGTACGCAAAAACAGTGCTATGGAAGAAACTTCAAAAAACTTGGCCGGATGAGGATAAGTCACGCCAACAAAAACAACTTCAGCTCCAACATAATGCGACTGGTCGTCCTGCTACCCCTTCGTTCGGATCAAAAATAAGCAAGGAAAAAAGAAATGAGAAAAATCCATCACAACTACTATATTCTAGCAGTTCTCATATGTGGTGCGTGAGCGCGTCGTTCGACTCGTCGTAAACTCGTCGAGGAAAAAAAGCGTATATATGATAAGAAGCAGAGAAGAAAAAAAAAAGGAGAGGAAATGAAGCCATCAATGCTACCGCCTATAAACGCCGAATTTTAGGAAACCCAGAATGTTGCAAGATTATCTCAGTTGTAAGGCTGAGTATTGTACGATTGAGATGAGTAGCCCTGGGCGTAGGACTGGCCGGCATATGACTGGCCAGCATATCCAGCATTGGCAGTATAGCCCGGGGCTGTGTAAGATTCTGTTGCAGGCATCGGCCAGTCGTCCTCAGTAATGCTTGACCAGAAGACAAAAAGCATGCCTACGGCCAGAAGCGTGAAAAACGTTTCAAAGAGGGCTCCGTCCACTTTGCCGCTGCTCCCATCGCAGATGTACTTGCTGATCACGTAATTGAAGATCTGACCGATGGCGAAAAGTAGCGCTGCTCCGGTCAAATATATCATCGGGCGGAGCTCTCCCAGGACTCGAAGCACAAGGATAGTCTCGAGAACATAAAAGGCAACGAGGAATATCAGCGGGATAAGCTGGTACAGGACGTAGAGGGCGATGTTGCGGTTCGGGAGTTTGTAGCTGCTGTCCCAAAAGCCGCTCCAGCTGTAGCCCGTGTCGAGAGCAATATAGCCGGTACCAACAAAGAGCGCGCCAGAGGAAATCGCCAGCAGGCTTAGGGACAATGGGGTTCCGTCGTCCAACAGCTGGTATCCGACAACAGCGTTCAACATGAGAATCCAAGTAGTTGCAATAATGGCGCCAATGTGAATACCACTAAAAGCCTAGGTTGAGAAAACGTTAGTAAATAATGAAACCAGCACCACGGCGACCAGGATAATGGGGCAGGTCGAATCAAAGCACGGCAGGCAGACGTACTATTCGCACGGTATCGTTGAGAGGGAATTCGCCAACAGAGAAAATCTCGCATATGCTGATGAGAATATAGCCGATGAGGAACAGCTGAATTTCGCTATCGGGTCATGTTAGTTATGGTGTCCGAAAGCTGTGTGTATGTGGCAACGTACCGACGGCCCACGGCAGCTTTTTTCTTGTCCGCCTTGAGAATCAAAAAGGTCGCCATGACAATCCCAAGGCCACACAGGATGATTGATCCAATGTTGCCCAGGTGTCGGCCATGGCTCAGCGAAATTCCTGTGAGCTCACATCCTCCCCATGGACCGGTTTGGTTGTGGAATTGTTGAGATAGAAGCTACATAGTAAAGAGCGGGCAGTTAGTTTCGAACATCATTTGCCGTTTATGCTCGTCATCGTCTCCTCCTTCTCTCAGCAAACTTACATTGCAGACTGGCAAAGTCGAGTCTTTGCAAAAGTCCTATATACAGAATCCAGTCAGTCACGCTTCGTTGCACAGCACCACGCGGGAGGTGAGACGAAATGAGATGCGGTTTGGGCGACGGCGTACATCAAAGTTTCCAAAAGCCGTGGACCCCATTGTGACTGCGGATGCTTAGCAGATTGATCAGCACACGATCAGCATCCAGCGATGCAATCACAATTGGGGCGGCAGAATCGACGAGAATGGCGATGGGGGGAAAAGGTCGACTGTCGGGATACAGCAAGTCGGTGTCTGGTTGCAGGAGGCGCTAAAGCAGCTGCAGAAGCTGGTCGAGAGATGCGTAGGTATTAGGGCGGAGATGCACAAGCGACACAGGCCCTTGCTCTATTCGTTTGTCTGTACTTGGTGCTGTTCGTTTCCTTCGCTACGAGAGTCCGTCCCAGTCGGATCGAAGCGTGGAGGAGTACGCGAGGCTGTGAAATCGGCTGTCGACGTGTTTGCGCTGGCCTGGCGCTGTGGTTGCGACAGCGGTGGTGATGAAATGCTCAACAAGTACTGGTGGCCCAAGGGGGCAAAAGGCTGTCGTCGGCGGTGTAATGTGCGCGATGTCGTGGCTCGACTAGAAACGGCGTTCAATGCGTCGCCCCCGTCGTCGTCCGTGCCTTGATCAGACTCCAACCCGATCAGAGACGAGGCCTTCTCGCTTCCTGGTGGATTATGCTGGCTGCAGTGGAGGAGGAGAGTGGGAGAGGAGGACGCCCGGGCAGTTCTAGGTGCCGTAGGTAGGTACCTGTGCAGTAGGCAAGGGAGACTCCAATGGCGGAAAAACGGGGGTGTTTGGCGCACCTGCAGCGTCTGGGGGCGCTTGACGATGCTTGGACCGTCGCCGTTGCTGCGGAGTAACCAGTACCGCGGCGCAGTGTGCTCTGAAGACGCAGCGCTCGGGTATCTTTGACACGGCATGGCCTGGGCAGCAGAAACAGCTGCGACGCTGCGAGGCCTGCAGGGGCCTTTTGGGTCGCCAAGGCTCTGCTCATAACAGCCTGCGCTGCGAGTGGTTGGGTCGCGCTGCTAAACGAGCCACATTGTCTTCCCCTAAAGCCCCGTCAAGGCCCCGGGGCCTTAGCACTGGCCTAGCGCTGGCACCGAGCTCTAGCGCACCTGGCGGCTGCCCTTTAGGCCAGGTCCTGGCGCTGCTGGACCCAACTTGGCAGCTAAAGCAGGAACGGGCTTGCTGAGTGGACGAGGTGGGACTTCGGGTGATCCCACGCTAGGATTTAGCGTCGCGTGATTGGTGGTTGGGCGGCTTTTGACAGGGGATCTCCCTGTTTGGGCAAGCTGACGATGACTGAGACAAATACAAGTACAGCAGTAGAACAAACCCGTTGCTGCGACATCAGTCTTGCTCGCATGCCCTGGCTAGTCTCACGTCTTTTTTCTAGCAACTGGTATGGAATACAGGAGCAGTATGATTACACAAAAATTCTCCGTCTGATTGCCTGGTAACGGAGGCGGCACTACTGTAACTCTGCAATGTTCAGTGCATATAGCCAGCATTGCGTAGACGACTACCACTGCCAGTAGTGCTCGCGCTGAAGAAAAACTTTGCCACAGGAATGCAGTAAGCACCTTGCGATGCGCTATAGAATTCTATAATTGTTCAATATTCGTATACGTGCATCTGCTAACGAAGCGGCGTCGCATGGCTGATGCCACCGGTAGCGCGGCCAATCGATGCGTCCCTCAGACATCCCCAGTAGCAGATCGGTTGGGTGGCTACGTGGCGCTGCATAGCAACGTGTGGCTCGTAAAAGCCCCAAGTCCAACAGCTGCATCGATACATGTACATCTTGCAGGTGATCCTCATGCACGCTGATGTCTTCTTTCTGTCCTTCTTTCATTCTTCTCTATTATTTCCTTTTTTTTTCTTTCTCATGAAGCAGTTCCATCTTGAAACAGAAATCAGGCCACTTTAGCGAACCAATGGGACCTTCAGAGCATCCTGCCCTGTGGTCAGATTCTGCGTGAGTATCCCGGTCCTCCTTCAAATCCGAGGCCTAAAAGCACAGGGCATGTTCATGCGCATCGCATCGCGGCATCCACAGTAGCTCCATGCTAGCACTAACATGCATTGAATGTACTTAGTAAGTAGCTCGTCATCCATAATCGGTGGCTCTGCAAAGATTCCTACAACTCTAAAAATGGCAATCTGATTCGCAGCCTGCGCATGTGATGTGCGCTCAGTTGTATATTGAAATGAAATGAAGCAGCGCCGTCTGCAGTGCATACAAGTAATTATCAGGAATACGGTAACAACGGCCTCCGATACGCTGCGCAAGTAAAAGTGCCCTCAAACTCCACCACCCTATGAGAGGCGGTCGAAAGGTTTATTAGTGTGAGTCTTGCGTTACGGTTAAATTACTTCAAAATTTCAAGCGGGTCTCTCCCGTACCCGTCCGACAGGGAACAAAGTTGGTGGCCTTGATTTTTTAAAATTGCGCTCTCGCTTTCCGTGTGCTACTGTATACTCGTGCTTGATCGATGACCGGTACATGGGATCGTCGGAACAAATTGCTCTGTTTGTTTTACGCGTTCCCAACAGCCGCCGCCGGCACGCCAAGTCTTGTATGAGTGGTAGATGCAAGCCAAGGTACCGATACGCTGGCGGAGCACAAACAAGTGCGGTATCACCAACAGAGGGAGGGATGCTGCCCTGCTTCGTTCCATACGTGCAGTTGAAAAGACAATTGTGCCCTGTAGCAAACAGGTCAATCTGATCCACCGTGAAAATATTTTCATAGGGTCCATCGCATCTCATCTCATCGATCCAGCATCGGAGTTTGCCTGGTCGTATGCAAGAGGAAGGCTGGTTGTCACACTGCATGCATGCTACAACGCCATCCGGAACTCATCTTCCGTCTTGCTATGTGCTTAGTACAGCATCGACAAATGTCTTGCCAGATATGCAGCATCTACCAAGATATACGATCTCGACATGCAAAAAGACAGCAGCTGGCTTCAACAAAAAGAAAACGCTTGCTCACGGCAGGGCTTGAACCTGCGGCCTCCGCATTACCAAGATTTCACCACAAGGCAAAGTATTAGTACGAAGCTCTAACCAACTGAGCTACGCGAGCCGTCTAGATCCACTTTTATGAGGAACCTCATAGGCTGGAATCGTTGCTTCAGACGTAGCGAAGTCTTGATTAAGAGTCTTTTCTCCTCGCCAGTGAAGCGCAAATTGAACTTGTCGCAAAAAGTAGCTCAGCCAGCTACGGATGTGTACAAGCTTCTTATCTTGACCAAGATCAACTGAGAAATGAAGAGAAAAAAGGGCAAAAAGGGCCAAAAAAGGCAAAAGAAGAGATAGGAAAAAAAAAGCACCTCTATCGAGGCGTGGCGGATCTCTCCCGCCGGGAATTGAACCCGGGTCTCAAGCGTGACAAGCTTGCATACTGACCACTATACTACGGAAGATGTACCAGGCGTTGAGCACCTGGGGTAGCGGATCACGTGTTGGAATCTGTTGACTTAATATTGACTATGAAGGTTCTTGCCATTCATTTGATCACTTCACGCTAGCAAAATAGAGGATTAAGTAAACCAAAGCGAGCAAGATGTGAGGAAGAAAAGATAATCGAACAGCCTCCCTTATGTAACCCATTATTCCTAATAAATCGAATTACAACAGCTGCCACCATCAATTGGACTTATTCTCAAAACTAATCTTTTCGTTCTATTATGCATCACATCTTATTTCATAGACATACATCTGGTTTTGTTTTCCAATAGTAAATAGCTACAGGGTAGTCCAGCTGGATCTACAGAGCCCGAATACACCACCACGTTAATAGATCGAGTCAATTGCAATAAAATGGGGAAATAATACGGCATTTGTGCTTGTTATATTAGGTAATTTTGTAAGGATAGAAGGCGTTGACGTGAATAAGAAAATTTTTTTTTTTTTCTGGTTAATGGCGTCACAGTGCATATCTACATTTTTTCATAAAGCAAAACAGCCAAGGTGTACTCGTATTCACATTTTGCGGCTATGTATGCTTCTTGATGATATCTGAAACGACCCTATGCCATGTATATTACGAAACTGAGCAAAGAAGCAGATCACTGGTTTGTACCAGAAGGGTTTACTTCATTCAATACATAGTGTTTGTCACCATTACTACTAGTATCGCCTGTATGGACCAGCGATCTGGCGAGATATGACCAAGGCTAATGGCTGAGCTGACCAACAAGATGAGGTGCGGATTGTTGAAGCAGCTGTCCAAGAGAATTTAAACTTGTATAGCGCTTCCGATTTTGAGAAAAAATGTGATGGTATTAATTCTGTCAGCTACATTCTACGAAGCAAGCTGAAAAGCATACGGTTGAAGGTTGAAGAGTACATGTAGTATTGAAGCTCTTAGTCACACACAAGAGAACATTTTCACTATAGAAGAGGAGATTTGTCTTGAAATATGAGAGTTACGGATCCCCGTGATGTTAAATGTTAAATTGGAAGAATTAATAAAGGCTTGCTACAAGGCGCTTACGATTGGATTATGACACACGATGACTTTGTTAGTTGGCAAAATGACCTAGATAGCAGGCTATTGTAGATTAAAGGCGATCATGGAAAAAGGCACGACGATGCTCATATGTGGAATCATCGACAGCCTGCAATTGAAGTCGGACAAATAGCCCGTGATTTGTCTTTTGTCGGGCTCAACGACTTGTTTCCTGAAACAGCCAGGATGTGGGATCCCGCTGCGGGCTCATGTTTGACACGGCTGAAGCTTGACGAAGACATGTAGGTAACAGCCAGACTAACGGCAAGCTCCCCAAATTGTTCATTATTAGCCATGACATGAGGTTAGAAACAAATAAACGAACATTCGGGATATAGCCACAAGCACCTCTCTCCAAGCGCGCAGAGTCCATAATGAACAAGCCCGCGCTGTGATGTTCTTGCAAACGACAGATAGTTTTCACTGATGTCAAGCTCTAATAGATTCGTTACAACTCGAGATCAAACAACTGGTGCTCTGTTAAAGCAGATTATCCACTTACGAACCAAGTATTTCTGACTGGCGTTCTTCCCAGATGACAAATGGTTGGTAGGAGAGACACACAACATGATTCAACTTTAAAGTGTCTCTTCAAGTATGTACTATAGGAGATCGATGTAAGAAGTAAACTTGTCTTTCATTATTATTTCATCAAAAAGTGATCTCAGAGCGGCTGAAATTGGGTTCAAAGAAAGTATTTAGATTTGAGATTTGGTCACAACAACGAAGCTACATTGCAAGATGCCATTCTCATTTACGACATACATATAGGCATCATTGACAACTTTTATGACTCGGGGTAAGGATTGAATGCTGCATGATAACAAATCGATCCGAGAATATTGATGCGTAACCAGTTGAAAAGAGAGATTCAAGATCCAAACCATAGTCTGAAGCTATGTAGACTTGATAGACTTACCTGAGACAAGATTTGGATTCTCCACGGGCAGGATCGGGTTTTATGGCTCCTCTAGAGTACCGCTCTATCGCGAAGGCAGTGTAGGATGAAACTTATGTTATTTGGATTGGATGGTGTGGAATATTATATCTCTGGCTTGGTGATGGGGAGATGGACAAGGAGCTGGCAGGGAATGCGGTTACCATGCCATGACGGCTATCGTCGTTTACAAGCAATGCGAAAGCGTTTTCTCAGTTGGAAAGTGGAGGAACGAATTATTGAGGGAAAATAAATTATTAATAAAGAATATCGTATTGTAGTTATCTCCCCCCCCTTTTTTTTGTTCACGTCATGGCTGTTATGGTGCCCGAGCCATCAGCCCCGGACCTCTTCCGGGATTGTGAATCGGACCCGGCCCGGAGTCGGGATCGTGAACTACGGCACTCTGACCTCCGCTAAGAAGCTTGGACCGGGACCAACGCCTAGAAGTGTACACAGATAACGGCTCGATGTATTCCACTATACGGCCCGAAGCGAGCGGTATACGAGACGATTAGATGTGTGTACACGTATGTGCTGGATGCGTTTGATGTCCTTTTATGGCTGTTGTACAGTTGCTTGGAGCAGCGCCCTTGGAGCTCTTGTACTAGACCGAGCGGCTACTGAAGTAAAGTTCACATAACAATACCGACTTCATAGCTCTTGTAACCGAGTAACATCAGGGTCCCGTGTTCCCCCGCACTGGACTACCTTGCCGCCATTGTTGCCATTGGGCGGTCTGATGCCATTGAGGATATGCGGAGGTCAATCTTCTTACAAACCTGCTGAGGGCTGCGCTTCGCTCGCCTAATCTGAGAAGATCTGCGCAGGAACCTTGGCCAGGGCCGTCGTCTGACGTCGGGGTCCCCCCACAGCTGAGATTGGACAGATTTGGTGGTTCAAATGTTTGCATGTGAGTTGCTTGCCTACCTAACCTAGTAGAGGGTAGAGGGCTGGTGTGGCTCAGGCGCCGTTGGGAGCTGACGATCTCTGGGGGCGGCATGATATTTAGAGCGCCAAGCATACGAAGCGCGGGCAAATAGGGAGACGGGCACAATGGCAGGTGATGAAGCCGTGGGCTGTGAAACGTGTAGCCGTGGGTGTGCCCTGCGTGCCATCTAGCAGCTGCATGCATCTAGATTTCTCGACTGCATGCTTCAATTTGGACATGTCAAAATGCAGATTCATGTACACGTACGGATAGTTTAGCCGTCAATGTTTACAGCAGGCGTCGTGGCGCGGTGGTGAGACGCGGCATCCCCTGAGAGGCGCATTATCTGCGGATCTAACGGGTGCGAGGGCGCTGTAGATTAGGGAGGTCGCCATCTCGGGGCTTCCCTGAGCCAGCCGCAATCAATGGAGCTGGACTTGGCGATCTGTCCATCCATCAGCTTCCAGTTTCTTTCTCCTAATTGTTCTTCTCTCTCTTTCAACCTCCCACTTTCTTTCTCCCTCCAAAACGACACTCAATCCGCCGTCTTTTCGTCTTTCGCTCTTTTCGTGTCATCTGCCAGTGATCGCCTCTTATTCAGCAGCAACCCACGCCACGCTGCACGCGCGCCACCACTTTGACGGGCTTGCATCCAAGTTTTCCCTCTCTTTTCCCCATCTCCACCTTTTTTCGCTGTCTTCGTCTTGCTAGGCCCCCTTTGGTCGTGTCTCTCTCGCCCTCTGTGCTGAGACTTGTAGCAAGACCTTATCTTTCTTTCTTTATATCCTTCTTCCGACCATCCAATCCAATCCGCTCCAGGCCCCTTGCTTGCTCGCCAAAAAATACTTGCAGGTCCTGCCGGCTCCAAGCAGAAAAGGCACCCCTCCCTCTGCAGAAGCCCTCGCATCGCTCCATCGTGGTGCATTCACTCGCAACTCCACCCGCACTACTGCCGTCCAGCCGGCCTAAAACGGCCCCCCAGTGACGTATCGTGAGGCTCGTGGATCACGGCCTTGGTCATCTGTGTTGTCCCAGGCTGGACGCACTGCCGCATCGCCGGACCGGACCTGTACATGCACCGAGACATTGTCGCGCCTCGTTCTCTGCCGCCCTTTTGGCCGTACCGCTGCTGCGCTGCTCTTGTACCTCTGCCGGTCTCTCCAGCGCCGAGCTGCCAAGGCCTTCCAAGCAGTTTCACGCCGCTCGACTCGGCCCCAGCAAAGGCCTAAGCCGCCCATCTTTGTCACCCGACCAGCGACAACCTCATCTGCTCCCTGCTCCCTGCGAGGTTGCGTCTCACGTCTCTCTCTCCGCCTGTGAGATCCGTCTTCAATCCAAGCACAGAGTCTGCAGGCGGGTGCTGCTGCTGATCAGCCCCCATAACCACCCAACATTCCTCCCCAAAAGTCAACTCGCCTCCCTTCCAACATCCCTCTGCGGACGCTGCCCTCGCGCTCACACGTCGACCAAGACCTCGACCAAGACTCACCATCGGCGTCCCTCCTCTCTGCCAGGGGATACGGCGCCCCTCACCAGCTTCGCCCGTCGTCCGAGTCCGAGACATCGTCCTGGACCGACACTGGCGACATTGGCGACCAGTTCGGCGACGAGCACGACCCGGTCCGCATCCAGCTGCCCGAGGACATTGAGAACGAGCTGCTCGCCGGAGTCCAGCGCCGGCAGCTGAACAACCCGCTTTACAAGTCGCCCGGCAAAAAGGTCCGCATCCACGACCCGTCGCCGCATCGCCGCAACCACTCCTTCTCGCCGTCTCCCGGCATCGACAAAGAGGCCATTGAGCCCCCCGACGCCCGGCCTCGACCGCCAAATCGAGCAGAACGCTGCATCGGCGCCATCATGGCGGGATCCTCGGGCTCTATCCATGGCCTTACAGGCAAGGCCTTGCTGTACGACTTTTCTACATCCCTTGTCTTGGCTACGCCTTCACAATGAGAGTTGAAACATTCTAACATTTTCTTACAATAGGTATTTTACAAGTATATTCGTCTCACTCGGCGTTTTCCTTTTCGGATATGATCAGGGTGTCATGTCGGGCATTATCACGTAAGTTTTAAGCCTTCAGTCTCCTTCGCAGCAGATTGTTGCACAGGATTTAACATGCTCTCTACCAGCGGCCCGTATTTCATCGACTACTTTAACCACCCGTCCAAGGCCGAGGTCGGGACAATGGTTGCTATTCTCGAAATAGGAGCCTTCATCTCGTCCCTTGTTGTTGGCCGTGTTGGTGACATCATCGGCCGGCGACGAACCATCTTGTATGGTTCCTGCATCTTCTTCGTCGGAGGAGCGTTGCAGACGCTCGCCACGTCCATGTCGATGATGATGGTTGGGCGAATAGTCGCTGGTCTCGGCGTCGGCATGCTTTCTACCATTGTCCCTGTCTACCAGTCCGAGATTTCCCCCCCTCACAACCGCGGCAAACTTGCTTGTATCGAGTTTTCTGGCAATATCATCGGATACACGACTTCCGTATGGGTCGACTACGGCTGCGGGTTCATCGAGAGCAACTTGTCATGGCGCATTCCTCTCATGATGCAATGTATCATGGGAGCACTTTTGGGGTTGGGAAGCTTGATCATTGTGGAATCACCCAGGTATGGAGCCGCAAATCCTTGTTCATGCATGTCCATCAGGTACTAATTGTTGTGTTTTTCAGATGGCTCCTGGACAATGACCATGATGAAGAAGGCATGGTTGTCATTGCTAACCTTTATGGCGGCGGCGATATTCATAATGCCAAGGCGCGCGACGAGTATCGCGAGATCAAAATGGATGTCCTTCTTCAGCGTCAAGAAGGTGAGAGATCGTATACTGACATGTTTCGCCGATATCGCACTCGAGTTTTCATCGCAATGTCTGCGCAGGGTCTTGCGCAGCTCAACGGAATCAACGTCATTTCATACTACGCTCCATACGTCTTTGAATCTGCTGGTTGGGTTGGCCACGATGCCGTTCTCATGACTGGTTTCAACGGCATCACTTACTTCCTTTCTACCATTCCGCCCTGGTATCTTGTGGATCGATGGGGTCGACGAATGATTCTTCTCACTGGCGCCGTCTTCATGGCCATCTCACTGTCTCTCATCTCGTACTTCCTCTATCTTGACATCAAATGGACCCCTAGGCTGGTCGTTCTGTTTGTCATGATATACAATGCTGCCTTTGGCTACTCATGGGGACCTATCCCCTGGCTCTACCCCCCCGAAATCCTGCCTCTTAGCATTCGCTCCAAGGGTGCCAGCTTGTCGACTGCAACGAACTGGGCCTTCAACTGGCTCGTTGGAGAAATGACACCGATTCTGCAAGAGTGGATTAAATGGCGCTTGTATCTCGTCCATGCCTTCTTTTGTGTTGCTAGTTTTATAATTGGTAAGTCACTCGCGTTGATTATGACTTCCATGTCCCTCCTTAAGCCTCTTAACTGGTTGCTAACCTCATCTGTTTAGTCTACTTTGTCTACCCAGAGACTTGTGGTGTCCGTCTCGAAGAGATGGACTCGCTATTCGGGGACGCCAGCACTGTGGCTACCCCGTCTATTCGTGCAGAAACCGGGTCACTCATCCGAGGAGGATCGCCTATTGGATCCAGCCGTACGCCATTTCGCTCAACTACACCCATCCCAGGGCTCACCCTTGACCCTCCCGATGGCAATGATAGCAAACCCAACCAGAGTGGTGGTGGCGACGACCGAAGCATTAGTGGATGGTTATCAAGGGTCGTTAATCGCGGCCGTTCAGGCAGTTCGAGTAGCGGCCAAGGGCGGTATGCTCCAATCGGCCAAGAAGACGAGGGTCGCAATGACAACTAACGTGGGGTCGCCGTTCTCATTTCTCTTGGAGTACCTCTATAGATCTTTTCTTTTTATTTGAATTTTCTTTCTTGGGCACATAGATAGCGGAGCGAAGCATGTATGCCATGCTTGGCGTTCTATTAGGTATAGAACTCGAGCCTAGACTCCTTGCCAACATAAGACGACTGGTTTTGGTATATAAGACGGACATTAGCTGCATAGACTGCACCTATGCTGAGGAAGAGAAGAATAAGCGTAACAGTTTGCAAGATAAAGGGCAGTATCGGCCTTTGGGAATCCCCTACGCCGATTCGAAGAGGTTTTGAGCGCTGGTTTAGGCAAGACGTGGTTTCAACGAGCCTCTGTTCTGAAACTACACTGTAATTGGAACACAAAAAACTTATCTGTATTAATGATGGATAGTTGGTAATAGCGATGTTGTGGGCATTATCCAAGCGACTGCTTCTTTTGTTTAAATGTCTTTGTCTTGTAAGTTGGAGCATGTGTACTATTTAAGTGGTGTCAGACGAGGTGCTCCGTGCATGAAGCGTTGAAAATGCACAGTGTGAAATATAGCATGGCTTTCAATTTTATCGACGTTAATTCGCATCATATAGTTCATACACCCTCTTTTATACACCCGCCAAGCTCTTTGTACCAAGCCTCATACTAGAGCCATGAGGACTGGAATCATCACAAAACCAATTCACACGCCATGACAACCGCAGCACCCTCCAAGCTGGACATAACCCACGCTTACCGGCACCTCTACCGGGGCCTCCTCCGCGCCGTGCAGTACTCGGCGCCGGCGCGATACGTGGCGCGGGACCAGCTCCGGGCGGCGTTCCGGGAGCGCAATGCGGCGCTGGATCACGAGGGCGTGAAGAGGACGGTGTGGTTCTTGGAGGCGGCGGCCAAGGAGAGGGGCCTGGAGCATAAGATTCTGAAGAACTTGATCCGGGTGCGGCTGGATCGGGCGTGGGGGACGAGGGCTTGGAAGAGGGCTTTGAATGAGACGAAGATGAAGTGAGTTTTTAGCCCCCGCCTTTTTTTTTTTTCCATTTTAATCTACTTTGGTTTCGCTTTGACTTATTTGCCTTTTTTTTCGTTGTTTCATGAGGAGTGAAGAGCTTTGAGGTGAGAGTTGATGTTGATGAGATTATAGGCCTGATGCGAGACAACTACGAGATGATGCGATGCAGCACTATAATATGACTGTTGCGATGCTGAATAAGAGCATGGGGCTTTGTTTACGATGAGCAGCGTTGGGAGATCAAGACTCTTCGTTGAGAGACAGGAAAGAAGGGTTGTGGCCTTAGGCCGAATAACACATGAATCAGTAAATCCTGCTTGGTCCATTAACGAAGCATTAAAAAGAAAAGGCCGCTTGGCCATTTGAATATTTGCTTATATATAGTATTCCAGAGTGGAAAAGATCACTTGCTCTCCTTTATGGCTGGGCCATCCTCTATTGTCGCCTTCTCTGTCCCACATGCCCCGTTAACTCCATGCCAAACATTGCCAATGCCAGCCCTTTCAGCCCTCTTCAGCTTTCCGGCTCACAAATCCACTTCAATCTCCTTGTGTATAAGATCGTCCAAGCTCGATCCATCCCGTGAGTATATCCACGTCCCCAGTCCCGTGCCCTCCTTGTCTCCCTGCCCCTCGCTGGCAACGCAGAAGTCGTATCGTTTGGGGCCGGACAGAGGCGATGAGAGCCAGATCTGCTTGTTGGGGGGGCTGCTTGTTGATCACGTAGGTGCCCTTGTTGGCTACGGTAATGGTCATGACGCCGGACTTGATGTTGAAAAAAAAAAAAATGGTTAGCAAAAGGTAATTTGGATAAGAGTAAAAGGAAAGATGTGACTAAACTGAATATTCCACATCAATTGGAGAGCCGTTGTCCTGGAGAGTCTCAAATTTCTCCAGCAGGTCGTTTAGGTATTCGTTGGAGAGGTCGTGGTACTCCTCGTCGGAGAGCTCAGCGGCAACAAACGTGATCTGATTTCCGGTTGGCGCCTTGTCGGGGTTGGAAGTATCCGGCATGATGCCCTTGTGCAGCATCACTTGCGCCGAGAATTGCCGTCGCTGCGAAGAAACTGAGGGAGTGGCTGCGCGGCAGATGCTGGGAAGAGCGCGGAAGCTTGAGGCCGCCATCCTGGGATTGCGCATTGCTCGGCCGAGCAGGCGAGGGGCCTGTCTTGAGATGCTTGATGATGCCATGTTGGTGGTTGGTGGGGTGGGAGAGAGCAAGGTCGTGAATGTTGAGGTATCAAACGCGCATTCGGAGTTTGAAAAGCTGCAATGAGGCGTGGGATGCAAAATATGCTCTAGCTGGTCAATTGCTTCGAAAGTGTGGCAGAATATGCGAAGGAGAAAAAAAGAGAGAGGTGCTGAAGAAGCTTTGAGCTCTAAGATGCTGGAAGCCAATTGGAACAAGCTGAAAAGGCTCGTCATAGCATGTACCCCATACTTGGGGCTCGGCATCTGCTCAGCAGCCAGGACTTGAAGGTACTTTATTGACCCCTCTAGTCGTATTAACTTCTAAGTAGAGCCAAGTTCCTTTTGCTTAGTCACATTCTTTCGGCAACGTCACTTGCAGCTCGCAGAACCTCGTCACCTGCATCGGCCCCACCAAGCACGCTCTTCCATCACCATCTCGCCAACAGGTCTCTGGGCGATGATGCGACTCGTTCCGCGGCCATGATTAACGCATTTTTGGTCTTCAATGGCCAGGGCCAGCCTCGGCTCACCAAGTTCTACACCCAGCTGGTGCGTTGCGGCCACATCAACTCATGCAAAGCGCGAAACAAACCACTGACTCAGCACCTTTCTCATCACAGGACACCAGCATCCAGCAGCGCCTGATATCGGAGATATTCACGCTCGTGTCGAATCGACCGTCGGGCTCTTGCAACTTTCTGCCTCTGCCTCCTCTTCTCGCCGCCTCCGGCACATCGCACAGCTCGACCGAAGAGCAGAATGATGTCCCCTCGCTGGTGACATACCGCAACTACGCCACTCTCTACTTCATCATCATCTCTACCGCCACAGAATCGCCCCTTGCGTTGATCGACTTGATACAGGTGTACGTCGAGGCGCTCGATAAGTTGTTTGAGAACGTCTGCGAGCTTGATCTCATCTTCAACTTTGAATCGCTACATGCGACCTTGTCGGAAATGATTATAGGAGGTGTTGTGATAGAGACGAGTCTTGATCGCATTGTTTCTGGTGTCAGAGCCCAGGGAACAGTCGCCAAACGGCCGGTGAATGAGGGACGAGGCACTATTGGGTCAGGAATGGGTCTTGGAGGCAACTTTGCATGGACAGGAAGGGTATAATAATGGCTTGCAGTCTTGAACTGAGCTTGAAGAGACGGGTCGGATAGAACTATAAACTATAACTAGCATATGCATACATTTCTTCGTTTTCTCCTTTGCCCAATACGGGTATCACACCAAAACGCCTTGGCTATATACAAAATACTATATTACACATACCCAGCGGCAGATATCATTATCCTACAATTTATTTGGAATCCGAGCCTCGCGATGGGTTTACTTCCGGCGCATCTTTCCGGCGCTCATATCTCTTTTCGGGATCTAGCACACCAAAGAGATTGATGGCGTGTTTCCGTAGCTAAGGATTCGTGTAAGTGGCCTGAAAAGTAATTCTGTGTAATTAGAATTTTTTTTTTGACAAACCTCTTCTGATGGCTTATACTTTTGTCCCCACCACTCAAACTCAGAGAAAAATACAAGCCATATCATCGCCGCTGTTAAAAGAGTCAGCCTCAAGCATATAATGCACCATACACTCATTATGGGCAAACCATGGACTGACCAGCCATTGTGGCAAGCTGCGCATACTTGACGCCCTTGTCCCATCTCGGCGAACGGCTTGCGAGGGCGACGCGACGCTTGTACTTCTTCTCAAATCGGAGTTGTTGCTGATGAGTCAACTCTTTGAAGTCAGGTGGCCATACTTTTCGAGCCTTGTGAGGATTGTTCGTGAGACTGAACGGAACTTGTTTGGGTAGAGACTCCTTTGCTGATTGAGCCACTCGTCTGAGAAGAGTTGGAAACATTGTCAAATGATATGCTTGAGCAAAGATGATTCTCTTTGCCAATCAATATCGGAGGTGTTTTGATATATCAGATCAATGAATGACGCTGTTTTGGAGCTAGCAAAAGCTGCGTACTAAACAGCGAAATGCCTACAAAAGCCGGGGCAGCCACTGCAGCTGCACCGCCACACGGCACCCGCCACAGTTCCGGCCGAAAAAAAAAAGTTGCCCCGCGATAGGTCCTTTTTCACCCCTCCGAAACTGAACCCCCCCCGCCAAATAATCCTGACCTGCTGCAAGTGAGTCAAACCCACGGAGAAAATACCAAATCGTATCTTCTCTGTGCGAGTGAGTCAACAACAAGGGGGCTGAGTCGCGGAAGAAACATAAAGATAGCCAATCCTCACAAGGCTATAACACTTGGATCTTTCCATCTTGACACCAAGAGGAATTGCAATATGGCGGCGGCTTCTGTGTCAAAGGCCATGGAGGGCCTGGCAGTCTCCAAGACCAAGGAATTGAAAGGAGTACGTGGTTATATAACGCCCATACTCTCCTTCTGATCGCATCTACTGACCACTACCAGACCGAGAAGCGCGACACCCTCATTGTCGTCGAGAAGAAGTATCAGAAGCAATGGGCCGAGGACGGCGTTTTCGAGACGAATGCCCCGACAACGACCGAGGTGCCTTTCCACTCCATCTCTCCAGCCGAGCTGCGAGAACAGCAACCCAAATTCTTCGGCACCATGGCTTATCCTTACATGAACGGTACTCTCCACGCCGGCCACACCTTCTCAGCCACAAAGGTCGAGTTTGCCGCGGGCACGGCGAGAATGCAGGGCAAGCGTGCGCTGTTCCCCATGGGCTTCCACTGCACTGGTATGCCCATCAAGGCTTGCGCCGATAAGCTGGTCAACGAGATCAAGCTGTTCGGTGAGGACTTCTCTGGCTACAAGGAGGAAGAGGCTGTTGTCGAGGAGCAGCCAAAGCCCGCAGCCAAGCAGACCAAGGAGGATGTTACCAAGTTCACCACCAACAAGAGCAAGGCCAACGCCAAGACCGTCAAGATGAAGTATCAGTTCCAGATCATGCAGGCCATTGGAATTCCTACCGAGGATATTCATCTGTTTGCTGATTCTCAGTACTGGCTGAAGTACTTCCCTCCCCTGGCCATCAGAGATTTAACAAGCTTCGGCTCAAGAATCGACTGGCGACGATCATTCGTCACAACCGACGCCAACCCTTACTACGACGCCTTCATTCGATGGCAGATGAACCGCCTAAAGGAGCTGAACAAGATCAAGTTTGGCAAGCGATATACAATCTACTCTATCAAGGACGGCCAGCCGTGTATGGACCACGACCGCTCGGAGGGTGAAGCTGTTAACCCTCAAGAATACACTGCTCTGAAGCTCAAGGTTTTGGAGTGGGCGCCCAAGGCTGCCGAGGCCATCAAGGGCAAGATCCCTGATGGCGCCAACGTCTTCTTGGTGCCTGCTACTCTGAGACCCGAGACCATGTACGGACAAACCTGCTGTTTCGTCGGCCCCAAGTTGAACTACGGTCTGTTCAAGGTTGATGACAACAACTACTTTGTCATCACTGAGCGAGCCGCTCGTAACATGGCTTACCAGGGCATTTTCTCCAAGGAGGGCTCCATCGAGAAGGCTGCTGACCTTGTGGGCTCTGACATTGTTGGAACTCTGGTCAACGCCCCTCTATCGCTGCACAAGGAGGGTGTCAGAGTTCTGCCCATGGAAACCGTCCTGCCCACCAAGGGTACCGGTGTCGTCACCTCTGTCCCGTCAGACAGCCCTGATGATTTCGCAACCGTTACCGAGCTGGCAAAGAAGGCTGATTACTACGGAATCAAGAAGGAGTGGGCCGAGCTGGAGATTTACCCCATCATTGAAACTCCATCCTACGGAGACCTGTGCGCGCCCTTCTTGGTCAAGAAGCTGAAGATTGCTTCACCCAAGGATACCAAGCAGCTGGAAGAGGCCAAAGAGCTGGCATACAAGGAAGGTTTCTACCAGGGTATCATCAAGGTTGGTGACTTCAAGGGCGAGAAGGTCGAGACGGCCAAGCCCAAGGTCAGGGCTCAGCTATTCGAGGCTGGCGAGGCTTTTGCCTACTCAGAACCCGAGCGCAAGGTTGTCAGCCGATCTGGCGATGACTGTATCGTCGCACTGATGGACCAGTGGTACCTAGACTACGGCGAGCAGTCCTGGAGGGAGACTGCCCTGAAATGGGTTGACAATGCCGATGGAAAGGGCTTGGAGACTTGGGCTCCTGAGACCAAGAACGGCTTCGAGGGTGTGCTGAACTGGCTGAACCAGTGGGCTTGCGCCCGATCATTCGGCCTGGGATCAAAACTGCCTTGGGACAAGCAATTCCTGGTTGAGAGTCTGAGTGACTCGACCATCTACATGGCTTACTATACCGTTGCCCACTTCCTGCACAAGGACTTGTTCGGCCGTACCAAGGGCATTGGCAACGTTGGTGCCGAGCAAATGACTGATGAGGTCTGGGACGCCATTTTCTGCCGCCGCGACATCACAGATGATGTTGTTTCCAGCTCCAACATCCCCCGTGAGACTTTGGAGAGCATGCGACGAGAATTCGAATACTTCTACCCTCTGGATCTGCGCAGTTCCGGAAAGGACTTGATCCCCAATCACTTGACATTCTTCCTGTACATCCACTTGGCTATCTTCCCGCCGGAATACTGGCCCCGTGGTGTCCGAGCCAACGGCCATCTGATGCTGAACGGCGAGAAGATGGCCAAGAGCACTGGCAACTTCATGACTTTGAAAGAAATGGTGGAGAAATACGGCGCTGATGCTTCTCGTATTGCTCTGGCCGATGCTGGTGATGGTGTCAGCGATGCCAACTTTGAGGAAGATGTTGCCGACAACAACATTCTGCGTCTGTTCACTCTGCGTGAGTGGTGCGAGGAGATGGTCAAGGATCAGAACGAGCTGCGTACCGGCGAGATCAACAATTTCCAGGACGGCCTGTTCAACAATGAGCTGAACGCTTGCGCCAAGGAAGCCATTGAGCAATACGGCCTGACCAACTACAAGCTGGCCCTGAAGGCATCTCTATATGAGCTGACCAGTGCTCGTGACTTTTACCGCGAGGCTTGTGCGGCCGGCGGTATCAAGATGCACAAGGACCTGGTATTCCGGTACATTGAGCTACAAGCCCTGCTGATGGCTGTCATCGCCCCTCATTGGTCCGAATACATCTGGTTGGAAGTCTTGAAGAAGGACTCCACTATCCATAATGCCAGGTTCCCTGACGTGCCGGCCGTTGACGCTGCCCTGTCAGCTAAGCGAGAGTACGTCCGAAGCACCGCTTCTAACATCAACTCTGCTGAGGGCCAGCAGCTGAAGAAGAAGGCTAAGGGCAAGGAAGTTTCCTTTGACCCCAAGAGGCCCAAGAAGTTGACCATTTACATGGCTGCCCGATTCCCAGCCTGGCAGGCCAAGTACATTGATCTGCTGAAGGAGATGTGGAACCCCGCGACCAAGTCTGTTGACGATAAGGCATTGAACGGCAAGATTGGCAAGTTGGGCGAGATGAAGAAGGCCATGCCCTTTGTTCAGGGTCTGAAGAAGCGCCTGCAGGCTGGTGAGCCTGCCAGCGTCGTCCTGGAGCAGAAGCTGGCTTTCGATGAGAAGGAGACGTTGATCCAGATGATGCCCGGCCTGAAGCGAACGTCTGGCCTGTCAGTCGCTGAGATCCTGGTGGTTGAGGAAGGCGGTAAGAAGGGCGTTAGACTGGAGGACGGTAAGGAGGTGGAAATCTCAGTCCCTGTTGCCGAGAATGCGGTCCCTGGTCAGCCTACTTTCTTCTTTGAGAATGTGGAGGCTTAAAAAGCTTGAGTCGCAAGGATGCTGCTCTTGTAAGATTTTTTTTTTTTTTTCAATGTTGCTACGAAAAGAAAGAATAAAGTTAAAAAGTGATCTAGAAAGAGAGAGAGAGAGACAGTCTAGAGAGAATACAATGAATATTCAGTAAACTTGTTTTTTTGATACCATCTACATGCTGTTTTACGTGCTTACGGCTTTTTGCGGTGTAAACATGCTCGGCTTAATCACTCACTTGTATATGATAACCGCCGATCACTAATAATTAGGAGACTCCATCAAGGTTGATACTAATGCTACAGCACAGCAGACTGACTGTTCAACGTTTGATAAGAGATAACGAGAACCCTTACAGTTCACCGTACATGGTTCACCGTCTTTACAGTTGTTCATACAGTGTATGGACTACTAATCCAGCGATGGGATGGCAAAAACCCCCAAAACGCCATCTTTCTAGAAACGCCGAACAAATTTAGATAGTTCCTGGGCAGCAACGATGGGTATTTCTCCATCCCCCCCAAAAAACGCCGTCGGCAATTGACCGCGCGTGTCGTGTGGAGAGAGAGAGAGACGAAGCGTGTTCCTCAGGAGGTGCCGCTTCTTGTTTAAGCGACGCCACCCCTTTCTAACCCCCTTCTTCCCTAGTCAAAAAGCTTGTGCTTTTCGTCTTAACGAAAGAGGGAATAAAGTGTAAAAAAGAAAAGAAAAAAGCGGTACATTTCGCATTAATATTTCGGAAAATGGATTTCCCCAAAAGCCAGTGGCCAGTAACAAACTGGTAGTTGCACGAGGGCAAACGCACTAGGAGCCTCGGTCTGTCTATGCGTAGGTACAGGAGCCGTACTGGTACATTGTCGGTACTCTCCGTGAGCCGTTACAGTGTTGCTGTGCCTGCATTGTGGGTTAGCCATTTTTACTAGTAATCCCATGCATATATTGTGACGGCGTTGTAGAGGAACGTGTTCATCATATACCGTCTTCGTTTAATAAGCTTAAAAATGCGATCGGCAGCAAATCAAAGGGCTGTTATTATTTGACATGTCTTCGTGGTGATTCGGTGCCATTCGGCAATTTTGCTCTTCAGAGCACACAACACTGTGTGTTCAACCCAGCCGAAGCCTCGAGCGGGCAACGCTTGAGTCGTCACCTCTCCATTGTGGGCTGCACAGCGCAGAGGAGGCTCCACAGCCGCGCAAAGCAGTGGTACGGCAGCCGATGCCTGTGCTCACGTCTCGATGTGTGATGAATCCTTACTGTACCGTACAGTACAGAGCATGCTACTGCCTTGTCTGGGAGGGTGCCCCCGTGTAGCCCCCTCTGAGAAACGGATCCCATCACATTGTCCTAGGCCTTTCTGAGCATCTCGGGCGGGCATGGGCTAAAGCATGCTTGCCCAAGCCTGTTTTGGCGTGGAAGCAGAGAAACATCTCCCCACGGGCCTGTAGCTATTCTGCATTGACACAGCTCCGGCGGCGGCTCGAGAAGAACATTGCGGCTCGCTTGCCTGGCAAGCGAAGTGGTTGCAAATTCCATGGCCCGCAACGAAGGTGGTTCTTTTGCCGGCTCAGGGGCTAAGTCCAAGCGTCTCTCGATGTGGACCAGTTATAGATAGCACTAGTTTTTTTTCTCTTCTCATTTTTTTCCGCGTTGCCTTTCGCTAGATCTGTTGGGCTAGTCCTCCGTAGTGAGAGATTGGCTCTGCTCTGCTAGTAGGTATACCGCTTGTTGGTGGCAAGACGATGTCGGTGTCGGTGTGTCCTTGCGCCAAGCTGGTTTGTTCATTTACACGGCGAGCCCTTTTGTGTGGCGGCATAGTTCATAGTCCCTCCCACGCAGTAAAACCGTCGTGGCACTAATGCTGAGGCGGCAGTCGATCTTTTGTGTGTGCTCCATCGACTTTTATGACGCAACGAAATTGAAGCTGCGCAGCCTCCTGCACTCCCATTTGCGAATGGCCCAACCTGGAGGCCATTTCATGACAAGGCCTTGGACGCCATTCGTCCACGCTGTCAGCTGGCCGCTCCTGGATGGATCGTCGATGGGTCGTCGACGCGCAACTAGCATGAAGCATCCTGGCCCCTGCGACATTAAGCAGCTAGACCAAGCCACTTTTGGCGGCCAAATTGGAGCCTCGCTGGTCGCAATTCGCGGGTCTGGGTGTAATTAGATTGTGGTAGCTCCTTGTCGCAATACCTGCAGAGCACAAGGTGGCTCTGTTATATGTCGCCTTGTCCGCGACGACCAAGAAGCAGCCTTCTCTCCACGATGCGCGAACCCTCGTCCCGTTTCTTCTAGTTAAAAGAGCGCGAGCCGCAGCCGCAGTTGTCTCTTGTCACAGTTTCCTGGTTGAGCAAATCGCTTCGCCCTTGTCTTGTATGGCTCTGTCGGCGTTATAGTCCTTGCTTCACCTTTTCTTTACCATCAGCCTGGTGCTGTCATTTGCGATCTCGGATCCATTTTGTATCTCCGCATACCTGTACATTTTGCCAAGATTCGGCGTCCCTCCCCGAAAATCGATAGCGATGCGCTCCTCACAACTCTTTGTCCTTGCTAGTGCTATAGCAACAGCAGCAGCAACCATCTTCCCCGAAGGCGTGACAACTATTGCCGGTGTATCGACAACCCAACATGTCTTGGTCGGGACCGAGAGCGGACTTGCACACACAGAGGATGTTGCCATTCCCACCGTGTCAGCATCTATAACACCGTCGTCAGGCTGGACGAGCTCAGAAGCGCAGACGGCAACAGAGAGCGGCTCTGACGAGTCTTCTGCTTCCACCACCAGCATTACGCGGCCTGCCGACTTTCCAAATGCAACCAGTAAGCAACAATCCTTGTCTTGTCCGGTTGAGCTTTCTCATGCTAACGTCGATGAAGCTACTTTGGCAAGCAGTCGGGTTCCTACAAAGTCTCAGAACACCACAACACCTACCAGCCACGTAACCGGTGGCGCTATTCCGCAACAGATGCAGAGCTCCATGGCTGGGCTGATAGGATTCTGCATAATGGGATTGATCATGTTATAGAAGAGGGCGAGAAGGCTGTTATGAATAATGACGCTGGACGAGATGCGCGCCACATATAGATTTGTGTCCCAGGTAGGACACTGGCGTTGAAGAAAAACCAACAAAGATACCACGGACCATAGAGTCCACCCACCTTTAGACGGACAGGAGTATATACCGATAATAGAGTAATTGTAATTAACAATTTCACACATGTTGATACACGCCTATTTAAGCGGTGGTCTTGCTCTTGCTGCATAGCACTTCATTCGTCGACTGTTGAGGTGACTGGTAAGAAAAGCTTTGTTTAAAAAAAAGCTGTAGTGATTATGCTTATAAAGTCTGCCGAAATATATATTCATGCTTGCAATAAAAAATATGAGGTCAGATTTCAAGTGGGATGACCGGCCACTGATTCATCTAACGTCCATTTGGAAAAGCTTAGAGTCATGAACCGCAGTTCGTATAAGCCGAACTCGTTCATATTGCTCATTGAATCTATGTCTCTGAGCGACCCATGATTGTTGGAAAAGCTCGTCCAAAAGACACATATTCTTTCGCTTATAGGTGGAAAGCTTGAGCCGACGTCACGGCGTCTCGAAAGATCGTCGTCTATGTTGTAGACGTTGCCGTGTTCGACGTGGGGTGGTCTGTCGATCTAAAGACCCTCGCTAGGGCGACTATAACGGCGCCGGAGACGGCTGGGCACTGATCTCGCTTCCCGTGGCAGAAGAATTCAACTCTTGCCTAGGAGAATTTGCTTATATAGCGATGACTCTAAGCAGCGACGGGAATCTGGCCTCCAGAGTTGCCGGTAGGAGGAGGCTTGGGTAGGTCGTCCTGGTATCGCGTTAGCAGGTGGCTCATCCGGAGAGAGATTCTATTGCAGATTTCTAACGAGGTCAAAGATGACTCTGATCATCAGGCTGCAGCTTGGGCACACGGCAATATCTTGTTCGTCGCGCAGGTCGTCGATGCCAATCGAGAAACGGTCGCCGCAAGGGCATGGGTAGTGGTAGATTTGAAGAGCCTCGTCAAAGGTCATGTCTTCGATTTCGATCTCATCGTAAATGGTGTATTCTTCGTCGGCCATCTTTGCGATTTGGTGTAGAGTCTCAGATAATAGCGGTGTCTGTCGTGGTACCGGTCTGTCTTTGGATTTATCGTGAAAGGAACGAGTTTATCAGTTATGACACCCGTCGCCACCCCGCGATAAAGAGCGAAGAGAAAAAAAAAGTTGAGACCCCACGAGTGTGGCTGATGCTTTGCTCGCTCAGTACTCAGTACTTCTGCGGTGGCTGGTGTCTACAATCACATGCCGGGGCTCTTCGCTTAGCTAGAGCTGTGGCGCACGAGTCTGGGGAAGCAGTGCCGCTTCTGCTCTTGCTAGGCCGAGGCCAGTGGACGCAACTCCACTCTCAGGCGCCTCGTCGTTATTTACAGGTCGTAATACAGCTTTTGACATTTGATGTCATGACCAGGCTGGGAATCGAATCCCTGCTGTGACGGTTGAAGCAGAGACAGCAGCCCGCCTGGACCACGCAGAGTATCCAACGAGCTTCTACGGCCTCAGAAAGCATAGCGACCGCACAAGCCTGAGCATAATAGCATACCTCGCCCGCCATAACCGAGGCCGTGACGATTCAAGGCAATTCGAGGCCGACCGATGCGCTGCACCCTCGACTCGAGGTGATACGCTGGGCTCGAGCTCTTCCTGGCCGGCGTCGACGAGAAAAGAACAGTACTCGGCGCTGAATCTTCATAGCCATGGCCTGGCAGTCGAAACTCGCCCTGTCCAAGGACCGGTCTCTTCGCGGCATCATCGCCCACCTCACCGGGCTGTACGTCAAGCACCGAACGCGCATTTCGCGTGCCATCTGGATCTCCCTCTTTGTCGCCCTCGCCAATCGCATTCGCCATGCCATCTCGGAGCAAAAGGCCGCCTCTGCGCGCGAGGCCGCTCAGCGGGCGGCTCGCCAAGCGACCGTAACCGCCGGGACCGAGGAAACACCCAGGAAGAAGGTCGCTCTGAACCGCGAGTTCTTCAAGTCCTTGATGCGCCTGAGCAAGATCGTGGTGCCCGGCTGGCGCAGCAAAGAGGCGAGGATGCTGGCCAGCCACAGCTTCTTCTTGGTCCTGAGGACTTTGATCAGCGTTCGGGTTGCAGAAATGGACGGAGCCATTGTCAAGGCCTTGGTCAAGGGAAACGGCAAGGAATTCTTGAAGCGCATTGTCTGGTGGATGCTGATCGCTGTCCCCGCAACCTTTACAAACTCGATGGTAATGAACTGCCCTTTTCTTGCCTGCCTTGCCATCGAATCCAGAGCTAACCAGAATCTCTCTTTGCAGCTTTCCTACCATCAAGCCGAGCTCTCTCTGCAATACCGGACGAGACTGACACAGCATATACACGACAAATACCTATCCAAATTGACCTTTTATGGCATCTCGGCACTCGATGATCGGATAAAGAATCCAGACCAACTCATCGCCGTCGATGTATCGAAATTCTCCAATAGTCTGGCAGAGCTTTACAGCAATCTTGCCAAACCAGCTCTTGACATGGTTTGTCAAATCCTTTCTCTTCGTCCTGATGATCTTGAACGAGCGATTGCACATGACTAATACCTCTTCTCTGTTAGACCATCTACACATATACTTTATCAAAGAGCGTTGGAAGCGAGGGTGTCATCTTCATGACGCTACTAGTTCAGCTCTCAGCAAACCTGATGCGCGTCTTGACGCCACCCTTTGGCAAGTATGTCGCCGACGAAGCTCGCTTAGAGGGAGAATTCCGCTTCCAGCACTCTCGCTTGATCGATTACAGCGAAGAAATTGCCCTGTATGGCGGCCATACCGCGGAAAAGGACACATTGGACAAGGGTTACTTTACTCTTATCAAGCACGTGAATTACATCCTTCGACGACGCTTCTACCATGGCTTTATGGAAGATTTCGTCATCAAATATTTCTGGGGTGCTTTGGGTCTGCTGCTTTGCAGTGTCCCCGTCTTTGTCAAGCTTCCCGGCCAGATTGTCATGAACGTGGGAGATAGAACAGAGGCTTTCGTGACGAATCGCCGTATGCTCCTCTCTGCATCTGATGCCTTTGGCAGAATCATGTTCTCGTACAGAGAAATCATGGAGCTGGCTGGATATACCTCCAGAGTTGCCACCCTGCTCAACGTCATGGATGACATTCAGATGGGTCACTTCGAGAAGAAGCTTGTCTCTTCTTCTGGGACAGAGGACAACGAGGCTGTTCTCAAGGGCCGCGGTACGGTCCATGAAAGCAAGGACTATATTAGGTTTGAGGATGTGTAAGTCTGAAATATGTTTGCCTCTTATCTTGACTGCAAAGACTGACAGAATGTACAACAGGCCCATCATCTCGCCCAACGGCGATGTTCTCGTCAAAGCGCTCTCATTCTCCCTCTCTCATGGTGACCACCTACTCGTCGTTGGACCCAATGGCTGTGGAAAATCCTCATTGTTCCGTATCCTTGGAGGCTTATGGCCTGTCTACGGAGGCACTGTTTACAAGCCCCCCCTTTACCTCCATCTTCTATCTTCCCCAGCGCCCCTACCTGTCCCGTGGCTCCCTTCGTCAGCAAATTATCTATCCCGACTCCCTACGCCAGATGCGTTCCAAGGGTGTCAATGACTCCGACCTTCTCTCCATCCTCAACACCCTTGGCCTGGAGCATCTCGTCGAGCTCTACCCCGAAGGTTGGGATGCCGAGGCCGAGTGGCGCGATGTTCTTTCCGGCGGCCTCCAGCAGCGTGTCGCCATGGCGCGCCTGTTCTACCACCGACCGCAGTACGCCATCCTCGACGAGTGCACGAGCAGCGTGACGCTCGAAACCGAAAAGGTCATGTACGAGAATGCAAAGTCTCTCGGCATCACGCTCCTGACTGTCAGCCACCGCCGCAGCTTGTGGAAATACCACACGCATATCCTGCAGTTCGACGGCCAGGGCAACTACGTCTTTACGAAGCTCGATGCTGAGAGGCGTCTGAGACTGGAGGATGAGAAGGAGGAGCTGGAGATGAAGTTGAGACAGGTGCCCGAGATGGAAAGGAGACTAGAGGAGCTGACTTCTCTTTGAAAGCGTGAGATTTTTGTCTTTTTTGATTTGATGTTGGCTATACCATACAATATGTGCTATTTTGAAGGAGGGATGTTTGCTATATGCTATGTACGTGAGATGTGTGTATGACTAGAAATTCGTGCAAGCAGACTGTTTGGGCCATTTATACAATTGAAAGCCTGTTTTTGCTTTATAATTCGCAATGAATGCTGTTTAATGTTTGGCATGGACAGACACAATGCAGCAGATATGATGTGTAATGTTTAAATGCTGGGGTATAGATTTCTACTTGCTGTATCCAAGATTGAACAAACAAATGCTAATAACCAACTCCAAAAAAAGCAATCCTGCTATCCACAGTGCCCTCTTCTTCGCCATCAGATTCAAGCAATGCCAAATATACGTACGTACACATTGACAGGGCGTCGGGCTCCTCCTTTTTTTGACAACTATTTTGCTTCGTCATTTCCATCGCTCTCCTTTTCTTCAATACCATCCAAGTCTTCTAGTTGGTTTGGGTGAAATTTACAGTCATCTTTATGAATAGTGTTATCGTTCTCGAGAATCCGCTTATGGTCAGCACCGCATTCATAGCAAAATTGATGTTTGCATTTGGCGCCTAGGACGTCAACCAGTCAGCTCTCAACTATTTATCCTTGGCAGTAGATGCTATGGGTATTGCTCCAAGTGGAGGTACAGCCCCAGCAAAATTCGAAGCGACATTTGATGCCTGCGGTCATCTTTGATTAGTGGACTTCTTCTTCAGACGTTCATACAGCAGGTATTGATTAGAGTAAGAGAAAAAAGTGGTGAGCTTCGATACCGAGGGGTGTGAGTGTTGCAAGTACGCACCCTAAAATTTAAAACAAAGGAAAAAGAAAGAAAAGGGGGTAAAAAAAGGAGGAGAAGAAAACCAAGGGGCATCACTTACAAGTCATGTGTGAACTGTATCAAAAAAATTAGCAAATCTTTCTTTTTATTCTCACATTGCAACGGCAAGGTTTGAATCAGTGTACGTACCATCCATCGTTCTTTTCAATCGCCCAACCGCATCCAGGGCAAGGCTTCGTCGTTCTCCCGACTGTTTCTCTGCTCATTTCTTCCTCGGCCTTTCTTCTTGTGGCAATTTGTCTCGCCAAATCGACTGCTTTCTGTGCCCTCTCCCTTTCTTCGCGATCTCTCCTCTCTCTCCTCTCTCTAGCCCTTCTTTCTTCTTCCAACAGGCCTTGGGCCATAGCTCTGTCGGCTTCAAGCTGTTCTTTTTGCGAAGCTGCCCACGCTTCGTTATCAAGTTCAAGCTTGGAACGAAAGTTGTCCGGGTCGGCAAGCAACTGTTCGTACTCTTCGCAAGTCAAACCCTGATGCCAGGCGACGTTGTGACGAAAGCAGGATCGGTGGCTGCAGTGAAGGCAAATGACAATGGGGTGGTCGTGGCCGGTGTCATGTATCTGACCAGAGCCACAGCCAGATGTGCACCAAAAGAAGTTTTCAGCTTCAGCCATGGCGGCTCGGAGGGCAAGCGTTTCGTATCTATAGGTTTGTCAGACCAGATGTGCTCCATCGTGGAAGAGAGGTGGAAGTGAAATTATGATATATACCTCTTAAATGTCTCTTCATCAGCGTAACGCTGGATGTCTGTATATTCTAGTAGTTGTCGACACTCGGGGCATCTGATATCTGTCCAAATCTTGCCTGTCAGATCAGATCGGATAGATCTTTCCAGACACTCGAGGCATGTGTTTGGGGAATGTGTGCAAGACGCCGTTGGAGAAAACCGAGGAAAGAGGATTTCCTCTTTGGTGTCGGCACAAATCAAGCAATCGCGGTCATCATTGTTCTCACGATCTGACGGAATACGTTGATGCGTAACTAGCACAGACGATGTTCCTGGATCGCTTTGATATCGTTGCCCGAAACTAACAGATAGTAATATCAGCAAACTGGACGTTATATATTGAGGCTACTTGAAGATTAATGGTTGAAAAAGAAATGCATGTATGTGGACTGAAGAAACATGTAAGAATCGGGAAGAAGACTTGAAGAATATTACATGATAGCATAGTCGTAACAGCATCCCGTCTGTACTCATCTATAGCGCAAAGGGGTTGGACGTAGGGAAAGCCGTCGAAAGAGGCTATATTTCAGGAAACCTACCTGAAATCATCAGCTTTGTCATCTCCACGCCTGCCAGACAGATCTAGACGGCGTTGATACGCTTCTGTCATGGCAGAGTCTTGCTGCTCGAGGAGTTCGACATACGGGTTGCCTATGGCAGGAGTAGAAGAGCCGCTAGAGGCAGCCATATTCCTTCCTCTGCGATATGTGGTAGGAACTGGGTCTTTGTCTTCTTCCGGGGTCGCAAAGTCGTCGTCCAATAAAGCAAGGTTGATGCGATATCTGAACCCGGTTTGTGCATTGGCTATTGGGGCTGTCTCGGGCTCGCTGTGTACTGAGGGAGGTTGAGATTGATTCGTTCTTGGCAAAGAGACACTTGTGCTGGCCTCTTCTGCTTCCTCCTCGTCTTCTTCTACCTCGTCATCGTCTTCTTCCACTTGCACTTCCTCTTCTTCCACTTCATCATCTTCTTCTTCTTCCTCATCTTCTTCCCGTTCCTCCATATCAAACTCTTCGCTTCCTTCTTCTTCGTAGTCTTCTTCGTCTAGTTGCACAACTTCCTCCCCTTCATCATCCGCCTCAGGCGTCTGTGCACTTTCAGCCTCTGGATCCGTCTCTTCATCATCCACTAGCCAGATCGAGTCGTCGTCTTCATCCCCGAAGCCGCTCATGATGGCGGGGTTCACCATGCCGTAATGCGAAGAGGCAGGATGCACAAACATGTTGTTCCTCATTGCTGACGCTTCCACGAATGGGACAAACTTCTTTGGAGTGTAGGAATCCATTTTGGGCTCCTCTTCAGCAACTTGGACTTCTTCTTGCGCGGGCGCTTCAATTGGAGCCTCTGCCAGCGCTACAGCCGGTGTGTCAACAGTAGTAGAATTAACTGCTGGTGTAATAACCACGGGTATCTCAACTGCCGGCGTATCAACTGTTGGTATATGAACAGCAGTAGTGTGAGAAGCAGACGGGTCAGTGACAGTGACAAGAATATCAACAATAGTGTTATTGCTTTCTTGCACCTCCGACAGCTGCTCTTGTGCTTGTTTTCGTTCCTCTTCCACCAACGCTGCAGTATGAAACGTAGTATCAACCGTCGCCTCCGTTTGTTCTCCCGTAGCAATCGACGGTGGGTATGAATCGTTTGGGAGCGGCCAGCTAATGCTGGGAACCGAAGCCACTGAGGGAACAGAGCTCTTGTCCTTTCGTTTGCGAAAAACAGATCCCGTCTTTTTCCTGAGGGAGCGAAACATGCTCATGTCGAAAGGTGTGAGTGTGCGAGAGTGTGAGAGCAGGTCTGTAACTCCGGTTTTACCCCCCCTTGGGCCGGCCTATATTGCGGACATGTGCTGCAGGGGACTGGATGGAGGAGTGTGGCTGCTGCTGGGCGCTTATACCGGCGATGGCACACAGAATCGATCTAGAGGTGTTGGAAAGAAGACGGGAGGATATTAATGTTCGTAGATGTGGCGGAAGAGGAGGTTGAATAGGTTAAAAGATGGGAGAAGAGAAGATTGAGAGAAGAAAAGAAGAAGCACATGCATGATTCTGATTTGCAGCGGTGCGAAGGAACAAAGGACGGAAGGGACGAGAAAGATGGAGGCTGCAGGCCAGGCCGTTTGGCGGAGCTCGTCGCAGCCGCTTCCAGGTGCCTCTGCCTCTGCCTCAGTGGGCAGACCAGCTGAGGCCGGGAGACGCCTCGCGATGCACAGCGGAGACGGGCAAGCCCCAGCACTTTGAACGGGCCTAGCTGCCTGCCATGGCGCTTCCCCAGGGGCCGCCAGCAGTGCCAGCAGTGCATCTAGCCAGCGAGCAGCGCCAAAGCGGCCTAGTGCGTGCCGCCATCAGTGAGTGGCCTGCGCCCTGCAACCCTGAAGCTTCCAGTGTGCCTTGCTACGTACAGGGGGTCCGGTGCAATGGAGTGTGCCTAAGAAGACCTGGAGGCAACATTGAGCTCTAGAACTACTTCATCGAACTAGACACACCCTCCCCAGCGCCATCGGCAGAGGCATCGCAGGGCTGTCGCGGATCATATGATTTGCGCTGTGGATGCGAGCCGTATTCAACGTGGCAGGCCAAGCACCATCCAGCGGTCGAGATGCGTGCGTGGGAGCACCAATAAACGGGACACCTACATGTAGGTAGTAAGCAGTGATATCAACTGTAATCTACATGTAGCCGAATCAGATCAATACGTGTCTCTACAGCTATCCTATCACTAGATGCTGATTGTTTGGTTTGATAATAGGCGAGAAAAGATGTAGTAAGGCTAGGAAAAAAATACAGAGCAAAGGGAAAAGAAAACCCAAAAGACAGGGCGAGTCACTCAATGAGGGAGAAGAGACCCTGCAAACGCCCAAAAGGATCGCCTCCCATACGATACGATGCGTGGTTTCACAGCATCCATGTTGAGAATCATTCATTTGTTCCAAACGTCCCATACGTCAGCAAACCTGCTCCAACGTAAACACATGCATCGCATCCCATCAGCTTAACCAACCCTCTGATTTCTTCCGAGGCTTTGAGAGGCAGAGCATATGGACCAGCGACTCGTCGCCCTCCTCGGTGAATTTGTCCTTCTTTTCATCAGAACCCCAGGCTACTAGCATCTGCTGCTTGCGTACAATCGACGGCGCCTTGATGGCATCGCGCTGGCCGATCTGGCGGATGTAAAGGGCGGGGACCACGGTACACACGTTGAGTAGATTGCGGTGGATATCGGCCTTTGTAGGTCGAGGGTCCATCTTGTTCATGTTGAAGGCCTTTCTGTTATGCAGGATGTTTCTGCAGTCAAGATCCTCGACGCACTCGTGGAATTCTTGTGAATGGGCAATGTGGTTGCTGCCGCTCCATGAGATGTAGGGCTGGATATCGAGATAGAAGTGGTGTGTAGCAACCTGAAGCTTTTCGTAGAGCGCCATAGCGGGCTTGATGCAGCGCTCTTCCGTGTTTTGGTAAAACCAGGCGTGTTTGTCCTTTTTGCAAAATATGCGAAGCACTTCTGCCAGGCCTATAGTCAAATCTCTGCTGCGCCGAGTGCGAACACTTCTGAACTGTGGAGCGCTCATCAAGGCATTATAACTCTCGGCGGTCCATGTGCGAACAGCAAACAAGTCTAGTTTGAGTCATTGTTGTTAGATTCATCTCATTGTGAGTTTTGGGAAGTTGAAAGGCACATTACCTCTCTTGGGCTCAACGGCGGTCTGCATCTGTGTCTCGATAAAGCTCACCATATCGGTGTAGCCGGACGCAGAGCCGTAGAGGACTTTTTGGAAGATGTGGTCGTTGAGAAATCGCATAATAACAGCGACGATGATGTCTTCATCCGTCTCTGGAAACATGCAGCCGTGGATCAGATCCGGATGCTTGTGCACAACCTTCTTAAGCTTTGCAGCTTCTTGGGCATTCTTCCGCGCGTAGGAGGCGAGAGCCTCAACGCCAGTCTCATAGTCATCTAGCCAAAAGCCCATGAATTTCTGAACCCAGTCTTGAACTGACTCAACTAGATCATCATATTGCTGTTGCAAATGTGTTTATATATTAGCATTCATCGTACTCGGCAAGAAACATCGTCCCCGCTCATCAAGATATGGGACAACTTACCCGTCCTACTTCCTCTGGGGTGAGGTCCTTACGATACGGCTGCAGGCTGAAGATGTGCGACTGCGCATCGTTGAGCTCTTCTCTCAAGAGATTGTTCTCTTCTTTGAGCCTCTTCATTTCTGCGCCAAGAGACTCCGTGTCCTTGGCGATTTCCTCCATGTCGGAATTTAGTAGATGCTTCAAGTCTTCAATTTGCTGTCTGGCCTTGATCGCTTCTCTCTCGGCGCTCTCCTTTTCGAGGGTGAGTCTCGTGATGGCATCTTGGAGCTGTCTGAGCTGCGCCTGTTCTCTCAGCTCGTCTCGCGCTCCATCGCCGTCAGAAAGGCGTCGCCGAGGCATGAAATCGTCGCTGTCCATGCCGGAGAATCCCTCGGCCGCTGCGTACATGGAACTAGTCATTTCAGCCAATTCAAAGTCGTCGTCGTCGGATTGAGCTCCGTCGGGAAATGGAACTGGCACGTTCAGGTTATATCGCCTCGCAGGAACAAGCTCTGGAGAAATGGACGTCTCGGTGACTTCGTCTTTTGCAAAGTCGGCGGCATCCACTTCGACGGGAGCCTCTTCGTGCTGCTCTCCGTCCAACATGGCCTGGTCGTCATTCACATCCGTCTCTTTCTTGTGGTCTTGGACCTTTGCCTCGGTCTCAGCCTTGTCAGCGGTTTTGGTCGATTTTCTCTCCTTGCGCAGCACTGCATGGCCGTTGGGTTGGCGCGCTCGCATGTCATCGAGGGGAATTGTTCCTTGGCCTTTGTCGGGAGACATGGTGAGATGCAGCGTAAAAGAGGGCATGTACAAAGCACTACCGTTTAATAGCCCAACTAAACACACGGGGCAGCGAGAGGGAATCAGAATACGTCCAAACCGGCCGCAAAGAGGTGTATGGGCTTCATACAAATAAGAGAATATCCCTAGAGCTCAGAATTCGATGCCAGGTCTGCTCTGCCAGCCTGAACCAGAGCCTTGAGCCTGTGACTGTGGCGCTGGCAGCGTCAATATCCACTCGCTGAATGGCACGGCTCACAGCCTGGGGCTGAAGCGAGGGAGTCTCTTCCACGGCGGACACATCTGGCCTTGCCATTGCTGCTTGTACAGGCAGGGCACTGACATGGCACGGCATGGCCTGGAGACAAACGACTGTCAATTCCACGCCCCCTCCCTCACGATGATGTTTGCTAGGGTCTGTAACTACTAGTGGATTCAGCCTCAGTAGCTTGCCGTGGGAGAAAGAGGGGACATGACTGTTCACGGCCCGTTTCGGAGGCTTTTGGCTTTTGGCTTCTGAACTTGATTTTGGCTTCGGAAGTACATGTACTGCTGCTGCAAGTCGATCCTATCTGCAGTAAAACGTCTGGCAGATAAAAACATGTAGCTAATCTCTCGTGTTTAGTCGTGTAACAGATGGATATTTGGACAAGGCAGAGGCATCCCGATGCAAGACGGCAAGCTCTAGTGGGAATTTGGAGAGGCACATGTATGCTCATTTCTAGTGGTCAAACTGTACGGAAAGCGACATATTTGGGCAGCAAATCCGGATACACTCAGCAGGTCCATTGGGTAGCTGCCTCTACAAATGCAGACTGTACAGTGATACAATGACAGCTCAGCACTTTTGATTGAGTGTACTTGATACGCCGTATCTGGAGCCTGTTTGAGCCTTTTCACAGCCTCAGGGAAATAGGTACTAGGCGCTGCTTTGGCGCTGCACTCCACTGCTTTGGGTACTAGTAATTTCGCCTCATTTCAACTGATGTTCAACGTCACTTTTGATGTTGTTTCCTTTCAATTCTTAGACGCTGCCAGTAGTGGTGAGTAATTCGTGCCAATGCAGCTTTCCAGGCGCGTATCAACACTTGTTGGTCCATCGCTTGAGAGCTTCCACCTCGTCTTTCGGCCCCCATTCAATTCAGTGACCGATAGCGGTTATCGACCTGTCAGGCCATCCTGCCGAGTATTTATAGAGCTGGAGCTCAAAGCTCAAGCTCGAACCCACTAAATCCTCCGCCGCAGCCACTGACAGCACCATTCAAGGCACCCTGCAGCGCTTCATCCAGTGAATGGCCTCGCTGGACGGCGCCATCTCGCGGGCTAGCGGCCACTATCTGCAAGCCCCTCACTTGCCGTCTACAAGCACACCCCTCCATCCCCGCTTCAACACGACTTGCTTGTACTTGTTGAATCCTCCTTACTTCAAGACAAGGCAGACTCTCGCCTCACTTTGTCTGATTCGCGCCATGCCAGCACGTCTTTTGGCGCCACGCAGATCCAGAGGCTGGCCGCGGGCCAGTGCCGCTCCAGCGTCTGCGGCGACACGAGACTTTGCCAGGCATCAGTCCCCGCCCAGCTGAAAGTCTGTTTGCCAATGCATCAAGCCAGGCCTCTTCAACTTGTTTGGGTCGGACAAGAGGGCCGTGGAGCAGCCCTTCTGAACAGTCCTAGGACGCGGGCTTTTCAGTCCCGGCTTAACTTTGACCATCACCTAACAGTGACTGTCCGCAACTGCGCCCCGTTGAAGACGCCTAGTATCTGTTTTTCCGACATCATCTTCACTTATATGTTGGATGCTTTCTTCCTCTGTGGCTCAAAGCTGTGTCTTTTTCCCACCTCCCCGGTACTTCAATCGATTGGCGCTCGGTAGATACAGTTATAGTGGCCCAGCAGGCCAGCTTATCGTTTGATCCCAACAACTCTCATCCGTCCCTCTCTGTGCACTTTCCTTCGCCTTCTCTTCCATTCTATACGCCGCCATCATCGCCATCAGCATGGATTTTGATAAGCTCTCCATCACTGATCGCAAGATCATCGTCGGCATCGATTTTGGCACCACCTACTCCGGTGTCGCTTGGGCAGAGACACAGCGGCCAGACAGACGGACAGCCATCACCACATGGCCCATCAACAAGACAACCCGCGAGGGCGAGTCTTCAGACAAGGTGCCTACTAAGCTTCGTTATGCCCCGGATGGTACTCAGTGGGGGTTTTCCATCCCCATCACCGCTCCTCAGGATGAAGTGATCGAATGGTTCAAGCTGTAAGTCATCATCGTCCCGTCCGATCCATGGCCATGATCAGCCCTAGTCACACAGGATCAACTGACCAACATCGTGCCAATAGCGACTTGGATCCGTCTCTGAAAAACATTGGTGTGGCCGTTGCCAATGATGGTGCTCGTGGAGGCAGAGATGCCGAGAAGCTTGTTGCTGACTATCTGAATGCTCTCACCGAGCATCTCCTCTACACGCTGCGCGAGAAGCTCGGCGAGAGCGTCGTCAAGAACACTCCACTCGAGTTTGTTGTCACGGTACCAGCCATCTGGAGCGATCTTGCCAAGGATAAAACCAAAAAGGCATGTCAACAGGCCGTTCAAAACCTCCCCTTAGCGGCCGGCTCGTCCAAGACCCATATCCACCTCGTCTCCGAGCCCGAAGCTGCTGCCATCTACGCCCTTCATGGACTGGATCCTCATGGCCTCAAGGTTGGCGAGACTGTGGTTGTTGTTGATGCCGGTGGTGGCACGGTTGATCTCATTTCCTACACCATTACCGGGCTGAGGCCTATTCTTCAGGTCCAGGAGGCTGCCCCTGGCTCTGGCGCCCTTTGCGGCTCGACTTTCCTCAACATGCGCTTTGCCAAATTTCTCAAGGCCAAGCTGGGCAAGGAAGATGGCTTCGACGATGAAATTCTCGCCGAAGCCATGGAAGTCTTTGAAAAGAAGGTCAAGCGTCAGTTTACCCTCGCCGCTCCTCCAGATGAGACGTACACCATCCCCGTTGGCGGCCTAGCCAACAACAGGGCCCTCGGAATCAACCGCGGACGATATGCGCTCAAGGCCTCTGACCTGAACACGATATTTGAGCCTGTCGTCCTCGAGGTCATCAAGCTAGTCAAGGATCAGATCACTGTTAGCAACGTGCCTATCCGCGCTGTGCTTTTGGTTGGTGGTTTTGGCGCCTCCAATTATCTCAAGGAGCGTCTGAGAAATGCTGTGGACAAATCCATCCAGATCATGCAGCCTCCCAATGCCTGGCAAGCCGTTGTTCAGGGTGCTGTGATGAAGGGCCTCGCTAACAGCGCGCCCGAGTCTCTCACATTGGTCAAGGTGCAGAACCGCAAGGCGAGGAAGCACTATGGCACGGAGTGGCGCACCAAGTTCGACGACAGGGTTCATGGTCATATAGCTGACAAGAAGAGCTGGAGCGGCATGGAAGGGTATTACAAGGTAAACGCCATGGAGTGGTTTATCCGCAAGGTACGTTATTTTGATTTTTTCTCCCTGATCAACCCATTCTCTCTCTCGCTGCTACTGTATCCTTACACGACTAGCTAACACTATACACCAGGGCGATGCCGTCTCCGAGAACGAGCCTTACGTCACATCCTTTGTCTGGACAGGCCTCGTGGCACACGGCCGTATCCGCAAGATGCGTATGACCATCTACTGCGACCAAACCTCCGAGGAAGCCCCCATCGACAGAAACGCAAATGTTCAAGTCTTGGCACATGTCGAGGCCGATGTGAGCCACATCCCTGAGCATCTGCTCAATCGTCGACAGGGTAAAGATGGCCAGATGTACTATGACCTCAGCTGCAAAATTGAGGCGGTGTATCTCTCTGCCTCGACTACGTACACGCTCTTGTACAATAGTATGTGACATTTCTTTTATTCCACGTCCCTTTTATTTAATGCTAAATAGTTGGCTAACTCTGAGATCTAGATCAGCGATACGATACAGTTACTTGCGAATATGTCTAAGCTACTTGGCTAGAATAGAGCAGCTCCTTTTTTCTTTTAACGATATCATGTGTGCTTTTTTGTTATTTAGGGAGGGGAGTAAAGGATCTTTCGTGATTATTTGGCAAGACAGTCTGTACATAGAACAATCCCCAAATAAGACGGGACGAGACCACCTGAAACGCTCGGCAGGTGTCAAACTTGATTTCCTAGTACAAGGATAAAATTATATTCAATGCATGCGATGTGTCTACACTCTCGCGAGGAATAAAAAAAAATAAACAACTTTATATGCTCCTCACTCCCTCCTATCTTTTTTCCACTAGACACAAATACAGAGAGAGGGCAAAGACTGAGCTAACATACAAAAACAGAGATATCATCAAGATTACAAAAAAGAAAGAAAGCTAGTAACACAGAAAGACCATGGAGGGGAAAAAAAAAGAAGTATGCAAAGCCAAATGTAGCCAAGATTACCGAGAGAGAAAAAAAATCCAATGCCGAGAGATATATGAAAGAACCACAAAAAAGACGTTTTGTAAGGAAAGATGTGGTGGCGGCGGGCCAATTCGCAGAGCGGCCAAAAAATGGTGATATCCAGAACACCAAGGGCCATATACAGTAGGAAATCAAAAGGCAGGAAACTTTTTCTGAGAACAAAGCAGTATTAAAAGAGAGAGAGAGAGAGATGCGTGTAAATATAGCCAGATGGCAGAGGGCGGCGAAAATTCAGAGTGCTCTTCAAATAACAAAGGGGGGAAATAATTTGTAAGTCAACAAAGAGAGGTATCATCCCCTGAACCGGAGATATTCAAGATGGTGTTATAAACGACTGAAAAAAGAAAAGATCTAGGCCATCGTTGTATATTGTGTGTCGCTACCGCCCTTCGTCTTGTATATGTTGTGTATGTATATCGCTACTAATCAATGAAGAGATGTTGGAAGCGAGCGACGTTCAGCATTCATTCGGTGATCAATCGCCGCGTTCCGTCGTGATATTAACGGCAAGTTGTATGTGCGTGTGATAAATATCCAGAGCGAAAAGTCGTGAATCGCGATTATTCTTCGTCTAGGCTCCCCATCATAGCTCCAGTCTTGCTGTGCTTCATGCCAAGCTTAAGAAGGCTGAACCTCTTCCGAACGCTTTTGTTTTTCTTTGCCTCAGCCTCATCACCATTTCTAGAGAGCAGGTCCAGGCTGACACCTCGCTTGTCCCCAGCAGCCTCTTGGTCCACAACCGGGGATCGAGACATGTTGTGTAGAGCACTGTCCTTACTGAGGCCGCGCGTGTGGGCTTTAACGTCGCCTCCGTTGCCGTTGACTTGATCAGCCCCCTCCTGGCCGGGGCTGAATTCTTTCTTCTTTCCGCCGAGGAAGCTCAGTCGCGCGGCACCGCGTTGTCGAGGGGTGATTTGTCGAATGACCGTTGCCTCTTCAGCTTTCACTCCATTCACGGGGACGGCAATGCTTGTCCACTGCGGGCCCTTGTCGCCTCCTGGCGTTGATCCTCGCCAGGTGGGAGACGGTGTTGGAACGGGTTCTCGGACTGGTTGCGGCGGGGCAAACAGAGCAATCTCTGGTGCAAACGTCGCCTCGAAATCTAACCTGGGTGTTAGCTGTCTATTCCACTATGCAACTCGTTTGGGCAAAGGATTCAACACTTACAGCCTTGAAGCTCTGAATATTTACGGGAAATGGCTTCGTTCTTGTTTCGAGCAAAGAGAGTTAAGCATCTCTTGAGCATCATGGCATGATCCACCAGGGTCATCTTGATTGCGGTTTCTTGGGGATCGAGCTCAACCTCGTCGTCGTCGTCTTCTTCCTCGTCATCGTCATCGTCATCGTCTCCATCCGCTCCCTCTTCGGCACTCTGTGGCTCAGGAAGCAGCTTGCGATACTGCACAACGCTATTCTCTGAAACTGGGCTAACTGAAACGCTAACAGCATCTGCGAGCTGCTGCGCAACCTTGTCATCGCCATCCGCCAGTCGTCGTTCCAAGAGAGTCATCTCGTGCGTCTTCCTAGAAATGCGCTCCAAGGCGGTTTCATGAGCAGTAAGCCTGACTTCACGAGTTTCGACAATCTCACTCCGGCGTAAGAGTGTGGGGAATGGCTCAGAAGCCGTGAAAACCAGCTTCTCTGCGTAATGCTCCTGTACCGGCCCAGAAGTGTTCCTCTTGGTAGTAACAGAGAAAGTCTGAGGGTGAGAAGATAATAAAAAGTCGCGAATAATGTGCGGCACGCGGAGTCGCTGGTATAGTTGATGTGAAAGGTCCCGATGCGGTGTGAGAGCAGAAACAACCAAAAATTGACCTTCCATCTCATCAACATCACCACCCGTGATGATCTGAGCTGATGGGTACTGCTCTTGCATACGGTCTGTAAAGGCTGAGGCTCGTTCAGAGGGTGATCCCTCATAAACGAACTCTTTATCTCGTATTGAAGTAGGAAAACCGAGTCCCTTGAAGACCACTTTATAATATTTTGGAGTAATCTTCTCACTCTTGGAAATGCTCTCATATATCGTTGCAATCGCTCGCCCTGTTCTGGCTAGCTTGGCAAAATCGTATATGTTGGTTTCGTATTGGACTTGGAGCTCCTTGTATGCGGTCAGGGCATTGCTCCAAGATTCTCCGTCCTCAAAATGTTTGATCATGTCAAAATAGATTTTTTCTTTGCGTTCGAATGGAGACTGCGCCGGAAATTCTGGTTCAGCCAGTGCTGGGACCTGCCCAATCGGATCCCATTCATACAAATCAGCGTGAAGACGTAGGGCTAGACCAGCCTCTGTATGGTTCCTAGACTCGGCCTGTAGCTTTGCCAATTGGTGGACATAGCGGATGAAGATGTCTTCCTTCTGCATATCGCGCAGGAACTCCATTAGTCGAAGCCGGTTGATAATGTTAGAGGCCTCTCCGCTGCCATCGCCGCCGCTATGCACAGCCACTAGTAGATCCAAGAACTCGTCTAGGGTGCCAATAAGGTCTCGCAGAGCTGCGTAGAGAGGCTCATCCTCAATTTCTGAGAGAGGTTGGAATCGTTCCAGAAGTTCAGTTATGAATAGTTTCTGGAGAATGCTCTCTGTAAGAGGATTTGATTTGAAGTAAGCATCCAGCGAGTCGATGAGTTCTGTCTGAATCACAGATAAGTCTTCACTCAACGTCCACTCGCTTACAATCATAGTCTGTAAGACTTCAACGGCCATTGTACGGAGACCTTCATGGACACTGAGACAGAGACCCACGATTGGGCCAACCAGAGTTGGCACATACTGCACTTGGTATCCGCCAATGTTGCTAAGTCCGTACCTCTCACGTTCATCCGGTGTGGTTTCCCACCCGATGGCCTCCCACATCCTCCGTAAGAGGTCAGCTCCATGTTCCCGCACATCGCCGGCAATCTTCCACACCGCTCTCCTTTTCTGCTCAGGAAAAGTCTCCAGAGCAAGTGACGAGCTTCCTACAAGCTTCAGCAAAGTTGTGAAGAAGAGCTTCCAGAGCTCGGTGTTGAATGATTCTGCCTCGTCAGGGTCAGGCAGGCAAGAATCCAAGAGGATGCCAGCCAAGTATTGCAATATTCGCATCGTTGATTTGTGATGATAGATGTGCACACTTAGCCATCCACTTGGGAACGCTTCGCCTGTCAAAATGCTCATCTGCACCTTGAGAAGGTTCTCCAAAATGGTTGTCAAGTCGTCTTCAGAGGCCAGCTCAAGCTGCATGCCCAATGGAGAATTCGACAAGGCAGCAAGAATAGCAGATAGCTCAGTTAGAGCTTCGTCAAAGGAGAGGTCTTCATCTATTGCTTTTGTGGGGAAAGGGTAGGATGAGGGGAATAGAAGCGAGAGCTTATTCCTAGGCTTTTGCGGCGAGGCAAGAATCGATAGATATGAATCGACAATATTAGGTACGTGGTCGGGGATTTCTGGGCCCAGGTAGTCAATCTGGCTGGCAAGAATAGAACAGCACAGGCGAATCTGCTCTCGCCATTGGTCATTGACCTCTTCAGCGTGTCCCCAATGAGGAGAGATCCATCGTACGGTATTGGTGCTGAGGGCTGATTTCTGCTCTGGATGAGCAAATATATCTAGCTTCGAGTAGTTGATGATGAGGCAAAGTTTGTAAATGATGAGCTTGCCCTTGACGTCTTTGCATGAGTCCATAAAATCAATGGCAATGTGCAGGATCTCTTCTGTTGTCAAGAGGCCAGTGAGCTCTGGTAGCCAAGTGTGGAAGTGCTGCACAGCCAGCGTCTGACTACCCACCAATGCAGGTGCCGAGTTTCGCATCATGGCGTCAAGCGCCTTGAAGATACTTCGAAGGCTCCTAGTAAATCCTTGAGCGGAGGAATTGATTCCTATTCCAGCTTCCTTCGCCTTTTGCTGCCCGCGAGATTGAGTGATGAATTTCAGAATGTGTCTCATGACTTTGAAAGTCGCACGCAGCTTACGGGCTGTCTCGGGTTCCGTGGGGCGTTTGAGGAGTCGAGTGAATGATCGTATCAGACAAGGAGTAGCAAAGGGGTAATTGAATTGAGTTTCCGCATAATGGTCAACCAAGGGGCTCAGATTGAATCGCCGATCGTGCACGATTCCAAGCACCCTGACCATTGCAGTGAAAACCAGGTCTTCATACTCGTCATTCCCAGTATGCTCCACCAGGATTCCAAAGAGCCCATCCAGAACGTCGCTGAGAAGCTTCACGACCTCAATTTCCGAGACAAAGATCAGCTGTCTCAGAATGGAAGGGATTTCATCCTTTGGTAGGTCTTTCCACTTGAGAAGTCCAAGGATAACTCTATCCTGAGAAAATCGCGTGCTGCAGAGGTAGGTATCAACAAACATCACGGCGAGCGGCCCCGTAACGTCAACTGATCGGTCATCTTTGCCTCGCGGCGCCCAAGGGGTAGAGAGATATCCGCCCTTCCCAGTTGGTCCTGCCTGTGCGGTCGAGGTAAATTCGTCTATTTTATAGAGCAGCAGGCCATGGGGCCCATCGCGAATGAAGGCTTGGTCCTCCCAAAGCGGCATGTGCGCAACTGCAAATGGAGGGTTTGGCATGTCTGACAAAAACATGACCACATGAGCATTCATTACATCGCTCGGCTGGAGTGATAGGCGGAGCGTCTGATTCCAGGCTTCACCTCTTTCCACAGAACAAGATTTAAAAGTGGTGAGCGCTTCGGTGTTAGAAGATGTGAAGATGCATCGCTCGAATCGTTCGCCGGTAGACTGACGGACTTCCAGGGTGACTTGCAGGTTCGCTCCGCTAACCGTGCTGGGGAGGTTGATTGCGCTGCCTGCATATCTTGATATGAGATGTTGCTTCGCCAAAGCGGCGATATTGAGCGTGAGGTAGATGTCCGATCTTGACTTGGTCGGCGCGGCAGCAAAGCCAATCCTGTTCGTCTTCGATACGCCAGACAGAATCGTAGGCGTAGCTTTGATTAGTTCATCCGCATCAGGGTGGTGGAATTTCCTCAGAGAGACTTGCAGTCGCTCGCCGCTTCTCGATTTCTCGTATTGCCCGGAAGCACTGGTAATCAGCTCTCGAATCAAGGAATCAAACTCCTCAGCCGCTTCCCTATCGTTTGAGTATCCAAGCGATGGCGACCAAATGTTAACAACCTGCTCGACTTCTTCTGCTTGTTTCATAATGGAGTTGAGTTTCAAAACCCCTACACCAATCGTACGCTCAACACGCTGTCCAGACTCATGAACGCTTGCAACAGTACTTTTAGATCCAGCAGTGCTTGGTGGGTGACTATTCCCGTCTTGACTATCCAAGCGAGTCGTAGACGATCTCCCCTCCTGTACCTCTGACACAGAATCCATCTTCATCGTATGCCCTCGGGAAAAGGCAGATCGTGAAGTTTTGCTTCCCCACATCATACTTCTCCTAGAAGCTTTCCCTGAACTCGCCGGAGGGGTCTTTACATTGTCTCGTGTAAAGCTGCTGTCAGTGCCGGAACGGGACAATGGTTGGGGAATAAAGATTTGCTGTGATCCCAACACCTTGACAACGAGGTATAGCTCGGAATCAGCGGACGGTGCATCGCCAATATCATGGGCTGAGAGATCTGTGAATAGCGTCTTTGTGCTGGTGTTTTGTGCAAGACCACTGATCGAGCCGCCTGCCGGGATCTCAATGCTGAAACATTCGGACAGGTTGACCCCCTTTCCATACTGAGGTTTGCTAACAAGGTAAGCTACAAGCGTCGTCTCCTCAGTGGAACTTCCAGCAAAGCCTTTCAAGTCTAGCAATAAGTGGTTCAAGCTCGTCAGCTCGACTGTGGCCTGGGGAGGCTCGTCCAGCAAGCTCATAACCGACTGAAGCTTGGTAACATCAACAATCGAGTCATCGGCCGTCAAGACTCTGCCGCGAGATGCCGGATCTCGTACAACCACCTCCCCACCACAAAGCTTATTGACTGCGACGAGGTCCCAGACGGTTTGCTCTCGCAATCTGTCGTATTCGTGCGCGGTAAGAACATTATAGAGAAATTGTTGGCGATGGAGATTGAGAGAGGTAACAAGTTGTGACAGCTTGTCAAGTTTTGCATACTGTCGAGAAAGGAGCAGCTCGTGTAAATATTTCGAGTGCCACTCTCGCAGGCACGACGCGATTTCGTCGACAAGCGGCTCGTCCGCCGAGGTGGGCGTCTCATCGCCAATCTTGAGCATCGGAACGGGCGCCGGTGGTCGAGGTGCATTAGGATCTCGGCGCACAGGGACAGACAGATTCTTGGCGGCATCAGCTGTGAAGCTTTGCAATGATCTCTTCCAATGGTTTGAATCAGGGGCCTTGTCCTCGCTCAGCTTTGTGATTGGCTCTATGCCATTAGTGATGCCACTCTTGGCAGAGTCGCTGCCCGGACGATCATCAATGCCGCTATCACTGGCAGAGTCTTCATCGTGTCTCTCATCCGACTCGCCGAGCAGCTCTCGAACTTCCACACAGCTTCTCGGGAAGATGCCACTGAAGACGCGAGCTTCCAACGTCTGTCCTTTGACGGAAGTCAGGCCGGCAAGCAGACTCGGCGGCGCCACCAGGTAGCCGCGCAGCCAGTTGCCATCTGGCGTCTCTTCGATTATGTAAAGCTCATCGCCAATTTCGAGAGGGAGGTCGGCCGGGCTCGCGGCTTCGAATGGATAGGTCGCGACGGCGAAGGCGATCCGGGGAAGAGGCTGCCAGGGCATTGAAGCTCGGGATATTGGCCTCGTGCAAAAAGATGGTGTTGGTTGGAGTCGGGGGCAGCGATAATTATTCCGTCAGACGCAGCAGCTTGCTGATTGGCAAGGCTTGACGAAACAATGCGCTGGAGGACGAAAGTTGCGACCGCATCAAGCTTCGACGTTCGGCGCGAGAGAGCGGATATATCGTGGGATCTAGGTTGAGAGGGCTCAGTAAACAACGAGGCTCTGGGGCCAGCGGCGCGACCTACAGCAAGGGAAGGAAAAGTGAAGCAGACGGAAAGGTTCTAGAAGGCCAACGATTGTGTGCAGTTTGTTGCAAAACGCCGGTTGATGGGCGGCTGCCCGTTCGAGAACCCCTGAGCAAACACGAAGAAATTATGCACGCCGGCGGGAAAGATAGCGATTCGATAGCGCAAATAAAGCATCCGCCCAACGCTGATCAGAATGCAAGATGCGAATTCTATTACCAGGATGTCTCGTGCCGTCCAAGGCTTGCCAAAATGAACAAAAACGAAGGTGTAACCCAAACTCTCAAACAAGAAAAAAAATGTGACAGACGGCTCAGCGAGGGGAAATTTCAAGGCCCTGCTTTGATGTCGTGTCTCTAGATTCGACAGAGGCGCATGGGCTCGTCTGGGCCGCCGCTATCAGGTACCAGAGGTCGGTCGTTGTAGCGGTGGTGGATGCCGGAGCCCCGCTGGCGAGGCCGCTAGGAGGCAGTGGTGGGCTCGTTGTACGGGGGGGCTTGGGGGAGCTGGTACGGGGGTCTCTCCAGTGGATGCCCCCCAAGGGCGCGGACAAGGTTTTGGCTGCCAGGCACGTTTGTTCCTACATGCTTAGCTCGCGCGGCGAACGCGCCGCTGCTGCACAATGAACTCCATGGAGCTGCAGTCTTGGCCGCAGCCTCCTGTCGGTGCAAACTATAAACGGCCTGTGCCGCCAATCAGGCAGTGGTTGAGGCCATGGATCGGTTAAAAGCACGATAACACCGGAAGGAAAGTCTGGCCGTTGCGCAGCAGCAACATTTTAACTCCTTATTGCGCCACTCTTTTTATCAAATTGCATTCATGTATACATGTACCTACTCTCAGCACGTCCTTGTACAGACTTCAATCTCATCAACAATCTGTCGGTGCCGCTTTGTGCGAGCCCCGAGTTACGTGGATACACATGGCACAAGGGAGACGAGTACATTCGACATGTGGCATCTGAGTTGTTTCATATGTTCAGGTCTGCAGCTCATCGCTATAGCATAGCTAGCCTCAGTCTTGCAAGTGCATCTCTTTCTCACCAGGCCCATCACCCTGGGCATTTGGCGTTGGGATCCCCATCGAGCCAGCCCGCCGGGAGCACTCGTCTCCTTTCTGTTCTCCATATTGTAATCTCTCTAGGCACTCCGTATTCCGCAGTCGATCTTTTGATCTCTTACCCCTGACCCTTGCTGGCAATCAAACCCATCGCTTATCGATTATGTACTCCATGCAATGCACGTTCACATTGTACAGTAGCATTATACATTAGCAGTGTTTCGTATGAGTGCAAGTCTGTACGTGTAATGTTAATTGATCGAACCAGGTGTGCTCAGACCTCTATTAGGCTAAAGTGTTATAATTCCAAGGTCGTGCTACCCGTGAGCCTAAAGACGGTCTTTTTATAGCGAATCTTTAAATAAGTTTCGAGCGAAAACGGTCCTTGATGATGCCTAGATAATAATACAGAGTATTCAATGGTAATGTGGCATATTTTACCTGTCGCAATGAAACATTTACATTCAGGTAACCGTTGTTGCTTCAGTGTTATGTAGACATGTAATTAGTATCACAAATTCCATATCACAGGCCTCCACAATTTCAGCAAAAGTCCACAGCCAATGGGCAGAGTAGTAAACCGCCAAAACAGGGAGAAAAAGATGAGATAACACCCGATCCACAACATCAAAATGCTAGAATTTGGGTTGCTTTGTCGACAAACGTACCACATTCTGTGTTTGTAACAGACAGATGTGAGTAACAGCAAAGCTCGAAAATGCCATATGCACGCACTACATGTAAGCGCAGAAGACTGCATGAAAATCGATACACGTGTGATGACAGAATGAATACTGCGTGACGTCATAAGCATGAGTCAGTAAATGGGGACCGTGGTTTTATATCAACGTGTTGCTCAAATATGCTTGTATCTTTTGCTCTCATTGGAGCTGAGCATTAGCTTGGTTGCTTGGATATAGAGCTTCAAGTAAACATAACATCTACCCTCTGGCGCAAACCCCGAATCAAAGGGCTTGGAACCAGTTTATAGGGACAATAGGACTTTGCCTCTCTGAATCGAAATAGCCCTACGCACAAATTTAGATACACGTTCTTCCATGCGCAAAGCATCCCAGTGAACTGATACAGCGTCGCTTGGCTGTTTTAGTTCAAACGACGTGAAGCTCTAAATTGGCTAGTGGACTGATCGACAATGCGCCTACGTTTTAGGCCTATCACATTCACTTCACTCCAGCACCGGGTGACTGCGCTGTTGTCACCTCTCGCTCCAATATGAATTCACCTTTTTGCTGTCTATTATGACTCAAATAGAGATAAAAAGCCACGTGCATTGTGGCGGCACGTAGCATAAATTCCTAAGATTCCAAGAGCTTCCTATAGACCCACACTTCAGAAACACCAGCCTGTAACTTTGTTCTTTCCTCCTTTTTAAACCAGTGTCCTCCATCAAAGACAGGTTTGAAGAGCTGCATTCTGCATGATAAACGCCAAAGCCTAGTCATCCGTCTCTTCATCTTCACCACTCAAGGAATTCAAATCATCAACCCCCAAGCAACTCGCAATGGGAACGCCTTTCATTAGCCTCCTCGAGCCTAGCAATCTCGAAGGGTTCCGGCTAGGCATTCCCCGAGAGTCGCTTCCATCCACAATCCCAAAGACGTTCCTCGACGCCATGGAAGTTCGCGAAGAGGTCTTCGTCAAAGAGCAAGACGTCCCCAAAGACAACGAATTCGATGCTGATGACCCGCGATCGTGCCACTGGGTCATTTATGTCAGCGTCAATAAGACCGAAGTGCCAGAGATCAGAAATGAGCAAGGTGACATTGTGCGGCCGCGCAAGAGTTCCACTCGAAGCACTCCCGTAGGAACCATCCGCATGGTTCCTTTTCCCCATGAGCCTCATCCAAAGGCGGGTGGAGATTACTGGAATGGAGTATTGAAAGGCGAGGAAGAGAAAACTACCAACAACAGCGCACCGTCAGCTCGCCAGTTCGTTCATGATCGGCCAACGACATTTCACGATGGCAAAGAGCCGTACATTAAGCTGGGAAGATTGGCCGTTATAAAAGATTACCGTGGTTACCGCTTCGCAGGCCAGCTTGTGAAGAACGCCCTCGACTGGATCAAGAAGAATCCATCCTTTTTCGACCCGAGTATCAGGGAACTAGGCCTTGAGCAAATGGGGGCGTCTACAGAAACCGAGGCGCCGCAGTGGCGAGGTCTCATTTGCGTTCATGCGCAGGAGGAGGTGGCCAGTGCATGGGCAAGATGGGGATTCGAGGTTGACGAGGGCATGGGCAGATGGTGGGAAGAAGGCATCCCTCATGTGGGCATGTTTTTGCGTTTAGAGATTGGTCCCAAAGACATCCAACTCTTGGCGTAGTCGCCGCCAGCAGCAGCAATATACCTACTACGTAATAGCAGGGGGATAAAGGACGAAAGGAAACATGAGATGGCTGTGTATTAGAATAGAAATCACACTTCACAGACAGATAAAGAGCTCCCGCTCACAATTAACGAAAAAAAATTGATATTCCCTTTATTTGATGCCGTATGTTGCATTTTTGTTTTGGTCTCTCTCTTATAATCACAGATAAGAAAAGATATGGTAAATTAGAGACACAAAAGGCATGATTCATAACAGCCCCATTTTTGAGCCCAGATGTTTTTTTTGTATTCAGACTCTAGGAGCCATCTGAAATAAATCCATGTCCGCGTTCCCAGACCCGAACGCAAAATGCAATTCTGAAAAATGCCTGATCCACGCCAAAAGCCACACACTCCATCCAGCCAGGTACCCACCGCACAACCTTTATCGGTTGGACTTGGCGACACGCTCCAGCTCGTCCTTCTTCTTGATAGCGTATGAGTTGCTGCTGCCCTTGGCGGCGTTGATCAGCTCCTCAGCCAAGCACTCAGCAATGGACTTGACGTTTCGGAAAGCAGCCTCACGGGCACCGGTGGTGAGCAGGGCAATGGCCTGGTTGACTCTCCTCAGGGGGGAGACATCGACGGCCTGACGACGGACGGTACCGGCAGAGCCAATTCGGGTGGAGTCTTCACGGGGACCGCAGTTGACAATGGCGTCAACGGCAACCTGGATGGGGTTCTGGTCGGTCATGAGGTGAATCTGTAATGAGGCTTGTTATTAGTATCATGTTGTAAGAACCAGAGTAGAAATTGACAATCTTGTGTCATTCTTCCACACGGTTGCTGGAGGCGCGTAAGAGTACGTACGATCTCGAAGGCGTGGGCGACAATGCGGACAGCCATCAGCTTCTTTCCGTTGTTGCGGCCGTGCATCATCAGAGAGTTGGTCAATCGCTCAATGATAGGGCAGTTGGCCTTGCGGAATCGCTTGACGGCATATCGGCCGGCAGAGTGGGTGACGTAGACGGGGTTTCGCAGGGAAATGTAGTCGCTATTTGATCAATCCATCAGCACAAACTTGTTCTCCTCGAAGGGGTGGTTTTGGCGAAATATTCGGATTTTTTTTTCTGTCTTCCTATTTCGCCTCAATTTCGCAATGTATCGAAAACGTACGTCAGAGAGATGTCGCGGACCTCGACATCGTAGTCCCACTTGTTGAACAGCTTGACGTTGCCGACCTCCTTGACAACATCCTTGGGGAGGACGTCGGTCACGACAGAGTTTTCGATCTCGATTTCACCGCCGTCAGACATCTTGGCTAATTTGCAGTCGAGTGTTCCGGTGCTGGGGCGGGACTGGTTGTCGAGATGTGATTTTTCAAGAGGTTAAAGGCGGGCTTGGGCTGGCGTGGAATGGGAAATTTTGGTGGTGGGTGCGCCGGGCGAATCAGAGCGCGCGAAAAGTTAGGTACGTACCCTGCACCCACGTTCGGTTAGGGCTCGGCTGCCCTGGTGCATTCGGAAGTGGGCAAACCGTTGAAGCGGGAGGGCTACTCTAAGTCTTTGGCAAAAATTCCCATTTTCCTCTACCACTCCTCTGTCACCAAGCTAAGCACATCACAGACAAAATGGTATGCCATCACCACCATCGCCGCCGTCGCCGACCATGATTGAGACGGGATCGCTATGCAGAGATGCTGATGTTGTGAAACTCATAGGCGCCCACTGCTGGAGCAAAGAAGCAAAAGAAGAAGTGGTCTAAGGGCAAGGTCAAGGACAAGGCCCAGCACGCCGTCATCCTCGACAAGACCATCTCCGAGAAGCTGTACAAGGATGTCCAGTCTTACCGCCTCGTCACCGTCGCTGTCTTGGTCGACCGAATGAAGATCAACGGCTCCCTCGCCCGCCAGTGCATCACAGACCTCGAGGAGAAGGGCATGATCAAGCCGGTCATCACCCACAGCAAGATGAAGATCTACAGTACGATTCACCCAAGCTACCTGCCTCTTTGTCGCGCACAATAAAAGGATAACAGAATACTAACAATTGCGCAGCCCGTGCCATCGGCGAGTAAATTTACCACCATATTTTAAAGTTAAAGCATTGAGATTTGGGCGCCTGGTTGGTCTGCAAAGAAGGAAAAAGGGCCATGTGAGAAGAGGATGATATGAGGTACATACAAGCCTTAGTTGGGACGCTTTTTTCATGCTCGGTGTAGCATTTCATGGGATCGGAAACGCTTTAGCATATGGCTACGGAATGAAGAACTTCAAAAAATGACCAAACTGACGCAACCTGCCCAACAACCGTGTGACGCACATAACTTGGTTGCGAAATTAATGTGACGAGTCTGTATTAGAATACTATCAGTTCATTACTGCTACCAAGTTAGAAATCCGTGTTATCAATCACATGGACGAATGCGTCTCATCTGTCATTAGAATGTACTCAGTACCGCATGTCAAAATGCGCTGCATGCCATGCGATATGTCTTGAAATATGCCCCAAGTATGTGACATTTCACCTTGGCTCTCTTCACTTTTTTGCTATACTATATACTACAACTTGCCATGTAAGAAACGCCATTCAGAGAATACTCTCAGCTTATAAGCAATTGTAATCATTTGAAGCACTTTAATCGTTGTTCCGGTAGTTTATAGTGCCTTTACAGATTACACTCATTACATTCATTATTTCACGAATGTGGTGTTCTCGTAGTAGCGCTGGATCTTGGCGCTGTCAACCAGCTCTCATTGGGTGTTGACCAATTGGACCTACCAGTCTGCAAGTCACGCCCTTAGCCCTTCTCCGCCCTCTTTTCCCTTCTAGAGGCTGAAGCACGTGAAACTTCAAGGTTGTTCACAATGGTAGACTTAATGTATCTGCTTCATATTGACGGCCAAAGTGCCAACAACAAACACAGCACTCGTATTGTAGTGTATGTTCTCCATGTCACCGAGTTTTACATGTCAAGAATTTGAATTCGCTTAAGCAAGCAACATGAAGTCTGCAAGTCCCATGCCAGCCAACTCCTGTTAGCAAAGCTGGTTGTTTTCCACCTGATGCGGCACCACTATCAAGGTCCACATCCTGAGGCAGTTATGCGAGGCCACGTCTGCTCAAGAACGAATGCGGACTTGAAGCACGAGTCTCATTACGGAATGGGGAAGACTTGCATTCTATTCTTTTTTATTTTCCACACGCATGGCGTATTTATTTTTTAGCAGAGGTGGATGTGCAAGAAGTGATAGTTTCGAGAGAGGTTTCTTCGCCCCGGTGCCCCTGATAAGGGTCTCTTGTAGATACTACGCACCGGCAATGCTGGAACTAAGGCCGATAGTGCCCATGTCTGCTGCTATCAAGGCTGGAGTCTTCGGCCTCCCTGAATCGGTGGAGCCGGAGTATGCGGGATGGCTTCCCACGGCCGGTCAGATCGGCGTCAACGGTGTGGCAATACACGAGAGAAGAACGTCTACGGGATGGCAGCGTTCTTTGCCTCAGACCTCAGACCTCGGACTGTAGAGCACCAGCCCGGCATGTCCGCTAAGCCCTGTCCTTCAAATCCTGTAAGATAAGTTTTTCTTCTTATGACCACTTATGACCACCTTGGAGATTTAGGGCGCGTTGGCTTGTGACCTAAGCATTGGTGCCATATGATGGCTGCAAGGCCCAAGACTGTGCGGCTAAAACGACGAGCTATATTTGTACGTCTCGCATTTCCACTCTCCCTTGCCAGCTGGACTTGCAGGTCAGTATGGAGTGGCTGCTCCTGCCACACGAGAGTCCATTGTAAGGCGGTGACGACCACTGTTACGCTCCATGTCCCTAACATACGGAGCACGGGGCAAGCTGATAGACACTGCCATCGTTTTAAGGGTGCCTCGGCGACGCCAGGAATAGGCAGGTTGGACATTTGCACTGGCGGGTGGCTTCGGCGGCACCAAAGATCGGGGCGAATCGGGTATGTGTAAACAGGGCAGTCGCGCTGTGGCACAGCACAGTGCAGCCCAAAAGGGAGTCGAGAGAAAAAATTCTAGCAAAAAATTGGCGCAGATCTCCTGGGCGCCTGAACGTGCCAACTCCGGGGGCGTTAGGCTGCTGGCACGGCCCCTACGCGATCGTTTTGCCTGAGGCTGCAAGAGGCTGCCACCTGCTGTAGCGCTGCGCTTCGTTGCCGTGGAAGGCAAAAGCAGCGCGGCCCAGCCTGCAGCGCTAGTGCGGCCGGAAAGATTCGCTCTGAAAAAAAAAAAGTGTCCCCTTGGAGACCCGCCGCAATTTTTTTTCCCTCCCCCGAAAAGCCATTCGCCCGTCGGTGCAGAATTTATTTCGCTCGACTCCCCCCATCATTCTCCTCTTCTTCCTTTCATCTCCATCTCCCCTCAATTCTTTCTTTTTTTCCGGGAAAGCGTGTATACCTCAGTCACAATGTCTGGCGAGAAGCAAAAGGTCCTGGGCATGCCGGTAAGTCGACTCTGCCTCAATCGTCCCCTCCAGAAAAAGCGCGCTCTTTGAGATTCCGAGACGACTCCGAGAGATAGTTGGCCAGCATCGTCAATTGAACCATCTGGATGACATTGAAAATGTTGCCTATCGATGGCTATCTGGGCCTCACTCTCAGTCTCGAGCGATTTTCCAGAGCGTGTTTGGGATGGAAAATTTTTTCTCGCCCAGATCTATCCATGTGTATCCTGACCGCTAACTCCTTGCCTCACAGCCCTTCGTTGCGGACTTCCTGAGTAAGTCATTCTTCGATGCCTAAGCGGCTTAGCATAATAGATACTCGCGTTCGTGTGAGATTTCAAGAGATGGGACTGACATACTGTGAACAGTGGGTGGTGTTTCCGCTGCCGTCTCTAAGACCGCCGCTGCCCCCATCGAGCGTGTCAAGCTTCTCATCCAGAACCAGGTTTGTCTCCCCATACATGATCAATTGATTCCTGGAAACCCTTTTCTCTAATTATTGCAATAGGATGAGATGATCAAGGCTGGCCGTCTTGACCGCCGCTACACTGGCATTGGCGAGTGCTTCAAGCGCACTGCTGCCGATGAGGGTGTCATGGCCCTGTGGCGTGGTAACACTGCCAACGTCATCCGATACTTCCCTACCCAGGCCCTGAACTTCGCTTTCCGTGACAAGTTCAAGAAGATGTTCGGCTTCAAGAAGGAGCGTGATGGCTACGGCATGTGGATGCTTGGTAACCTTGCCTCCGGTGGTGTAAGTTTTTTCCTCTTTGATCCTGGCAAATAACCCCTCAATTTCACATGCTCAGTTGCTGACGCCCTCCACCAGGCTGCTGGTGCCACTTCTATGCTTTTCGTCTACTCTCTCGACTACGCCCGTACCCGTCTCGCCAACGACGCCAAGTCCGCCAAGAAGGGCGGTGAGCGTCAGTTCAACGGTCTCGTTGATGTCTACCGCAAGACCCTCGCCTCTGACGGTATTGCCGGTCTCTACCGTGGTTTCATGCCCTCCGTCGCTGGTATCATCGTCTACCGTGGTCTTTACTTCGGCATGTACGACTCCATCAAGCCTGTTCTCCTCGTCGGTAACCTCGCCAACAACTTCCTTGCCTCTTTCGCTCTCGGATGGTGCGTCACCACTGGTGCCGGTATCGCTGCCTACCCTCTGGACACTATCCGACGACGAATGATGATGACTTCCGGTGAGGCCGTCAAGTACAAGAACTCCTTTGATGCCGCCCGCCAGATCATTGCCAAGAACGGTGTCAAGTCCCTGTTCAACGGTGCTGGTGCCAACATTCTCCGTGGTGTTGCCGGTGCTGGTGTCCTGTCCATCTACGATCAGCTCCAGGTCCTCCTCTTCGGCAAGGCCTTCAGCGGTGGCTCTGGTTAAATTGCTTTTTCTACGTTATGTATAGACATTCTTCGTGCGTTTTACCTCGGAGATGGGTTTAATTGGCCAGGTGGGTGTAATGCGGCGTCCACTGGTTGATAAAAAAGGAGACCGGAATGGAAGGTATTGAGGGAAGTTGGGCCAGATATCCCGACCTGTGTAACAGTTGCTCTTTGCGGGTAAGACTGGCATCGGCACGGCGTATTACTAGTCGTTTTTGACTCTGCCGTGCTTTCTAGGTCACTGTAATTATACACCAATGCAAGTTCCCTTGATTTAGAGATTTTCAAACAACAAGGCTTCGATACAATCGCAATGTGACTCGTGCAATGTCTGTGAAATAGTTTTTTTTTTCTACTGCAGCGGTGATATTCTGGGCTTCGCAGTTTGCGCGTGTGTTGCTGACTAAGATTGCCTGAGGTACCTACATTCTTCGTGCTTGCAGTGGGATGGAAGCATGCTGAACTCTTACCTCTCAAGCGGCTTCTCTGTTATCTGTTTGTGCCTATATTTCCTCCAACCACGGCGGCTCGGTTTGCTTGTATTCGAGCGGCCTTTGCGAACTGTAGCGAAGCAACACCCTGAGTGTGCCAATGCCGCCCAAACAAACAACTGGGGCTGGTCGTGGCAGGCCAGCCAAAGCCAGCAAAGCTCGACCGCCTGCTCGCGATGCCTCGGAGTCTAGCAACCCATTCGAGTCTTCCGATGATCAGGCAGAAGAAGCGAACCAAACAATCAACGTGGAAGAAGAGCCAGAGCCAGAAAAGCTAATCCCGAAAGCCCTCCTGACACGGATTCTCCACGAGCTGTTCGCCAAGGAGGCTACAAGAATGTCGAGAGACGCCAATGCAGCGGTAGGCAAGTACGTGGATGTGTTCGTCCGAGAGGCGATTGCGCGAGCGGCTGTGGAAAAGCGAGGCGGGTTTCTAGAGGTAAGCTTATGCCGAATGATTTATACCATGATCATCACTCTAGTGAGAACAGACAATGCTGACTGCTTCCTTTAAAGGTCGAGGATCTGGAAAAGGTCGCGCCCCAGCTGCTGTTAGATCTCTAAGGGGGGTATATAAAACGATCTAATTTTGCCACGAGCCAACTGTCATTACCCAGATTGTGGGAAACAACATATACGTACATACATACCTACTTGTCTCGTTACCATCATTACGCCGTTCCTGCGAGCGACTTAGTGTGTGTATGTGTGTGTTCTGGACCCTGCTCCTCTTCTCCCCTTCCCCGGGGTATCATCTCGGCTATGACAAGATCCATGAGCCTACACGTGTTGCGCATTGTCTTTTTATTTCGGCAGACATAGTCCCCCGCAACCATTTCACGCTGCAACCGGATATCGAGGCCAAATTACTGCCGGTTGGATGCCTCTAGCTTCCTTTCCTCTGAAGGGGGGCCCTGCGAGGGAAGACGTCCTGCATGAAACGCAATGTTTCCGGTGTTAGTTTGATGCATAATCGTCTGTCTAAAAAGATGCATACGTTGAATACGTAATCTCCGACTCGTATCTTCCTTGGTGTGGACATGTTCTTGATGGATTTTCCACAAAAGAAACGATCGTCCTCTAAGCTGGGAATGGACGCTCAACGTGATATATCTCGGCTTATATGAGAGAGAGAAATGAAAAGAAAAGGCCCTGGAACTCTTCATTTTCAGGCGATTTTATATACAATGTCAATGCCACTACACGAGACCTCAAACTTACGACTGCATATTGGCAACCAAATACCTAGCTCGATCAAAAACCGCTGCAATTCAGCTGAAGCGCAGACTTTTCCATCTTTGTCTTTTTTTCAAAACGGATCTCGAGAAATGTTTTAATTTCAAGCGCAGTGAGTTGCTGTCTGCCCTGGCTGTTTTGGCAGAGCGCGGATAGTGGCTTGTCCGGGTGGATGGCGGTCGGTTACTAGACCGTTTCACCAGGGTGCGGGTAGCTTGGATTTCTGCGGATTCGATGTATACAGCAGGGGTTTTGTGGCGTCTACAACTCTACCTGGCCAATTGACGATGGCACTTTGACGCCAACGACATCGGGTCAAAAAAGAAGGAAAAAACTAATTACGTACGGGTCTATTCTCGATAACAGATGGAAGATTGTTTCAAAGCTGTTGGAAACATCCAGCTATCGACATGGAATTGGGCAGCGAGGCCATGCGGCTCCTTTGGCTGAACTGAAACCACCCACGTCTCGCTTGTGTCGGAGACGCTCGACATGAAGCAGCTTCAACGCCAGACCCCGGCCCTGGCCCCCCCAAATTAGGTGTGGCGCGACCTGCCTGCAACGAACGCAATTCCGGGAGCAGCTCTGCCCGGCGCATGACAGCTAGGCAGCCTGAGAGATTGATCTCATTAGGCCTCTCAGGGCTATTGCCAGTGCCCCATGGCGAGGAGCGCTGCTATCCGAAGCTGGCGAGCCACCTGGCTGGCTTCAGGGTCCGTCTGCGGGCCAAGTTGAGGTTAGCAAAGATGCTTACAGCTGGGATGGATCGAAGTGGACGGCATGCCTTGGTACTTGTATGGATTGTTCCTGGGGCACGGCGTTTCGCGTTCCCGATTGAGCTGCGCCCATGCGTCTGGACCCAAGCCCCGAGTCCAGCGTCTATGGCCAAACGACTCTCATACACGCTATGGGCGGCGCTCAACTGAAGCCATGCCCCGTGGTTTGAGGAGTTGTGATGGGCGCCTCCTAGCCCACGACCACGATCCCCGTCGCCAAGGTGCCTGGACGCTAATGCCGACGGCGAGAGAGACGAGCCTGGAGATTAAAAGCCTTCATGTTTCCGTTTCTTTTGTTTCTTGCTTCTTGCAACCATCGTTCTTCTGTTTGTCCGTGGGGTTCCTTTTGTCTCCTTACTTTCTCTTCTCTTCTCTTCTATCCAGTTTACATTTGCACAATTCAGAGGCTAGTCCTTTGCTGGTTCTATCGCTTTTCAACTTTTCCTTCTTTAACCTATTCAAAAAAACACTAATCTTGTTTTTTTCAATTCCTTTCCCTTTTCTCTCTCGCTCTCTTTGGTTTTATTTGGGAAGTCTGGTACTTTCTCTCTTTAAGGCCGGCCTATTCTTCAGAACAAAACAAAAACCAAAAATTCAAAAAACCTTTTTTCAAGATGCAATTCAAGTCTCTCCTCGTTGCGGCTTTGGCTGCTGTCACTCAGGGTAAGCCGACTTATAGCAAGCAGCATTGATACTGCTTAGACCATCAAGCTAACATTTCCCTCGTTTTAGCCGTTGACGTCCAGGTCGTCTCCGTTGGTCAGAACCCCATGGCTGGTATGGCTGGTCAGCCTGCCACCAAGTACTACCCGGACAACATCAAGGCTGCTCCCGGTTCCATGGTCCAGTTCCAGTTCTGGGCTGGTAACCACACCGTCACACAGTCCGACTTTGACCACCCTTGCACGCCCATTTCCCAGGTCAACAGCTCTGTTGCCGGCATCTGGTCCAGCTTCATGCCCGTTGCTGCTGGCGCCGCCAAGAAGGAAATCCCCGTCTTCACCGTCCAGATCAACGACACCAAGCCTATCTGGATCTTCTGCAGCCAGGGCAAGCACTGCTCAGCCGGCATGTCCATGGTGATCAACGAGAAGTGAGTGTCCTTTGGTGTAATCGCAATCAAACCAAAATACTAACAACAAGCTTGCAGCACTTCTGCCAACTCCACTCGTTCTCTTGCCAACTACAGGACTGCTGCTTCCACTGCTCAGGGCGGCTCTTCTGGCTCTGCTCCCAGCTCTGGCTCTGGCTCTGGCTCTGGCTCTGGCTCTAGCTATGGCTCAAGCCCAAGCTCCGGTTCCAGCCCCAGCCCCAGCTCTCCTGCTGGATCTGACGCCAGCTCTGGCTCCGGCTCTACTCCCACTGACGGCGCTCCTGCTGGAGCTGCCCCTACCGACGCTCTCACACCTCCTCCCTCAGTCACCACCGGCGCCTCTTCACCCGCTGGTACTGGCGTTCTTCCCGGCGGTGCTACTGACACTGGTATCCCCAAGAACGCCGCCTCATCTGTCAGCGTTTCCACCAGCTTACTGCTGGTTCTTGGTGCTGCTTTTGCCCTGCTATAAATGGGAATGGAGTGACGACATGACGTGGGGAATGTTCTATAAAAAAAGCGACGACGATCTGTAATACCATTTTTGGGGGGCTTTAATTCGTATATGCATCTTCCTTGCAAGCAAGGGGTTTTTTATATTTTAACTTTTTTTTCTCTGGAGTGGGATGGATGTAATCTGTTCCCTTAGGTTTTTATGAAATGGGGGAGGACAACAAGAGTCCTGGGTTAAAACGCATGCTAGGGACCATGTGTGTAAATGTATCTGGATACCTTTTTAAAATTTTGAAGTTGTTTCTATACTTTCTTTTTTGTGCCTCGTGATCAATTGGTTAAACCGATGCGTCGAAGCCATAGCGATTGTTAAGCATTGCCAGTGTCGTATGACGCACTTCAGGTAAGACATGATAACGTAGAGAGGTTCAGAACGGATACTTTGGATTGATCAAATGAATACTCATAAAAAAAAAGCTTTATGTTCACGCTGTCTCGCTTGTATACCTCTTTTTCAAGTCTAATATTCGCTGTTGCGGTTCTTTCTCTTCGACCTGCCCTGCTGAGCAGCCTCGCATAGTTTCTTCCTGGGCTCCTTCTCCAGCCATTTCTCATCCTTCTTCACATACCCCACCTTGTGATACTTTTTGCTGTTTGCAAAGAATTTCACCCAGTTGGCCAGCGCATCATCAACCTTCTTCAGCGCATCAGCCATCTCCTTGTCCTTCATCGCCTTCATCTCGGCCGTGGTCCATTGGGCGTCCACCTCGGGGTCGTCCAGCGGCAGGAACATATCCTCCACGCCTCGCATGTCCGGGGTGCGGTCCTCGGCGAAGCAGCCCGTGACGAAGCCGCGGGCGGCGTCACAGCCCGCAAAGTAGCTGTATGGGCCTCCCGGGCCGTACATTTTGCGGCCGTTGGAGACGTCGTAGATTGTGCCGTTGAGAGCAACGTAGACAGGCTTGGAGGCGTCTTGGCCGTCATAGCCGGCGAGCTGCTCGGGCGTCAGATAGAGCGGACCTTGCTATATAAAGGTAGTTGGTTAGCAACGGTTTATACGTCTCTTTCGAAGTAAGACCATATATAGGTACCATCTGAGCTTTCCACCAGTCTACCCGCATGTAGTTGGGCTTGTTCTTCATGCCCCAGAAGAAGCTCTCGCCATTGCTGATCCAGTAGCTCAGTGCACATGATGCCACGAACAGGAAGCTGATTACGCGCAAGACGTCGACCCATGGAGACTCGGCGTCTGTCTCGCGGATCTTTGACTTTGTGCTCTTCTTGGCCTTGGGTGCTTGGACAGGTTCTTCAGCATCCTGCGGCTTCCGCTGGCGCAGTTCCGAGTCCGCCATGATTGACAGAGTGTATTATTGTTGGCCTCGGGATTGAACAAGTACGGCAGCAGTTGATGCTTTTAAGTAAGAACAATGTCAAATCGTGGCCGAATCCCACTGTTGGCGGGATCGGGACAAGCAAGCTCCCGCTGCTGACGCTTTTAAGGGAGCTGATTGGTCTGTTTTAGACACCCGGGGGGTCGTCTGTAGACTCTTGCAGTTTTGCTTGCAGAGGCGAGAAAACAATGCAAGAGGCTGTGGCTCAACAGCGGCTACAGCCACCCCCAGCGTCAGCAGTGTGCAAAGAGTGCGCAAATTTCCTAATCAGGATTGGGCACTGTTAGACGGGGCGTCGCCACGGCAACGGCGCCCACTTGGCACCATCTTTGTGGTTGGAAATTGGTAAACAGCGTCGGCACCTTATTATTACCAAGCCCACAACCGCATGACCCTGTCCTGCACGGAGTAAGGCCCCAGCATTTTTCGGCTCGACACATCACCACAGCCAGCCTGCACAAGCACAAAAACTTGCCTGTGACACGCCGGATCCCGTGGAGGGACCAGGACGCAGCGCTATATAATTCGACGCCGCCACACCACACTCGCACCCACCGCCTGCCGTACGGCATCAACCGGCAAATGGAAGAGCTTTCGTCTCAACCCAACTCCCCCCGCGTCCGCTGGTGGACCCCTCCAGATGGCATCGCCCGACCGCGTGAACCAGCGCCGCGACATCTTTGCCAGCGTTCGCCCGGTAGCCGGAGACGGAGGCCGCGACAGCACGGTGCACGACAAGATCAGCCAGTTTAACAGCCTCAGCATGAGCATGCAGTCCCGGCAGCTGGAGCGCAAGAGCGCCGATGCGGCGCTTAAGCGAGCCATGTTGGGGCGCGAAGAGGCCGAGGCCGAGATGAAGCGCCTGAAGGAGGAGGCGCGAGTCTTGCGGCAGGAAATCGAGGAGGGCAAGGAGCGGGAGAGGAGAGTTGGCGAGCGATTGGAAACCATCATGGTAAGCAAATAAGTCCACTACTACTAATCAGCATCATCGCGACACTACGTCACCGTGCAGCATACCTATCATGTGTATGTTTCTCTGTCATGATGGCTAGCTAATCGCGCCGTGTCAATCAGGAAAACTATGGACGCGCCAAGGAGACACATGCACACACCGAGGCTCTCTGGGAAAAGGAAATCAGACGTGCGAGAAAAGAAAATTTCAAAGCCCAGTCGACCATTGTCAAACTCCAGGAGGATCTCAAAAACACCCGCGCCGCAACCAAATTGGTCGAAGAATCGCTACAACATGAAAAGGATCGCTGCCATGCTCAAGAGCAAGAGACTAAAAAAGCTCAGGCTACCATTGCCCAGCTGCAGGAGGAGATGATCACTCACAGCGCCGAGACCAACTCCATCGAAGAATCGCTACAGTACGAAAAGGATAGGTGCCAGGCTCAGGAGCAAGAAACTCTAAAGGCGCAGGCCACCATTGCCAAACTTGAAGAGGAGATCAAGGCCCATAGCGCCGAGAACAACTCCATTGAAGAATCGCTGCAGTATGAAAAAGATAGGAGCCAGACCCGAGACCAGGAGCTCTTCAAGGCCCGATCTACCATTACTAAGCTCCATGAAGACCTCAAAACTGCCCGCGGTGCCACAAAGACTGCTCAAGAGTCACTGCTTAAGGAGAAGGAAAAGACTCGCGCTCAAGAGCATGAAATTTTCGAAGCGAAATACCAAGTTAGCAGCTTACAAGATCAGCTCGAGCAAGCACTTGAGCGGATGAAGCTGGTGGAACAGGAGCGAGATGCCTACAAGACTGCCGCCAAGAACGAGGAAGTTGCGCGTCTTGCTGCAGAGGGACGCATTCCTCTGCCTGCGGAGGAATCCGATAACGAGTTTGCGTCTCCCCCAAGAAAGAGAAGAATTGGATCGACAATTAGGTGCAAAGACCCCCGCGTCTCTCTCTCCACCATGGAAGTCGTCTCGTCGGCTTCTCTTGAGCTAGAGCTCGAGGACCTTAGTGAGCAGGTGCAGTGGGAAAGGCAGAGAGCCGACCGAGCTCAAGAAATGATTGAGTTTATGCAGGCCGAGTGCCAGATGCACTGCTGCCCTGCCTCCAAGTCTAAACGCCGAACTAGCATGTTGGCCATGCAGCTCCCTCGCGCTTCTCCTCAAAAGTCGAGGCTTTCTTTGGAGGCCACCATCCAGGAAGAGAGGAGCGCACCTCCTGAACATGCCCCCTCGCCCGCCCAGCAGCAGGAGTTGAAGCCGGCAAAGGTGAGGAAGGGCGCAAGGCGGAGCACCGTCTTTTTGCCCCAGGAGGGCGTCTTCCGCACGGTATCCGAGCAAGAGGCCATTGAGCTAGAAGCTCAGCGCAAGGCGGAGATTGTGATTGAGGCTCACGAAGAGACTGAGCCGGAGTTGTCTCCCTCCAAAGGAAAACAAGAGGCACATCAACGTACGTTTGCGAGAACACCACCTGTCGAGCCTTCAGCCTATGATTTTGCCCCAAGCAGAGCATCCCTGATGTCGCTCATCGACACTCCGCGAATGAACGCTCAAGCTGACTCTCTGCCAAATTTGCATAGCATCCCGACGGTTTCTGACCACAACTCCGCACAAGAGGGGTTAAAGCGATACTTGGCAGCGGTAGCAGAAGACGAGATGGATGTGAAGCCCGAGGTGGTGCCAGAACCAGAACCATTCAGCTTGCCTCAGAAACGTCCATCTGCTGGCTCGTCTCGGTCTTCTTCAAAAGCCGTCTATACTGTGACGACTACAGTCCCACTTCAAGACGAACGATCCTCCAGCTCAACTTTCAGCCAGAGAATGCGAACGGCATCCAGCAGCAGCAGCGCGAGCTTCGACACGACTGATCCGGCAATGGACCCCACTATGACTCGCGAAGAAGCCCTGGCCAAGATCCAGGAGAGGAGAGGACGTGCTAGGAGTGTGACCAGAGGCACGGCTCCATCGCAGAGCCGGCCAGCGTCTGCTATGAGCCGACCAACGTCTGCTATGAGTCGGCCAGCATCTGTTATGAGTCGGCCAACCTCTGCCATGAGCCGAAGAGACCAGAGCAGGATGGGCAGAGTTGGAAGCAGGTCCAGGTCCAGAAACTCATGAAGCTTTGCCTCTTCTTCTTCTTTTCATTTTACATTTTTTTCCTCTTTGGGTTTACATATTGAAAGGTACATAAAGGATGGTTCATAGGCCGGTATGGGTTGGCTTTGGATGGAGTTTTTACGATATCAGGAGGAAGAGTCGTCACCACCACTCACTCACCAGTTTCTGTTTTTTTGTTTTTCTTTCATTTACTGTTCTTGATTGAGTCTTTCTCTCCTTCTTCTCTCTTGTCGTTCTTATTTCCACTTTTTCCACTTTTTTCCTTGTACATTCTCTCTCATTATTGCATCATACTGTTTATAACAGGAAAAAGGGGTGGATGGATGGGACCAAATTTGAGCGCTGGCGAAGAAGGTGTTTTTGGATGTCGTTTTTGTTGTTGTATTGGTTTTCTAGGTTTTGCATTTCTTTTTTGCATGTCTTTGATAGGTTGTTCTTGACATGAAAACAATAGGATGAAGGCTTTTCGCTCCTATTCTACGTATTTCAGTAGATTTCTTTGACTGGCTTTCTCTCTGCATGTATGGCGTTATGATGTTCTTGATGTCGATTCCTAAATTGCATGTTTAGGCGTTTATTATTCGTTGTATTAAACTCTGTTCGTTCATGTCGAGCCAGTACGAACGTGTCAAACTTGACGTATATGCTTCAAAAAATCCCATGGGGTTCGATTTTACCATTGAAGAAAAACTCCTTATCCTATCCATTGCTCATACTCATCAACGCGCTATATATACAACGAAGAGACTATCCATCTCTCTTCCTAAATTTTCATATTCTAAAAACTAATAAGAAAAGAAAAGATATTTGTTTAATCACCAAGGAACTTTCTCATCTTGTTCCTCCCCCTCTCCGAGCTCACAGCATCAATCTTGACAGCCACAAACACGCACTCAAGCGCACTCTTGCCACCCCTGCTCTCCTGAATCCGCAGCCTGAACTGGCTCGTCTTGACGGCCCATTCCTGGCCCTCGCTGGGAAGACCGCCGGCGGCGTCCTCGATGCCGTCATCTTCGGTCCGTCGGCGCTTCCTGGGATTTCGGGCGGGTTCAACGTCGGTTGTGGCGGTAGGGGCGTCTTCGGGCGGCGAGTAGTTGCTCAGGTCCTCGCCGTATTCTTCGCCGTCGAGGGTGACTGAGGATTCGGCCTCGAAGATGACTCGGACGAGGTCCTCGCTGAGGGGGGTGTGTCCCGGCGTGGGTGGTTGTGAGCTGGCGCCCCCCGGAGGCCATGAGGACGCCCAATGGTTGTGTAGTCAGGGGCAGACTGAGCTTTGTTGCAACCACTTCGAGGAGTTTGGCCACCCTGGTTTTCGTGCGCCCAAAGAATTCTGCCTTGACGCCGCTGGCGGAGAACTTGAGCATCGTTGTCGTCTCTCCAATCTCCAATATCAGCTCGGCCGGTTTGCTGTCTACGTATGGGCGAGCGTAGTTGACGTGTCGACCGCCGTCGCTGACTTCCTCGGCCGGTGGAACACTGACACCGCTCTTTTGTACATTTTCCAACCGCAGGATAATCTCGTCGATGAGGCGCAAGGGATTGAAGCTGATGGCATGGGGGATGAGCTGCTGCTCTATACCCTTGAAGTGGAAATATCGAGCGTCTCGGAGGAGTTCTTGGCGATGGTTTTCGTCGCGGATATTGACGGGATACCCGCGCAGCAGCCGCAGCAGCTCGGCAAAGGTGTCGGCGTTGCGATTAGGCACCGACGGCGGGAGAATAGACGGCGGGCGTATCAGGCCCTCGCGGTCGAGGCCGGGGAAGAGGTCGTTTGGCTGGGAGAAGAAGAGGGCGAAGCCGAGAGAGAAGTAGTTGGGCGAGTTGGCGGGGTCGTTGAGGACGTCGCGAGGGATCTGGAATTCGCGATGGCCGATGGACATGAAGATGCTCTCTTCGTTGAGTTGAGAGATGAGCTTGGGGACTAATCACGGAGTCAGTCAGGCACTAACCTTGCCGTATAAACGTGTGATATTCTGCCGAGGAAAACAATAAACATACGGTTATAGAACTGAGCGTCTGCAAACAAGCGCACAAAGTGCGTCCCGTCTCGTGGTATCACATAGTATCCCTGTAGATGCAGCGCAATGTCTCGAAAGGTCTGCGGGTCGCGATCGATGTAGAGCGTCCGGATCGAGGTACTCGGGTCCTCGCCCTTTTGCTCGGCCGACTGGATCTGGCAAAGAAAGTATTGCGAAAAGTAGGACGGAGCTGTAGTTGTGCAAAACACATCATCAAAAGAGAGTTAGCCATCAAAACAAGCAATAGTTCAAAGCTCGAGGCCTTGGTCGAGGAGCGCAACAACGAACCATCGGATGAGAGAGATGCGCCAGACAGCTTAAACAGCTCCCCGCCAATCTGGATCGGAAAGACGCGCTCCCGCGGCAGGATCTGCGGAATCTTGTGAACGTCGACGCCGTGCAAGGGCAGCGCGGGCGGCGCAGAGTTGGGCGCCTCGCTCGGGCTCGCTGAAAGCATCGCTGCGGCCTCTACTGGCGAAGCAGCGGAGATGGACGAGGCAGAGACCGACATGCTGGCCGCTCCACCAGCCCTCGGGGCTTTTATACGAGCAACCGCCCTTGTTTGCTTATTATTTCCTTTTTTCCTCCTCCTCTCTCTCAGTCTTCTCTCCTCGAAGCTGGGCCCGTGTTCGCGTTTGGCAGCTTACAGCTTGCAGGCGGCAATTGCGGGTGGCAATTGCGGTGCGGTCGAGAGGGATGTGGGGAGTCCCGAAGCTTCTTGGGTATGTGTGCCTGGATCCCGGATCTGTGGAAAATGGTAGAACGATTGGCGATGTGTGTAAGGATGTTTGTTGTTCGCCGGTCCAGGTTGGTAAGACGAAGTTCCTGCTGTGGCTTGGAATGGAATCGTGGAAAATACGACGGCGCTATACCATCACCCAACCACCCCCCCGGCTGTACTTTCAGGTGCCGATTCGATAAGCCTCACCAGGACCGTTCGGGTGGCAGCGCCCCATAGCTGTGCTGGGAATTGACCGATGAGGCAAAAAAGCCGATAAAGAGAGAGCCGACTGGAGTGTATACGGGGAATGGCTTCTCGCAGGTCGTGCGTTGTTACGGAGCCTGGGTACCGTCGCTAAGGTAGCATGGGAAGGCTAAGGGCCTAGTGCCGAAGGGAAAAAAAGACCGTAGCGATTGATTGTTTGATTGCCAATACGCGCGCGTGTTGTGACGTAAGGGACGTAAGGGACCGCAAGATTTCCCAGGGACCTCTCCAGGCGGAAGCCGAGGCGCCACACGACTTACACGGTGAGCATTATCAATCAGCGACTTCAACGCATTGAGTAGCATTCGTGCTATTTATGAAATCTTTCATTCTTCATTAACAGAAACATGCCATTACAGCAACATGACTGAGCCCTTGGTCATGCAATCATTGGTATTCACATTCACTTGCTCATCAGCTCCACCCCTCCTCGCACAACGCCCACCACCGCTCCCGTCTGCACCATCTCGCTGGCCCCTCCAGCAACGCGGTGCTCAATCTCCGCCAGCCCTGCCAGCCAGGTGATCATGACCTCTGCATTCACCTCCAGCTTCGTCAGCTGCTCCATCACCGCCGTGATGATGTCGGCCAGCGCCAGCCCCTGCGTCGTCTTCAGCGCGTTGATGGTGTTGAGGCAGCTCGTCACGTCCGGCGTGCTCAGCAGCGTCTCGACAATCTCCTTGACGGCCTCGGGCTGCGGCGCCGCAATGCAGTTGTAAATCGTCTCCGTCGTAATCGTCTCGCGCTTGATCTCGCTCTCCGGCGGCTTGGGCTCGTTCTTTAACCTCAAGGGCGTGCCTGTAACATGATTCCAGTCAGCTTTTCTATCCCCTCGCCCGTATCATGCAATTTCTTGATTGAATGCCAGCAAGACTCACTTGATGCATGGCACGCTTGAAGCACGTTCAGTGCCCGTCGCATGTCGCCCTTGCTCAGCTTCACCAGCGCATCCACAGCCTCGCCCTGAATCTTGACATTCTCCTCCTCCACCACCTTCTCCACCAACACCCTGATATCCCCTTCCTTCAACGGACTGAATCGGAATCTCGTACAGCGAGACAGCAGCGCGGGGCTCAGCTTGTGTGCGTAGTTGGCAATGATGCAGAACCGTGTGTTGGCCGTGTACTTTTCCATGATTCTTCGTAGAGCCATCTGTGCGGTATTGGTCATGGCATCCGCCTCATCTAGAATGATGAGTTTGAAGCCAGCAATGGAATTTGACTTTGACGCGCCGCCACCCATGGAAAAGATCTGCTTGGTGCTGGCAAACGTCTTGATCTGCTCTCGTACCACGTCGATGCCTCTGTCGTCTGAAGCGTTCAGTTCCAGCACCATCTGCCGCATGTTGGAGACGCCGTAGATCCGCCGCGCGAGGGCCAGGATAGTCGATGTTTTGCCCGTGCCGGGCGGGCCGTAGAGAAGCAGGTGAGGGAGGCGGTTCTGTTCGACAAACTTGTTGATGGTGGCCAGGATGTCTTGGTGACCGGAGACATCCTCGAGCGTTACTGGTCGGTACTTTTCAACCCTGCAAGGTAGATTCGTCAGTGACAGTTCTGGCCAAGATGTCTCTCAAAGAGCATTCTGTACGCACCATGGTAAGCTGTCCTCGGCTTCAACTGGTAGATTGGCAGCACTCCTCTTGCCCTTGGCCGCCTCAGCCGAAAAGGTGATGTCGGCAGATGGCGCAGGGCCATCGACGTCCATATCGTCCTCGTAGTCGGACATTTTGGAGGGGGAGAAGCTCGAGATGGCAATTGGATAAGAAATTCAAGTCTCGTTCAAGCGATTGCGCCGAATACCCAACTTCGAAATAAAATTCCCGTTATATGACAGCGTGCATTTGCCGACTTGAATTTTCCCACCATGCTCAAGGCAGAGACGAGCTACAGCGCCGACACGCGCCTAGACGTGTTCTGCCCATTAAAACCCCTGTAACTGTGCCACAACGATTCAGAGCAGCTAAGCCACCCACTGAAAGCAATTAGCCACATTTGATATCCAACGCAAATGGTCCATCAAATAAATGACTACATGTATCATATTGTAGACGATGCACTTGTGATTATTACTTTTTATCCCATCTTGCCCATTATTTCCTCTCAATATATACAAGAAGGCAAAGAGAAAAAAAGAAGAAGAAAGAATAGAAAATAGAAAATAGAAATAATACAACTGGGCAAGACAGAAGCCACCAAAAACAGCACTATTAAGACGCATGCTTTTCCGTTGTATCGCGAGCCAGCTTGTCTTTTAAAGTAACGCGAACCCGTCGCCGTGCCAGAAATGAAAAGAAGTAGAGGTCTATGCCCCATGAATAAAAGAGCAACATTCCCTTCTCCAAATTTGTAGAGGGGGAAAAAAATTAATAAACGCCCCGTGCATCCTTATATTCGTTCGTCAAAAGGAAATAGTATGTGAAGAAACTGAAAAACAAAGAGGAAAAAAAATTTTGCAACCCGCCGTGGACCGATGGACCATTCAATTCGAGGCGAGCAACTTATCCCACGGAACCGCCGTATGGACAACACCGAGGCCAAGGAAATAGAATAACACTGGAATTGCGGCGGCTGTAAACCATGAGATTCCTGTGCGGTTTCATCATGTTAATAGACATTCAATGTTCAACCTAGCAAGTATCAGAAGCTTACCTGAATACACGACGAGTTTTGTGACAACTTCGACGTCGTATCTCACTCGCGGCCTCACCAGCTGCGAAAACATCTCCTTTTCTTCGCGCGCATTTTCCATGGTAAGATAGGCGTCTAGACTCCCATTCTCTGCCCCGCCTTGCATGGCAGGGGCGTCGTTCGGGCCTCTCGACGGCTCATTCTCCTTGTAAGCCGGCTTTTGGACCCCAGAAGTTTGGGCGCCTTTGCCTGACTTGTCTTCGTCCTCCTCGTCAAGATCCAAAAGGTTTGATTTGCCCTTTAGGCTAGAGTTGCTTCCAATGCTGTCTCTTCGTTGCCGCTCTCGGTAAGCCAAGGTTTCGTACGCATCTGCTGCGCTCTGTGGTCCGATGGAGACGGCTCGTCCTCGAGTTGTAGGGTGTCGAATACTCTCAACCATGCGAGGGAAGTCAGAGGCCGTGGGGAAGAGGGTATCCAGCCGTGATCCGGGAGGCACAGATTTGTACTCGCTAGCCGGTGTGAAGAACCTTCGAGGCAGGTCATATCCGGTCGACTCGATAAGGCGGAATACATGGGGCAGCACTTTGAGCAGCGTGGGCTTCATGATTTCGCGCCAAAGAAAGATGACGACGATTCCAACCACCATCCTCGCCGCGACAACCAACCATGTGTACGGCAAAGCGCCCATGCTAGCCTCGGCGTAAGCTAGGAACGATCTTCCAGCGGTCCAGGTTCCAGCCTCCAGGCCGATGACTACGCCGGCAAAGGCCACGCTATCGTCGAAGCAGGGGCAATCGTCTGCTGGTTCGGGATGGATCCGTATAAGGATGACAATGACGATGCCGATCAAGGCGGGAGCCACCCAGGAGCTGGACTGCATAGCGGCATCCAACGGCGGCCCGAGGTAGTATTCCAGCAAGGTGATACCAGCCCCCATTATAGATCCTATGATGACATCCAAGAAACCATGCATGCCGCAGTAGAGGCGCCCAAAGATGATTGATACACCATAAAAGTACGACAGGATCTCGAGGGCCAGCTTCGTCGTCTCAGAAAAGGGATTATCGGGGCTTCGCAAGTGCAGAATGGCATACACGGCAACCGAAACCGCATTGGCGCTGTGGGTGGAGGGGAAGCCATACTCGAGCGCAGCAGATCCAGACATGGTGATACGGTGGAGAGGCGGCGACAGCGGTCGAGGCAGCGAGTAGAAATCCTTGACGAAGCCTGTCCAGAAGACACCCAGCGCCAAGATATGGACCAGCCTGCGCATGTGATGTTAGCATCTCGAGTTTCCTAGCTCAAGAATTGCATAAAACAGCAACGTAAAAAGAAAAGTGGCAAATCTGCCTCGATCGCACACTGATCAAATGAAAAACGTACCCCTTAGCAAAGGCCGCATAGCCACCCCAGAACAGCATCGGCAGGAAGATCATGAAAAACGTATGGGTGCCGAGGTTGGCGGTGATGGCGAAGTAGCTGTCGAGCGCCGGCGTGCGCAGCTTGCTCTGGAGCGCAGCCAGATACGGCGTCTCCCACCGGACAAGAGGAAGTGCCTGTTGTCGCAGATTGTATCTCCATTTTGGCAGCGCTCTCTTATCTGCAGGTTGCCATGTGTCAGCTCGGCGATTCGTCTCAAAGCTTCTAGATGCCAGCTTTCCACTTCAGGTCTCTCCTCGTCCTTCATTTTCTCCATTCAACTTCTAAATCACATCGTAACCGCCACTTTAGAAAAGAAAACTCTTCTTCTTTTATGCGTACTTCCATTCCGCGCTATCCATCTCTAGAGGCCACATTATATCGGCTGGGGGGGCTGCTGCGTTGGAGAAACCTACAGTGATCAAGGCTCCTCAGCCCCGCGTCGGGGACATCGCCATTCTTCTGGTGACGATGCGGCGGGGCATCGCGTCGCGTGCCGTTCATGGTGGAAATCCCAGGCACTCTGCGGTGCTGTCGGGAAACAAGAGCTCAGTGTACCGTCGAGAGACGAGCTCAGGATCCGACATGGAGTGAGAGTGGAGGGAAATGGAAGAGAGGGAAAAAGCAAGGACTGTGTCCCGGTCTGTTAGTGAGGTGGGAGTCGCAGTTTTAGCTCTAGTGAAGTGCGAATGCGACGAGAGAGCCCTGGCAGGAAAAAAAAAAAACTGGCACTGGCACTGGCACTGGCAACTGACACTGGGGATTGGGGATTATAAAGACATGAGAAGAAGAAAAAAAAAAAACTGGAAGCCGAATTCAAGCCACCAAGCCTTATAAATGCTGGCGCCGTCACCTAGAACGAATGAACATTGATGCTATGTACTGAATTATGGGAATCATACTTTTCCTCTATACTCGCGTGCAAACGCAAAACCGGTCAATGCCCGTCTTGAGAATTCCACCACATGTACGTCTGGGGCCCTCATTCGAGATTGCCCAGCAACACCTATTTGGCGCTGCCACTGGTAAAACCACAGCACGAGAGAGGCAACCGGCCGCTGCGATAACCCGCTGTCCGGCTGCCTATTGTAGATCCCTCCCAGCGCTACTCCACCCCGAGGTAAGCCAAGCAAGGCGCCAAACAGCCCCTGGACCGGCTATCAGTCCGAGAGTCTCCAATTGAACGAGTTGAGAAGGGTGCCGGTTTGTCTGATGCGACAGCCGCGGTAGGCGCATGCTGAGGATGATAGCACTAAATACCTGCTGCTACGAGACACCGAACAGACCCAATGTTTCGTAGGCCTAGTATGATCAACCTACCTATAGTGCTTCTACATAATGCAGGTACTTGCCAAGTACGATGTTAATGCTCAAATCTAACACAGCGAGTCCTAATGCGGGAATCAGGCGGCGAGTGCAGCGGCCACTGCCGCCGCCCATCTTCACAACTTACGTCAAGACTCATAATGCAAATAGCATAAGACACTCCCATCATGAGCCAGCCTCCCAAGCTCCCACTCCTCACACACCAACTCTTGCCCGTCAGTATCGCGCAGTGCCCGGCACCATGCCGAGCAGAAAAGCAGAAGTCGGCGCCTCTCCCACACCGAACGAGCCCAGTGTCTCCCTCTTCTCCAAGGATTTGACAGAGATTCAGCGAGAGCGGGCTCTAGAAATATGGCACGAGTAAGTTTGATGCGCTGCACAACCTCATTTTTCGTCATCTCATGCTGACACTCCCCTCAGCTACATGTAATAGTACCATAAAGAGTTGACGCAGATTATCTCTGAATCGATCTATACCGGAGCGATGCCGTTGCCGTGCAATACTGCAAGGCTTTCCTTCAGACACATGTCGAGAGAGAACCTGTTGAATCGCCCCAAGTACCCCCCCCGGCTCAACCGACAAAGGCCCAGTCGCCCAGATCAGCAACTAGGTTTACCAAGGAGGCGCCGACGAGATGGGACTCAGTACAGCACTCTAACTTGGACGTGTGGGGGGCGGGATGGACGAGGGATGATTATTGCAGAATATCGCATCCTGCCTACCATGGCTTTTAGTATGTGCGAGTGCATAAAGATAGGTTCCGTCGAGTCTAGTTTGTCTAGAGCCGATGGTTAGGAACCACAACACACAACAGGCTTGGCGACAATGCTTCTCAACACCGACCTCTACAGCGATCCAGAGATAATGGGCGAGTTGAAGAGGCGGATATTAGAGCTCCAAAACGACATAGCCGTGGTCGAGGGCTCCCAGCTCGTACAAAGACAGCTCAGTGACCTCAGCCATTCTCCACAGCTGCAACGTCTAGTATCTCATGTCGACAGCAGCCTTCAGTGCCCGATCAGAGACGGGTTCTACGCCCGGCTGATGCAGCTAAGCCTCGACGAGCTTGCCTTTGTGTCCATCAGCTTCCCTGAGAGACGACTCAAGCGTATTCAGGGCAATCACAAGGCCTGCAACGCCCGGATTCATGCGGCTGCAACATTTCGTGCTCGCCATTGCGAATACAAAGAGAAGTCGCTTCTCCAAGACCTGCGGCCACCTGGCTGTTGCATTGTTAGACGCGTCTCTGCAATCATCGGCCTTGCCCACCATTTCCTCCATCCCCGAAGCCCAACACAACAGACCAGCAGCACTGACCCGGACTTTATACAAGACGTCATGCTCCCGCCTTCTCTGCCATACGCTACTGCCTAGCCAGGTCGTGTCGCACCCAACCTCGCCGTTTTTCTCTTGCCGCCATAAGATTCTCGCCCCATAAGATCGGGAACTTACCCGTTCGCACCACAGGGAGTCTGCCTATTCGAAGCAATCAACAGCACAGCACAATACCAGGTTCGCCATGTCCCCTTCTAGCGATGATATTATCGACCGCTTCTTCTTGACCAAGTCCGCGACGAGGGCGGACTGCGACAGCTTTGCCATGAGCACCTTTGGGGGGCCCGTGACGGTTGTCCAGCCGCAGGGCAGGTTCAGCTACACGGTGTCGGCCTGCAACGACACGGTGATTATCCAGTTCTGAGAGCAAGACAGCCCCCTGCTGCTCACGGCCGTTACAGCGCTGCTTTCCAGAGCGCACGGGGAACTAGTTCCATCCTTCAGTCGCGTTGGTACGTTGGGAGGGCAGCAGGAGGGTGGACTCGAGGTGTACAAGATGAACAAGCTCCCTGGAGTCAATTACTTGTACATGGCCGAATCGCTGCCAAGTGACGAAAACACAATGATGAACTTTGTGGACAGCCTGGCAAGGTACGTGTGACAAGACGCAGTATCGCCGGCCGGCCAGCTCCGTTCTTCCCTTCGCTGTCTTTTGTCAGACACCGGTGTGATGACGATGAGCGGACTAGCTGACGAGCTGACCTGGCAACAGCTTCTTTGCTCAGAGCTGGACGCGAGGACGACCAGATAATATGACTTCCCAGGAACACGGCGATCTCGCAGCCACGTGTCGGGCCAGGCTCGATTCGCTTTCCAAATCTCTCCCTGGGCACTTGATACCAGTTGTTGCCCAAGTGCGTGAGAACATGGATGGACTCTTTTCCGGAAGCTACCCTATCGTCCTCACCCACGGCGATCTCAGCGAAATGAACATGCTCGTCGACCCGGATAGCGGCGCTCTGACAGGGGTTGTCGACTGGGCTGAGGCGAGCCTCCTACCCTTCGGCTTTTCCCTCTATGCGCTGGACAGCGTTCTCGGAGACATGTACCTGACTGGTTGGACATGCCATGAAAACGCCGACCAGGCGAGGAGGCGCTTCTGGGATACCTTTTGCTCCATTGCACAGCCGTCCCACGCGGAACGTCAGCAAATGGAAGTGGCGAGGCTGGTCGGTATCCTCTTCCGGTACGGCACGCCGGTCAGCAGTGGATTCCCTGGCATGCTGGGTATCAGGGGCGAGGATGATGGCTCTCTTGCGTTCCTCGAGGCGTTCATTTGACCACGGTTGGGTGGAGTAAACAGCATGGCCGCGTTACGATGGGCTGTGTCTCTATTTGAGAGATTGGCTGGGAATGTTACAAAAGGGAGCAGACGCCGCTGGCCTGCGGCTGGATGCATACATTCAAGAGGCATCTTTTCACTGTGGGAGCTCCAAATTGCAGATTGTACAAAGATGGTCTCTCAACCGCCCTTCCTCTTACCCATTGAAGTGATATGCATGAAATCAAATACTAGTATCCGTACTTTTGATGTATTACTAGTACTTTTGTCTCCCCACTACAGGTACAGTCAGGGGCCAAATGTATACGAACGAACATACAGTACACACTATAACACTAGGTTTTTAAAAAGCTATATGTTTTTTTAAACATTTTATAAAAATATAGATTAGTAATATATATATATTTAAATATAAAGAAAAAATATATATAATTTTTTTATTAATATATATTAAATCTAATAAGTTATTTAAGAAATAAAGTCAAAAGTAAAATATAGTATATATACCTATAGCAGAATTTTTATTAACACTGTATTTACTAGTACAAATTTATACTTATTCTTATTCATTTATAATATTGATATCTTAGCTAATATCTAATAAAATTCTACTAAAACTTTAAAATTATTTAACTGGGTTAATAAATTATATATAATAATTTTCTTAGTGTATATAGAATCTTATTTATATCTTTAATTTAACTTAGTAATAGTAGTCAATTTGCTGATTATAGTGCTATACTGTAAGCCGTTCGTGGATTTTTGGCCCCTGACTGTACTAAGCCAAGTAGTACTGGCGACCGATCTAATCTGCCCGCCATGACATGCATACTAGTACATATGCTTTTCATCCTCCGCCGTAATTGACCAGTTCCGCCGCCGTTAGTGCTCTCGGCAAGCCCCCATTGAATTCCCCAAAGTAGCACCGAAGCAAACATTATCCGTCCATTAGCCACGGAAAATACGACAACACACAAAACATCATGGCCTTGCAATTTGCCGGCAGACACTGCGTCGTCGTCGGCGCCACAGGCGTCATTGGCTCATCCATTGCAAAGGCCTTTGCCCAGCACGGCGCCGTCGTGTCGCTCCTCGGCCGCTCAGCCATCCAGGTTCGCCATACGCTGGAACCGCAGCTTCGTCCGTATAGCCTACCCGAGACTGGCGATGGCACGGGAAACGCTGCTGGTGCTGCTGCGGATAGTAGCATTCCCTCAGCTCACCGGTTTATTCGTCTTGATGCGTCCAATAGGGAAGAAATTAAAGCCTTGTTTAGCTCACGGGCATTGCCATCAAAGGTAAATACATTTACCTCTATTCATAGTTTTGATAGACTGAAGAGAGCCATCTTTACTTTGATACACATTGCAAACTTTAGAAGTCTCTCGTAATCTACTTTGAAGAATGGAATCGTTAACCGAGCCACAAATAGCCTCAAGACGACGCCACCATTGGACCCATTGATATCCTCGTCAACTGTGCCGGCATCTCCCAGACCACCTTTCTAAAGCGAACTCCTGATGAGGAACTCTCACGTATTGTCGACACAAATCTACTTGCCACGATGCTTGTATGCAAGCACGCAAAGATGAGACCCAACGGTGAATCTCTCTAAACCCTTATCAGTGCTTCACATCCCTCATCAGCTAAACTAATCATCCCGTCTTCCTCTCAGGCTGCATCATAAACGTCTCTAGCCTCATGGCAACAAAAGGGGGCCTTGGCGCCACAGCTTATGCTGCATCCAAGGCTGGCGTAGTTGGTAAGAGCGAATCCTATTGCTGCTATATCTCAATTTTTTCTGATATATATTAACATACATTGTTATTTTTTACATTTCATCATGTGGTCGGAAGCTAATCTTCTCCTAGGTTTTACTCGTGCCCTGTGCCGTGAGATGGCGTCTCGATCTATCCGTGTAAATGCTCTGCTGCCCGGTTGGGTCAACAGCTCCATGTGGACTGGTATGCATCTTCCTCCCAGCCGCTTTTTGCTCTTTCATGATTCCTATAGTATAATGCTCTCGTGGCTCCTGTACCCAAGCTAATGTACATCTCATCATTAGATCTCAAGCCAGAACTCCAGCAAGCTTACCTCAAAGATACGCCTCTTAATAGAGTAGCGGATCCTGCAGAGGTTGCCGATGCCGCTCTGTTTCTGGCGTTCAACGGTTTCGCAAACAACTGCATCCTCAACCTAGATGGTGGGCTGAGTGCTGCCTGAAGACAGCGCAGCAAGTTTGTCCGTGAATCTATCATCAGTCATCGATGACGATGGCTCCGCCAGCGTCTTCTACGACGACTACATCATCATCTGCAGAGCTAATCATCTTGGCCTTTTTGGAAGGGGGGCTTTCATCATCAGGAAGAGCCCTCTTGATGCCTTTGGATTCCTCCACCACCATCTCATCATCTAGAGAATGCTTTCCATTTTGTTGGTCATGGCCGTTGCCATTGGTCTCAACTGGCGAAGATTTCTTTGGCTTGTGGGGAATTTCGGGCCGCCCAGCGTGAACCGGACGGAATGATTCTTTTTGGTTATCCAAGATCCTGCCATCGGTTAGCATCTTCCAGGCAAGAACGGATTTCCTGTTTTTCGTTAAATTCATACCCATCCTGAATATCAATCACCACATTGACGAGCGTATCTTCATCATCCTCATCAGTGACTGTGAGGAAACTGCCTCCTTTGATACCTGCAGAGATGTTAGTTTCGATACAATGGGCAAATGAGGATCTTGATGCTGTACCAAGTTCTGTGAGCTTCTTCTCAAGATTATCCGTCTCATCAGGATCATATAACACGCCCACGTCATTGCTCACGGAAAACTCCTTATCTCTATAGCCAAACTGATTCTTCACCAAGCCTTCAACAATATCGTGCAGTGTTGCTCTACTCAGGTCGGCAACAACGCTGGTGTAATAAATGCCGCAGACAGGACAGTCGCGGTTTGGCTCTCGATTTCTATCCGGAGCCAAAAGTCTTGCGTTGGCAAAGGGCGTTAGGAAAACTTCTTTAGCCTGCGCATATTCCCCTTTGAGCACTTTGAAGGATTGCAAAACACAGAGACCTGCGACAATTGCATTTGTTGTAGCAATCGCCGGTATGATGTTGCCGGCCATCTGCTTGATATCGAAGCGAGATTTCAAATCAATGCCGAATACGGTGGAGCGAATATTTGCACTGGATGCTACAAAGTCTAGCGTATCATCGTCATCCTTGTCAAAGGTAATGGTTGGCTCAGGCGACGCAGCGTTCTTTGTCGCTTTCAGCTGAAGCAGTCGCTTGCTAAGCCGGTCGAGGCTGTCATTGAAGACAACAAGACTTTCTTCGAGGGTCCAGACCTTCTGTCCGTCTGCCAGTATGGCGTCTTTTGACTCGAGGCTCTGACTAGCTCGTGCAAGTACATCTTCGTACTTGAGCGCTTCAGGGGCGCGACGCGATTTCCACATGTCTTCTACAGACCGCAAGCGCTCGATATCAGAATTGAAAACCTTATCGAAGAGCAGTTTTGGAAATTCAGGTGTTCCAATTGCGTCTCTAATTTTCTTTAGTGCTTCTGATTCTTTCTTTAACTCCTCGATTTCCTGGGCTACAATCTTTATTTAGCGTGGAATCTCATCTTGCAGCATAGACATTCTAAGTCCTACCATTATCCGCATCTGCTGAGTGATCGAAAGCTGATTCATCTTCGCTGACGCCAAATATTTCACTGAAAAGATGTTAGAAAAGAAGCATGAAGAGGAGAAGTTGACACCATGTATGAAAGGGCGCTTCTTACTTTAGCAGATAACTTTTGCCCCATACTATACAATGGATTGGCTGGCTCGGTGTGCTTCGAATGGTACAGACAGGGAATGATTTGGGCGTCTCTTTGGGAGTGCAGTCATAACAAGCCGTAATGCCCTTTTTGATGACTTGAACCTGGCCATTGAAACCAGTCGTCCCGCTCTCGATGAGCGGAACATCCGCCGCCAGGCACATCTTGTTCACGTGCCGTCTGGCGTCGAGGTTGTCTAAAGCATTGAAAACGATCTTGAAGTCGCGAAACCAGGGAACGCTGAACTCGGAGTCTTTAATATTAGCGTGATGCGCAACAAGCTTGACGTTTGGGTTGAATCTCTGTGCTGCCTCTTTGGCAACCTGCTCCAATAATTAGCATTGCGACAGCCAAGCGACATTGGCGCAACCTCGGTATCCAAACGCACCAATGCTTTTGATTTCTTGATATGTTCATGTCGGAAGAGAAACTGGCGATTGAGGTTGGAAAGATCGATCGTGTCGAGGTCGACAATGTGAATCTCGCCGAAGCCGTTGAGCACGAGGTTTTTCAGAAGCTCGCAGCCGATGCCGCCAGCGCCCACCATGAGCACCCGCGCCTGCGATTGGAATTAGTATATGAACGGTGCATCTGCGAAAAGCAAATAGAAAGAAAAAACAGGCAATTATATCGTAAGAAAGAGGGATATAGTTTGGAACGAGCATCGAGATTAATCTCCAAGGCAGATTATGGTGCGGTGCGGCTGAGAGCTCTCAGGCTCGTCACTAAACGAACGTACATGCTTAACCGAGGAATTTAGAGATGCGCCGAGCGACTGGTGGTTAAATCTATCGCGTGTAATCATTGGGTTTCGCTGAGGGGGCGCAGGATGCGACGCGACAATTCTTTGCGGCTGATGAGATTCCTGGACGGCGGTAGGAGGAGGAGCAGAGGTTGGCACGCTGTCGCCAGCCGCATCCGCGAGAGCTTCTTTGGGAGCCTCCATCGCCGCTATCAGAGCGGGAGCTTGAGTGTAGCTAATCGTAGATTGTGGCGATGAAGATGGTTTGGAGATGCAATCTGGAGATGGAGATCGAAGGTGATCGGTTGCAAGCGAGAGAGGGGCGTCGAATTGGTTGCGCCAAAACGCCGTCGCTTTTCAGCTGCTGGTCTGGCGATGCTCGGCGCGGGCAGCTGCAGGGCGTTGAAGTACAGCGGACGAGGCAGTCGAAAAGCTGAGTTGCGACCAATTGCATGAGGTCAGAGGCCCGGGGGAATAGAGCCGAGGGGTCCGTGCGCTGAGCAGCAACTGATAGGGAGCGCTAAGATAAGAAAGAGGGCGCTGAGCGGGAAGCGGTGCGACTGCGACTTGAGACGAGGCTGTGTGTGCCTGAACGGGACGGAAGTTTTTTTCTGGTTCTGAGACGTGCTTTGGTGATACCATGTAGTTTTTTATGTATATAAGTAGATGGGAGTTAATTACAGAAAAGAGGCATAATTATGATAAGACGGGAGGTCCGATTGTGCAGTGGAATAGATGATGTGCAAATGCCAGGGCTATATAATAGCAAATTCCCATTTCCCAGCTGCAAGCCCTGATTAGGCCTTGATTCTAAGCACCAGTCCTCCACTCAGCGGGGTGCTATTCACAGCGACGCCCGCAACTGAGAAACTCATTCAACATCTCTAGTTGGGAACTTCTAAGTCGAATAAAACTGGATCAACTCTCAAAGTACAACATCATCATTCACAGCACTCCCTTTCTCCTGAAATGTCCGACGACGAGGTAGATCTCGAGCTCCTCGCCATTCTGCGGCAGCATCTCCAAGGCGTCTCCATCAAAGACGAAGAGCCCGAAACAGGCGTCCTAGCTGATGCCGAATATGTCTACGACCATGGAATCGACGTAGCCATTGACATGCGCTCAACAAAGCGTGCCGCAGAGACCATTTATGCCCAGATGCAAGAGAAGAGCTATTCTACTTCCACCTGGTCATCACACGAGCTGCACCCCAAGGCCAAGGATGAAGCCACGGCCGCTTTCATCTTCACCATGGACCTGCTCAACTTTTCGTTCTGGTCTGAGCTGCCTGACGACGAGAGATTTGCTATTGAGTACAAGGGGAAGAGATGGACGGGTTACTGGAGTCTTGTAGCCGCAATTCAGAGAGCCCTTGAAGAAGGTTAGTGACCACTTGATTATACTACACATCCAAATAAGATTATCGTCTGACCATGTTGCTTTGCAGATATCCCCATTACGGATCCTCACTACTGGCAAAATGAGGATGAGTGTAACTTGGAATCACTGAGACACGTATTCAGATCCTGCACAGAGGAAGAAATGCCTCTGCTTCAGGAGCGTCTTGACTGCCTTAGAGAGAGCGGGAATGTGCTTTATAACGTATGTTCCATTTTCCTCGTTTTCTAAATGAAGACATGTACCAACTAAAAGCACCAAAAGAAATACGAATGCTCCGTCGTTAATCTCATTTCCGCCGCCAAGGGCTCCGCGGCCCAGCTCGTCAATATCCTCGCCCGGGACTTTGACTGCTTCAGAGACGAGCACCCATTCGAAGGCAGAAAAGCCCCTGTCCGCATCATGAAACGTGCCCAAATCTTCGTTGCAGACATATGGGCCTGTTTTGAGGGCAAGTCATATGGCGAGTTTCGTGATATTGACAAGATCACCATGTTTGCCGATTATCGTGTGCCACAGATTCTGTCTACCTTGGGCGCCTTGTATATCGGTCCACAGATTGACGCGGCCATTCGCGACAAGAAGCTTATTGAAAGCGGGAGCCGGTGGGAGATACAGCTAAGAGGTAAGAGTGTGCATTATTCAAAGTATGTGTTTAGACTCTGCTAACAAAGGTGGAAACAGCTTGCAGTATCTGGTGCGTTGAGTTAATACGGAGAGAGATTCAGAGTGCGCACCCAGATACCCATGTTAATGCTATTTTGATCGACTTTTTCCTTTACGATACAATGAAGGAAATGGAAGCAGCAGGAAAGGAATCTATTCCCCACCACCGAACGCGAAGCATCTGGTATTAATGTTGTATCGTGGCTTGGGTTAGGTGTTGGTCAACAGCACCTTGTATGAATAAAGCCAAACGCGGCATACCATATCATAGAATTAACGTTTACATATCCGTGTACATCTGCAAAGATAAAACTATCTACCTACAGTAGTATGCAGCTATCATACCCTCCATAACGCAAAACAAATGAAGAAGAAAAGAAAAAAGAAAAGAAAAAAGGCCAGTAAAGCATCATCTGTTGCACCCAACGCCGCCACCCGACATTCGAAAATTAATACCTCCTCGTACTTTCATCCTATGTGAACAGGGCCGTAGCATTCATTATCCGATCCATGTGGGCGGTTTCCACCTCATCGTTGTTCCTATTTTCCTCTTTTACAAGCACTGCCAAAACTTCAATCGGAGGATTCAGACCCAGTCGCTCAGCCCGCTGCCACCTCTTCAAGCGAGTCGTTCCAATACAAGGCTTCAAAACAATGTGTTAATAATTGCCCCAATCCACACACGTCATAACATCAAAGCAGAGGAAAGGAAAGAGACGTATCTACTTACTCCGTACTGCGAGCTCACGTCAAAGTATCTAAGCACTTTCTCGCCCAAGTCGAGATCTTGCTGGTGGACTCGAGGTGCCTTGCGCTGCTTCTCAATCCCTTTCCAGTATGATTTGATCTGGGTATCAGTAATCTTTTCAGCTTTCAACTCGGCCTCTGATTTCTCTGCAACTTGTTCAACAATCTCTTCCACTTCCTCCTCTTGCTCTGGTTCAACAACCTTTGGTTCTTCTGCAGCGACATTAACGGCTTCCTCTTCTTCTTTGCGAACTTCGTCTTTGGCCGCTGGCCGCTCGGGGATGGTAGTTCTAGCAATCGTAGGCGCATCTACTGCCGCCTTCTTCAAATCCTTGGGCACGGCCTTTGTAACCTTGCCCGAGAAGCTGATTGTCGACTGTCCCTTGGCAGGACCAGGGCGGCCCCGGGCGCTGGCCGCCGATCGTCTTGTTGTAGGCATTGCTGGACAAAGATACCTTGTAACGCTGTTTTGTTAAGGATACCGAGTAGTCGAGTATGACGCAGTAATTGATCTGCTGATATATAGGCCGAACAATTGGCTTGTGCGAGCCAATGCGTCTTGTTTATATGCTGTAGACCGTTAACGGCTGGCTGTATAAATGCGATCAATGATGCAGGAACACACGTAAATCAAGTGGAGTTACTGCTCGGCTGCCTGCTGAAAGGTGGATGACGGCGAGGGATAATGATGCTAGAATGGCGCTAATGTTTGGCGGGGCAACGCGAGACTGGAGCGACGTCACGTGGCATCCATCTCATCCATCTCAATATGGGAGCTTCATCTTGAGGTTTGTATGAGTTCGATTTCGTGTTCATTGTATAAGGCATATAATGCCAAGATGCCGTTCTAAGTCTGTACTACATACCCATGATACTCTCAACTTCCCGTTGCCTCTCTGTAGAATGAAATGCTCCTATTCGCACCAGCAGTGCAGAACATTTCACTGCGCCCAGTCTTGGGCAGCCACCGGACGGCCCATAAGGCCTTGTCTGTCTCACTGTGCGTTGCAACACAAACGCCTCGCTCGATTGACCACACTTTCACCTTGCCGTCCATCGAGCCGCTAAGGAGGTATTCTCCAGTGTCACTCCAGTCAAGTGATGTGATCCATGATGAATGTCCCGTAAGATTGCCCACGTGTTCGCCATGCTTTGTATCGTAAATGGCGATGATGCCTGCATCGCCCGCTGCGGCCACTCGAGTACCAGCAGGCGATATCGCTACTGCGCGGACGGGCTTGGCAAGTCCTGTAGATGCGTGTTAGATGTAAAAAGCTCAGGGAGAAGAGATAAAAGTGTAACGCACCGGACAGGGAGTATAGAATTCTCCCCGTATCATTGTTGAACACGTAGACCGAGCCATTCTGATGCCCGCTTGCCGTGAATTTTCCATCGTTACTGAGATCCACGCACATGCCAAAGCTGCCCGAGCCTGCACTGCCCGTTTCGTATTCCCGAATCTTGGCTCTGCTCCGATCTGCGACATCCCACACGTTGATCCTGCCATCGTTGGTGGTGCCCGCCAGGTAGCCTCCATCCTCGCTGAGAGCAATCGCCCATACTTCGCCCGGCTTCACCGTTGGGCCTGTGACCTCGCCGCCGTCGTTCCATTCGCCCGTCTCCTTGTTATACTCCCATATCTTGACCTCGCCCCCGAAGCCCGCGCTGGCAGCGTAGAGGCCGTTGCGCGATGTGCAGATGTGGTGGCAGCCTAGTTTGTGGGCACCGGGGATGGACTGCTTCAGAGGGTAAGAAGGATCAGTGGTATCGTGTACATGAAGCGTTGAAGAGCCACTCGCTGAGAGCAGCGTCTTTGGCGATGCTGCCAGTGAGAATATGTCCGCAATGTGGGCTGCAGCAATCCCTCATCAGCTGCATGGCCTTTGGTGGGTGAAAGAAGACTAACCATTATCCACCGTATGGGTGGTCAAATATTGCTTGGACTATGTATTCGGCTAAGTGAGATTTTATGGAATGAGTTGATAGAATTGGCGAGGGCCTTACCATTGTCGCTTTGCTACAATGCTGTTGTTGCTTGGTGGTTGCCGTTCACAGCGCTGTCGTAGAAGCTTTGGGGCTTGTGAGCTGGTGGGGTTGATAATTCGCCGTAGCATCAACGTCAGAGGCGAGTATTAAAACAACTACTCGGGCTTGCTTCCACTTATATCATGTCGATTAGCTGCAACCTATCAATTTTCATAATGGCCACGTATAAATTTTTTTTTACATATAAAATATTCAGATGTAGTCTGTCTATGAATCTTATGCTGCACCCCGCGCAGGTCATTTTGGCACATAATATTTCATATATTCGTAATTTTTTTTCTTAATATTTATGCTTGGAGTATCTTTTTCTACTATCCATTCCTCTATCCTGATTTTCATATTGGTACATGATGAAACAAAGCATTGGCTAAGTAAGGCAAATGCAAGCTGGTAGGCTTGATCTGACCCGAGGTTGTAGTACACAGGCCTTTGATATAGTTGCGAGAGGGAATCTAGCCACCTATCAACCTGGGCTTTTAGAATGGACTGCTTGAAGGATAATCCTGGCGCCATATTCTCTTCATTTCTAAAGAGCAAACAAGTTAGCATTTTATCTAGAAGCGCGTCAGCTATCCATGGCCATACCTTCAAGACAGTGCTGGCATAACCTGTGCGTCCTCTTGATCTCTCCGCAGCCGGGACACTTGCACAGATGGTTGACATCTTTCAGAGCCTTTCCAGCCATCTGCCTCGATCTCTTTTTTGAGTGAGAGACCTTGTTCTTGGGCACTGCCCGCAGGACCGATTCCCAAATGTCGCCCAGCAGGCCGGGAATGTTGATTGTGACGCCGGGGATTGCGATTGATAGTGAGGGAAGGAATTTTAGGGTATATGGTGTGGTGTAGAATGTCGCCCAGCGCGAGACGGCGAGGGAGAAAGGAGAGGCGAGGCGAGGAAGGAAAGCGGTTGCTGCCATTGTGACGGTTTGTTCTTGAATTCTATTTCGTTGCGTGGTGGTGCGACTTGCGCAAAACGGTTCTGCGCACAGAGACCCAGATGCTGACTCCCCTAATGCGAAACGCCCTGCGAAGAATTATTCCGATCGGAGTTTGGTATCGTCGACTCGGCTCGTTGTCTTGTCTGGTTACCGGCTCGTTGTGAAGTTCAATTTGTCGTGGCTCATGATCATGCACCGTATCAAGAAAATCGATCATCAAAATCTTGCCTCTAGCACCGCATCCCGCCTAGCACCACATCCCGCCTAGCACCAAAAGCCAGGTACCCCAAAGTACCCAAGTACCCAAGTACCGCCCAAAATGCAGCTTCTCGCAACTGTGCCGGGCTAAACTGCCTTAGTGCCTCTGGCCAGGTATACGAGCCAATCACGGGCCTCCACAGCACAGACAGGTCTGCAGCCAATTAGCAGCTCTCCATGCTACCCCTGGCACCTTCCATTCCCCCCTTTCTCGTGTCCTGGCCTGCTCCTGCCCCTACGCCGAAATTATTACTTGCACTACCTGGCAAGGCAAGAACACGCCAACTGGCCCAGTAAGGAGGAGCCACCACCAGCCCGTCCAAAAAGTTCCCCTTCTCCAGGATCGCTGCCAGTGCCTCTCACAACCTCCAATTCCATCCATCAGGCTTCCGCTTTCTGAATTGCTGGCCCTCGCGTCTGCTGTCCTTCGTCTTCCACGCGTTTTCGCCCACGCCCACGCTCTTTCTTGGAATAGGGAAGAATTGCTTTGTCCTTACTCCTTAACAGCATCCTTCTCCTTCATTCGTTTCTCCCAATCTCTCATAATCAGTCACGATGGCGACTCCGTCTACTATCACCCCTAGCAGCCATGTTGGTTTCGACAGCATCACGTCGCAGATTGAGCGCAAGCTGTTGAAGCGTGGATTTCAGTTCAACGTTATTTGCGTTGGTAAGTGGCGCGCGCTGTCGAGGCGCCTTACTATCCCGTAAACCGAATGGGAAACTAACTGGATTGACAGGCCAGACTGGCTTGGGCAAGTCGACGCTCATCAACACCATCTTCGCCTCGCACCTCATCGACTCCAAGGGTCGCCTGCAGCCTGACGAGCCCATTCGCCAAACCACCGAGATCCAGGGCGTATCTCACCTCATTGAGGAGAATGGTGTCCGTCTGAGGCTCAACATCGTCGACACCCCCGGCTACGGCGACCTTGTCAACAACGACCGCTGTTGGGATCCCATCGTCAAGTACATCAAGGACCAGCACTCCGCGTACCTGCGAAAGGAGCTTACCGCCCAGCGAGAGCGTTACATCCCCGACACCCGCATCCACGCCTGTCTGTTCTTCATCCAGCCTTCTGGCCACTCTCTCAAGCCCATTGATATTGTCGTCTTGAAGAAGCTGTCCGATGTTGTCAACGTTGTGCCTGTCATTGCCAAGGCTGATACCTTGACTGTTGAGGAGCGATTGGAGTTCAAGGAGCGTATCAAGGCCGAGTTTGCCTTCCACAACCTCAAGATGTTCCCGTACGATAACGAGGAGTTTGACGACGAGGAGCGAAACCTGAACCAGCAGATCAAGGTACGCATATAGTACACCATCGTCGCTAGTATCCACAAATGTTTGACTGACATGTACATCTCTTTACAGAGCTTGGTTCCTTTTGCGGTTGTTGGCTCTGAGAGCAACATTATTGTCAATGGCAAGCAAGTCCGTGGTCGCCAGAACCGCTGGGGTGTGATCAACGTTGAGGACGAGAACCACTGCGAATTCGTCTACCTGCGAAACTTCTTGCTCCGAACCCACCTCCAGGACCTTATCGAGACCACCTCCCAGATCCACTACGAGACTTTCCGTGCTAAGCAGCTGCTCGCACTGAAGGAGAGCAGCGCACACGGTGGTGGTGCCGCCAGCAGACCGATCAGCCCTGCTGCTGATCGTGAGATGAGCCGAGGCTCCCAGCGAATGGGCATCAACGGATACTAAATTTTCGCTCGTGCTTGACGTTTGGCCAGTAGAGTGATGGCGTTCTCTAGGTGGAACGACGACCAGCCAGTCTTACGATTATTCTCACCTCGTGGGTGGTGTTATGCGCGGTAAAAAGCAGTGTATTTTCTATTTGGAGATGTGCGGACCGGATTTCTCTGCACCGCAATCCGACTCAATATTCGCTTTGTTTTCACTTCAAGCAACGCACAAAGGCGAGAGCACTGGGGGGCGGAATGCCATTACAAGAGACTGGGCGCGCTCTCACCAACCATGCGACGTTTATAAGGGCAGCATGAATTCTGCCCATCGTGAAACGCTCAGTGGTCCGAATCATCTCGTCTGCGGTCTTTTAATACGCATTTATTTTGTTTTTAGTAGTACCATCGGAGCCTTCCTTGACCATTTTCTTACGTTTTAATCAGATCCCCATACCTGTACTTTCAATATACCTACAGTTAGTTGAGTTGTTAAGGAAGAGAGTGGCAGAATGGAAAGAGAGAGAGAGAGTATGATATGTTGATTAATTTTGCATTTATCTCCTATTTTAATATTTCCAAGCTTGACTCCATGTCGTGAATCGATTCGTGAACCTTGCGTCTTGCGGCTATTCTAACAGCAATAGGAATGTTGTAAATGACGCTCTTTATCTATACTGTATAGGAAAGGGACTTTTTGGTGGGTATTTGCCATGAAATCGTATCGTGTAGTTCTTGGGTTTACTCCTAAGACTTGTAAACAAACTCTTCCAACTTCTTGTATGACTCCTCGAGGTCGTCATTGACAATAATGATGTCATGAACGCCGGGTGTCTTGGAAAACTCGAGCTCCTTCTGGGCCTGAGACAGTCTCTCCTGGACGCTCTGCTCGGTCTCAGTGCCTCGGCCACGCAGGCGCTTCTCCAGGGTCTCAATTGATGGCGGGGAAACGAAGATGTAGCGGGCCGAGATGCCGGAGTTTTTGATTTGCTTGACGCCCTATACACCATATTAGCCTCTGAACTTGTTTCGTCGCCAGATCAGCTCTCTTGGGTGTTTTGGTGAATCAAGTCATTGCGGTTGGCATTTACCTCCATCTCAATGTCCAGCAGGACAACCTTGCCCTTCTTGGTCTGCTCCTCAATGGTCATCTTGCTGGTGCCGTAGCGGTTGCGGCCGTACTTTGCGTGCTCGACGAAGCCGTCCTTTGCGATGAGGTCCTCAAAGTCCTCCATGGTGACGTAGTGGTAGTGGACGCCGCGCTCCTCGCCGGGACGAGGGTCGCGCGTGGTGTGTGAGACGGACAGGGCGAAGGTGTCTGGGTGGCGGTCGAAGAGCATGCCGTAGAGGGTTCCCTTGCCGACGCCAGAAGGGCCGGAGACGACGATGGGGCGGGTGTCGGGGGGAGCTGGAAGGAGTCAGCCAGTCGAGTTGTGTTTTGGGGGGGAGATGTGCTTACGGGTAGCCATTGTGCTTAGTGGTCGGAGTATGGAGGACCGGGGGATGAGTGGGCGAAGTGTTGATATGGCCGGGAGGCGGAGAGGCATATGAGGAGTTGTTGGTGAGAGATCTTGAAAGATCGCGGGATCTGGACCATTCACCTTCGTGTTCCCACTATCAGCCACTTCACCGTAAACTTTGGGGAGGGGTGGCAGAAAAAGGGTCCTGAAACTCAAAAGGCAGGCGGTGAATGCACAGACTTATGAAACCAATCAGACGGGAGAATGGGCAGCATTAATTACCCTGCAGAGCGAATAGGCTTGGCTAGGAGAATGAAGCCACCCAGTCTTACTGCTTTGGGTCGCAGAAGGTCAGCCCCTAAATTGGACGAAAAGAACAAACAGGGGCATGGGGCGCGCTCATTTTAAATGCCAATGTCCCCCCCCCCCTGCGCCGTAGGAAAAGCGAGATTCCGGGGAGGGGGACGCCACACCTAAAAGGAATCCCCGAGGACCCTATTTACAAGCATAGTAGAGCGTTTGCATTTTATGAGGCCAAGAAGGCTTCGCCTCCCGTGCCAAGGAAGCAAATACACGTTTAATAGATTAGGTTTTCACTTTTTGTAGGTTGAAATAAGGTTCTAGTGAGGTCATTTCGAGGCTGTGCATGTTTTGAATCTTGTAAAAGACGGGATCTAGAAGGGAACAAGCGTAAAGAGTTTATTTTCAGTTCTCTTGGCCTAATTTGCTGCTCTCTCTTAACGTCCCTGATACGATAAGAATGTCATTTTAGACTTTACTTGGCAGTGCTTGGCTGGCCTAATATCTTCTAGGCGCCGAGCATTTTGGTAAGAACAGGATATAGTCGATATCGCTGAAAAAGCAATTCGTGCGAGAGAAGTTTTCGCTCAATGACCTTGCAGAACTACCTTTTGGTTCTATTTTCATCAGGTCGACCAGTAATCGAAGTCATGTGTAGTAATCAAAATTCATCTTGTTGGAATCTTCATTCTTCTCTATGCCTTGCCAATGATACTATCATCAATACCAAACTCTTACCAATTGCTATCATCACTACCAAGTTCTTCCCAGTTGAGTCGATAGTGAAAATCAACAAGAAGAAAAAAGGGAGCATCTGGAAACATGAAAGGAGAAAAGGCTATGCTGGGCGTCAGGTAGAGCCGTCTTTTGCAGCGATATAGACTGCCAAGATAGGAAAGAACGAGGTCATCACGAACAGCCCGGTGACGATACCCGTACTCACCTTGTAAACGATGTAGCAGCCCGTAATGGCCGTACCCATGGCCCAATCTTTGGCTAACATTATAGCAGCTCGAAAAGTCTCCTATTGCAATTGTGACTTGAAAATGCTAGCTAACCCAATGGGATTTGGAGGTTACATCAAGTCAATAGTGATTCGCCACGGCCAATGTTTCTGATGCGGAATGGCATTAATACGGGGTTACTTTGTCGCTAATAGTGGGTATGATTTGCTTGGACTGGCCCTGCGGCGATTTACTGTATACGAAGTCCGGGGGGTACTATTTGGACCTGCTCGAATGGGGAAATTATCGATCTCCTAGCTCTGCTGACTCGGCGTGAGCGGCGTCGGACACGAGGAGGGACGTTTGATTGCTACTATTTGCAGGTACATTTTTCAATTTTGGTGTGCTTTGGCATGTACCCAAGATTGGAGCGAAATTCGGGACCTAGATAGAGTATGCAGTATGCCAGTACCCCAGTACCCATGAAGCAGGCGACATGAGAGAGGAACAAGACAAGATCAACACTGCGAGTGACGAGAGGCAATTAGTCAAGGGGAGAGAGACGATGCACGGCCCTCCTGAATAAAGTCCGAGCCATGCCATGCCATGCCATGCCAAGTGAGGGCCAAGAGGCCATTGAACGGTGGGAGCGAGAGGCATTTCGGCAGCCTCGTATCCTACGGGGTCTCTGTTAGCGAGCAGAATGCCTCATCTTGCGCTATAAGCGAGTGCCGCAGCCAAGACCAGACGCTCTCAAAGCTCCAGCCAGTAGCACCAAATACGATACGGCGCACTAGCAGCACTAATCGCTTACTCAACTAACGCTGCATCCAAGTGGTGCTGTGCCCAACACACGAATACTGTAGCATTGGCCGCAAAATGGTTCGTCTCAAGTAAAAATCGCTGCAAAAGCCCAGATCAAACATGCTAGCTGAGACAGTCCGTCTCACGCTGAGGCTCCCTCTTTCGCGCCGCCTCCACCAGCTGCGACGGATCTGCAGCAGCCCAAATCAAACGTTCCAGCGGGGCCCCGCCCGTTCCTGGCCTACCGCACTAGCGCAGCGGCAATGGTGCCATTCACGCGCCAGTTGCAGAGGAGGTGCCCTCCAATACAGAGCCCCGGGGCTGGGCAGGGCCCTGGGGGAAGGTCTTGTGAGCGCTACCGAGCACCGGCCAGGCCTGCTAGCACTGCCTAGAACTGCAAATGCCCCCTGGCCCGCACTGCAATTGGATGCCCGTTTGCTGGTCAAGGGTCCTGTCGGTCGAGACTACTTGTACTTACTTCCCGCCCATCAATCGCATTCATTCCCTCCCAGCTTCTGTCAAAGACACGTTCGCACTCGTTTTGAACAAAGTCGTCGCTCTTTATTTTTGCTTCGCTCGTAGAATTTGCCTCTCGAGCTTTTGGGAAGTGCTTATTTTACAGGCTTCCAGTCACTCTTTTGACCTGTCGCAGAACCTATCAAAGCGCTCTCGCCTCTCCCTTTGCGTTTCAGACGTGTCTTCCGCAGTCTCGAGAATCCATCACTCGCTTTTGCTTTCGGGAACCGCCAATATAATAACCGAGCTTCATCGTTATTGCTTTTTCTGTCAATACTCTATTCTTTTCGTTTTTGAGAATTTCTAGTATTCTTTTAGCAAATCAACATTAATCATGCTTGTGAGTGGTGCCCCTTGCATCAGGATGCTGGTATCAGAGCCTTGTTTGCTTCGATATTGCGCATAATCACCTCCGATCGTGCTACACGACACATTTTGTCTACTTAGCATATTACATTGGAAATCCCTTTTTTGATCCGCCGCTGACTCAAAATGTGCTGCAGATGCAAGCTGCGCTCGTGGCCCTCGCCGCCACCACTGTGGGAGCCGTCAAGCCGCTCACCATCAAGGGAACCGACTTTGTCGACACTGACGGCAACAAATTTCAGCTTGTTGGTGTTGCCTACCAGCCCGGCGGCAGTGCTGGGTACGATCCCAAGACGGGCAAGGACCCTCTCAGCGACGCCGACACCTGCTTGCGTGATGCGGCTCTTCTGCAGGTCATGGGCGTCAACGCCATTCGCGTGTACAACCTCGATCCCAACCTGAACCACGACCAGTGCGCCAGTATCTTCAATGCTGTAAGTTTGTTCCCCCTCTTATGCAATGGCTCTATGCCCTGCCCACTCGCACGTCGAATGCAGCAGCTGATTTGCCTCGGTCTAGGCTGGCATGTACATGGTTCTGGATGTCAACTCTCCTCTGGTCGGCGAGTCTATCACCTCATCCGAGCCCTGGACGAGTTACTACGAGGCCTACTCCAACCGCACCTTTGCGATTGCCGAAGCCTTCGGCAACTACCCCAACACTCTGCTCTTCTTCTCCGGAAACGAGGTCATCAACGACATCCCCACGGCGAAGTTCGTGCCTCCTTACCTGCGCGCCGTCACCCGAGACTTGAAGAACTACATCAAGAAGAACCTCAAGCGCCAGATCCCCGTTGGCTACTCTGCCGCCGATGTTCGTGATGTCCTGTGGGATACCTGGAACTACCTGCAGTGCTCCGAGCCCAACGATGATGGCGACATGAGCCGTGCCGACGTCTTCGCCCTCAACTCGTACAGCTGGTGCGGCCCTGACGCTACCTACAAGAGCTCATCCTACGACGTCTTGACCGAAAACTTCCAGGACACCTCCGTCCCCGTCTTCTTCAGCGAGTACGGCTGCAACACCCCCATGCCCCGCTACTGGAACGAGGCCCAGGCCATCTACGGCTCCGACATGACCCCCGTCTTCTCCGGCGGCTTCGTCTACGAGTACACCGAGGAGGACAACAACTACGGCCTGGTCAACATCACTGGCGACACCCTCAACATCATGGGCGACTACAACCGCCTCAAGGCCCAGTTCGCCAAGATCGACTGGAAGTCTGTGCAGTCCCAAAAGGCCAGCGGCAAGGCCCCCGCCGCTCCCAAGTGCGCTTCCAGCCTCATTAAGGAGAAGGGCTTCGACAGCAACTTCACCCTGCCCGTCCCCCCTCCCGGCGTCCAGAAGCTCATCGACAACGGCATCAGCCCCAAGCCCAGCGGCGCCATTGTCAAGATCTCCAACTACAACGTCAAGATGAACGTCAAGGATTCCGAAGGCAACGCCGTCACCGGCCTCAAGGTTGTTCCCCTCAGCGACGACGAGTCCAACTGGGCCGGCAAGAACTCTGCCGACACTGGATCCAACTCCACCACCACCACCTCTGCTGGTAAGGCCGGCTCCAGCAGCTCCAGCGACTCCAAGAGCGATGACAAGGACAGCGCCGCTGCCTGGACTCACCCTGCTTCTTGGGCTCTGGCTCTGCCTTTGGTTGCCATGCTCTTCATCTAATCTGAATTGGAGGGTAGAGGGAGAGAGGCGATGGTGGTTCAATTCAGTCTTCAGTAACTATATTGTTTGGGGAGGAGGGAAAAAAAAGGGGGCGATACAGAAGAAAATTAATGGAGTTGCTTTAATGTAAATACATGTCTTTCTCATTCTGCTTTGAACCTTTAGATATCCCATTTAGCGCAGCCATGATGATGATTGTCTTCTTTATCTTCTCCTTCTTATGCAGGTAGGATGCTTTCATAAAAATACCTATGCCTATTTACTTGGAGCGTATAAAGTACATTACAATACAATCCATGGCTCCAAACTCCCAATGCCGGAATTATTTGCAAACATGTAGCGTGTGGGGGACCAGCCCCTCGATCTGAGTTGGACGGCACGAACCGCTAGGTCTTTTTTTTCTTTCTACTTCTTCTTTTCAACTTTTTTCTGTCAAATTTCTTTCTTTCAATTTCCCAGTTTCGTCATCTTTCTGTCCGTTCCCGTCTGCCCTTTCTTTCAAAAGCCACTTCAGACACTGCGGCTCTTATCCCGTGGCGGCTGGTTAATGTCCTTAGTCTTGTCCAGGCTGGTGGTGCATGCCGGGTTGGTCTCGCAGGGCAAGCAGTAGTCGTGGGTGCCAAAATCGGCGGCCTTGCAGCACCCAGAGCAGCAATAATCGACAGGAGGCGACGGATCGACTAGGCGAGCCATTCTTTCTTTTCTCTCACACCGAGGGTTATGCACAGCTGATTTTGAAGACGATGGGAATCGTGTCTCCCCTATTGGCCCGGGGTTGTCACCTACCCCTTGGGGAAATCTGGTGAAACAACAGTGAGCCAAAAGCGCATCAAGCGTTTATGTGGGATTGGATCTAGAAGCAAATTGCACAAAGCAACACGACGACGGACAATTGAATGAAAAAAGGGCACATGATCCCATACACCCATGTAAACAGGGACAAGAACGAGAGAATCCACACACCTTTGACGCGCTGGCAGTGGATTCTTGGTACCCACGTGCCAGCTCAGCCAGGCAGAAAACACTTTCTCCGAGGTTCTTGCTGGGAACTTCAAGTTGTTGCGTGCAGTCCGTATCTCTTCTTGTTTCCTCGGTATTTGCCCGTTGACTTCTGGCGGTAAGTCACTTGGGGATCCAAGCAGCGGGTAGCTTATATAAGTGCAGCAATGACGTGCGTTTGGCAGGTTCGCAGCGAAAGCGAGAGTGGGGGGTGGGGGGGCTAGAGTGTGTATCCGACGCAGATCAATGTCTCTGTTTCGTCTCTTTCTCCAGGGGACCAAAAGGGGAAAAAGAAAAGGGTTTCGACAGGCGACGAGGGACAAATATATAAACAACGAGAGGACTAGGGAAAATACGACCAAGGGTTGTGCGGAGCAAAAAAAGATATCTCTTCCCCTCTCCCCTGGGGCCTGAATATTTGCACGTTTCGGGGCGTCGTTTATTAGGGGTATGGCTGAAGGGTGGTGTGGGCGCTCTTTGCCATGTAAGTGCGGGCTTGGTTGGCGCTTGTTGTATGGGGCACGTTCAAAAAAAAAAGTAAGAGTCACGGCGAAAGGAGAGAGATAAAAATGAAACAAAAGCTGTTAACAGCAAGCGGGACTGGACGAGCGAGAGAGCGAGGTTTTGCGGGAGAAGACGGAGAGGCGAGGCTTGGACGACTGCCGGCCGTTTTATATATACAGATACAGGGCACTAGGGCAGGCATTCTTATGATCCGAGACTGACGCCATCGTGGGCAGAATCTCATACAGAATCCTGGTTAGCTTCAGCGTTACCTTATCCGGCCAAGGCGAGGCAGCTTTGGGGATTGGAGACTGCAAGGAGGGGGAAGCAGGAAGGCGAGGAGCCGCTGTGACCCAAGCAAAGTTGGAGAAGCTGCAACTGCAACTGCAACTGCAACTGCTGCAACGGTCACACCTTCAGTCCAGCCCCGGCTCTGCTGGATTGGGGCGGCAAGGCGGCGAGGATGAATGGCAGCGAGTGCTGGAGAGAGATAACGGGATGGGCAACGGCAACGGTAATGGCAACGGCAACGGCGGCTCCGGCTTGTGGCTCCTGCTCCTGCTGTTATTACTGCTGCTGCTATTGAATCAAGGCAAGACAAGGCACGGCGAGAAAGAGGCAAGAGAGGGAGGAGGAGAGTGCAAGGACGTCCTGGGAGCTGCTTCCCCTCGATTCCATTGACTCGTCACATCAGGTGCTGCGTCACGCGCCCAGCCGCTGCGACCTGCCCAGGAGCATCATCAGATGCATTTCGCAAAGGAAGCGAGCGAGCAAGCACCGACTGGCAGAGTCCCACTGCATGTTTTATTGAATCCGTCGCCTCATGCAGCCTGGAGGACCCGTCATGAGCAAAACTGTGGGCATCATCAGCCTGGCCGAAGGGCGGTCAGTTAGTCACGGCGGATGCCCATTGCCCAGTCAGTCAGTTTCAGCGGCCTCTCTGTTCTGTTTTCTGCCGCCTGCTCCTCGGTGTCTTTTCCCTCTCTCGGTCTAATGAGGCCCTTTCACAGCCACAGCCCCCTTTTTGTAAGCAGCAGTTCGCCCTATCTTTTTGCTATCTTGCCCGGGTTGTGTTTTTATTTCTAATCCATGCATCGGTCCGGGCCATCCCAGACGCGTGAGCTGACTTACATCACATCACACATCACCAGAGGGGGATCGAGAAGATGCTGGTGCGGCTGATCTTTGCAGAGGGCTGAAAGGGATATGATAAGCAAACACTGTGGATGAGGGGGAAGAGAGAGCGAGTGAGCGAGAGAGGATGTGAGAAAGAGAGAGCGGCTGATGGCTGGAGCAGCTTTCCATTCCTGAGCCTTCTATGGAGGTTACCCTTATCAAGGGCTTGGATAGCTGAGATGGACAGTTTCCCTCATTGTCTGGGATTGTGCTGGCCGCAACGAGGTGTTTTGCCCCTCCCCATTGGCGCCTATCGCGACGAATTCGCTTTAATCAAGACCGACAACCCCGAGCATGGAAACTGTATGGAGCACCCATAGATCGAAGCTGGGGGCCACCTCCAAGGGAAACCTGCGTGAAAAAAAAGAGCTACATTCGTCGACTCGGGCCCGCCACGTGGCATGTGGCTCACAAGATTGCCGGATTCTGTCTCGCGCAGAGTGTATGTATCTTGGTACTTTACCCATTTGCGAAACACTCGCAGATAGTCTACCCTCAAGACAGCCTGGCAACGATGATCGGAATAGTACATGGCCGGGCGTAATTCTGCTCCTCGGGTTCGAACAATCTCCCATTCTCGTATCCACAATGGAGTTCGTTCCGCGGAGTGTAGACTAGGCACAATTCAGGCAGGCATCACGTCCAAAGGCGCCAACTACGGCCTCGTCCATCTACTAAGGTATCATCTAAATGATGCTTGGGTATATCCGTACTGCACAAGGGCACTTTTGTCATTTGATCCTCTATATGCAGTTCTCGTATAACCCACATTAGTGTCTGCCCTTTTCTCTTGGCTTTACGTCATTTAATGGGATGACAAAGATGTCAACTTGACAGCTACATCACATCGGCTAAACGGCATGGAGATGTCATATTGAATTTGTATTATCATGTTTGTTTGTGTCGTTTGTATCGTCTCCCGCAGACAACCACTTTCCCTTTATCCAGCCTTGTGCTTCCTTCGACACACTAATAATTTTTTTTTCCTCTTCTGTGAAAGTCTTCCCAAGGCTATGAAATAACAAAATAAGCTTAACCCCACCATCCCGTCTAGATTGCAAAATACAAGAACGCAACAATATTAACTTTGAGCTGATAAAAAGTAGCTATATCGTTGTCCGTAATATGGAACCCCCCTTTTTAGGTTCCATGTTTTACTCCCCTTCGCTTAAGCCTTGAACTCCTCCAGGTTGCTGCTCTCCCACTTGCCAGGGATGAGAGCCAGAGGAACAATACCAGAGACGTGCATCTCGGGGCCAAAGATCTTGGCGTTGAGGCCAAGCTCGGCGGTGGCAGACTTCATGTTCTTCAGACCCTCCTGGTAGTTGGGGCCGGCACGACGCACCCAGATCTGAACGTTGTGCTCAATCAGCTGGGGAGCGACGTCACGGAGAGCGCGGATGACACCCTTGAAGGTGCTGGCGACGTTGGTGAAGTTGGCAATGCCACCACCAATGAACAGGACCTTGCCCTTGTCGGCCATGGGAGCGCGCAGCATCAGGTCCAGGACCGTGCGGGCGTAGTGGTAGGTTTGTGACTCGGTGGGAGCACCAGAGTATTCACCGTAGTTGGCCAGCTCGTCGGCGAAGCCGGCGGAGGCAATGGCGTCGGCATAGACGACGGAAGCACCGCCACCAGCAACCAGTGTCCAGATGCGGCCAGTAGGGTTGAGAACGGTGAGCTTCAGAGAAGCACCAGTCTTTGCGTCCAGCTCAGCGATGAAGGCCTCCTCCTTGGAGAGCTCACGGCCAAAGGGGGCAGGGAACTCCATTGGGGGACCAGCATCGATGCTGACCTTGTCACCACCAGGGGCAATGTTGGTGAGGCCAAGGGCAGCAGGAGATCGGGCAATGGCCCACTTGACACCGCACTCAAAGTCGGCGGTCTGGTCGAGCTTGGCAGCAAGATCCAGGAAGTGGACGGCGGCAGAGGTCTTGTCCTCGTTGGGGATCACAACCAAGGGGTTGATCTCGAGGTAGGTGAACTGGCAGTCCACGTAGACGGCGTACAGCCGGGTGATGAAGTCCACCAGGACATTGTGAAGACCAGAGGGAATGTTCTTGAGAAGAGCAGCTGCAATCTCCTCGTTGGAAGGGTACTCTGAGAGATCCACGGGGATCAGGAGCTTCTCAGCCTTGGCGTCGACATCACCGACGTCAACACCACCCTCGTGGGTGAAGAGAATCCAGTCTCCCTAAATCAATTGAAAAAAAGATGTTGTCAGCAAAGATTTTCTGATAGATGGCATAAATGATAAGATAGTATGAGAGCTGAGCTGAGGATGGAGTTGAGATGTGGTGTGTAATCGCGCGAGCAGGGGTGTGACTAAGTCCTGTCCAGGACCCTCCCTATTGTGACATCCGTTCGTCCGCCCGGCCTCTCGTTTCGGCAGGCTACGGAGACAATTTTCACACCGAGTGCAAGCGCCATGGCCTGGTATATATAAAGAAAATCCTTTCTTTCGCCCGAAGCCTTTTATATCTCACCCATCTTCTCTCAAAACTCAATTTTGAATCCCCTTGCACCCCTTCTTGTCATGCACCATAGGAGTCACTCGACTCTACCCAGATGACCAGCATGTGGTTCTTCTGCAGATGGTGTGTTTGTTGACAATTTTCAAGAAACAGAGCCAAACAAGAAAAAGAAATGGAATGAAAAAGAGGAAAAAATTACTCACATCACGGACTGAGTTGATGTTGATGTAGTACTCTGTGTCTTGAGGGTGAGGCACAAAGGGCTCTACCAGAAACTGTCGCAGAACACCAGATGTGTGCTCAACCTTTTGCTCCTTGCCAGCTCGCTCGGCAACCCAGGCCTTGGCCTCGGGCCAAGTCTTGTTGAGGGCCAGCAGACCGCTCTTGCCTCGTCGCTTGATGAGCTGATCGGGCTTTGCAACAAACTTGGCACCGGGCTGGAGAAGCCAGGGGAAGGTAACCTCGGCCTGGTTCAGGACGTCCTCGACGGCAGCATCCTCAGGGAAGCTCAGTGAGGCGAGTCTGGCAGCAGGGTTGTGAGTGGTGGGCGCAGGGAGAGGACTCGGCTTGATGACAGGAGCCCGGGTCAGGTGGTAGTTGAGAATGGCCTTGCCATCGGCCTCGAAGATTGACTTGGCAGACATTGTGATGAGCTGTGTCTACGACGAGAAAGAAAGAGATTCGGAAGTGGGATGAGTGAAGGAAAGTCTAGTCTTTTATGCCGTCAGCAGATGTTGAGAGACTCGATGATGGTGATGGAGGAAAACAAGGACGAGAATCAATTGCTGCTGGCCGCACACGCGCGAGTGCATCACTCAACCGCAAAAAGGCAAGCTTGGGCACCGAACAGCCGGAGACGCAATTGACTTCAAAAGACGGCAATGAGGCAACAGGCCATCTACCCAGGACCGGAGCGAGCGATTGGAGGGGCAAAACCAGCTACACTTACCGCAAAGAAGAGGATTCGGGCGACTACGACGTGCAATTGCAAAGTCGAAAGGCGAAAAGGCACGGAGAGCTGGATATCTGACGACGAAGGGAAAGAGAAGGAAAAGCGAGCCTGAAGACCAAAGAGGTGGATGGCAGGAGGAGGATGACTTTCAGCCTTTCAGAAATTTGGGCGACAAGACGGCAGCTCCACGCTGGCAGCTCGCAGGAGGGGTTTGAGGGGTGATGGAGCTCAGCATACAGACTTCGGGGGGGCAGTACTTTTCGAGGGCGGTCAGGGGGGGTACTTGGTGCCTGGTGCCGCTAAGCGTCGGAGGTGCGTGCCAAAGTCGGTGGCGGCCGGGTGCGAACTCACACGGCGCCGGGAGCAAGAAAAAGCATTGGGGCAAGGGAAACTCAATGGGCGCTGCCATTGCTCTAGCCCGAGTACCGGTACTTTCAGGAGTCGTCCCCCCCCCAGTTCCAAGGTTGTTGAGAAGACCCAAGTGGACCGCCATGATTTCGATTTTTTTTTCTTCGCAGTCGGAATTGGATCGCTCACTGCCTGCGTCGTTTTCGTCTCTGAGACCGGAGAGTTCCAATTTACCACCTGCGCCGACTGTCGCAACAGTGGCTTGCAAGGATCTCGGGACCGCAATTTCTGGCGCCGAAGGCATTCCGCGGGATTCTGGAACCTCCGATAACACGGGCTTATCTGGATTATGCCATGCCCGGGGCCTACGAATGACTTACTTTTCGGAGCCTTGCCCCCCCCCTCTTGTTCCTCCCTCGCGGTGATCGACTGATCAGTGATGGGGTTTTAACGTTTGCATGGGGGCTGCAGCAGAGCCCAACAGAGACGTGCCTCTGCTGCAAAGCAGCCTGGGAGCTTGCTGGAACTACAGGTGCTAATGTACATGTACCCATAGCGGGACAAGGCTGAGAGGGGCAAGCTATTCGCGCTGTTCAGGACGTGTGCGGCGCTGGTACCGGTGGCTCAGGCACGAGCACAGCAACGTATTCGTACCCGTTCAAAAGCGGTGGGGACCTGTGCCGACTCGCTAACCCAAACGTTCTGGTCTATCAGCGTTGGGTAAAACAAGGGCCCGAAGCGTCAGCCACCACAGAGCAAGTGTACCCCACCATTGCTGCCCCTCCATTTCCTAGCGCACAGCATTCGACTTGCAATGGCCGGTGCTGTCTGGTTCTAATGCGTGTCGACTGCCGGGCGATGCTAGCGGCTCGAGCTGCCTCCCAGATTGACTATTGACTCGGTGCCTAATTTTGGGCCTGGATCACCAAGCACAGCACACCAGGACCCCTAGGACGGATTTCCTCCAGCGAGGACGGATTCCCTCCGGCCAAAACCGCCCTTGATCAACTCATCCACGGATGGTCTTCCATGTCAACCCTTCAATGGCAGTCAGTCACGCGCTTCCGGCTTCAGCGGCGTAATCTTTTCTTATCTTGATTCAAACCAAAAATGTCAATGGCACGCAAGGGGCGCAAATGTTCTTCTGGTGGTGGGAATATCCGATACCGCATTCGTGCAATGGAGCCCGTTGAGGTACATGTACTGATACCCGGACCCAAGCCGTGTTAGTGGCCAGTGGCTGATGGACCGCAACCGGGTCTTTGTCCCCTAGCTTGGCTGCTATTGTGTCTCAAAGCCCTACGGCGCTGCTATTCAACATTCATGGTTTTTACCCCAAAAATCTTCCCCAACTCCTTTTGTGGCTGTTGCCATGCGGATTTGGCTCCCGACTCTCCCACCATTCCGGTCCCCCTGAATTGGAAGAAAAAAAAACATCACTGGAATCGCTCTTATCCGCTGAGGGGGGGATGGAGAGAATGAGAGCCAAAAAAAGAGGGACGCCAAAATTAGACGCCTGTGCCGTAAGGAGCTGTGAGACGACATCGTATCACCGGACACACCCATTCCTACGATATAATTCTCTCTCATAGTGCGTCAGCATCGGCGACTTGCGTTTCACCGTAACCATCTTTCGAATTCGGGAAGCTAAGCTCAGTGTCCGTCTACGGCCTGCATCGAGGTAAGCAGCGCTTCTGCTTGTTTTGATTGTTTTCAGCGCTCCCCTGCTCTCGCTTTCGCACAGGGCTGTATGTACTTCAAGTTGTATGCACCACACAGGCACATGCTGGTCCCTCGATCGACGCTTTTGGGTTCCGTTAGGCGAGTGCGATAGCAGCGCGGCTTCGCTGGCCGTGCCCCACCGGCGCCTGTTAGGTCCCCACCGGGCTAGCAATTCGTACCGAGTACGTGCGCGAGTCCTGCGGGCTGGGACAGGGCGCGCCGGTCGCACAGGGTAATACAGGGAGCAGTCGGTGCTTGTACCTGGTGGGCGGTACAAAGCCCATGTGCGGATACGGCGCAGGCCTGGCACCATCCGCTGAGCTTCGGCCCCGCTGAGCTTCTGGTGGCAGCTAAGCAGCCCTCCGTGGTCCAGTTGTCACTGCTCTCCTGAAATCTGGCTGGTCTCCCGCTTCTAGGCCTCGCTCCCCCCCCATTGAAAGCTGCCTTTTGTCAATTCCTCTCTTCCTTCTTCTCCATCTTTCGCCTCATCTCCATCTCTGTCTGCTGTGGTTTTTGCCTTGGTGGGCGCAACGCAGTTCGGCTACAATCAGTCCTTTGTCCAAGCTCAGCTGTTAACCAGTGCTCTTTTTCTTCTCTACAGGACTCACCCCGCCATTTTTTTTCTCCTGCTCCAATTCTCTTTTCCCCTCCTCAATTCCACCAAAACAGCTCCTCTCGAGAAACCTCTTGACGAGCTCACGCATTCATCATGTCCGGCAACAAGAACCTGTCGGCCAACGACAACATCCAGCGCTTTGCTGCCCCCAGCCGACCCCTCAGCCCTCTGCCCTCGCACACTCTCTTCTCGGAGAAGACGCGATGCTTCGTCTACGGTCTGCAGCCCCGCGCCGTCCAGGGCATGCTGGACTTTGACTTCATCTGCAAGCGAAAGACGCCCTCCGTCGCCGGCATCATCTACACCTTTGGTGGCCAGTTCGTCAGCAAGATGTACTGGGGCACCAGCGAGACTCTGCTGCCCGTCTACCAGCAGGTCGAGAAGGCCATTGCCAAGCACCCTGATGTCGATGTCGTGGTCAACTTTGCTTCCTCCCGAAGTGTCTACAGCTCCACCATGGAATTGATGGAGCATTCCCAGATCAAGACCATTGCCATCATTGCAGAGGGTGTTCCTGAGCGAGTAAGTCTTGCTCTACCGTGATATCCATGCCCCTCTCAAAATTGTCGAAACCGCAAAAAAAAAAAAAAAAAAGAAAAGAAAAGAAAAAAAAAACAGCCCAATTGGAGCCCAATTAGCTAACCATCGGTTAACAGCGAGCTCGTGAGATCGCCCATGTCGCCAAGAAGAAGGGCATCACCATTATTGGCCCCGCCACCGTCGGTGGTATCAAGCCCGGCAGCTTCAAGATTGGTAACACCGGTGGTATGATGGACAACATTGTTGCCTCCAAGCTGTATCGCAAGGGTTCCGTTGGCTACGTCTCCAAGTCTGGTGGTATGTCCAACGAGCTCAACAACATCATTTCTCAAAACACCGACGGCGTCTACGAGGGTGTCGCCATTGGTGGTGACAGATACCCCGGTACCACTTTCATCGACCACCTGCTGCGATACCAGGCCGATCCTGAGTGCAAGATCCTGGTTCTGCTCGGTGAGGTCGGTGGTGTTGAGGAGTACAAGGTGATTGATGCCGTTAAGCAGGGCATCATCACCAAGCCCATTGTCGCGTGGGCCATTGGTACTTGCTCCAGCATGTTCAAGACTGAGGTTCAGTTCGGTCACGCCGGTTCTTTTGCCAACTCTCAGCTTGAGACTGCCACCGCCAAGAACGCGGCCATGAAGGAGGCTGGCTTCTACGTCCCCAACACCTTTGAGGACATGCCCGCTACCGTCAAGGAGGTCTACGAGAAGCTCGTCAAGGCGGGCACCATTGTCCCCCGATCTGAGCCCGTTGTCCCCAAGATCCCCATGGATTACTCCTGGGCCCAGGAGCTCGGCCTCATCCGAAAGCCCGCTGCTTTCATCTCTACCATCTCCGACGACCGTGGCCAAGAGCTTCTGTACGCCGGCATGCCCATTTCCGATGTCTTCAAGGAGGAAATCGGTGTCGGTGGCGTCATGTCTCTGCTGTGGTTCCGCCGCAGACTGCCCGACTACGCCTCCAAGTTCTTGGAGATGGTTCTCATGCTTACTGCTGATCACGGTCCTGCCGTCTCTGGTGCCATGAACACCATCATCACCACTCGTGCTGGCAAGGATCTCATCAGCTCCCTTGTTGCCGGTCTGCTGACCATTGGTTCCCGATTTGGTGGCGCCCTTGACGGTGCTGCTGAGGAATTCACCAAGGCCTTTGACAAGAACATGAGCCCTCGTGACTTCGTTGACAGCATGCGCAAGGCCAACAAGCTGATTCCCGGTATTGGTCACCGTATCAAGTCACGAAACAACCCCGATCTGCGTGTTGAGCTTGTCAAGGAGTACGTCCGCGCCAAGTTCCCCAGTCACAAGCTGCTCGACTACGCTCTGGCCGTCGAGACCGTCACAACCTCCAAGAAGGACAGCCTGATCCTCAACGTTGACGGCTGTATCGCCGTCTGCTTCGTGGACCTGATGCGCAACTGCGGTGCCTTCTCCGCCGAAGAGGCCGAAGACTACCTCAAGATGGGTGTCCTGAACGGTCTGTTCGTCCTGGGACGAAGCATTGGTCTCATTGCCCACTACCTCGACCAGAAGAGACTGCGCACTGGTCTGTACCGTCACCCTTGGGATGATATTACCTACCTGCTGCCCAACCTTAGCGAGGGCCGGGGCACTGAGGGCAGAGTGGAGGTCCAGATTTAATTTGAAGCCGAGAGGAAATAGGAGGAGCGTTCGAAAATCTTTTATAGCAGCGGTGGATATTGAATGGATTTGGGAAGGGATGGTGATTTGCAAAGACTTGAACAGCGCCACAAGTGCGCTGCGGAGAAACATTATGAAGTATTTAAATCATTTTTTGATTTCATGACAAATAGAACAAAATTAATTCACCGTTACATGAATATCCGTGACTGTTCTCCATACGCGTTTTAATACTTGCAATAGGCAAAGAATTCACTGAAATGCAAAATTATATCCCAAGGAGAACTCTGTATGAAGTACATCATTGAGAATATGTCACGTGATCCGGACAAGGCCGTCCCTCGTGAAGCTAGCTAGTCTTATCGCGCAACCACTAGCAACTTTATCGCGGGCTCAACTCAACCCACTCGAAGAAACAAGCCGACTTTCAAGCCGACGGATTACTCCTCTAGAAAACAAGGCGGAGGGCAGGATTGGAGAATTGCATCGTTGCAAAAATTGAGTGTTGTTGCCTGCGAACTGGGACATTTGTGCTTTGGAGAATTAGTACGGACGGAGCTGCATCTTATTTGCTGAGGTGCATTATTTTTGCTAATCATGCGACAGCGACAATCGAACATCCACGAGCTATCTAGACGACGAATAAGCCTTTCTCTCGCCATCCAAACAATCGAACCTCACGGGAACACAAAAATACACACACCATGTCCTTCTTCCGCATCACCCTCCACCGATCCGCCATCGGCCTCCCCGAGCGCACCCGCGGCGTGCTCCAGGCGCTGGGCCTGCGCCGCCGCATGCAGACCGTCTTCCACCCCGCGGAGCCGCAGTTTGCCGGCATGATTATGAAGGTCAAGGAGCTGGTGCGCGTGCAGGAGGTGGAGCGGAGGCTGAGCAAGGGCGAGGTCAAGGCGGAGAGGACGCCGGAGAAGGGGTTTTACGTTGAGAGGGCGGTGCGACGGATGTAAAAATGTTATCTTGATGTTTTTTTGCTTTTTTTTTTTGGTCATGAGCGTTTTTGGAATGCTCGTTTGGTGTGGGAGCATTGTGTGTATGTATATATATTGGCTTGGGGATATATCAAAAAGAAGTGTACGATATTGTGACGGCAACAATGTACCAAAGACGGACGAGATGAAAGAGAGGGGGGACGAGAATGATGTGCAGTCACGAGACAAGCGGAGATGTAGACATAAAAACAAACGCCTTGCATTACTTTGTAGCTATTTCCATCCTCCATCATCTTTCATCTTCCTCTTGTTCTACCTGTGTGATTGAAAAGAAGAAAACCACAATAATCATCACATTTAACACCTTGCTATCCAGTACCCATTACCGGCGATATCCGTTAACAAAAAAAAAAAAAAAAAAACGATAATCCTACAAAATGAAGCCAAAAGGGTTGGTAGAATGGGAAACCAATTTGAGCCAGCGAGCCGCGGCCGGCGCCATTCTCAACCCACTAGTTTGATACCAACTTTTTAAAAACAACAAAAAACACAATGTAGGAAAATAATATAGCCAAAGGGAGTTCTTGGTACGATCCTAGGCATGTATGAGGAGCGCCATGCCGTTTTCTTGCAGCTCACTCATGTCTTGGAAAGGTTGAGAGGAGGCAAGACACAACTTAGAAGCTCCGTGCCTTGTCAATGTACTCTTGGGATGGAGTCTCGTACTCGTTGACAAAGTATGTTTCGCAGTTGCGCCCTAGCCAGGAAGTGAACTTTCCAATCTCTTCTCTGAGGCGTGATACCGACTGCTGATCCATGTTCGTCTGTGCGAGGAGTTCAGGTAATGAGACTGCGTGGTTAAAGGTTAGTAAAAACAAACACCTTCAGATAAAGATACGTGACATGGCATAGGACGAACCAATCAAGCGGGCAAGATGCTCGGCGCCATACACATCACAGACATTTTTGTACTGTGAGTTCTCCTCCGCGTTATCCCAAAGTTTCCGCACATCCATGTACTGATGGCGTTCAAATCTATATATCGAAATATTAGCAGACATTCAACAAAGCTCAAGCGGAAGTATCACGTACCTGTAAAGAAGTATTCTACTGAGAGCCTTCTCGAAATACTCTCTGAACCCGGCAATCACCTCTTCCAGGATGTCCATGCTCGAAGAGCCTTCTTCTCGGCGTGGCCGCTCAACAGCAAGATAATCCTCAAAGATTTTGGACACAGGCTTGGGATGAGGCAGAGGAACAAGCTGGTTGTTCTTGGTAATGTTCTCCCAATCATCAACCAGCATGGCCTGCACATGATCAGGAACGGATATGTTGATCATTGGCTTGCTGTGGAAGGCGTCCTCCTGTGGAAATTGTTAGAATATTTTCAGTAGCTCATGGTGTAAGAGATGGCGGTGGTTAGGCAAAGACTATGAGAGAGACAATAAAGAAAGCAAGAACCGGAAAACACAGAAAGCAAAAGATAAGAAGAAAAAGGTGGGAAAACACAGAAAGTGAAGGTTAAGAAGCTACTGGCTTCTATAGATCAACCGCGGGATCACAAATATGCTCCGGATGTGTATTTACCGAGTGGGATTGAGCTTGAGCTTGATCTTGGTAGGGGGCTTATTGCCGCTAATCTCGGCCAGAGGCGTCTCGACCGGACGCCCCTCGACCGGACGCTTCCTCTTGATCTTAATCTTGGTCGGGGGCTTATCGTCACTGATCTCGACCAGAGGCTTCTCGACCAGAGGCTTCTTGACCAGAGGCTCCTCGACCAGAGGCTCTTCGACTGGACGCTTCCTCTTGATAATGATCTTGGTCGGAGGCTTCTTAACCAGAGGCTCCTCAACCAGAGGCTCCTCAACCAGAGGCTCTTCGACCGGACGCTTCCTCTTGATAATGATCTTGATCGGAGGCTTATCACCACTGATCTCGACCAGAGGCTCCTTGACCAGAGGCTCCTCGACCGGAGGCTCCTCGACCGGGGGCTTCCTCTTGATAATGATCTTTTTCCGGGGCCTCTTGACGTGGAGTATAATCCGGATCTTCTTGGGCTGCGGAGCCGCTGATGGACTCCCGGAACGAGCCCGTAGTGGGAAGCAAGGCTCGGCAGAAGGAAGAGGGGGAAGAGCAAGAGAGTCCTCCGTACAACCTCGAGAGTTGGATGCAGGAGCCTGCTCGGAGGGGAAGCGGTTGGTGTTCATGGAGAATTTGAGCGAGAAAGAAGTGTTGTAAGTGGAATGAAGGGTGTTGCAAAAACGTAGGCAAGCAAAGATGAGAATGTCGATGATTAACGAAAGAAGGGAAGGACACCAACTGTAGGAAGATATGAATAGGACGACGAGAAAAATAAGAAGACCATTAAACTTTGGGCACTCCCTCATCTAAGTTTGAACAAGATATCTATCTTGATCAGACTTTGAGGCTGAGAATACATCCCAATGTAAAATAGCCGCCAAACCATATGAAAAAGAAGTTTAAAACAAGCCAAAGCTGCGTCACAGGCTCAAGTTGCCAGAAGAAACGCGATATAAAAGCCCACTGGGACAGTTATAACCTTCACTCTGCCCCTGAGTGGCAAAGCCAAAGACGCCGCTTTCCGGCCACAAAAAAGCCAATTCCACGCGCTTGAGCGCGTTTTCCATGCAATTCTGCATCATACAACCCCCCATAATGCCCAAGAGAGGACTACTCTGTATCTGAAGGCAAAAAGTGAAAAGCATAACGGGAGACGTGGCCAAGCACGATACTCTGAAAAGCGAACGCCACGAGGGAAAAAGAACCAAAAAGAGAAGCAAAAACAGCACACTTTCATCGCAAAAAGGCAAACAAGCTTCTGAGAAAGACAGAGAGCATGAAAAAAGAAACTTGCAGGCGCTCAAAGGCAAACTCAGTCCTTACCTGCTCGAGATCCCAGTCCTTGCCTCTTCGACCACCCCGACCTCCCTGGGTCACGGCCGAACTTCGCTCCTCGCTGCCGCGCGCCGACTCGCCGCCGCTCTTGACGACCTTCTTGGGCACCTTTGCCGTTTTCTGCATGCTAGTCTTGAGCTGCGCGTGAAGCTGGGCCGCCAGCTCCTTGTGCTCGTCGTCAAAGGGGCGGATGCGGTCCACCAGCACCCAGTCGTCCCACGTGTTTTTCCACCCTTTGTAGTGAACCTTGTACCGATATCCTTCATTGGGCTTCTCTGCAGGCTGCACATCCATAATCTTGGCCTCATAAAGCATGTCCATGTGGAAGCACAGGACTTTTTCGTCCTTGCTGAATGGCGGAGGCGGCTGCTGTCGCGCTGGAGCCATGGTGAAAACGAGAATGAGATATCTGGGGCTGCGAGTCTAAAAGAAAAATTCTGCACTGGATAACTTTTGGCGTTTTAAAGGTAAAATTAAATTGCCCAGTGGCTTGTGTAAGATGGAAAGGGCCCTTTCGTGATAGCCTCTAGCGAGATATCAAGATTTTGATGGAGATGGAGATGGAGTTTGGAATGGTATAGTAGTCAGGAAACAGGGAGACACGTGAGATGAAGAGTGAATTGAGCACAGAGTGGTACCCGGTGCTGTGCCCCTGGTCTGTCCAGGAGCGATGGGCACTAATGCCTTGCAGCCCCAGCGACTTCAGGGCACTGTGCCTGGGGGGAGGTCAGCCTGGAATGGCTCGATACAGGCACCGCAAGTACCATTGGCTTGAATTCTAGTGGATAGCCGCAGCAGGCATGTCCACAACGCCGGGAGCTGCAAGGTTGAGATCGTGTTTGTAGCCATTGATGAATTTGCTAGACAGCGGATGACGCGACGCGAAGCCTCCTTGCACCAGCAGCATCAATGGAAAGAATCACAATGGCAACTGACCACAGGCCATTGTGCATAGTTTTGAAGCCATTCACAGTCATCGACAAAGACAGCCGCAGCGGCGAATTTCACCAGGTTAAAATCTCTTCTCTTTATTTTCCCAGGTTGAATCGGGGGTATCTAGTACTACAAATCCTCATAAAATCTCATCATTTCCCTATGTTTCATCTCACCTCATAAACGCCTTGTTGAAGACTTTTCGGATATCCATCCTTAATGAACTATGTTAAAAACCACCAAAGTGCTCTTCCTAATCAGAAGAATCAACGCACATATGCATATGTTGAATGCTCGCCTAACCGACCTTTCCCGTAATCCCAAGCGATGTTAAAAAGAAACTTTTTTTTTGTGCGGGTACCGTTGATAACCCGTTGTCATCACCTAAAACCATGCCCAAACGCCGATGTTGAAATCGTGCCTGGCCAAGGAGAGCAGTTTATGCTCCCGTCAAAGCCAAGCCTTGCTACATTGCAGCTGCAGCAAGAGTAGAAAAATTATTGCACTTATTTGGTGTACTTGGCACGGAAGTGCTTGGTGGCGGCGATCATGTTGGCCAAAGCCTCCTTGGTCTCCTTCCACTGGCGGGTCTTGAGACCGCAGTCAGGGTTGATCCAGAGCTGCTCAGGCTTGAGGTACTGGAGCATCTCCTCGATGCGGTCCTTGATCTCCTGCTCGCTGGGAACACGAGGAGAGTGGATGTCATAGACACCAGGTCCGATGTGACGGGGGTAGGCAGAGTCAACGAAGACGCCCAGCAGCTTGGCATCGGACTTGCTGTTCTCAATGGACAGAACATCGGCATCGAGGGCAGCAATGGCGTGGAAGAAGTCCTGGAACTCAGAGTAGCAGAAGTGGGAGTGGATCTGAGTGGAGTCCTCGACACCAGTGGTGGACAGGCGGAAAGCCTGGACAGCCCACTTGAGGTAGGCGTCACGCTCCTTGCCGGAGCGGAGAGGGAGACCCTCACGGAGAGCAGGCTCATCGACCTGGATGACATCAATGCCAGCAGCCTCAAGGTCAACGACCTCGTCACGGAGAGCCAGAGCAAGCTGCTCAGCCTGGACAGACTGGTGAACATCATCACGAGGGAAAGACCATCGCAGGCAGGTGACGGGTCCAGTCAGCATACCCTTCATGGGCTTGCTGGAGACAGAGACGGCGTACTTGGACTCCTTGACGGTCATGGGAGCAGGGCGGGAGATGTCACCGACAATGATGGGAGGTCGGACGCATCGAGAACCGTAGCTCTGAACCCAGGCGTGGGTGGTGAAGGCATAACCATCCAGGCGCTCACCAAAGTACTGGACCATGTCGTTTCGCTCAGGCTCACCGTGAACGAAGACATCGAGGCCAAGCTCCTCCTGGATCTTGACGTTGTCACGGATCTCCTTCTCAATGAAGGAGTCGTACTCCTGGGCGGTGATCTCGCCCTTGGTCAGCTTGGTTCGTGACAGACGAATCTCCTTGGTCTGGGGGAAAGAACCGATGGTGGTGGTGGGGAACAGGGGGGAGCTTGAGCTTGTCCTGCTGGGAAGAGATACGAGCAGGGAACTCGGACTTTCGGTTGTAGTCGGCAGCGACAATCTTGGACTGGCGCTCCTTGACCTTGGGGTCGTTGGTGCGGGGAGAAGTGGCGCGAGCCTGGATAGACTTGGCGTTGGCCTCGAGCTGCTCACGGACGGCAGCAGGGCCCTCAGTGACGGCCTTGGCAATGACGGCAACCTCGACGGTCTTCTCAGAGGCGAAAGAGAACCAGTCGGCGATTTCAGCGTCCAGCTTCTTCTCGCTGGCCAGGGTGTGGGGGGTGTGGAGGAGAGAGGAGGAGGTGGCGACAATGACACGCTCCTTGCCGAGCTTCTGGACGGCGCTCTCAACAGTCTCAATGGCGCGCTTCAGGTTGGTCTTCCAGATGTTTCGTCCGTCGACAACACCAGCGGACAGGACGGTCTGGGGGCCAAGAGCACCAATAACGGTCTCAAGCTGCTCAGGGTTGCGGACAAGGTCGACGTGAACAGCGTAGACGTCCTTGGGGACGAGGTCAAGGTTGTGGACAATGTCACCAAAGTAAGTGGTGAAGACGAGCTTGGGGATCTTGTCACCCAGGCTGGCGAACTTCTCATAGGCGGGCTTGAAAGCAGCCTTGGTCTTGGCGGGCAGGTCAAAGACGAGGACGGGCTCATCAATCTGAACGGTCTCGGCACCAGCCTGCTTGAGCTGGACGAGGAGCTCCTCGTAGACGGGCAGAAGCTTCTCGAGCAGGTCAATGGGCTCGACGGACTGGCCACGGTCGGCCTTTCCGAGGTGCAGGAAGCTCACAGGGCCAACAAGGACGGGGCGGGTGACAATGCCAGCCTCCTTGGCCTCGTTGAACTCAACAACAGCCTTGGGGGAAGCAGACAGCTTGAAGGTCTGGTTGTCCTGGAGGGTGGGCTTGACGTAGTGGTAGTTGGAGTCAAACCACTTGACCATCTCCAGAGAGGGGACGTCGACGCCTCCCTTCTGGTGGCCACGGCCCATGGCAAAGTACTGGTCAACAGTGTCAAGGCCATCCTTGGTGTAACGCTCGGGGACAGCCTGTAATTTCCTTGTTAGTATTTACTACTCTGAAAGATTGGGCAGAAATTTGTAACATACGCCAAAGTCCTGGATGTGTGAGAGAACCTGGTCGTACAGGGCAAAGTCGTTGCTGGGGATGATGTCGACGCCGGCATCCTTCTGGATCTTCCAGTGAGCCAGACGGAGTCTCTTGGCCTCAGTGAGGAGCTCCTCCTGAGAGATCTTTCCAGACCAGTCTACAAAATTGATCAGGTCAGAAAATATTTCCTATGAGATGGCGCAATGGGCAAGACTAACAGTTTTCGGTGGCCTTCTTCAGGTCACGGTTGACACCCATGCGGGGGAAACCGAGAACTGCGGACTGAACCATCTTTGCGATTGGTTTGGATAGCAGCGGAAGAACAGAGAATGAAGATGAGTCCTTTGCAAAAATGGAAGAAAAGGACACGCTGAGGAGGATGGGGAGAAGAAAGAGAAGAGAGATGGAAAGGACAGCGAGAAAAGCTGGGCAGCGACCTAATAAGTGGTTTGGGGAAAAGCGCCGGGCGGGGGAGGGGTAAGACGAAGCGGTCGGGTGCTGCTGGGCTCCAGGCGCTGCGATCGGGGCTTTTCTGGTTGCGGTGGAGCCTATCACCGCTGACCGGGCTGCTGCGTCGCGGCCAGTTTGCTGCGCTGCTCCCGCGTGTCTGGCCATTGGCAGCACGAGGAGCGCGAGCCAGGGGCGTCAACCAAATTGCGCGATTTGCGCCATCGGAGGTGGCTCCCCCCGTTGAGTCTGCCAGAGAATCTTATTCATTGCTGTGCGTAATGGCAGGCTCTGCGATGGATCCCTGCCACGCCGTATTATCTGAAATTTCTTAGCGCATGGGCGGGGTGCGCGACTCGAGCTAGCAGCTTCAGGCCCTGTGCTGCTACGGCGGGAGGTACTCGTACCAGTTCGTGCGCATCCCGCGTGCCGAGTGCGTTGGTACAGGTACACGCTGCTGCTGGCTGCTGTTAACACATGCCAAAAATTGGATTTGCTCTGCATTCTTCTGTTGAGGATGCTCGTACTCGTTTTCCGCACTTGAACAAACGAGCAGAGAGTGGGGGCGATGGCAAGAGATTGCTTGGAATTACTTGGAATCGGGTAGTATACTGTATCATTTCACAACAACAGTGGTATCTATTACTCGTGCTCGCGGGCGGATGGCAATGATTACATGCGGGTTTTGCCTCCTGATCAGAGGTGTTGTTGGCTGGTTGCTAGCGAGCAAAGCGCAGAAATTTTTGCAGCTCTACCCCATCGAGTTCCTGCAGCAAGCCTCGACTGGGCTGTAGCATGAACCCCTCCATTGTAGCATGGACTGCAGCAGGCCTGCGACAGTTTGGTCAAAACTATTATCCGGTTGCCACGGGGGACTATAAAAACGTTTTACCATCCATTATGCTGACTCTCTCATACTGTACATGTGCCTCTGTGATATGCACCCTCGTGTGGCAAGAGCCCTAAAGCAGTAGACTGCAGGTGGAATGCTATGCCATGCAGGTAAGCAATAAGAAGTATCTCTTGACCAAAGGTCTACGAGGCAGATACTTGGCTGTTCAGTACTGGTGGTGGTGGCATCTATGAGAGCTAAACTCAACCATAATTAGGGTCCATTGAAACTCGTCCGAGGACAAATAAGGGTCCAGTCTTGCCAGATAACGCTAGCCTTTGGAGAGCGAAAAACCAATGAGCTCCATCAGATCCGATCTCGCAGTTGTTGGGCCAGCGAAAGAAAAAAGAAGTCTGTAGAATATGACTACTGGCGATCTCTCTTCATTTTGCGGCGACTAATGGCGTAGAAGTGTCCGCAGAACTCTCCGTAGAACATGAACCACCCCTAATTACTAGGTACTGTCCATGGATAATAAAGTGAAAATCGCTTGCATAATAAGCAGCCAATAGCGAATCCTGGTGAATCCTCTGCTTTGGTGCGGCATGTCAGCGTCAGGACCCCCAGAGTAAGATTCTCCAGCTTCCAGATCTGATGCCCACCTCGACTGTGTCGATTCAATCCACTCGCATTTCAGAATCACACCAGCTGTATGCGCTGCAAAAGTGGCATCATCGGAGTCCTTGCGAAAAACTCACATATAAGCAAATTTCTAAGTCCCCCAGTGCGTGTATTTTAGTCCCATGTGTAATCTTGTCATCTGCTACTGGCGATGGTGTCATTCTCTGAGTGCAAGTGAGCCCGGTATGCCATGCCCGTATGACGGACGACCTTTTCTTATCTGGCACAACCCTTGACCCTGCAGGATGCTGATGCTGGTGTGTGTGTGCGTTGGGACTCACCATGGATGCGCTCGGTCGACCCGTGTATATAGCTACCTGAGAGAATGGAAGCTTTATAATTCTGGAGTGGCCTATGTAGGCCATGTAAAAATACACCAATGAGAAGCTCAAGCTCAATACAAAATCTTAAGCTCAAAATCCAGCCAGTAGACAGACATGTTTGAGCTTTATACTCTTATAACGTACACACGCGTAGGTACAAGTATCTAATGGTAGAAGCAGCGCAACACCACAGTTTTGCAATTCAAGAGTCCATATTTGCTGCTGAAGCAGAGCGTAAACAATCTCTGCGCTTCACTTCGCCTTTATAATGCCTTTTGCCATCCAAGGCCTGCATGGGAATAGACGCCGAGAGCTCTTTCAAAGTCTTGTCGGGTGATGGGTTATTCATCCAGTGTCTGGTTGCAACATAACAGTCCAATATCGTCAAAAGCTACTAGGTACAATACCTACTACATTGGTACAGGTAGGAAGAAATCTATGAATTTTACGAGTCAATAATTGAATATTCCTAACGAACATTCCTGGCAAGATGCAGCACTGCAATCCACACCCGTGAACCATTTCAACTCCCTCGGCCTGACGGCATGTATTAAGGCTTGGTTTTTCACAACATTTTAAACGCACCCTCAGCCTGACTTCATATACTACTAGTATGGCTTCAATCTGGCTCCTAGGTCACTAACTCAGATTTTTCACAGCATTTTTAACGTACCCTGAGCCTGACTTCATATACTACTAGTATGGCTTCAATCTGGCTGCCTAGGTAGGTACCTAGATGGGCCTTTTGTTGCAGGAAATGAGGCTCGGTTTTTCACAACATTTTAAACGCACCCTCAGCCTGACTTCATATACTACTAGTATGGCTTCAATCTGGCTCCTAGGTCACTAACTCAGATTTTTCACAGCATTTTTAACGTACCCTGAGCCTGACTTCATATACTACTAGTATGGCTTCAATCTGGCTGCCTAGGTAGGTACCTAGATGGGCCTTTTGTTGCAGGAAATGAGGCTCGGTTTTTCACAGCATTCTTAACGTACCCTCAGCCTGACTGCATGCACTATGGCTTCGATCTGGCTGCCTACACAGGTACCTAGATGGGTCTTTTGTTGCGGCTCTGGATTTTACAGCATTTTTAACGCCCTCAGACGGGCCATCATAGCTTGCTTATCAATAGCAAAACAATGCCATCAGACAGTTCTACGATGTTCAGAATTTGACATCAGATGAAATCACATGCAGTAACCCCACCATTCTCCTGTATAATGAGTCCATGGTGTTGAAAAGAATTGATCCGGTATATTTTTTGCTACAAATATCAAAGTTAGGAAAACAAACCTAGGCGATATAGATACCAAGTATTCACGGTCGCAGCGTGTATCAAGCTCCGTCACTGAGCACGAAATTGTGACATGACGTGGTGCCTCGATGTCCGAGACTGCTGTTCGCCGCGGCGGCCGCCGCCGCCTTCGGGCTATACCCACTAAAAGCGATGGCGACTCGGGCCAAGCCCATGAGCTGCGTGCTTTCCGGGATTCAGCCGCAGCTACCCATCAACTCCAGCCAATCGGCGTGCAGTTTATCACCGAGCCGACCATTGACAAATCCCAGAAACCGAAAACCCACGGCCTTAAAAACTGCTCTTGAGCAACCCCATTTTCTTGCCCGGCTGCAAACTTCCGCCCCCATGTAAACTTTCCATCAGCACCACAGCCATGGCTAGTATTGCATCGTCAGCGCTGAGGTCGGCGAGCCGCCTGGGCTCCGGCACAACGGTTGCTGCGGCGTCGCTGCGAGGAATTCAGCGGGCTGCCCTGGTGGCGGCTACGAGGAGGAGTGGGAGGCGGGGATACGTGACCGAGTCCAAGAGGGATAATGCGCGGGTCGAGACAGCTATCAAGCTGGACAGGAAGGACTTTGTGGATATCCCTCCTGCGCCGTTGGACGGTTCGCCCAACATGAAGGTTAGCCCGATGGCTGGTACGTCGTCCTTGGTTGCCTTTGTTGCGAAAATTCGACATGAAGAGCCACAAATAAAGGCATAGAGGCTAATGCGCATCTGCAGAGGTCCTCAAGACCGCGGCCGTGATGGAGGAGGGCCAGAGGCCCATCTACCTCGATATGCAGGCCACCACGCCTGTCGACCCCCGCGTCCTTGATGCGATGCTGCCGTTTTACGTCGGCGAGTTTGGCAACCCCCACTCAAGGACGCACGCTTACGGCTGGGAGAGCGAAAAGGCTGTCGAGGAAGCCCGAGAGCATATTGCGAATCTGATTGGCGCCGATCCCAAGGAGATCATCTTCACCAGCGGTGCCACGGAGAGTAACAACATGAGCATCAAGGGCGTAGCTCGATTCTTTGGCCGATCCGGCAAGAAGAAGCACATCGTAACCACCCAGACTGAGCACAAGTGCGTGTTGGACAGCTGCAGGCATTTGCAGGATGAGGGCTTCGAAGTCACCTATCTGCCTGTTCAGAGCAATGGCTTGGTCAACATGGCGGAACTTGAAGCTGCTATCCGGCCTGAAACGGCCCTGGTCAGCATCATGACTGTCAACAACGAGATTGGAGTAATTCAGCCGGTTGCAGAAATTGGCAAGCTCTGCCGCGAGAAGAAGGTCTTTTTCCATACCGATGCTGCTCAAGCTGTTGGAAAGATCCCCATTGACGTCAACGCCATGAACATTGACCTCATGTCCATCTCATCACACAAAATCTATGGTCCCAAGGGCATTGGCGCATGCTATGTCCGGAGACGACCGAGAGTTCGGCTCGACCCCATCATCACTGGTGGTGGACAAGAGCGTGGCCTTCGAAGCGGTACCTTGGCACCACCATTGGTTGTTGGCTTTGGTGAGGCCTGCCGTGTTGCCAAGGAAGAGATGGCGGTACGTTATCACATGTCCCTTTCTTTCTCTCTCTTCCCTATTTACTTTTCAATTCCCCGACCCAAATTCTCCCCTGCGTTTATATGATGATCTGCTTGTACATGCATGGCTTTCTGAATTGCCCGTGACAAGGCTCTTCGTGTTGAGTGTAGCAACCTGTCTGATTCTTGCGCTTCCTTTCACTGCCTATATACTCTTGGATATAATCAGTCTCGTCTATCATGGATTGACAATGGCTAACGAGAATCCTTGCATAGTATGACTCGAAGAGGATCAAGTACCTATCAGATCGATTATTAGGCGGACTGCTATCTATGGAACACACATCCCAGAATGGCGACGCCAAGTCATTCTATCCCGGTTGTGTCAATGTTTCATTTGCTTACGTCGAGGGTGAGTCCCTGTTGATGGCACTCAAGGATATTGCTCTGTCCTCGGGCAGCGCGTGTACTTCGGCCTCACTTGAACCCAGCTATGTGCTCCGAGCGCTTGGAAACAGCGACGAGAATGCACACAGCAGCATCCGGTTCGGCATTGGCCGCTTTACTACAGAGGAAGAGATTGATTATGTGTTGAAGGCAGTTCAAGAGCGTGTTACTTTCTTGCGCGAGCTTAGCCCCTTGTGGGAACTTGTGCAAGAAGGCATCGACTTGGACACGATCCAGTGGAGCCAACATTAGTGCGCCTCAAAATTGAAATGTATCTGTTTGATAGTTTGGGAAGGGAAAGGGAAGATTTAGCAACTGGGTCTGGATATTGGCGTAATCAGAAAAGAGCTGGCTATAGGCGCCAGAACTTACGCCGGCCAGGTCACTGTAACAAACAACACATTGTAGTATAAGATACCTGATTCTCACTCGTTGATGAGCACGAATAATGACAATTCTGTTAAAACAAGATTCAAAAATTAGTTTACTGGTGCAAAGCTCGTGATTATTGCGAGACTGGAAGCGTGGAGCTGGCTGGTGGTTTGATTCGACGTTTGAAACGACGTTCGAGATGTTTCCATGTGCATGTCGCGATCTATTCCTGCCGTTGCCCGTTGCCCCTTCTGCTCCAGTTGTCCAACCGACGCCAGTTGCGTGTCCCAAACCGGCAATAGAGCTGTTTCACATGTTGTGCGCCAGCCAATGTGGCAGCGCGGATCTCCAGACGTGCAAACGCGGCTGCCATCGTTGACGATGCTATGACGTCAGCGCGCCACCACAGCTGTGAGTGCCTGCCAAGAGGCTTCGCAACCTCGACGCAGTGAATCGCAATGACATCAGTGGTTTGCGTCAGAAATGCCATGGTGAATTAGTGGAAGCTGCCATCGTCATCGCGATCGTGATTGCGATTTCCCTGTTGGATGGAAGGTTTACGCGTTTGACAACTATTATAAAGGCCCGAGTGGCCTTCACTTCTCTCATCCTTTTCCATCTTCAACAAGCAAACAACAATAACCACAAGCAAAAAAGCATCTCAACATCAAAACATCTCAACAGTCTACAACTTTTCTTCATACACAGATCAACCGCAATCATGTCTGACAACTCCAACAACAAGCCCTCCACCCTCCAGTCCTACGTCGACTCTGCCACCGGCGCCGTCCAGAACGCCTTTGGCAACTTGACTGGCAACACAGGCGACCAGGCCAAGGGCGAGGTTCGCCAGGACAAGGCTCAGGCTGAGTACGACGCCTCTCAGGCAGCAGTCAAGCTCCCCGGTGGCACTATTTCCAGCACAGGTGCTTTCGCCAAGGATGATCCCAACCGAACTGATGGTTCATGGAACCAGACCGTTGGTTCTGCTAAGGAGACGCTTGGAGGTCTCGTTGGCAATGAGGTATGTTCACTTAATGAAACAGCTACCATCTCTGAGTAATAGCTAACATGGGCGATATAGTCACTGAAGCAGTCTGGACGTCAACAGAACCTCGAGGGCCAGCAGCAAGAGGCAAAGGGCCAGCTACACGACTACGGCCACGGCGTGGGAGACCGTGTCCAGGGAACTGTTGGTGGTGCTGTCGCCGGTCTTACTGGAGACAAGTCAGGCCAGGAGCACTACGAGGAGCTGCACGATAAGGGCAAGACACAGCAGCGTGGCGCCGAGCACGACATCCAGAAGCAGGCCGAGGCCAACTACTAGAGTGGACACAAAGATGATGTTGATGGAGGGAATACCTAGAAACGTGGAAAGATACCCTAGCTGAGTTATGATTATGAAATTGTCATGATTAGTTTTTAGTCTTATTGTTAATTGATCACTAAATTGACGACTGCTTCAAAGTTTTGAGTATGAAAAAGTGAATACAGTTAATAAACGTGCGCATGCTGCTCTAGCTTAATGTCTGACGCCTATGGATCATGATGAAGTGATTGTTCATCGCAAATTCGTCCGCCATGCCTGTTCGGCTGCTCCTTTATAGTAATAGCTAATCAAGATTATTAGTCAACCCTGCGAACCAACCAAGTCAACGAACACGTCAAAACTGCGATAACGAGACCAAGGCAAAAGGGCAGGCCAAGCCATGTCCCGAGGCCGATGTCAAAGAGCGGCCCAATAATCAGCTCGCATGCTAGTATTCCCAGGACCTCTCCAGCAGCAATCATTCCAAAGACAGAGCCGGTCTTGTGTTTGCCTATGAGAGCCACGAGCAGCGTACGACACAAAGTCGGCACGCCAGATCCAAGGCCAGAGAGAACAACGCCGATGATGATGAGGCTGGCCTCGTTGACCATCATGAGGAAAAAAGAGCCGAGAACAAAGAGAATGACACTGGCTCGGGCGAGGATTCGATCTCGCTGGAGGGCGGAAGCTGAAGTTCTCTTATAGAGAGCGTAGGATACTAGAGGGAGGATGACGAGCAGCGTGAGGAGAATGACGGCGGCGTTTAGCGAGAGGAGCAGCGCGGCTCGGGAAAGGGGCCAGTCGAACTGGATGGGCATGAGGCGCATGAGGATGCCGTGTTGCGTAGAGACGGCTGGCATGGTGAGGATGGCGCCGGGGAGGAGGTATAGGGCTGGACGACGGAAGAGGGCCTTGAAAGTGGATTTAGTAGATGCCATTGGTGTTTCATAGATGCTGTCGTCATCGTTGTCGTAGTGGTGGTTACTGCGGATGATGGGAGTATCTTCTCCGATTTGGGCGAGAGAGTCATGGTTGTGGAGTGTTTCCGGCATGAGCGTCACAAGTATGATGCCGCCGAGGGCAACGAGGCCGAGCGAGATGCAGAGAGGGCGCCATATGGAGATTTCGGTAAGAGGGCGGGCGATTAAGGGGCCGAGGAGGGCAGCGGAGAAAACGGCGGCGACGACCCATTGGAAGCATGTTGCTCTGGATTGGCGAAATAGAAACAGTTTAGCGAATGCATGAAGAGGCATGAGGGGGGGGAAACGTATTACCGTTTTGACTCGGGGATCACGTCTGAGATGCTGGTAAAGACCATGGCTTCTGCAACTCCTCGTCCTCCGCCGAGGAGTATGATTGCGCCGGAGCCCCAGATGGCTCTCAGGGGGATGTCTCGCCATCTCCAGCAGATGAGGAGGAAGTAGCTCTCGGACAAGAAGAGGCTGAGAATGCTCAGGGCGAGGATGGGCACACGACCAATTCTGTCGGCGAGCATGCCGAGTGGGAGAGACACCAGAGCACCTATGCTTAAAGTATTAAACATCATATACATGTACGGAGGGAGAAGATGGAAGCACGACACACCAGCAACTGTTTCAGAGACGGCTGCTCCAATCTCAACAATGTTCAGCTCTCGCTGCACGGCTCTATCGTGGCATTGCGATTCTGGCAGGAGATTGTCGAATGTGAAGCCCAGGTGGTGTTTGCAGATGATGTCCTGCATCAGCTTCGTGGCTGGGTAGCTGGCTATCGAGAGGCCGAGGTTGATGATGAAGAGGTTGACGACGAGGAGGGGGATGAGACATTGTATGGGCAGAGCTGGGCGGTGAAAATCTAGAGTCATGGTTTTTTGGGGCAGAGTTTTTCCTCTTTGCTGCTTTTGATGTAGATGTTGGATGTGTAGATGGTGTAAGGGATGAGAAGATGAGGGTATCAAGAGGAGAGGTCGAGTTGATTACACTTTTGCAACAACTGCTCCCTTGTGATCAATTGCATAAAAAAAAAAAAACAAGCAAGGGGAAATAAAAACTTGAATTAATGGCTGAATTGATGCTTTGATTGATTGATATCTCTGTAGTATAGAGTTTATGGCTGCATTTAGTGCAGTGTTGGCTGTATAGAACAATGGGGTGAGACAATCGCGGACAATGGCTATTCAAAAATCGGGCGTTTGGATTTGTATTCGTGCATGGCAAGTTGCAATGACATTTGCGCATGCAAATGATGTTTTATCCTTGTCTTGCCCGTTTTCAGCCTTTAATCCTCATTTTACATGATGGAAGCTCATAAAGCATGTGAGGGCGTTCACGAAGCTGTGGCTGTTGGCGATGCGGCTTCATGTTTTCCGCTTTACAGTTCTGCAAAGGCATATAAAGTGCATAAGTTGTATACCATTCAAGGGATCGGAGTGTTATTTTGTGATACTCTATTACCCTACCAAAATTATTATAATGGAAATATTACCCATTATATTTGCCTGCACTCTGACTACATGCTCCAAAAATGCGAATACCAGTACCCAGCTTCTCAGTAAATGCCATCTATAAATATCCCATTGGCTGTCTAGAGTATTACAATTTCACCTACAGCCAATTAAAGCATTAATGTAAAGATGATACTTTCACATATAGGAGTGTCAATGCGTATGCGCGCGCAGACTCACCTCTGCCTATACCCTCGGTATAGCCAACCATCTCCAGCTTAGGAGCTGGATCAAACGATGGGAAATAAATCTTCTGCTCCCCCAATCAGTTAGAACATGTCGGTCCATACAATCTAGTCCAAGGAGAGCAGCATGATGAAGTATGCTCCATCCAGTAAGTTTTGCTAGCCGAGTTGCGATATCTGCAACCAACAGCTGCAGAATTGTGTGATTTCCGAGCTTTCCAACCTCGTTTCTACCGGATAGACTTGAGTCTTGCTCCCTTTCAGTAATATTTCCAGTTATTTGTTAACAATATCTCCATCAAATGGGACTGTTGGTTAAATTTTCCTTTGATGCCGCCGTAGTATTTTAGGAGGAGGATACGGCATCCGACTCTCATAAGCATCTTTCATCGTCAAATACTACACGTCACGATAGACTACTTGTCGACCTATCAGGTCTTGGATGACAGCAACATGTTAATTTTCTGTTGATCCATTGTTCTGCGTAAATAAATCATCTCATCTACATAGAGATTATTAACAATATGAGCTTTTCCTAGTCCAAGACGCTCCATCTCAGCACGGCAACAGCAGTTCATAGTACACTCTAATAATCTGAGTTATGAATAAATCATCATTATTGTTACACCATTGACATTTTCCCTCTTGGGGTATACATTCCGGTGTCAGTCCATGTGATACATTTGCTAGGCTACCAATGCAGTAAAATCGGAACGACTCTGAACGAGGCGGACATCTACAGACACCTTACACCCAACACACCGTCATCTTAGGCCTCGCATCTAATACTCCAAGTACCTGCATGCTATCCAAGGTGTCACAGGGCAAGCAGCTCGGAAGGATATGTGTCCACATCGGAGCCTTCAGCAGGCCATTGCCATGCCGTAGGATTCGGTCACTAACCAATGCACATGGCCGAGCATCCGCGGAACGGCGCCGCAACGGGAATCGCCGAGCTGACAGCCCCAAAAACGACGATTGCGCGATACGTCGGGGAGCAACTTTGCGCTCGTCTCACCACACGTCGCGATCCTCTCTGGGCCTCCCTGTTTGCGGAAGGACAGTGATGCTAATTGTACTGTACAATCAAGGCCCCCAACCACCAAGATCGACGGCATCGACAGCTAGCGGATGACTCCGCCGGGATGCGACAGGACCGGTAACGTGCAGTTCCCCATGCCGGCTTACTTCGTAGGCTTTTCGTTAGGCGCAATAGGATGCGGTGCTTTTGAGGATATTCTGTACGCGGTGAGATGCGGGATGGCCATGATTACGGCATGGCATCTCTCGCTGCGGTTGTATACCGCTATTGGTGAGCCTCTGTCCCAAAATGATATTCCGTGCGTCTTTGGTGGAAAACTTGGGCTTGACCACCGCAATTCAGTGACTATATGAAATACTGATTACCTACCTACGGGTCAGCATTGTTCACCTGGTACTGCCGGGAGATGTACCTGTATCGTTCAACTGCCGCTGTCCCTGCTTATAGCTAACGCACAGTCGGAGCTCCCCTGGCATATACAGCTGTGGGCCGACGCCTTATCGAGAATACTACAGTCTATGGCCAAATAAATTCCGCGGCATTTGAATCTCCCATTGGCAGGTTCATGTTGGGGTGTTGATGCGGTTGCAGAAGTGCAACTCGAGAGTTGTCTCTGGGAGGGAAGATATGCAGTCAGCACGAGTTCTTCAGGCAGGTAGGCCCTGTAGCGTAACATTGCCAAGTAAGAAAGAATGTGATAATCATGCATTGTGTCCGTGTACTTGCTCAAATAGGCACTCTGTGCTCTCGCACATGTCCGTTGCAAGTGTCACAAGCCGCTTTGTTGCTAGTAGCAGGTACAATGCAGTAAATCTTCACGTTCTAGTCTACAATTTTCCCCGAATCAACTGTCAAGCACTGCAGGCAAATCGGCTAATGCAAGCGCCATCTTCACCAGACGGCTCAAGCTGCACCTGCAGATTCCAAGCGATGACAATACAAGGGCCAAGCGATTGCGATAAGCGACAAAAGAGGCACCAGACGCCTTCGCCAGCGCTGAGCTTCAGCTTCGTCAGCGGCTGGTTGCTGCTCGCCACAAGGGCCACATGAGAGACCGCGCTCGTTCGCTTGCTGCCTACAAGGCGTTTCTGCACGAAGAATGCGGAGCAGTGCTATTGTGTTGAAGAAGCGAGGCGGGACCAGGATTCTAGAGCACACCTGGCTGATACCAGCAGTAGTTGGAGTGGGTGGCAACAGCGGGCAGTAGGAGAACCATTAGCGCAAGCCAGTCATCAGCTTGAAACGAAACATCAAAAATCAACTGTAACAAGTCCGTCCCCTCTTGGCTGCAGAGCCGTGGAAAACGCCACGCGGACCCGGGGCTGGAGGCCATCCCGGCTCGGGACTTGGGTTAGCGAGCTGTGGATCTGCGAATCCGAGACGTGGTCCTTTACAGCAATTAATCAAGGAACGACTGCTCCGTTGCAAGCCTTGTGCGTGCAATCATGATAAACCCACGTGCATGGAGAGGCGTTTGCTCGACTTGCAAGCATGAGCCATGGGATCAATCAATCAGCCTCGCCCGCCTCAAAGGATCACCGCCGGGGACACAGCGGTGCTAAACCGTCATAGCGGAGGTTGGCTTAGCAGTTGGCCCCAAAACAACAAAACATTGAAGGCTCAAAGGCGCCATACTTTGCAGCGGGTGGCTGCTGGTCGGTGCGGCAGCACGCGCCGAGGAGATAGCCGCCAGTGTGAGCTGTGGCGGGCTTTTTACTGTTCGACATTTCATCATGCAGAGCATCGGGCATGTCGTTCCATTTCCTGGGCAGAAAACGGGAATCAAACTTGAGACGACGAATGTCATTAGACATGGCAAAAGACCCTGATGCGCCTAGATTGTCGTTGTGCCCTGATCCCTGGCGCGTGGAGCTATAGTCTGCGAGGCTAGCAGTTTTGTCTCGTGTCTCTCATGTTGAATGTTGCTTCCAGAGATTAACAGCCCTGTGCCTTGAGTCAGGTTCTCCTCAACGGCCGTGTTAGCGACTTGCAAGTATAATTACCCCGAGCTGCAAACTCCATTCAACTCCAGCTAAAGAGTTTTTTCTTTGCTTTTTCTTATCTTACACGGATTACAAGTATGTAATCTATATTAGACATCATTCAATAGCGTCGGCAGAGGTTGCTGATATCAGGGTTGCCACTTTGGGCAGTCTTGGCTCGGCCGATTGATGCGATTTCCCGGCGTGCTTGTTTCCTAGCAGAGTTCTGCAAATCATTCATTATTTATAGAATACTCCGAGCTCCGTGCAGGAGCGCGGATGCGAATGGAGTGGAGGCGTGACGTGAAGGAGTGTTGACAGTTACTAACGAAAGAGGCAATACTGTGAGCCATCTGTGATCAGCCAACACAGTGTTAGCCCCTTGCGGTATGATGGAGGATCAGAGGGTAGGAAGAAGAGCAGAATTGCTGCTGTCTGTGTTGCCCCAAACCTGTGAAAAGCACGCGGGCGTCAGAAGAAAAAAACGAGGCGTTCAACGTTGTTCTTGTTGCTTTGACATCCATGGATGCTTGCAAGCCAAGCGGCCTCAAAATCGTGTCCCGCCGTCGGCCTTAATCCAATCCAGCGTCGACGTTGAGGCAACCCCTGAAAGCTGCTGCTTCTAGCGCCTGTGGGGGCCCTTCGCTAAGGCACTAAAGATGACGCTAGGGTCCCCATGCCAGGCCGCTTTGGGGCCACAAGTTGAGGCAAGCCAGGGCCAGTCTCGCCAGGGAGTGGAGGCGGGACTTTGCAGTGGGATTGGGAAATGGGTGAGCGAGTCGAGTCTGCCGCTGAGGAAACGAGGAGCAATAGAAGTGAAAGAAGAAGGAAGAGATGAGATGGGATTTGAGAGGGTGGAAGAATGAAAAGAAAAGAATGAATGAAACAAGAAGTTGCGGTGAGGCGAGAGACAATGAAGCAAGTCAATAGGAGGGATGGAAATGAAAAGACTGTAGGGCGATGTGGGCGGTGCTTTGCACGCAATTACCGGCTGTGATTCAAGCATCGATTGATCCACGGCCGTCGATCCTCAAGAGGCTTCCCATTTCGCAGCAACCAAGTCTCGCGCTTATACTAGACTGAACTTGTTTGAATGTAATGTATGGCCACCTATACGCCGAATCGATGCTACAGTACCGTACACTACTGCTGTCGAAGACATCGGGCCTGCACTAGCACTGCTACTATAGAAAGGGGGTCGACATCAATCTCCAAAACAGCCGGAGTAAAAAAAAGAAAAGAACAGATGCCGTATATCATGCAAATCTCCATTTCGCCGCCTTGATGGCCCGGCTGGCCACTGTGGACGATTCAACATCTCGCAACCTTGTCCTCTTTTCGACTTGCAACTCCTTCTCCTTCTTTCCCAGCAACGGGCACGTCACGGGCTGTGCTTCTGCAGCATTGACTCGCCAGCGCACAGACGCCCACGATTCGTCCTCGTGTACAGCAAGTAAGGCGCTCGCTCCAGGAATATACATGTAAGTACCTGCTGCGCGCTGTACCGGTACCAGCGCCGTTGCTCGAGTACCTGCCGCCCCAGCACTGTCCCTGCGCTACACAAAGTACCACATACCGCTTCCCCGTAGTGGCTGCTGTCACGGCACAGTCTCCCCGTGGTCCAACTGCCCCCTTGATGCCCTCCCTCTTTTCTCTGCTTCACCCGCGACATGGCCTCCCAGTTTGCTCCCTCACGCAGCTGAAGCGCATCCTGTCGGCCTCTGGTTGATGCCATCCATCGTTTGCCTGTCCCGTGGATTCAGCGCCATCTGATTGCTAGTGCCAACACCAGCCATCAATCCAATCAATCAGTCAATCAATCCATCAATCAACCGGCCTGGCCTGCTCCTCCATTGTGACACCCACCGCTCACACTCGTTTCTTTTTCGTCACAGACTGGAGTCACTTAAACCAGCCTTTGCCCTCCTGTGTCTCATCTCATCATCCCAGTCCCCAGAGCCATGTGTTAGCGGGCCTGCCAGTCCAGTCATTCGATTGTGTCCCGATTCATGAACTAATTTACGACCAGGGGGTCCTCCGTCTTAAGCATTGATTACCCTTCTGCGGCCCCATATTCCACGAATAGCTAGGGACAGTCGCTTATTCGCCTTGGTCGACGAGTTGCGAAACCTCGACACGGGCTTCGATTTCGACTGCACTCTTCTCTTTTCTTGCGTGGGTTTCATACAACTATACAACTGTCGTTTTCAAGAGCGGCCAAGAACAGCGGCCAAGACGAGAAACAAGCCAGAATATACATGCTAATTCACAGCTACATTCGGTAGAAAACCAGCGTCAACCATGGCTGGCTCCGCCGTCGACTCGCGCCCGACGAGCAGCGTTGGCTCGCCGCGCGATGTGCGACCGCGAACCCAGAGCATCTCCAGCGACAGACCTTCGATCGCGAGCCACACGTTTCTTGCCCTTCCACAGTCTACATCTCCAGAGGCCGCCTTCATTGCGTCAACTGCGGCTTCACAGATTGTAACAAACAACCACGACGGCCACCAAAGCTCCTGGTACGACCAAAATGGCGTCGAGCCGTCTGGAGAGGCCGCTGTGATATCCCCTGCTGCCTTGCAGCTAGTCAACAGCTTCCTCGATCAGTTACTACTAAACTTTTTGCAAGTTGCAAAGTCTACCTCTCTCTCGGCCCTGCGACCTGCTGTCTCCGACGTCCTCAAGCCAAAATTGGCCAAAGAAACTATAAGCAATGCTGATGAAGAACTGAGGGAGTACCTAGGGGGCTCCGAAGAGGAAGAGTACACCGACCCCCAGAGCCCCCATGCTCGAGATTGGGATGTTGAATTAGCTTGGAAGAGGGCTAGATTGCGGTGCATGGTCTACTCCTCTCTCGGAGACTTGGAAGAAGAGGACGAGGACAAGTACATGACGCAGGAAAATCTCGAAATCAGCGAACATGAGAGAGCCTCCGACATCATCTCGCCCGCCGTGGCCATCTTCCTTACCTCAGTCTTGGAATACATGGGCGAACTCACGCTTTCTGTGGCTGGGCAGGCGGCGAGCACAAGGTTGCGTTCCAGAATTGAAAAGGAGCTCAAGGATGGAGCGCGCAGCCCGGCCGCCGTTGCTGAAAGAATCGTCGTGGAGGATATCGACATGGAACGCGTTGCGCTTGATCGAACTTTGGGCCGCTTATGGCGAGGATGGAAAAAGAGGATGCGTGCGCCGCCAGGCGAATATGTCTCCAGTCGATCTCTTTCAGTCAGCCACGCTGGTTCTCTGTACGATCGTAAGAGTTCCATCAGTGAGCGTGGAACTGACTCTGCCGAGATGCAAGATGACGCAAAGGATGCTGTGGAAAAAGACATTCACCCCATGGATATTCCACTACCCATGGGCGACAATGACGTTGCGGAGATTGAGGTGCCAGGTTTGGCCCATCATAGCGATGATGAGGAAGATGGAAGCGACGAGGAAGAAAAGGATTTCGACAAACGCCGCGTTAAATCTTTTGCTGGAGCGTTATCCTTACTCAAAGACTCTCAAACATCTCCAGATTCAGACAACTATGCCACCTTACTCAGCCTTCACAGGAGATCCACCTCACTGCCAACCCCCAAAAGGTCCGTCTTCTATGCAACTGCGCGACCAAGGTCAAAAACCGCCGATGCAGCAAGCATCCCGGAGCTACAAGAGCTTACGAGGCTCTCTGTTGTCGAGGTGGAGGTGGAGGCGAAGGCGAAAAGCCGCGAGTCTGATGAAAGCGGCTCGGATGAATTCGATGAGGTGATATACGAGAAGGCCGAGATCCTGACCTCGTCCAGAGTCTCCGTCTCCAGCACCTCCTCTCGTTCTGTCTCAGATACGGGTAAGGCCATTCATCTGAGCAGATCTTCCAGTGTGCACTCTGCACGCATCATAGACGTTCCGCCCCGTAGTCCAGCCACTAGTCGGCCGCGTTCAATGGAATCAGCCGAGCGGCCGCGAGCAAGCACTGTGTCTGGAGCAAGCCCTCTATCTCGTCCAGATGAGATGCGGAAAGTCAAGGCCATTGACACCAGCTCGCGAACAGGAGCGCCTCTCTCGGCGGTGAGATCTCCAGTCGAGAGGATGAGGCCACCCGTCCCAAATGCTGCCACCATCTCAGAGTCCGAGGAAGACGCTGATCAGGTGCATCCGATTGTCAAGCCTGCACCAGCTTCTCGAAGCCGAGACCAGCTTGGCCGACTCCCACATGGCTTGCAAACAAATATCAGAGCTGCTGATAGAATCTCGGCTTCCCCTCAAAGCGACCAGCCTCAGTCAAGTACCAGGAGCTCGTCTCTAAAAACCGCCCAAAGTGCCACGGATATCCAATTTCCAGATGTTCCTTACAGATCGACTGGGGGTAATTCCAATCGACAGAAGGGGCGGCCCGCCGCTGAGCAAGACGACGAGGAATCAACTCCGTCTCTACATTCCGTTGCCCCTCCTCGGCAAATCCACACATCTGGGTCGTCGGCATCTTCTGGCGCCAGCCGCTTCAAGGCGGTCAGAACTACTTCAGACGACGCATCAAACCGTGCTGAAAGCATGGCGCGCAACTTTGAAGAGCTTATTCAGAGCAATCAAACCATCACATACACATTGACACCGGAGAATATGCGTGATATTGATGTACGTCCCCAACCGCGAGCATTTTCCTTTTTTTTTTCCCCTCCCCTACCTATGGAGTTTGCCTGTTTGCTAATTCGTCTTCCAGGTCAATAAATCTGCCGACAGCCCTGTTGCGGCCAAGGCCTCCCGTAAGAGCGAAGACCTTATGCGATCCTCGCCTGTTAGCTCAAATGCATCACCATCAATTCCGCGGGCGCAGCCAGCCAACGCCCAGGCTTCTTCTGAAAGCACAGCCAAATTTTCTGGACCGATTCCCCGCGCTCCGGCGGGAGCCTCTGGCCGCACGGGAGGGGCACAGGCTCGAGATGCTCGTGCACCTGGCGAGTCTTTGGCGGATTTTGCCGAGTTTATCAAGTCTACAGGCCCAGCTGGCGACAGAGGCCCGGCAGCTCTGCGCAATGTTCACGTCCCTGTCAACCCACCCAAGACAATTCCGGAATCCCAACCACTTACCACCATGAACAGTCGCAGCAGCAGCAATCGAAACCGATACCAGGCTCGAGAGCCTGCTGCCAACAGCAGAAGCGAGACCTCGGACTTGATCGACTTTATACGACAGGGCCCAGCCAATGGTCAAAATCCCATCCCTCGGCACGTGGCGCCTTTCCGTAACCCAGGAGATTCGGAGATGATGTATGGCGCGGCTGGAGGTAGGGCGGTCGATCCGGTACTTCCGGATATGCGACACAGCCAAGCATCCACCAGCGTGACGGATTACTCGATGCCGTCGATGCACTCCTCTGTCAACTCCAACTCTGCACTCCTCAAGAACAAGAGCATGTCCAAGGCAAACGCGATGTTTGGAGAGGACGATGATGATATGGGCATGCCAATGCCCGTTCGGAAAACTCGCCGCGTTCGCGATCCATACGCAATCGATTTCAGCGATGAAGAAGATGATGATTTCGATATGCCTCCCAGACCGCCCCCCAAGAAGGAAGAAAGTCTGGCAGAGTTCTTACTCAACTGTGAGCCTCCGCCGGAGCCTCCGTCTCTGCCTACGAAGCAGCAGCCAAGGAGGAAGTCGAGCACACCCGGTCTTATGGGACGATTTGGTCGTAACAACTCTAAGGAGGTTAACACTCTTAACGAATCTCAATCACGTCCTGGCGCTGTGGGCCTCGGCAACGAAGCCCGCCCGTCGACTGTTCGCAAACACGTTCCGATTCAGATGCCTCCAGGATACGACGCATACGGGCCTACCCATGCCGACCCTCCAGTAAACAGAGCTCCAGTGGAGAGAGCTCCGATCGAGAGAGCCCCAATGGAGAGAGCCCCAATGAACAGAGTCCCAATGAAGAAATTTGAGCCGAGAGAGCCTGCGTACCTAGGACAGACAGGAGATCTAGCCCAGTTCTTACGCGACTCTGAGCCGCCGCCAGACTTTACTCCCGCTCCAGTTCCAGTCCAGCAAGAAGAGCCCAGCGCGTTTGCGAAATTCTTTGGACGACGAAGGAAGGCGTCCGTTGTCTAAGCTCCGAGTTCTCTACACGCCAATCTATCAGCATATTTTATTCATTGCGCTCCTCGATGGCATTACTCGGTTCTGGAATTCTTGCATTTAATAATACCTTTCTACTCGACGATACATATCTATACACTAAACAGAGTATAAATAAACGGTCCAATGAAACAGAGATTGGGCCAAGGGGGGGCACCCAATGTTAGCCTGCTCTTTTACATTCATTCATGCGCGCTATTATACCTGAAAATAACTTGATACCCGAGACTAATTATTAAACACTAAAAGAGATTGTGCGCGTGAAGTGGTCTTGAAAAATACCCGTCGCCGATATAGGCGGCTGATACTGATTTGGCCATTTGCTAGGATAGGGGACAAGGGAAAAGGGACAAGGGGAATTCAATTACTTGTTTGTTTGTTTGTTTCTTTAGCTTCACACACGTTTACTTTTTTTGTCAAATTCTCTTCGTTAGCTTTGTGTTATTTAGATCAATGGATACCTCGTGCTGCATCACTGCTATTTTCTCTGCGCGTGGATCATATTTATGTTTGTGTCTCGGACAGTATAAAGATTCTTGGACCTGTTTTGTATGCCAGGTAGATTATATTGCGCTTTGTACCTAGTAACTTTACATGTATGCTTCTATCTAAGGGCTTATGTCTATTCACCGCTTTGCTATTACCAGACAAGTGATCGAGGTAGTAAGTGTTTGTGCTTTCAAAGTAGAAATGGTACAATTGATATACTGCTAATCTGCGTAAACTATCAAAAAAAAACTAGCCAGCAAAAGTCTCGTTCCCAGCGAGACGGAGCCAAAAATTCATAACATTACTGCGTGATATGTATATATATATATGTGTGTGTATATATATACATGTTTTATAGGTAGCCCACCTCATTCCCTAGGATTAAAAGCGAAAAGAAAAAAAGATAAGAGAAGAAATAAAGAAGAGATAAAATAGGCAATAAGAATAGAATAACAAAACCAGCCTTGCCAAGTTTTTCGAAAATAGGTAAAAAGAGCCACCAAATATTTCAAATAACACAGCAAAACGAAAAGAAACGAGGAAAATATACAACGGCAGATAGATAGTTCAACTTGATCAAAAGAAATGCGACGATAGGAAATTGAACCAACTAAAAATCAGAGAGAAAACTCCGGGCGACGTTGTTCCCAGTCGCTCTCACCGACCAGAAACCAGGACCTTGCGCCACGCTAAAAAAAAATGACATTTCGTAATCATGGCAACGATAGGGTAGAGTAGTTGAGTAGGAAATCGTTGGAAATCGACTCCAAATAAAAAGCGGTAAAGCAGGATAGGAGAGAGGGGAGCTTCGAGAATGGAGGGAGCTGGAGTTCCATCTCTGTCCATATCAAGTCGAGTGCAGGTAATGAGTTCATGGTAAAATGGATCAGCCAAGGTGGATCAGAGTCCATCCAAGCAGATTTGAAATGAGAGAGCATATCCTTGTTGAAAAGATACAATATGCTTCGTCATCTTGGTGCAGACAATACTATGACTGTTGCTGTCCCCCTTTGTTGCAGAAATAAGCGTGGTTTGGAGAATATAGCCTCAGCTTAAATCTCCATTCGTCCTGCAACATCCTCGCTCATAAGCCTTTCTCGCCTTGTACTTGTCATGTCGTAATCATCGTCATCATCCTCATCCTCATCCTCATCCTCATCGAGTGGTTCATCTTCAGCCAAATCATCATCCGAGAACTGGACGATATCGCCATCCTCTCCGCGATTCCAGTAGAGGCCGTCATCCATCGGCTCTTCGTCGTCTTCAAATGGTGGTACCATCTCGGCGTCTTGGTTACCAAACCAGTACTTGGCCCGTTTCTTGGTGCCCTCTGACTCGGTTGCGGTATGTCGCTTGTGAAGACCACCTTTGGCCGGTCTCAAAGTTGGGCTCTGTGAGGATATGACGGGAACGACTCTGACATAGAGGTAAGCGACCCTCTTGAGCATTCTGTTGAAAAAGAAGTAGTGGACGGCCCAAATGGCGCTTTCGTCTTCTTCAAAGGGGTCGACTTCTGGGTGATAGCTAAAGACGGTGCACTCATTAAGACGCATCTCCTTGTTAATCAAGGACCAGCACTGTGGGCCCCATTGTGCGTTCATGTCGCTGCCGGCGGATGAGTCGTACGATGAGCCTTCAAACCCGGGCCGTACGTTTTTCAAAATTGAATCCAGGTTGGCAATGACACGCCTCAGGTTCCTCTCGCGCTTGAAATCGCCGGGCCGCAAGACGTGGGAAAAGTCGTAGTGAGGGTGGCTTGCATTGAGCGTCGCAATCAGATAGGCAAACGTTCGTCGACTAGCAAGCTCAGACAGAGGGCCAAATGCGCTCGAGTGCGAGAATAACTGCATGCTGCGCGACGTAGCGAGCATGTGTTGTCGGTCGGGCGGTGACAGGCTGGCGCCCAGCTTGAGCAGCGCGGCATGCTGGGAACTGAGATCCTTGTCGATACTCTTGTACAGTTTCTTGTCGGACCCGGTAGATTTCGTGGTGTAGAGATCGCATCCGCCTGTGACGTTGCAATCAGGGGTGTTGAAGTTGAGAGCGCCGGTTACGGTCTCGAATTCTTGGACTGGGAGGTACTGTGTCGCGGGGAATGTCTCGTCAGATTTGGCTTGTCTCGGGTTGGCGCCCACTCAATCATTCTGATCACCTACCTTCATGGTGGCTGCTAGTCACGAGTTCGTATCTCTGCATGAATATTTGAAAGATGGAAGGCGAAGATAGAATGTGCCGCGCGTATCGGGAGGTTGCGCTAAAGACAGAAGCTGGCGGGTGGAGGGCGAGTGTAGATGTTTTGTGAATAAGCTTTGGAGGCGGAAATCCAAAGAATCGCCAAGTATCGGCGGGATTAATAGGACTAGTAGTAGCTACTATAGCTGGTGTGTAGTTTTGGGTTCAATCAGGCGTGCGTGCTGCGCATCAAAGGCACCCAAGCCGAGGACGGAATTGGGCTGCGATGGCTTGGTGGATTGGTATGGACTGCGCAGTTGCAGTGACGCTCGAAATGCCGATGTTGTCTGCTTCGAGTTCGCGGATCTGCACGGGGTTGGTGGATCGAGACTGCAGCAGGGAGTGGAAGCGATTCGCTCGGCTCCAGGCTGTTGTCGACTGAAGCCGGTAGGGATTCGACGAGGTCGTCTTGTCTTGGTAATGCGAGGAGAGCGGTGATGCGGCAACTAGCAGCGTCGAGGGCCGAGCAGTGCCGTCATTCACGGGCACAGAGGAACAGCTGCTCTCAACTCCAAGCAGGTTGGCAGACGTTGACAGACGTTGAATTGGAAAGACGGGTGGGTGCAAGGCCAGCTGGTTGGTTGGAAGAGTTCGGAGTAAAGGGGAGAGCGAGATGGATGCAAGGTCGTGCAGATGGCGTCTCCTGTCCTGTTATCGTCTCGTTGTTAGTGGCACGGCCAGAAGCCGGATCGGGTGACACGCAGGTGGGAGTCGCTGAAGGCCTCAAACCGGCGGCGCTCAGTGCAGCGCTGCAGTGACATCAGCTGGCAGATGGAGGGGCTGTTGCGTGCTGCAGCGGTGGAGCGCGGAGGCGGGCTGGTTGGGCTGTTAGGGGGCGGGATAGGGAGTTTCGGCCAGTCGCCAGCGCTGTGTTGCAGGCCAGCAGAAGCGTGTGTCGACCTCGAGCCAGCGCAGTGCTAGCAGAACGCCAGTCGGTCGCATTGCGCATTGCGCATTGGACCAGATCGTCCACAGCCAGAGTGTTTGCATGGCCATAGCCGTTTCGCGCATCGCCCACGTTCCCGCGCAGCGCCGAGTTGGTTGGCGAGTGCCGGCAAGTCGGTGTGCGGGTACGTGGCTTCTACCCCCTAAAGCTCTAGTCATGACCCGATCGCCCGCTGTCGGCTGCGCCCGGCAGACGCGAATAGCAGCAGCAATTATTAGTAACTAGTAGGTAGTAGCAGCAGTAGCAGTAGCAGCAGACTGCTCAGACTCATGGCGGCACCTCCGCCCAAAAGAGGGGGCCTCTGGTGAGCCGATTAGTTGCAACGAATAGAGACTCATGGAGCTGCCACGCGCGGCATCGACAAGACGAAGCGTAGCAGCCAACGGCCTGTCACCAATGGCAGCATGTGCCATGACGAGAACGACTGTGTAGTTAGTTGACCGGATTAAGCTCAGTGACGTGGAAAATGAAAAAAATATCATGAATTGGCTTTGCGCTTTCTTTCTTTGTTTCTTGGTTGCTTGCTTGCTTTCCTTTGTCTCCTGGTATAGTATTAGATTCAGGCCTCAAGCGCCAGCCGATATGTTCCCCGATTCCGGGGACTAGTCCGTGATACGGAACATCAGTGCGACGCTTGGGTCTCTCTTCGTCTCTCCCTTCCTTCTTCTCTTGATATGGTAGAGGATGGTTTTCCATTCTCCAAGATCTATACACACAAAGAAAAACATGGCCATATCCTCTCTCCAACACATCACCCGCCCCATTCATTCTTCCCAGTGTGCCCTCTCTTCTCATCGAAGAGATGCTCAGTTTCCTGAGACTTCTGTAATCAAAGAATCCCCACTGTGCGAAGCTTCTCTAGAGTGCTCTCGACCTGCAACGCCAAATGTTAATAGTCAAATCCTTTTCGGATTGTGCTCTCGATGAATCCAAGTAGCCGGTGGGACAGTAAGGGCCTTCGATTATATATATATGTATATGCCAATGGTACTCCGTAGCGGTAAACGTGAGGGTGAGTAGGCGTCAGTCAAGGCGATGGGTAATAACCATTTGACCAATTGTTGCGCACGTCCCGACTGTGTTGGCACGTGTTTTACATGAGTTTGGTGACCTCGTCTTCGACCTTTGCGTTTGGAAATCCCGTTGTCAGCTGTGTCAAGTCGTGTTGCCATAGCCGAAAAATGATGAAAAGATGAAAGGCGATGGCGCATCATAGTGTTGGGAAAGAGCCAGGATCGGTGCGATGCACCCGGGTGAAACTCTACACAGCACTCACCTCCATGTCTTCCAATGAATCCTGCTGTCCAATGCAGCGCAGCACGTTCTTCTTACTGCTCTCCTGCAGTTCTCCTGCGAGAAGCAGCTCGTCGAGGATATAGTAGGCCTTTGTGAAGGAGAAGATGATGTCAAGCTCGCATACGTTGCCGTAGTACTTGTCCATCTGTTCGACGTATCGGTGGATGATTTCGAGTGTAATCAGCTCGTTGTCCTCGGAGGAGCATCCTGCAATGAAGAAGAGCGAGGCGTATCGTCGATAGACAATTTTGGTATCTGGCCGATGAAAGACACAGTCAGTCACCTTCTCTGAGTAGGGAAAAAAAGGGGTGCATATGAGAGCGTCCATCTACTAACCCTTGTACTCCAAAAAGTTGCACATGCGTGTTCTTCGAGCGAGGACGAGCTGTGATACGTCCTTGACGATCTTGGCCTTGTCCTTGGGGGACAGCGTCGTGAACCACTTTGCAAGCCGCTGGAAGCGAAAGTCAGCAAGGCTGGTCCCATGCCAGTTGCAAGCTGCCATCATCAACAACGAGAGCCACTCACCACCTTCCCCTGACGGGACAACAGAATAAGATAGCTAGAGAAGATGCGAGTCAGCTTCATCTGGCCGCAAGAGCACACGCAGCAGGCGCAACGTACTGAATCGCCATTACGACGGCTCTCTCACATCACCGAGAGGGACACGATGACGGTCGAGGCGCAGTGACGAGGTGGAAGCGGGACGAGATGCGGTTTGAATAGACTTGAGCTGGCGTACTCTGGATGAATTGGCCAGGTCGGTGACGAGGCAGTAGCGCGTGCTTCGGATTCTGCCTGTACCTTGTTCCGTGCCCCCAATTTCTCCTAGCCCAGAACATGTACTTGTCACTTGTACTCTGTTCCGCTGCCCCTCTTGTCGGCATGAACCCTCCAGCGGCTTTGACAAATGGCCGCAGCGCCAAAACTAACACCGCAGCCTTGAATTCTATTGAAGACGTAGCAATAGGCCGAGACATTGAAGCTCGAACCCCGCGTTGCGCTTTACTGGGCAACCGCCCAAGGGTCTTGTCTAAAAGCTCCGAAAGTCAATTGTACCTAGCAGTGCTCTTACAACGTACAAGACTCAACTTTGCGTGGGGGACTATCAGTTTCTTAGACGTCACTTGAACAGTAATTGGCACACGTTGAGAACCTCACATTTGAATAGGCCGCGCGCCCTCACCTCTGGAAAATACGGTTCGAATATTTCTAGCAGCCACGAAAGCCAAATAAACAGAGACTGTAACCTTGTTTACAAAACTAAAAAAACTATCATTGATCCTTCTCCGACCAGCCTTCCTTTCAAATATCCACTCGCCTCATTAGTAATACGGCGTTTACATCCCGCCCATCTGGAGTAGGTAAAATTCGCAGCTTAGTTCGTTGCGACGAAGAAGAGAAAAAAAAAGCTACTGTTCTGTTACTCGCATATGCCGAGAATGGGTCTTGGGCGCTTTTGACTTATAGGGCGTCGTTTCTAAAAACTTCCTCTTTCGCTTTCGCTCTCTTCAAAACCCAACCTACCAAAGTCGCATTGAGGATCCATCAGACATCTAAAACTCTCCTCACATCACTTTTACAATCAGCACAATGACGAAAATTATTCTCTCTACGGGGTTCGGTTTCTCCCCTCGCTGCTTGTAAAATGCCGAGCTTTTTTTTGCTAACCCTGCTGTGCGATCCAAACAGCAATGTCATGTCCGGAAGCCCATCCATCATCCGCAAAATCAACGGCGGCAAAAGACCAAGATCGAACCAAGAGCTCGTCAATTCTCTGCGGGACAACTTCGTGGCGACACGGCTAGACTATGCGCTCGCCGCATCGCCGGCGGCAGCCAACGGCGCCAACACGCTGCCCTCGCCGCCTCAGACGCCGGTCGAATTGTGGACGGAGCGAGACGAGAAGACGCTGTACATTCCCAGGATCAACTGGCAGGCGGCCGGTCTGCGCGAGGAGGCAAACGACTACGAAATCACCGTCAAGCTGTTCCTGCTCCCCGGCACGACGGTCCAGGACCGCGAGCAGTATGCGCGCGAGGCGCTGGATCTTGTGCGCAAGGAGCTCGGCATCCAGGCCATTGACCTGTTGATCGTCTCCTTCCCCGGAATGTCGTTTGAGGGCACATGCGAAAAGGAAGCCGAGCGCATCAACGCCCAGCAGGGAAACCTGGAGGAAGAGCTCGCGTCCTGGAAGGTCTTTGAGGACCTGCACAGCCAAGGCCTGGCCAAGCGTCTCGGCGTTGCTGAGTTTGGCAGCGAGAAGCTGCGTGCGTTTCTCCAGCAGACGGCGATCCGCCCGACCGTCGATCAGGTCAACCTGCAGGACTGCTGCAACGTCCCCGAGCCCCTGTTGAAGCTGGCGGAGGAAGAGGGCGTGGAGCTGCATGTCCACACTGATTGCACCGACATCCTTCCTCGCGGCACCCTGCGAGAGCTCCTCGGCCATGGACCCCAGGGTGCAGGAGTGCTGGCCGATGCGGCCAACGGCGGCGCCGGCCTCGAAGGCGAGCTCTTCCCGCAATGGGTTGCTCGATACGTTGCATATGTCACGGATCGTGGAGTGATTGAGAACAAGGGCTACTTTGCGGGGGCTGCGCTTCAGTAAGAGAGAAGCCTCTGCCAAGACCTTTCTTTTTTCTTTTCACTCGGATATATCATGAATCTTCTCTAACTGTCACTAAAAGCGGTGTTTTTGTTTTGCATTTTGAAGTTGATTTATTCATTTTGGATATCATAACAGCGGGCATCATTACATGGAACTATATCTATATATGTCTCATAAAAATTCTTCTCGTTCCTCTTCTCTGGCTGGCGAAGAACATGAAAGAAAGATTTCTTTTTTTTTTGCCTTTCTTAAACTGGTCTCCTCCGAATGTCTCGTCATATAATCACGGTCTAGCCAAGCATACTTCTCTTGCGGCCCCTCATCCTTACTTCTTCCAGCTTCTTGAGCGCCACGCCAGCCTGCTTAAATGACTTTTTATACGCCTCCAGGACCTCGTCGAAGATGCATTCAGCTCGGGGGGTGTGTGCTGCCAAAGGCACGCTCGAGGACATATAGATCGACCGCCCTGTCCTCGTCATGTACACCTCCGCCGGCAAGCCCAAGATCTATAATGACAATCTCTCCCTCGAGGCCGGCTGCGCCATCCGACTGACTGCCCGCGGATGGCGGCTTCAGCATCATGTTGCTCGTCGTCAAGTCGCCGTGGATGATGCCGATGCTGTGCATCTTGCCCACCGCCGTGCCAATCTTGCGCATCAAGTCCTTGAGCTGCTCGTCGTCCTCGATGCCCTCGGTCCTGTTCCCCAGCCTGTTGTTGATATTGACGCGCACGGGCGTGCCCTCGATCCACTCCAGCATCAACCATCCCGCGCTCTCGTCCAGGGCATAGACGGAGGGCACGCGGAGCCCATCGCGGCGGCACTTGGCGAGGATGCGCGCCTCGGACAGGATGCGGTGTCTGGTCAGGCGCTGGTCGAGGGCGGGATGGCGCCACGGCTTCGGCGGACGGTATTTCAGGGCGCAGGCAGTGTCGGGCCGCAGGTATGTCGTCTTGTAGAGGCGGCCCTCGGCGCCTTGTGTGATGAGCGTTGGCGGGGTTGACGCGGGGTTGGTGAGAATCTTGGGCAGCGGAAATTGATGCGCCGGCGCGGCGGCGTCTGATACAGTGGCCGCCATGGCTACTAGGGATTGATCTGGTAGGGACAAAATGGATGTGAGGAGAGAGAATTGGTTTAGTCACAAGCTTGGGTCAAGAGATTTTTCTCCGAAACAAGGTACAGGGAGCAAATTCAGGCTTCTATTTCGGGGTTGGGGCTGCTGCGATGCGATGCACTCTGCAAGTCAGTTCTGATAAGATCAAATGCAGTCACGGCCTTTTTTTTTTTTTTTCCTCGCTGGAAAGTTGCGCTATGGTGGGGTTGACAGGTGAAGATGGCAGCGCTATTGGCTGCAAAGGAATAGCGGCGCAATGGAAGCTGCCATTATGCAGGACAGCGGAAGCTCGAGTCACTGGACACTCCATTTGTGGGCTGGATTGGGGGATCGCTGCAAGGGCTGCAGAAGCTTCAATGTTGCATCAGATGCCTCGAAAAATGATGTCGATGTGGATGTTATTGCTGAAAGAAAAAGAAGCTCTATTGAAGGATGTACTTGCTTCAGCACTCAAGCAGTGTTCAATGCTGCCACGTACCCAGGCACGTAACCACAGCTGGTTTCTCTTGGCTTCCATGGAATCCTGTGTCATGCAAACACTTGCGTGTGCCCTTGTGACTGGTCCAAAGGGCAGCTCCGGTCTAATACATGCATCTACTGCTAGCATAAACACCCTCCCCAACATCTTTTCCCCCCTTCGTCATACTACTACTAATAAATAGTAGCTACATGTAGGTGCATGGAGTCTTTCGCCGCGGCCCTGCAGAGTGCTACGGAATCCGGGAAGAGCGTTGCAATATCGCTTCCAGGCACTTCCAGGGACCAACGGCATCAAGAATTGCACATGTATTCAGGTTTGCTTCTCCGCCTGTGGCACTGCGAGTCTTCCTTTGTGTCTCTTCTGCTCTCCCTCAGCTCGCAGCCCACGATCCCAACAACTTGCCCGCCAGCTGTAAGAGTGAATTGTCATTACACACATGTACTCTATGCTGCCACACCCACCCAATCAGGGCTTAAATCAGGGCTTAAATCAGGGCTCCCTCTCCTCCGCTACGTAACTCGTCATCCATTCCGCCGCTCTAGTTAATTGTTTCTATTTCTTCTCAATATCTTCATTCCTTTCTTCTCTCTTCCTTTCTTCCTCTATCCAGTCTGTAAGTCGACCAAAAATCAAAACTCCCGCCTCCTCGCCGCAGGCCATGCCTCTGCCCCTCCGGGACGGCATCACGACTTGTGCTTCGCCCTCCGCCGCATAATGGCCGACTCAGGCTGGCTCCAGTGGGCATACATCTTGGCCGGCTCCGCCACTGGCATGACCATCGTGATGATCGCGCAGACTGCGAGTTCGTACTGGACGGCCTACAGGGTTGCGCCGCAGGAGGTGGCCAGCTTCATCGACACGCTCGACTTTTCCATTGAGGAAAACGAGGGCTACGACCGGGACGTCTCCAAGATCCAGCGGCTAGAAGACAAGATCCGCCTCAACCGTCTGCTGCGGGAAATCCAGAGGATTGGCGATGACTTGCGCGACGACCTGAACCGCCTGGTCCGCGAAGAGGGCGCAACCACGCTGCGGACCAGCTCGAGGATCATGTGGGCGTCGAAGCGCGCGCAGATTGAGGAGAGGATGAAGCGGTTGGACTCGCTCCGCATGCGCTTCATGATGGCCTATCTGGGCATCATCGCCTCCATTGCAGAGAAACAGCCTCCTCCTCCACCACCACTGCCCGAAAAGACGGCCGTTTACACAACGCCCAACAGACTCTCAGCGAAGAAGTCGCTTGATGATCTGCCAAAGCGCACGCCTAGCCGAAGACTGACGACCCAGGCCATTGGTCACCACGAGCATGTCGAGACCCCCCATCGGAGTGGCTGGGCCGGAGTCGTCCAGGAGCTGCAAATGTCGCCGCGAATGCGGGCACGACATGCCTCTATCGAGAAGCTCATGGAAGGTCCGTCGCACTAAAGGAGTTGGCCTACACACAAACAAACAAACAAACAAACAAACAAACAAACAAACAAATAGACACATTCAACAGCATGCAAGCTGTAGAATTTACGACATGACGACGACTTTCCTTATGAATCTTGCACGAACACTACCGGTAACGAGAATGACTAGAAGAGATGACACGATAAGCCAGAACAGATGTTTGCAAACAAGTTTTATCAACGACGTATACGAGAAGAAAAGAGATTTGACTATGGGGCAACGGGATTCCGTGCCATGGCGCACGCGGTTATGAGGATGTGGGCGGCGGGATTTGGGCTTTGGGCTTGGGTTTTTGGACTATTTTACCTCCTTTTATTACTTGGATTATTTCACACAAGCACTCTTTAGATATTTTACCCCCTTGATTTTCTAATTCTCTATTACAGAAAAAAAACCGCGGAGAGAGCATGAGCAATGTTTGCGGAATTGAGCTGCTTAGACTCACTGAATTCTGATATTGAACAACTTCATTTGGCTACCTATGTCGGCCCTCGTTTGGCGTCTCGGTCTTGTCTTGCACAAATCATTCCTGTGATGAACCTGCTGGCTATGAGGCCATACACGTTGCTATATTAGGCGTGTCTAAATGAAAGAGGGCAGAACGCCTGTGCGCCACACTCATTGCATCTGCGCTGCCGAAGCTTCATAGTTCCCCATTTACGCAGAGATGCATTGTTGAGGCGCTTTACTTTTAAGGACATCCTGACAACGATACATACTGGTGTATCAGCTTTATCAACCAATCGGACATGATATATATAACGCATCCGTAACCTTCCATCAATTACACATTCCTTCTTGCTGGATTGGCGGAAGAAGACGTGTTCTTACGTTGTACTTAAGTCAAATCAACGCATGTAATCTCTATCACAGCTCGAGTTTAATAACTACAACAGACGTACAGAGAAGAAAATACAAAATCATTTCACAAACAGCGCATACACAAGCTTCTCACTCGCCGTCTTATTGCTCTCTAATACAGTTCGTGATTGATGTATTCCCTCTTATTGTTCCCAACATCCTTTCACATTCATTATTCAGATCAATGCTTTTCTTTATCCCCAACTCCCTTCGCTCCTTTTGTACCATCAGCTACAAGTGTGAGGTATTCGCGGTAAAGTCCAATCAATGAGGAGCCAACTCAGAAACAGGTCCGGGAACAGTGCCGTTCTTTTCACCCACTATATTGCGCAACGTTAGATATGGGCAGCCACTTCGAAAAAAACATGATGAATGAGCAATAAATGAAGGAAGAATTTATAGCTTGAACGTACCATCCAAGGCGACCAAAAATCTGCTCACACAGTTGTAGGCAGCGACCTATAAGATATAAAAATCAGCAATCATAAAGAAGAATCACAATCTTAATCTCACATCTCATATGTGAGATAATCATGGAAACCAACTCACCGTTGCCGTAATCTCCACAACCTCTTGATCACTAAAATGCCTCTTCAGCGCCGCAAACGTCTCATCCTTGACTTGCACGGTTCTCGTCATCTCATCCGTATACACCAGCACAGCCCACTGCTTCTCGCTCAACAGTCCCTCCGGCCTCTCTCCCAAAGCATCGCTCTTTACAGCCTCCATAGCATCCACGCTCACGCCGCCCTGGATAGCCAGCGGCGCATGGTGCCCCCATTCATACCACGCCTTGTTGCACACGGCAACGCGCGAAATGGCCAGCTCACGCACGTCGTCGGCGAGAGAGGTCTTGGTGCGGACGGCCCCGAGGAATGAGTTCCAGCCGTCTGCTACCGGGGGGTGAATGAAGGAGCGTCAGGTCCAGTGCTTGGAGAGGCCGTGGAGCGCGGCGCTCGCGGATGCGCTGCACGATGGCGGCATCTTCGGTGGTTTGAACGGGGGGAGGGTCGGCGACGTAGGGGAGACGCATGGTGTGAATGGGGTCTGTTTAGATTTAACAAACTGATTTAGATATGAGATTTGGCTTCTCGTTTTCTTCTACCATTTACAATAGAGCTGTCAGTCTTATATAGGTCGTGTACTTACACACCCCAGCAACCCGGCGCGGGGTATCCGGAGTCACATCTCCACATCGGGGCCGAAAACCGGCAATTGTATTATCCCCCTGCTGGGAGTAAAGAGTCTGGCCAATGATATGACTAACCTCGGCGAAATAGGTTACAAGTTGTTCAACCATTGGGTAACACAGCAGATCTCTGGAGCATCTTATTTCTTTTCTTGGGATTGGTGTACTTAAAACAGAGAGGCGACTACGGAAGAGCATAGCTACCCGTGTGATCAACAGTTTAGCAAAAGACAATCCTGAGGGCTAGTCGCTATTGCTCGGCTGGCTGATGCTTCATTCCTTATTAGGGCTTTACAAAGAAGAATGGTTAGTGCTATATACTTATGAGCTCGTAACACGAGTCAAGAGACAACACAACGTCATACATGTATCGAGCAAAGGCACACAACTTGAACTTCAAGTCTTGTTTGGTTGAGAGAGGACACTTGATGGCTCGGTGCAAGCGAAATTAAGTCCAGTGCCCAGCCAACAAAAAAAAAACAGCCAAAAAAGGTCCTGGAGGGAATCGAACCCTCGCTGCTGGAATCAAAATCCAAAGTCCTAACCATTAGACCACAGGACCTCAAAGGTTGGTCGGAAACCGTCGTATCTAGTCTTATACATGGTTTGCTGGTTTTTGGAGTCTTGACCAATTTTTTTCGGGTTGCAGGGTAGCATTCCTCATGCGGCGGAAATGTCGAAAAAGGATGAGAAGGTAAAATTCTGCACTAGAAAAAAGAAGACTCCTTTCGGCCTCAATGCATCAGTATAGACTACATAGAATTTCCTATATCGTGAAGCCGTTTTGGCTCTTTGCAAGCTCAACTGCTCTTGTTTTGTTTGCGACTGAGTCTGTATTTGGGACGAAGAAGATTTTTGGCAAAAGAGGCTCTGGTCTTGTTGATTCGGTAAAGCCGCTATCCAAAGATAAGAATGTTTATATATGAACCGACAATTCGCCAGACTTGACTCGATTTGTACAATGCTCCATACCACATAAGGGCCACTCGGAAATCTAACCGCAAAGAGTCCGGGACAGTGCGCCGGCCGAAGAGTTGAAAGAAAGGCAGACAAAGAACTTGGAGTAGCAGTAATAGTAAAGCCTGGAAGCCAAGAATGGCAATTCCATTCCATTTCATGAGTTAGATTTATCATTTCGACGGCAGCACAGAAAATAAGAAGAAACCGGAAAGTGCTCGGATGGTCGATGTTAGCCCCTGCTTTCTCTTTGGAGTAAGTCCGAGCGAGACACAGTAGTCGTACTGTAGCTTCCAACTTCTTGCACTTACACCTCTGCATCCATCTCTCATCTCTCCACAACCCCCATCGTTGCTGTCTTCCATGGCATTGACAAGTACAATGAGAGCCTCATATCTAGACTCCCTTGCGGTGCCATTTGAGGCCGACCGTCTCATTGAAATCCGCACCTCTGGAATGAAACAAATGCCAGGCTTGAATGTCATGTCGGGAATTGACAAGCAGCTTCGCACTGTTTCTATGAAGATTGATAAGTTGGGGCTCGAAGGCGATGAGCATGACCCTACATTCCATGGCGGCGTAGACAAAGCAATTCTCGGATGTAAGTAATATCCCTTGGTTTGTGTTATAAGCGGCTTCAGACTAACCCGCTGGCTTCATAGATTGCTCTTCTCATTATCCGTCGTGGCAAGAATCTTATCCCGACCGAGTCGACAAGTTCGTCCCAGGCGGTTTTGGAGAGAACTTCGTCACGGCGCACATGAATGAACGAAACGTCTGCATTGGGGACGTTATCTGTGTTGGCTCAGAAGTCATCCTCCAAGTATCCCTCCCACGGCAGCCGTGCTTCAAACTCAACCATCGCTTCTCGTTGAAGAATTTCGCCCCTGAAACTTACAAGACAAGCCGCACCGGATGGTATTACCGTGTCCTCCGCGAGGGCACTGTGAATGCCGGCGATGAACTGAAGCTCGCTGAGAGAAAATGGCCAGAGTGGACGATTGAACGGGTCCAGGAGTATCTCCATCGCATAACTGACAATGACGAGATGAATGAGAAGCTGGCTGAAGTTGAGGCTCTCGGCAACGAGGCCCGCAACCAGTTTCGGAAACGCGTAGCCAAGGCTCAAAGGCGGAGACTACATAAAAAAGAGGACGACTGGGAAACCTTCAAAGTGGTTAGCCGCAAAGTTGAAACACCGAGAACCGTTTCGCTGGTGATTGAGGCTCCTCCAAAGGCTCATTCTGAGAAATACCCCATCGGAGCCCATGCAAAGCTCAAGATGGGAAATGGCCTTGTCAGAACATATTCTGTTGTGTCAAGTAGCGGAGGCGGAACTGAAGACGTCAGACGATTGGAGTTTGGTATTGCTCTTGACGACAATAGTCGAGGCGGCTCACGATATATGCATAAATCTCTCAAAGAGGGGGATGCCATCCAGGTCAGCAATGTTACGAGCGATGTCAACGGACCAGTAGGAGCGGCAAGTCACCACGTTTTCATAGCCGGAGGCATTGGCATTACCGCATTCCTGCATATGATGAACAGATACGACAATATCAATTGGAGCTTTCAACTCCACTATGCTGTACGGTCTTCCGAGGATATCCCTTTTCGAGATCGATTGGAATCATATGGAGATAGAGTGATCATATACGACAAGTCAAAAGATCAAAGGATGGACATGGGCAACATCATGAAGACTCTTCCCTGGAACAGCTTCACATATGTTTGCGGGCCGAATCGTATGATGGAAGCAGCTAAAACCACTGCCGACGAGGCCAGCATTTCGCCGCAAGAGATACATTTTGAGGCCTTTTCTGCCGACACTACTGGAGATCCTTTCCAAGTGACAATCACCAACAGAAAGAATAAAGTTATCACGGTCGGAGAAGAAGAGAGTTTATTGGAGGTCTTGAAGCGGGAATTCGACGACATTCCTTCGAGCTGCGAAGTGGGCAACTGCGGCACATGCAAAGTTTCTGTCAAAAACGGGGAGATTGTTCATCGAGGCTCTGCGCTTATGCCGGATGAAAAGGATGTTTCCATGTTGGCATGCGTGAGTCGTGGCGTGGGAAGAATTGCTATTGAAGTGTAGATGCCAGATGCGAGCAAGATGGCTATTTTCATACATGACTGTGACTTACTTATGCGATATATACTGTACCTTCATTTATCATTTATACTGCTCTAGATCTTGTCACTAACTTGTGAAGACCACTTCCAATTCATTCTGTACTACACCCATCTCATGAGCAAAGAAGTATTGGCAAGAATCACAAACGGCTCGGTGAGAGGGTTCTTAGCATAGGCTTGGCCCCTGTACATCATCTAAACGGCGAGATGGCCGAGTTGGTTATGGCGTCAGGTTAAGGCTACCTTAACAGCAATTCCTGGTGGAGCAATCCGCGTGGGTTCGAGTCCCACTCTCGTCATTTTTTTGCTGCTCTGAATACCGGTAGAGCTAGAATTTTTACCTATAGCGAACTATCTTTTTCTTTTTCTTTGTCTTCTCCTCCAACATAGCGGTAATTCTTTTTGATAGTAGTAATATTCTTTTTTTTTTTTTTTTTTTTTTTTGGCTTGCCGAGGGAGAATTCAGAGCCTGCGGCAGTGATCGATACCAGTACAGCTGAAGAGCCCGTTCATATCGATACGGATAGTGGGGCCAATTTTTTCTCAAGATCTTGGAGCATCAAGCACGAGCAAATCTTTGTTCCTACGCAAGAGACGCAGAGCTGCCATTTCCCAAATATTTCGCCAACATGGCTCCCTTAGATGCGACTGGCGACCAGTTCGCCATTCTTCCCATTCAGATGCCTCCAGTTGCTTCATTCCTCGAGACAGCCATTCACGAAGTGCGGATACGAAGAAATGCGCCCAAGATCCCAACGGCGAATGATTCCCGCAGCCTCTTCCTGAAAAACATTCCTGCAGACAGCACAGAGCCTCATTTTCGGGCAATCTTCACCGATCTTGTCGGCGCCGGACGATTCGAGACGATAATTTTCGAAGACGATAACAGAGCTGCTGTGGCAATCGATCCTGCCCGAGCGACCAAGATTGCTGGATTTGCGCGTAAACGGAAGAGAGGAGACGTCGAGGATGAAGAGAGGGCGGAGGAAGAAGCTGCGCGACTACCAGATATCTGGACACGCCAACTGCATAGAAGCAGTAGCACGGCCGTTGTGCTGCTTGCTGACGACAAAAGCGTGCAACTCGTTCTCAAGGCGATTGCGAAACTTCAAAAGACCAAGAAATATCCTGTATGGGGCCAGAGCATCTCCGGGGACGTCCAGTCATTAGGCTCACCGTGGGTCTCTGCCCATTTACGACTCTGCCGCGCCAATAAGAAAGAGATACAAAATGCCACACACGCATTCTTCAACGTGTTCAACAGAAAAGAGAAGGAAGCCGCCGAACTCAGCAAGCGCCTGCGTAACGAGCCTGATGAAGATGGCTTCGTTACTGTTACTCGTGGTGGAAAGGTCAACCCGGCGAACCAGTTCGAGGCTGAGGAGGCTAGGCGCAAGATGGTCGAAAAGGCTGATAAGAAGAAGTCTGAGTTGACGGACTTTTACCGCTTCCAGCTGCGAGAGCGACGGAAGCAAGAGCAGGCGGACCTGCTGAAACGCTTCGAAGAGGACAAGAAGAAGGTCAATGCGATGAAAGAAAAGAGGGGAAAATTCAAGCCGGAGACATGATGCAGAAGGACCTCTCTCATACGGTCAATGAAGTGAAGTAAGTTGAGAATTCTCATTTTCTTTGGGGGGCTTTTGTTTTGTACGAAATACAAGCATGATGACGCACGCGGGGCCATCGAGAGGCTAGAAGACATCTCAGGCTTCGCCTGGGCTCGATTCCGGCCGATGTCGAAAACAACCGCGTAACCAAAATCTTCTCAATTTTTCTGAGGCTTGGAAAAACCGACGAGACGCTTTTTTCATCAATTAGTGTTGTGATGAAAATGGTATTAATGCCGTGTCTAGGAATACTTGGGCTTGTCGGCTCAACGAGGGCCTTGAATATTCGAATAGGAACGTCTCTATGGAGCAGACGCACAGTCTCGACATCACCTCCCAGATGGATTGCAGCTTCATTAATATTGCTCGTTCACCAACTCTACCGACTTCGTTGCAGCGAGTCATTAGAAAGCTATTTCGCAAGTTGAACGATACATACTACTGAAGCCGCTAGAAGATTTGACAATGAGGATATCGTGCCACGGGAATGTGGTCATATAATGATACCACCACTGTATATAAATATCAGGAGCATATATAATCTCAGCAAATATGAATTCAGTTACTTATGAGTACTCATCTACGTGCCCATGATGTCTGTGCCTTGTTAAAAAGTGATGGATGCAGCCATAACCCTTACCATGTGCAAAAAGGCGTACTTGTTTTATCAAGCCAATATTTTCCCCAAAATCATTGGAGAACGCTATTCTTGTAAATGACCATGGTTTTATCGCGTAGATGCGTGTAGTTTGTTTGGATGTATCTATGCTTAGTCATGCAAAGCTTATCAGGCGTTGTTTACTTCCTCCACACGGCAACCAAAACCTTGCGGTCGCATAGGGCCAATACAGAGCTCAGTCTGCCTGCAATCGAACGCTCGAGTTTGTGTTGAGGCATGGTAACAGGAGACTGACTGATTGCCTGATTTATCTTGCCATCTCGTACCTTGGCCGCTGCATCCAGTCAACATGATTGATGCGGAGAATCTGTGGACAGCTTCGCAGTACATCAACAACCAGCTGCTGTCAAGAGGATTGCTCCGCGATGGCCGCGACATCGATTTCAACGGCCTCGGGGAAGAGGAATACAGCACTGCAGAGACTGCAAGCCGCATCATCAGCATCTTGAATGACCTCATTATCCGACGAGATGTACGTTTCTGAGACACCATCACCAGGCCCAACAGAATGAGCCCCTCAAGCTAATACACCACCAGCGAGATGCGGAACAACGCGAATCCCTCTCGGTAGCGCTGCGCAGTCTTCGAGCGGAGAACTTGAAATACACAAGCGATATTGCGCGACTATCAGACAAGGCTGCCGAGGCCCAGCGCAGAAGCGACATCGCCACGGCATCCGAAGCTTCGCTCAAGACCCAGCTCAAGTCCGCAGAGTCGACCGTGCGAGGACTCAAAGATGAGCTGGCCCGCACAAAAGGATTAGTGGCGCAGGTACGAACCGCATGTGCAACCGAAGTCCGGAGGCGTGATCGACAAATCGAAAGCCTCAAGAAACAGGTCGGCGAGGCGGGTCGTGCGCGAGGAACAAGAACCAGCTCTGGAGTCGTGTCGATTACCGTGACGGGTGATGCGGGCAGTGAAAGCAGGAGATCGCTCACGCGCGGAGGAAACATGGAAGACGAAGATTATTCTTTGCGCAGCGAGACGAATTCTTTCCTTGCTAGCCTGGCGCAGAACTTGAGCGAAGAAAACGAGACTCTCTTGAATGTCGTGCGGCAGGCAAAAGATCGGCTGTGCGAGATGAGTGGATGGAATGGCCAAGTCAAGGAGGAATCTGAGGTTGTAAAGCCGCAAGGCTGGCAGGAGATGGCATCGGAGCTTGGCGCTGTGATGGAACACCTGAGAACAATCTTGACGAACCCATCCTTTGTGCCAATTGAAGAGGTCATGGTGCGAGAGGAAGAAATCGATCGTCTTAAAGCTGGCTGGATCAAGATGGAGAGCCGATGGGAAGATGCTGTTCATCTAATGGATGGATGGCGGAAGAGAATGGCTAAAACTGGTAAACCTATTGGGGAGGAAGATCTCAAGATGGGATTGCATTTGAGCCCGGTCCGCGTCTCCAATGTCGAGGAAACAAGAACCGGACGAGAACCTGGCCTACCAGTCGTAGCCGAAGAAAGCGAAGAAGAGGAGGAAGATGACGAGTTGAAGCAATCGCCTTGTCCCCCCAAAGGATCGTACCAGGTCATGGCTGATGTCGCAGAGGAAGACGAAGAAGAAGAAGACGATCTCGAAGAGGACATCTATGGTTATAGTAATGATGAATCAGGTGGCGGCCTTGATAACAACGATGAAGGTGATGTCGGTAACGAAGGTAACGACGACGTCGACGACGTTATGGAAATTGATGAAGAACCAAACAACCATGCCCCGGGAGCAGAAGAAGCTTCGAGGGCGGCCGATGATACAGAGTCAGATCAACCTCCCATACCGCCTCCTCACTTGGTCCCGCTTCAGCATTCTTCTTCAGCGGGCAACCGCGGTCCTCTGCAAAGTAGACATCGGCAAAAGCCCAGTGGCTCTATCATGCAGCAGACAACTGCATTCAACGGCGCCGAAGCCCCTAAAGTTACATCGAATCGAGTTGTAAAGCCACTAGGGACTTCCCAGAGGCAGCGGCTTGATGGCGCAAAGACAACCAGACCCGAAGAGCCGCCGCTTGTTGCATCGACGTCATCTCTAGATGAAGCTCTACTGTCAAACAACCGAGTAGAAGAACATCCGGCCTCTCGAAGCGGGCCTGCGGTCGGTGCCAGCTCCAACCCAGGAGGCATACGATCCAACCCACGCCGCATGCCCGTCCGTCTAGCACCAACACAGGCAAACAGAGTCTCACGGCCACAACTTGGCAGCTCACCATCCAAAGCTGCCATTGCCGCCAAGCTCGCCGCCTCGGAAAAGCAAGCTGATGCTGCGCGCGCAAAACTCCAAGCGCTGCGAGCTGCCAAGACTGCCCAAATACCTGCAGTGGCCTCTGCCACGGAGCTGTCGAGACCTTCGGCGGCGGCAAGAATAAACGCTTCGGTGGCCGGTCGGCCCAGGAGTGCCAGTCCGATAAAGCGAGAGGTTGCACAGCAAGAAGTGCAAAAACCCGAGAAACGCAAGAGGGATGTTCGGGTGGCCAAAGTCTCATCGAGACGGAGGAGCACGCTTAGTCCTTTTGAACTACAGGGTTTGATATCTGGCAATGTTGAATGAGCATGTGGTAGACATGGACGCGGGCGTTGAACAAGATTGGAGGATGGCATGGCTTTGGGATTTATGAATACTGCAACTATGACGGCTTTTATTTGGATAACACTTGTTCATACTGGTGTCTTGGAGCGGAGGAGCATTTTTTTTTTGCTTGGCGTTTGGGGGGGGGGTTTCAAGATATTGCTATTTACTCACGATGGGATATATCATGAAGACTGATTGATTATTATGATACTTTGCTAGTCAAATGAATATGAATATGACCTTCATTATCTGTGCTAATTACCGCCTTCTTGAAATTTACCTCCCAACAATAAGAAAAAAAAAGTAAGTCGAATTCAACTTTGAAGCTGCACTGACTGCTGTTACTTGCCCTTCTCAAACTTGCCCAAGACCCTTAAGCACCGAAACCACCGCTTCCCCTTCCGGAGAGCCAGGGAACGCATTAATGAGCGAGATTCCATATTCCAGAATGCCCATCGCATCGGTCAGAACCACAACTCCTTCATCCAAACGTGTCAAAACTGGTATATATTTCTCGCTCCAGTCGGCGTCGCGGAAACAGGCATCTTCAGGGGCAGCACCATCAATAGCAATGATGCAGAGCTCAGAGGTCTCTGGCGCAATGTCCATGCAGGAGCTCTGCTGCCAGAGATGTTCCATTAGGAATACGGATGATGCCTCTGGGATGTTTGGGCACGAGCTGATGGGCGCAAGATGAGAAGCGGTCCACAGCGTCAAGATTGCTCTCTGTACGGCTGTTGGCCACCACCAAGGGCGTGCTGCGTCTATGCCCACGGCACGTAAGTGTCGTAATGCCTGGCCGCAGTGAAAAATCGCGTCTTGGCGGTTGCGGAAGCATTCCTGGCTTTGGAGAAAGTGCTGCCAGCAGCCAATGTCGAGGGTCCCGGTCCCTGGGTCGGTGAGTTGCTCGATGCCCACTAAATTGGCTGCTAAGTTGAGGCATATGAAATGATAAAGGATCAGGCCAAGCCTAATATCATTTGCACATGTATCCTCCTCGTCATGATGTTCTGTGGCAAGCATATACCACGATTGTAAAAGCCTCTCCGTTTCTAGCACGCTGGAGGCAGCGATCCCCCCTAATGCTGCAGAGGAGGTGCCCTTTGCACACGAAAGTAGGCCTCGAGAGTGATACATCAAAGCTTGCAGCGGGTGAAGGAGAAGCTGAAGATGCCGTGGAGGCACTCTCTCCGACGGCGTGCCATGGATAAAGTCTTGGAACAATTGCTTCAATGTTTGACGGAACTCAAAGCTTGGTGGCTCCTCTGGGTTGATGGTATCTGAGCATGTCCCGCTGATCAAATATGAACAAGTATCTTGAATGATTGTTCTCGAATACCACGGAAATTTAGGATCGGGGAGAGGCCGTGCCACATCGGAAAGCGAAAGTGTCTGCTCGACATCGTGGAACAAGCTTAGTTCTTGATCTAATTTGACCCAATTATAAGCTAATCTGTATAAAAAAAGGTTAGAAAAAGACGTTACGAAGCTGTATCCAGAAGAGACATGCCTCTCATTACTTGGATGTTGACTATCCAGATCCAACTGCGGATGAAGTGGTATTGATTCATCTACATTCATGTTCTGCTTGAGGCCGTCAAATAGTCTTTTTCGCTTCAGCCTTCTTATCCAAATTCTTGCCAAATGTAAACCTGGGACTTCTGATGAGTACGGTGGGTTAACGGTACTGCTGGCATCGAGCAAGGCATCGCAAAAGCCGCCTTGAAAGCCGGCTGTGTTTTTGCCAACGTGTTGTAGAATGTCGGTAAAGCCTCCATAAATCTTTGGCTCTTTGAAGGAGTGCATGTCCGGGAATGGAGTTGGCTTGTTAGAGCTGCTATCTGTATTCTCTAGACAGCATCGAAAGCCGTTGTGTAGGCCTATCGACGCGTCGTCGATGAGCTCCATCTTTGTAGAGAACTCTGAAAATCCGACATGTGTAGGTGAGTTCTGTCCATGTTCGAAGGCGTTTACATCTGAGTAGGATGAACTGCCCAAAGATGTAGCGGTGGCAGAGTAACCGGACAAGGGCGAAATAGGGTTGACAAAGGCGTTTTGGAAATAGTCGTCATACTGATTGGGACCTCCATGGAGGTGCTGTATCGGACTTTGGAGGAGAATAGTCTCAGAGCTATTTTCAACGGTCGATGTGAAGAGGGTATTTGTTGACAAAGACGACGCTGCTTGTGCTGCCGTTCGCTGCGCAACTTTGGATGCTCGGCGGGCGTATCGTGTGATGCAGTGGAGATTCTTTTCGAGACATCTCGAGCATGGGAACTTTTTATCGCAGCCAGTTTTGGCGCTCGCGCAGTTTTGACAAGCGATGAGCGATCGTCCAGATATACAAGAGTGACTAAAAGGCCCAGACGGTGGCTCGACGTGGCCTTTTGATCTGTGAAGCTTCATTATATAGTTGGTTTGGTATAAGGCCGGCAGAATGGAAGATGGCAGCAGTAGCCCGTCGAAAATAGCTTCTAGTTGGTCTATAGTAGCGCTGACGGCAGCGATGATGTGTATAATACTAGGTAGCAAATGTCTTGCAAGTCTTGCTGATTTCTCTCTCTCTATTAGGTGAGTAGGGCACGATGAAATGCGCATGTAGAATGAAGGATTCTGATACCTGCTTACGAAGCCAGGATGACGATATCAGGAAACCCAACTGTCCGAGGTGTTTGCTGGCTTAGATTGGCGATATCACCCAAGCGACTCGCCAGGAACACTGATAGTAGCCAAGAGTCTTGTTAAACCGATTAAAGAAGGTGCCGCGAGGAAACTGCCGCTGTAAGCAGCTATTAGATAAAGGAGGATGCTTTTTGTGGACAACGAGCTTTACTTGTGTTGCGCATGCGTCCTTACCATAGGTGCGCTACTCATCCTGTGAAAAAAGTTTGATAATTGACTAGAGAAGATTCGGTAAAAGCATCATGTCAACGTGAAACCGCAGTAAAGGACGTCTTTTGCAATAGAAGGTGGAATGAATTGGCATAATCAAAGAGCGTGTTCCGAAACTATTGGAAGACTGCTGGATCACGAAAGTCTGAACATTCCGTTGCCTTGTTTTTTATAAAAGACAAAGTAACCATCGGCTAAAAATGCAATAATAAAAACAGTCGAGCTTATAAGCAGCCGCAGATGTTGCGTCTCTGCCAAATCAGGATGAGACTCGTTGGCTACAAGAATTCCAAGGTCGATCAGACTTGCCAAGAGTATCGCCCCCCTGAGGCCCAAGGAAGGAGTGTTCAAGGTGTTTGCAAATTGAATAATCATTGGTACTGGTGGCGAGGCTTTGACTTGGTGCATATTAGCTGCGTCATTACCATTGCTCATTGCGTTGCTCGCTTTGTAAGGGGTAAAGCCTAGGAAGTACCGTTCAGTGTTCTTTTGCTTGAACAGTTGGTCGAGATGAGATACAGCGACAAGTCTCCACTTGGCTTTGAACACACTCTTTAGAATCTCACATCCAGGTATCATCTTGTTCAAAAGTGCAGGATTGCATGTGAAACAAGCCGGAGAGAGGAAATGAAACGAGGGTTGGTTTTCTGCTGATACTGGCAGCCTTTCTTCTGGAACGGGGTCCTCCATGATTGACCGCCAATATGGGACAGCGAATAGCTCATGGGATGTGTTGAAGCGAGAATGAAGTCGGATTCTCTTTCATTAGCCATTTCGAATGATGCTAACTTCCATTACATATCGCCTTGTTTTTGGCCAGCTCGTTTTCGACATGTCCTGTTTGGTGATGATCTGATGGGAGCCAAATATTCTTCATGATGATATTGAACACCATTTGGCTTGTGCGAAATATGTTACATCTGCTATTGTGAAGAGGGTGTCCTCATATGCAAGCCACACAGCTAGGTTTGATCTTTTGAGAGCCCTCGCTTTGCTAATGCTGCAGTCCCAAGCGCAATACACGAGGTGGTTGCTTTAGCCTTCAACGACTGTCTCACATATATATCCCGTATAGTCGAGTGGCTACCGTTGTGAAACTGTGTAACGGTATGTTATACGTGTTCTGGCTGACGTGTGGTGCGAAATTGGAGCTGAGTATATAAGACCACGCGGATCGTTGACCTAGCGGCTGGCTAGTCCCTGGTGTAGCATCTTGGTCGAGTGTCCTGCGGCTCGCGATTCGCCTGGCTTTGGAAGCGGTGGGCGCAGTGATGAGCCAGCCGAGTTTTGAGCTGCGTGCTCAAACGTGGAGGCGTTGGTCTTGTTGTTGCACAATCCATGCAACGAAGTTTGGGCTTTGATAGATGGTCATGATCGAGACAGTCGAGAATGACGGGCGATGTGTTGCTTCAACTCGAATGTTAAGCTCAGCTTGGTCATGAATGGCTTCGTCATGGAAAGCTCAAGCACAAATAAATTCCTCATGTTTGAAAACATGACTGAGGCGGTTCATCATAGGCTGATCCCATGATGGAACTGGGCGCCACAAGCATCTGTAAGTCGTGTGACGTACAGGTCGAGATGGAACGGATGAGCTATCCAAAGATCCGAGCCCTCGCGCGGTTTCACAAGGGAAAATAACATAGGATCGTTGAAGGTTAGCACAGAGAGAAATGCTGAAGATGGAAGATGCATTACATGGTTTTTGAGTTATCCATGTTATACTAGAAGCAGGAGAGGCAGACTCGCAGATGATTGGACTCTGCGCCTCAGTTAGAGGCTGTCGGTGGTGGAAAATGGGCCATGAGGCATGGAATTATTTATCGTCAAGTTTTGCAAAGTCTGCGAGAGATGTAGGCAGATATGAAAGAGACGAAGTTTTCTATTTCCTTGTTAAGATGACGACAAGCACGTGGTGATTCAAAATTACTCGATCGGAAAGTGCAGCCGAGCACGTAGAACCCCCACTGGTATCTCCTAGGCGTTACAATCAATGCTAATCTACTAGCACTAGGCATATAAGCTTCAATCTGCCATGGCCACGTATAGTTATTTTTTATAGAGCAAACATGTCTGTTTTGCATCTCAATGAATATCCAATTCCAGGCCCTATCTATATTAGGCGATGCTGGTAATAAAACTGTAATAACGCGAAAAGACGGAGGGTACATGTAACCTTGGCAGCAGCAGCTGACAAGCGGGCAGCTCCAAAATGCTCCCAAATGCCCCAAAATGCCCCAGAATGCGACGCTGATGCGATAAGCTCACAGCTGACCTGGCCGCCCGCCTAGCCACATCCGGCCTCCGTCGGTCTCTCACAGCCTCACTCCTGAACACCAACCACCAACAAACCTCCCCGCAGGACCAAGAAGCGCAGCCTCGTTGCATCATGAAGCCCGTCATTGCCGTGCCGGCGGTTGCGGCCCTTGTGTACAGGGCCTGGAGCAAGAAGTCGCTGACGCCAGCAGGCATCGCTGCCGCCACGGCCACCGCTATTGCGCATGCCTACCACCCGTGGAATCTTCCATTTGTGCTTCTGGTCGTCTTCTTTTTGGCGGGCACGCGAGTCACACACGTGAGTTGAAGAACATGACCATCTATCGCTACAGCTATATATATATATGTATATATATAAAAGGAAAAGAAACAGAGGCTAACGATGGCATCAGGTCAAGGAAAACGTCAAGGCCACGCTCACGCTGAGTGCAAAGGGAGCCTCCGGCGGCGAAGGCCCTCGTACGCATGTTCAAGGTATGTTGGCGGCTGTTGCTTACGGCTGAAGCTCTAGCTGTCCAAACAAAAGCTGACTCCATCAAGTCTTTGCCAATTCGCTCGTGGCATCCATCTTGTCTGTTCTCCATGCCAACCAGCTCTACGCTCGAGCTGCTGCCCTCAAAAGCCCAGGTGGCCCGGAACCCAGCGGATCAATGTGCTTCTCATGGGGAGGCGATCTCTTTGTCATCGGCATCATCGCAAACTATGCTGCGGTTGCGGCCGACACGTTCAGTTCGGAGCTGGGCATCCTGTCCAAGAGTGAACCCCGCCTCATCACATCCCTTACGCTGCGAAAGGTGCCCCGCGGCACAAACGGCGGTGTGACGCTGTTGGGTTTAGGAGCTGGGCTGTTGGGATCCATCGTCATCGTTACGGCTTCCATGCTATTCCTACCAATGTGCAACGAAGAATCTGCTGCCTGGACTCGTGGAGGTGGGATTCCTTGGACGACGGAAAATAGACGGCTACTCATGGGCTTTTTGGTCTTGTGGGGCCTTCTTGGTAGCGTCTTGGACAGCTATCTGGGTGCCATATTTCAGCGCTCAGTCAAGGATGTGCGTTCTGGAAAGATTGTCGAAGGTGATGGCGGCATTCGCGTCCTGGTCTCCGGCGAGGCCGATGGCTCAGATAAGCGCGCCGATATCAAAGCCTCTTTACTGCACGGCGAGGGCAGCAAAGCTACAGAAAAGGCAGGTTCGGCAGCTGTTGATGAGTCTGATGAGTTTGTCGACAAATTCGATCCCAAGAACAAGCACAGAAAGCCTAGCTTTGGGGATGAGAAGCCTTCTCGCATAGTTGAAAATGGCTGGGATCTGCTTGACAACAACGACGTCAATTTTCTCATGGCTGTCACTATGAGCATGAGTGCGATGGGGGCCGCGAGTTGGTACTGGGGAATTCCCTGGCAAAGTATGCTGACTCCTTGAGATGGAGATGTTGGAGACATTGCCAGCAGATAAAAAAGGAGACGAAAGGAATGAGCTCTATATGAAGGCAGCCAACATAGTGCTGACGATTAAACAATTGTGCAATATATTGGTGTATGGGCCGATGGGCAAATGGTGAACTACAGACGTCAGAACCAAGAGATTGAGTGTAATAACTTGCAGCTTTTAGCTGTGGTGACAAGTTACAATCCGACCCGTAGTCTAGGCAGAGAATATGGCATCTTCATCGGCCTCACATACACTTTTAGAACTCACGCTGATTTAGCTGCTTGAATTCGTGTACCAGAATCATGACCACAATGATGCAAATGAAGCCACGAGATCTCTTTTGCCATATGAATTGTACCATCACTAGACATTATGAATACTCAAGAAATATCACCTCCTTGCTTTCAAGAGCAACAAACGGAATGTGAATGATGTGTAGGATGACATTTGACAGCTCCTATGCTCATATACAGCTTGCAAGAACCGGCAAGATGACCATATTCCCGTTTGGCATACAAACTCTCCAGCTTCGAAAACGAACCTCCAAAGCAAACGCTTCTCCTTTCCATCAGCTCTCTTACAACTCATCTCAAACAAACATTTCCTCAAAAAGCGACAATGTGTACCGATACCAGCTGCATGGCCCAACCACTCATTTTAATCCTTCGTCGAAATCACTTGCGCCCAGCCCTTCACGTCAATCTGCCAGCTGGCGAGGCGCTCTAGATGCACCCGCCGAACCCCCAACATGCATTGCCTTGAATTCGTTTGCACTTTTTGGATGAATTTGGAATAGATAAGAGAAGAAAATTTTTATGCCACTTTTTTTTCCCCTTCTGCCAACACTCTTTTGCTTCCATCTCAACCCCCTTTTCTTTCTTTTTTTTTTTTCCTTTTCTTCTATCTCTTCTTGAGCTCAAGCAAATCTGTCAAGGGAAACATCTCCGTCGACAAGCAGACTCTCATTTTTGGTCCAAAAAAGAAAAGAAAAAAGTCAAAAAAAGCTCCTAATTTTTTTTTTTTTGTTAATTCTTGGATCAGAACAATGCCTCCTTCTCTCGCCGTCTCAATGGAAGACGCTCAATTTGCTCGCGACATCGCATCGGGAGTCTACACCATCGACCTCCCGTCCGCCCAGGCAGCTATCCCTGGCGGTCTTGAGTCTCCAGCTACTTCTTTTGCCGGCAGTGAAGAGACCAAGGTTGTTGAGGCGCCCATTGTTGCCGACGGTGGCAGTAGCAGCAACATTCCAGATGGCGGTTTCCGAGCTTGGCTTGTCGTGGTGGGTGGATTCTTGGACTTTGCTATTGCTTTTGGTAAGTTTGCTACTGATCTTTTCTCTCTCTCTCTCAATTGCACATTGGGGGCTAATATCCATTACATAGGACTTGTAAACTCTTTTGGCACTTTTCAGGCTCGCTACGAAACTCAATGGACTTGGCTTTCCACATCCACAATCACTTGGATTGGCAGCGTTCAGGTATGCATCAACAACAAGAAAACGATTGCGATTGGGATATACTAACTTGTTGCCATTCTCCGCAAATAGCTCTTCATTCTCTTCCTCGGGGGTGCCGTCGTCGGCCCCATCTTTGACAAGTACGGTTCTCGAGCTCTCATGTTTTCCGGCACCGCAGTGTGTCTCCTCTCTTTCATTTGCTCTAGCTTTGCTACTCGCTACTATCAATATCTGCTATCTCAAGGCATTCTTCTCGGTATCGGCAACGCTTTGCTGTGAGTTTTTCTTCTCCTCCTTCTTCTACTTGATGGCAACATCAATAGAGTCAAACAGACTACAAACCTTTGCTAACCTCTTCTTTCCACCTACACAGTTTCTATCCTGCAACCGGAGCCATCTCCGAATGGTTCAACCACAAAAGAGGCCTCGCCCTCGGCATCGCCCTCTCAGGCTCCTCCGTCGGCGGCATCTTCTGGCCCCTCATCATCAACAAGCTCTTCGCCGTCCTATCCGCCCCCTGGGTCCACCGGATCATCGCCCTCATCTCCGTCCCCATCCTCCTCATATCTTGCTTCCTCGTCAGGGAGCGCACCGCCGCCGCCGGCCAGGACACCGAGGGCCACCACACAAAATCCTCCTCCGAGGGCAGCGTCCGCCACGCCGTCTTTGAGTGGCGCTTCTTCGCCCTCTGCCTGTCCCTCTTCTTCATCTACGGCGGCATGCTCATTCCCTTTTACTTCATTCCCCTGTTTGCCATCCAGCACGGCGTGGGGTCCACCATGGCCAACAGCCTCCTCGCCATTGGATACGCCGGTTCTTTCGTCGGCCGTGTGGGGAGCGGCTGGATCGCGGACCGCTTCGGCCGGTGAGTTTCCCCACTTTGCTCCCGGGACGGGGGACGACAGCCGCTCTTAATCTTTTTGTATGTGATTCGCTAACCGAGAAACCTCACGTCAGATTTAATGTTTTATTTGTAATGGGCGTCTTGACAGCCGGAATCACCTTTTGCTGGGCAGCCATGACGACTCTGGGCTCGATGATTGCCTTCACCCTCTTATTCGGACTCTTCTCCGGGGGCCTCATCCCTCTCGGATCCGCCTGCGTCGCGCAAACCACTCCCGACATGGGCCACATCGGCCTCCGAATTGGTTTCATGATGGCTTTTGCTTCCTTCAGCGCCTTATCCGGCGGACCGGCCAGCGGCGCCATAAAGGACGCGACCACCACCTGGCTCTCCGTCCAAACTTTCTCTGCATCCCTTACTCTCTTGGGAGCGCTGATGGTCTTTGGACTGCGCCTTTGGCTGCAGCCTTTACGAAAGGGAAGTGTGTTCTGATTTTGATTGATTGGCTGAAACGCTATACTCGAGTCTGTCAGACCTGCATGCAACATTTCTTTTTGGCCATAATCGACTCTTAATCTTTGAGTATATGAGATGACTACATGGTACAAGCGTTAGACTGCATAGAATTCGGCGCACTAATTTTATTTTCCGTTATACGTGTATACTGGACAGAAAATGGCGATAGAATCAAGGGGCTGGACTCGGTATATAAGACGAGAAAGATACAGGACGAAAATGATTCCAAGTTAAATAGATGACACTCATTACTAGTCATGTGAACTATCACTTTTGACAATTATTTTTTATTAACATGATGTCGCTACTGTTAGACCCAAGGTCGTGTGGAAACACAAAATATAGAATGATTGCAAGCTCATATAGGTACTATACAGTCTTTAGACAAGCCACACATGAAAGCCTAGCCCGTCTCATCTCGCCAAACTTGTCACCACCAAACAAACAAGCAGACAGTAGTATAAGAAGACTTTAAGATAAAGTCAAAAAGGTATTGAAAATTCCAATTCTAACAAGTAATCCGCTCCGTATTCCAAAGTCGAAAACAGAAAAGAAGAGAAGAGATTTTGAGAACAAAAAAGAAGAGAAAAAAAGCTCCTAACAAGCACGGTTCCCAGTTGCTGCATGCTAGAACTAACAAAGAGGCAAAGAAGAAAGAATAGCGATAACCACGTGAGTCAACTATGTAGTAGGTATGGTGCCTGGCTACTTCTTTCTACCCTTTGCCCCTCTTGGAGGGGGTGAGTAGTCTTGTATGAAATGTGCGTCCTCCAAGCATTCGGTAACAACCGGGTTGGTAAAGACGTGATGCTGGAGCCCAGCCTTGAAAATGACTCTCATGAGGTTTGTTCTGAAATAGAGAGACCAAGTGTCGATCTTGGCAACGTGGTTACCAAGCCTCAGCTTGCACCGATAACCGTACTCTGCCTGACCATCATCGGTGCGTTGCGCGACAGGGACATGTTCGCCCTTTTCGGGAACGTATATAGCAGTAGAATAGAAAGGGCCAACGCCCCTCTCGAGAGAAGTTACCACGCTAAGCAGGTTCTCTCGTAAGCTCCGGCGGTGCTTTCTCGACACTGATTTAGCACTCAGTTTAGCCAGTTCGCTCAGACGACCGGCTAGTCTTTGCGGATCGTACTGGAGCTGAAATGGCTCGCCTGTCTCTTCAACGTGATGCCGTGATGCCTCAAAGACAAGGGCAATGCAGCCACCAGCATTGGACAGGATATCAACGTCATCGCTGTCCAGCTGATCTACAAACGCATCCATGGCTGTATCGGCATAGTCAGAAAAGTCAGCCACATGGCCGGCAACGAAACACCAGCCTTGAAGAGCGGCTGCAACAATCTCGACATTGTCATGGGCCTCGATTGACTCTCCATCGGTTCGCACAATCTCAACAAAAAACTCCATCACCTCCAGGGCGGCCTCTTCTAGGCCACCACCGTATAAGACTGTCATACAGAGCGCGTAGATTGCATAGATGCGGCAGTCATCGTCGTCGTCATCCATCATTACTTGCTTGAGTATCCTCTGCGCTCCATCAAAGATCTCTAGAGATCCGACCGTTCCGACCGTGAGAGCAAAAGCATGTAGACTCAAGAGGCGTTCCTTGGCTGTGGCCGCACGATTTGAGTCGTGAAGGAAAAGTTCTGCCAGCTCATTTGCAGCATCGTCTAGCCAAAGATGAGTTTCGGCGGTATAATGGTTGCGAACTGCCTTGATGTAGGCATTCAGGAAATATTCTCGCATCTCGCTGTTATTGCGTTTTCGATCTCGGAGGCCGTCAATAAGAGCTCTTGTATCGAAAACTGGAGCATGCGGCTCGTCGCCATTTTCGTCGACAGACTCGCCGGAGTAGACGCTTGATGCCATGTCGTCTAATTCAAAATCGCCGTCATCATCGCTGACGTCGGAAGTGACGCGGCTGTGCGCTGCGGAATGGGTGGGCGACGTCAATAGCGATGGAAGAGGAGAGCTTCGCGGCGTTGCGCTTCCTGATGCACGGCCGGATTTAATGGCCTTTTTGGAGACGGTCTTTCCATTGCCCTTGAGGGCCTTGACTCGAGCGTGGTTCATCATCTTGAGAACTCGCTGTAGTACTGTATGATAAGTAGATGAAGTAAAGAGAGAGACTAGTTTTGCTGGACTGTCGGAAATTTGGCTGTGCAAATTTTGAGTTTGAGGATGGAATTGATGAGGCTGCGCCGAATCTTCTAATCGATGGGAATGGAGTAGGGAGAAAGGATAGAATCCAACGTCCCACTGTTCCACTTCTGTAGCCCTTGGTGACCAGCCTTTTGCTCTCCCCTGCGCTTCGGTGGGATTAGTGAAAGCACAGGCGGCGTCACGTCAGTTTTCGCTTGCTTCTGTCGGATCGCAGGTTGCTTGCGAGTGCTTCGGATGCTAGTCTGGTGAGGGTATCGAGAAGTAGACCGTCCATGGGAATCCTGGGCAAGCGTCGAGATGAGATGCAGAGCAAGTTGGAGGCAGAACAGCGAGAGCAAGGCGTAAATACGAGGCGTGAAACGATGTCAAGGACGAGAATAGCGCAGGTGAGGCGAAGGCGAGGGAGAGAAACAGGGAAGATTTAAGAACGGAGCTGAGTGGCTCGGTGGCGTTAGGTTTGTGCGTTGCGCCTGCCCGGCATGACCGTCCCGCGAGAGCTCCATGTCGCCGCTACCTGCAATGGGCGTGAGATGCTGCGCGCTAGGCTGGTCGGGGCATGTAGCCGGTACATGCTTAGGGCAATGACCAGATGCCCTCGATCGGCAGACATGTGAGAGCTGCAGGAGCTGGACAGAGTGGGACGAGAGATGGGCCTCCCTGGGTGGTGTATTAGCAATTACAGGCAACATGTATGACTCTACTGGAGCGCTTCATCTCCGGATATACAATGCGGACTCGGGGGCCTTCAACAGGTACCAGGAGCTACAAACAATATACTTTCCGGGAAAAGGGAAAAATTGTTTGTTCGATGCCCATTTTCCCTTTTGGCTCTGCTCTCTACGCGCTCTTTGGGCTCGCTTCGGCCTCAATGTGCGATAATGCAAACAATGGCAAACACAGTGACGACAAATTGATGGTATGGAGGGAATCTGTACCTCTGTGCACGTCCCGCGGGCATCTCGAGCTACTCCGCAAAAGACGCAACATCCCTGCTGGTCATGCGTCATATGCTGTAGCCACTTTACGCGCCAGGACGGGCTTCAACAAAGCCGGTTTCTCAGTGCCAACTCCATGATGGGTACGAGCTGACTTGACTGTGATGACTTGGCTGCGTACGTTTAATTTGCTGCATCGCTTGCTTCGGTGAACGCTCCAACAAGAGTCCTTCTTCGCCTGCTTTGGCTTACACCACACACCCACGGACACTTCCACGTGCTGCCACGCTGATTTGTGACGAGGCCGATTAGAGCTTGAAGCTACACCAAAGATACATGCGCTAGGCGTGATGCAAGGGTGGTGGGGCATGTCTCGCGACTTTGGGCTTCGGGTCAGCAGAGCTGGTGTCGAATATTGAATGCTTTATTCATGAACGGGCAGATGGCGAGGGATTTTCCAGTTGCACAAGAGCCGCAGAGCCTGCGGCGGCGAGTTTGCTCCGCATAGAAGAGGTACATGTGCTCTACATATTAACTCGCATCACTACCTACCGTAGCCTGTGAAGAATGATGCTCGCCATTGAATTTAGCCGGCAAACAGCGCTGTACGGCCTGGGGGCCGTCGCAGCAGACAGACCCTGGCAAACAACTCACCTAGTCAGGTGCTCGTACGGACAGACAATATAAATATAGACAGAGCCAGTAGTGCTGTGGACCGCGGACCCTAGCCGAGGACCCTTGTTGGATTAGGACCTCCCGAATATCGATGCAGAGCCATGACAATAGGTCATCGAGCTTGGCTTAGGACCTTTTTGCTAGAGCCCCAATACATCATTTCACAGCTCTTGTACTTGCGCTGTTGGTGGTGCTGGGCGCAACGCCACTCGTCCACCTGGCAAGTCGCCTGCCGGGTCTGCAGGCTGCTTCGACAAATCCTACTTTAGGCTATCATGCAGCTCTTCAACAGCTCCATCTGTGCCGTCTGTAATGCTGCATTGCGGTTCGTGCTCATTTTATATTGGTGCCCTCTGCTCTGCTCTGCGCTGCGCTTCGGTGACGGCGGCTACGTCGCAAATACTCGTCAACGTGCAAATGTACGACGGCAGTGACATACTCGCGCCCCACTCAAGCTCCGATAAGCCCCGCGGTGGGCTTATCGCTGCCCGCTTCTGCCTGGGGCTGCCTAGGCTGCCTGCCGCTCGACCACTCAGGCGCTGAAACACCACTGCTGCCAGGCGCTATGCAGCTGCTCCCGTCCCCTGTTATGGGCTATGGGCTATGGGCACTGGTAGCGGCCGCGGCGGACCTGGTGTCAGAACCACAGGTACCTTACATGTATGCTGCATCGGCCGGCCTGGTACTGCTTATGTCTCCCTGGGACGCTGCAGAGCGTCAGACGGACGAGCAGACAAACCGCTCCCTGAATTCCCCTCGACTCAGCGCCCAAACAGCCTCCAAGCCCGCTGTCCGGCCGCTGCCGATACAACGGGTCGAGGTACGCACAGCAAGACAGCCTGTACCTGCTGGGTACCTGCTCCGGGCTGCCCTTGGACCTTTGGCACCATCCGCTGCACCCAGCAGAGCATTAAACTCCCGTAGTGAGGACTCGAGCCCCACCTCATCCTTCACTTGAAGCCTCGACTGCCTCCCCTCCTGTCCCAATAACTTCACTCAGCCACCCACGTCCTATTTCCCGTCTCCTCTTCTCCTTTATCTTGTGCCATCGCCTTCTTCTTTTCCGCTGGTTGGAACCTTTAGTGCTTGCTTCTTCTTTCTTCTCCGCCTGGTTGGATGTGTCCATCTGCCAAAGGGAGCAGAAGCAGACCGGAAATCACCATTTGTACGGATATCAACAGCTTGGGCCAGCTCAGGAAGCCAACATCCAGATTGATCGAGAATCGTGACCACATCGCATCTATCCCTTGACTCGGATCGGATTCGCCCACATCAGCATACATCGCAGAAGCATACGCCAATCTAAACTTGGACCACCATGGCACAATCAGTCTATCGTGACGAAGGTACGTCACATTCCTCCTTGGATGCGCCGCAGCGCTCCATCGTTTCAAAGTCTGACTTGAATGCAGCTCTGGTTCGCTTAACGGTTGTTAACCCAAGCCCTGATTTTGCGTTTCCAACACGCAACCTGTTGCTCAGAAAGTCAAATACTACAATCCCGCTGGGGCGCATGAGTAAAAAGAACGGCGTGTACGCTGCCCGAGAGGATAATGGCTGGATCGACTCTGCCGTCATGTCCAGAGATCATGCCAAGCTCATCTTCGATCCGCAGTCCCATGTAGGCTCCTTTCTCTTGCTCTTTTTAGACTGCGAATCTGTTCCCGGCTAATTCATATGCAGAGCGTCTTCATCAAGGATATCGGCTCTCTCCACGGCACATTCTTCAACAATACCCGTTTGAAAAAGCACCAAGCTCAAGTGATTAAGGATGGGGATCTCATTCAGTTTGGCATTCCCATAGATCGGGGATCGGAAACCAACCCAGCCTGCATCATGCGAACCGGAATTCAGTTTGGCTCACTTAGGTATGTAACCAGCCTATCATCATGTTTTCGCTCTCTTCAACGACCTCTTCTAATATGCCAGTAGCTCCGTTCAGGGCCCAACCGTTTTCCGAGTACCAGACGATAGCGATGATGAGGCTTACTCCGAAGAAGATGATGCTATTCGGAGCTCCTCTAAAATACTGCACGATCATGGTATACGCCCAGATCCCAACTTCATGGTTTCGGACAATGCTGTCATCACCATTGAATCTGACCATGAGATGGACTCATCTGAGCCTGAACATGAAGATCATCCTTCATCTCCCAGGTCTGACCAAGATCAACTGAGGATGAAAATTCTGGAATCGGCGCCTCCTCTGGACGAAGACGCTCTTTTCTACGGAGACGATTACGAAGAAAGTTACATGTCGGAAGACAACGATGGTAAACCTTTTCATTATGCTGCCTTCCCAAATTCTACAGAGTGCAGCACAGCTAACGAAACGCTTTCCAAGATCGCTCGACTTGCTCTCTTGATCAAACCCTACGCCGCAGTTTCTTAGGCGACGACCACACCGCAGCTCACGTCGAGGCCACTGTAATCCATGAGGCCGAAATTGTGGATAGATTCGAAAACGACTGTCTTCCACCCATCCTCTCAGCATCAAGCGCAGCCGCGGCACCGAATGATTCTGCTGAAGGTGTACATCTACCCTCATTCAACGATACTTTCCGGTCCCAGGAAATCTCTATGAGTCACAACAATACAGCCACCGATATCAACAATGATGCGGCTTCCATGGAGCTTCCGTCAGACGTTCAGCCTCCACTGGCTCCTGAGTTTGTTGAACCTAAATTTTGGCCAGAGGATGTTGCTCTCAACCGAGCAACCGCATCCAGTCTTCTCCTAGATTCGGGTGCTGATTTTCTCAATTCTCCCCTCAAAGAGCATCCTAGGCTACAGAATGCCACCCCTCCTCTAGATCTCGACGAGACTTCTGCCTATCAGTTTGAAGTCACGAAAAATGCAATTACCCAGCAGCAGCAGCAGCAACAACAACAAGCTTTGGCTACTGCTCCGGAGACGGGCGCTGGCCAGCCCCTAGATCAGCAAGAGAAATCCTCTCATGGCAAGCGCAAAGCTGAAGAGATATCAGACCTGACCGCCGAGGAAATTCCTTTTGCTGAACGAGATGCATCTCAAGCACCATCTTCACTTAACCCTGAGGCTCGTGATGACTCTGCAATGGACATTGACGACCATCACTCTGGACCTAGCGAGCCACACGCAAAGCGGCTGCGCAGAGCTGCAGAAATCTTTGGATATGCGGCAATTGGAGGAGTTGCTGTTATGTCTGCTCTGATTGCAACCGCTCCAACTCTATAGATATTGCGGGCTCTTTTCCAAAGAGTCTTCTCAAGGATGCTCTTTTGTGTGCAGCTGTCGATCGACGTTGATCATTTCTCTCTCCTTTCTATCTTCCCTCTTCTCTGTTTTTTTTTTTTTCTTCTTCTATTCTTCCTTTGTGTTAAATGATCATTTCCTTTTTTTCCCCCTTTATTATATGAAGAGAGACTCCGATGTCCGGACTTTACTTCCCAGTCTCTTACTGTTGGCGCCTCGGTATTTCATGAATTTGCGAGCTGCTTGAGATTGGCAGCCATCAATTGTTATCGGCGTCAGATGCTGATTTTCAGCTTTGGCCATCGATTTCTAACGAGGCGACTCTCTCCAATGTGACAGCTTTCTGACGGTTTATTTTTCATGTACTTGTTGTTCTTTATCTATGAAACGCTATGGTTACGAATTCCTTAATCTGTCGTCTTATTAGGGGGTCTCTGTTTATTTATTATGTATTAGGGCTATAAAGAGAAAATAAATCTTTACCCAAGAAGGGAAGCCAATAAATTGAAATCAATTGTTCTACATACCCACTACTTGATCTTGGTTCTTATCTTAACGTGACATTATTCCTGTGATCTGCACCTAGCTTGTCTTCACCGACCTTTTTATCAACTTTGTCTACAAATCCTGTATTACTTACCTACCTTCGCTTCGCCTAGGCGCCCATGCCTAGATGCAGCCACCGTATCAACGTGCTACTGACCGCAGAGAAACAGAAAGCAACCTTGACCCCGAATGCTTCACAAGCTCAACGCCTCATGGCCAATCACGTCCTCGCTACGGGGATATTTTCGTCAGCGCCGTAATACCAGTGGTACGTCCAAAGGGGGGGCTTTTGGACGTTACAGTCTTGAATCACGCGTTCTTGTCTCTCCTCTGTTTGCCAAGAAGGCTTGGCTATCTACTCGGTGCACCTTGTGCTATCGAAACAAAACTTTGCTCGTGTAAATGGCTGGTTGAAGGGGTGTATATCTGTTTGTGAGTAATTTACAAGTGAAAACAAAATGTGTGTATATATTCGCTTTTCATTCTTCTAAAGGGGTTTTAATTGCGTGATAAATGCAGTATCATCACATCACATGCGTGTAGTATTTATAAAGGAGGTAACAGCAGTGATGTCTTTCACTCTCATGAGGACCGGATGACTCCAGTAGGTTAATGGGCAAGCCATGGCGATGAAAGCTTCTTTTTTTTCCTTTTTCCAGTTCTTAGAACCTGCAGAGATCCATTATCAAAGCAGTAAGAAAAGATTGAAAAGTTCTCGGGCAAGTTCCAGCAAATCGAGTGGCTCATTATAGTTGCTCTCCTATTGTATACATTCCATGTGTACTTGTTACACATTTTCCGACGACGCTTACCCGCAGATTGTTAATTTCGCGGCTGTCAAACGGGACGGGAGTTTGAGTCACCGCTTGTCTGGAAGAATGAGAGCAAAAGGGTTGAGTGAGAGAAAGGGGTGTATCCTCGGATAGCTTCGTGTGACACAAGTGAAAGAGACCCAGTGGCTGCTTCTTTGGGGGCCTCGACTATTTGCGTAAACCGGTTTTTTTCTACCTTGCTTACTTATAGTTCCTTGTAGAGGAAAGGGCATTACTCGAATCAAGCTGCTTTTGGTTCTTCTCTACTGCCTCTTTCCCTCAATTCAGGTCACTTTCTTAGCGGACCAAGCAGCCGCGTGTCAGAGAAGTAGATCCGAAAATGGCGTCTTTCCACACCACATGATGGGCGTACAAGTTAAATGAGGAAAAACCGGTGAGCAGCCGAAGAGCTGTGCTGCGACAGGGTCAGGATGGAAAGCAAGACATTTGATTTGGCGGAGAGCGGCAACGGGCCCCCACGTGGCGGGCCGAAGAAAGGGTTTCGGGATGGCTATCTGCATCGGCTGATTCCTAATGCAGCTTTCCTTGAGTCGATCATTGAAGCGTCCTTGCTCTTCGGCAGCGGGATTGGCATGGCATGGCTTCATGGTGCTTTGTAGAGGTGCAAGAGAATCAACAAGGCTAGATGGGGGATTCGTTCTCCCCAAAAAAAAAACGCCAGCTAGATGCTACTGGCTGGCCTGACTCCAGAGAAACGGGAGGGTACACAAAACGGATTTCGACTCGTGGCTCGTATTGTTTGGCCCAAATCTGTAGGGGAGGGAGCCAAGAGGGTTGCCGATATAGGCCTGGTGACTGGCATTGAAGGTCGCGCCTCGCCCAGCCAACTGCCCTCTCGGCGGAGAAGATGCAACCAGGGAAAGCCTGCATGCAGTTTGTGTTGCGGAACACCAGCCGCTACGTCGGATCCATCACTATCGTGAAAGCCAGGGACGGATAACACGCCCAATGGTTAGCCGTTGCATTGGGCGATAGGAGTGCAATAGCCGCCTCTTCCGTTCAGCAATATAAAAGGGCAGGATGCCATGGCTGCCAAAATTGGACAAATCGTCATCTTGCAGACGCCCATTTTGCGGCTGAAACTCCAGCACCCTCGGCAATGAGACGTTCAAGCCCAGCTAGCGAAGTGGCATGATTCGATAGAGCAATCCTCAGAGGCTTCACCGGTCCGGCTACGGGCAAATGAGAGGGCTGGGTTCCGATCACCATTGCGGGTGGCTGCATCATCTCAGCGCCATCATCTTCACACAAAACAGAGCGGACCTGTTGAGAGAGGACAGAGTATGAGCCTATTGTCGCAATGGGGCGCTCCTGTCGACCCATTGTATGATAAAGCCGTGGCTACCAGGCCTTTTATTCGACGAGAGCGATGGGTAGGAGGAGCGAAGAGGGCACTTGACGAGGCGGTAAAACTTGTTCGACGCTACAGAGAGCTCCGTCTGTGACGGTAGTGCATAGAAACCTATAGCCTGATATCAGCTCAAGCAGATGATTCTAGATAGAATCCATGTCCAGCTGGGCGGGTCGGTATCACGTTGCTTTGGCCTAGTCGCCTCAGCTATATGTCGAGGCAACCACACAAGCTGGAACAGAGACATCGGTGAGGTTTCTTGCAGCAGATGAGTTGGCCTCCTCTACGGCCGAAGATGATCGAGGCGGTCAAAGGATTCTTGGTCATTTGGATAGCTTGAAGGGAAATACGCAACATCGACTATTGCTTGGCTCCTCAAGTCTCTAACAGCGTAGATGTTAGTATTTAAGCAGCGCTTCCGCCGCATATTTTCCCAGAAAGAATCAAAATTGTAGAAATAAACACAATAGCTGGTTTCACGAACAGCCATCTCTCAGCCATCTCTCAGCCACTCGACTCCCTCTTTGAATAAGGCCGCCGTTAGCTTGATAGCCATGTCTTCTGGATTCGCCGTTGGCATGAAACCAGACCTGGTTCCAATCACCTGCGACATGTGCAGCATTAGACAGTAAGTCTTGATCATCTCTATATACTTTGATTGATGTGATGGCTGAGACAGAAAGTGAAGACCCAGCTGCGAGTACTGTGGGGGGTCGCTTGTCAGATTTGTTCCGTCCAACTATCAAGATCTGTCATCAGCATCGACTTCGCCTTTTGCCTGCCAGAGCGGCAGGCCATCAACAGGGCAAGATAATCGGCCAAGTTCAGGCTCAGGCCACAGACCTGCAGGCGTCTGTTCAAAACGCAGATAGGCCGCGTTGGACAGAACTTTCAGGTTCCACGCATCCACGCGAGTCCTTTCAGAATTTATTTCCTTCTTATATCCCTCTTCTTTCTTTTTTCTTTTTCGCTCAAAATGGGGAGGCTAGGTAGCCTTGCTGTGTGGTTACATGGAGGGGAAGGTGGAGTTCAATCTTATATATAATGTAGAAGGCTCTCACTTGAGATGCTTGGAGGATGGTTCGAACTTGACCACTCAAATGGGGCGGCTGGCTGTTTACCGTTGGAATTTTCCAGGCGCGGCGTATTTTGCGAAAATAGTAAAGATTATACAACTAAGATAGATCAATGCACACGACTCGGTACATCTCAAAGTCGTTCGTTTTATCCAGCCCAGCTGAAAGCAGGTTGAGCCAGTGAATAATAGCGTCACAGATGGACAGGCGCATGTGTAAATCAGGGGAGGAGTCAACGACAGAAGAGTTTGAACGAAACCCATTCACATTGAATGCTGTTCTTGACTTCTTGTCCCACGCCGATGCCATAGGACGATGGACACATCATCCGAGCAGGTAATGGAGCAGCCAGCAGAGGAGTGCTGTGTCCATGTTTCACTTCCATACTAAGCCACTCGGCTAACTGAATGGCGGGCTCGGGACCGAGTAAATTCCGCCGTGGGAGTGAAATCAGACAGGAAACGAGGTCGACATTGACAATGACAGCTTGAGCCGATGCCATCCTGGAGCCGACGGCCAGACGCATCTGCGGTTCGTCACGTGTTTTCATCTGAAACTGGCGAAGGAGCACAAGCTGCAAGAATGCAAGAATGCATCCTGTTGCAATGAATTCTCACACGGCGGATGATTGAGTGTATTCCCAGCCGAGTTGTCCTGCACTTGTTGTTGAAGTTGGAAGCTGCTCATGCCTCGGCGGTGTAAATGGTAGCTGGCCTAGTAGTGCGAGGCAGCTGCGGCCCGGGCTCTCTTCGGAACAACATTCGTCCACAGCCTCGCCAAACGGACCTCGAGCACTTTAACTCTACTTCACAACGGCGTAATATCTCATCTAGCGACCAAGTGCGCGTAGCATTGTTAATATCCGCCGCCATGTCTGTAATTCTATGCACAGGTCAGTCCCGACCCCCCCTCTCGCCCGCCAGTTGTCGCGAACTTGGGAGCTAACAATGTGTGACAGCGGGCTACGACCACACGATCCGGTTCGCAAACCCACGGCAAAGCAGCTTCCTTTACACCCGATGCTAACTCGACGCAATGCAGGTTTTGGGAAGCTTTATCGGGGATATGCTCCCGCACGATCCAACACCCAGACTCCCAGGTCAACCGTCTATGTATCTCTCCCGACAAGAGGTACCTCGCCGCGGCCGGCCACCATACAGTGAAGCTGTACGATATCAAATCTACGAATCCTAATCCGCTTCTTACATTTGAGGGACATACGGGGAATATCACTGGAGTAGCCTTTCACTGCGAAGGTAAATGGATGGTCACGAGCTCCGAGGATGGCTGCGTCAAGATTTGGGAAACGCGGACGGGCTCAATACAGAGGAGCTACAACCACGGCCACCCTGTCAACGATGTCGTCATTCACCCAAATCAAGGCGAGATTATTAGCTGCGATAGGTCGGGCAGCGTGAGAATATGGGATCTGGCTGAGAATACTTGCGCACACGAGCTTATTCCAGAAGAAGACGTGTCGGTATCGAGCGTAACGGTTGCGAGTGACGGATCCCTGTTATGCGCTGCGAATACAGCAGTACGTCAATTGCAGAAGCAGTTTCCCCCTCAACTTGACTAACACTCTCTCAGGGCAATGTATTCATATGGCATCTTCGCCAAAACTACGAACAGACGGAGCTGCTCCCGGTGACGCATTTTAACGCTCACAAAGAGTACATTACGCGAATTCTGCTTTCTCCCGATGTGAAGAAGCTGGCAACATGCAGCGCCGACCACACAGCCAAGATCTGGGAGATTAAAGATGTAAAGCCGCGAATAGATGGCAAGACGGACGAACCGAGACCGCTGCCTCTCGAGGCCACGCTGACTGGGCATCAACGGTGGGTATGGGACTGCGCGTTCAGCGCAGACTCGGCATATCTGGTGACGGCATGCTCCGATCACTATGCCCGGCTGTGGGAGCTGCACAGTCAACAGATTATACGCCAGTACAACGGCCACCACAGAGGAGCTGTCTGCGTAGCACTTAATGACTACTCGGAGACGCGCTAGGATCTTGCTCGGGGGGTGTATGGTACGGGAGCTGCACATTCAACAGGTTATACGCCAGTACAACGGCCACCACAGACCTGTCTGCGTAACTACTCGGAGGCGCGCTAGAATCTTGCTCGGGATGTGGATGATACGGGTGCGGCTAATACGGGTGAAGCTAATACGGGTGTGGAAGAGATTATGTTATGGATGTGATGGCGTGGCGTTGGGGTGTTCTTTATGTTTAATCAAGTTGTTTTTTTCGTGTTAATTATTCTTTTGCCCTTGTCTCGGCAGCTTTTTTCTACGCCATGCAAACTGTTCAAACTGTTTCCCCCTCGTCAGTCTAGAGATACAGTTAGGCAGCAGCTTGTATAGTCCAGGTGATAGCCGGGCTTCATAGGTATGGTAGGTTTCAATACACACGGGAGATGTATTGTGAGCAAGCTTGTCCACGTCTTTGATGAATATACGAGCCAGTATGTCTAGGCATGGATGCGAACCGATCAAAGCGTTAGACTTGAATGAGCTCCCTTTTTCTGCCAAGACTTTGCGTTGTACGATGATGGCTGAAGAAGCCGCTCCAGTAGAAGAGTCATGAAAAATGATAGCATCACCAGGACATGTCGCATCTTATGGCCATTCACGGCTCAATCAGCTCCCTTCACAACCAGGGTAGCGGCAGTATGCGGCGGAATAAAAAAGAAAGAAAGAAAGAAAGAAACCAAAAAGTCTCGGCCCCGGAAGAAGCAAAAGGCAACCTAAATCCCGGCTCCGAGCAGGGAGTGAAGCACAACCACAGACTCGTATATTAGGCACCCTCCAACATGTCCCTGCTCTTGCGCATCGTCAAAAGCCGACTGGCCAGGAGAGGCGCCCATGGCAGCGGGAAGGAAGATGCCCATCCATCTGTCCGTATCACGCAGATCCCTACTTGATCTCCCAACGTTGATGATACCCAAGGGCCGTCCCAGGGAACGATGAATTCCCTTGTCGGTTCTCATCGATGGAAGATCCTGGGCCAGGTGAAACGGTCCGAGAGCTAGTCTCCATTCTCCCCTCCGATGGGGCCTCCTTGGTTTAGTCCCCCCGGCTCGTCGGGACAAGAACGACTGGCTCGCCGACGGCATTGGCAAAAGAGATTGATTGAATTGTGACGGCGCTGGTGTCTTTCCAGCTGGACAAGGATCTTTGACGGGTACGCTAAAACTTGACTGGGGCGGAGGGGGGGACCCCTGGGCATTTTTTGGACAGCCCTGCCATGAGGGACACATTGCTGCATAATTCCATGAGGGAGGGGGCGTGTGCTGATGGGTGTTTTTGTGATATTGATGAGAAAAAAAAAAGGTGAGACTATTGAAAATCGTAGATGAGCTGCTAAAATTTTTGTGAATTATGACGTGATGCAAGCATGTACAGCCATACAGGCAGTGAAAAGAGACAAGAAGAGTCTATTGACAGCTTTTTTTTTTTTTTTGCGGTGAAGCATTTGCGCGTATACGACAACGTGCTGGTCTGGGCGCTATGGGCTGCCTCTTTGGTCCCTGGGAACCGCTGCGGGCCGAACGAGAGAAAAAAAAAACAAAAAAGACAAGACAAAAAGTGGAATATTGGCTGTTTTGATACTGCTAGTACCGTTTTAGTTTTTTTTTTTCTTGGGGCAGTTTAACGTGTACCTTGCTTTAGTGTCTGCAGCCAAACAATGATGCCTTTTTTCAAGAACTATATAGAAAGCGGGTACTGTACGCATTTGCAGATGGAAAACACTACTGTAAGATAGATGGGCCATGAAACGCCTCTAGCACACGTTACAGAAACTGAAAAAAAAAGGAAATCGGCCGTGCAGCAAGTGCCGATGTCTCCATCCAACCCTCCCAAAGATAGAAACATGACATTCTTGTCCAACTTTTTTTTTTCGCCACCAGCTACAAACTGCAGTCTCCCCATATTCCCTTTCCGGCAATCGCTTCCCAACGTCGCCTTGTCCGAACCCATGCATGCCAATGCGCAAGAGACTGTTTATTGGGAAAATGCCTACTAGTACTCACTTCAAATTCTACTAGCACAGTTCAATATTTGACATGCCCGCCCCAGCCCCCAGCCTCGGCTCGCAAGCCACACCTACCGAAGCCTTGGCGGGCTGTGCGCCGTGCCGTGCCATTGAAGCCCGCGTGGCTCGTTTTAGCGTCTTGACAGCAGAAACAACTCAAACAGCTAGCCGTCGTCATAGATGGCGCTTGAAACTACCTACGTACAAGTAGCAGTTTGAGATGGCCTCTAAAAACCGAGGTGGTCACAGCGCCCAATCACCGGTCTCCAACGGCAGTCATTTAAGATCTCTGGTCTGGTCCCCCATAAGTTAGTTGCCTTGACTGATGACACCCCTAGTCCCACGCAAGTAGACTAGACCGCAAAAGCCACGAGGCTATGGCAAAGTAAGAAAGCGCCAAACCCTCGGTCCCCTCTCAAAAACTCACCACCAAAACACACATCATCGTCACCACTTCCACAGCTTCAGCCCTGCCAACACGTCACACGTCACAATCAAAACAGCAAACAATGCCAGACACAGACACAGACCACCGCCCCCCCGCCATCAACTACATCCTCAGCTTCGTCCTCGTCGGCCTCGCCTGGGGCCTCACCACGCCCTTCATCCGCCGCGCCGCCCGCGCCCACAAGCCGGACCCTGCCCACGCCGCCATCCTCGACCGCCCGGCCATCAAAGCAAACTGGCTCCGGCGCACCCTCTACGGCGCCTTTTTCTCTGTTGTCGACTTGCTGCGCAACCCGCGCTATGCCGTGCCGCTGGTGCTCAACCTCACCGGCAGCGTCTGGTTCTTTCTTCTCATTGGCAAGGCCGGTATGTATCACCAGTACTTGTACAAATACATCTCTCTCCTTTCAGCTCCACAAATCTTGAGAGAGAAAAAAAAGAAAATTCATTCCCATCTGTCCGATTTGTTTTTTGGCAAAGTTGCATCCATTCAATCCCCTGCAGGCCTCCCATGTCTTAGATCCCCCCACCAACCCTCCCATCCACACCAAAACCGCCCTACCGGGCTAGCCAGCACAGCAAAAGCAAAACAGGCAGCCTTCACTCACTCTCTTCTACTTGGTATAAAACAAATTCTTGAGATCTGAACCCAATTCTTTTTTTTCACTAACGCGTTTCGTATTTTTTACCACCTACTAGAGTTAAGTCTTACCGTCCCGATTGTGAATGCCATGGCTTTCCTCTTTACCGTTTTGGGTGAGTGGTTAGTTGAGGGCAAAGTCATCAGTAGAGGTATGTCACGTTCCGCCCCATGGCGGGTATCATCGGTAATCCGTGTCGATTATCAAGAGCTAATAATAGGAAAAAAGAAACTGGTATTGGAATGGTTTTGTCATTGGCCGGAATAGCCCTGTGTGTTCAAAGCAAAAACTAAGAGCTCGCTTATAGCTAGGAGTGTTAGTAGTATCATGTTAGTATCTGAGAGAGAAAAGTCGTTTCCATGTTATAGAACCATGAATAGGGATGAATAAAATTTGTATTCATGCAAAAAGAACTTGAAACAAAAAACTGGGAGCCTGCTCCAGGCAGCTCTGAAGAAAAGAAGAGAAAAGAAGAAAGAAAAAGATGTCTATGGCCCATATAGTATCCTCCAGTTGTGCCCTTGAAATGCTTGCTTTTCATCACTCAGTCTGCAGCAGCACGCTATACCCGCAACCTGCAAATAATGTCAAAAAGGACGCCAAAAAAATAACCAAATATGAAGAAAGAAATAACCAAGAAAAACGATAGGTATCCCCCCTGTCCTTGTGCTTTGCTGCTGCCTGTCATCCTTGCCCATACGCCCAAATCATACATCCAAGAAAGATATGGAGAAAAAAAGATTCCATGCAAAGAGGAAAGGCCTTGGAATAATCGCTGCATGAAACTCGCTCCAGAAATAAATAAGAAATGTTGGTATCCGGGGACGATGGCTGTCCCCCCCCCAGGAGCTGAATACCATGGGAAAATTCTGCTGTTGTCGGTCCTGGCGCGACGGTGTCGTAAATACGTAGCTTCTGATTCGTCGTCGCCTTTAGTTCTGTCATTAATAATGAAGCACATCATCGTCGTCGGGATTGAAGCCAGTGCTGGATTCTGTGCAGGCTGGGATCTTCCATAGTCCAGCGCCCCTGTGATTGGTCCGCCGTCAACAGCTCGGCGTACACGTACTCGTCACTGATTGCAGCCATTTCCTAAGCACGCGCGAGTTAGTACGACCAGTCTCAAAACTCCACTACTTTGTCCGTGCATATGCCCGTAAGACAGGATTTTCCCGACAAGTACCGGGTGGAGACCGAGGCTGTGTGGTCAACCTCCCACTCGGTACCTGGAGTCAGAAAAAATAGAGCCTGGTCCAGCTGGACAAGGAAGAAAAAAAAAAGACTGGGTGTAAGCTTACTGCTCGAAGTTGGTTATCAATAGCCTGCAGCTGAGCATGGTTCCCCGGGTGCGGTCTTTGGCCCTGTAGTATTTGATCTCGGTATTCGATCCATCGCTGTGCAGCCGCCTGTCTCAGGAGGATTTTCTGCCCCTCGTGCCGGCGCGCATATGCATCAAGCAAAATCCTTTGGAGGAGAAGGGAGAGTTAGCAATCTTCAACTCGAGTGTACAAGGTCAAGTCAAATAGAGGCTTCATCATATCCTGTCAAGACTTACTGTTGCAATTCGGCTCTGGTCTGTTCCTCCTCTCCACCCTGTGCTGCAGGCACCCTGGTATCAGCAGCAACGTCCAGGATATACTGTCCGTCGATTGTGCATTGACGCAGGGCGGCCCATCCTTCGGTGTAGTAGTCCTCCTCGTTCTCTGGCTCGACAGGTCCAGCCGAGATGTAGTATTGGAGTGCTCGGAAGTCGGCGAGGACCTCAGCAACTCGGGCGGTACGGCACTCGTTCACTTTTCGCGGAGTATCTTTATCAGTCATTGCTCTCGCCAAGGAATCAAAAAGAGGTAGTTGGAGGCTGGTGAGGGTCATCTTTACGCATGGAGCTTCTCGGTGAGTTGCGTGTAGGAGGTAGTTCTAGTATGAACAGGTGGGTTCCTACCACGCGTCGAGTGCATATGCAGAGTCTCGAGGGCTAAGGGGGGAAACGGCGTAGCCTGCCGGTCGTAGCTTTTACTTGGGGCACGGGGAAAGGCAGGAATAGCGGGACAATAAGAGGGAAAAGCTATTTGCTGGAGCTGGGGACTAGTGAGTGACCTACATCCGTCCATGGCTTCCTAGGGAAAGATGCCGAATCAGACTTTTTGGGGGCCAGGCGCGAAAAGGGGGGGGCCAAAGAAGCCTAGCGAGTTTCCGTAGATGGAAATAGGTGAAGAGATGGATATAACCGCCGCGTAAACAAAAGACAATGGCTGATGATGGCGATGGGGGTGCCGATGATGGCCCTTCTGCAACAGTGACGCGCAGTGATTCTGATGCTAACTGGACAACGAAAGGAGCAAGAGTGGTGGCAAAAAAAGAATGAATAGTCGATGATGCTGAATGCCAACAGGTGATGCAGCGAAAACACCAAGCAACTTGGCTTCGTCGGCTTCGTGGAGACGGGAGGTGGTCGTAGTCTGGCAAGTGAAGCTGAAAAAAAGCTGGCTATTGAAGTGGCGAGGACCGAAAGAGGTTTGCGGGCTGGCTCGATTTGCCTTGAACTTGGACGGGAGCGAGATGCTCCATTCCTTTTGTACGATTTCTCCATCATCAACCCCGTCCGGTGGTTGCGGGAGGATCCAGCAAGTGTCGACGGGCTCGCTGGCCATCTCCGCCTTACAAAGCTACGGTAGACTTGAAGCTCTGGTTCAACGTCTGAGGGTCCAAGAGAGGGTGACCAGGCTGAACCATCAGCTATCACGAAGCCGTGCTGCAAACACCAACGAGAGGTCTGCGCGGGTCCTCCACCCCCGGTGGCTCTTTGCAAGCTCAGACCTGAAGAATCCCGGACGAGCTGGCAATCGGGCAGCAGCCGTCCAACCGGAGGCGTGGTCAGCCCTATCCTAGCCCCTTGATGGCGTCGAGGCCAGCCAGCCTGGGCGCCGAGGCGTGGACAGGAGACGGGCTAGGGCATTCGGGCATGCGGCGACTGTGACTGTCGATCTCAGCAGCGCGCCGGCTAGGCAGAGCCAGAGCCAGGCGAGGCTAACGAGTCGCGAGCCAGAGGAAAGCCTTGCGGGCGAGGCCCAAGGCCCAAGACCCAAGACCCAGGACCCTGACGTCCCCGTTCCGTGGGTCGGGCCATTGGCAGCAGGGACTACGAGCATGTACAGCAGGTACAGACTTGTGCATACGAGTCGACCATACGAGTACCATCCAGCATGGTGTGCGGCATGGAGTCGAGCCCCGGACGCGCCGTTTGGTCCCAGCCAGCACTAGCCCAGCGCCCCGGCGTTTGTGATTGCTAGTGATTCCCAAAGCGACGGAGCCCACAAACAGCCGCGTGCCCCGGCCTGCACAAGCGAGCAGCAGCAAGTCAAAGAGATGCGTGGAATGCCATCGCAGCCATCGCCGTGCGGTTGGTGAGAGGCGCCGCTGGCTGCACGTCTCGCCTGAAAACCCCTGTCGGCGGGGACGGCCATCGGACCTATGGCGTGCAGCGCTCGACGCCTCAGCTCCGGGCCAGCGACGCTACCACGCGCAGCCTTGCCGAACGAAGCCAGAGCGACGGGCCCTGCATGAGCTGCGTGCGCCAGGGACGGTTGGCGTGGCCAATGGCAGCGCGGCGAGGCCTGCCAGGATCGCAGGGGTGGGAGGGTGGCATCTCGGCTTTGGGGAGTCGATGGTGGATGGGCGATGGGCGATGGGCGATGGATGATGGATGACGGATTCTGGCAGTTGCACGAGATGCGCTGCGCAAGGTCGCTGCAGGCACTGGCGACCTGCCTATGCAGAGGAAAGCGACAGGGCGCAGCGACTGCTCGTCACTTTGCTTCGCAGTCATAGTGCTTTATTGGCTTGGGCTGCGTTTGGCGTGGCTGCCAGCTTCGTTTATCGAATTTTTAATTTAATGTGCAGCAATAGATGATGACTCCATTCTTATTTTAGCCTTATTTGTTCTTGTCAACGGCTGCCTTGTCAATATACGTCGGTCCTTTTTCTTCCTTTCTCTTCACCTGAATAACTCTTACATGCAGCCATCTCCACCAAATACAGAATGTTCATCTGCCTAACCGAGTACTTATGACACGCCAAAAATAAATAAATTCAAAATAAACATTCTTCTGTCGCCACAGACTGTGACTCGCATGTCATCCGGAGCCACGTCACACAAACATGGTTTGGCTCGCATCTCCACCTTCAACTGCAGGTCCCGGGGGCGCTGCGCCTTACTGGCCCCATCGCCTGCTGAAAGTTTTTTGAAACCACATTCCCGCCCCGATGATCCACGACAAGGGAGAGGTCCCCGTTCGTCTCATGTCACCTCGTGCAATGGATCCACGGATACTCGTGTGTCTTGTGTTCCCACTGATACCCGACTCGACCAGCATCAAACCAAACCCCCGAACCCAAGGGAACGTATCGACTTCTACGCTCTGATTGGAGCGTGTAGGCCCGGAAAGGGAAATGAGGCTGCTGCCTAGCACCCGAAACATAATTCATCCAAGGGGACCGTGCAGTTGCAGATTTGACCCTTTTCACGATCAAGCATGCTGTTCTGTAACGATGATTTGACTGCCTCATCCTCGTCAGCATGCTGGTATCGATGCCATTGCAGCTGAACACATGTGCAGCCCGATGAATCAACCTTGATGCCCTGCTTACGGGCTTCGTAATGAAGATTGATATCTCGTACGTGTGTCATGCCGGCAACATTTCAGCTATACTGAAGAGGCCTCAACCATGACAATGACATGATTCGTCCATATGAGGATATTGCTCGGGGACCAATCGTTTATCAAAGGCATCGTGAGGCTCTTCCTGAGGATAGGGCCAAGGGAACAAGGAATAATTAATAATGGCCATGATACCCTCGACTTCAGCACGACAGGCCCCCAGCTCAAGGGGATGCAGCCAAGTCAGCATTTCGCATGCAACGTCGGATGCCCCAGCCGTGGAGATTTTGATATCTTGGCCACCAAGTGTCGCCAATCTGACGAATCTTCATACCGTCTTCGTCTCTAGCTCAGATCACATCCTCAGCAGCGTCACCGAATCTAGACCCAAGAGCTGGCTGGGCATACCGAATGACGATGTAGGGCCGAAGCAATCTTGCCAATGTGCCGGCGTCAGGAAACTCTTGCCTCGCTCTCTCCTCTCCAACTGGCATAGTGACTCTTTGCCTCACAGCCCTACACTATCATGCCAACGAACTCCTACTTTGTTTAGCATCAATCATTCTTGTCTACTCTTCGGCGCTTTCCACCTACCTATACCATATTAGGACCATCAATACGCCCTCGTATAAACGCCACCCGTGGTGGAAACCCCCAGCTCCGGCCAATAACACTCCATAACAGCCCTCATCACATGCCGCGACGAACACTTCACAGGGCGACTGCCTTGTTTCCTTCCCCCACACAGCTCGGATCTTGCACAATGGCGAACCCATGGCTGACTGCAGGAGAGTGGGAAACAACGGTATTAGGCGAATACGCCCCCCAAAGAAACAACTGGTTGCCCCTTATACCCCTCCCCCCCTGGTGAGAAGTGGCTGACAGTCTCAGTTATGGCGTTTGGTCACCTTGCTCATTTTTCAACGCCACACCAAAGAAAAACACACATATACCTATGTCCCATCCTACGCTATTACACGATATAAATTGCAAGGCGTTCCCAACTCGAGCAGGTTTGAAAGGTAATGACATCAACGGTAAGAAAAAAAAATCCGTCGCTATCCTCCCTCCTTCCAGGGCGCTTAAAGCAGATCCGCGGGCCACGCAAGCCGAGCCAAAGCGAACAAGGGCGAATGCGATAGCTGTATACAAGGAAACTGGCAGTTATTGCCCCCAAGCATGGCTTTGGGAAGGTATACCCGTGTAGAACGCAGAAAATACCTACTAGCCGCCTACGAAGCGACTCTCTCTCTCTCTCCTCAATTTTCTTACCGATATATGCGCAGCACATATTCTTGCTTATTCATGACTTTTTGATATCTAGGAAACAGCTTGATTTCAGTATTGTCTTGGCCAAATGGTGTACAGAAAGATATATTTCCTTCTTCACACACACGCTCCTCGCTCCCTGACTTTCAAAGCGATCAAAATGCATTCAAATTCTCGACACGGCTAGATTCTTAAATACATACACCTCAATTTTTCTTCCCACTTCTCATAAAAGCGCCACATGGCAATGTCCCTAATACTTGATTAACTCGACTCTTATCTTTGTTTTGTCAACCCTTAGGTCCCATATACCATTACCCACCCAGAGTGGCCCATGTGTGTATACTAATCCAACTGCACAGCGTGTATTCAAACTTCCGATAAATTCAGTTCCATCAGCTTTCTTGTGATGGAAAAGTCATATTAATCTGGCGGCTAGAGCCGGTACCGCCAACCTTGCTTCAAGGTTGCTAATAAAGATGTGCACGCTTCTTTGCCTTGGCTCAGTTTCTGGTCTCTCTAGAACATATGATAGGCCATCACAGACGTAAACTGCATGTGTTTCGGATTTCAGATATACTTTATACTACATGGCATATGATGATTGCTGCCTTTGCAGCGAAAAGAAGAAGAAAAGGCAAAGTCAGGCTATTCCTTCCGGTTTCTACGTCTGGCACTCTCCTAATGTTGTCAGCAGCCAAACAACATATCTAGTCTTGTCTCTCCTAGCTCCATTACAACTTGCTCCATAACAGTTGTGATACGCAATTCCTGGAGCAGGGCCTAGTTAATCAGCACTATCACGAGTTAGATCTGCATATATTCACACCCATGACATGTACACGAACAAAAGTCACGGTTACTCATGATTTGAGCCCAGAGGTATTATTGAAGAGCCTATTTAAAACAGTATAGCTTGATCGTAAAAAGGGGGGGCTTGCATCTAACAATTAACCCCAGTGAAGTCAAAGAAGTTTTCCATCCCCAGTCCCCAAAGGTATAAATAATGTCAGTGTCAAGACATTTACTCCTCCATAGGAGCATCCTCCTCGTACTCCTCGCCATCGTCGGCCGAGGCATCCTGGTATTGCTGGTACTCGGAAACAAGATCGTTCATGTTGGATTCAGCCTCAGTAAACTCCATCTCGTCCATGCCTTCACTAGTGTACCAGTGCAAGAAAGCCTTGCGGCGGAACATGGCAGAGAATTGTTCACCAACGCGACGGAAAATTTCCTGAATAGCAGTAGAGTTACCGACAAAGGTGGAAGAAATCTTGAGGCCCTTGGGGGGGATAGAGCACAGGGCGGTTTGGATGTTGTTGGGAATCCACTCCACAAAGTAGGCAGAGTTCTTGTTCTGGACGGTGCGCATCTGGTCCTCGACCTCCTTCATGGCAACCTTGCCACGGAAGATGGTGGAGCAGGTCAGATAACGGCCGTTGCGGAAATCGGAGGCAGCCATCATGTTCTTGGGATCCATCATCTGCTGGGTCAACTCGGGAACAGTAACGGCGCGGAAAGAATGGGCGCCAGGGCTAGTCAGGGGCGCAAAGCCGACCATGAAGAAATGCAGACGAGGGAACGGCACCATGTTGACGGCGAGCTTACGAAGGTCAGAGTTCAGCTGGCCAGGGAATCGGAGAGATGTAGAGACACCAGACATGACGGCAGAAACCAGATGGTTCAGATCGCCGTATGACGGGTTGGACAGCTTGAGGGTCCTCATGCAGATATCGTACAGGGCTTCGTTGTCGATACAGAACGTCTCGTCGGAGTTTTCAACCAGCTGGTGCATAGACAGGGTGGCGTTGTAAGGCTCGACGACGGTGTCGGAGACCTTGGGCGAAGGAACGACGGAAAATGTGGCCATCATACGATCGGGGAACTCCTCACGGATCTTGGAGATCAACAAGGTACCCATACCGGAACCGGTACCACCACCCAGGGAGTGCGTAATCTGGAAGCCCTGAAGGCACTCACAGTTCTCAGCCTCGCGACGAACGACATCGAGAACCTGGTCAACCAGCTCAGCACCCTCAGTATAGTGACCCTTTGCCCAGTTGTTACCAGCACCGGACTGGCCAAAGACAAAGTTGTCAGGGCGGAACAGCTGGCCAAAGGGGCCAGAGCGAACGGCATCCATGGTACCAGGCTCGAGATCGACGAGAACAGCACGAGGAACATATTTGTTGTTGGACGCCTATGATAAACAAAAGACGTTAGATTCCACAGTCTAGGCTGAAATCGAAAGTCAAGTAGGGCGCTGGCAAAAGTTACACACCTCGTTAAAGTAGACGTTCAAACGGTCGAGCTGCTGGTCGGAAGTACCACCATAAACACCGCTGGAGTCAAGGCCGTGCTCGCCAGAGATGGTCTGCCTATAAGTATGAATGAGTATGCGATTCGTCAAGACGCGTGGAGCCGATTTTTCGCTGTTTTTTCGAAGGAAAAACGTACCAGAAGGCAGAACCAACTTGGTTACCCTGCGCAAATTGTTAGCATCGCGATGTCGCGTTTTGTGCGGGGAGGCAGCGCCCCTAGGAGGGGCAAAAGAGCAGAGTACTTACACACTGACCGGTCTGGAGGTGAACCTGCGCGTCGAAGAAAAATCATATGTCAGTTTGTATTCACATCAAAAGGGTATAGCCATGTTGATCGTCCATGCAGACTGCCGAGTTGGGAGCTCTGCAACAATTGACGAGCGGTGGGCGCGTGAGGAAAGCTTCCTCAGCTCTGATAGTGGGGGGGGACGAGGCGTCAAAACAAACTCACAATCTCACGCATTTTGCAGACTGACGGATGAAGCTAAAGAAAAGATTTGTATTAAAAGGAAATAGGAAGAATCGAGTGTTCCGTAGCTTCGGATGCGAGGAAATGTAGGAGGTGGAAGATGTAGAGAGAGAAAGAAAGGAAGGGAGGGCGAGTTGGTAATAAGAAAAAAAAACCGGCTGGATGAGGTGGACAGTCGGCGCGGCAGGCAGGCGCAAAATCAACAATGAAAAATAAGAAATATTAGTACCGCTTCGGGCAAAGCCTGCGGCGGGATGATCCGGTCTAGCTCTGCAAGTTGCAGAGGGCTGTGGCGCTAGTCCTGACTGGGAGCTGCCAAATTGTGCCGTCCCCAGCTCGACCGCAAGACAATTTCCAAGGGGAAATTCTGTGGCCAGCTGTGCTACCTGGTTTAGGGGTTGCGTTGTTGTAATTAGGGGTAATCTCTGTTCTGCGGTGCAAGTTCTGTCTTGTTCTGTCTCTGCTGCCACTCTGTGCCTCGTATTTCCTGTTGTTCAAATAGTTTTTCTGTTCAAGCCCGGTGCGGCTCAGGCACCGCTTAGTCTCGCCCAAAGATGCATACACTTGGCCGTTATGGAGCCAGGTGGTGGTTAATCTACAGGCACCCGGCAGGCACCTACTTTACCAGACATTTCTAGTACGATTCTTAGCTGCCTAACAGTTTTAGCACATACAATGGCATCAATGCTTCTCGATCCGACGAATTGGTTGGCGCCTAAAGTCCTACAGAAGACGGCCAAAGGCTGCATCTTTGGCAGCCCCCTGCTTGCCCATGGCATCCACCTGCGGGGCCATGTCAAATCCAAAATGACAACCTCATCTTCCCTTTTCAGCATCCACCAGCTAATGATAGCCCCTGGAAGTAGAGGCTACGGCGGAATTGCCCACTTTTCATAATCCTCCCTCCAAGAGTTGACATGGCAATGGCTGTCCGAGGTACGGAGTACAAGTCCAGAGCACTTCCCCAGATGGCTTAATTGTTTAATTGTCAGCAGGTGGGTTCAAGCGCCCGTCACCTGAGCTTCTCCTTTACCGGCTGCCTGGATTTCACTATCCTTGATTAGTATGCTGTAGACTAAGTAGGTTATAGGCTCTTCACCGGTGCTGCTTTATTTCGCAGCACAATTATGTACGAATAGAAGTTTCTTATCCTAGGGGTAAGACGCACTGCCTTCCGCCTCCCTAGGTACTAGTAACCTTCAAGTGAAGCAAGGAGTACTTTAGGCACTCACTTCAAAGTAAGATAACAATATGAGCTGTCGACCCTAAGAAAGCACTGACATTACTGTTTGAGGTAAGATACCAACCAAGGCTCCAGCGACATGGCCTTCAAGAGGCGAGACTCAATGCTCCGAGCCCTTTTGGTAGAAAATGACGTCTCTAACGTTGCTTCATTAACCCATCTATACGTTTACTAGTCCTTCTCGGCAATGGCTTGTAATCTCTCCTCAATCTCGTCCTCGGTGAGCTTTCTAAAACCCGGGTCCGTACCCTCTTTGCCGTCTGTTCGAGGGCCGCCAACAATACCAATCTCAATCTCTCCCTTCTTGAAGTCCATGCTGAGAACCGTGCTCAATGTTGTAATGGCCAGCTCAACAACCTCTTCCCATGATCCTTCGGCATGCTCCTTGTTCCGCAGCTTCTTTTCCAGATGGTTCATAGCCTCCTGCTGTTTGGGGCCTGCGGCAGTGCCCTTGTAGCCGATAAAGTATCCAGCCGGATCACACTTGAAGAGTTGGGGTCCCCGCTCGTCGTCCAGGCTGATAATGGTGGTAGCAACACCGTAAGGTCGCATGTAAGCCTAGTAAAAAGCGTCAGTTATATGGGTCCAAAAGTTACATCTCATAGAAACAGGCCGTCCTTACACGCTGGGTGTACACTTGGCTGATGTTGGCCAGTCGTTTGGCCAGGACATCAGCCGGCATCTCGTAGCCGTATTTGTATCGAAACTCTGCGGCTTCTCCTTGGGCACGCTGAGAAAAGGCTCTGGCGTCGGCAATAGAGCCTGTGATGACGCATCCGACGGAGGGGGAGATTTGGAAGATGTGAGAGACAGATGAGGGGTCGATGAGCTTATCCTGCGCCCAAGAGATCAGTCAATGTAAGGCAGCATTTGGGCGATGCCAATACCCACGGGAACTTTCTTCTGTGACAAGACAACGGCGCAGTCCTTGCCTCGCAGGCCTACAGACATGATGTTTGCGGCTGTGATTGCCTTGAAGGCATATTCTAGGTTGGAGATGTCAGCTAGGTCGGCTCGGGCTGGGCGACAAGATGCAGGCGGCGGAACTCGACTCAAGCGTTCGAATCGGTCTTGTTATTCGGGGCTGTGAACTTACCGACTTGGTACAGACGACCATTGTCGGCGAAGATGGTGATATGTCGGTCGTATGCGCTGGCTAAGGGCGTTGCAAGTCAGTATGCGGGAGGGATGATGGCGGGGATAGCTATGATGTAGCCTAGCTTACCAGACATGGTGACGGCAGTGTTGGCCCTATCGAGGGCAGTCGCAAGAAGATATATTCACGGCAGCTGCTCGAGTCTGCTATTGTCTGGGTCCGAAGGGAGGAATTGCGAATGTCAAGGTCGATTGTCGATATGGGCTGCTGGTAGCTTCATCAAGGCCGTACGCGTTAGCACAGCTTGCCTAGAGCACAAGTCACTGGCAGCTTGGCCGGAAAGGCTGAAGGTGCATGGTTACGTAATGTCGGAGCCTGAGGCGCCATTCAAGAGAAGGCTCAAGCATCCACCCTGGACGCGGCCACCGATATGCAGTGGAGCTTTTAGAAAAAAAACCGGCGGGGCATCTTATCAGTGAGCGCCCAGCAGAAATCAAATAAGAGACCATTCGCGCAAACAACTTTTTGAGGATATCAATTAGCTTTTAATTGAAGATTTGCAGCAAGCAATTGGGGACCTGCATTGGCTCGTTTTCCTCCTGGACTGTCCTTTCAACCTCCCAAGACCACCGTCGTCTGTGAAGTCTTGTCAATTGCGCAGAGCGTGGCTCTCCTACAACCACACGCGATCAGAGCCCAATCGACGATTGTTTGCGCCTCTCGTTCTACCAGCTTTCGAATCACCACAATCGAGGGCTTTCCACCACCTTCTACGCACCATGATTTCCTCGGGCGACGGAGCGTCGGCTCGTGCGCCAGCCTGGAAGAGATTGGGCCTGAAGCTCAAGCAGTCTTCCGCACCCGAAGCAGCAAATGAAACCCTGCAGGTTGGGCATCCAAGCAGTAGCAGGACCCAGCAGACACCGTCCAAGCGGAAGCCCGAAGCCCCGCCAGCGGGCGAACCTCTGTCGGCATTGAAAAAGTTTCGGAACGACTCGCATCCTGCAGCTTCTAACCCTCAGCTGAAGAAGAGAAAGTCGGTTTCGTTTGGGGAGACGCCCACAAAAAGTGGAATCGATGCCAAGGGGCCCGTCAACAAACCACCTCCCAAGAAAGCAAAAACCCCTGGCAAGAAGAAGGCCAATGCTGCCGTTGCCCCTTCGGATATCAAGCCTGCGCTCGAGTATTTGAGCCAGTGGAAGTCTGCTCGGGACTCGTGGAAGTTTAACAAGAACTACCAGACCATCCTCATCAAGCACGCATTCGACCCCGTGCTCTTCCCTTCGGCCAACATTGATACCTTTTATCTTTATATCCGAGACATCAAGGGCTTTGTTCGCACGAGACTACAAGAAACCGCCATGGAAATCCGAACCAAGGACAGCACAGAAGGAGCCGCAGGCTTCCCGGAAGGTTCAGTGAACCTCCCGGAGAAGCAACTAAGATACGACCAGCTGCTCGCGCAATTGCTTCATTCGCAGGCGGGGCAGAAGAGGAAGACCTTCCATGAGGTCGAATACCGGACTTCATCAGAGGACGTCGACGATGTAATCAGGCGTGTGATCAAGCGAATGCGCGCAGAGCTAGTTCTAGACCAACTGTCCGAGGGCGAGGAGTCCGATGCCAGCCACACCACCACGGCCACAGCGTCTTCCGGAGTGAGCATCGCCGAAAGCAACACAACCAAGGCTACCGAAGGTGATAACCAGGTCAAATTAAAGGAGGGGCCCAGCAAGCGCAAGAGAAAGCTGCGTACCACTGTGGACGACAGCAGCTCCTCGGAATCAGAGAGCGACTCGGACGACAGCAGCAGCTCTTCAGACGATTCTGATTCCGATTCTGACTCTGACGATGGAAAGGAGGCTGATAAGGGCCACGAGTCTTCCAGCAGCGAATCCTCCTCTTCTTCCTCTTCATCCTCTTCATCAGAAGACGAGTCTGGCTCGGACGACGAGAGCTCAGATGAAGAGTAAGAAAAGCCACAATCTACTCTTTTCCAATCTTGTACTGTTTCTCTTTGGCCTTGCTAGCCGACTGGGAGTTTGCTTTTCTATCATCCACGGTTACGACTTTTTTTTTTTTTCTGTTTGTTTTATTAAATCAGCCATCATACGTAGACTGCTACATGCAGTCACGCCACATGGGAGATTGTATGATACCTGGAGATTTCCAAGTTTTGGAGGGCTTTCTTTTCGAGTATATATAGAACGGGGGTGGCCATTTATTCTTCGTTTCTGTGGGAGGACCTGTATATACATGTATGTACTATACCATTAGAGCGCATGAGCGACGGATAGATTTCCTAAAGACATGAGGAGCAGATGAAAGAAAAGAATTTCCTTTTGGTATATACGAACTTTTCCCCCTTGATCGATTATATCTTTTCTGCTCTTGACTAGACTTAGACAAACAATTTGGTAAACCCTTCCCTTGGCGGCTGCAGCCAATTCCTCTCATCATACTCTCTACCCTCACCCTCAATAATATGAAAGGTGTAAATGATTCTCCCCTTCTGGCTCGTATTCCTCTCGCTCTTATGCAGCATGTTGCCATGAATCAGCACCAAATCTCCCGCCTTGACTTCACCAGGGACATACTCCCCGCCCCTTTGCTCACCACCATACTCGTCCCCAGGAGGAAACCTCAGCCCATCATTATCCACAATCTCCGTGCCCGCGCCGCCCGCCTTGCGCACCAGCCTCTTCTCAATCGGCGCCCAGCGATGCGACCCGGGCAGAAAGCTCAGGCACCCATTCTCCAGCGTGGCATCCTCCAGCGCGTACCAGAAGCCCACGGCCGACGGCGCACTCGTGTACAGAAACGTCGAGTCCTGGTGTGGCGGCACGGCGCCGCCAATCTCGGGCTGCTTGCAGATGACCATGCTCTGCAGGCATCTGGCGTCCTTGAAGCCGAGATCTCTCGCCACGGCAGCAGGGCTGACCTCGCCTGCTGCGCTGGTGGCCTTGGAGTCGATGAGACGCGCAAACGGCGGCGATAGGGCGTGCAGGTAGTGCCCAATCTTGTTGACGGCGCGCTCCTTTGGCTTCGTCAGGTTGCCCGCCTCGTCAAAGGCGTCCTCCTCGAAGAAGAAGCGGACTTTGTCCCCCGACGAGAGGAAGTAGTCGTCGCCGACATGGTCGGACTTTTCGCCGGTGGAGAAGCGCGTGAGGGGGGTGGTCCTTGAGGGAGAAGTTCTCCAGCAGGCTGTGAGTCTCGTTTAAGAGAGAGGCTACGGTTTCGGGGCGGAGAGCATTTCGGATGATGAGGTAGCCGTCCTTGTTGAAGGATGAGAGCTGCTCGGATGTGAGGCCGGGAGCTGCTGATTCGGCCATGATGAAGGCTGGAGCTTGTTTCTTAAGAAGGACGGTGATAAACAAGGAGAGATTAGAGAATTACATGGAAATCCTGGGGAAATTAGTCCAGGCGTCTTACGGCCTATCGGCGAACTTTTGATAATGAATGTAGTCTCTCTCTTCTCTAAGTGGGGTGATATTGATCTTTTTACTCCATGTTTACTATCAACCCCGCCACAAGCCGCCTCGTGTCAACCGGTTCGCTCCCCGAAAGTCGGACTCCGCCGACGGCCTAGGACAATTTCAAAGTTACTAAATACATATCACAGCTTTTTTTTTTTCCTTTCTTGCAACCAAGTACTCAAAACATCGAGGCTTGGTTGTTTCATTACTCCGTCATATATATAGAGAATTAACCATGATATGGCTGTACATTGCGTACTGCAAGCCTGAAAACATATGAATAGCGCCGTTTGCGTATAACTTTCAAAAACAAGTCGTTTATGTATACACTGACCAATGTGTAACAACTCCCAAAACGCCAGACTATATACCAAATGTGCGGTTTCACTGATAAGAGAAGACAAAGAGAGAATCAACAGTCATGAGAAGAATCGGATGCGCCGGATGGAAACAGCCAAGAATTCGTAAAGCACAGCCTTTGCATCGCTTTCAAACACGTTGTGAAAAGAATCAAGCATTAAGCGGATCATCGAGAAATTCGTAGCCCTCTTCGGGCGGGAGCAAGTAGGCAGACGCCGCGAGACCAGCCGCGATGACCAAGGAGATGCCAGCACTAACAGTGCCAAGGTACCACGAGACATCGAGATTCCACCCCGGAACGGTAAACTGGTCGTCATGGTCGTACAAGTACGCCTGTGCAACAACAAAACAGTCAGTGCTGAAGGCGTATCTTTGGCTCTGAAATGACAACGTACCACTATGGAGATGATGATGAACTCGACAACAGATACCAGCGTCAACAGGGCAGAGACAAACGGCCAGCCCGTCTCGCGCCTGTACTTTCCGCCGCCCATGACGAGCGCAAAGGCGATCAAGCTGGCGAGACACAGGATAATGGTGAATGAGGCCATGAAGCCGACCGTCCGCCACATGGAGCAAAAGTACCGCTCGCCATACTGGCAGAGCTCCTTGGAGGGGAAATCGCGACAGTGCGGATCGTCGAGGCTGGAGCAGCTCTTGTGCAGGCCAATGTGCTTCTCGAGCGTCTCGCCGGCGGTCGTGGTCACCGAGTACGAAACCCAATGGGGCTCTGTGATGGAGGCGACAATCATGGCCGTGGCTATACCGGCGCAGTTAGTTCCATTTTTTTCTTTCCTTGCGCTTGGCACAAATCCATCGCAACTTCAAAGCTCGTGGTATGTGGTGGTAGCTGCTCTTGTTTGGGGCGCACGTTGGACTTCGATGACGTACCGGCAACAAAGGCCACCAGGCCAGCTGTGTAGACATAGACCCGAGTCATGGCTGAGCACGAAAACAAAACAAAAAAAAATCCCTATCGCAGACTATTTCCTCAAGGACCAAAAAGAACAAGTGTTGAGATGGGAATTGAGCAATGAGGTGAAAGGGGATGAGAGCCAACCAGCGCTGCCTGGCCAGATTGAGGCTGTGGCAGATCGCAGGCACTCGATCCCTGGTGGGTGGGAAAGCAAGGCAGCGCAATAAGAGAAACGTACTGCGAGCTAGCCTATTAACATAAATAGCGCTATGCGTCGAGCAATCCTGTTAGCTGCCTACTGTAAACAAGTCCCAGCTACCTCAATAGGTGGCCTCTCCCTTCGCCTAGCCATTTTGCATGACGAATGCGACATCTCATCGCAAACACATCACGGCGCTCTGCATGACGCTTCCCCTTTGCATCGCCTCCAATGGCCGCACAGCTCGAGGCAACCACCAGCCGATTAGCCCGCAGCTCTTTGTCTCATTTGTCATTCAGTCACATCCTCGACCCAAGCACATGCTGATAGGATGCTCGGGGTCTCACTCGTCTCACTCTGCGCGATAAGGACAATCGCCCATTCAACGTTCACAGGCGTATCCACTTCATCGTGAGAAAGGGCTATATAATGAGTCATACCACGACGCAATATCACCAAGAAAAAGCAATTTGGCGCAGTGGAAGCGCGCCGGGCTCATAACCCGGAGGTCGCACGATCGAAACGTGCAATTGCTAAATTGGTTCCTTTCTTTTTTTGCTCTTTTTTTGTGATGAATTAGCTGTGCAGTCTGTTTCTCTTCTCTAAATTCATTTCTTGCAGTGCCTTCTTTTTGTTGTTCGAGGTCGCATGGTCTCCGAATGACGTGCATGATGCATGTACAAGTACGAGCTTGTACCCGCATGGCGCTTGCAAAGCAACCGTACTCTGTACATTCTGTCGCTCAGCTCTCCGCAAACTTCTAGGCTCAAAGCGGCAGCAGCAGCTCCGAAGCGCCGGCATCGCCATCGGGCGTCAACCGGAAGCTCTTAGTATCTTACCTCACTATAAGCCAATTTCTCTCTCCTTGTCTCCCCGCCCACTACACATGCTTCTCCGCCATGCGAATGCTGTTTAGGCCAATCTCACTCTTGCAAAGCCCTAGATACTTGTCCAAGCCAACAACAGCCCTTTCACCCCTCCTTCGCTCTGCAGCCTTTCGTAAAATGTCGTCCTCGGGTCCAGCTCCGGTGCTCAAAAAGCCCATCAAAATCTCCTGCATCCAGCTGGCCTCTGGTGCCGACAAGGATGCCAACCTCAAGCATGCCGCCGAAAAGGTAGCCGAGGCCGCCCAGTCCGGCTCCAAGCTCGTCGTCCTGCCCGAATGCTTCAACTCTCCCTACGGAACAAACTACTTCCCCAACTACGCCGAGACGCTGCTCCCCTCGCCGCCCACAAAGGAGCAGTCTCCTTCGTTCCACGCATTGTCCGCCATGGCCGCCGAGAACGGCATCTACCTCGTCGGCGGCTCCATCCCCGAGCTCGAGCCCGAGACCAAAAAGTACTACAACACGAGCCTGACCTTTGGGCCCGACGGCAAGCTGCTGGCCACCCACCGCAAGACGCACCTCTTCGACATTGACATCCCCGGCAAGATCACCTTCAAGGAGTCCGAGGTCCTCAGCGCCGGCAACAAGGTGACGCTCGTCGACCTACCCGAGTACGGCAAGATTGGCATCGCCATCTGCTACGACGTGCGCTTCCCCGAGCTGGCCACCATTGCTGCCCGCCGCGGTGCTTTCGCCCTCATCTATCCGGGAGCCTTCAACCTCACCACTGGCAACTTGCACTGGCGTTTGTTGGCTCAGGGCCGTGCTGTGGATAACCAGATCTATGTGGCCTTTTGCAGTCCCGCCAGAGACATGAGCGCCAGCTACAACGCCTGGGGACACAGCTTGATTGTGAACCCCATGGCCAAGATTTTGGTCGAGGCGGATGAGAATGAGACTACTGTCCAGGCAGAGCTAGTGGGCGAGGATATCGCCGAGGCGCGGAAGAATATCCCGCTGAATACTCAGCGGAGATTTGACGTGTATCCTGACGTTAGTCAGAGAGAGATTTCGTTTGACAGGTTGTAGAGGCATAATATAGACATGAAAGCAGGTAAAGACCAAACAAGATAAAGGTTAATGATAATACAATTATGAGAGACGCTGTGCGTACTCATTCAAGACATGATGATCCAATTACAAAGTCAGTTGTCGCGGTCTTCATGCACTGTAGGCTAAATCAATCAACAAGGCAGTCATTGTCATGAGAAAAGCGATCTATTAGATCTTTATTTCAGCTTCTCTCTACATTTAGAGCGTAGCACTCTATATTTCCCTTGATCCTTTTCACGGCCTGAAGTCCAACTTTTTTTATCCTTCTGCGCTAATGCCATTGCTCATCAAAGGAAAATTCAAATCCTTCTTGTTTCATTTTTTTGTTTTCTAACACTCTTTATTTCGTCCATGTCAACTTCCCTTACTCCAGAGCCTTCTTAGCAAAGGTAGGCAGGATGAAGCTGGCCTTGTGGATCTCGGCGTTGTAGTAGCGGCACTTCTGCTCCTCCTCCTCGGGGGTCCAGCTGCGCAGGGGAACGCGGACGTTGCGGTTGGCGTCCTTGCAGCAGACCATGAAGCCGATCTGGCCGGAGGGGTAGGTGGGGATGGTGGTGTAGGCGTACTCGGCGACGGGGAAGATCTCCTTGCAGTCCTTCTTCAGCTGGGTGATGAGAGGAAGGTGGAGCCATTGGTTCTCAGCTGTAGGAATTACAAGAGTTAGTTATCTACCAAGTGCATCAACGATGGAAATAAAAGCAAAAAAAGCATAGGGAGCTGAAGCTCTAGCGGAACAATGAATGTTCTGCCCTATGGTCTTTCATAATAAGCGGCTGTACTCGGAACTACCGAGCGGCCCTCGTGAGAAAGCAGCACTAGCTCTGGCAGCCCCTAGGGAGTCGGAGTATGGATGCAGTCACCAAAGCTGGTTCCAAAATGCACACCAAAGATGCAAAATGCAGGAAACCAGAACGGGTCGCTCTAGCATGCCGGCCAAAACCCTAAAGGGGCTACACGCCTTCTCGAAGAAAAAAGAGACATACAACCTTGGGTCGTGATGACACCTCCCTCGCGGAGGGCGTCGTGGAGAAGCTGGAAGTAGGGCTTCTTGAAGAGGCTCTCGGCGGGGCCCTCGGGATCAGAAGAGTCGGTGATGATGACGTCGAAGGTGTTCTTGTAGTCGTCCAGGAACTTGAAGCCGTCGCCAACGTGGGTCTTGGACTTGGGGTGGTCAAAGCCGACGGACATGTGGGGGAGGAACTGCTTGGACAGGCGGATGACGGCCTCGTCAATGTCGCAGAGGATGGCCTCCTCGACGCAGTCGTGCTTGACAACCTCGCGGAGGACACCGCCGTCACCACCGCCGATGACGAGGACCTTCTTGGGGTTGGGGTGGGAGTTCATGGCCAGGTGGGTGATCATCTCCTGGTAGGAGAACTCGTCGCGCTCGGTGGCCTGGATGACGTTGTCGAGGACGAGGACGTTGCCGTAGTCGGTGGACTTGAAGATGAGCACGTCTTGGTACTGGCTCTTCTCGTGGTGCAGGACCTTTTCGACCTTGAGGGTCATGGCCTGGCCGGGCCACATGTTGGAGATTTCGCGGAACCAGCCATCTGGTTGGAGCTGTTAGCACATCTACACGCAACGGCAGTAATGATGGGTGAATGAAATATCGAGAGCACAGCTTGATTGAGGCTGGAGTTCCATGCTGCAACTTCTACTCCAGCTCAATTGGGGATTCCACGCTGACTTTTTTTTTCTTATCACGATTTCTTATCGCAGCATCTGGAATCAACAAAACGGACACCCTAGCTGTCTCAAGGCATATCCAGCATCTCACAGCTTCTGCTCCTCTTATACATCAAATAAAAACATTCAATGGAGTCGCAGAAGCATGTGCCGATGCTTTCAACGTCATGCCCCGCCATCCATGAACACGGTCATGGAGGGGCAATTGGAACAAAAATTTCCAGAGCAGCGGGGTATGAGCACAAGGTGAAGATGGGATTCAGCAGCAGACCTACCTTGGATGGTGGGGTGGACAATTTCGTTGGACATTTTGGCTGTGGTGTGAAGGACTCGTGAGGATAAAACACGGGGTATCAATATGGGAATAAAAGAAGATGAAGAGGAAGAAAAAGAAGGAGGAGGAGGAAAAGAGAGTGACGGCGGGCGACGAAAATTCGGGGGCCCAGACGCAGGGAGCCGAGCGCCTAACTCGCAACGACGAGCCGTAGCTGGGCTCGAGTCTGGTGGGGTGAAAATTTTTGGCGCACTTTTCAACTTGAGCCCAAGAATGTGGTTCTGGATCTGATGCCGGCTCTGGGGCTGCACGACGGACAGCAGCCGTGGGCGGGCTGCTGGAATCATTTGGACCAAGTCATGGAGATGTCTGATTTGTTACTTTATATATAATATCCCAGAAGAGATGTTAATTAGAGCAGCATCAACAACGAATTATGAGGTTTGGTACCTGTCGATTGGGTTTACACCTTGCAGAGTGCTTGCAGCCTGTACCTTGCCGGTACCCCTTTGAGAAACATGACGTCGGGAAGCTTCAAGCTAACCGAGACCAGTCATTGCACCCCAAGCCCTCCATTGAGCTCCCACACGGCCGAATGATTGGCTCAGCTGCCCAGCTCTAAGCCCGAAAATGATAACCTTATAAGTATTTTTTTGACTAGGCCGTCGCAGGTACTTGGGGCGGCATGGGAGGAAAAAAAGTTAGTGGGCAATGCGGAAGAAAGCTTCATGATGGAGCAATTCGTGACTGGCTACCAAGTTCCGCTTGCAATAACCATGAACCCACCAGGCCTGGAATTTCTCGGGAAATTCCCGCATCAGGCAATGCATCACGCTATCAACTATAACAGACTATCACTCTTATGAACATTTTATAGCAGTTCTTGCAGCTATTAGTGGGCTGGCAAGCTTGGGGGCATTTGCTGTGAGACTACCGGATGGTGGGCAAAGTATTCAGCGAGACTGCAATTTCTACATGACTTGGTACAACCAAATACATCTCATTCAACTTACTCATATGCCATGTTGATCATGTATTGTAGATGGAACTCTTTGGCAATTTATCCTGCATTATCTACTGCCTAGATGCTTTTTACACCCGTCAAAAGTTGAAAACTTCTCTATACCCAGAATTCACCTACCCTGAAACTCGTTAGAATTATACTTTTCTCTCTCCTTCCATGCAAAATTGTGATTGCCATCACACCTTATATCTTCAGTATCTGCATCAGCAGTCCTTCGTCCTGTAAGTCTATCATCTCTACTTGTAGCCATAGCTTTCAATCGGGTTTCATGTCCTAGGTGAACACAGATATGAATCAGCATGCTGCAAAAAGAAAAAAAGAATGGAGACATACGCCAAGATGAAAACTTGACAAAAGAGCAAAAAAAGAAACCAATCATTTTTGGAAATATAGGAAAAGCCCAACGCGGGGGTCGAACCCGCAACCTTGAGATTGTAATACAGAATGTGTAACTCATAAGAGTCTCACGCTCTACCGATTGAGCTAGCCGGGCAGGCTATTGTTGAATGGACGATGTGGATAAACTGCCTATGAGGGTTTGCTACCAAGCGCCACACAGATCGCTATTAACAGCCCAAACGTTTGTTCTGCTCATAAGATATTTGCAAAACGCTCTCAAATCTTGCTTGGATATCATTTCTTGAAGATTTTCTTTTCTCTACATTTTGTGAATATTAATAGAGTGTCTCGCCCAAAAATGACACATAGGAGCTGTGATACAACTCCTTTCTGCGCTCCGCACGCCTTCTGCCGCAGGATGAAGACGATCGTCTACATGTACATATTAGCACAGAATATCATAGCAGGAAGCATGATGTCCAAAATGTTTTATTATTTGATATGGATTCTATCTAGAGATACTGCAAGCACTATTGATTGGCATACAGTCAGTTGAAGTTCATCCGAAACCCATCCTAGAGGTGTGGTAGGGTTCGCGTCCAAGGAGCGTCACAATCTATCCGTATCTGCTGCAGTGAAATAGGCCGGACTACTCGCTCTGAAACCTCCAGTCCAATAATCGCGTCGCCATGAGACCGAATAGTATCGCTGTCAAGCGTTTCGTATACAATATCAAGCCTAAAGCCGCCACGCCTGGTAGTGACGGCTTCCCAGATCTCGACGACTGAAGGCTGCAAGGTGAGGCCCCATGTACCTTTCCATGTGATAATAGCAGATCGATCTTCTTTCATCAGCTCGTATTTAAAGTGAGCTGCGAGTTTCTTTCGTCCGTTCCAAATTTCCATAGTCTCGAGCTTTGGCATACGAGTGGCCGCGCATCCTGCTCGTTGAAGCATATCTATGATGTCTGTGTGGCTTTGTTGAGGCGTCAATAGTTGCGAAGTGAGAACCAACAACGTCAAATTAGGCCACTCCTGTGAAGATTGGCCATGGGCGTTGAAGAATTCGCAAGCGTCCACCATGAATGACCCCGAGAGAGACTCAAAATTGAGACTGACTTTCGAGAGGATTCGACTAAGAGCTGTACTTGGAGTCCGAATGCTCTTGAACCTAGAATCCATGATGCTGAAGGTCTCCGCATACTTTTCGTTAAAGTTTTCGAAGATTGTCAGGTTTTTTAGATCTGTCAAGGCAAGGGACTCGAGAAATTTGAGATGGGCTACATCAACGGTAAACGTCAGTAACAGCAACACCGCCAGACAGTATTTTAATACACGCAGTATACTGTCCTTGTGAGTATATATCAAGAAAATTGCTTACATTCGTCTCTGGATTCCTGTTTCCCATTACCCCATTCCCTCCATGGCTCATAATAGAGCTGTCGAAGCATTGGCAACCGAGAGAGCATTTGAGCAAGCGCCCGAGGCTTCCAACGCCGGCGATTCTGTTGACGTAATAACACACTGGTCACCGCTGGGGCCAATGGCAATTGCTGCCACCATTCATCTTCTTGCTCGTCATTGGTGAATGGAAGAAGAAAAGCATCATCCTGATTCATAATCTCGCCGAATACTCTGTCAATGGCGGCCCTTGGCGTATGGTCTTCCACATTCACGTTGTTCAAGTCATGTTGATCATCAGCAGCTCTGGCCCGGCCTGCTTGCTCAACTACTCGATCATGACCTCCCGTGTTCCATGGAATATCGGGCTCAAAGGTAAGATGTGGAAACCAGTGCTCTGAGTCGCTAGGCGAGTATACAGAGATGTCAAGTGATAAGTTGCTCTCCGACCCCCAGGTGCTGAGGACTGAGAAAAGTTTCTGCAGTGCTGTCATGATAACTTCGCCCTCATCATCATTCGTATTGAACACCCACGTTGGTAGTGCGCAATCAATGCAACAGTATTTGTCCAGTTCAAGACATAGCCACAAGTAGCGCACCAGAGATCGGTTGCGGGATGTCATTGAATCAAACTTGGCGAGACGTGAAGGCGTCAATCTAATTCGTGCAAATGTATGTTGCTCGATTTTCTCTTGCCATTCACGCGATACTGTAGCGAAATCGGCCAACTTGCCGCCATCTTCTATCAGTTTTTGGAGTATCTGATGCTTAATTTCCAGAGGAAACACGTGCCAGGACATCTTGTTGGCTGTTGCTGTGTTAAGTGTTGATTGTATTGATGCCAAAATAAAAAGGGAGAGTAGATTCCGGGAAGACAACAAGAAGACAAACAAACATCGAAGGCTAGGTTTATAGAGGGAGGAATTGTGGGTTGGCCAGATTGACGCGTATTCAAGCTTTACAATATTGTCCACCAGTGGATAATTTAGTCAAAGTTTGACAGTTCTTCAGAGAAAGTTTAAAAGTTCCAGCCGGCCGAATTATAACGTGGCTTTGGGATATATATAGATGTAGCTATCGATACATCTACTTAGGAGTGTAATGGTAGGAGAAAGATTGGCCTTGCATTTGCGTTGCAGAACAACACAGAAGTTAGTTTCAAGAGACATCATCTTACAATCACTATCCCCCAACAACTAGTTCAAACACTGTCTATTCTCACTTGAAGGTCATCTTTCGCTCGCATCCATGGTAAGTAAGTCTAGGAAGTAGAGTTTGCTTGCTAATGTAGCCCAGCCACCAATGTACATCCAACTTCTCTCAAAAACTGTACTATCACGGTTCTGTCTAGGTTAGCGATAGCGAAAGCCTTATTGTGGCCGTTCACCAGATTGCTTGTTGTGAGTATTGCGCTTGAAGGTAGCTTGAAATTACTAACGAACATGTCGTAAGATAGTAGGCAATGTCATCTAGAGGCAATGTCTTGGGAATCACGATATGAAGTACACGCCTGTGCATGTAGTACCTAGGTAGGTAGTAGTCTTCTTCCAGGTACTTCTTTTATGGAGGCACTAATGCAGCTTACTTTTCGGGCCGCTACATGTAGTTGACACGTGTTTATAGCACACAATAGGTAGATTTGTTAGGGCCACCGACGCGATAATAGTCTGACTTGATACCTAGTCAATGCCTAGTCAATTCAAAGATCTCTAGGTATATAAAAATCATCCAACACTATATAATATTCAGCTAAGCATTATACTTATGGAAGTAATGGGTTATGAAAAAGAAGTAGGTTATTTGAAGGTACAAAAAAATGCTCCGTATCTAAGTAGTAAGAAGCACCTGCCTTACTACCGCATCGAGGTATAAAGTATAGAATTCGGAGGAAAACATCCGATTTCTCAGGTTACACATGTGCGTATTACCTGAATGGACCATCTGTAGCGACTCAGCCTCGCCATGGTCATTGTGCGATAGATGCCTGACGTATATGCCCAACCCCGCCGGGTTGCTTCCAGTATTTCTTCTTTCCAAAAGTCACATTTTCTGCTATTGAAATGGTCTGTAATCGTTCCTCCGTCCACTCCTCTAGTTATTGACCGGAACGCAAAACGGACGAATATATAATGGCGCTCAATTCGCAATTCATTGCTTCAATATTTTCTGCTAGAAATGAAAATAGCTTCTCACTTGCGAATGCGAGCGTGGACTTTGCTCTCGTCAGAGTGGAAGTTCCCAAGCAATTCGAAGGATTGGGCAATGCACTCTCTCAACACCGTCGACAAAATGCCGAGTCCGGGTCACAACATAGAATAGCTCGCAGGCTTGGGGCCTTGTTCGAGCAGATTATTCCGAACATCGAAATTCTCACTGCTGCATATGGGGAGAGAGCCTCAGAAATTGCGACCTCGCCCCTATTCGATCTGAAGGTATGTAGAACTACTACTCATCAGCTCCATATTGTACTCGAATGTGTTGATTCTAAAAAAAACTTTTATTCAAGAACGTTGATCACGGTCCGTTTTCCGGTCATGTGGGAGTAGACGGCACTTCTATCTACGCAGCAGTATCTTCTGGACCAAGTATCATCGCACTACATCTGCTTGCTTGTATGCTGGCTCGAATGTTTTCCAATGTTGAGGCCACGGCTATCTGGATGCAGCTCGTTGACGGTCGGCTGAAAGATCTCGAAAGGGCTTCCGAGACTTCTCAAATACAGGGCCTTGCAGCTTTATATGCGGCGGAACAGGGCCGTCAGATCTTGCGAGACGATCTAGCGAGCTGGGACGCCAGCGCACGCGCGTGGTTGCAGACCGCGAACGAAGTGAAGAAGCGCGAAGATACGCAATTGAAACTCATTGTCAAGAACATTCCATCAATACACAGCTCCGGTACAACCTACTCAAACGTGGTGGAGAACTGGATTTTGGCGATGAAGACGGCCCAAGACCTGATACAGGGCGTACCACAGGATGTAACAAATGGCTCTGTAATATTGGGACTCATGTCATGGCACATCTATCCAGACTTGAACGTCTTCTCTCCGAACCGAGATGTTAAATTCAACGATCGGCTTGTTAAGCCTGGGGGCGTTATCACTCTTGGGCTAGAGGCAAAAGAGAAGAATTGCTCTGGAGTTAGCTGGTCAGTGTCGCTTTCACACTTGCGTTTCTATGGAGATCCGGTTGTTATTGAAAAGCGATTTGAAGAGGACAGTGACCGGATCACAGTTGAAGAGCTCCGCTACATCACTTTCGGATGTGTCCTTGGAAGTTGGGCCCAGCCAGCATCAATTTATATCGAGGAAGCAGCAGAATGTTTTTCCGCACTGGGAGAAGCCATTGGATATTGCAGCAACTCGACCGACGATAAAAGCTATGATATCGCCCTAGGCTGGATCACCCCTCTCATTGATACAGCAAATAGTTTCCTATCTGCTGTCGAAAAGGAGAGAGAGACAGCGCTCTACTTCATTGAATTCGGCCGACGGAGAGGCCGGAATTTCCTGGACGATAAATTTCGCGATATTGTCCCCATGTTTGGGCTGCTTAATCCATACCTTCTATTCAGACTTTCGCCAGATTTTTTTGGTCAGTGTCATGACATTGAAGGATCCATCTCCGTGCTCCGACGCCTCGCTCAAAACATAAATTTGCGTAGCGATGATTGTATCATCGTTACTAAATCTCATATAGAGCCCAAATTTGACGAGGCGGCCCAGGGCGGTTTTAGTTACGAAGGCAATTGGGAATATGCTTCCGCAGTTCCCATCGCACGTCAAAGCAGAAAACGGGCTTACGGGGGAGAGCCCCAAGTTATACAACGGTATTCTCGATGGATCCATATCGATCGCACTAAAGACCCTCTATTGCAAAGATATATTAAGATTCCTGACGACACTGCTACTGAACCGTCACTCCCACACCAGGATTGGAGCCCCGGAGGATTTTACTGGCTACCGGATGAAACTGCCTTTATGCGCATTCAAGGCTGCAACTGTGCTAAAACAGACAAAGCGTCTTGTCACTCCTATTGCCCATGTGCGGAGCAAGGGCTCCAATGCACTTCACAGTGTTTGTGCCTATCAACTTTTGCGGGCACGGAGCGAATTCTACAGTGCGCAAACGTTCGAAGCTGTCAGCCCACCTCAGGGTATGTAGATGAAGATTGCTACTGGCTCTCCGTAAGAAGCACTATGTATATGGGTGGTGGTGATATACTTTCTTCTCGCAGATGTGAAATGCAATGGATTGATCCTCCTACAGAATACGCTCAGAATTCTTGTTCAACATACGATAGCACAGACGAACAGTACGGTCGCTTTATAAATTCCCTAGAGGAGCCAGAGTACCAATATCACCCTCCTTGTTTGCGCAATGCAACTGAGCCTGCAGGTCTATTCTGGTCCGTGGAGGCGAATGGAACCGCCGCGTTGCTTCTCAGAAATTCAGCCGAGGTTAAGGTTCCCTCGTACACGCTTCCCAAGTTAACAGCTATCCTTCGCTCCAGTGCCCTGGATCCCAGCTTCTTGAGAGAATACCTCGAAGAACTTCCAGAAACTGGAATAATGGACTGCTCAGATTCTTTGGATGGGGTGTATCAACAAAGCGCTCTATTTTTTAGATCTTTGAGAGCCATATCTGCTATATCAGACTTGTACAGCGATTGGCCGGGAGCGACGATGTCAATTGGCATTACCAAGCAGCCCATAGGGCGTGCAAACTGGGCTACTAATGTTTTTGATCAGACTGAACGCGAGGAAGAAAAGTTCTGGCGAGCCATCAAGTTTTCGTGCCTGGCAATGCTTGAATCCGGTGGATGCGACTTGCACCCAGACCAAGTTAAGCACGTCATGGCCATGGCGACCGGGAATTCTATCTATACTTCAGAGGCCCTGCTTCAAGACCCGGCATTGCAAGACCACTCAGGTAAACCACCTTTCAAGGGAATTCGACGTATTCATGGTAACTTGGGCTATCCTGGCGTTGTCATGCTCATCCCGCCCCCAGTGCCTCGGGTGCTGCAAGCCAACTCGATGCGAGGGAGATTTGTTCAGGCGGCTAGCTTTGATGGACAGCCCAAGAACTCTTTCACTCAGACATCCCTACACCTTAAGCTTACCGACTACAAAGTTCCATTGGCTAATGCTCGAGGCGCTGTTGACGCAGACATTGTGATGCGCGAGGCTTTAATGTCAGTGTACGATGGATCAAGATGGGTCGCTGATTTGGACATCATACGTGCATTACAGAGCCAAGACTTGACTCGTTTCTTCGGCTGCAGTTGCGTCCGCGACGATGTTGATAACAAAACTCTTTGTCAGCTTCTCGCCGACAAGTTCGGCAATCAGCTCAAAGTAATAACTTCATGGGAAGAGCTTCTCTTATACCAAGAGAATTTAATGGTTGGGGAGTTTGGTACTGTGCTTGTCTATGGGAGCTGGTTTGCCCGACTGGCTGTGACAACAGTCGCATTTCAGATGAAATATCCTGCGATTACTTTGCCATCTCACTGCATATGTTTCCAATGTGGACAGAAGATTCTGGGGGAGGGTTCTTGGACTTCGCCAGTAAAAGAGTCGACGTCTCCCCTACTGTTTATTATATAATTCGCAATGGCCATCATCTATGGCAACTAAATATTAGACACAGCAGTAAATGCATGCGTTGTCAGAAAAGCTCAAATACTCGACGAGAGCTTACTCGTTTCATAGAGATATCGTAAGAGAATAGGAATCGATTATTATAGGCAATGCTTTGGAATACAATACCTACCCGTCAAGTACAGTGATGGGTCGAAAGTCTGCGAACGCTATACTGAGTACCACCAAAAGTCACAGTTTTCAAAATTTAATAATCAAATCTACAAAATACGTATGCAGGTGATGAAAGTCAAAATTTAATAACAATTGATGAATATTTTATATTTTAATAGTACTTACTTATAATACTTAATTTTATAGCAGCTGTTGTGGATTGAATCTGCAATAGATTATCCCCTCCTAAACTGAGTGTATCTTTATTTTTTTTTTTGTTTGCAGACTTTTGTCCCCTGACTGTACACAGAAGTGTACTTCAATTCAACGGCCACACAACGCGGAACTGTCTTATCAAATTTCAGAAGAGGTTGACCTTTTGCGCGCAAAAGACAGAAAGCTAAATGAGACAACACAGATGAAGCTACCGTCAGAATTTTGGATGGCTACTCCTTACGACAAGGCAATCTGGAACTGGATTAGATCACCGCTGGGTCAGCATGCCTTTACGGCAGGTCAAATGGCTTACGGCGATCTGCATGACATAGATTGGTTTCTTTCCTGTTGGGGCATTCTGCACAATGTCGGTGTTAGCTGCAGTTGGCAATAATATATAGAAAGGACGTTCGCAAAGGGCACAGTGCTTATAAGGCACCACGTAGTCTAGGATAAAAAAGGTTTCTCTTTCTGGAATTTCTTAGCGGCCGGCACCCGTATTTGGTCCTTGTTGTAGGATGCCAAGGTCTCTCCATGGCTGCTTTTGGTTCAATGCCCGATGTAAGAATGGTCAGCTCAGAGTGGCATGGGTGTAACGAGTGAGCACAGATTCTATGAGATGTCGACGATCCTTGATCACGGCCTGGTATGGAAGCTGTTCACTTGTTTTAGTAAAGGGGTAGACTGTATGTTGTCTCCTTTCAGTTGATAGATAGCATCAGAGATAAGGGGCGGCTAAATGACTGGGGTTTCGTTGTTTGTTGGTTGCAACAGTGTTATATCTCAAGGATGCTCCGACCTGCATGGGCATCAACTCCACTCATCAAGCTGACATGCAATATCAGATCGGTAGAACAGTTCTACCGTGCCACTAGATTTTGTTGGATGTCTCATCAAGTTTTTGTATGTTATATCTCTTTTCCTCGTGATATTCTGCATGTCACTCAATCCCAGTGGCGTGGTGATATCACGATGGAAAATGATGGACCTACTTCGCGCTTGTAACTACAATATCATAGCAGTTGTGATTAGTAGCTTGGTGCTACCCTACAATAGCGGGCATGAAATAAAAAAGGCCTTGTGCCTTTATTATTACATTTTAACAGATAAATAAACAGTAAGGCTATATTCCGCCGTTTGACTATCTGCAGGTAACAGTATGTACGTATCAACCATCGAGTCTCAAATGCATCCAAGACATTACAAGGCTACGCGATCCGATGAACGCCTGCAAGCAGTGAACCATATTATATGACGTATCAGTAAATGCGGAGCGGAAGACTGAAGCACAGCGCAGCATTTCCCAAGAATCTAGCATTACAAAGCATCTGTGATGGCGTTATCAACCGAATCGCCCAAAATCTGACTGACCATTGCGGAGATGAGAAGCTGCACAAACGCCTTGTTCCAGGGTACACGAGCAGATGTCCACGGAATTCAACGATTCAAACCACAGACGCAACAGTTGGCGAAAGCCAAGGCGACTCCCCGTCCCCTGTCCAGCCTAGTCTTACTCGTAGCAGTCAAGAGGCACCCTTTTCGAATCTAGTCCAGCAGGGATCAGGCCCCCGGCACAACTCCCAACGCTACTCTATCCTGGCCATGGCGCCGATGTTTCAAATCAAACATGGCCCGCCATCGGCGCACTAATCTTTTCTCTCTCGCCCAAGTTTTGACATGTCACAACCCTGGCCAGTCAGGCCAAGAGCACGTTGCGAAATTGCCACGCGGTTTTCCTGGTGCCGTGCCGTCGAGCCAAATGAGGCTTCGAGTCGCGGGCTGGGGGCGGGAAGAAGAGAAGGACAGTCGAGCAAAAAAAGCTGACAGGTGACAAGACCCGGGAGTTGGCAGCAGCACACCAAGTGAGCCAAAACGTGCGTGAGGGAGGGTTGCACGAACCCAGAAGGAGGTTGGGCTGCTGCTTTTGTTTGTCATTTGTTTGCCAGTTTGCCCATACTTGTAACATACATGGACGCTACTACTGCACAGTTGTTGGACTGGACTCAAAGGTCCGGGCTGAGCCATGAGCAGCAGCGGCAAAATGTCCGGCTTTGCTACCTGCGGAATACAACCGAGTCCATTGTTGTGCTCGAGGCAATATGTACTACTGGCTAGCGGCTTCAACAATATACCAGACACTGGAGCCAATACGACAAGAGTTCTCCATACTGCCAGCATTCTGTCCTGCACTTACCCAACGAGGCATTTTTTAGACTAAATGTCATTGACTAAGCCGGCCCTGGCAAAATGCACCTGTAATTGCACACTCGCCAGGAGAAAGTTGCCCAGAAGATCGTCTTGCTAGCATCCATGGACACATGTATATGTATGTATACTAGGCATGAGATGCAAAGAATGCTGCAAATCACTTGCATACCCATGAAAGAAGACGAGCACTTGTGAGCTTGATTTTCAAGGATGGACACAAGCTTCTCTACTCGTGACACTTTGCCTCGTAGTAAGTGGAGTCTGCACCATGACTTGCACGGATACTTACTCGCACCTGTTCTCATGTATCTACACTGTATCTACCCATCAACCCATCCACCTCCCTCCTCAACTTGGTGTGAAATGCCACTGCTGCACAGGCAAGGCCAGTCTGCAAAGCGAGGTAGCAGCAGTGCCACCTCGACGACTCCTCTTCTGCCACCTCCACGGCCGCTCAAAGTGCCGAGCCCACGCTGCAGCCCCAAGTGTCTTGGAAGCCACGAGGCCGGCGGAGGATGGATGCGAGACAAATGGAAACCTAACCTTAAATCTCCGTTTGCGGCCGATGCCTCCACCGACTGGAAATGCGAACTGCGCCGTTGACAAGATGGAGTCCATGTTATCTCGGGCCTCACTCACGATGCAGAAGGGATCATCGCCGCTACGCGCCTAGCAGGTACTGTTATTTGGCATGCCGCGTACTATAACGACCTAATGGCAGCTATAATAAGCAATGCCAGTAGAAAGGAGCTATATACACGCATCGATGCCATTGATGGCTTCTCGTATGCAAAAAGAACCCAGGCTAATTATGATTAGAGGAGGCCACTAAAGACGACATTAACCGGCCGGTCTTTTTTTTTTTTTTTTTTCTTCCTCACTAGCATACCCATCAGCAGGCTCTTATACAACTTGAACCAAACTACCGCATCTACCGCATCTCCATTATACTACTACTACAATGTACATGCTGTGTACCACTCAATGTACACGCAACTCCACTCAGCACGCGAAGGCGGAGAGCCTCCCCCTGGCACGGGCCGCCTTTTGCCACGGCCGCGTCAAGTAGCATCTTCACTGCAAAAAAAAGCGAAGAAGAGAATTTTCTGTTTCTGGCAGAGGTGTTTATGCATGCTATGCTCCAAATGACTTAAAATGTTATTTTTATAAAAAAAAAAGAACAAAGCCACGCGGTTTCGAATATGCAGTGGCTGAGACGGGCGAGGTTGGTTAGTGGAACGCTGGCGTCATGGGCATTGATTCGCATCCTTCGTCATCAGATGTCACTTTTTTATCTTCAACCCCCAAATCGAAACAAAGAGGCACTGGCTAGACGTCTCCCTACATACTGTAACGCAGCCGATATCTTCAATGCTTACCCGCACTACCTAAACTAGCACTATCACTACCACCGCTGTATATCCCGAGAAGCATTTCAAGGGCGATTATAATAAATCGTGGTGGACTGGTTTTTGAGTCAAGCGGTGCGAACTCGGATTTTTGCAATGGGCATGTTGGTTGCTTGGTGCCCGACTAGTAGGTAGGTAGTGCATTGAGGTATCAAACGCCAAGTTTTCTTTTCTCTTCTCTTCTTCTTTCCTTTCTGTCTAGAGTTTGCCGTCCCCGGTGATGAGTAGTTTGTCTTCTTGGGTAGCAGCGCAAAGTCGTAGCGCATGAATCCTGCGAATCAAAATCGTCAGCAGGCTGCAGCCGTCTCTGTGCTCACGTCGTACATACATGTGGCTGCAGAAGAAGTGCTCACAGAAACAGGAATCCTGCAGCCTGTATGATGCATGCGATGCGCAAAGCGATGACCTATAGCTGTGAACATACTGTACGATGCCTGTACCGTGCAACTACTTTCGTAACTCTTACTCGTACAGCTAGATACTAGACTACTACTTGTATGTACAGTAGTACCTCTTCTTCCAAAACTTTTACGTATTTTGCCTTGCACTTGTCTGCAAATTTTTCTTCGTCTCTCTCTTGATATCACCACCAGCCTCCGCATGGCCCAATGCAGGGATAGCCAGACTTCTTCATGTCATGCCACGCCCATGCCACGAGTCGTCTCGATCCGCCATTCCGGTAGTCACCACCGTGTCTCGCCAAGTTGGTGTGCAAAAACGTGTGCGCTGCATGCAGGGACCACTAATATGGAGTTGAAGATGAAGAGCTTCTCCGGTGGTAGGTCGGCAGGTCAATAGCCGTGCGGAGTGCGCAGCCGCAGGTCTCGAGTACCTGCGCCGCGACAACGCATCTGGCCCGCCCGGTACTGGCGACCTCGGGCGTCTCTGTTCCGCCACTCCCGCAGAGTGCGCGTTGCTGCAAATGGCACGCCATGAGTGCGTAGCCGGAACGTCGCAAATGAGAGCCCACCTTCATGAGTGCTAGTACTGTCTACTCTGCACTTGACTTGCGCTGCAGAACCTGAGCGCTACGCATATCCAGCTAGAGCGGTACCATCCCGCCGCTGTCAATGCACGCTGACGAAGCCTCCAATTTCGCGCCGTTTCAAGGTACCTGCTGGCGCTCGGCCGAGTAGCGCCCAAGTACCGCCTCGCCGAGTCCACCAAGAGCCCCTTATTTGCCCCCCCCCAGCAGAGCGCCGTCGAAGGCCGCTAGAGCGTCTTGGTGTCTCGAACAGAAGCTCGATGGCAGGCTCGGCTGCAGCAGCCACTAGAACGGGCCCTGGTCGCTGCAGGCTGGGCTGGCACCGAGCCGGGACCCCCATGCCAAATGCCATCCATGGATGCTTCAGCGGCAGCTTGCTCAATCCAGGTTCGTTCAACTCCTGCGGTACGGTGCTGTACAGTACTGTCAGAAATCCATGCCCCGGAGGCAGAAACAGGCTGGCTGTTGCATTTGGCCATCCCCGGCTGTGGATGGGGACGAGCGAATCCCGATTCTGCCGCATCTTCGCGTCTCGTTTTTCCTCCTCCTCTTCCTCTTCTTCCTCGTCTGAACCTTACTGTAGCCGTTGGTCGCCACTTTTCCGCCGTTGCTTATCTTATTAGTACGGCACAGTACGTAGTTGCTGGAGAGGCTTGATCTTGGTTGTGGCCTTGCTCGGTGGAATTGCTCTTCCGCGCTGGCCTTCTTCTCTTCTCCATCGGTGCTCTGATCTCTCTAATCCCCTTCCGCTCCCGATCGACGACGAACAGCGACGATTGACGGACATCACTCGTGCAGAGGCGACGGGTCGACAGGGACCTTGGAGATTGACAGGGGCTTTTCGCGCAACATTTCGACCACGATCGCGAAACATAGGGGTCGAAAGCGAGAGAGGCAGCCTTGGAAGCACCGCTTTCTTTGCACTTCCGTACCGTCGCTTGCTGCACTACGGCCGCAACCTTTGTTGCTAAGCGACGACCTTTTCTTCATTTGCAATAGTCATCGTGACGTCCCGGGCGTACACGTTTGCGCATAATAAAAATAAAAAAAACGACATCGAAAAAGTCTGCTGCTCGTTGGCTCAAGACTTTCCGCAAAGCGCTACTTCCGTGAACGCGACTCCACGGCAATTCGGCTTTTGCATACTCTTTCCGGCATTTGCTCACCACGACGGCCAAGCTGTGGCCACACAACACGACAATGTGCTTCGGGGCTCGGAATAAGAACGAGGATGGCGAGGCCCATTCTCGGGAGCTGGATAAGGTCCTGCGCCAGGATGAGAAGCGCATGGCTAAGGAGGTGAAGCTGCTACTATTGGGTAAGTCTTGATTGCGATATCCGCTTTCCTTTGGTCAACCTCAATCAATCGCGCCAAACAAGGAGGGGGAAAAGAAGGAGGGGAGAAAGAAGAGAGATATGTTGGGGAACATATACTGAGAGAGAGAGAGAGAGAGAGAGAGAGAGAGAGCAAGAAATGGATTTATACGTACCGCCGATGGCGTCGCTGTATTGCATGTGCTAACGCGACTCGTCTTTATAGGGGCTGGAGAATCAGGAAAATCTACCATCCTGAAGCAAATGAAGCTCATATATGCTCAAGGCTTCAACAAAAACGAGAGGCTAGATTTCAAGCCCGTCATCTTCAACAACATTGTTCAGTCATTCAAGACCATCTCCGAGGCCATGGCTGAGATGGGTTTCGACTATGACAGCCCTGATAACGAGGTTAGTAGCTTTGCCTCTTGGTGTGGCACCCCGGCATTTTATATGATTTACATGTGCCTTCTTTCACAAGCTTGTGCTTGTGTTACGTCGTTCACGGATGCAAGATGTAGCCCGAGGAGGAACGACGGCGTGCTACACGGGTCATCACAATGAACCCTGGCTGACACAAAATGTTATTTATAGAAACACATGGCGCACATTTTGGTTGATGGCGAAATCAGCCCAGACAGCAAGATGCCCGAGGATTACCTAGAGCCTATCAAATTGCTATGGCAAGACAGTGGTGTCATGGCCGCAATTGCCAAGGGCAACGAATACGCTCTGCACGACAATCTCACATAGTCAGTTCTAATTCTGCTTTTCTTTTGACGCTCCAGTAACTACTGCGAGGTTTTTTAATCTTTCCGCCCCCATCCCACCCCATTTCGTTATTCATTATTATTTCTCTCAGAGTACACGTATGGCCTTGACTAACCCCAACTCAGCTTCGTGACCGACATCGATCGGATATGGGCCGACGGTTATGTACCGAATGACCAAGACTTACTCCGCTCTCGATTGAGAACAACAGGTATCATAGAAACTGTCTTTGATCTAGGTCAGTTGACATACCGCATGTTTGACGTCGGTGGCCAGAGGTCAGAACGAAAGAAGTGGATCCATTGCTTCGAGAATGTCAACTGCCTGCTCTTCCTCGTCGCCATCAGTGGTTATGACCAGTGCCTTGTTGAGGATAAGGACGGCGTAAGTGCCCAAATAGATGTATGCCATGATATGATACAATCAACTAACGCAGGCGGCTACAGAACCAAATGAACGAAGCTCTGATGCTGTGGGAGTCCATCTCCAACTCACATTGGTTCGCCATGACGTCGTTGATCCTTTTCCTCAACAAGATGGATCTCTTCAAGGAGAAGCTGCCCAAGAGCCCCATCTCCAAGTACGGCTTCACCGACTACCACGGACCTGAAGACGACTACAAGGCGGCCAGCAAATACTTCCTCGACAAATTCCGCGCGCTAAGCAGAAACCCCGAGAAGGAGATTTACGGCCACTTCACCAACGCCACTGACACAAACTTGCTGAAAATCACAATGGGTTCCGTGCAGGACATGATTATTCAGAGAAACCTCAAAAAGTTAATACTATAAACACCCCAGTTCATCATCTTTGTTTAATTCGTTTTGCACCGCGCTGAGAACCTTTTTGCCAACTCTTTTTCAGGTTACTTATTTGAAGCGGCCTTCAATTTGCCAAAGTACTGATTATTATTATTATCGCCCAACCTCTTTCTTTTTTTTCTTATATTATCATCATCATCTGCCTGGCTGTCGGTCTTTGATTCAACAAATACATACGAGTTGACTCCTCGGTTTAGGCTGCCCGAATCGACCCGGGCACCTTTTCATGCATGATTACGGCATCTTACGGCTTTCACCTTCATTATTCATCAGCAGTGAAGCTCTCGGCTGCTATTTGCGTTGTTTTATCTTAACACATATACACTAGCGGGGAATATGTCACACTCTTCCGTATTTTTTTTTTATCCCTTATCTTACTGTTATTTATTTTTCTTTATTATTATTATATTCATGGCCATTTACGGGGGAGGAAGAAGATTATTGCAAGCTGGGTGGAAAGGCAGCAAGATGTCTGTTTTTATTACTGCACGTTATTAGGACTGGAAGTGAAGTGAAGGGGGGAATGATTTGAAGTGGAATGGGAAAGAGAGGAGGAAAAGGAAACCAGGAAATCTTTTATTGGATAAGAGAAAGATATTGGTGGATTTTGTTATTTTTTTTTTTTTGAACCTTTCAGTGATACCTAACTCTTCTTTTCTTCATTTTTTCTTTCTCTTTCGCTCCTTGATCTTATATGTCTACAATATTACGTGGGCATATATTGAGAATAACGCCTATTACTCTCCTCTTTTTTTTTTGGTTCATTTGAAGACGGTGTGCCGGCGGCTTATAGCACGTGGTAGATTGATAGGCGGCGAATGCTGTTTGAAGCTTGGCTAATGAATGCTGGAGGCTGCAATACCCCCGTACAATTTACCTTGAAGCGCTAATGTGCAAAAATTAGGTATCAAATTTGATCTATTGCTTCAAATTTGCCTTGAAAACTGAAAGAGATGTGCTGGTTTACCATTTTTTCTCTGTTTTTGGAACATGAATGTTTAGTGGTGCTGTATTTCAAGGCTCAGATAGTGTGCTCAATTTGGCTGTACCTTCGTAAGCCAATTACCGCCCGCTCTAACCTAAGCAAGTCACAAAGCAATTTGGCGCAGTGGAAGCGCGCCGGGCTCATAACCCGGAGGTCGCACGATCGAAACGTGCAATTGCTACTTGCTCATCTATTTTTTTTTTCCGTTCCTTATAATACCCAAGTTCATATTTTCAAATGTCCTAGTATAATATTATAAATATTAAGGCTTATAATATTACACTTAATATCTTTAAGGCATTTAATAATTATTAAGGGAATTTACTACTACTATATGCAACCAATTTTTCTTCGTCTCAAATCTATAATTACTAGCAGGTAATAGGTAGTATCTCGTGTTTGCTCCATAAACAGGTCACCACCGCCGCACAAAGAAGCAATCTTTAAGTTCTTTTTTTTTTTTTTGCCTGCGTCATCAACACTCAAATCGTCATAATGGTTCCACACACGGGTAAACCGCCAAGCTGAATTCCCATTGGCCAGGTCCCCTCGCCAATCGGGCTAATGATGCGTCTTCCTTCCCGCATTCATTTTGCGGGGAAAGAAGCAGCCACCATTTGATGGAAAGAAAGAGCCAAAAGGCCATAAACAGCAACAATAGCGCGGGTACATGGCAACAAACTGCCGGTTGCGGTTGCATTCAAGTCGGATGTCACTCCGTAGAAGCGAATCAATACAGGTTTCTTCTCCCTCTTTCCCCTCTCTTTCATTTAGCGGGTACCTTTAGCTGGCCGAGCATCTACAACAGCTGCTAAACAGCTGCCGCCCAATTTGTCAGTGAATGAGTGACGAGGTAACCCGAGCTGCGTGGGATGCGGAGATTGAAGCGGCCCGTATAGAAAGGGAGCCTTTTTGTCATGCATGCATGTCTTGGATATTCGGAAGAAACTACTGCTCCTAGCATGAACAATCGACCAACGTCTTTTCCCTGCCCCTTGTCGCGTCTCTCGCATTTCTTTCCCTTCTTCGTCCTCGTCATTTTCGTCTTCACTGTTCTTGCTGCGTGACATGGCATTGCTTCGTTTGTTGCAGCGTTCGAATTCGCGATAGTCAAAGCACTTGAGTCTCACGGCATTGTTTTTCTAAGCTTGCAAGCGAGCGAGTGCTTCTTTCCACCGATTCTAGTTACTCTACATTGCAGAACACGCCTTGCTGTTATAGCTTGGCGATTCCCACCCACGTTGATTGATCATTTGTTTTTTGCCCTTTGGCACAAATCATGGTTGCCATCAAGCGGGCTGCCCTGCTTGCAGGCCTGGCGCAGTTGATAGGCACAAGCGCTGCCCAAGATGCCATCACGGACGACTCTCACTTCTATGGCCAGTCACCGCCGGTTTATCCATCACGTAGGTTGCACCAGACAGGGCTTGTGGAGGGAAGATGGCCTCTTTGAATACTATACTAATGCTGTCGGTTGCTGAATCAGCTGAAATGGTGGGCGGCAACGAGTGGGAGGCGGCATTTCAAAAGGCGAAACTGCTGGTTGGCCAGATGACTTTGGAAGAAAAAGTGAGGCACAGAGACGCGGCGAAATTCAACAAGCCACTGCAAATAATTTCAACTTCTTTTCTAACTCTTTTGTTTGTTAGGTCAATCTGACGGCAGGCGTCACAAAGGATTCTACATGTTCTGGCAATATTCCTGCCATTGAGCGTCTACGCTTTCCGGGCATGTGTCTCAGCGATGCCGGTAATGGTCTTCGCAACACAGACTTTGTCAGCGGTTTTCCGAGTGGAATCCATGTTGGTGCTAGGTGAGAATCCTCCAACTTTACTTGATATATGCTGTCTTAGAGATTCAATATTCCGACCAAAAAGACATTGCCATGCTAACCATGCTGTAGCTGGAGCAAGGACTTGGCTTTCCGGCGTGGCACTACCATGGGTGGTGAGTTCAAGACGAAAGGCGTCAATGTCCTGCTCGGCCCCGTTGTTGGTCCTGCTTGGCGTATCGTACGTGGAGGTAGAAACTGGGAAGGCTTCTCTGTCGACCCATGGCTGTCTGGACAATTGGTAGCTCAGACTGTCTCTGGCATACAGGGGCAGGGCGTCATCACCAGTACCAAGGTAAGCATTCTTCGCGCAACTTTGTGCATTTCCAAGGAGAGTTGAAGATCAATATTGATTCCAAATGTTTTGCAGCACTATATCGGTAACGAACAAGAAACCAACCGGAATCCAGAAGGAAATATCTCTAGTGTATCTTCCAACATTGATGATAAAACAATTCATGAAGTATATCTATGGTAAGCATTGCCACCTTCTAGAGGCCCACCTAGAACTAAATACTAATTGCCCATCTTCAACAGGCCTTTTCAGGACGCTGTAAGAGCCGGTAGCGGAAACATTATGTGCTCTTATCAACGGGTCAATAATTCGTATGGATGCTCCAATAGCAAGACGTTGAATGGTCTTTTAAAGTCTGAACTTGGCTTCCAGGTACGTAAATCCTCACACAGAAGCCCTAATTTCTCACCTCTCTCCTACCTTTTTGCTACTATTATCGCAATACTGACCAAGTATTCGAATCTAGGGGTTTGTTGTTTCTGATTGGGGTGCCCAGCACGCAGGAGTTGCTACTGCAAAAGCTGGCCTCGACGTAGCCATGCCTTCGAATGGTGGTTTCTGGGGGGATCATCTCATTGAAGCTGTGAAGAATGGTTCACTGCCCGAGTCCCGAGTGACAGACATGGCAATGAGGTAATGGTCCTGACGACTGTTGGAATTCACAAACGCTGACACACATCTAGAGTCATCGCTTCTTGGTATCAATTCAATCAAGACCAAGACTTTCCAAAGCCCGGAATCGGCATGCCTTCCAATGTCCTTGATCCTCATGAGATTGTGGACGGGCGGGATCCAGCTGCCGCTCCAGTTCTCCTCAACGGAGCCATTGAAGGCCACGTTCTTGTCAAAAATACAAAGGATACTTTGCCCTTGAAGTCACCTCGCATGCTTTCCCTCTTTGGCTACTCAGCCAAGACTCCAGACGACTTTAATCCGTCCGCAAATTCATTATTCAGTCAAAATTGGATTACAGGTCAAGAAGCGCTCAATTCCAACTATGATTCAGAGAATGGAGTGGCGGCATTCGGTGAAAATGGTACCATGTTCGGCGGTGGTGGCTCTGGCGCCATCACGCCGGCGCTCGCCATCTCTCCCTTTGAAGCCTTGAAAATGAGGGCTTACCAAGATGGCACGGCGGTGTTCAACGATTTCATCTCCGATAGGCCATCTGTTGAGCCTAGCTCTGACGCCTGCATCGTTTTTGGTAATGCGTGGGCCTCTGAAGGATCTGATCGTCCCGCGATTCGAGATGACTATTCAGATTCACTAATCAAATCGGTGGCGGATCAGTGTAACAAGACAGTTGTCATCTTCCATAACGCAGGACCTCGACTAGTTGAAGGCTTTATTGATCATCCAAATGTTACAGCAGTCATCTTTGCCCATTTACCTGGTCAAGAGAGCGGCCCTGCACTCGTTTCCCTCCTCTTTGGAGATACGAGTCCCTCTGGTAAACTTCCATACACAGTTGCGAAAAATGAATCCGACTACGGCGATGTGCTTGATCCGGCACAGCCGAAAGGGGAGTTTGCGAACTTTCCCCAGGCCGACTTCAACGAAGGAATATACCTCGACTATCGCTACTTTGACAAAAAGGGCATCGAACCTCGGTACGAATTCGGGTTTGGACTCAGCTACACGACCTTTGCATATTCCAACATATCGATCAACTACATCGAGGGGGCAAATACATATCCCTGGCCGGGAGGCCCCATCGTAAGCGGCGGGCAGACTGATCTCTGGGATGCAATCGCCACCGTCAGCGTAAATGTCAAAAACACAGGCAGCGTTGCTGGCGCAGAGGTGGCGCAGCTCTATGTTGGCATTCCAGGAGCCCCAACGAAGCAGCAGCTTCGTGGGTTTGAAAAGCCCTTTCTACAACCTAGCCAGTCAGAAACAGTGACTTTCCATCTCACGAGAAGGGATTTGAGCGTTTGGAGCGTTGAGAGACAGAAGTGGCAACTACAGCAGGGCACGTACAAGTTTTACGTGGGGAGCAGCAGCAGACGGCTACCCCTGAACGGGACGATGCATTTGTAAGAAGCAATACCACTATGATTACTTGAAATGGGATCTCAGATTCAGATCATGTATGACGAAATACAGCAATGTGTCATAAAGTATAGTAAGCTACATAAAGTATTTGCCAAGATTGCATGATGTATATGCAGCCACTACTACGTTATACTTGTAGCATGTTAGATCTTTGTTTCTTCCAAGTAAGCCATCTAATAAGAAGAAGGCTTAAAAAAGATGATAAAAAGGGTACTACTCCCATTGGACCGATCGTATTCACCACTTTTGAGGTACTCCAGTCGCTTCATTGGGCAAACTTGTCTTTAAGCTGACGGCCGCCCGTGAACCGTATTTCGTACAATCAGAAGGTGAGTAGGCATGCCAGACACACGTCTCACCGCCTAGGTTTACGGTTGGCTTGCATGCTTACTGTACCTACCTACCCATCAGACAAGCACGCTTTTGAACACCGGCCTTTTTTTTCCTGGCCTCTTATATCAGCAAATCAGCCGAGTTTATGCCTTTGGTCATGATGATTCAACGCGCCCCCGGGGCTCCCGCGACCCCGTTGCGAATTCAGACATGAGTCGTACATGGAATACTTGCTCCCCTTCTCGTAAGCCATCTTGGCAGCTTTTTCTCTGCTGGGCAGTTTCAGCGTAATATCCATACTATTTCCACGTAGGTAGGCAGCCAAGCAGTCGAAAATAAAAATAAAAAGGGGGGGCGGGGGGAAGCAAAAGAGAGAGAGAGGAAGAAAAAAGGCAACTTTGATGTCATAGAGCATTATCACATACTACAGTACTCCGTATTGCCTATATCATCTCCAATGCAACGCACGCTTGTTTAAGCTCCGCTGCCAGAGAGAGGAGGGAGGGTCGGAGGAAATGCCGCCAATTGCACGCCTCTTGGCTGTCAGTATGGAGAACTTACTAGGTATACACACTTCGAGGCAACACACACTAATTAGCACTTACCTATGCCCTAATCTGGGAGTTTTTTTCTTTTTTTTCATCCTTCTCTGTCGTTTCTTCTTTTCTCCTCCCCCATACACAGTCCATTTCTGGTCTCGATATGGGTCCCCCCCCATTCTCCAAATGTCGCGGACGAGATTACGTTTAATGCATGGCCAGAAGCCTGGGTCGCGTAACCCGTTTTCTGCCTCTCTCCCTTGACATCGTCGCTTGCCCCGATATGGGGCGAGACCGGCTGCTTTAGATATATGATCGAGTAGACCGTAGTGGGAGAAGTGGGCGCGCTCTAAATTGCAAATAGAGATCGCTTCGCTTCCAGAGAAGGAGAAAAAAAAAAAAAAAGGGACTCCCCTCCACCCCGGCGCCGGGCGCGGACAAAGTCACACGATCGACGATCGCATGAACTGTTTACTGCTCGAAACAGAAAAAGTGGCTACCCGTCGCAAATTGCTTGGCCACGTTAGGCTGTCCTCTGCTTGATTCTTTTCTCCTCCCGGACGGAGCTCCGTCCTCAGTCCACTCAAGTTAGCCAATCTTCTCAACAGTGCGGCTAGATTTAAGCGATCGGCATCATTGACAGCGGGCAGCACCACCGAGGCCCATCCTTGGGATTTTTCAACGCCTGCTGGTACTTGTAAAAGATTCTGCCAGGGGCCCCCTCGACTACTGATCTCAAAAGTCGGCCAGCATCCCTGCCCCCAAGCAGAACCTTTTCGGCAAAGCCGATTTCGAAGACGCCCCTTACCAAAGCCGAGATATCGCTGGCACAGTAGAGTAGTTAGAGTGCTCCAAGTAAGAGAGCGGCTTCCGGCGGACACGATGCTCTTTTGGGGAAAGACGAGGGCTGCCGGTGTCCGGAGCGGCTACTTGTATATAGCACTGGCGAGGGAAAAAAAAGACGACCAAAGGACGACAACAAAGGGTTCAAAGACACTCTCGGACAAACATGTCTTTTTCCCCACGCCGGGTGAAAAGTCGTACGATTTTCTCGCAACTAGTAATATTAGAACCCTCGCAACGCACACTAGCGGCTGGAGGTTGTTCATCTGGGCCGCTCCATTTAGATTCCGTGTCTCGGAATGGCGATGGCCACGGATCAGTGTATGTACCCCATATTTCCATTGGTAATTAATCAGTAGAGCGTGCTCTAGTGGTGTAGCACGCTATGGCGATCTCACATCTTGCAACTCCGCGCGTGTAGTGGTGGCGGTAGGTAGCCGACCATCTGGATGAATCCTCGCGACACACCCGCATTATTGCCGGTTCTTTCCCTCCGACAATGCTGAAACTGAATCATTCATCACTCGCAAAAGCTGTTGATTGGTACCATCTCGGAAGAGCCCACGAGTTACAAGGGGAAGGGAAACACCAGCAGTGCAATCAATACCTACATGTATAGATAGACGGCATTGCCACGTTCTGGCCCTTTTGTGAAAGGATTAAGCTGCACAGGGTGCTCCGTACACGCCTGTCAGTATCCTTCCTAGTGAGATGCTCGATAGACTCGCAAGGAGGCAGGTTTACCCTCATAATACAAGCCTGCGTACTTTGCGATCTTTGACCCAAAGAGAAGAAGAGCAAGGGTAGGGGGGGTTTGAACAGGCGGAAATCAAGCATACAGTACAGTAGGGGACCAGAAGAAGGAAAAGAAGAAAAGGCCCGCAGAGGGTGGCTTTGTATCAGGCTCAGGCCACCAGGTTCTGAGCAAGGATATCTAGAATCTATCAGATGTGACATGATGCTTTCAGATGGGACTAACTCGGTGCTCCGATGTGATGTATAGCTGCGCGCGTAAGCGGCCGGCAGTTACAGTATGTCCTAGGCCAGGGTTAGGAAAGGGGTGTCTCGAGGAAATGTCGACAGAAGGACTGAAGTGGAGCTGTTGCCCAGACTCGATACCACCACGCGGAGCGTACTCCGGGGAGTTAAACATGAAGCGCTCAAGCGCAGTCCAGGTGTGAGGTAGCGTACGAGGTCCAAGGTCCAAGATAGGATAGCCAGCACGACTCCATATTCCATATTTCGTACTTGGACAGCTCTCACATATACCTTGGCTTGGCAAATGCTTCTCGCATTCTCCCTTGCATCGCCGATAATTTGCGCGGATAAACCCCGAAGCACCAGACTCATCATTCCGATAGTGTAAAACTATAAGCAAGATGGGATTCGCTTCCCTGGACTTGCCGCATGGCTAGGCAGAAACCTTGTGAAGTCACATGGGTTATATACATGTACGAATAGGCACTTTCGTTGTGTGAACCCGTTGTTCTATTCGTCCACGTACCAGAGGGCGAGCGAAGAGCGAAGAGCGTCGGCACGGCACGGCCCATCAGCTGCTGCGGCAGTGACTGTGTGATCTTCTAATCCACCTGAAGAGGAGCGAATCTGAGGCCGCAAAAGCCTCGATCAACATCTTTCAGCGCTGCCAAAAAAGGATGAAGGAGCTTAGGGCAGACCCAATCGCGAAACACGGATAGATCACCGACGCAGATGGTAGTCGCCGATACCCGTCAATCTCTAATGTCAGCTTGTCGACTGATGGGTACTCGCATGTGCAAAAAATGAGCCGATGAATGGGGATTTGTTGAGGACCAATGGGGAACGAGACAGTCCACACAGGCTGCTTCTCCCTTTTCCTGGCCTGCTAAACTAGACACAGCTGTTGTCACCGTCTCCGTGGCATTGGGCTAAAGCTGTCACTCAATCGCACCAGGCAGCCGATTGATTCACGCCTGTAAGCCTAGGCTGTACTGGGGGGTGTATAACCCGGGTATACTTTCGAAACCGCTGGACAGCTTTATAGAGAGAAAAGAGCTGCTTGCTTATACTACTGTAGTCAACTAAGACAGCGGCAGAGGAAGAGAGACTGCACCGCGAAGCTTCAGCAAGCTTCCAGTGCGTATTAGTAGCTGCCTTTGGCAGTGTGATATCTCTGAAGGCTTGCATATAAGACGCGCGTGAGCATACACACGTACATCCTATGTACATACGTACAGGTACGCACATGCACGTTCCAAGCGTCGAGATGCAAACTCGATAAGGTCGGCGCTCGGTTTTGGGGGCTGCGCATGCACGGTATGGAGCAAGTGACTAGAACTTGCATGATCCTTGCACCCCCTTCGGCGAACTCGTGAGCAAACGCGGTTAATGGCCAATCTAGACCCAGGTTGGCCGAGAATCGAACCAATCTGACCGCTGTCGACCGCAAGACGAAGTTGTCAGAGAATCAGGCTTTTCCCGTCCCCCAGTTAGCGCATCCCAAGCTGATGATGCCGGACCGTCCCTTGTCCTTGTCAGTAGAAGCGAGATCTTTCGACTCCTCGTGCGCGATCTAGGAACAAATCGAAGCGTGTTATAGAAAGAGTCTGCGTTGTGTCGAGCGTAGCATTGCAGCCTCTGTTTCGAGCTTCGCATCATGATATTGCCAGTAGTACAACCTCCTATTCCATATCATGTGCTTTGCCCGTTTTGGCGTGATTGTATCAGCATACTGTTTGTTTCTGACTGTGCAATAGACACACAAGTATATAGTGCTGCGTGCATGAATTCCTTTGCCAAACGGTGGTTAAATTTGACCAATGATGCACGGAGTAGCCGTGAAAAAAAGGTGTAGTCATTTCTTATGCTCCAATCGTAATCGGCAGCGCTTTCGTAGCACCCAGTAGGCACCCCATCCAAGTTCAGCATACTGTATACAATATGATTGTCGGCTGCAGGGCACGACATGGAGCCCATATTCCAGCTATTCCAGCTAGAATCGAGTCCCAGCCGCCATGAACCGGGGTATCATGCTCTGGATACAGCCGACCTATAAATTGCCCGTAAATAATGGTACGATTTCAGATGACGATAGATGTAAAGTGGGGACGCCATTAAAGCGTGTGGAGAGAGTGCAAGATGCTTGTAGTGCTTCGTATATGGTACAAGGGACATGCCATTTCTGGCCGAAGCCGACTTCCTTGCTCCTTTACAGTATCAGATGAGTAGTATTTCGTATCGAGCCACTACTACCAAAATTGATATATGCTTGAATAGCGACGGAGACAGTCCGAGAAAAGCGGGATGCTAGCCCCGATTGGGTCTCAGATGAGATTTTGTGATTCTCAAAGGGTAGGTAGCAGGCATATGGCGAATCAGAGATGGGAGACAGCCGGCTGTCTTCGTGTCGCCGGCTCCATCAAACTGGAGTGTAACATCGAGCCTCCTTAGTTATGTTGATATTGTAAGGCTGAGCGGCCAGCAGGAGATACAGGTCCGCGGGCTCTATCGACAAAGAGGAAGGCTTGTAAAGTGAGGCTGCTCCCCACTACTCTCGTACTGGTTGTAGTCGGTCTAGAGCTTCTAGAGCTACTGTTTGCAGCACCAAGGGAATGGAAAGCTGCCGCCATGCTCTCAGGATACCCTGGCGTCAGCTTCTACCGGCTTTGGATGTATAGTATCTTTGTCTCGTCGCATCTTTAGTTTGAAATAGCGGGGTTGGCGTGCGCTTTACAAACATGAAGCCGGGCGCATGAGAATCGCGCTATCGACCGTGTGCCAGTCGATTTGTCTAGTGGCGCCTGAGTTGCGTTGCCAGCATCCATTGTTTGCCATTCAAAGAGGAGGGTTACTACTGCAACACTGCGCCTGCAAAGTTATCACAGCCCATCGCCAGCGCGCAGGTGGGTCGATATAGCCTCCCGCCGATCCATGCCGGTACCGATTTGCAAATGATGCTGTGTTTTCAGTACACACTTGCACGCAGCACTTGTCCGTCCATGTATATAGCAGTGTTTCGTGTGCCGATGCATGTGTCTGCCCCGAGTGCGAGAGTGTGTAATCACCGAGATCTGATCGAGTTCATCGTTTCAGGAGAGAGCCATTACTCATAGGTCAAAAGGAGAGCTGTCGAGAGGCCTGCCGAGTTCCGCTAGCAAAGAAGGCTCACTGTCCTTTTCGTCTTTGCTTTCTTTTCTTAGGAAGGAGCTGTGCTTTCCCCCCCTTGTCGGGATGATGCGGAGTCACAGAGCGTGCAAAAGTAACACGGCTCTAATACCACGAGAGCGAGGCAGCACTCCATATCTGCCAGTCCCAATGGGGGAAATCTGCCGTAGCATATCGACATGGGGATCGACCCAGAACTTGGAGACGGCGTCGATGGCCCGGCTATTCCACGCGACGAGTAGGTACCAACGGCGTCGTATCAGCGGCCCCCCCCCCTTGCCCCCTTGTCTAACGGTCAACAGAGCCTCCTTAATACCAAGTGGCTAAAGCTTTGAGGGGGGAAAGGCAAAAGCGAAAAGAAACGAAAAGAAAAGAAAAAGAGACCTGTCACGTCGGCAAGAAGTCTAGCTATGGTAAGTAAAGCCGAGGGCAAGAACTTACTCATGCATCTCGTAAAGGGAGCGATTGGTGGCCGCAAAGCCAGTCAATGCCCAAGGATGACGCTGCCTAGGCTGTTCTCTCGCGGCAAGGAGCTAAGATTGGCTCGACGACGCGCGCGAAAAGAAAGCACTGCCATTCGAGCTTCGCCTAGGTAGACGCAGCTCACGGGCGAGGGTGTCGAGCTGGGGAGGGAAAGGAGGGAAGAAAAAAAGGTGAAAAGACGCAAATCACGGCGATGGCGTGGGAGTAGAAAATTCGGCGCAGACGCTGAGGGTATCCTGCAGTCGCGCTTTCCTGCTTCTTACAGCATGGCGATGAGGGAAGCTGCGCCCTGCTCCTGCACTTTCCCATTAACCCCATGGCAGCTGCTTAGTTTGTCCACATTGTGCGCGCACCCATCTGCCTGACATAAGACGGCTCTGCCCTGAAAAGGCACCTGAAGTCAGTCGCACACAGTACATGCCGAAATCAAAGGCAAAAATAAACCGTCAAATAAAGATGCGCCAGCCCATGCTAAAAATATCGCTGCCACCACATCAAGTACTAGACAGGTACTGCAATCGATCTAGCCCGCTGTGCATCTACATTGAATCTACCACCACATCCCAGTAGCATTTATACCGACAAGTACCTACTACCTATGACTTACAGCAGAAACAGGTAACTTGTCAAGTCACCCTTTTGCATCTTCGCATTTCTCGTAAGAATAGCCAATCTCTGGCTCCCAAAAGAGATAAATGACTGCTTGTGCTAGCCACATGAGGAATTCGATTAAAGCAGGGCATCATAGATACTGTACATGAATCGGAGGCATCCCATTCGAAAAACCCAGCAGAAAGGAAAAAACGAGAGCCAATGGGAAAAAAGTAATTCGAAATATCACCCCCCTCATATACATACCTAGTTCATCTACTGTATGGAAACAAAATATTAAATACACACACCCTTCCTTTCAAAACTTGAATGGATCTCAGTCTAAATCAAGGCAGCCAAGAAATGGGAAGAAGAAGAAAAGAACTCATAAAACAGACCCAACAAAGTGGCGTGAGTTTTTTTTTTTTTTTTTTTTGGGCAAAGAGCCTGGCCTAGAGACCAAATGGCTGGGGCGACGCATGAACAGTCCAATCTCATTCATTTCGTCCAGATGCGCTGCCAAGCCGCCTCCATCCCATGTATACTGTTGGCGCAGTACATAATGCGTTAATTGCTAGCCTAGTAGTAGCAGTACATACCTACTTTACGTCTCTGTGCAAGTAATAGTACCAGATATGTAGGCAATGGATTTTCTTGGAGTTTTGGCTGTTTTGGGCACAACCACAACCTATCATCACCGTCAACCTGAACCAAAAAAGGTCGCACACACTTCTTCCTTTGGGCTCTCTCTCACTCTTTCTGGGCCGTCATGCAGCACCCTTATCCAGGCACCCTTCAGCCCAACTGTGCTTGCAGCGATGCTACAGTACTTCTTCTCTGCTTCCATATACCTCAAGGAGGTAGTATATATGCTACAGTACAGGAACATCCATGCACCCGCACACCCGCATCCACACTCATCGTATCGTATCGTACCGTATTATTCCCTCCACTCAGAGATCTTCTTCTCCAGGACCCTCGCCATCTCCGTATCTCTTTTTTTTTAATTTAACCAGCTTGTACAGAACGCGTAGAGTACGGAGTGGCAGGGTGGTATTTGCAATTTTCTTTTTCACATTCTTATCATATCATTTCCTACACATCACATTTCCTCTACTCAACACGTCCTACCTAGGCCTAATATGTGCCCCCCCCAGTCGGCTCAGAAGCGGAAACTCTGATGATGACATGTCTGCAAGTAGGATCACACATTGTCCGGCTGACATGACGGGCACAGCCGCGCTTTTCAAATGGCTGAAAATAAATCTCCCGTACACAGAACGGCCGCCACCACTCACACACAGCATCTGGCTTACCTGCCTGTGTAGCGCTGAATGAATGATGGTCCTAGATGCCATTAGTGATCTATCACACTCGAGAACAGTAAATGGTCATGAATGTTACCTGTTGGAGTTCTTCGACTTACCATTAGCCCATAATAGTATAATCGTCCATCAGGCGTGTCAATAAGAAGCCCCTGCAGGGCAATCGACTTCAGCCTTTGTACAGGCTGCTTGCAGGGCCTATTTTGCCGGAAGCGGAGCCATGGCCATGGGTCTTTGACATCATCATGCCAGAATTCCAACCCCGGCGCTTTTCAGATTATCCGTCATTTCATCGACCCCGATCCCGACCGGCATGGCAGTTCTAGGCTCAAGATGCATCCTGCAGCCTAAAGAAAAGGCCTTCATCTGGTTGCCATTTCTCAAGAATTGGAAGCTAATCGGGCCCCCCTTTCGTTGATGGGCCTGGATCCCATTTGTAGAAGAAAACCCCTCAATCCGGGGACCGACAAATATAATGTACTACTATATGTAGGTATTACTACCAATCACAGCTGTTAGGGCGCTCAGCGTATTTCGAGAATGCGGCCTCTAATATGCGCGGCCTAGGATGAAAGGGCCTGGAATGGTCAGCAGCAGAGTCTTTCTTGGAAAGCCATCGTTAGAGCCACTCCTACAGTAGGTCCTTCGCAGCAGGAAATCGACCCATCTGATCCATCTACTGTACGATCAGTCACACGAAGCGTAAATCTCACGCCGAAGCTGCAGTGCCTGCACCGGAGTGCTTAATACGGGCGTTTTGAAGCGAGTATAGGTGTAAACTTATACCTAGTATCGAGCTCATATGAGAAAAAATATGGTTCATCCTGGAACGGTTGATCTCCCAGATCAGACGATCGGTTATTCCATACCCTCCTTCCAAATACCGTAGTTTGACGTTGGAAACCCAGATGCCGTCCTGTCCCTTGTCGTATCGCATGCAGCATACGACTCAGCAGCGTCAGTGAGTACATCTGATATAAACAGGTCGACAAATTTCACCTGATGGTTGCGCCGTCCTACTTTAGAATTCGGAGTCGTCCTTGAACGAGTATAGGTATCGACTCACCCGGCCGTTGCCGAGGGGGGTGTAGAATTATGAAAAACTGGGAGAAAGGATACCCCCTTTCTTTTCGAAGCTTTCGTCCAATTTTAGCGTTATAAATCCGTTGCTATAACTGCTCCGTTAGTTTTTAGCCTTGACCCCCAGTTGTATGGAAGGGTGGCTGGGGAGCTTTTTGACCCCCCCCCCCCCCCCCCCCCGCCGCATCTTAAAGTATCTGTACTAGCAGCCGTGACCAGATCTCCAGTCTATCATTTGTCATCTACCCAAAATATTTCAATCATGCATGACGACCACTGTGTCTAGCCAGTCTATCTTGAAACAGGGTTTACGAAAGCGAGTTAGAGGCCTCTCGCGGCGGCATCTAGTGTCGCCTCGTCAGATTAGGTAGCACTAGTTGAATACAGTATGATGGATTCAGCTCAGCGAGAGCAAATCGACAGTTGCAGGGTAATGCGTATACCAAGAAGGATCTCCACGAAAGGAAGAAGGAGGTAATGCTCGCACTCCATTCCACAGGCAATTCTGTAGAAAATGATATCTATGCCGTCATCTCATCGGGCTATACCTGTATATAGAGAGCATGCAGTATTAGTATACGTGCCCAACGGTTCTGATGCTAGACGGGAAAGGAAACTGTATAGGCTGGGGTGGGTGTGTCATCCGACGTCAGTCTGCAAAGTTCGATCGCTTCTCAGCCTTCCAATACACAGTCAATGCTTCTTGTAGTATTCCCGTGCAGTAAGCTCATATGGACAAGGCTATACGATTACATATAGCACTACCCTGTTATATGTGGCCACCCTCTTGATACTACTACTACTTCCAGACGTGTGCTTACCTGGTTGCTAATGCGGAAAGTAGTAACGCCGAGGCTCCATTGACGGGAGAAGCTGCTTGAACTTTTCATGGTCAACACGTATGAGGGCTTGGAACGGGTGTGGATGGGGGCAAAAAAGGAGAGCTGATATTAGAGGAGGTGTAACGAAGATGGACATGAGCGGGAGGTACTCCATACGCGTAACTGATCCCACGCCAATGTCCCGAGAGCTGCATTTGCCGGCAGCATAATGATAGATACTGTAGCTACAGTATATACTGTACCTAGACAATGCACTCCGTGACGCGTTCGATAGGCCCGTTAGGATATGGTAACCCACATATGCGTACATGTTATTGGTATGTAACCGACACACCATGCTCTTCACCTTGCATGCGGTAGGATCTGTACGGATATGCTGTTCGGAGGGTTATTCCAGCTTTGGAAACGGCCCATTGTTCTGATCAAGCTCGTGCGGCGCGCTACCTGATGCCCAGATTACCAGTCACACCACACCACACGGCTTACAGTACAGATGGCCATGAAATGACTGATTTGTGAGATTGTCCGCCCGCTGTTGCGGCATAGCCAGCATTGCAACCACTAAGGCTGCAGTGCGAACCTCTGTCTGCCTTGCTTGCACCGCTGGTTGATGGCAGCTGTGGATAAACGATTGCGGTGATCAAAGGGGCAGGGACGGGGATGGGACCTGTCCTTCGCTTAGACAAGAAACATGCCGAATACAGATGAACCAGCGCGAGGTCCATAAGTACTGAGAGGTGCTATTATTATTCTAGCGGATCCTCGCTTGCTAATGAGCGGCCGGGCAGCTTGACGGCCGATCTCAAAGGTGTCGCCCTGCGGCGGTCTGGTATAGCCCCGAGTAGTCGCCATATCAGTGTTGGATCCAAGCGTCGCACTTTTCCCCCTTCTCATTCTGATCTGAAGTACCAATCAGCCAAGTTTCGCCGGCCCATGCCATTACCACAAGAGAAGAGGACTGTGAGAACCAATGGCAACAGGAAAAGAACAGAGACCACGGCACTGGATGTGACTGTTCGTGGGACGTGCATGTACGAGGGCGAGATCATGGCTTGGAGCGGCTCATGCACCGCCTGGATAGACTAACGCATGCTAATTTCGTTGACTCGTAAACCGGCTCGCGATGGAGAAGCGTCGTGTCGGGCGTTGAGATTCGGCGCATGTGCGTGTGATCGAAAGAAAAAAAAAAAACATCTGAAAAGTGGTCCTTGGGTGGGACGCCGTTTGATCGATCCATCAACAAGTAAGGAAGACAAAATCGACGCTATGGCTGACGATGCCTTAGTCAAAAGTGGACTGTTGGTACAAGTAGCTTGGCGTCTTTTGCGCCTGGAGCAGGAAGAAGATTCGATTCTGCCAGCCTGGGAGCTAGAAGCACACGCCACGTGCGATTCCGACACCTGTGGGGTGTTCCATTCGCCCATGGAATGAACGACTTTACCCGGACACGCAAGGGTCCCTGCTAACACAAGGCCAAATTTAAACCTCGCTCTGCCCTGAATTGACCAGATTGCTGCTTGGACACGGTGGAAGATGCCGCAGCTGAGGCATCAGCTCCGTCTGCGAGGAGAAAAGCTCCTGTTCCAGACCGACCAAGTAATATATTAAACCCCGCTTTGGTCCGTCTCATGACGCCGAAATTAGTCTTGTGCCTGTGTTGCAACGTGCTTGGATGGAGTGGGCGATTCTGAGTTGCAGGTCGTGGTCAAGCCGTTTTGCCTCGAAGCAGTGGACAAGATTGAAAAAGGGCCTCTTTCCCTTGGCCCAGAATGAGTATAGAGAGCAAACAGCCTTCAAGCCGCTGGAATTGGGTCCAATTGATGTTTCAGATGGAAGCCGGAAGAGCATCTTTCTCCTGTCGTCTCTCACGATAGCCACTTCAATGGCTGGTGACACAGCCGTGTATACGATTCGGCTTGCTGCGGCAAACAAAGATTGAGCTATGCTTGAAAGCATTTAAATTTCCGGGTAATGGCGCCACAAGGGCCAGAGGTGGGCGAATATGAATATGATTGTGAGGCATCCGCGATTTGATTTCACTAGCCATCTATGCTGTGGCCAGGCTTTCTTCTTCACCACTGCAGATAGCCAGACAACAAGACTCAGCGGCTCACTGATTATGCACGCAAGCTTCCTTGCCCAGCATACCTACTGCACATCATATATGGGCAAAGCAAACGAATGGTTGAGCATAGGGTAAAGTGGCCAAGATCGAGGAGTCGAGAAGCAGTCGCTGGGGCAAGATCGAAGCTAGTGCACAAGCATGCTACTCTATACTGCAGCCTTTCCGTAAAGAGCGAGAGCTGGCACTGTGACCGGGATTCTGCTGCTCCTTCGTGTGCCTGAGAGAAGCTCAGCGGCCATCAGGTTCCCGAACGAGCTGGATATACTTGTAGCTCACGAAATCGATGCTAGCTGATATCCATGACACCTACAGAGTCGGATTGGGACATTCGGGAGCTGGCTGGATAGCCACGTCAAAAGAGGGGCGATGTCGGCGTTTCATTTTCTCATCTATAATGCCATCTGTCTTTTGCAAACCGATATCATCAACTGGATGTCACCTGGCCCCATTCGCTCTGTAACTTCTCTGCAGTCTCTTAGAAAAGTGCAAGCAGAGGAGAGCAAACAGGCCGTTGACAGAAACTTATCAAGCTGTGAGGATACCTCGAGATGAAAAAGTAGGCCGAGGTCTTGGACCCAAACTGAAATTGCAGCTGCTGTCTAAGTTTTGAAAGGGTGACATCGGCTGCGTGCAGGTCTTGGTCGTACGGCACAACTGCACAGGTGTTACGAACAAGCCACAACGTGGTTGATAAGTTGGAGAGGCTGACAATAGCGTGGCAGCAACGCCTCTGCAAAGGGACCCCTTTCCAGATGTGCAGGTCATGTCTGGCTGAATTACCGCATTGGCACCTTGGCTCCAAAAACAACGCGACATCGATTGGGGCTATCCAGCTGCCCTCTCAACCTGCTGAAGCAGCCAGTGGTCGGCATGTCATATAGAGGTAGAGTTTGGGGAGTAGCACAGTGTGCGAGAGGTCGACACTGGACAAATATTTGCGTAAAGCCAGCCAAGAGCAGAAACAGGGCTCGCCTGACCTGGCGTGATCCGGATCCACAGTCCAAAGGCATCTGATCTAAGCTAGCAATATCTCAGCGAGATTGGGTCGACGGGCCATCTCGCCATCTCGCCATCTTGCAAGGCAGCAAGCGGTTGCAACGGGGTGCCACCCGCACGCAGCTATCGGAGCGCCACTGCTTCTAGCCTGGCCACCCAGTAGCTTAACACGGACACCTCGTACTTCACACGGAGCCGATGATTCTCGTAGACTTAGTTTGCAGTAGCAATACCGCCTAGTCTTGCCAAGATAGATTAGCAGTCCATAGCATGTTTGGAGTGACTCCTTTGGTATGTCACCAAGTTAAGCCAGCCGCTGAAGGAAGAGGGTCTGCTTTGAAAACTGAAGGGGTTGGAGATTTTGCCGGCTGTTTTTGTTTTCTTTTTCTTTTGGCAATGGATCATCGTGGCCACAACAGTGCCATTCGTTAGGCTGTGGTGGTGCTCCTTTTTGCCTGCATCTCGTGTTCAGTAGACGAATACTAGGCTCGCACTGTCATGACATTCATCGCTGCAGACGCCAGGTCGCCTGTATGGGATGATCCTGCTACTAGGCCACGACATGGCAGGAAGTGAACAGCAGCAAACCGCTAGTAGACCGCTGACCGAGGAGCAAGTGTCGGGTTCATTGAGCTGCGGCCGTCGCTAAGTTTAGGACAATGGCCCACCAATTGTAGGTTCTGAAGCCATACTAGCACGATGCATGGTGACCAGACCCCAGTCGAAGGGGGCCAGATTTACCGCAAGAGACCACGCCATACAAAATACTACATGGCGCCAAGGTTCCTGGTAGGCGAATACCACTAGGAGCACCGGTCGAAGGAAAACGCGGTTGCTGAGGACGGCAGAGAGCGCTAACTGGGGGCGAAAAGAGAAGAGAGTGAGAGACAGTGCAGCGAATACAGTACGGAGTAGAATCTGTCGCTTATGATTTAACGTCGCATCGTCTTGAAATTTCCTTCCAGACTGACCGGGAGGCGTTGTCCCTTGTACGGTATCGACACCCTCTAGCATCCTCAACGAATGATTCTCAGGCCACGGCGGGCAGAATGAGATGGCGCCAACATAGGGAGGCCATGGATCCGGGCACACGAGTGGTAGGTATTGCCAGTGATGCAGCAGGAGTATGATGGTTTGTAGTCTATACGCGGGATTAGACACTTTTCCAACGGCTCGACACAGGCAAAGACGGAACCACTCAACTATCCAGGCCAAAGTCTGCTACAGTATCCAGTTACGGCACTGAGAGGCCCGATTCTGGGGACCGCAAATCTGGCATCTCCCCTGCCCCAAAAGCCATCCCAAGTGAGCGCATCGGCGGTCATGGTTGCAGGACTAGCACGGTATGACGAGACGAGCAAAGTGACGAGAGTTCTGGATCGTTTGAGATCCCGCCGGCGGCCGGCGACAATTGCTGCTACCGGTTGCAGTGGTCAGCTGTGATCCTGCATGGAGATGCATGCACGATCCTCCCTGTCGGCTCCTTGGTCTGTCCAGATCTCGCAACAGCCTGATGACGATAGCACTTGTGCTCAAAAGGGTGCCACCGGCAGCGACTGCTGGATTTCGCAATGATCAGGCGTCTCCAGCTCTCCAGCTACAGTACACGCCAATTGCGTGCCGCATCCCTCATCGCGGTGTCTGCAGCATCGTGAGCAGAGCCGGTAATCAGATGCAGTGGCCGATGGTGGATTTGCTAGCAGCACCATGCCCAGCAGCAAAGGCTGACGATGTCGGCAGCCGGGCGTCATCCTGTCGTAAAGGCAGGGCCTCGACCCTTTTCGCGCCGGGCTCGTGATCGTAGATGTCTGATCGCGCCGATGAGACAGGCACATCTCACTGTGCCGCGCGATATGGAGTAGCAAGGTTTAGTTTACTAGTACTTACTGTAGTCCCTGGGCACCGCCTTACTCAGAGTCGGTGGTACCTGTAAGCTCCCGCACCGTCGACTCCAGGCGTCTCCTCAGGCATCTCAGTGCTAAAAAACGCAGTACGGGGCGCGAGTAGGTACTCTGTAGGTTTTGAGTACAACGCCCCGACCGCTTCTGTGCTCGATTCAGTTGACACGGGCTGCCAAGCGTCTACGGCGTGCATCCAACGCCCAACAGCTGTCGCCTATACCCTGCGTACTATCTTTCTCCTTTACACATGCATTGATGTGGAGGAAAGAAGGAGGGGACAAAAGGCTCTTTGGCTTTGCGCATGCATGCAAGCGCGCGATGTCGTTCTCAGCGGAACTGCTGGTGCTCGTTGCCGGAGGAAACTTTCGGGCACAGAGCACGCGTACCGTGTACATCCCGTAGACACACGTGGCGCCATGTGTCTGCGGTGAGGCCGTGCATGAAGGCTGCTGAATGGGGATGAGCAGGTGCGCTCCCCAGAGTGGCTTAGGCTAGAGCCGATGCCTCCTTCCCCGTTGTTGCACCCCTACAAAATCTCTGCTGATCTCGTCTGGAAGCGGGCCAAAAACCCCTGGCGTCTCTTTCCGTTTTTTTTTTCCCGCTTTATCTCATTTATCTCTGCACCGTTGGTACAGTACGTAAAAGGTTGCAAGTACGGGGCATCTAGCCTCGTGGGCTGCTGCCAAGGGAGGGAGGGACCAGTGGCAGGCAGGTACCTACTACATAGACTCGTATCGCCTACGCATCGTACCTGCTGTGGTCATACTGTACGGTGGCATAGGCCTGGTCCATCATATTTCCTTCTCCATGATTTGATCATTTCATCTCATTTATGCTCCGTCCTGTTCATGCATTATCTCCCCGTTGCCACGACCCATCTTTGCGACTGTTCTCGAAGCGGCTGGCTGGGCCATCGAAGCAGGGCTGGCTGAACCACTGCTGGATACTGGATACTGGATTCTGGATACACCTGCTATGTACGAACGCCAGTGACGGGCAATGGCTGACTGAGGGCGTCCCCATCAGCTGGGCTGCCAGTGTCAGTCGACTTTCTCAGCTCCGCAAACAGGAACCTCCATCAAGAGGCATTCTCTGCCGCGCGAACACTCCATATCGTGGCGTCAAGAAAGGGCGCGAATCGAGATCAGGTCGAGCCAAATCAAACCCGGCGCACACCCTACACTTATGCTGGTCCCGACGACCAAGACTGCGCGCATCGTATCGCATCGTACATATCAGACCTGCCTACGCCCACGCCTCCGAGCTCCCTGCGCAGACGACGGCGCTGTCTGCATCTCAGCCGCCCCTGTCACCGCACTGGCTGGCTGCTTCATTCCAAGCACCGCACGAGGCGTGTGGCTAGCAGGGGAGAGGGTCCACCGCATCTTGGCCTGTCTTCCTTTTTTTCCACGGCTTCCAGCCCTCACTCCCGCCCTTGCCATCGTCATCTTCACCCCTCCCGCCGCTAAAGGAGCAAGGTTCGAATTCGAGGTCGTAGGCTCACCCCCTGGGGCCGGCATCCACGTTATACCCTTCCATGTACATACAGTATCTGACCGCCCAGCACAGTTCGCTAGCTCGGACGCAGAAGCAAGTGCAATCCAGCACCGCGGATTTGCCTGGGTCTTGGTCCCCACCCGCACTCATCTTGCTTGTCCCCAATCTCTCGTCTTGGGGCCGGCCAAGGGCCTCGTTAGGGCATCCTCCCATCTCAGAAGGCTGTCGTTGGACCCCTGCCCATTGGCCACGCTCAGAGGTGTACGGAGTGGGCTCCGTACTGGCTCAGCTTGAGGAGCGCCCATCACCCAATTCTCGACGCCACTACGAGGTCTCTCTACTGCTAGATCTCTCTGCCTGGGGCCCCCGGTCTTGTGCGCGCTGGGAAACAGCAGCTCGGCGACGGGTCTTTATTAGCATCGTCATTTATAGCCTTGTGCTCGCTTCCCTCGCCCTGCCCTCTTCTCTGCCAGTATTTAATCCCAACTCATCGCTGCCGGCCCCCCACGTCTGAGCCCGGCCTGCTTACTCTCTGATAGCTGGACGGTATATGCCTATACCTTGCCTACATATGCGAGTCCGCTGCGATCATCCTCGGCCCCGTTTGCAAGTCGCCAGGCCAGTGGCCACTCCACCGCAGACGCCGAGCTCGACCCAGCGCTTCTTGTGCCCCTAGCATTTGTGCTAAGTCAGATGTATCGACGACCCTGACCTGACTTGCGCCAGATCTTTTGCTTGCCACACACGCTATGGAAGCGGGTGACGTTGGAGCCCGACAGAGGTACGTTCTTACTCGTGCATTCCTCCAGGCCTAGCCGTTTGATCGTACGCCCCCCCCCTCCTCTGAATCTGTGGAATTATTAACTCACAACTCCCCCCTCGTTTCTCTCCAGTATTGGTCCTTCTTCTACTCCTACGCGATTTGAACTTCAGCCATCGCAACCTCCCCATCCACTCCCGCAGCAACGAGAAGCCGTCGACCGACGGTATCAGGACCAGCCTGTCATGGCAGCAGCCTCAGTTCTCGCCCCTAACGCTCACTACCCTTCTCAGTCATATCCATCCAACTACTCTTCTCACCAGCCGTCGTCTGGACCAAGCGTCGCCAACATGATTTCCTCAGAGCCTCGACGACCGTCCCCCGATAACGAGTCCTCGGCTCGCCAGTCGCTGCCGTCGATTTCAGAGGTCATTTCTGGTGCGCGACCCGGGCAGTACCCTCCACCGGCGCATGCTCCTCTCCAGCCCGGCTCGAGCTTGCCTTCACCGTTTGCTTCATCGGCTCGACAGTATCCCGAAGCCGACAAGCACTCTTCTCAACCTCTGCACGCTGCCGCCTACCCTCGACAGGATAGCCACCCCGCGTACTCTGATTCTCCCAGGCCACCATTCAGCAGTGGCCGACCTGGTCTGCCCCCTGTATCTGATCGCCGGGCGACTCCTCCGATGAAGCACGATGCCCACCCTCTGCCGCATCACATGGTTGAACCGCCGAAGCCGTCTGATCGCCATTCAATGAATGGCGTGTACTCTCAGCCGCCGCCACCAACTTCTATTCCGTACCAGACGGGACCGCTCCCGGCAGGACAGCAGCCGCTTCCCCCATATCAGATTTCCCCCAGAGGCCATGCGGCTTCGCACATCTCAGGTCAATATGACCCTCGGCCGGCGCCCACACACCTTGAAGAGGCCGACTACGGCAGAGCCCGATATGACAACGGATCATCGCGATCATTTGAGAGCTGGAGCTACCAGGAGGCCCTCAGTAGAGTGAGTGACTGTCACGGGAAAAAAAAAAAAAAAAAAAAAAAAAAAAAAAGGGAGCGCAACCACTAATGGACAATTATAGATTGGGACTTGCTCGCGAACGATTTTCAACTTTGCAGAGGCGTATGGACGGATCGCGCAGGAGCAGCATGGATCTCAGCCGATTCCCGAGCGCCTTCCAACTGAGCGGGAGGTGAGCGATATGCTCTCCAACGTCGAATACCTCAAGCGATCTCTCGAACAATGCAGAGAAGTAATCGTAGCATCGCTCCAGAGCGAGAGGGCTCGCGACGGCGCCAAACCAAAGGGCCCGTATGACGACGACCAGGACGTTCAAATGTATGGCGACTCAATGAAGCAGTCATATGGCATGACAGAAGTTAAAAAGCGCCGCGGTGTAAGTTTCGAACCTGGTCATTTGTGGCTGCCACCTGTCCCATGAACCATGCTAACAAGCTACAGCGTGCCGCCCCTCCTGGCCGGTGCCACAGCTGCAATCGGATCGATACCCCAGAATGGAGGCGTGGCCCTGATGGTGCCAGGACGCTTTGCAATGCTTGCGGCCTCCATTACGCCAAACTAGAGCGCAAACGCCAACTCGAAGCAAGATCGCTACGGCCCAAGCCTGAGGAAAGAAGCTGAGGCGGTAGCACCAAGAGGGCTTGACAAGATGCTCCACGCTCTTCACAGCTACCAAAGCCGTTGCGTGATGGTTTTCTGTTTTCTTTTTCTTTGTTTATCTGTATGGCGGAGCCTACGAAGCGGAGAGCATGCTGATGATCCCGAAAAAGACATTCAACATTTTTTATCTTCTTGACAAAACATTTTTTGCAGAACAAAATACCCATTTTCTTGGCGAGGGCCTGCATGGAGAGTTTTTATTGTACATGTGTTTTTGAACACGGGATCTTGGGATTGGGCGGCAAATAATCATGGCATTGCAGGCGTTGAATAATATACACTATAGGGTCTGGGCAACATTCACATTTGATGATGAGATTTTGTCTTGGAGACAATGATGCCAAGTTAGCTTTGGATTTCTTTTCTTTTTCTTTTTCTTTTAGATGACACTTGATTGTATCTCTGTGCTACACTTGCCGCTTTGGCAAGGGCAGAATGAGAAGGAAACTTTTGAAAAAATAATATCCCCATTCAACGTTAATATGAATCATATAAAGGATTGACGAAATGGTCAGCTGCAGTTCCTTCCTGCTTGCCTCTGCATTTGACTACAGCCAATGTAGTTCCCCAACATGGACTGAATTTCTTTTTTTTCCGGTTTCCCTCCCTCAAATCAGGTGCGTCATGGGCAAAGGTATACAAGTAAGCTTTTTATGTAACACGGACGGTAATTGGCCCATCTTGCTTTACTAATGAGATCGGGTCGGGGAAGATACTTTGTCTGATTTAGAACAAAAATTAAGAGAGATCTTGGGGAGGGAGAAAAAAAAAGAGGGGGTGACGCTGTGTTTCGGGTATAAAGAAGGGTGAGATTAACCGCAGCCCTCCATGTCTGGAAATACCTGTTTTTTTTTTTCTATTTTTGAGGGGTGTGTGGGAACGATAACGGGCGGCATTTCTTTTTTTTTTTCTTTTCTTGTTTCTTAGTGCTGATGCGTAGGAAGATAAGGCTGTGAAGTTACTGTAGGTAGGTAGTCTTTTTTGACAACCGTGGAAACCAGATTGGAATTGAAATCTGAAACGAGATTCTAGTGGGTGATACGATCTAATAGATGGATAGATTGAGACGTTTTGCGATGATGGCGAGAGGGAGAATTGTACGTGTGTGTAAACTAGGCTCTTTTCTTTCTTACAATTATCCAAGATGTAGGATTTCGCGTCCTTGGTCTGGATCCTTACTCCCAGCCATTCTTTTTCTTTTTCTTTCATCTTCTTTCCTTTTTCTTAACTCGGGTGGCGGCCGAAACTCTGGCTTTTCAGCTTCAACGGTCTTCAGCTTCAACGGTCTTCAGCTTCAACGGCCCCCTGCGCTTTTTGTTATGTTTGCTACAGTATGGTGGCGTGATAAAAATCCTTGGCTGTCCTTGTCCTATCTTTCAACTTCAAGAAAATTGGTGCAAAGTATACAGTACGCAGGTATTAATAGTATATTGTGGAAATGAAAAGGAAAGGCGCCTAGGACGATGCAGGAGTCATCACAGAAGTCATCACATGCACATGTTCAATAATGCAACCGACTTGCATGCATCGTAAAGGAGGGGGGCAGCTCATTAACCTGAGAAATACATACAATAGAGACGGGAGAGTTATTTAGCGATGCTTACCTGCTGCTGCTACTATTTTGCCACTCCTATATATGCCTCTCCCTCGCATAGATACTGCATGAAATTCAGGTTGTTTTCTGTCACAAAAATCCTTTAAACCATGCAGGCGATATTATATTCTTACTATACAGCATACAACCGCTCGTGCACTTTTAGCGTGAACCAAAGCAAAAAAAAAAAAGAGAGAGAATAAAAAAAAACACAACCGGGTTGGGCGGGGGGGGAGCTGTTGGGCGAATCAACAAGCCCCCCTCCCCCCCTTGCTTTTGTGGAATGGACGGCTGAAAAGGTGAGAAGTGACGGATCGGCTGTCGGGTAGCTGCAGCGCCGGATATGCATGGCCCTACGGATGAGGAAATGAGAGAAAATGGGAGATTTGCTAGTAGTGCTGTAGTGGTGAGAAAACAAAAACGGCGAGGAAACAAAAAAAAAAAAAAAAAAGAAAGGAAAATTTTATGTGATGTGTGATAGAAAAAAAAAGGGGGGAGGGAGGGGGAACCAACCACCATTACGAGACGCATAATGATAAGAAAAGAGAGAAAGATGCTGGTACATGCATACATTCATGTTGCAATGTGTGTAACCGAACCATTCTCATGTATCTGTCTCTTTTTTTTTTTTTTTTTTTTTGTCTCTGCTTTGTTGTTCTCATTCTCGGTTCTTGGCCTCGTTTTTCTGATTGGGACAAGGCCGTGACATCCCTGCAGCAAAGACCGGGGGCTGTTGGGTTTTTCCTCGACTTACACCAACATCGTCCCATCTCGATGAAGGCTCCAATTTCAGAACCCAACACTCAAAAAAAAACATCCAACAACAGAAGCTATTATTGATACAGTAAACGTTTTTTTTTGTTTTTTAGCGCTCTTTTCTTTGCTCCGCAGCATCATCGTAGCCCGGGGCCGTGCCGTGCCCCGGAATGTCCGATGCGAACAGAAAAACTAAAAAGAGAGCCAACAGATATAAACGCGTGGTTTTCTTTTCTTTTCTTTTCATTTTTTCACATATTCATGAGCACAGAGCAGCCGCTGGCGCACTGCTAGCCGGATCTGGATTGTGCACCGGTGTAGGTACGTTGCCAAACATGGAACCGGTATATCATGACATGGACATGTTCTTTTTTAGTGAGACAACTGTCGAAGTACAAAGGAGGAGTGGTCCCATTTAGAAGCGTAAGAAAAAAAAAAGCAACTTTTTTTTTGCTCTCGCTTCGAACTTCAATTGCTTGGCGCTGCTAAAATATCATGCCATGGCGTTTGCTTTTTTTCCCTTCTTAGCACATACTGTACAGTTTCATAACCGCGTTGGAAAAAAAAGGCCTGTTCTCCAAAAAAAACGAACAAGTCACATCAGCTAAGAGAGCCAACTCGTCACATCTCATCAAAAACAAGGAAAGAAAAAAGACCCATGAATTCAGCCACGCGGCCGGGAAAAAAAAGAGGACCGGCACAGACCATGCAAGGGTTTTTTCTCTTTACTGGTGATTTTTTCTTTTTTGTGAGTGAGAAGTGAGAGCTAAAAAAGATGCATGCAAGATATGCAAGGCGAGCCGGAAATTGGTCCCGAGGATTTTAGTCTAGTATACTTGGAGGATGGGCTTAGTGTAAGTGGGCTGGAAGAAGCCGAGAATGTGAGGAAACAACAACGGCTTTTGGCTTTTGGGGCAACGCAGCTGCAAGCATGCATGCGTGCATGAAACAGGGACAAGCTTGCTCGTCTCTCGCCCTCGGCCTTATATTTTGAGAGCGAGCAGGTATCTCGACTCTCTCCTTTTGTGCAATTCTTGTTCTACGTCCAAGGTGAAAGGAGGGGCGTGTTCTTCCAAGCCTCACCGTCGCACGAGGCTGGAGAGGGTGGCGCGGAAAGATCGGACAGGCGGGGAGCCTGCTGGACTTCATCGGACACAAGGACGCGGAATCTTAGTCTCATGGTGTCTCCCATCGTGGTGTGTGTACAAGTACAGAACGCTTTGTGGCACGCTGGTGCTCGTGCGTTGGCCCTTGCCTTGTCTTGTTCTTGTTCTGTTGATTCCTGTCGTTTACCTCTCTCCATCTTTGGCGGCAGATGCTTTGTGCACACAGACTTGATAACAAGAATGTGTTACGGGCTACACCATATTTGTCTATATATAAAGATTTCCAAAACAACAAGTGACGCTGGACGAGCCGCTGTGGCACGGTGGGATGCATAATGGACAGTTACAGATACACGTACATGGCTTGTGTTGCATGATGGATGGATGGAATGAGGCCAGATATAGAGAGCCAAAGACTGTATCAACAACCTGTTTAACATCTCAAGCCACAAGCTATATAAGCTATAAGCTACATAACCAAAAAGAAAAGGACAGCCAGTAAGAACACAGTCTCGCAAACAGACTACGAGTCTGCAATATTCCATCAACACAAGATTGAAAATCTCAAACATGCCAGCTCAGGTCACACTCTTGTGTGCGTTGGCATGTATAGAGGCTAGCTGCCGTAGCCAAATCTTGGTTCCAACTGATTGAATGTGAGAGGGCAATAGGGCCAAAAAAAAAAAAAAAAAAAGGGCAAGGCAGCCGGGCTGTGGCGTTAAGCTCGTATTATTTGCCGAGCACAGAGATGCACCGTGAGTAACTGCAAATCGCCAGTCTCTTTTTGTCTTCCTCATGCAACTTTACCTTGCATGCATGATATACCTGCTCTTTCCTCGCCGGATACAGGACTGAAAAAATAAAGACAAAAATAAAACAAAATCTGGGAAAGCATAGACATCCGTTTTTGGTATGCAGTGCGCGAGTACTTTGTACCCGGATGTGATTGTTGCAAACGACACGATCCCCCCTGTCCAAGTGGCTTTTTTTTTTTCTGTGGCGCGTCAGGAAGAGCTGGGGGTGTCTCCCTTGGACCATCAAATACGTGTATATGGATGGGGTTGCAGAGCTGAGCTGAAGTTGTTTAATTTGCTGATATTTATTGTACGATGGAGGTGAAGCATGACTCTCTTGACTCCGCCCGTTGCCGCACGCTCTATACCTCGCAGCCGCAATCCGTGGCGTTGACGGAGATGATGCGTCTGCCGGCATAATTGAGTTCCCATTCCGTGTCTTGCTGGTCTACAGGACATGGCAAAGATGTGCTTGTGCGGCGGTCAAAGCAGGCGCATTGTATTGTCATGCTTGCACCCGAAGCTGTACAGTAAGTAAGCGGCTGTTGCCCCGACTATCTCCCAGCAATCGAATCGACGATGCTTACCGCACGAGGATAGTCAGGGCCGGGGTGCCATCGAGAGCCAAGCAGGGGGTCTCGACGGCTTCGATCGCAGCCGATGGCCAACAAGCAGACGGAGTACTTGTACCCTGCAGCGATCATGGGTACCCGCACGCTTGGCCGTTTCCGCTCACTGTCACAGCAGATGCTGCTCGGCTCGCCTGAGATAGATTGCGACAAGTCAAGAATAGCAGTGCTAGCAGGAATCCGGACGTGACTGATCACCATCCCCTGGGCAGGGTAGCACTGCTAGACGCAAGCTGCAGCAAGCAAGCAAGCAGTTACTAGCAGCATGCTGTAAGATGGAAACCAAGGACAATGTAAAGGCATTTGCAGCAAGACTTGGCATGTGGAAGAAGCATGTATATACACTCCTGCGTACGTACAGGGGGGGAGGGCCCAGAGGACGACTATCACGGACAAACCCCCCTTGTCGACGCTGCGGCTGGCCTCTTGATAGCGACGGCGGTTGCATCACACGCGTTACGCAGGACAGAAAATGGCGCTGACCGTTCAAGTCACAGGCATCTGGATGTCAATTTCCGCCAAGTCCCGGAGAGCGCCGGCCGCTGCCCAAGCCATGGTAACGCTTGGGCATCATGGCATATGCAGCTACGCAGCAGGACTGTGCCACAGCCGCACGACGCCGGCTGGGATGCTTGCTTGGACGGCTCTGCTGAAGTAAAGAGTGGGTAATGAGTGGCCGGCGAGGGATGCGATGTGAGGCAAAACGAGCAAGGCAGTGTTGCGTGGGAGGCTGCCACTGCGTCCCTTGTGCCAGCATCAGTGCCGCCACAGCTCTATACTGTACCAATGCTTGGAGCTGTAGTATATAAGCATATGCACAAGGTGTGTGTGCGCATCAATCATGTGGATGGCCGTTTGATGGCCGCAGCAGCCTCGCTTTGCGCAACTCCAGGAGGGAGTGGGCAGATGCATCGTGCCGGCCTTGAGCGGCAGCAAAGGCCGAGCTGAGAGAGACACACACACGCATATACAGGGGGGGGTGAGTCCGTCTTTGATTTTCATCTTCCCTTTGGTCTCGTGAGAGGGCCGGGGGCAGCGGTTTTCCCCTTGGTCGTGTCAGGCCATCTGCTATAGCACTGTCGTAGCGGTATCCTCCTCCATCGTAACTGACACATACTACCGCTACGGCTATCGCTTTTCCCGTATTAGACCCTCCTGGGCCTGAAAGCTAATCTGGGAGTCCAGCTGCTGCTGGGTCTCCCAGGTGATTGGTACACCCCCGTCGTGCTGGGCCCCCTCCTCTATTCCCAGATCATTTTACGATTGGGAACGATCCACTACTCCGCCACTCGCTTCATCGACTATCGAACTGAGCTACTATAGTTCCATCGTGTTAGCAGCTCTCTAGTGACTGGAGCCGTAGATTAGGTACAAAAGCTCTTGAAGAAGCGAGTTACGTGTGAGTGTCGAGGTGGCAGCAGACAGACACAAGAGGAGACGGTAGACAGTATCACGAGGCTATCCATGCCCAGACAAGGCAATGTATCAAAAAAAAAAAAAAAAAAAAAAAAAGGCTCAGGCATCCATGCATCTGCATATTACAAGCATGTACCAGCCCAGGAGTACTTGGTCTAGAACTCGTACTGTCTTCTCTGTCTCCAGGATAGATCGAACCACGCCGTCCAGGCCAATCTCCAACCTTGTCGGCTCGAGGCAATGAGACTTCAACCGTCAAGCCACCCTGAGCACGCCGCAACCAATTATGGCCTCGAGAACCGGGTATGGGATGGCCCTCCTTGTAATTAACCATGTGAGTCCGTTGCCAGCCACGCGGGTCTGGAAAAGTCTCAGCCCCCCCCCCTCCTCAGCCCTTCGTGGCGGCCCTCTCCACCATCGTGCAGCCGGTGTAGGAAAAAAAAAGCAAACAGAAGAGGGAAAGGAAGGGACAGAGGATCGTCACCCTTGCTCCGTCTCGGAGAAATTAGGGACTCGTTTGATGCCAAAAAAAAAAGAGAGCATTTGAAAAAAAGAAGAAGAAGAATCTGAGATGTGATATTGATGGTGATGGTGGCTCCATGCTTGAGTGACGGAACTGCAAAAGGGATTGGATATTGTTGGATACTGCTGGATGCTGCTACTTGGCGCCGGATGCGGCTGTCACTGACACGCGCCGGCTCGTGCTCGCGATACACGGCAAGCAAATCGACAAGTTCTCGTATAAAACGGCGGGCAGCGGCTAAACGCAGAGAAGAAGCGGAGCTGGCCACGCATTGTCGTTTGTGTAACCCGGAACTTGGCCGTTTGCTGAGCCGTCCATAGGGCCAGCACATGCTCATGTAGTATCGCATGCTGAATGCTACCGAGTACAAGGGACAGAGCAGAGCACAGAGGGCAGAGGGCAGACGACAGAGGACAGCATCATTCTCTGGTCGTACTCCTATTAGCTACATGCAGTCACTGTTGCTGCTAATACATACACATACTATACACTTAAACCTCTCATGGGCAAAGTCGGATGCAAAAGAAGAGATCAACGCGCTTTCCCTGGGATAGAACCCGATGTTCCATCTGACCCGAAATTGACAGGAATTCGGGACCGGGGGGCGTGTGTTTGCAACAATGTCTCAACCCATTTTCCATTGGTTCATGCGGGCGCTTCTGCGATTTGGGGGTGCCATCATCTGAGTCAAACCTGCTCTATTCCACGCCTGCTGGCAAGGGCGTTCACCGATGCTGGGCACATGGGAAGTGAGATCGACTCAGATTACTGGACAGGGGATTCGGAGTTTTGACGACAAGAGAGACATGCTGTGGGCTCGGGCTGCGCTCACAGCTGTCAGGCGTTGATTGCATTTACACGCAAGCAGTACAAGTATACGCCAGAAGCAGCCGAGGCGCAGGTACATGGACCGTATCCACGGCAAACAACCCCAGACAAGATGGAAATTTACTTGTACAGTCTATCTGACAAGGGACAACAGCTAGCCGACACCAACACGGAGCCACCACTTCGCCGATTTCCTCAGCCAGACCCATGGAGCGTCGGCGAGATCAGCCACTGGCTCGGCCTGGGCCACGCCCGAAACAAACCTCTCGGGTTCGATGGGCGCCAACACCTTCAGCCGCACCGTGGACTGGCGGATCTGCCCGGAAACAGACCCAGTTGCGTTGTGCTGACTGTACTCTGCGTATTCGATACCTTGCCGCTATACCTTGGCAGCAGGGCAAAGGGTTCCCTGGCATTGCTACCTATGTTTAGCATCTCGGTCACCACTGCTTGCACATTTTGCGCCCTCATTCCTTTTTCCTGGCTCCCCCTTTGACAGCAACAGCAACACCAACACCAACCAGCACGTGGCCCCCGCTGCCTCTCCCTTGAGCCGGTGACGTCTTTTGGCCCCGGCCGTGCGGCTGAAGCGATCCAAGACATGGCGCTTGAGCCAAAATGAGCAGCCGGAAAGATTTCTCCGCTCGGGCATCATTTCACAAAGGCAAGGGAGACAAGGAGGGGCCGCCTGCGTCGAATCCAGCTCCAGAATTATACCAGAGAGAAGCAATCGGAGCAATCATGGTGCTACTGTAGCAATAGCATGCATCCATGGTATTCAGTGGTGCTACTATACCACTACGACACTCCTCGTGAAAACACTCATCCACGGCATCGTCGACACGCCGGATAGGCTCACGCCGTCTTGATACACACACGACGCACACCTTTCCCCTCTCAGCGAATGCCTTCTCCACCAATAGACGACCGCAGATCGCCCCTAAACCTACAGTGCGCCAGATCAGATCAAGATCAGGATCAGGATCAGGAGCCTTCTGCTGCTGCCGTGAGATCTCTCCCGGCGGCCATCTTCTCACCCCCCTTCCTGCTTTCCCGATCTCGACCATCAGAGCAAGATTGCGTTTCGATGTGAGATCTGGTGGGTTTTTTCCACTTGTCTTGTTGCTCGATATACCGGAGTTGAGTTGGTTCCCTTTGGTGACAAGATGACTGCGCCCACCGGCTGCTCACCACCCCCCCTTTGAAATTTGGCTCTTCACCTGGCCCTTTCCCATGCCTTTACCCTGTCTGTCCGGCTGAGTATTGTACTCCGCCTTTTGCGTGATGTGGAGCTGCGCTGTCCTGGACAAACGCAACTCCATCCACTCAATCTCAGCCCGCGCCGCATCTAGCAGCAAACTCACGTCCACGCGCCCACTTAGCCACCTTGGCTAACGAGATCGCTGGGTATCCAGTACTTGTTGCTCTTCTCCTTACCGTCCCGTCGCCCCCTCGGAATCTACTAGTCTGGAGAGTGCTTACGGTGTGAAGACGCCTTGGTTTCCCAAAACGCACAAGTAAAGTGCGCCATAACTGAGGGAGAGCAAACACGGGAGCCCAGGTTTCCACAAGTCACCACGCAGCGCCCCGTTTAAGCCATGCAATATTCCCCTCGTACGATTAAACAAGTACAATTTTTTTTTTTTTTTTTTTTTTTCGTATCCCCCTTTTCAGGAAAAAAACTATGGGTAACTAGTACTGCAAACTATGCTCTAGTTCAACTAAGCCGACTGAAAGCCGCAACCGACGCCTGGCCTCCTTGTTGAAGAATACTAGCCCGCGTGGACATGTTGACATGCAGACAGGGTCTCTGCATAAAGGAGAGAAGAGCGGTAAGTTCCGGAGGGGGCTAAACCATCTACGTTGGTCGCATCTTTGGGTCCTGATCCGTATCTCATCTCATGTTTATACACAGCCATGACTAGTCACTATGACGATACCCACTAACGGAGTGTTTTTGGACATTGTATCTTGATCTAATTCTCTCCGAAATTAGAGTAAAGGAATGATTTTGATAGACAATTTGAGAAAATGGAAACAAAGAAGAGAGTGAAGCACAGATATGTTGGTACGTAATCATGTGTTTTGCATTTATATCGCGTGCCCAATTGCCACGCGGGCGCACACGGCAGAATGAGACATCAGTGAGAGACGTCCGATGCCCCTGACAAGACATTTTTTTTTTTCTGTTTCTCTTCTTCTTCTTCTTCTGCTTCTTTACTTCTCCACTAATATCCAAGTTGTACCCAGCTGACACCATTTCTTCTCCACGTCAAAGCAAAGCAAATGAACCCAACTAAGCTAGATGAAATCAAGATTAGAAGCTGAGAGAGAGAAATACTAAAAGAGGTCATACGCATATATACGAATACCCAGAACGGGACGATTACCCGAGACACGCAGACGCCCTCTCGGAATGCCTGTTCTTGACCGACATGTCATCTCTATTATCCTACCATCTAGACGGGAGAGGGCCCCTCATTCCAGCCCTAGTTTTAGACAAACCCAGATTGGAGGAAGGAAGGAATCACATACATTCTCCACTAAAGCTCCGTCCAGACGGCGATGTCTCTAGCTGAGACTCCAGAAAGGGGGGGCCTTTACCGCTGAACGATATGTCACTTTAGTCTTGTTTGTTCGGATCCGACGGTAAAAATGGCCCCATCTTGAGAGACAAGGGAGGCATCGTCTCTGGGGGGGCGTGTCTTTTGTTTTTTTTCTCTCGTCTTATTCTTCGGGTATCGGACATTTGGATTGACGGGAAAGCTAGCACGTACAGTAGAGATTGTTTTTGATCATTTTTTCTTGGGGGGGTTTGTTTTCTTCTAAAGATTATTGATCGCGCTAACTTGCCGTGTTCGTGAACCGATCTGTGCCTTTTTTTTTTCTAGAACTACACCTTATGTAGTTCTTTTATTTATTTTGATGCTAATGGGAGATGAGGACGCACTAACAAGCTATTGGGCTAAAATACTGATTCTTGACTTGATTGGATGTACAGGAACGCTTTCTTTTAGGTGAGAAGAATTTTTGGAAGACGCCGGAAGGAGTGCTGATACAGGCAGATCTGATGTCAACCCTCATTTTGGAGAATGGGCACTACTACTGCTAGGTACCTGAGCTAGTTCTAGAGTACTTCTATGAGATAATAATACTGAACACTGGTCACCTGGGTTAAATTTCCCTCAAGACACACCTCACAAGAGCAAATAAGTGAGACATATTTCAGGGTTTAAGGATACACACAGCCTGTTGTTGGTATTGGCATCAGCAGGGGATAGAGAGCGGTATGAGGGCAGTGGTAATTAGCTCCTTTTTCTATTTTGGCAATGTCCGATTACTGTATACGGCAATCGCTCTGAGACAAGTCACCGTTGAAGTGTTCAGTTGAGAAACAGACGCAGTTCGGTTACTGGTAGTATGTTTTCTATTTTTGGGGGCCTTGTCTTGCGAAGAGGTTGCGGGAAGCGGTAATCGGGCTGGTCTTTATTTTGTAGATGAACTGAGAACCGAGAGTTGAGAACTGATCATAGTGGTCATGATAGTGTGTGGCTACAGTATTGTAGCTGGGTAGATGCAATAGCCTGGATGGGGTGTAAGAGACGTTGCTATCATGAGAGTGTGAGCTCGTGTGGGCTTATAGCCTGGTAATTACTGGCCGAGACTTGGTGGTGCTATATGTGTATTGTTGAATTATTTGTTTTTTGAGTATATCTTTAGGGGGTTTTTTTTTTATGTATTGGTATAACGAAACTTAGAAACGATGATAGTTGGGTATAAGTTGATTCATCCTCAAATGAGTAAGACGTTGACAAAGATGAATGAACGAATAGAGACAAGACGTAGAAAATGGAGACATCTTTACAAACAAATGAGAAAGAATTACAGTACAGCTAAGAGAATTAGCCTCCATTGTCAAATATACGAATCTATTGCAACAAGAAAGAACCTCTCCCCATTTCCATCCATATGTAAACGTCGCCTCGAACTTAATTCTGTAAACCCTTGGTTATACCACTGCAATCCATGAATCGCAATGAAATAACTCCATATCAAAACACCACCAAGCTTACCAAAGAAATCGTAGAAGAAGAAAAATGGCTATATGGAGTCAATCTTTCACGATCCCAGGAGAAGCCTCGCCAACGCATCCTCTAGGTGATATATGGCGAGTATCGTCGCTGTAGAGAGGAAACATTGCATCTGATCAATTAGGGATAATAAGCTTCATCATGGTGTAATGATGCCTGTCTTGCTAATCAAGAATGAAAAGACGACTGAGATAAAGCAAAGTCTTTGTTGAGTAAAATAAGCTGCGATGACTTCCTGGAATAAGTTACATCATGCTACGTATCAATGTCTAAATCACGGTATAAAACTACTGATTTTTACAGAAATTTCCATCTGTTTCTTGCGAGAATGGCTACAAACGTATCTCTCCAAGCCCAGTAATTTAAACCTGTTGGCCAAACCGACGTTCTTAAACCAGATGTACAAATGGACAAAGATGCACTTGACACGCCGCGGCAACTTTATGTGGAAGAAGCAAAGCATCTGACAGATAAAGCGGCGATGTCTGCAGAGTTCGCATACGACAAAAAAAAACATAAACCAATCAACTTCCAACCGGGAGACCTGCCAGCACCTAGTCTGATCGCCATTATGATCGTCAAGCACTTTCGAACCGTCACAACGAAAGGAAAAGATGATGTGGCCATCAGGTTGGAGAACTTATCCCAAATGAAATATTTGGGAATGGCGATAGACAATTATAAGCCAAATCTCGCATACATCCCGACGGATGTACCATACAGATGGAATCCACAAGCGACTCAGCAACCCCAACCAACTGATGCGCAAAAGAGCAGGAGAAATAAGAAGAAAGCAGAGCTGGAGAAACTGAAGAAGAAACTTCAAGACCGAGCCAAACAGGAGAGACTGCAAGCAGGCCTGCCATATGAACAAAACAAACGTCCATAGTACATGAGTTCAACGTTTGACACTGACGATGAGTCGGGAAATGAAAGCGAAGATGATGGTTCAGTCATTCAGAATGAGGATAAAGATGTTGGTTCATCCATTCAAAGACAAGAACAAACACCAGAGGAGACAACAGACGCCCCAGGAGACAAAACAGCAACACAACGTAGCCCGTGAATTATATACACAATTTCATCTATTAGGTAGCTTATAGAAGCCAATCTTCTTCAGTATAGTATAGTCATATATATAAACAATATGCTTTGCAAACTCATTCATGGTTTACATTGTCCAAGTTTGCGCTTTGATGCTTTCCGCGGCATCACATCATATTGCACTAGCTCCCAATGCCAACGTGTTCTCATCCAACTGCTCTCCCATCTTCACTCCCGTGAATCGAAAGAAGGAATCTTCATATTCAATCAGCTGAAGCATTGCAAATTCGTAGGCAGTCGGAATCTTAGCTCCAGATGTGTCGCCTAGATGTAGAGAAAAAAAGAACCATCACAAGCAACTGATGGCGTCGAATGCGTTATTCTTGTCAAAGAAAAACAAAAGGAAAAAGAAGAAAAAAAAAATTATGCTTGGTATCCAATGAGATGCCTGCTCTCGGCAGGCAGTATCCAAACTCCAGGCTTCAATGCCTCATCATGCTCCGACTTCAGCAGTCGTTCCCTCTATCCATTCACTCTTTCTTTTCCGCGAGCCAACACTCTTGTCTGACGTCGTCACCGCAGGGCCAGTGTTTCTGAACTTCCCGAGGAGTTTGGGCAGTCCAGGGACATCTAATCCGCTGAAACCATGGCCTGCGCTTTCCCGCTCACCAATGGCTATAACAGCTCCAATAAGATCGTGGGTAATGGCATCGTCGACAACGCTATCATGGTTGTAGCGGGGGTGAGCGTCGACAAAATTTCGAATCCATCGCGCGGCAGTGTCAAGCTCACCGCTCGCTCGCTTGCTGATGAGAGAGAGATAAGTTGACAGCTCACAACGGGTTTGGACATCGACGTTGACGCTGTCAAGATAGCTTTCCACGATGGGGATCAGTCCTGGGAAGTCTCCGTCGACTGATCCGTTGATAATCTCGTTAATCGTCATCTCCTCATATTCCTCTTCAACCGGCAGAGTTCCGGGAGACCCTGGCCGGCTGGGCATTGCGGAGCCCGGTCGACTATCATCGCCAAAGACGGTGTTTGCGCGTGATGGTCGGGGTGGGAAGGGATTTTTGCGGAAGTAGAACTTGTCTTTGAGAACAGCATCCACGCCGTGAGCTCGCTCCATATTCTCATCCACCTTTTTGATAGGGATATAAAAGTTGAGGTCAAAGGAGAGGATAGCTCTTGTGACCAGTACCATGAAGACTGAAAAGGCCGCATTCTCAAAGTCGGTCACCTGGATTTCCATGGACCGAAACTCGACTCTCCATCCAATGTTGTTGTCGGCTGGCGGGGGCTTGAAACGCATGTGTTGCCAATTAGTCGATTGGATGTTTTCGAAATGGTCAGTCTTTTTCAAGTCAAGCTCCTGGAGATCCTCCTCAAAGATGACAATGGGATCTCGAATGAACAGATGGGCAAAATGGGTAGCCAGACGGTCATCCATACCGCCTTCCATAAGCTGGGCCTTGATCTCAGGGTCAATCACCAGATCGGGATCGAGATACTCTGGTCGTAGTCGTGGGTTTGTAGAAATGTAGGTTGAGTTGGAGGCATATCGTGATTTGGGTATCCTCCAACGGTCATTTTTGAGGGGCTACAGACGCATGTTAGCTTTGGCTTCCAGATTTGCTGCTGGGGGAAAAATATAAAAGTTCCTGGGAAAAGAAAAAATCTTCACCTTTTCACCAAGCTCCTCTGGCGTCCTGCAGTCGACTGAGCGACTAATTTGATTCCACCGCACATCGGTGCCAGCCAAGAAGCCCTTGTAGATGGGAGTTGCTGCAGTCAACGCCAACATGATGGGGCCCAATGGGCTCAGCTGATCGTACAGCTCTCTGCCTTCGACAATATTCTTAGCCTGGAAAGTAATTTGAAGACAGCAGCTTCCCATTCCAAAAGCCATTGCATCCATGTGAATAAAGTTGTCTGGGGCGGCTCCGTTGCGCACGTCATCGTCCTCGGGCCAGTTGTGTAAGTCGAAGTTGACGGTAGGGTCCTTCCAGGGGTTGGGGGTATTCTTGTCGTGGAAGATGGGCACATTGACTTGTACCTTGCGAGTCCTCCGAGAACGGATATTAGCCGCCAAGGTAGGGAAACGGATGTGAGGGTTGGCGATTTCGTCCGGTACAAACTGTGAGCGCAGCTTGGGTCCGGAGGGAGGGTAAAATGGGTAAGTGAATTGGCCCGGAACACCAATCTGGGGAAAAGTAGTGAGTGTAATGGGGAACTCGGTGGGTAACATGTGCTCCTTGGCAATCTTTCGGCGGAGCTTCATGTCAGGCTCAACACCCAAAAGCTCCTTCAATCCAATGCCCCATGGCTTTCCAGGTGTGGCCTCCAACATGAAGCGGCCAAACTCTGGATGAAAGACGGGCAACGTCTTGGAGGATTTGCTGCAATAGCTAATCAGATGGCTGCTCGGAAGTTGAGTGAGGCTGATGGCTTACCTTGGCTTCCCAGGCGGCTTCTCGTCTTGAAGCGCAGGTACACAGCCGGCTTCAGCAAGCTCCTTATCAGCTGCAAGGGCTGTGAGGATTTCAGCCTGTCGAAGAGATAGGAGCACCTTGGGCTCATCCTCTGCGTAAGTCACAACAAGATACTCGACCTAAAGCATTGTTAGTAAGTTGAGATGAGAGCAAGCTGCCATGTAAGCTGGCGTGAGTGAGATCTACCTCATCGCCCCATAGCAGAGCATCCCGTTCCTTGCCCTTGGCTTTATTCCAAATCTCCAAAAGTTGCTATCACCATGTCAGCGTCCGCTCAGCCCGACCAGATAGAACAAGGCAATGGCAACACACCTTGATGCCCCATTCTCTGACTTGGTTAGCGCGTAGCTTGGCCTCTGGCCACTCCAATGCCGTTCCCAGTGCTCTGTTTGCTCATAAATCCATTTGGTTAGCCAATTTGTACTCTCCAGACATGCTTCGGTGTGACGTACAAGAGGCCCATGGCGCAAGCGACTGAGTGAGATGATGATGGGAGATCTAAAGGCAAGATGCTCCAAAGAGCAATTCAATGAGGAAGAAGTATGTCGTTGACGGCAGTAGTAATGAGTCGCGATGATCCTGATGACAAAGACTCTGATAAAAGGATATGAAGAATGAGAAATAGACGAGAGAGCCGATTTTTCCTTCTCCTCGGATGGGTCCGCAGGCACAAAACAAGCCTTAAAAGTCCGACAAGCTGGATTAGCCTTGCTTTTCGTGTAGCCCCAATGCCGGACGAACTATTATTAAGCAGACACTATCCCTGGGGATCGGGAATCCGGTCGGCAGCTGAAGACAAGCCCTGGCCCTGGTGAGAGCAGACGAGTCTCTCCGGCCGCGGTGACTGTCCGTTTGAGATGGCGATGCGATGCCGTGGAGACGGACGAGATGCGCTATCTATGTAGAAAGAAAGTGAAGAAAAAAAAAATCTCAGCACTTATCAAATCCGAAGACCCCCACTCCGGGAAGAAGGCGCGCCACCGGGACGGGGGGTCAGAATCGAGTAAGAAAAAACCAAGTGTCGAGGCATAGTCCAATGGATTGTATGCAAGATGGACTACATGACATGATGCGAAATTAAATGGGATGCAGCATCCATGCAGCTGTTTGCTTGTCCAATCCCGTGCCACCTTCTATGAACCCTTTTCTTCACTCTGTCTCCGTCTCCTTGTCTGCCTCGTAGATCTACAAGCTGAAGCCGTTGAGGCGGGTGGAGGCACTCTAGCGCCCTAAAAAAGACATGAAGGCCATAAAAAAGCAGTAAAAAAAGGAATTAATGATATCTAGAGATAAAATCCCTTTTCTCTCCGCTTTGCCCAGCTAGAAACGTAACAGCAAGGTCGTGGTGGATCCAGGGCGGGATTCGAGGGGCCCAGGATTTGTGAAAGCTTAGAAATCCAAGCCGAGCTGGAACATCGCTTCCTCGCACTCGGCCTGTCGGGGGCACAAACGCAGCTCTGAAGCCGGACAAGACAGAAAAGGGCGGAGTCCGCATGCAAGATGCTTCCTAGTGGCCTTGTGCGGGTAATCAATTAAGCCTGGATGCCTATAAACGCGGCATCGTGGACTGACTTGAGCGTGTTACTGACTCTGCAATGGGCGTCTTTCTCCTCTGTTATCCGCCGGGCTAGTCCACGGCTCCAGTGTTTTCCTTTTGGGTGTTGCCAACCAGGGCATCTGAACAGTCCTAATCTAGGTATTAGTTGGGCCTATTAGTTACATATTAGTCCTAGGAGAAGGACAGGATGCCTTGGCTGAAAAACAATGGTTCACTCTTTGAGACCAAAAACCCCCATTGTCAGGTCAGCTGGCAATGGCAACATGCAACGGATGCATGGCGTCATGGAGTATAATGTACCAATATGCTGCCTCCAGGGCAACCAGCCTGCAGAATACTAAATAGGCATTTCGTACATTCGCGCAGCACATCTCCGAGGTGAAGAGTAATAGAATAATCTATTAATCCGGGGGTATTGTGCTGTTGCAGCTCAGTGCCTCTCTTACAGAACGCGCTAGACCTCGGCAAGAGATGTCATCACTTCGGTTGACGACCGCCATCAAGAAATGCATAACCCAGAGCATACCAGGGCAGAGATGCTACTACTGATGCCCTGCAATCTTGTTCCAAGATGTCTCTGTTTGCCAATCGTTGTTACGATTATTAGTTATACCGGTATCCGTCTGGTCCATGCTTCCTTCACCGAATACACCGCGCTTCACCTGCCCCGCCGCCTGCATACATGTATTTATGCCCCAACGTGCATGCCATGCCCATGCCTCGCATCCTTCGCGGAAAAGCTGACGAAGCGGAGACTGGCTTTCAAAGCACAGTCGTTTCTCCGCATCGGAGTTTGCAGACCAAAAGAGAGTTGGTAAGCAACGCTGAAGATTTGTATCACTCGCTGCATGGGAGAGGCATAGCAAAGTCGTACAATACGCACAAGGGGTTGCATGCATAACCAACTACCGGCTGTGTAACGATGCTGATGCCACCTCTGATTGGCCCCGAGCCCAGCAGAACCAACCAGACGTCAACTATCCCACGAGGAATGCGACTATCTCTGTGGCAATCTAGGCCAAAGGCAAGTATGAAACTCTATCCGCCATGTGCGAGCCGCTTTCAACGACTGTACCTGTAAGAGCCGGGGCCTCGAATCAATCCAATGAATGGTCAAGACCAAAGGCAGCAGGTTGTCGGTTCCATGTCCGCAGATGATAGGAAGGGGATGCCTTCTGCCGTTCGAATTGACTTTGGTCCGCCCATGTTTGCACACGCACGACCAAGATGGAGGGGTTCCTCAGATCCGGGCAACTTGACTGGCTGTCCATGGCGGGATTCGCGCCTCGAGATGGCTGTGACTGGCTCGGCGATCAAGCTTTTGCGTGAGCCTTTGGCCGTCAACCGCGGATTGATGTGGGGAAGCACTTGAGCTTTTGCCCTCTTCAGGCCTAGATGATGAGCAGAGCTGGCCAAACCAAGATGGTAGGAGAAAGGGGAGCAAAGATGCGTTGCTGTATTGATCTGAGCAGTCAGTGTGAGTGTGCAGCTACCACTACATTCTGTGACTCCCACCATCCGTCGTTTGTTATACACGCTCTGGCCGTTGAAGCTGGATTGGGGCACGACGTCATGGTTGGCCAAGGTGGAGGGCATGGGCGATTACGTCATAATCCGACATTGTGTCACGAGTGCTTTGCCGTAGACGGCGATGATGAGTGAAAGCAGGAGCAAAGAGGTCGAGATAGATGGGTAAGTATCTACAAAGTGGCAGTCACTGCAGGCTGTTTAACAATGAGAAGCTGCTGTAGGACCCTTGTGGGAACGAATGACCTCCTTGTGGCCCCATCCGTTTCAGAGTGAAGAGCGAGAGACTGTTGGTGACGACACAGCGGAGCGATACGTACCTTGATGTGCATCATGCTTTGCACTGTACGAGGAAGAGCTTGATCATGGAGGAGCAAAGAGCTGGGACACGAATGGCACAGTGCGTTACCGCTGCTGTGGCTTTTACCAAGAAGAGTCCCCAAACGGCAACTGCGTGCTGCCTGTTTTTACTATGCACTTATTCATCTGCAAACCGAGGTATTTAATCTCCTGGCAGATGGATGCCCTATCAATGCAGATACCGTCTTGGCCGAAGCTAGAATCCACTGTTGGGCAGTCATCTCCAGGTACTAAGCAGCTAGCTTGGCCATACCCGCAGGCTGCTGAGGTACTTTGGACTAGATGCACAGCTGCAAGGTTGAAGAAAAAGCAGGAATTTATCAAGTGTATACGAAACATCTCAGGAAAGGGGAGCGAGGTACAATGTGATGAAAGCGAAATATCAAGAATTGCAGTGACAGTATCAGACTTGGCGGCAGCAGCAGCAGCAACATAAGCAACGCATTCCAAGCTACAGCTGCAGCGCCTCCACCGCAGCTGCTCCAGGCCACTGCCGAACCAACCAGTGGCCGCTTGAGTGACCTCCATCAACTGGATCACCTGCTCGCTGTCCCCTCCCATCCCCTGCGCCCAGATCCAGTAACCTTGCTGGGTCAGAACAAGACTCAGGGACCGACTATTTTTTTTTCGATTTATTTTTACTTTGCTGTGTTCGACTTTTCTATTCGGTGCCTCTAAATCAACGACACTTCATTCTCTCTTTTCTGCCCTCTGGGTCGTCATTTACTTCCTCTTCTTTCCCTCGTCCTCGACAATAAGGAAGCTCTCCAGGGCTACTTTGAGAACCCCATTGCAACCCCCCGCACGCCCGTCACCAAGAGCCAATTCAGCTGTGCCTGGCACACGCACCACAAGCCCACACAACTGAGTCGTCGCCTGTTTTGAGGACCTACAACCCGATAGCCTCTTTTTTTTCTGTGCGACGAGCCGTCCAAAGGACACAGCGATCGATCCGAATTCCCTGCTTTTTGCATCTCAAGAGACCATGAACCCTCACCAGAAGAACAAGGTCGACATCAACGTGAGATGCCCCCTGTCCACACGTTTTTCTTGTTACCCCTCCTCTCGCCGACGGTCTGCATTGGGGTAAAAGTGCAGTGACCGAAAAGGACGGAAACAAGTGCTGGAGCTGCTTCATCCAGTTGCCGCCTTTTCTTCTGCCAGAGGATTTGGACGACAAGAAACCACCTGCGGAAAACTCCAATGGCCGTGATTTGCATTTGCTAACTTGCTGCCTGTGCTCCTGCTCCAGTCGCTCTCCCCGGATGAGCAACGGCTCTTCCGCCTCTACGGCAAGCTTCCCTCACGATCCGACCACTTCGCCAAGCACCTGAAAGACCGCAAATACTTCGACTCGGGCGACTATGCCATGTCCAAGGCCGGCAAGGGCGACGACGCCGGTGCCGTTGGCTCGCAGCACCCCGTCCCCGAAAACATCCCACACTTGACATCTCCTACCAACGGCGGCACCAGCGCTCCGGGCCACGCCCACCGCGGATCTGTTCCCGGCATCCAAGCCGGCAGTCCTATCAAAGAGGGCAGCTTCCTGAACAGAGAGACATCAGCCGAGGGCCAGGTGACGCTGAGCGGCGACGACAAGAAACAGGACGAGGAAGAGGCCAAGCCTGTTGCCGCTGGACTTGCCGGAACACCGATTGCTGCTGGCGAGGCCATGCCGCTCCGACAATAGACCCTTTACAAGCATGACTAGGAATCTCAATTTATATCCCGCTTACGTGTGAAAATTACATGCTGTGGTATCGGACCACGAGGATACTACGAATGGTACCATCTCATCACTTTTTTTTTCCCAGCCATTTCTGATTCAAGGAGTGCGATATGAGGCATGACATGAGACGCGGAGGAATAGCTGCCATATCGAACAAAATAAGCATGAATGGTGATATTGTCTACCATCATCACCCCGGTCTCTCGCATCCCACTCTATCTAGTTACAAAAGATGATGGTTACGAGAATGAGGAAAAGGGCAAGGAGAGATGTGAAGATTGACACGACAGGTTGATTTTGAAGATGGATGAAAATCTTGTTGTTTTATGACGAGCCTATAGTTTATGTGCCTTGCTCCTCCCCCCTTTTCTGTTTGCTTTTTCTTTATTGTTGTTATTATATGACACGCTGGCGTTTTAAATCGGGGAATGGGGAGGAGGATGCAAGGGAAATTGTTCAAACTTGACAGAATTTTCTTTTTTTCCCCTTTGCTTTCTTTTTGCTTCAGGCGCTATGAACTTTTTTTGTTTGCGCAGAAAAAAAAAAAGGCAAAACCAAAAAAAAGAACAACTATTTTAAACTAAAAAAAACGACGACATGGACTTTGCCTCTTTCTTTTTCCTCTGTATTTTTACATGCTTCGAGTTGAAAATCTGTCTTGCTTGTTCATGTATCTGCATTGCTTTGCGTATGTACCTTGTCTGATGATGAGAAATGGGGATTTCAATTTATTGCCACCGTTGCCGTTGCCGTTACCGCTGCCTTTTATACGATGCTGTGTTTCGATGAATTGACCTTTTTTGCTGTTTTTGGTCATTTTATTTCCGTGTATGTATGTATGCTGTGTATGCTTACTGGGGTGTCGGTCTGGCAGGGCAAAATGGAAGAAAGAGTCTGCATGCTCTGCTACGGTTGGGCAGATATATTTTCTGGGTATGTTTAGCATGCCAGAATAACAAAATCAGACGTAATTTCAAATTTTATTCATTTTTTTTTATTCAATTCTTTCTTTTCTCTCTTTAGACATGATTTCCTTTATGCTGGTGGTCATTAACAGTCATTATAAAATTTCCTCCAAAAATCTCTCTTCACTTTTATATTACAATGCCAATGCCTTGGTGGCCATCTCCATGGCACCCTCAAACGTCTTGTTCCCACCAATAAAGCCGGCCGCATGAACAAAGACACAGCCGTCAACGCCAGAAACGCCATCCAGCTCCGCGTCGCGGAACCCCCTCCACGCCTCGGGCAATGGCTTCCTGCTGGTAAACGAGTCCTGCGTCTCAGGCACGCACTGGATCCTCCACTTTGCGCCGGGCTGCGTGCCCTCGGCGTACAGCACGTACAGCACGGACGGGTTGCCCTCGCCCTCGAGCGTGTACAGGTGCTCCTTCCAGGGCACGCTCTGGCCCTCGATGACGAGGATGCGGCCCTCTGCGTCGTGCTTGGTGCGCTGGTCAAAGGCCTGCTGGACAATGGTGCGGGCGGGCAGCCAGGCGCCCGTCATGAAGTCGAGGGTGCGCTCAAACTCCTCGCCGATGCGGCGGCTGGCCGTCAGGAAGAGCTGGTCCTCGGCCTGCTGGGCCTCGTCGGCGTCGGCGGGCTTGGGATCGTTCCACGCGGGGTTGAGGCGGCCGACCATGGCGCCGAGGGTGAAGCCGCCGGAGCTGAAGCGCTGCTCGATGCCGGCGGCCTGGAGGGCGTCGCGGTCGTAGCGCGAGATGCCGTTGTCGTGGGCATCCACGGCCTCGATGAAGTTTTCGTAAATCTTGTTGTACAGCAGCTCGACGTCTGAGCTGCTATCAACAGCAGCATCGGCATCGGCATTGGCCTTGGACGACGCCTGCTGGATGCTCTGGGCAATCAGGTCGCGGCCAAAGTGCATGTAGACCAGCCCCGCGCTGGACAGCTTCGTGTTCTTGCCCGGGAAAGTGGTCGTGAAGCCGCGCTGGTGGTGGTCGTAGCGGTTGCGCTGGGCGTCGTACTCGCCGCCGACGTCGACGACGGTGTGGCACGTCTCGAGAATCTTGGGGTCGCGCGTGCGCACCAGGCTGCTGTCGCGGTACGTGGGCAGCATGCGCAGCATGTGCACGGCGAGGGCCTCGTCGGCGTGGAAGTGGCCGCTGTGCGTGCCGACGAGGACGCTGCCGCTGGTGCTGTCGGTCTTGAGGCGCTTGGGGGCTGATTCGGCCATTTTGGTCAGAATGCGACGGAACATAAACTAGAAGACCGTCTTTTTATATGAAAAGTATCAAAGGACAGGTTGAATTGAGGAGAGAGAGGCGTTGGCGATGGTTGGGCAGAATTTAAAAAATTCAGAGGAGACAGAGCTGTAAGGCGGCCAATGAGAGGCAGCGCATTGCCATCAGGGTGCCTTCACCCCGCTACAAGAACCCCTCCTATACGGCAAGGCTGCGTTTCACACCTGTAATTTTAGTTCACCAACACGTGCTGCAACGTTCAATATCATAACCCATTAATTGCCAATTTATACATCATGTAAATACATTAGAATCAACAAAATCATTTCTCCAGCCCCTCCCTTCCAATCTTACTCATATCAACCTCCTCGCTCGCCTTCACCGCCGGGCCCCTCAGCCCCGCCTCGGCTCCCGCATCTGAGCCCGCGTTGCCGCTGATGCGCCCGGATCCCACGCCCGTGGTGCGCATGTCTGCAGAGTTGAAGTCGGATGCCTTGGGGGGCTGTTCGGGCAGGGGCAGGTTGGCCTGGACTTCGGCAATCTTTTGCTCCTTGGACTGGTTCTGAGATGAAGACATTGTTTGTGTGTGTGTGATGGTGAATTGACAAGTAGGTCGTAGTAGTATGCTGTTTCTGAGACTGCAATGTGAGCAATGAGCAGTGCCAAGTGATATGATGGCGCTGCAACTTACGGTATTGTAGTGTGTTCTTCCCGTGTATATGCAATTCAATTGATTTAGTCGTAATAGTCTTCTGATTCTTTGCATCCTTTCATTCATCATCAATTCGTCTTATATACTTTTTTTCATCGCGAATATCCTTACCATCCTCGCCTCAATGACGTCGCCATGCTCTCAACCATCAGCATTACTCGCGACCCTCCCGCTACCCGCTGAAAATGCTCCGGACATATTTCTCCACAAAATCAGCCGATTGCCCACTCTAGATCAGCGAATATTGCCATCTCAATCTCAAACCTACAATCTGTGATGTTATACACGTCTATAAAGAGTAAAATAGGTGGGTAAGAATCCATTCAATGGCTGGAATCCTGGCGCCAATTGCATCACACTGCCCGCCGGGACCCTCAGATGAGCGTCAAAAATTCTTAAATTTGTCGTGATGGAATAGCAACTACTTGTTTAGAAAAAAAAAAAAAGCAAAGCAAACAATGATAGATATCAGCGTCAACTCCCTGTCCGAAACGCCAGCCGCTCCATGTCTTTCGTCATCAGTCCAATTGGAACCGGCCATTCCAAGCCAGGGCATCCAGTCTTTGAGTAGGTCCTGACACAAAATAAAATAAAATAGCGAAATCAACAAAAATGCTCACCTCCACCTCTTTTACACTCCTGCCATTCGCCTATCCGTATCGGCAGAGGTGGGCTTCTCTCCGCTGTCGGGATTCAGGTAGTCCGCATCCTCTGCTGCCTCGTAGTCTGCAACCAAGTCAGATACTACTTGCCTCGCTTCGTCAAACTCGTCCAAGTTTTCGGAAAAGGGCGCCGTCTTCTTGTAACCCTCGATAAAGGCATTGCGCTTCCGCATGCCGTCATATTGTTTTAATATCCTTTTGAAGAGCTGTTCCAACGTGTGCCAGTCAATAAGCGAAATCTCTCATCAAACAAGGGGAAATGAAATGAGATGGATATCTGGATGTACGAACCGTAGCAATGCTTGTGTGATTCGCCAACATTAGCCCGCTCACGCGATGGCTCATTGGCATATACGGACTCCTTTTCGTCAGCGCCACCTGAATACTGGCAGGGCCCCAGGGAATAAACGTGGCCAGCTTTCGTTCTCGGATACGCAGCAGACTCTTATGCACATCCGTCGGATCCACCTCGCCCTGAATCACGTTCAGAATGGAAATGTAACAACTCTTCTTGCCCGGTACCGTCGACACCATGCGGTTCTTTGGCTGCAGCAGTCTCCTCATCACGTCCAGCACCGTCGTCTTACGGACTGTCTTGGCCTGCTCAACCTGGTCACCGGTGAATGGCGTGTAGGCCGTCATGAGGAAGTGGCATCGCGGTGTAGGTATCAGCGAGGCCAGAATGCTAACAAGATCATTGTGCATGTATCCCGGATAGCGTAGAGTTGTGGTACTCGCAGACATGACAGTTGCGACCTGTGATTAAACAATCAAGTTGGTTAGCCTTGTACGGCAAGCCCATTCAAAACAAACATATATTTCCCCCAGCTTACCAGTTGATTTGTTTGTTGAAATGAAGGCTCCTGCACATGCAGCCTATCTGCGGCAATGTGCGACAAAGCACCATTATCCAAAACGACAACAGAGTCTGCGTTCTGCACCAATCTCCTCATTGAAAGAACGCTATTATAAGGATGAACAACCACATCCGGCGCGTTTGTTGTGTTGGGAAAGACGGAATAAGTCTGTATGATTTTCTTCGGGAACCGGTCGTTGAGCCGCTCTAGGAGGAACGATCCCAGACCCGATCCTGTACCACCAGCGATAGAATGCAACATCATGAATCCCTAAACTCATTTCGTTAGCACATACACACCCTGCTAAAAAAGCGAAATATGCTCGCTTACCTCGAGCGAGTCACTACCGTCCGCCTCTCGGTCAATCATCTCCATAATATCTTCATAAACCGCCTCACCGCTCTGATATCCATCACCCCAGTTATTTGCCGCTCCCATTCCATTCTTGCCCACGTAGAAATTCTCCGGGTTGTAAATGTTTCGGTACGGACCCGTCTGAATGCTGTTCAACACCTAATTGCCGAGGAACAAGACCGTAATGTTAGCCACTCTCTGATATTTTCCCTATTTTTTTTGTCGTCTCCTTCCTGCCGCCAGTATTTGACCTCGCAGCAGGAAACACATATTAAACAAGAGAGAGAAAAAAAAGGACGACATACTCGGGGCTCTAGATCAATCAGGATCGCTCGGGGGATATATCGCGTATCGTCGCTCTGGTAGTAAAACACATCCTTGCGGTCGCCGCCCTCCGTCGCAAAGTCCTCCAAGTTGCCGTCCTGGCTAATTCCGTGTTCCTGACATAGCTGCTGCCAGAACTGACTGCCAACTAAGGATCCAAATTGTTAGCAAAAAGTAAGAATGCCGCGCGTAAACAAAGCAAAACAAAACAAGAAAAAAGAAGGGAATATCGGAAGCGCAAGGCCGGCACTCACTGCTGTTGCCGCACTGCCCAGCTTGAACGGTAATAATCTCGCTAAAATATTGTTAAAGACGGGGTTCACATCAGCCTCTACCGGTCAAGATATCCTCTTCTCGGCAATGGAGCTCATACCGTGGCATAGCTGCTGGCGTTTGATCTGCAAGCTCTCTCAAGCAAGAGCTGTTGTTGGTGTTTTAGAGGTTTAGTTGCGGAACTATAGCGAGCGCAGACGCGCCACGCGCAACTTTAGCTACCCAAGTACCGCTATCGATAGCGAGCTCCCCGCCCCCACGAGACTGCCAGACCGACTTGCAGCTGCTAAATTGTCCCATGGAACCATGCAGTTTCAATGTTCTGCCTATTTGCAATTTGAAAAGTCATACAAGACTTTCAAACAAGACAGACTTCACAGCAAATAGCACATAGACAAAGGCACATGAAGAATTCAACTTCAAGGATACTTCTTTACTGTACAAACGCTGGACTTTTGTTTCTTGAATCTAGGATAATCCATTCCTCAACCCAGCTAGCAGTGCGCCCCTAAAGGTACAAAAACACCAGTTATTACACTTTCATAATCTTGTGGGAATACAATAAATCGTCAAAATCAAAAGGGCATGGCTAATCCTTGGGATATATAGAGTTTCATTCTTTCACCAAACCTCAGCCAGGAAAAAACAGGCGAGGCAAACCCCTGCCTGAGTTTCAAGCCTTCTAACGCCCGCAATGCTAATGATGAAAAAAAAAAAAAAAAAAGGACAGCCACCAAACTTCCCATCTCCCATTTCCTAGTGAACAACAACCAGCCGTAGAAAAATGCACTTGTTATTCCCATATTATTTCTTGTTCAACGCCTTGTGTGTCTCCAACGCCTCGGCCAATGACTTGGCCAAATCCTTCGTTTTCACCTGGATCATCCAGGTCTCGAGGCCGTCACCCTTGTCATTCGACGTAGTCATTTTCACATACTTTTCATCTGCCTTGTATGATAGATCAGGCAGTACAGACCGGTTCATGGCAACATTGCCCCTAGGTTCCGCGCGCAGAAGCAGGCGCACCGCATTAGTTTCTTTGTGCTTCAACAGGCGTAGAGCCCCCACTCCCTGAGTAGCCCATGGGCTTTTCGACTTCTTCTCTTCGGCATCTGATGCTTCACCAGCGGGAACAAACTTGAGTACTTTTGCGCGGACTTCGTGCAAAACTTCCTCGTCCTTGTCTGCGCCTTCTGTCAAGCTAATCTGCTCATGCTTCTCGCCCTCTTCGTCATTATTATCAGCAGCACTGCTGTTCGTCTTCACTTGGGTCGATGGTTCCGGAGTCCCGCCGGCAGGTGTGGTTGCCAGGCTAGAGCCTCCCCCAAGGTTGAATGGAGAGTCTAGACCCGTCGCTTTAGCGGCGCGATTTTCCGGTGCGGAAAAGGAGACTTACTTGTCCCGGTGGTCGAGGAGCCACCAGCTGGCGGTGCGAGGTTGAATCCGGAGGAAGGCTGGCTTGCTCCAAAGGCAAACATGGATGATGACTGACCAGAAGGAGCCGTCGCAGTAAAAGATGGCACGCTCGTGTTCGAGGCCGCGCCATTGAACAGAGGCACTGATGGCTGCGAGGGCTGACTTCCGGCGCCGTTACCAAACTGGAACATTCCGGAGCCTCCAGAACCTCCCGCCGGGGTGGATGAGCCAAAGGCGAACATGCCTCCAGGAGCCGCGGTCGGGGCCTGGGTCGGGTTTCCGCTGGCGTTGCCACCTGAGAAAGGATTGCTGAATCCACTTGAAGGTCCTGCTCCTCCCGATCCAAAGTTGAAGTTGAAACCACCACCGCTGCCATCTCCAGATCCGGATCCAGATCCAGTGTTGGATGGGGCGGCACCAAAGAGAGGGGCCGCAGCGGGAGCAGGAGCAGAGTTCATCGAGCTACCAAACAAGTTGGAGCTTGAGCTTGAGCTTGCGCCGCCTGCTGTGCCGAAGTTGAAAACGGGAGGTGGCGCTGAAGTATCAGTGCCAAGACCGGTAAACTGCTTCTTTGCTGGTGATGCATCGTCCTGCTTCATGGGGCTTCCGCCAAACAAGCTGTTGGTCGAGAATGAAGCGGGAGGTGACTTTGGAGCCGCTCCAAACAGAGATTTGGCAGCTTGCTGGGAGGTCTCAGTGGGCTTGGGGCCTGTACCGGCCGCTGATCCAAAGGAAAACAGAGGTGCAGCGGCGGGCTGGCTGGCAGCCGGAGGAGAAGGATCCTTCTTAGCGGGCACGGCGCTCGGGGCACCGAACAAGCTGGTTGGCGCAGCCGCGGGAGCAGCGGTGCCAAACAAGCTGGTGGACGAGGACAAGGCAGGCTTCGGTTTGGCGGGCTCAGAACTGAAGGCAGGGGTGCTGGCTCCAAACAGAGATGTGGACGTGGATGTAGGTGCAGGGGCTGCGGCACCAAACAAGTTAGTCGAGGTAACTGGAGTGGTTGTTGCGGGTGGTGCTGCTGGTGCAGTGCCAAATAGATTGGTAGTAGGGGCAGGAGAAGGGGCGGATAGGGGTGCAGAAGATGGTGCTGCGGCCGGCGTCGCTGGCTTGATGCCAAAGAGAGCTGCAGACGCGCCAGTCAACGGGTTTGCGTTTGCGGCATCCGAGTTGCCAAAGAGTCCATTGCCCTGGGGCTTCTCGGACTCCTTCTTGGGAGCAAACAGAGCAGCTGTAGACGCCGAAGGCATTGAAGTCTTGACATCGCCAAACAGCTTCGAGGCTGCATCAGAATTTCCGATGGCGCCAAACAAGTTGGTGGTGGTGGCGGTAGTTGCAGGCTTGACAGGCTCGCTCACTTTGACGGGCTCGGCCGCGGCGGGCTTGAGACCAAAGAGCGACGCGCCGGTGCTTGGGATGGCAGACACCTTGGGTTCAGAGAAGACCTTCTTGGTAGGTTGAGAGTCATTTTCCTTATCAGACTCTCCGCCAGCCAGGTCGGCTTCCGAAATAGGCGTGTTTGCTTTGGAGCTCTGATCTTGCTTGGAAACTCCAAAAATGTTGGATGGTGCAGTGCTCTTGGGCGCGAAAATGGAGGTGGAGGTGGAGGTTGAGGTTGCTTTACCAAAAAGTGAACCATTCTGGGTGGCGGCTGAGGTAGGGGCAAATTTGAGGGGTTGGGTCGTGGGATTCCAGGTCTGGTTGATGGATGATGCTGGTTTCTTGATGGCGACTTCGTCGGCAGACTCATCATCGGCTCGCACTGGTTGCCCATCTTGATCCTTGGTGATACGGTCAAAGAGGCTGCGGCCTGGAGTGCTATCCCGTGTACCAGCAGCGCTGGATACACCAGTGCCAAAGCCGGTTGATGGTTTGGTTCCAAATAGATTAGATCCAGCCTGAGAGGAAACGTCGCCTGCACCGCTAGCTGCGCCGCTAGGCTCATCACTCTGCCCGCCCTCTTGGCTGTCTTCGATATCTTCATCTTCATCAGACTCAGATTCACTCTCAGCATCGGCTTCAACGCCGCTATTCTTTGCGGAGCTAGCATCGGACAGATAGCCAAAGATGTTGCCATTGCCGTTGACTGGGGGCTTCAAAGAGTTGTTGAATACCGAGCGAGACAGTTTACCATTGGCGGCATTCTTGTCAACCGATTTGAAAGGAGTGGGAGATGGGGCAGGAGAGGCCGCAGCCAGAGAACCTGCGGGAGATGCAAGGGGAGATGTGGGAGTCGCAGCCGGCTTGCTGGCAATCTTCACAAAGAGCGACTTGGCGGTAGATGGAGTAGCCTTTTGCAGCTTGGCGGGCGACGCTTCATTGGCGACAGTCTTTCTCTTGTTCTTGTTAGGAGCAGGAGTGACGGCAGTAGGCTCGTCTATTTCATCGCTGACGGTAGCCCTTCGCTTGCTCGCTGTTGCCACATTTTCAGTCGCATCAGCCGTCTCCTTTGAAAGGTCATCATCAGCCTTGCGCTTCTTGACGGACATTGGCTTGCTCGGCGTGCCGTTGGTCTGCTCCTCTTCCTCCTCTTCCTCGGGATCGGGCAGACCATGTTCTCGGCGCCATCTCTTGAGAACTTCCTTGGACGGCTTAACGCTCTGGAACTCGTACAGTCCATATCGAAGCAGAATGATGCTTCGGCTCTTTTCAAACTCCTTGGCAAAGTTCATGATGTTGAGCTTCCAAGTCTTGTTGGAAAAGATCTCGTTGGCGGCATATTTCAGTCGACGGAGATCGAGAATGCAGAAGAACTGGCGACGCTGCTCGTCGTCGAGGTCTGGAGGGCAGAGATGAGCCAAAAACTGATCGGCATAGATGGATCCCTTGGCGTTCCAGTCCTTTGGCACCCTGTTTGCCAAGACTTCGCCGGTCAGCTCTGGGGGTGGCGACGAGATTCGCATGTTGAACAGCTCCTTGTCTGAGGAGTGGGCGGCCAGGCCGCGAGGCGTCAGGCGAGCAGTGGACTCGCGATACACGCGACTCGGTTCGGGAGTCGCGCCGGGGGCGAAGACCTTCTTCATCGTGCTCTGAGGGATGCTGGGCGAGAAGGAGCTCGTCGGAAGGTCCTCGGCGACGGAGGCTTTGAAGAGGTTGCTGCGAGACGAGACGCCGTTTCGGTTCAGGGCGCCCGATGAGACTTCATCGCGCTTTATCAGCAGCTTGCGCGACGGAGCTGTGTGCGGCGTTCCCAGGCGCTTGTGGGCATATGGCGTCGCGACGTAGGTGCGCTTCGCAAAGGGCAGAGGAGGACGTGACATGGGAGTGCTGCTTCCAGCATCCGCGGCGTCGTACTCGCCGGGAAGGGCAAAAGTAACCATGGCGGCGACGAGGCAGGAGGTGGCAGTAGGGGATGTGAGAATAGAACAAGGACAAGAGAAGAGGCGCGACGATGATATAGTGCTGGGTCGCGTCAAGGGTCGGTGGATGAAAACGGCCACAGGGGTGCAGAAAAGAGAGAGAGCGTGGTCCGCAAAAGACGGCGGGCGAAAAAAAAAAAAGCCGTCAAGAGGGCAAGCACTCGCAGACGAGCACAAGCTACTGCGGGGATTCACAGCAAACGAGGACAAAGCAAAAAAAAGACTGTGAAAAACCTCGTCGCGATTGCAACACCGAATCAGATGCAAACGCTCGCAGCAGAGTCGTCCAGGTCGCTGCCACAGAGTTGACACGACAACCGGCGGACGGTGGTTTGGCGGGAGGGAAGTCGAAGAGGATGGCCCGCAGCTTGTTGCGGCACCTGCGCAGAGAAGAAGAAAAAACGAGACGGGCGGCGCGGCAAGGGGCGATTCAAGCCAGGTAAATATTGGTCTACTGGCAGCACAAGGGGCACGCTCGCGACCCGCTTTTCGGCGCCCCTCCAGTACAGGTTAAGCATAGCATGCGGCCTGAGGCGAAAACTGAGAACAAGGAAAGGGCCTAGCAAGAAAGAAAAAAAAAAAAAAAATCGGCTCCCGTCCCCGACTGTCACTTAGGTAAGCCGCCGGCTGCTACTGGAAGTGGCCGACGCAGGTGATCCGGTGACGCCTGGGGCTGAGGTCACTGCTACCACGGCAGGACACCCTCTGCGCTGCAGCCGGCTGGGCACGCCCTGGCCAACAACGTCACTTGCCCGCGCAGTTTTTTGCCCTGACGCAACCTCGCTCGTCGCCGATGCAGCCAATCACGCTGTGGAGCTGCACGCACGGCGCGTAAGTACTCATTTGGTACCGCCTACCGAGGGCTACTTGGTTTTCGCCTTTGCTGCCTGGATTGCACGAGAGCCTCATGAACATCACGAAAGATTCATTTACAGTGGTGTAAATGGAATGAAGAAAAAAAAAGGACATTTTGACACGCGACGGAATAGAATAGTTCTCAAAATAGTTAGCAATACTATTGGTAAAAATTCATGACCTATCCCTAATCAAATCCTACAATTAATAGATGAAATCAAACGAGGGTGGTGCCAGATTTTCTTATCTGCGTTGTCTGGTGCCGGGCCTTGAAGAGTAGAGAGCTCGGGCCACAGGGCATTATGACAACCAGCGGGAATAAGGTCCCATAACAGGGGATAAACGGAAGTACAGTACTGTGGCCCATTTGGCAAGGGAAGAAGAGCAAAGAAGCGCATGCCAAAGACAAAGAAGAAAGAAAACAAATTCCCCATATTCCGATTCAAAAGCTGCTGTCCATAAAAGCCATTCCGTTACTTTCTCAATCTCTTCTCGCGATCCTCCAGGTACTCTTCATCAGAAGCGTCCAAGATATCGTACTCTTCATCGGTCATGAAGCCGTCGTCCGATCCGTCCCACTCATACTCTCCTCCGCTGGCGGGCAGAGATTCAGTCTCCGTGGCTCTCTCCTCTCCAGCAACAGGCCGAGTTTGAACCTCTTCGTGGATGCTGGCGTGAGGCGACTCCTTGTCAAGCTTGGGGAAGATCATGACGCTGCCAGACTGGGCGTCCTCGTCCTTCTTGGGCTCCTCAACCGTAGTCGTTGGCAGAGCCTCAGGCGGGGGCATTCGCACACTGACGTCACACCAGAGACGGTGACCAAACTTGAATCCTTCAGGAGTAGTCAAGCGCCAGTAGGAGATGATCTGGCCAGCGCGAGCAGGAGTGCGGAGAAGCACGGTGAAGGGGAACTCGTTGCCAGGGGCAAGAGGGGCATAGCAGACAGTTGACTCTGATGCTGAAACAAGCTCGGAGATACCGGCGGGGTGAGCGGAATCAACATGGCCCATGTAGTCACCGCCAACAAACTTGACGGAGCAGCCAGCAGGCCAAGTAGTGGTGCCCTCGTTGCGAAGCACCCAGGTCTGCTCAAAGACGTGGTTGGGAGGCATGATGGTGCCATCGGACACGGAATCGCGGAGGAAGACGGCACGGAGGTCTTGCTCATTGACAGATGCTGCAACCTCGGCGACCTTCTCCTCCTTGACCTCCTCCTTGACCTCCTCCTTGATCTCAGGTTCGGGCTCCTCCTTCACCTTGGCTTCCTCAACCTTGGGCGCTTCAGGCTTCACGTCCACAACGGTTTGCACGGCGTTGATGGAGTTGCTCTCGCCCAAAGTCTCTGCAGACTTGGCGGCGTTCTTGGCGCGGTCGCCCATAGGGGGCATGCGCTTGCCATCCTGGTGCTCGCCGGTAGTAGTAACACTAACGTGGCGAACAGGCGTCTTGAACTTGATGAGGGGATGGGTCTTGTTGTGCTCGTTGGCAGGGTTAGCCTCGCAGTTTGCGCAGAAGTCGAGGTCATGGCAGACAGCACACTTGTACCGAACGCCTCTGATGTAGGTAGGATAGTCCTGATTGCTGGAGCAGAGAGGTCCATCGCAGCAGATGCCCATGTGCACAGGCTGAGCACAAGCGTAAGAATGAACATCAGCGAGGGGCTCATAGATGGGTGCAAAGCGGTGGTTGGCGTGCACAAAGGCAGCGTTGACAACGCATTCAGAGCAGTAATCCCAGTCTGGGCAGTCCAGGCACTTGTGGCGGACGCCAGTGATGTACTTGTCACAGCCATCACAAACAGCGTGGTGAGCCTGGTTGCGGCCAGCTCCCATCTTGATGGTAATGTGGTGTGGCATGTTGGTACCTGCAACAGCAGGGGTAAAGGCATGCTTGGGGTGGTGGCCGTGGGCATCCTTGGCGAAACATCCCTGGCAGAGGTCGAAATCCTCGCAAGTCGTGCAGTGGAGGAACTCAGCCTCGGGGAGTTCTGAGATTCATTAGCTTGACGAGCTCTGAGGGGATCATTTAGTTTGTTGAGGGTGCACATACCTTGAACACAGCAATTGCATGTTCGCATGTTGCCCAAGCAAGACCATCTGGCGCCCATGGGATCAACAAATGGAACTCTTGGAGAGAATGCGGGAGCCACATCGATAGTCCTCAGAGGCTCAGCGACAATTGGCATGCAAATTGATGGCACTGGGGCATTCTCAATGTGAGTGGTCTCGACAGCATACTCATCTCTCTCAGGTGTAGGGAGCGATTCCTCTTGAACGGGGGTCTCCTCCTGCTTCTTGGCCTGGGCCTTGGGCTCAATCTTCTCGGTGCTGCTAGCGACGAGCTGGCCGTCAATCATAGTCCGCTTAATCAGCCAGTGGTTCTCATCATAGCAGCTGACTGCCTGATCAACACAGGCCTGGCAAAGATCGAAATCGCCATCATCACAAGTCTGGCAGTGATAGTGGACATCCGCAACTGTCTTTTCGCAGTGGTTGCAGCAGACAGCGAACGGAGCGGGAGTGATGATAAGAGACGACTCTGGGGCTGGGGCTGGGGCTGGGGCCGGGGCCGGAGCCGGAGCCAGGACCGAGGCCGGGTCACAGTACTCTTGGAACGACGAGTAGATTGTTTGAGGATCAAAAGGAGCAGATTGAGCAAAGTTTGCTGGCTGGGACTCCGGGACAGGAGTCTCAGTCGTCTCCTCAACCTTGGTGGCCTCGACCGGTGCGGGCCGGACAGGCGACGCAGGTCGCAGGGGCAGTTCGACACCCGAGAGAAGGGTAATCGAAGATGGAGCCGTAGATGGCGTCGGCATCTCAGTGGCCGAATCTGATGTTGACTGAGAGACGTCGCTCTCGGTGGGGGTAATCTTCTCAGTGGGCTCGTAGGTCTCTGCTGCTGAGGCCTCTGGCGCATCCTCCACTGTGACGGGCCTTGGTGTAGCCCTTGGTGGTGGCTGGATAACCGAAACACGCAGCTTCAGCTTTGACTTGGCCTTTGCGGCCCTGAACAACTGCTTGTAGACTGGCATATTACTCGAGTCGAGGACAACAAAAGCACTGGCGGAGTCAGAGTAGCGCTCAACGATCATCCGGGCCTCGGGGGCGATGCGAAGGAAGGCTCGGATCTGGATGTCATGTCAGCACCTCTGGCATCTTGGGAGCCACCATGGTAGATGTGAGATACGCGGCGTCACCATTTTACCCAAAGAATGATGACTGATATAATGGAAAAGATGAAAGTATAGTCAAACATACGTTGTTTTCAAGAACGTGAGGCGTCATCTCACGAAGTGGCATCTTGACTCGGCGAGTGGTGTTCTCAAAAGTCACCTTGAGGGTGACCATGGTCTCAGGACCAGGCTGGGGGATAGAAGCCATGATGGCGGTCTATGTGGTGATGATGGTCTTGTTAGCAGGATGCAAATACTAACAATGCGAGGACGGTGACGAAGCGGTGGGCTACTCACGCGATAACAACTTTCCCCCTTGAGTCGACGCTATCAGAGCAGGCTGTTCTTTTATACGGGCTACCGACAAAAGGACAGATGGCAGTATCAAGGAGCGAGGCAATGGCGATGCAACCCTTTTTGCAGTGGTGATGGAGATGGGAAGAGGTTGATGAAGAGGAGGAAAAAGAGAGGAGAGATGACGATTGCGTGGTTGGGAGCGAAGCTCTTACAAAAGGCGCCAGGCTGACCGGGTTAGGCGAGCCGGAAACTGGAGAGGCCGCAGTGCAGTGCATTCTGGGTGTTCTGGGCTGCTGCTGCTGGCGCTTGTACCAGTGACCTGGCGGTCCCCTCCCGTGCGCTGCCGCCGGTACATGATGCGCTGTGACGCAGGCAGGCAAGCTCGGCTCTGGCCTCACCGACTGGGAGGCAACCGCTGCATCTTCTGCTAGTGGAGCTGCCGAGGACCTCTGCAGGCCCGGCTCAGGGCAAAGTCACTGCAACGTCTGGGTACTGGGAGGCGGGCAGCGCTGCAGCACAAGGTACCCAGTACCTGGCGTCGCTGAGAAGTGATGGTGACAAGTCTGGAGCCAGTAAAGCGAGCGGTAGAGGCCAACAGAACGGACGCGCAGGGACGCGTAGCTGCAAGCCCAGTGTAGGTACCGCAGCGGTACTCGGTACAGTACCCGCAGCTGGCCTGCAGCGCAGCACCACAGCGCTGATGGCGCCGATGCTCAGCGGAGGGCTGGGGCCAAGAGAATCGCCATTCCACTGCGCTAAAGCTTCAGGTCGCCACAGTGCTAGCGGTGACAGGTGCGGAGAAGATGGCAGCGCGCGAGGCATCAGAAACAGCCAGTGCGCCACGCACCCTCGTCCACTGTCTGCGCCCCTGGCTGGCCAAAGTGACGAAACAAATCCCTGCCTGCTGGGCTGGAGCACAAGCAAAAGCGCTGGGGGTGGGTCGTGAGCGGCCAATGGCGCCATTAGCCCCAGGTATTTCCGGCACCAGGACGGCCAAGTGCAGGACTGCAAGACGCCCCCGGGAAGCGGCCAAAGGCAAATCTGAGGCGTTAGAAGTTGGCGTGTACGGTGTACAGTCTCGTGTACATCAGCAGCAGCAGCAAGAAGCCTTGAAGCCGCTCAGAACAAGATTTGAACTGGAAGCTGTCTCAGGCTCAGCACCACAACACGGGACGCAGCGCCCGCTGATTCGCTGTCGAGCAGCATCTGCCTCCTTGGAGCAGTCTGGGAGGCGATCAATAGGGCCAAGCCTGGCTGGTGACGGTACCGGGTACATGCCAGTACATGCAAGCTGCTCTCACCTTCAGTGGTGACCCGTGCGTCTTCCGGCCAGCCCCAAAGCCTGCGGTATCCTCGGCCATTCCATTCGAAACCGACTACCACTTATACTGCTAGTAGCTGACGCCTGGGAGGCAACTCAAAAGCCCATCACGAAGCTTCTTGCTTCGCCAATTGTGGCCAAATTCGTGGACGGCGGATGCCTGGACGCTGATGGCGGTGCGGGCGAGGCAAACAGGTGAGTGGCCAGCAGCGAAACGCGGGCACTCCAGCAGAATTGCCAGGCTGCAGAGGAGCCACGCCAGCTTTGTCTGTCTCTGGCCTGTCTCTCGCTCGCCCTATCATTCACCCGTCCCGCCATCCCTCCAACTTGGTCGCGCTACGACTTGTGCGTCTAGCCCGTCAATATTACATACTGCATACCTGCTCAAGTTACAGCACTGCCTGCTGCTGCCTCCCTTGCATGCTAACTTGCATTGTGGCGGATAAGGTTAACGATTAATGATTGTCCAGCTCCCACGCCGGCTCCATCGGACGCCATGGCAGCATATAAGCCTATGGTGTGAGCAATGTGAGTGGCCGGTTCTCTGGCTTGACAAGAGCCGATTACGAAAAAGTCTGAGCTCTGGACTGCTGCTTACCCGAAGCACTCACCTCACCGAAACACTAAAACATTCTACAAACATACTTATTAGCTTAGCCTGCTGGCTGTGGCGGCGGAGCTGCTCATCGTCAAACGTCGTCTCCAAATACGGTGCATGGATGAAGTAATGCATACGAGTCAGATCGAGCAGATTCTTCACGGGTGGCCTCAAACAAGGCAAAGATAATCCCGACACCCGATGTTACTGCGTCTGATATCCAGTTTCTCCGTAGCATATCCAGAGCTCTATTTCCATTTCCCATATCCCACATCAGGGTGCCTGGCCGTACAGTAAAGAAGGTAGGTAGGTATTCGGTACATGCTACTTCTTGGAGCCAGGTGTCAAATGCATTGTATCCGTCACAAGCCAGACACGGCACTCGTACGAGCTTCGTGAAGCGGCCAGGGCTCCGCTCGGTGCGCGTGATGGCCCGAATGCGGTAAGATATCGTGACACCGAGCCTGGGATCTCGGAGAATCCATCCAGCGTCTGTCGGTGATTGGTGAAGGGCTGGAGGGACAACGAGGCCAAACTGTGATGCGTTGGATTTGCACAAGGACGGGCTGGCAAAGCCTGATTCCTCGCAGAAGGGGTTGCATGATGTGCAAACAAGGCTCCTTATTTGCGGCGCTATATCCCTTGCCCGTATCCCTTGCCCATATCCGTACTCCGAAGCTGTTGCATCCCGGCGAGCCTGGGTCCCCCTGTCAATTACTCAAACAAGCAAACAAGCAGCAAAGCAAGGGAGAGATAGAGACACAGGTCGGCTGGACTCCCTGGCTTTATCCTGGTTTGGGTGGGAGAGGTTGCATTCAGATGGTTGATATCGGGATATAAGTGGGATGCATAGGCATGTACCTTGAACCACAATCATATATACTGCATTCCAGATAAGTAATCCCAATCCAGCATCTTGGCCTTCCTTTTATGGCCTTTGCGATCTATCTAGATTTTCTATTCAGATGCATCTTCGTGGTCGCACCAATAGCAGTGCTCACGAATCTAGCCGTCTTCTTCAACATGAGCTCTGTCTCGGCGTCAGCAGTCACTTTGGCTCAACAATGAAGAGAAATGGCAAATGCAAGACAACATTAACTGTATGTAAACTAATATCTGCACAATCAGGTAACAATAGCACCTAGAATGATTGTCTGCAATCTCTACCTGTTTTAGGGCTTTGCATTCTAATGCCCCAAACCATTGCTACCATCACTTGAGCCAGTATTTGGTGCATCAAAGGCCGTCCTCATCCTCGTCCTCGTCCTCACTAACAGGAAAGCGTTGTTGCCAAAGCCAGTCTTCAAACTCGGCCTCGCTCACTCCCTGAGGAATCTCAACCTCAGACACGTCGTCGCTCGGCTTATAAAGCGGGTGCAGTGTAGGTTGCTCGACAAGCGCCGCCACCTTCTCAGCCTCTGGACTGTCGTCGCCTTCCACCAAAACTCTAGCCGCATATGCTCTCTCAACAAAGATCTTGGCCCTTGCTGTATCCCCATTCTTGATCGCTACCTGAAATGCGGTCAGGTACACGCTCGGGAAGCGAACATCGCAGGCGCCCTCCTTTTCGAATGCCGTTAGCATGCCGCGCGTGAGAGTAAGCGCATCTTCGTAGTCGAGCATGAAAGCTCCGCCTTTGTACCAGATGAGGATGGCGTGAGCCTGTTGAATCGTTCGAATCCTGCTGTCGCTCTTTAAGCGTTGGAACTGCGTCGCCGAGCAGAGATCACATCCGCAATCAAAACGGAAACGTTGTTTCAGGATCGCTTGGCGCTCGATATAACTCAACGTTTCGCCCAGGTATGAAATGGTAATCTCCTGTCCTCGTTCGATATCACGGACTGCGTGGACCGTGAGGCGCTGAAGATTCTCGTTCCAGCTTTTATGCGCATTGGGTCGACAAGAGTGATTGATGCGAGCTGCGTCGAGGAAGAGACCACCTTCGGAGGCTCCAGGGCCCAAGGGGCTCACATTAGACCTGGCAATCCCAAGGAAAAGGCCATCATCGAGGCCGTAGACATTCTGAAGATGCAGAAATCCTCGTTGTTTAGCCTCGTCTAGGTCCTTCAGCTTGTTGGCAATATGATTGGCGAGAACCTGACGGTTGCTTTCTGCATACGAGACCTTGAAAATAGGAAGCTCAGAAAGGATACGAGCGCCCTTGAGGATCTTCGTGGTGGCGATGAGGCTAATTCCCTTGCCAGGAACGGCTTGGATGGCGTATAGACTTTCGCTTCCGACCTGCGCGGCCGCTTCATCACTGATAGGTGCTTCCTCCATTGTTGTCTTTGTCCAGTTCAGTTAGTGAGATGATGGGTACAAGATGAAAACAGAACGAACAGCTCGAGTTACTGACTGGGGGGGGGCTTGATGATGGCGTTGGTAAGTAAGTTGAGTCAAGTTGCTGGAACCCGGCTCATGACAGAGGGGCTTCAATATATCTTGATAGTTCATGAAACTGGCCCTATAGACTACCTAGTCAATGGTAAATGTGAATAACTGGGGCTATTGAATGCAAAAAATTCACTGTCGACTCACATGCAGGTCAATGCAGCTGGCTAAGGGGGGGGGGTGCCTGATTCACTCTATTGACCAAGCGTAAGTGAATGCAGCTGGCTGGACCCAATCAATTGGGTGCTACGGTTTCCAGCCGTGTAAACTCCCATCTCATGAATGCATTTATGCTTCCTAGGGCTTGTCAATGCGGTATAGATAGAAACATGCCATTACGCTCCACCTCTCAGCTCAAGCTCTCTGCCTAGAATAATCCTAGTCACAATGATACTGTATCATAACTTTATCTGTGTAGCCTAGCATCTCGTGGCACACATTAATCAATTTTCAGGGTAGCATCAGCTCCATATTATGCAAGACTTTGTGACAGCTCTAAATCGAACCGTCCTACATGTTCTCGGTTAAGCGAACAGGCAAAGCGTGCTTGTATCGCTACCATTGGTGGTACACTGGGTATGCTGTGCATCACAACAAGAAACCCCTCTCTGACATATGATAGACAATGTGTACTCTCCATAGAGTTCATTCTCAAGTTAAATTTAAGAGTGGCAGACCTAAATACATGCTTCAGTTTCCACTCTAGCATGTAGTTGATCAGTGCAGACTACATGTATGTAACAATAGGTTGAACAAAACAACAAGCCAGAGACCCTCATTCAAAAAACTTTGTCACGGGAACAAGGTACTACTCAGCTCAGCTCGGATAGCATCAGATTGTTACACCAAATACGCCTTGTTATAAGAGGTGAATTTGTCCTTACAATACATGAAGCATAACTTTTTTTCAAATGCAAGCCCCCTTTTTTTATGTCGTTTCGCCAATGCATTGGCCTGTAATGATAAATGCAGAACCCAGTTACTCGCTCGTAGAAATAAAAGATGTATGCAAATGAAGTTTCAAGGATAGAAGAAAGGAGGTAGACACACCATGAATACTCCACATAATTCAACTCCATTTTCCCAGCAGATTTAATGAGTAAAATAATAAGCTACTACACAATGCCTCCAAAAACACCACTTGAAACGCCGCTGCCATGGAAACAGCACAATGAACACACGGGCACACATACTGACGCACGCAGCCGAACAAGACATCCCAAACTAGGTAACAGGAACAAATAAAAGAAAACTGAGCAAAGAGAAGCTGCTGCAGCATCGCTTTCATGATCCGCTCTCAGCTACTAATGCATTTCTCTCCCCTTCGCTCAAGACCAAAAAAAGACAAAAGACAATAAAGAAGCATCCCATCAAAAATATTTTCCCATCTTCCTATCAACCATAGCATATGGTCACCGACTGCCCACGGCACAGATAACAATGATTGTGACGGCCACAACAGTCGACAACATGAAGAACCCTCCAACCTTTGAGATTTATTTTTCAATGAGAAAATCCGGAACCGACAAGAAAAAGGCGCGCACACCAGGTATTCTTGGAGTTCCCAACTGGCCAATCCAGAATCCATAATTCGAAAATGATCAATAACAATACGTTTGAAAAAAAAAAAAAAAAAAAAAAAAAAAAAACATGAACCGCGAAGATAAGACAAGAAGAAATCATGATTTTGAGCACTCGAACCACCCAGCCACGAAAAGGGGATATGAATGATACGTGGAGACCCAACCCATGACACCATAAAGGAAAAAAAAAACAAGAAGAGAGAAAAGAACCATTGCATGAGAATGAGTGAGATGTTGAGAGGGCCGTGATGATGATATTAAAGTTGGTATGCAATATGCGATGAGAAGTTGATCACCATGAAGGCATGAAGAGCTGCCCGCCACAATATCCACCGCAAAATCCGCCACATAACCCACAAGCCTATTGTGAGTAGTAGACCATGCCCGGCGCAGGCTGGGGATAGTAGAAGCCGTCAGGACTGGGCGTCACCATGCCGCCCATGCCCATTACGCTGGGTTGATACGGTTGCGAGGCAGGGTACGGTTGGTAAGGGTTTACCGAAGGTAGCTGAGAAGCATCATAATAGTAAACCATACCATTGGCCTCTTGGGCCACGAGGTTTGTGGGTGGCCCTGCCATGCCGACAGCGGCCTGTTCAACCTGATTCTGGGGCGTAAAGCTTCCTGCCATGCCCGTCTGCCCTTGAGGGACAAACGGGGGTGCAGTGACGGCAGAGGCGGGCATGCTAGGACCAGAGTAGCCGTGAGGATAGTAGTATGCCTGCTGAAGATGTGGTTGATACGGCTGCTGCTGGCCATAGAAAGCGGGCTGGCCATACGCATTGGGCTGAGGCTGGAAGGGCGCCGCATGTATGGCTCGCTCCGGAATCTGGGACAGTGGGGTGCCCGTCGAGACATGAGTCGGATACGAAGGACGACGTGCGTGCGAATCCTGGTATCCGTTTGCCATCTGCGGGGGAACTTGCTGATGGAAGGCCTGCTGGAAGGCTGAGGCATTCTGCGTCATGGTAGGAGATTCTATATCCGCGACGGAGATGTTCTTCTGGGGGCGAGGCTGGTGCATAGGGATTGAAGACGGGAAATTCTCCTGGAAGTTGGGCCTCTGTGGAAGAGGGTACGATTGCGGTTGGGGGATATCTCCGATAGATGTCTCCTGCCCACCTACCATGAATTGAGACGGGCCTGCCGGTTCCTCCACTCCCATAGCGGGGACGAATGTTTGCGGGGCCGGAGGAAGGCGGACTACAGGCCTGTTATCAGTCTGAAGCGCAGGGCGAGAGATGATGGATCCGGTGGGCGAAAAAACGCCGTCTCTATCGTGCAATACGATGGATGAACGCCTGCTGACAGCAACACTAGGGGAATAGATACTTCCGCCATAGTAGCTGCCAAACAAGCTCGTTCTCCTAGAAAAGCCGCCGACGGAGCCCCAGGAGGAACGAGGTCTACCTCGAAGTCGCTGCTGGTTGGGTCGTAGCGCGCGGGGAATGAATGTGAATGATCGATCCGGGGCAGGAAATATGTATCGCGGGGGGTGGTTTGGCAACGAGATGCGCACTGGCTTGTCCCTGCGCAGAGGCGGGCGATGGTCAGGGAGTTTTGTGTATTGCTTGACAGGAATGCCGGGAAAGACCTTGGGGGTCGTCGTCTCCGGCAGGATGACCCGAACTTGGGCATTGCCGATATGTTTCTCAGTCGATAGGGTCCTATTAATCGGAGTAGCACTGGGCTCGCACGTCGGGATGAAACCAGTGCCGTTGGGCGGTCCCTCTTCTTGAGGCGGCTGCCGGGGGCGACGTGGAATCACGTCTGCGACAGTCTCGTGCATGTCGTGCGTCCATTGGGAGTTTGTAGTAGGGTCGGCGGGGTGGTGTAGCTGGCTATCAACGACGTTAGAAGAAGAGCTCACATGAAGAAAGGGGGGAGGGGTCAAGAAGTGACAATAGGGAAAATGACAGCAACAACAACAACAACGGAGATGGATTTCACTTACTTGGCTGGGGAATACGGTCCCCCCCACGCCACCTCGGCCGCCACCTCTGCCTCGGCCTCTCCCAAACGGCCTGAACCCATTCGCAGCCGGTCCCGGATGCCGATGGTCGTGCATGAAGAACGACCCCCGGTTGGGCACAAAGGCCGGATCCTCGTCCCTCCGACGCTTGTAATCTTCGTGTTCCTGTCGACGTCGATTGCCCTGTTGAGGCCGCGCGGTAGACGAGGAGCTGACGATGACGGGGGCAGAGGGCGACTTGGGTGACGAGACCGAGACCTCGTCCACCGGTGCCTCTTGTGCAGAGTCAGAGTCCGGTTGATCCGCAATGGACAGCCCGTGAAGCGTCAGCTCCGTGTCCGACACAGACTTCTTCCCACCCCCCTGAGCGGCAGCCTTGGCGGCCCTGTGGCCAGCCCCCTTTGCGGACCCGTTGGCGGACTTGCGTGCGTTGGGCGAGGTGGGCGACACCTCATCGATGTTGCTGGTGTCGCTATCGTCAGCGCCATCGTGGTCGTCCGAGACGGCGGAGCCTTCAGTCAGGGAGTCGTCGTCGAGTTCCAACGCCTCCGGACGGCCCTCTTCGTCGCCCTCGTCCTCGACTCGGCGTCGTTGGCCGATGAGCTTTCTACGCCGGGGAGCAGCGGCCATGGTGGATCTTGGTTTCTGGCGGCTTGAGCAGAGGCGATTAGACGGCAGACGAATGGGGCTCGTCGGGGACGGAGGAGGGCGAGTGGCAGATCAGAGAGACCATGCAGCAGCAGAGACGCAGGATGATGGATGGAAGGCAGGACAAGATTCAGCGGCAAGGGGGAAACAAAGGGCCCAGACGTGGACGAGTGAGGAGCCCAACCCGTCCTGCGGTGCTAGACACGAAGAGAAAGGCAAAGAAACAAGAAGCAGGCTTTGTCGACGAGCCAGCAGCCCGGACCGTGCAGCCAGAGGGGCAATCAAGGGGGGGGCCAAAGAAGAGACTGAGAAGAGAAGAAAGCGGGAGGCGGTCCTCGCGCACCTCGTTGATGATGCAGAGGGTCGGGTTGGCGGGCGATGAGCAACGGCGATGGTGGTTTCCAAGGACAGAGAGCACAAGATTTGACGCCGGGCCCTAGAAAAAGTGTTTGGTGCCGGCCTGTGAAGAGGTGAGGTGAGGTGGTGGCCGCTTAGCCCAATCCAGGCCCGCCGCCCCCTCCCAGCGCAGCTACCTGGCCTAGTACTGTAGGTGTGTAGCTTTGCCCACAGCGCTGCGTGCGCAGTGACTTGCGCGGGCTGCAGCAGGGCCCCCTTTCAATCGTCATTCCAGGCTAGGCAAAGCTCCGTCCAGCTGTCGTCCCATGTACCGGCCACGTACCGCCGGATAAGGCTGAGCGCTGCTCCCAGGTCGCGCATTCGCCAATCTGGGCCACTGATCACCGCCCCAAGCTCTGCTGCACGCTACCAAAGGGTACCTGGCCCTGTACGCGGCCGAACCTTTGGGTTGCAGCCCCCCCATGCAGCTTCTCACAGCGTCCCTCCGTCACGAAAGCCGTTCCAGTGCCAGCAACCATCCGCCGCTACCTAAGCAGATCTGTCAAATGGGCGATCGCAGCTCAATCTGCAGCCATCCCCCATGTCGGCCAGTTAGAGCCTCCTCCGCCGTCCACGGTGCTGTCGGCCAGGCAAGGGCCAAAGCACAGCAGAAACCACGTCAACCACCAGCATCACGCCCTGTTCGCCATGCCCACAGGCGAGTTGCGGCCAGGCACGGATGCATGCGGGTGAATCAGCGCTGCGTACCAGGTAGGCGATTTCTGGTCGGATCATGTCGTCTCGCGACCCCTCACTGGCCTGCTTATGCAATTGACGCCGTGCAATCTGCAGATGATGCTGGGCAGATGCTCCACAGGTGGCATCAACCGCGTCTGTCTAGTTGGCCGGCAGCCCGCAAATGCCGACTGCGTCCGACTCCTTCTGGGGATGCATTGCTGCCTGTCTCTGTCTGCCGATGGATGCCAATGGCTGGGCGGCCTCGTACCTAGGCAGGTCGGCAGCTAATTTGGGCTTCGCGTCGTACCCCACGAGGTGTTTCTGCATCGATTGATCCAGCGATGCTCGACGATATTGCTCGCTTGTTGCCTTGGGATATGTCCGTGTGGGCCTGTGCCCATTGGCCAACCGTTGCACCAATTGCTGTGCACCGAATCTTCCTTTGTACGAAATGCACAGATGACGCCTTTTGATACCGATGCAGGCTGTAGCTTGACGTGTGGTTTGTGCAGATGGCCACCAATTGGGATGGGGTGTATTCCACCTCTTTGAGTCATCCGCGGAGTGATATATGATATCAGTGTACCCGTCCAAAATATGGCCTCATTGATGCAGCTTCAGGGTAGCTAGCCATCACGTTGCGGCCAAAGCTCAATGACTGCTATTTCAAAAGACAATTGACATACGATGCGTCTAATCAAGGGGTGGCTTTAATAAGCAACCTCAACTATCTATAAAGGCAAACAAAGGACCGGAGCTAAATCGCCCTGTGACCCTTGGATGCCGGCCAACGTGTTTGGCTTTGCTAGCACAGCGCCAAAAAGAAGCTTTTAGCTGCCATGGCCATTAATGGCTGGCTGGCTGTCAACACGCCTTGCCTTCTATTACCGGCGGAAATAATAGCAGTATATCATGGCCTTGAGTCCAATATCTCGCAGGTGATAACTGCTAGGCAATATACACTACATGCTCCTCTATATGGAGACCGGACCCTCTATTGTTCACTCAGCCGTGGCTAGATGGCGCATCCACGCTGCCATCATCCGGCACTGCTTGCTCACTACCAGCACTAAGCTACCAGGGGTGACCGCTAACGGATGTAATTGATGACGTTGAGGTCGCCCCTGGCGCAGGCGCATTGCACTTCCACTCAACACCGGCCACTACGAGTATAATTTGATTTCGCCCTGATTCAACATCACCACCTTTAATGGCCACCTCAATGTCGCTGTAGTCACGAGCCGCGGCTCATGACTTTTTCCTAAATCCCGTTTTCTGCAGCAATTCTCGCCATCTCTTGCGCCGGTAAACCGGGACCGCAGACCCCGCACATCATGCCCGGCCTCGCACGCAAAGTGTTGATTTTCGCCGCTGTCGACGGCCTCATTATCCAGCCATTGTCTTCTAAAGGGCAAAAGCCTTTCCAGCCTGCGAGGATCAAGTATGGAGACGCATCCATCTCGTCTGCGGCGCGCGACCAGGTCCCAGACTCGGCAAAGTCCGACTCGTGGTTTGAAGCGCTCGGCGTTATTGGTGAGCTCAGGGAAAGGCCCTGTTACTATACCATCATGTTAAATAGCTCTCAGGACTGATCACGGTATCGCGATTGACGTATTTGGTAACGATTACGCGCCGAGAGCAAGTCGCTCAGGTGTTTGGACTACCCATCTATGTCGTCACTCAAGTAGCCGTGACCCCATGCTCGGCGCAGGCTGATGCGGAGGAATCTGTGCGGAAGACGGCAAGTCTTTTGCGCACAGAGGTGCCCACTAACGTGAATGATGACGCTGAGAGCAGCAGTGATGAAGAGGGCGAAATCGCTATAGCGACCCCAGACGAAGAGGCGGACGATGAAATTCTCGGCAAAAAGCACGTCCCTGCGGATCCCAGGAGCAGTGTGAGCAGTGTTGCCGAAGACGTGATCCGGAGGCGAGGCAGTTATGGGAGATTTGCGCAGCGCTGGTTTAGCCGGAGTGGATGGACTTCTGACCAGAGAAGGACTATGGGAATGAGCAACTCGCCGACTTCTACGCCACCCCTTGCGCAATCAGCATCGCCAACGCCAGTGGTTAATCTTGCCGCCCTGCAAGAGACGGATGAGAATCACTTGATCCCAGCTTCCGCACTTCTACCAAAGTTGCTTCGAACTATCCAAGTCTGGTTTGGATCCTCGCGTAGCTTTTACTTTTCGTACGACCTAGATATAACGCGCAGCCCGAGTGATGAAGCGGCGATTGCCAACCCCAACGATTCTCTCTACACGCAAGTCAAGAGTACATTCTTTTGGAATCGGCACATTGTCCAGCCTTTCATAGAAGCTGGCCAGGATGCCTTGGCCTTGCCCTTGATGCAGGGCTTTGTCGGCCAGAGGACGTTTGTGGCAGACTCACATCCTCCCCAGGTAGATGACCCAGGAGCGGAATCCATGGAGCTGGCTGATCTCTCGCCGACACCATCTGGGCCGTCGTCGCCATCTCCAGAGACAGCAAGACATTCTCTAGAGCTGCGTCTTACCGAGAGAAAGTATCTCATCACATTGATATCGCGACGGTCAACTAAGAGGGCTGGCCTTCGATATCTTAGACGCGGCATAGATGAAGACGGGTATACAGCAAATTTTGTCGAAACCGAACAAATCCTGTCGTCTCCTGCATGGGAAGCTTCTTCCCCACTGTACTCGTTTACTCAGATTAGAGGCAGTATTCCACTATTCTTTACTCAGACCGCGTACGCACTGAAGCCAGTGCCAGTCTTGCAGCACTCTGAGGAAACAAACTACAACGCCGCCAAGCAGCATTTTGAAAGGCTATTAAAATCCTACGGTACGCTACAGATAGTTAATCTGGTGGAAAAACACGGAATCGAAGAGCCAATTGGAACGCAGTACCAAAATACGGTTGGCCGCATCAACGACGGGCTCGACGAGAAAGCAAAGATACCCTTTGAGTGGTTTGACTTTCACCATGTTTGCCGTGGTATGAAGTTTGAAAACGTGAGCCACCTGCTCTCGCGCTTGAAGGACCAGCTAGAGACACTTGGCAGCACGGTGCGAAGCAATGGAGAGCTGGTCCGCAAACAACAAGGGGTTCTTCGAACGAATTGTATGGACTGTCTGGATCGAACAAATGTCTGCCAGAGCTCGTTTGCAAAACACATGCTAGAAGTTCAGCTCAAAGAACAAGGTATAGACATGAGCGCTCAACTGGACCAAGAGACGGCCTGGTTCAATACCCTCTGGGCAGATAATGGCGATGCCGTTTCGAAACAATACGCCTCTACTTCCGCTATGAAAGGTGATTACACGAGGACAAGAAAGAGGGATTACAGGGGGGCACTTAATGACCTTGGAATATCTCTAACACGTCTTTATTCTGGGTAAGATTTTCAATTTCCTACCCCTTCTACATCCCTTTTCAGACCCCCTCTCCCAGCCATAGTTTAAAGGCGAAAGCTAATGCTATTTTACTCTCTTTGTTTTAGCATGGTCAACGACTACTTTAGCCAGGCTGCCATAGACTTTTTACTCGGCAACGTAACAGCTAAAGTGTTTGAGGAATTTGAAATCGACATGATGACAAAGGATCCAGCCGTTTCCGTGGAAAGGATGCGCGAGCGCGCCGTGGAACTGTGTCAGAAGCGAGTGGTGGCAGATGTCAGTGAAGAGTTCCACGGCGGCTGGGTGCTGATAACACCCAATACTGCCAATGCGCTCAAATCGTGGCCAATGGAAGAAGTTGTCCTTCTTCTGACCGATGCTGCGATATACCTCTGCCGCTTTGACTGGGATCTGGACAAGGTGTCTTCTTTTGAAAGAGTTACCCTTGCGAGCATAACGAATATCAAAACGGGTGCTTACATCACCTCCACAATTTCGCAGGCTCACATGAGCGAGACGAGGAACGTGGGTTTCGTGGTGTCATACCAGCCTGGCAAAAGCGATGTCCGGAGGAGAAACACCCGCACAATGTCCACCAGGGACGCTCCAAAGCTGACAGCTACCGGCGAGATCCCAGCGGCACCGACCAGCTTTGCGGGGCTTTTCTCTGGAGCCAACGGCCCAAAGGAGCCTGCAATCCGAAAACTTGCATTCAAGGCGCCGTATACGACGGATTCTTCATTGCCAGTCAGCGAAGCTGGGCCACGGCAGACGGAGCTACAGAAAATCGACACCATATGCTCAGAGATTGAGCGTCTAGCGGCCGAACGGCAACTGGTCAAGGAGGGAGAGGAGCGGAAGAAGCTGGTGGAAAAGGGCGATATTATATCGCTAGACGCTGCGAAGCGCAGCACCGGGTTGTTGGAGCAGCTGGGCCATTCGCTGAAGAAGTTGGTGTGGGCATAGACAAATATCCCTAGAGAAGCCTGTATGGGCTCCACATGTACACGGCATTTCCAAAATAGCTTTTATCGACCTAATTCTTTCCAAATCGTCCCTTGGTGGCGTTCATGCAGCCGTAAACGTGCTCTTTTTCTGATACAAATGCATCTGGTAGCGCATATTCTCCAATTGGATCGGGTAGGAGAGCTCTTCCGGAAGCCGAAACCATATCGAATCATGAGAATCCAGCTTTTCCCACTCATAGTCCTTGGATGCAGCCCGAACATCCATGAGAGTGTGGTCCAAGAGCCACTGCATGGGGTACCGCTTCTTGTCCTTGCCCACGGCGGCTTCCGAGTAGCTGCCCGGACTGTCCACCACGAGGAGCAGGCTTCTATCCGGGAGTATCTCGCCCAGCAGTTTTAGGAACTTTGTTGTCTTGCCGATGCCCCCATTGGTGTACAGCTCGTTGAGCGTAAACATGAGGGTCACGGTAAGGGGTTCTGAGCCGAGCAGCTCCTTGAGGGCCTCTTTATCCATGGCCAGGACGTCATTCTGGGAGAAGGTGGTGGAGAGCTGTCCGTCTTGGAGAAGGGGCGTGTTTGCGGCTTTGATAGCTGCGGAGGCATACTTGGACAGAGTTGGGGGTGAAGTGGCTTGCTTTTGGAGGAGGTCGACGACTTGACCCCAGGGGCCGGCGTCGAGGAGAGTGAGGATGCCGTTGGAGGCGGTTTGCTGGAGGTGAGACGCAAAGGCGATGTGTTCGGCCGCGCAGCCACCTATGCAGAGGAATTTCTTGACAGCAGTGCTGTTATGGTAGGATGCCTCATCGGCAGAAGAGTCCGGGACAGCAGCAATGTCATCAACGTGCGAAGCAATGGTCTCAAAGATGGACGAGTAGCACAGCGCCCTGGTGGGACTCCATCGTGCGGCGTATGCCTGGAGGTTCTCCTCGGAGCCGAACGCAGCCTCAAAGTCTCTGTTGAATAGGGACTGCTTGATGGACTGGAGGGTGGCTGCGAAGGAGTCTGCCGAGAGGATGGGGTTGAAGGCGTCTGAGAAGGTGGTGAGGATCCGCTGCTGGTTTGTGAGGGTTTCGGGGTCGATGGGTGGGAGAGGAGTGGATGTTGATGATGATGCTGCTGCTGGTTGCTTTTTGGAGGCTGTTTTCTTTGGCTGTTGTTTTTTCACCATTTTGTAGGTTTTTGTGATGTGTTTTTAACTTGATATATCTTGAGGCTTACAATGGTGTTTCCTATGGGTGATGAAAAATTGAGTGGCATTCTTGAAAGTGGGTACATGTATACAGATACGTAGCGCTGTTGCGCTTCAGTTGAGAGCTATCGGTGGCTTGGACTTTCTACTCTCTTAATAAAGTATACATAGTGTCAAATGTCTTTCCAACAGTTGAAAGGAGTAAACTCTACAAGTAAACACATTGAGACATACGTAGGTAGCTGAAGATTCACTTCTCTGCAGTAATAAACCTACTCAACTCAATGCTTCACTCTGGCGTCGTGTTTGCTTATTGCGCCATGATTGGTCCGACAGGCGATAATAGCCTAAAGTGCCCTGTTTTCTCTCTCTCGTCTTTAAACTTCAGCCCACGATCCGGCCGGCGCCGTCTCAATTTTCGGGGCACCTTTCCCGGCCATCCAAGGTGATTGAGTCTCGACCCGCTTGATTGGGGGTGAGATTGTTCCATGCGCTGCTTAGGAAACTTCCGGGGCCTGCTTATGAAATGGCAGGATGGGGGGGGCGACTCAGGCCCGTGTGAGTTGGCAGCCTGTCGACCTACCTGAAAGAGCTGCGGCATGCTCGGGAGTTTCCAGGCTGTATTTATAGTGTAATACTATCATATTTGATGGCTTGTTTGAATTGGGCTGCCAACTATTGGTATACTGTGCCAGCCATATGGAAGGATAAGAGAGCAACACTTCAGAAGGGCCAAGGGAGCTACGTCACAGGCCGGGCCGAAACGGAGTATCCGAATCCAGGAAGCCGTGCGCTGTATAGTAAGAGAAGAGAGGTCACCAACTCAGGCCGTTTTTTTCAGAGTCTCCGCTTATTATATATACTTAGGCATAGGAATGGGGTGGATAGCATTGCGTCAAGTAGCAGATCGATCTGTTGCCGGCAAAGTGGAAATTAAGAGGCAACGTGAGGGATCGCCAGTGTCAAAGGCGAAAAAGAAGGAAAAGAAGAGGAGAAGGCCCGTTTTTAAAAATGTAACTGTAGACGAAGAATCAACGAGAATATAGGCATTAGGACTAACAGGTACATGCGTTTACCTAGAAGAGGTCCTTGAAGTGGCCTGATATAGAGATGCAGAAAAGAGATGCCTCGGCCGCGCTCATTCCAATTATCGGAGGGTTTAATTGCAGTTAGTAATGGCTGCGGATTGAGCCGCCCTGCAATTCGTAATCGGCCTGCAATGCAGAATAAACACGCATACGCGTGATACGGAGGCGAGCCTTGCATCCGCCGTGCTGTTCTTAGCTGTCTCTAGTATACACACACCAGACGCTTGACCACCCAGCAGGGGCGAAACTCGGCTCCAAACAGCAGGGCTGCGGGCTCACAGTAGCGGACACTGGCCCCCGCTGGAACTTGCGCTCCGTCTGCCATTTGCCGCAGCCTGGCCGCGAACCCCCGGGGCTCCAGTAGCCGCTTCAGAGTGGCTGATGGAGGGGCCACGGGTGGACGGGCGAAGCTGCAGAGGGGCCGATAGAGGCGCGCAGGCAGCTTGGATCAAGGTTGTAGCGGTCATTGAGATGCTAGAGGCTCCAGCGCCAGCGGTAAAGTGGGCAGGCCGGTGGGTTTGTTGGCTAATGCTCCCTAAGCCGTGACATAAACGTTAACCCCTCAACAGAAAAAAAAAAGGTTCCTGCGTTCAGCAACACCAGGTGCTTTATATTGCTGCCTCCCCCTCCGTCTGCTCCGTCTCTCTTCTCCATCCATCTCAGCTATTCTTGATACCCCCCCTTATTTTCTTCTTCTAGCGCACGCAATTCGCAATCATGGGCTACACAGAGGTTGACCAGAAGGCCATCAACACCATCCGCCTGCTTGCGGTATGTTTTCTCCCACTTCCTGCTACCCCGCCATTGCCCCTCCATGGCAGCTCCAGCTACGCGACAATGGAGGAGCGAGCAGCCAGCGACAGACGTGGCTGTGAAGAGCGGGCAATGCGCAGCCAGCCACGGCAACACGCAATGAGCGCAATTGACTGACGGGAATTGCCATGACAGGTTGATGCGACCTTCAAGAGCAACTCGGGACATCCCGGTGCTCCCATGTGAGTTTGTCCACGACGCCCGGCGATGCGCGCTGCCGCCGCACCCGCCGTTCCCGCCCAAGGTTTGCTGCTAACGCCGGACTCTGCAGGGGCATGGCTCCCATTGCCCACGTTCTCTGGGACAAGTTCATGAAGTTCAACCCCAAGAACCCCAAGTGGCTGAACCGCGACCGATTCGTCCTCTCGTAAGTGCCGTTGCCCAACAACCCGGGAAGAAAAACCCCGCGCAAAATCGTGAGACTGACACGCGTTTCTGCCCAATCCAGCAACGGCCACGGCTGCATGCTCCAGTATGCGCTCCTCCACCTGTTCGGCTATGCCCTGACCATCGATGACCTCAAGGCTTTCCGAGTAAGTTTTCTAGAGTCCGCTGCAGAAATGGGAGAGGCAAGAGAGGGGACGAAGCCCGTTGGCCATGAGCACAACAAGGGGTTGGAACTGACGTAGCGGCGCTAACTCAATCCCACCTGCAGACTGTTGACAGCATCACTCCTGGCCACCCCGAGTCTCACGATACCCCCGGTATCGAGGTCACCACCGGCCCTCTGGGTCAGGGTATCTGCAATGCCGTCGGCTTGGCCATGGCCCAGGCCCACACCGCCGCCGTCTTCAACAAGCCCGGCTTCACTCTCACTGACAACTACACCTACTGCTTCCTCGGCGATGGCTGCTTGATGGAGGGTGTTTCCGGCGAGGCCTGCTCCCTGGCTGGCCACCTCCAGCTGGGCAACCTCATCGCCATCTACGACGACAACCACATTTCCATTGACGGTGACACCAACGTCGCCTTCACTGAGGATGTTGCCAAGCGCTACGAGGCTTACGGCTGGCACGTCGTCGTCGTCGAAAACGGCGACCACGACCTCCAGGCCATGGAAGACGCCATCAAGCAGTGCCAGGCTGTCAAGGACAAGCCCTCAATCATCAAGCTGCGAACCACCATTGGTTTCGGCTCCCTCCAGGAGGGCACCCACGGTGTTCACGGCTCTCCCCTCAAGGCCGACGACATCAAGCAGCTCAAGACCAAGTTCGGCTTCAACCCCGAGGAGACCTTTGTCGTCCCCAAGGAGGTCTCCGACCTGTACGCCAGACACTCTGCCGAGGGCGCTGCCCGCGAGGAGGAGTGGAACAAGCTGTTCGCCAAGTACGCCAAGGAGTACCCCTCAGAGGCTGCTGACCTTGAGCGCCGCCTGAAGGGCGAGCTGCCCCAGGACTGGGAGAAGCACCTGCCCGTCTACACCCCCGGCGACGCCGCCATTGCCAGCCGAAAGCTGTCCGAGACTGTTCTCAGCAAGCTCGAGGGTATCCTGCCCGAGCTTGTCGGTGGATCTGCCGATCTGACTGGCTCCAACCTTACCCGCTGGAAGGAGGCTGTTGACTTCCAGCCCAAGGCCACCGGCCTCGGTGACTACTCCGGACGATACATCCGCTACGGTGTCCGTGAGCACGGTATGGGTGCCATCATGAACGGTCTGGCCGCCTACGGAACCATCATTCCCTACGGTGGTACTTTCCTCAACTTTGTCTCCTACGCTGCCGGTGCCGTCCGCCTGTCTGCCCTGTCTCGCATCCGCGCCATCTGGGTTGCCACCCACGACTCCATCGGTCTGGGCGAGGACGGCCCTACTCACCAGCCTATCGAGACTCTGGCTCACTTCCGTGCTCTGCCCAACTGCATGGTCTGGCGCCCCGCTGACGGCAACGAGACCAGCGCCGCCTACTACATTGCGCTGACCTCCAAGCACACCCCCAGCATTATTGCCCTCTCCCGACAGAACCTGCCCCAGCTCGAGGGCTCAGTCATCGAGAAGTCCATCAAGGGCGGTTACGTCCTGCAGGAGGTCGAGGGTGCCCAGGTCACCCTGGTCTCCACCGGTTCCGAGGTTGGCATCGCAGTGGATGCCGCCAAGCTGCTCCTGGAGAAGCACAACGTCAAGGCCCGAATTGTCTCCATGCCTTGCTTCGAGGTCTTTGACACCCAGTCCAAGGAGTACAGACTCTCTGTCCTGCCCGACGGCATTCCCTCTCTGTCTATTGAGGTCATGAGCACCATGGGCTGGGAGAGATATACTCACGAGCAGTTTGGTCTCAACCGATTCGGTGCCTCTGGTGCCTACAAGGATGTCTACAAGGTGCGTTTCAAGCATGGTTTTATACGAAAGAAGAAGAAGAGGAGAAAAAAAGGATAGTTTGCTAACCCATTGGCTGTAGAAGTTCGAGTTCACCCCCGAGGGCATCGCCAAGCGCGCTCTCCTTACCATCGACTTCTGGAAGGACGTCCCCAACGTTCGATCCCCCATCAACCGTGCTTTCCAGCAGCTCATCTAAATTTAAACATCTGAGGGAAAAGACCGTAAATAAAGGGTTTGATCTTGCAGAATATAAAAAATGGTTACATGAAATAGGACACCAAAAAAAAAAAAAAAAAAAAAACCCCTGAAAAGAAATGATGCTTGTTGTACAGCAAGCACATGATTTCACGTAGTGACGACTCTGGGCATGGGAGTATAGGAAATGTTGAAGTTTTATTTATTTTCTTATTCTTTAATACAGTAAAATAAAAACAATAGATGAATATTAAAAAAAAAAAAGAAAAAGGAAAATTGAGATTTAACATGAAGTCAAAAAAAAAAAAAACTTATGATCTTGAGAGCTAAAATAAAAGACTTGGTCCACCAAATTATACAGACGCTTTCTTTTTAAACGCCATTAGAGCCAACATGCCAACTTCAAGTTCTTTTGCATTGTATTACCCACCCCCCCTCCAGCTGATTCTGTGCGACGGTAAAAAGGGGATAAACAAAAAAGAAGAAGAAAAGAAAAAAACAGGCTACTAGTACCAGTTCTTCTCATTAGCTTGTGTATGCTCATCTTTATGCGCCTCGCTCTAACAAAAAATGCTGCTTTCCTGTATTATATCGCTCAAGGTGCCTCTTGTTTCGTTTCCGTTTCCATTCATCATTCTGTGTGCCGTCTAAAGCCACGACGCCGCCTGGTTCGGCCGTCGAAGCTTTTCGAATGGGGACGCTGGGCGTTGTATGGCCGCAGTATGCCCACTCGATGATGCTTTCTTTCGAGTCATTTCTTTTCTTTGTTTTGTTTTCTTTTTTTAATTTGTTCAAGGTCACTCGTGGTTGCTGCTCCCCCCATCAGCATCTTGCTCCAGCCCCTGCGCCGTCCACTCCCTCTGAAACTCTCGACCAATACGCTCCAGCCTCGCCGCAGCGCGCCTCGCCTCTTTCGCATCGTCCGATGTGGCAGCGACGACGACGCTGATCAACGTGGGCGCCACGGAGTCGTCAGCGGTAGCGGGTCGTGCCGTGTCAGGCGTGCGAGTGCTGCTGCTGCTGTCATCGTCGTCGGCCATGTGCTCGTGCGAGTGCTCGTCCTTGTACTTGTATTTTGAAAACGAGTCCGGCTCGGAGATGTGATCGGCGCCGCCACCGCCGGATTCCCGGGGGTCGAGATAGGACTGCAGGACGACGGCGCCCGAGTCCGGGTACTCGACCATGATGCGCTGCGGGCGGCCGAGGTTGGCGCGCTGGGCGGTGGTCTGGGAGGTGATGGCGCTGGAGGTGAGTTTGGTGAGGGACTCGAGGTGGCTTTGCGACGACGACGACGTGATGAGCGGGGTGAGGGTGAGGTCGGTGAGGTGCAGGGAGAGGGTGGGATGCTGCGAGGGGAGGTTCGACATGGTGTGAGATGTGAGAGGCACGTTTGCTCAGTTCTTGGTGTTGTGTGTTTTAATTTGCCTCTTGTGACCTCTCTCTCTCTATTGTATCTTTTATGCGCGCAAATGTCAGATTTATAGAGGCGATTTTTTTTGGTCTTGCAGTTTGTTCTTTCTAAACGCCGGAATCCCAGCTTCAAAGGATGTGATGGCAAAACAACGGAAGCCTGATTTGGGAATGTTGGCAAGTTTTCTGATCCTGGGCGCCTTTTGTCTGTTTCTGGCCTCTGTCGTATGGGGTGGGCGCTGATGACGTCGGTGTAGCGGGTGTTTTTTGACTATCGTGGTGTCATGACTTGGAGCTCCAGCGCGCGTGCTCTGATCATTCCAATCTAGCAGGGAAACGAAAACAAGGCGACAAAAAAAGAAAATGGGAGCAACGAAAGGAAAGGAAAGGAAAGGGAACAAGAGAAAGAAAGAAGGAGAGAAGAAGAACAAAAGCAACGAGTCAACTGCGCTGAGGTATATTAAGAGGGGGGGGGGTTCCATTCTCTCTCGCTCTCACTGCCTCTTCTCTTAGCATCTCTCTCATAGATAGATACCTTACCCAGGTATCCTCTCCTTCACTGATACAGAAAAGAAGGGGGAGGCTGTCGCAGGCGGGCCCTATCTTAGGTAAAGCGGCACTGCGGCAGGCTAAGAGGCAGCCACAGGCGCGCTTTTTGGGGCCATCTACAGCCTCCAGGTCTGTCTTTTTGCTGCTGCTTTTCCAGCCCCCCCCTCTGTTTCTCCCCTCTTTATGGCCCCCGTAGCGGGGACACCCCGCGCTTTGGTGCTGTTTTTAGTGCAGAGTCGGATTGGGGGATGTTTCCAATGTTCTTTTCTGCGCGTTGTTGTATCTGTCTGTACTTTTGTTTTTTGCTTTGTCGCAGTGGGGAATGAGATGAGAGAGAGAGAAGATGTGGAGGAGGCAGAGGGTCACACCATCCGAGGAGCATCTGGCGGGAGACGCAGATGGGGAGCGGCGACAGAGAAGCGACCTGACCGCAAGTCACGGGCGCTGCAATGGGCGTTTGTCTTCAGGGGCGAGTTGATGACCCCTGGGGATGCGCAACACGTGCGTTGATATGGAAATGGGGCAATTGGCTGCAATCAATGGCCTCGCGGCAGGTTGAAAGGCCTGAGAGCGCATGCTATCTCGGTATCCATTAGTGCTAATGTGTGCACCTTGCTGGCCTACGTCGTCTGAAGTAGCTGCTAAATGGATCGTCGTTGTCGACGTTTACCGCCTACAGTACAAACTTGCGCTAAGCCGTGTGCCCAGAGCCGGCCAGCATAGGCTTTCGGTGCCTGTTTCGTGCGTCACCGCGTGGCCGATCTGGCGGCGCCTCATAGCTTAATTCACCACTCGCCATACCCAAACGGCATTGACAAGCACTCCATAATCGTACTATTCTGATGAAATAATAGGGAAAGACGGGTTACAGTAGTATGTATAATAAATGAAAATCACCTTGGCTGCCGTCATATCGTCCCAACAGAGAAGGTGGTTCTTTTGCAAGAGAGGGGGAAACGGTTCATGGCGAGCAGCACCATCTGACGACAAATGCGAGAGTCGGGGATAACACAGTCAAGGAAATACTTGTAGCACTTGGGAATAGTACCCTCAATCCACCATTTTATGGGGATTCCGTCTATTACTGCCTCTTTTCTGCTGCGTGCAGCTACGAGTACGAGGCCATCACGGTCTTGCACTGCACTATTCAGTCTTGTACAAGTATAATGTCGAATAAGCGCCCTTGTCGCCGCTATCACGACTTAATCCACCGCGCTGGAGCAATTCGCCAATGGCGGATGATAGCGAAGAGCAAGGGCCACTCTCCCCTTGTGGCTAAACCAGCCGTTATGGTCTGGACAATGAACGACTGCTGCTGCAAGGGTTTTACCTGGGTCCAGGGACACTACTGTAGCTAAGAGCATTGGAAGCGGGGGGAAATGCTCATGGAGAAGAAGCTGGAGCTCTTTTCTTTTTTTTTTTTTGCGGGTTGCGAATACATAGCTGCAATGGGAATAAAATACAATGGGCAGAAACGGCGGAGCAAGGATCCTGTGCTGTCGTCACTTTTTTTGCGTGGTGTAAAACAGACACAGACGTACTGTAGGTACAGACCACTTCCGTCTTACGCATGCCTGTCAATAGCTCGTGACCGCTTACTTGGGAATCTGCTCATAGGTAGGCGACAACTGACAAAAGGACAGGATCAAATGTCTCGTTTTCTGACGATCAAAGTTGCATTTTTGCACAGCTTCTTTCTCGCTTCGCTTCGGCCATCTTCCTGCAGCGGGAAAAAAAAAAAAAGGCGTGTTAGCCGATAGCAATTAACATGTTTACCCCATTTTGCAATCAGGTTGTAAGAAGAAGCTACAGAAAGCTTAGCTTCTCAACAAGAACCGCTAGGCATGACTCGTGAAGAAGTCTGAAGAGAGTTCATTTTTCACGATAAGCTCGTTCTGGAATGTGTACGAAGCAGAGTTGACTCGAACATGCTCAGAACTACGGCGGTGCAGTTCAGTCTAAGAAGAGACTCTCGGTCAATTAGCCCGAGAAGGGGACCGAGTCGAGAAAAAACAACTCTGGCAATTGAATCGCCAATGAATCTCCAGAGCTGTCGTCATTTGCTGGTCAATTGAGCAGTCCATCTTGTATACTCTGCAACGACTAATCGGAGTTGTTATACCGAGTATAGCATATCATAGTCAAGCCAGAAGCTGCTGCTGAATGTAATCAAACAATCGGTATCTTGAAGCTACTTACTACTCCAATTCGGGGAAAAAGACCCAGTCTTTTGTAGAGGACTCTCCAATACTAACAAGCACCCATAATCTGTTACCCACACTGCGAACTTTCTTATCTTATCGCGTACCCTCTCGCACGTGACCCACAACCTCCGCTCCGGAAAAATCCCCACGGAAGGGGACCACACACGAAATTTCGTATTAGCGCTGGAGTTTTGTCGAAATTTCTCTTTTTTTCCCTTTCTACACTATCCCGTCAAAAAAATCGACAATTCAATTTCTTTCGAGATGGCTAAGGAAGCGCCTGCAAAGACCGGTCTGGCCGTTGGCCTGAACAAGGGCCACGTACGTCAACTCGCGATCTCACCTCGTGGAGGATCTCTGCCCTCTACCTTTTTGGCAGACGATGGACGCTGAAACTGACGTTTTTTGGTTTGTTACCCGATTATAGAAGACTACCGCTCGTGTCGTCAAGCCCCGTGTTTCCCGCACCAAGGGACACCTGAGCAAGCGAACCGCCTTTGTGCGTGAGGTCGTCAAGGAGGTTGCTGGGTGAGTTTTACATATACCATGTCCTTTGACATTGAAAATATTGGAAGAATCGTTTGCTAACGTGTATAATTTTTCAACAGCCTCGCTCCCTATGAGCGCCGTGTCATCGAACTTCTCCGCAACAGCAAGGACAAGCGTGCCCGTAAGCTGGCCAAGAAGAGGCTCGGTACCTTTGGCCGTGCCAAGAGAAAGGTCGATGAGCTCCAGCGCGTCATCGCCGAGTCCCGTCGTGCTCACTAAACGATTTTTATATCTATAAAAAATCGAGGCAAAAATGGGAGAGAGAGGGACAATTTCGGTAATGGCAAATAAAAAAAGAATTGAAAATACCATTTTTTTTTTCTTCTGAAATCAAAGCACGGGTTTTATTTTACTTTTCGCATGGATTCGGCGCGGGTCATGAATTTTCGATTGATTCACAATTTGGGCTTTTATGCGGCGGCGCAGCAACGGTATATAGCTGCGGGTTTTTTACATTCCGTCAGAATTTTACATTCTCCAAGATATGCCGTCTTTTTTGATCCAACTGAGATACCTTTTTTTCCCTCCTCTTGAGATCACCAATTGCCCGCCCATTCAACACCGCCGTAGTTGTAGAAATGCCTGAATATGTCTAAATTTGTACTATCTGTATTCAATACTCAACATGGCTTGTGCCTCTTCGATATTGATCAAACAAAGCTGAGAAAAACGCCATTACATGTACACGATGCCAATCCACTCCAAATTCTCCTAGGATACGAATGAGAACCCAAAAACTTTAAGCCGCTCGCTCACTTACTCGCTCTCGCGATCTATTTCTTCCCAAGTTTCAGCCATTTCGGCATCTTCTTACCAGAGCCATCTCCATCCTTCGCCGGAGCCTTGTGAGCCTGCGGTGCCGCTGATGGGCCGGCTTTATCATCCTCCACGTTAGGTATCTCAGGCACCTTGATGGTCTGTCCCTGCTGGGCAAAGTTGGCCTTGAGAAAGGGCTGTTTCCGAGCCTCCTTTGGCACGTCGTCATTCCACACCAAGCTTACAAGGACTCTGCCCGAGAGCTTATACGCTCGGATGAGGTTGTGCTTGGGGGTGTCGTCATCCTGGATCACCTTCTTGCTCCCCGGGATGACAAGATGGAATGACTGGCCGTTGTTGGCCATGACATGCCGTACTGCCTGATACAAGAATGCGCCAGTATCTAACGGGCCAACTTGCCAATCGCTGCTGGTATTGTCTGGGAACCGCACCTTGATGAGCACAGACTTGACGGCATCAATCTTGGCCAGCTCAGCCGCCTCCTTTTCTTCAATTTCTTTATCAGACAGCAGTCTCTTGTTCCTGGAGTTTTCTAGCAGGCGGGCCTGATGCAGTTGAGCCTGCGCGACAGTGGGCATGACATCACTTTCGTCGAATGGCGCAAGAGCGGCAGCAGGTGTCGAGTTTGTAGGAGCGAGGAAGACATTGACAGGTTCGAGGCGTGACTGAGGATCCGAGTTCTTCGTCTCGGCTTGTATTGATGATGCCGGGTCGTGTGTATCTTCTGGAGCTGGCTCTGTCTGCGCTTCGACCGTATTGTTGATGGGCTCGGCTGGAGCTTCGGCCATGGGTACGTCTCCGTCCGTTAGTGAATCTTTAGGCTTGTCTTCTGGGACGCCTGGAGCCGCCTTTTCCTTCTCTTCTTGCTTCTCCCTTTCTTCTTCTTTGAAAAAGGCTCCAATCTGTTCCATCGCCTCATACAGTGTTTGCTCAGTCCTTCTAAACGATAGGCGTACAAGGACATTGCCAGAGTTGTGTCCCAGCTGCGACAACGACTTCTGGAAATCGGCAAACGATCCAAGCTCGCGGCCCATGATATTCAAGACTGGCGTCTCATAAAATAGCTGGCCGGCCCCAGAGTTTTCGCTGTTGGCCGTCTGGGCCACGCCTCTGGCCGTAATGTTGATGTTCTTCCCCGCGCTCGCCTCGCCGCTTTCAAACTGTCGCAGCACCTGCCATATTGACAAGTCGGAGGGAAACTTCTTAATCAGCCGGCCACCAGGGATCTCTTTGGCCTCTGGCTGGGGAATCTGCAGGGCGATTTGAACGGCTGATGGGGTCTTGGATTTTTGCACAAGCTCTAGCTTGGCGCCGGCGAGGAGGCCAGACGTACGGAACGGTATGGAGAGATCGACCTGTTTCTGCTTGTGTCTAAGGGCGCATGGGCGTTAGCAAGATATGCGCAACACGGAGCGAGCAAACAGCTCAGCAGAGCTGGAGGGGTGTTATGCGCACTTTAACAAGTACTTGTCGCCGTCCAGGCCAAGCTTCTTACAAGCTTCAGCTAGAACATCCGACAAGTAGGTGCCGGGGCTGACTTTGATGGTGGTGCGCCGCAGATCCGTGGCGATGACCACGACGTGCGACGACATGATGTCGGCTAGGCTGAGGAAGCTATAGTGAAGCTACAACAGCCTCTGAGATACGTGGTCGCAGTCTCTTGAACTGTCAAGTATGAGAACAGGTGATTTTGGGAGCTCTGCACGAAGTAGACGGACGAGATGGTGGGGTTGTGACCGTCTTCAGCTGCCGATGTAGAAAGAGAATAAGCCCACTGCAAGTGACTGCAAGTCAAAAGTAGCAAATCATATAGGACAAAAAAAAAGAAGAAGTAGGTAGTAGAAATTGAATTTCTCTCAACTTTCTCTTGTACAACCAAAGCAAATCAATTTGTTTGCAAAAGCTCAAACCGACCAGGCAAGCTGTCAAAAGCCAAAGCCGATTAGATATCCAGCAAAAGGGCCCCACCCGCTTTCTCGAACAATCCGCAGGCAGCCTCGCCCAAGGCAGGTCGCACATACGTAAGAGCAGCAGCACCAGCCACAGCGGCAGAAGCTCGGGCGCAGTTTGTTCCAAGTTGCGCCACACAGCGGCCACGCCAGACCATGTTTGCCTGCGCTTTTGCGTGCCAGCCAAGCGTGGGGAGAGCGAGAGAGCTGGGGCAGCTGTAGACGTAGAACGTAGAGCTTCCGGCCAAACCACGCTGCAACAACAACTCTGCGAGACCACGACTGCATTGATTCGAGCGACGGGGCCTCCAGGGAGAGCACCACTTATTCCTTTACTTGCACTGCTGCCGTGAATCTCGAAACGCATCCCAGAATCGATCAACAGCAAGCATCATGGTACGTACAGCGCTGCATTGTCATCATCACCACCGTGGTAGTTGAAAGCTAACGCTGTACTCTCGCCATACAGTCTTCGCCCTTTTCGATCAGTCAGTTGCCCAGCCGATCTAATCCTCATCCCATACCACATCGATCTTCCCTGCTAACTCCAACTCCCCCCCCAGACGGCGGTGCCTGCGTCGCCATGGTCGGCAAGGACTGCGTCGCCATCGCCTGCGACCTCCGCCTCGGCCTCCAGGCCCTGACCATCTCCAACAACTTCCCCAAAATCTTCCAGTACGGCGACGTCTTCCTGGGCCTGACCGGCCTAGCCACAGACGTCAGCACCGTCAGCGACCTCTTCCGCTACAAGGTCAACATGTACCGCCTGCGCGAGGAGCGCGCCATCGCCCCGCGCACCTTTGCCAACCTCGTCTCCTCCTCCCTCTACGAGCGCCGCTTCGGCCCTTACTTTGTCTCGCCCGTCGTCGCCGGCCTGGACCCCAAGACGGGGAAGCCCTTCATCTGCGGCTTCGACAGCATTGGCTGCATCGACTTTGCAAAGGACTTTATCGTGTCGGGCACGGCGTCGGAGCAGCTGTTTGGCATGTGCGAGGGTCTGTGGGAGCCTGATTTGGTATGTTTCTTATTCTCTTCTTCTGCAAAGACACACATATGCTAACATAGAAAAACTTCACAGGAACCCGATGCGTTGTTCGAGACCATTTCACAAGCCCTTCTGACTGCCGTCGACCGTGACGCTCTATCCGGCTGGGGAGCCCACGTATACATCATCGAGAAGGACAAGGTCACCAAGAGGTTACTAAAGGGTAGACAGGACTAAAGTCGCTTTGCTTTTCCATATAAATACATATTACTAGACGAAGAACAAAAAAAAACGGGATATCACAAATGGTTTGAGGGCCTGCAAGTGACCGAAGCTGTGTCTCTGCTGCATGGATAGCAGCAAGAGCTGACTCGAACACGTCAATCGAGATTACGAATGCATGCAAAAGACAAATGAAATAAACAATTAACAAAAGTCCCAAAATATCATCTGTCAAGGATCATCTTGTAGTCAATGCGAGTCAACTAGTGAGTAATGTCTCTCTTCCTTCTATATACCTGTATGCATTGTATATGTGTATATAATGTATATATATACCCTCTAAATTTTTTCCCTTTTCCCTTTCCCGTTTACTCCTCTTTCTTAGCCTTGATGGCCTTGGGAGCCGTCTTCTGCTGCATAAAGAATTGCCTCTCAACAACCTTGAGGATTTCGTCAAGCAAACTAAATAAGTCTTGTTAGTCTTCTCATTTCTAAACAAAGAATGAAAGAGGTAAATCAAGGGGCAAACTTACACTACAGGCGCGCTGATAATGGTAACCGCCTGCCATTCCAGCATATTTAGCGGCAAGATAGCAAACAGATTCTGGAGAATTGGCGTGTAGAGGAGGGCAAAGTGGAGAGCCATGGACAGGGCAATGGCGTATACGAGCATCATGTTGTTCCACAGAGGCAGAGTGAGGAGCGACTCGCTGGATGATAGGGCGTTCATGGCGTTGAACATCTCAATCACCACGAGAATCGACAAAGACACGGTAGAGGCAGACTTGGCCATGTCATTGGAGAACATTTCGCATCCAATCTCGGGGAACTCGGTTGAGCAACGGTGGAAGCTAGAAAGCTGTCGGAAGGTGATCTGAGGACCCTCGGGGTTGTACATGAACCACCAAGCGTAACCAGCCACAGTTGCAAGACCGACATAAGTACCAATGATAAGGTAGCGCATAAACAACCAGCCGCCAATGAGAGGCTCATCTCTTCTACGAGGTTGGCGCTTCATGATGCCGTGGTCGGGTGGGTTAAAGGACAGGGCGGTGGCGGGGAGACCATCGGTGACGAGGTTGACCCAGAGCAGTTGAACGGGAATCAGCGCCTCTGGCATTCCTAGGGCAGCCGTCAAGAAGATGGAGACAACCTCACCAATGTTGGAGGAGATCAGGTAGCGAATAAATTGTTGAGTGTTGTTGTAAATGGAACGGCCCTCTTCGATGGCCACCTCGATAGTCGCAAAGTTGCTGTCGGCCAGAACCATGTCTGCGGCCAGCTTGGAGACGTCAGTTCCGGAACCCATGGCCACACCAATGTCAGCCTTCTTCAGAGCAGGGGCATCGTTGACACCGTCACCAGTCATGGCAACGACCTCGCCAAGAGACTGGAGAAGGTCAACCAACTTGGACTTGTGACCGGGCTCAACACGAGAGAACAGAGAAGCCTTCTTAGCCGCCTCCAGCTGCTCGCCGGGGCTGAGGTTGTCGAATTCGCGTCCAGTATAGCTCTTGCCCTGGAGATCTTCGTGCTGGCCAAAGACACCAATCTGTCTGCAGATGCTCTCGGCGGTGTTGCGGTTATCACCAGTGATGACAATGACACGGATACCGGCATCTTTGCACTGCTTGATAGAGGCGGGGACTTCAGGACGAGGAGGATCCAGCATGCCAACCAATCCGAGGAAGGTCATGTTTTGTTCCAACTGGGCATATTGTTCGGTGGACTTTGCAGACCTGACGAGCGGGTTCTGGGAAACATCCTCAATGCTGGCAAGGGCAATGACACGAAGGCCTCGGTTACCATACTCCACAACCTCCTTGAGCAGAGTGCTCTGGAGCTTTTCGGTAAGGGGAACTCTGTTGCCGTTGGCACCAACAATGGTGCTTGTGCAGCGCTCAATGACCGATTCGGGGGCTCCCTTGACAAGCAGCTTCTTGGCGTTACCGTTCTGAACAAGGACTGACATGCTTTTTCTGTCGCGAGAGAACTCGTAAGTCGCAAGCCGTGGCAACCTCTGCTCGTGCGTGGCGCTGGCAAAGTGCCCACAGTCTTCAAGAGCAGTTCCGGCAGGGGCACAAGGGCCAACCTTTTCAACGAGAACTCGGAGAGCGCCTTCGGTGGGCTCGCCAACGCTGGAATAAGCAGCAGTGCGTGAATCGTAGGCCAATTTGGCATCGTTACAGAGAGCAGCGACCTCGGCAATCTGGAGAACAGTAAAAGAGGTGGAGGCAAGATTCTCGACGACCTGGCCGTTCAAAGTAATATTGCCCTTGGGAGCAAAAGTAGTACCCTCAACAGTAAGCTCAGTCAGATTGGTTCCGGCTTCGTTAAGATAGACCATCTTGTTGACGCTCATCTGGTTGGTGGTGAGTGTGCCGGTCTTGTCAGAGCAGATGACACTGCAGCTTCCCAGAGTCTCAACCGAGGGCAGGCTGCGCACAACGGCGTTCTTAGCCGCCATTTTGCGAGTACCAAGAGCAAGACAAGTAGTAATGACAACCGCAAGACCTTCAGGGATCGCAGCGACGCCCAAGGAGACGGCAATCTTGAGGTAGTAAATGGCTCCCTTGGCCCAGGTGCCGTGGCTAGGGTCGTTGAAGTTGGGAATGTTGATCAGCCAGACGAGGATGCAGATGACGGTAATGACCTTTGCCAGATTATCGCCGAAATCGTTGAGCTTCTGCTTCAGGGGAGTAGGTTCGGAGATTTGAGCGGTGATGCTTTCGTGGATATCGCCAATCGCAGTGTTGGAGCCCGTCAAGACGACAATAGCCTTGGCGCGTCCAGTAACGACCGTGGTACCGGAGAAGAGCATATTGACCTGATCCTGCAAGACAGCCTTGTCATCGTTCACTACCGCAGTAGAATCCTTGCCAACGCTCTCGCTCTCGCCGGTCAAGATGGCCTGGTCCACAGAAAAGCTGTTGCTCTCGATAGAAACGATACGGCAGTCGGCGGGGATTCGGTCTCCAACAGCAACTGAGACGATGTCACCAGGGACAAGATCATCGGCCTTGACTCGGGATACGTGGCCACCGTTTCGCACGACATTGGCTTCGTTGGCCGAGTATTCTTGCAGAGCGGCAATGGCCTTTTCGGCACTGCTTTCTTGGGAGACTCCGACAACGGCATTGAGGATCAGAATGGTAAGAATCTACACGTAGAGGAGTATGCGGTTAGAGACGAGATCAAACCATTAAGCCAGCTATGCCGGCGAGAACACAGGCCGCGGAAGCACTTACAACGGCGGGATCGACAAATGCACTCCAGCCGCCTTCATCTTCGAACAGGGCGAGAACAAAGGAAACGGCGGCGGAGCCAAGCAGGATGATGACGAGTTGATCTTTGAATTGTTCTAGAATGAGCTCCCAGAGGGGAGTTGGGGGCTCTTCGGGAATCGCTAGGCTGGAGTTAGCATCACAGACATCAAGTCAAGGTCGTGTCTGATATGGCGGGGCGAGCAAGTCGGCAAAAGACTGGACAAGAATCTTGAACACTCTGGGAGTTGGAGATTGCGTACCATTGCGGCCGTGCTTATTTCGAAGCTCGGAGACTTGGTTGTCAGTCAGGCCGGTCTGCTCCTTGACGCCGAAGTTGGCGAGCACCGCGTCGATGGGAAGAGCATAGGCGTTGTCCATGATGGCGGGTTGCGCCGAGAGCGGCGGGGAGGGCGCAACGGGATCTGGATCCGGATCGAGGCTCTCGCTATGAATATAGAGAGGCTCTGCTGCAGACTCTGGATTTAGAACTCGAGATGCCAAACGCAAAATCCAAGAGTGAAGACAAAAGAGAGAAGTGGCCAGCAGGGCACTAGTAATAGTTTGCGGGACAAGGCAGCGGGTTTGCCAACATGGCAGATTTGTCAAGACTTCCCGAGAAAAGGAAAAGGCCCCACGTGGCGAGCGGCAAAAGGCATGGGCTTACCTGTAGATTAGTCTAGTTGCTCGCTGGAAAAAAAGGTCGGGGCCCGCCGCTGAGTCTCACGGCCGTCCAGGAAAACTTCAACGTGTTCTGTTCGACTTCTCGAGCCAAGGGGTGGAGGGCCTTTGCATCACTGCCTCGCGCGAAGGGCTTGGGCTTGTCCGCCTGCGGTTAGCTTCAGGGCCGCCTGGCAGCGCCTTGCTGGGCGACTCGGGCGAAGCATGCCAGGGCCGAGCGCTAGTTTGGACGGTGTTGCACTGTGTTTTATACTGTGTATGCGGCAGCCGACGGGCCATCGGCGGTGTGCTTTGGCGGGCCGGGTGTGTTGGGACACGGCGGCGGCACAGTGCGACCTCGCATCTCACCAGCGTGGCGGGCTCTTCGCCTCTGCCTCCCAGCAAGGATCAGAGATGAGAAGAAGACCCTGCATACGGTTGATGAAAGTGCCTGGCAGTATTTCATTTTATGTTGACTGCCTGTCCAAGCCTCGTATCAGGTTGTTGTTCCCAGACCAGGAAAATCCTAAAAGAATGGCATTGTATGTATGTATCACTGGCACGTCTTGCATCCCCTTCTCTTTTCTCAGTCTTTCTTCTGCCCTTGCATGGCCAATAGGCGGAAGCCTGACATGTAGGACTGGGGATGACCAAGACGCGGCTTTCATGTTGCGGCTATTTGTAAGAAAAGACTACTTGTACTTACTCCTTGTTGCAAGTTATGCTGCAGTCTTGGTCTTGTTCTCCGTACATCTCTTGCTCTCCATGTTTCTCGGCGGTCCCAGTCAAAGCCGCCCAACTCCACAATTTTGCTCCATATCGGTCCGCATTACTTGGCTCCGATGCAATGAGGCAAACGACTTCATGTTCCGTAGAACTCGGCGGCCGGCCGGCATCGCTTCGACGACGATGTCAGTCGCGGAATTACGTTTCACGTAATCGTCTAGAGATTTAGCCTGGTAGAGCCGAGTCATTCATTATGCGCTGCTCTATAGACCTTGAGATGTATCGAGGAGCCCAGGTTTGCTCTCAGATACTTGGTTGAATATGCCGCCGATAGACAAGCTATACTCGTCAACAATTGCCATTCCCCTTTTGTGATATCAGCGCAGGTAATAGGAGTTGTAAGTTTGAATGTTTCATGGAGGTGCCGTTTTACAGGACAGTAGGCCATATCGCCCATACTTCTGCTTATAGCGCCCTTCAGTGTGCCATTGTCCACGTCCTTCCCTAATAGAAAGGGAAAGAGACAACGCCCGGCCAACTGGTGCCATCGTTCTTACAGCTCTCGTCACCACAGCTTCTGTGTTATTACGCGCCATGGCTATTTCTGCCTCTATTCTCCTTGCTACACTGCCAACGACTTCTCTGCCCATATTATCCTATTCCTAGCTTGTACACTTTGCTATGTTTGGATCGTGAATCTCCAGCTCCGTTTGGTCTTTGGCATACTGGAGCCAGTTTTACATGTCATTTTTCAGTCTTGCCTTGCTCCACTTCAATTTTGACTACCGTTGGACACAATGGCGCCAGCCGATTCTCCTCCTTGCCCCAGTGGCTCCAACTCGAGCTCGAGTTCTCGACGCTCGAGCTGGGCTGCTTTGCTGCAAAAATACGAAGATGCAATGGAATATTGCGATGACGACGCCATGTCTGATGCTGACCAGCCTGAAGTTATCACAAAAATGTCCCAGCTTGGTATTGAAGAAACCAGTGTTCCTGCGACTGGGGCAAGAGTCAACGACCCTGAGCTTCAGACCATCGCTGAAACAGTGTCTCTGGATACCGCCATCCAGGTGCCTCAGATCACTATTGACAATAATAGTGTCCCGGTATTAGACTCGGAGAGCCATGGACAACTCAAAGCACACGGCCCATTCCATAAATGGATGCGAACGATACATCGCCGAGCTCGGCATCGATCCACGCTGTCGGACGGAAGCATTAATTCTCTGCGACCGCCACTTGAGCCAGAGCTTCGCAGCCGCACACCAGCCTGGAAGAGATCACACCATCGACAGTCGTCCTCTGGGTCTTCGTTTGCCTTTGTTTCGGCGGTTCGGAGTGCTAGTGCCAGTCTCGCCAGTGTCAGCGCCATGGCACGATCTCGAAAGACTACTGCACGCTCGCAGGGCTTTTCTGTGACGGAACGTAGCAGCAGAGCTTCCATGACAGCGCCGCGTGCGTCAGAAGACAGCAGCTTCTTGGAGAGCCACTCTTTGGCCGACCTGGCTGCTATCGAGAGGTCATTACAGCGAAGAAAAGTACTAGAAGAGCTTATCAGTACAGAAGAGGGGTACATTGGTGATGTACGATTTCTCATGAATGTAATTGAACAAAATCCAAACCCTGTAGCTGTCCATCTGCTTACGCAGTCTATAGGTATATTTCACAATCTTAGCGGCGTTGCCCTCTATTTGCGTTGGACTACGGTCATCAATCAACCAGAACTTGACCGGGATTGTCAAGCTACACGAGCAACTTCTAGGCGAACTACACAGGGCAGTTCCATACTCCGAATACACGCAAATCAACGTATCACCTACGATTACTCCATTTGCCAACCCAAACTGTCTCCATGCCCATAGCCACAAACGTTGGTCCAGTCTCGGCGCAGTGCCTGAGCAAAATATGAAAGCAAGGTGGCTCTTGAAAGCCCCGGGTATGCTGGCCGATCCGCAAGTGGCAGCAGAGGTCGCAAAAGTTTTTGCAAAAAAGGTATTTGCTCGTTACAAGACCTTTGTGTGATTAGATCTAACTGTTTCCCCTACCCTTTTTTCTCTCTCTAGGTAAACATGCTCTTCATATATGAAGAGTATGGGGCGACATATGAAATGATGATCAAAGACATCAGTGCAGCTCAGCAAGCCATGCCAAACTGGGAGACGTATCAGAAAGGCCTCGAGGCCTTGGCTATGGCGCTGGGATCCTCCAAGGGTAGCGAAGAAGGGGCGAAAAAGGCTCTTACAATCAATGATCTTCTTGTCAAGGTGCTTTCGCTTTCAGATAGCCCCCATCCTTTTACGAAGCGCTAACACTCGCTACAGCCTATACAAAGAATCTGCAAATATCCTCTACTGTTCTCTGAGCTTCTCAAGTGCACTCCAATATCAGACTGTCCAAACTCACACATGGAAATTGAAAACACCCTGACACGGCTTCGCGAAGCAACCACGGAGATCAATCGGGCATCGGACGATGAGGGGGTAAAGTCCATTCTTGAAAAAACATGGATCCTCCAAGATCGATTAGCCTTTCCAGACAGAGTAAGATGCCTCCTATATTATAGGCTCATGGGCTTTAATAGGGCTAACATTCGACCAAGAAACTTGATGCAGTTTCAAAAAACCAGATACGATCATTCGGTCACATTCGTCTTTGCGGAACGCTTCATGTATGTTGGCAAACCAATGATGGAGTAGATGGGCAGTACTTTATCTGTTTGCTTTACCGCCATGTTCTCTGCCTTGCTTCTGCCGGCAAGGTCGATCCGATATACACAATTATGGCCTGTATCAATCTTGATGATATCAGACTTGAGGAGGTAGACAATGGGAGAGGTAAGAACGGCTAGCCTTGACCATTTACTAAAATAATAGAGAATAAGGAATAAGGGTAGGCCATGGCGGAGCTAACATCTGACAGGAATACAATGTCACACTGCGCCATTTTCCTGGAAGTTGGTATTTGAGTGCGACCATCAGTTATGTGAATTGATTATGACTGCTTGCACGCCAAAAGAAGAAATGGAGTGGAGGTCAAGATTGGCTCGGCCAGTGAGAGAAGACCAAGAGCTGAGGCCGTCGGATATGTTTAGTTCATTGTATATAAATGTAAAAAGCTTGGGAACAGTTTTTGGAAAGCCAGGTACGTAATGGGTCTATTTGAAATTTCGACATGCTAACTGAGATTCAAGGAACGCTCGCCCGACGGATGTCGATACAAAGGGCCACTACTGTTGGAGGGGCCAGGGCGCCCCTATGCCAAGTCATCTTGAAAAATACAAATGTGCTGCGGGATCATGGCAACAACTCGTCCGCTGCCATGGCTGTCAATCGCTCACATTCTTTGTTGACAACTGCTACCCGGATACCGGTCCTTGCGCCGCCAAGAGGTGAAAGAGCTCGGCTAGAGGCGCTCTTATCAGATGTGTGGAGCAGAGAAGTCCTCCCGTTTCCTAGAATGACGGTGAAGTCTCGAGGTGAAAATTTAGTCCGAAGCTCGGCATCTACGGTTATCAGAAAGCTCAGCGTAGCCAGCTTTGCAAGCTCCTTTACAAAGAGGTCGGCTTCTTCAACACAGAAGAACCAGCCCGGCGAAAATATCGCCACGGAAACGACCAAGCGTCGAGATGTCAAAAGTCCAAAGGAGCCGCATTTGTATGATGACGCTAGTCTAAGGGAAGAGGCAGGTAGAAAGGCGAAAAGACAGCGGACTACAAAGGAGCAGGCTGCAGCAACAACACCAGCGCGCAGCATGAAAAGAGCGACTGGAAGCGTTCGGCGGCGCGAAGTTCGAGAACATAAGATGCCCAAGCGGGACATTGCCAGCGATATACATCAAATCCCTACTCGTATGGCATCCGCGACTATTTCCCTGCCCGTAAAATCGACCAACTTGAGGGCCATGACGCCTCTTCCCAGTGCTCTTCCTGGTGACGTGGATAATACAAGGAAGTCGTCTACAGAAAAGATTCGAAACTTGGGCTTATGGTCCAAAATCGGCGGAGTGAAGAATGACACACCAAGCAGCTTCAAAAGGCTGCTCACAATTGGCAGGGATTAGTCTGCTCGAGGAGAGTTGGAGGCCTTTTGAGGATGCAGAGGCATATTGGATGTTTGTGCAGCTTGGAAATGGAGCCATGGGGAAATGGCCAACTGTCTATCGAGGTTTGATTGTCAACATAAGCTAGCATGTTTTGGGTCTTTTGTATGGATTAGCACATCATTTCTACAGGAACCCGGGGAAGCTCAGAGCATCGGTTACAAGTTAGGAATTGATAAACGAGCCACGACTATTGATTGCTTTGCCAAGTTCAGGGGGGGGCCAATGCCAGGAGGATGATGCTGGGCGTAGTCATGCCTGGAATGCGAGATGCAGCAATGGCGCGAGCAACAAGCAACACCAAGAGGAGCCGGTGGATCCAATTGAAAGACAGAAGACGATGGAAGAAGCAATTGACCAAGACAAGGCTGTGAACTGCGACCTGTAAACTGTGAACTGTGTACAAGTGTCCAGAAGTGTTCCTGGATCGCCAGCCAAGCACGGGCCACTCCAGGCTCGGCCTTACGTATGGCCTGTCTCGCCAGTACCGGATACAGACATGATGAGGTCATCTCGTACCCATTGCGCAGCGCCTGGTGGAGGTGCGGCGCTGGCAGAGACAATAAAGTGCTGCTGTGCTGGAAGCTGGCAGTGGAGGCCTGGCCTGGGACCAGCTGCCGAAGGTACTTGCACTTGGCCCGCACGCCACGATGACGTAGTTGGGGATAGAGCTCCCCTCCCCACGGCGCATCTATTAAAACTGCTGTTGTTCCCATTTCTTAACCTCTTTTCTTTTCACATCTCATTGAACTCTAAGAAAAAAAACATCACGATCTATTATCAACTCGTTACACTCTCAATTTCTCTCTTGCCAACCCAGAGAAAGATATAAACACCACAAACAAGCACTTTCGGCTATACGTCACGCGACCTAAATCATCCAAACAACCCACCTTTCGTCTCCCCACCAACTACCAACCACAACACCAGCCAAGATGACTCGCGGAGAATCTACTCAGGTCAAGGTTCACTACAAGGGAAAGCAGGAGGACTTCATCGTCTTTGTGGATGATGTAGAGACATACAAGAAGTGGCAGAGCGACAAGAGCATTCCTCCTGCTCAGTTCGTTTCAACTTTCAATGTATTCCTGACACACAAGTATGTATCTACTAGCTTATACCCAGTCTGTGAGATCAAAGCGGCGGCTAACACTGCATTTGCGTACAGGCAAGGAGCTCAGGGAACCTTTGACACGGCGTCAAAGGTGGAGTTGGCGGCCGAGTTCGACACTGAGAACTCTGACGAGGCGCTTCTGAAGATTCTCGAGCAGGGTTCCATGCAGAACATGGAGGTAAGTCGCTTCATCCATGACCCAAATCGAAATGCAATCTCTTTGACAGAGTGCTGATGCTTCTGGCGCTTGGACAGATGCCTGGCCGACAAGGCGTAACGAATGAGTCTATGAGCTCGATGAGAGTAAAATAGATGCGGCGCTGGGTTAGGAGCGTCTCACTCAGTTTCCACCCCCTTGTGTTAATACAGCGGGACTGTGGCAGTGAGATGGTGGTCTGAGTGGCCTGGAAGAGCAGCATGGGATACGGACTATGGACATGGGCCTTGATTGAGCGATAAGATGGCCTCGGGCACAAGGGCGCTCCCGCACGAAGCAATATGCAGTGAACCGTGCCTGCGTCGTGTTGCTCTTCTTACATACAGTAGGAATCTCTATACTAGGGGAATAATCAAGCATTGCATTTGAAAGTTACCATGATTATGGGGCCGTGTCTGCAGCAAGCCGCTGGGCGGGTCTAGATTCCACTTGTGCACTCCATTGGATCCACGGCTCGATTGTCACCGGGTTCCATCAAAGCTCATACGACTTGTATCATGATGTCATTCGATAATTGTTTCGAATGTGGCCCATGTGCTGGATCGAGTTTGATATGCTATCTCATCACACCACGCTCTTTAGTATTTCCTCCAAAAGCACCGTTTCCACTCCCTCTCGCTAACAACTAAAGACTACTGAAAAGCTTAACAAAAAAACGAAAAGGCGAAAGTTCATAAGCCCAAAAACAGGAATACAGTCGTACACAAAATACCAAGTAGCATGATAATAATACACGTAAACATTTGTTACCAAATGCCAACCGATGCTGAAAAAAAAAAACACTCAAAAGATAGGAAATAGTGAAAGGGATGGATGCTGAATCCTGAGAGGCCCTCTTTATAGAAGAATTCGATTTTGTCTGACTCTGGCTGGACTTTTTTTGTTTCTGCGGGAAGCGAATTTCGAGTACTTGTAATACACACACAACTCCATGGTCCTGGATATGGCCTTCTGTCATTCCGTTGCCCCTCCCTAGCACCTTTTCCCATCTGGTTACATGCGAATGTTCCATTGCTCGTTCTTTTCTCTCCTTCTCCTTTCCTTGCTTGAATAGTTCCTTGGCATCTGAGTCTCAGACTTTGCTGCTTGCATTTGGTGTTCGCGGAGGTAGAGTCCAGGGTTTTGCGCAGATGATCTGAATAAAGAATGTTAGCGTCAATGACAAAAAATAAATGGTTAGAGAAGTTTTGAAGCCAAAAACATACCTCGCCTTCGCTGAAAGCCCAGAAATATGCACCCATGCCCACCAGATAATACAGGCCCGGATTCGTAGACTGATACATGAGCAGGCAGGCGAGCGCGGACAGCGGCAGGACGGCAAGGCGGAACTCGATGGATCGGTGGACGCTGGTGCCGGCGAGCAGGGGAAGGGGCCACTCCAGGGCGATCATGGCGATGCCGAAGATGAGGTTGATGATTTGCAGGACGGGGAAGGGCTTGACCATGACGTCGAGCGAGTGGGTGAGGAAGTCCCAGAAGATCTTGGGCCAGATGAAGCCCTCGATGGCGGCGCCGATTTGGTCTAGGAAATGGGTGTTAGTTGAAATGAAATATGAGTGTGTGTGTAAGTGAAGGGGTTGTACGTACAAGTAGCGGCTGTGAGCATGATGAGCCGAGCCCAGTGGTTCTTGATAAGCTTGCCCATTGTTGCGGATTATGAAATAATCGTCTTTTGACCTCGTGAATATTTCCCTTATTTCCCGGTGATGTAAAATCCTTGGAAATCGTTTGTTTCCTTTTCCCGTTTCTACCCTTGTTGGACCCGTCCAAGAGATTGAAAGTTGATATGCAGCCGAATAAAAAAAGTCGGATCAACCGAATGAATTCTTCCTCGTTAAAAAAAAAAGGGACAAAGAGAAAAAAAAAGTTATTAGGGCGTTATGGTACAAAAAAAGAAGTATAACTGACAGGTACCGGACCCGCGTAACGAAGAAACGAATGATAAAAAAAAAGAAGAGAAAAGAAAAAAGAACACCGAGCAGACTCGCAGCTGGTGACAAGACGAAAAAGAATGGCCAAGGAAAAAAAGAACCAGAAAAGAAAGAAAGAAACAAGAGCCCAAGCAAAAAGCAGGGACAGCTCAAGTCTATATTGGAGGTGGACCAAAAAAAAAAAAAGCCAGAAGAGACCTGACTGTGTTTCCTCCCAGGGGGAGGTCCTGATCGCCGGCCTGGGTTGGTGGTTCTTTTGGCGCCGAGGCGTTAGACAAGAACGTTTGAGGCCTTGTGTCAGGTCCGCGGAAGCTAGCGAGGTGAGAGGGGAAATATGGGTGCTGGGGCGGAGGGGACTAGGCCGGGATTCGTTTCTGCTTCGGCCGGGTTCGTGTAATAAGGCTTTTTTTTTCTTTTTTTTTGTCCAAGCTTATTTAGATTTGTGAAATAAAAATGCAATGCCTATTGTTTCTTTGGTGGAATGAGGCGGGACGAGCAAGGGCCGGATAGATCGATATCCGCCAGTCGACCAAGGGTGGAGTGAACCTGAAGCAGATCTCTAACGAGGAGCGTGTTTGAGATTTGTACCGGCGGCAGCTAAAAGGGGGGGCGAGACGAATGATCTCGGGTGCGTCCAGCAAGGTTGAAAAAAAAAAAAAGTTCGGGAGGGTATCTTTGAAGGGTTTCACGATTGCTGTGCTAAATCGTGATGCTAGGAGTGTTGGCAGCTCCGTGTTGCTGCTTGTTGTCGCGATGGTATCCAGATGTAGGTAATCGTAGTGTACCTAGTAGTAAAAGTCGTCGGCTAGTCGTGGTCTCATACACAGCAAGTGAAAATAAAAGAGATAAAGCAAAAAAGGCCCAACAACAGGATGAAATGTGGTTGAACAGGGGAGCCTTTGCGACTGGAATTAACGCTGAATGGGGGGTATCAAGTACGGTATATTCTGAAGCAGTGAGAGCAAGAGAAAATGCGGACGAGAGGGGGGGAGGCGCTTTTGAGTATTTACTACGATATATTGGTGGCACTACCGCTTCTGCAACATGTACAGCAAGTCGCAGTCTGGATCAAAAGTCAGTCAGCTGGTGGGCCGCTGCTGCGAACTGGTCACACAAAAATGGCCTCTGCCTCTCTGCTTTGGCCCTCTCACAGTCTGGCGCTTTGGTGTTGCGATTCTCTTGTAGCTGCGAATCACACGCCGATTGGCCTGTCCTCGGCGGTTACAGAGAGGGCCTGGGCCAATGAGAGGAGAAGCCGCCTCTCCTGCGCGTCGGGGGTTGCAGGGGGGGGGGAGAGGCCCTGGTCCACTGAAGCTCGGGGGATCCCCTGCGCTACGAGCGCGTGCGGTTTGACTGGAGTACCTGGGAAATACGCAATGCTGGGCGGCATGACATTCATTTGCTGCTGTCGCTGCTAGGTACTGCGTGCAGCTGCCGAAGCCGACCAGTACTTCATGCATGGATGTTGGAAGCGAGAGCAAGAGGGTCGGATTGGAGCCTTTTTGTTGCTCCGCATGTCTTGCGTCTTGCATGCGCAGCGATAGCTTCTCCAATCCACCAGGCCTAGCATCTTGATTCAAACATGAATAGTATTCATCTTGTCCAGCTCGATCTTGCCGCTGATTCAAAATCAAAACAGCTGAGAGGAAAAGAAACAGACAAGCACTGCTAGTGAGCCACTCTGACAGAGGCGCGACCACCGCAGTCTCACATCCCGCAATCATGAAGCACGCCGTGTTTGGCCAGTTTCGTCCCCGGCACCAGCCAAGCCTCTCCTCTCCGTGTTGGACCCGCCAGTAAAAAAAGCTGCCCTTGTTCAAGCTTTCGATGGATTGGAAAAAGATGCTAGAGAACAAAAAATCACCCGCCAAGGAAGATTTAGCTCGCAAGTCATGGGGGGGGCCCAGAAATAGAAGTGCGGGTCAACAGCTCAAGCAGCCATTCATTGGTTTCCGACTTTTTCTGGCTTTCGCGAGATCTTGTTGTTGGTCGGACGTCCCTTTTTTTTTTCATGCAACTCTTTTTAAAATCGATCATGTATGATCGTTCCCGCTTTGCCACGTTGACGGGACAGGCGGATGCGACATTGCGTTTGCTCGCCCTTGTTGTCTTTTTTTTTTTTTTTTTTTTTTTTTTTCGCATGAATCGATATAAAGATAAGCTTCGTCCTCCTAGAAACGCCATTGTCTGTCAGTTTAGATGCTCGAGCTTTGGAGCCATTTACTCCACCAATACAGGTTCCCGGCCATCAGTCTGCTCTGCATCTTACTCATTTGTCACAATCTTCCGTCACCTCCTTCCATCACATCACTCTACACTAGCATGGAGACAACGGCCGTTTCTTTGCAATGTGCGAGAAAAGGTGAGAAAAAAGACTCGACAGTCCAAATCATGGCCCTAGCGTATGGGCTTGTCATCAGGCCATGCCCATCGAATTGCCCTCTTCAGCCTCAGGGCGGCTCTACACCACTGCTGATTGGCTCCCCTCACCGTCCGCCCCAACCAACCGGCGCCACCATCACAAGTCCTGTTGCGCATTCGTTGACCGCCAAATCGGCCGCTGTCGTCCAATTCTTCGGCGTAGACCCGGAGAGCATGGGCCATAAGAAGCCATAGCTGGGTGATGATCACCAAATACCGTAGCCCTGGGCAAGTGATGTGAATGGTAAACATGGTGATTGATAGTATTGGCTCCATTCGTACTTGTATCACAGGGTCCACATCAAGCACCCGCTCATACTCGTAACAACTGCAAACTGGATCATCTTCTCTGCTCATTGAGAATCTCTACAAAATTAATCTTGCATGTAAACGTCGATATACCGCAAATCATAGCTTTCCTGGCCCCCACTGTACTTGTCCGGATGCTTGCGCTGCCTGCTCCCGCATCCGCATCTCCAACCGATGAGCGCTTTCGTGGCCATGGACAAAAAATGCCACCACCCTATTGCCCTCTTCGTCTTCGAGCAAGTCGCAAAGCTTCCTCCTCCCTTCCGTACTGAGCACAAGCTGCGCCAAGCTCCCCAGCCCACTCGAGATGTCCGTCAAGATATTCACGCGTTCGTGCGAAAGTGCCCGTCCATGCACACAATGCGATGCGAGGGCCCGAACCTCTGCCAATTCCTGCGCATGGCTTTGGCGGGGAACGCTGGCTGTACACTGACGTCGTAAAGCATCCAAGCGAGTGACTAGCTCCGCCGTAGAGGAGACGGGGATGATGGGGACATGGGCCATGCCTTGCGTCAAGATACTGAGCCATTCTGTCAGGAACGGGCGCTTCCGCAGATGCAATAACCCATGTACAGCATATGCGAGCTCTCACCTCATCTGTAAGTGAACCAACGAGTCCACTCGTCCGCTTCCGTCTAGTAGAAGCATAATGGCCACTTTTTGCCCACCATTGAGCATGGACAATCTTTCAATCCTGGCCTCGACCTCTGCGGTTTTTGCTTCTTCGGACGAGAGGAGAATGAGCTTAAAGGAGACGCGTGGCTCATGATCCTCGCTTTGCGGTGGCAGAGCAAAAGCAACGTCGTGGCCGTGGAGATTGGTCTCTAAGGGAATTGGCTGAAATGTCAGCTCTCCTACCTTTGAAGCGCGACACCTAGTACCGATGGCCTTCAAGTTACCTTTCCAACCTGGAGCGGTGCTTCGTGAGAGAGCTGGAACTAATTGCGCCCATTCCTTTCGCTTTCTGAGGGATGAACAGAACATGGTCGTTGACGGTCGTTTCGACGGATCTTTGATACAGCAAGAATCAGAACTCGGCCATGCGCTATTCGAATCGTTGTTGGTAAAGTTTGAATTTCTGTCTATATAAAGCTTCAATGCTCCTGTTTGGTGTATGTGCTGAAAAAATCTATCCACTTCCAAAGCAGCGAGGCGACTGCAAGGAAGGAGCCTTTGCACTCCTTTGCGCTCCTTCTCATATAACCCTTTATCCAATTCCTGTTCCCCAATTTTCTTCTCTTTTCCTTTATCCTTTCTCTTTTATCCTTTACCCGCTGTTCGACGTGATATGTGAAATAATAAATCAAAATAATATAATCGCTTTGTAGCGCTGAGTGGAGTGTTGAGCGGTCTGAGGGTATCTATCCCTGCCTAACCAAGAAGCGCCCAGTCCATTGTGTGGCCACAGACTTCTCTTCCCTGTCGGATGGTCTTTTATGCATCGAGAGTTGCCTTTGAGGAGCTCTAGATGAGCCCGCATCAGCCGAATAGCCTAGTTGCTCGGTTGCAGTGATGGTAATAATGGTTGCTTTGTCTTGGGGTCCTTCAATGCTCTTAAAGCTTCTTCGAGCGATTCGAATCGCTGCCGCTGCCGCTGCTCGGCATCTGCCAGTTCCTCCTCTTTCTTCTGAAGCTCTTCAAACCTCCTGTTGAGCTCCTCTAACCGCTCTTTATTAGCATCGGGCTTTTGTGACGATTTCCAGTACTCGTATATAATCAATGCTCCCGCCACGCCGAGAATAAACGTATCGCCAGCAACGTCAGCGAATAAATCCACAGCCTTTCCCTCTGGCAACGGTCGGAACTTTCGCCGCCATACGTTTTGAAGCGTAAACTTGGGGTAGCTAGCCGGCTCGAGTTCGTTATTCTTCTTCGCCTTCTGCTTGGCTTGTTCTTCTTTTTTAAGCTGCTGCTCTGTTTTGACTGTGGGGGCTTCGGCTATTTCTTTGGCTCGTCGCTCGGCCTCGGGATCTCTCAGGAGGGCAACAGACAGCTTCATGTTGATCTGATGGATTGCCTGACCGTATTTGGCTGCGAGTGCGCGGAATCGAGGATGGTCATGGGCTTGCGCCTTGATGCGATTCTATATACGGTACATATCAGTATCAAAAATAGACACAACAGAGCTTTCCAATACGTACTGCGCCATACTTGGAGACATGCCGCACGAAGAGAGATGCGAGCTTGAACAGCGGGAGGGGCACCATGATGCCGGCTGAAGGTCTGTCTGTCTGTCTGTCTGTCTGTCTGTCTGCGGGCGCCGGTGCCGTCTGTGGGGTCCCTGTCCAATTCGATGCGTCTGTGCTGTTTCGTTCTTTGCCAATTGGTTGTTACTCCTTCATCATCAAAATCGCAAAGTTCGAGCTTCGCATCGAGGCCTAAACAGTCGGGCTTAACGGGCGTCGTCGCTAGCTTGCTTCATGTCCGCGCCGGAGCCCGCGATGTTCCGGTGCCCACCGGAGCTGGCTTTCGGGAGGGACAAGCCCAGCGACTGCGGCGAGCGCCATGCTGACGAATTCTTGCTTGATGTAGAGTAAATACTACTAGTAATACATGCTACAGATTGTTTACTAGTAGCAGCAATACCGGCAAGTCTACAGCACAAGAATGCTGCAAAATTAGGTCTGGTGCCAAGCCAGAACTTTGCACCATCTTATACGTCTTGTCTCGTTGCAATTCGCTGGCTCGTGACAGCGCCGCAAGCTCCAGAGCTGCTTAACAGCTTCAGGCACAGCTTCAGCGGGCTTCAGTGGGCGCTAGCCACTAAACGTCCACTAAGCCCTCCCTCTCAGCGCCTCTAGGCGATCACTATCTCGCCGCTGTGGGCCCTCAAGCGCTATCAATCGCTATCAATCGCTCGTAACCTACGGCAATGGCGGTGTGACCCACAACAAGGCACTGCTGTTGCCAAGAGCAACCAGCTCCCACAAAGTACACAAATCACAATATGGGGTCAGTCAACGGCAGGGTTTGTTCTGTGGCTGCGACTGGTCACGCTGTGCTCACCTTCTCGCATCCGCCAGCCTTTAGCCCGCCTCACCATCGTCCAGCATTGCTTAATGCCTTTTCCATGACTGCGCCATCATTTGAATGTTTTGATCTTGTTTACAGCAAAGGCCCTCGCCACGCCACCATTCCTGCGCATGCTGCGCGTATCTGAGGCACCTCGTGAGTTTGGCCGTTTTTTGTCCTTTCAGACCTGCCCTGCCTGCTTTGGGCCTGGCTTACTGGACGCTGTAATAAGCAAGACAGCCTCAGCTGTGTTTTGTTTCTCGAGCCCGCATACCTGCCGCCCGGCTGAGCTTTGGCCATACACAAGGCTCTGCAGGAGTTTGGCCCTCCCGCAAAAAGCGTCCCATCGCCTAATCGCGTCCGTGTTTTCCTAGGCTACTCCACGGCACGTCTCTCCAGGCCGCTGCTGAATCCCGTGGCCTGCCCGTTCCTCGTCGCCGCATAATCTCGACCGGCCCTCTCGCTGCTTCAACCGTTACTTCGTCGACATGGCGCACCGGCTGGTCCCCAGGGGCGGCGTCGACATGGAGGCCTTGTCCCCTAGAGATGTCAACGCCCAGCGAATGCCCAGGGCCACGGAAACAAAGGCCAAGCCAGTTGCTCAGCTCAAGTCCAAGGATAAAGAACATCCGCCGCCTCCTCCAGAAGAAGTGCTCGAGCCAAGCAGCACCGATCGCCCAGACGGCGCTGTCTACCGCGTTGGGAAATTACTGGGAAAGGGAGGATTTGCTATATGCTACAGTGGCCAGCTACTTCCCACGAGGCAAAAGTATGCTCTCAAGATTGTCAAGAGTCAGATGCCTTCCAAGATGGAACAAAAGGTTAGTAATGCTGCTGGGCATCTTTCACATTCATTTTTTTTTTTTTTTGTAAGTCTGCTCACATAGTCGCAGTTCCAAACCGAATTACAAATCCACTCGAAAATGCGCCACAGAAATATTGTCCAGTTTCTACGAGCCTTCTCATACGTCAACTGCACTTTTCTTGTCCTCGAGCTATGTCCCAATGGCTCTCTTATGGACATGGTGAAGCGTCGAAAGGGCCTCACCGAACCCGAAGTCCGATTCTACTCCGTCCAGATCTCCGGCGCCATCAAATACATGCACAGCAAGGGTATTATTCACCGAGATCTGAAAATGGGCAACATCTTTCTGGATCACCAGATGAATGCCAAGATTGGCGACTTCGGCCTTGCTGCGTTGGTGGTGACTGGTAGGGACATGCAAACCATTCGACGGACGACGCTGTGTGGCACGCCAAACTATATTGCTCCTGAGATTCTTGAGAAGGGGAAGAAGGGCCATGACCACATGGTTGATATCTGGAGCTTGGGCATTATAATGTGAGCATCAGCTGAAACTAACTCTAGTAGAATAACACACAAGGCTAACAGAAAGGGGGGGCTAATAGGTTTGCCATGTTTACTTCGAAGCCGCCTTTCCAATCATCGACGACGGACGAGATTTACCGCCGAGCCAGGGAGCGAGATTACGAATGGCCAAGCGCCGAGGTGTCCCAGAAATATATTAGCCAGGAGGCTAAGGACCTGGTGGCCACGATGCTCGAGGATGCTGATCAGCGACCAGATCCCGATGAAATCGTCCAGCATCCCTTCTTCTCTGCAGGCTACATGCCTGCCTCCGGCGAGATCACCTCAAAGCTACGAGAAGTGCCCCCCCGATGCGGAAGAATACTATGCCTCGAATTTGAGCACCTCGTTGCAAGTGCGATCACACCGTCACCTTAAAGAGCTATGTCGAGAATGTATCGTCGGGCCTTGGAGCGGAGACAAAGCTTCGCACACGCAGATCTGGAAAGAGATGGCAGCTGAGGAAAAGGCAGGCCTGACTCCAATCATCCCTCTGGCGGATAATGTAGTCTATCGGCCATTTGATGACTGGCTAAGGGAGCAGCACCAGATTCGTGCAAAATACGCAGCGTCTGCTTCTGCGCGCTCAGCCTCAGCGGAGGGACAGGAAGATGCCTCGACTGGCTCGCAAAAGATATCTGCCTCCGGCCTTCTGCGCCAGCCCCCCCCAGAGCTTTGCAGCTCAGCAACGATCCCAGGGTCGACCTACTATTTCCACCACTTCGAGGCCTCGACCTGCCCCAGAACCTACGCTGTCGGCTACCATGTCGATTTCGCAAAGCACGAAAATTCGACCCCGCCCTGATCGTCAATATACACTCACTCGCGAGGCGACCTCCTCCTCCTCATCTTCCTCGAGAGAGGCTCTCGAACCTGCCACCACCACCACCACCACCACCCGAAGCATGCGCGTCTCAACAAGGACCCAACCGCTAGCCGCTCGATCTGTGCCTAATGCGCAAATTGCAGAGAGAGCAGCGACAATCTCATCCGCGACTTTGCCGGTTCCTAAGAGACGAGGCTCAGAATCTGTTCGCGCGGCCACCTTGTTTAGCCCCTCTGAAACACCTAGAGTAATGCGAGAGACGAAGCCCGACGACATTCTCGACCGATTGAGCCAACTTCAAATCGAACTCGAGCGAGCTCTCAATTCCCGTACCATGGCCATCATCTCTTCTAAAACGGCGGCGCCGCCCCATCCTCACATCGTAGTCAAGTGGGTTGACTACACAAACAAATTTGGCCTTGGTTATATCTTGAACGACGGTAGCGTAGGATGCATTTTACGTGATATCCCCACCACCGAAGGCAGTAAAACCGCTTTGCTGCCCCCTGCGGGCATTTTCATTCGTAATGCCGAGAAGCATATCCTCAAAAGGCAAGACGAATCTTACCCAGATCGGCACCAACCAGTACCAATGACTGAGCCAATCAAATTTTTCGAGAACAATGGCGAGGCTGGCCTTTCGCAAGTCATGGTCTCTCCTGATCAATTCCGAGTCTCGGTGAACGACGACGGGACAGCTGGGAAAATGAATCCCGGCAAGGACATCTTCCAACACCGAAAGCGAGAAAGGATCATCCTGTGGAAGAAATTTGCTAATTACATGATTGCATATGGCCGAGACGATGTGGCCGAAGAGGAAGAAGAGGACACCACCATGTCCCCAGGAGAAAAGGGCACGCCGGCAGAGTTGGTGACCTTTTACCAGCGATTTGGAGATGTTGGCTGTTGGGTATTCGGCGACGGGCACCTTCAGGTAAGGAACTTTGCGGGAATCCACATGGCCTCTTCGATATACTAACATATTTTTGTGTAGTTCAATTTCCCAGATCACACCAAAATCGTTCTAGATGCGACTGGAACTTGGTGCCACTTCTGGCATCTTCCTCAAGAAGCAGCAGAGCGACTCGCAAACACCGGTTCCATTGGCGCCACCGCTTTAGATGACCGTGCTACGCTCTCGTATCCCCTGCAAACGCTGCTCAACTTCCAGGCCAGATCATCAGCACGAACAACCACCACCGCAGCGAGGAGGCGACCAGATATCGACCCAGAGATTCAAGGTATCCCTGTGGCAAACGACTTCCGCCGAAAGGTTGAATTCATCAAAAACGTTGTCAAAGAGTGGGTGGCCAACGACGGTCTCGGCAACAGCTCCATGGGGAGGGAATCTCGTTTGAGATGGACCGGATACCGAGAGACGGTCCACGCAACTGCTCCCCAGAAGCATGTTTGGGTAACCATCGGCGCTCGATGGGGAGACCAACGCATCTCAACATTTGTCGATCCAACTAAACCTTGGGAACTGGGCGAAGAGGTGGAGAATTCAAAGAAATGAATCTACCACGAACGGTGACCCTCGTAGATGTCTGAAACTGAGGATACACGAGATCATGGTCTTCTCGTTTCTCTACTCTCTCTCTCTAATATTTCATTTACTATGCATTTTCTCAGGGGGCCAGGATGATAAGCCGGCGTTAAAACGGCAATGACGGACTTGAGGTTATTGAGGATTCTAATATTGGTCATGCAGGCCGGCGTTGGTGGAGTGAAAGAAGCAGAGCTCATGTCGATTTTTTTTTCTCTCCTTGTTTTTGAGGAGAGCCGTTATAAACTTTGCCTTTCTTTTTTACTTCTTTTTTTCTTTTTTCCAAATGGATGCAATACCCATGTTGCACATATTAGTTTACATGCAGATACTAATCGTGTGATTGACGAATGATTGAAATGACGGAACCCAGTTTTGGGTTAGGCGAAACAAGAACAGAAAAAAGGGGAAACAAAAACAGATAAAGGGGGAGGCGAAAAGAAAAAAGGGGAGAGAAGTAGGGAGAGGGAAACGGAACATGTTGAATATTGCGCTGCTGTTATATAGGTATTTTTTGGTGTTCTCTTCAAGAAGAATCAATTGCAATATATCATAATCAACAATACACGCATGCTTAATCAACACTCTAAAGAGCATTGGTAAGGAAGCAGTAGCAGTAAAGAGTAACAAGATCAAAGATTGTAGGCCTCATACATAACAATATTCGCGCAGAGCTCCAGCCAGACGACATCAATAACAATAATATAATTATGTACAACAAAGTTCATCAACCAATCATCTCATTCAGTCAAGTCAACGCTCAAATGAATGATCAATCGCCCGCCTATTACAAAAAATCTGACGCTCATTTCCTCCCCAAAAAAATGCTCTCTTGCTGCTCCTCCTCTTTACCTCCTCTTTACCTCCTCTTTACCTCTTCTGTGTCACATAATCTTCTCTAAATAGCAATTGCAGTCATTAAAAGCCATCAAACATCTCCTTCTCACCCATGAAGAGCAAAGACATGAATATGAAAGAACATCCCAGTTCAACTTGGGCAAAAGGATAGATACAACGGCAAATAAGATTTTCTCCGAAGCATATGCGCAAGTAAAATGTGTGTGCGAGCCTTTTGTAAAATATGCGGACATTACCCATATGTATTTCGTTATTCAAAAAAATATTAGGAAAAAAAAAGACACGATATTATTAATCAGCATCATCATTATGCCCGTAAGTGCTTCGGATTACGCGTCGGAAAAGTACTCTTCGCTGTGGTGACCAGGAGGAGGCATCGCCCAGCTATTGGTACCACCACTGACGACGTTCTCCCTCGATCCCCAGTAGGCGCTCTTCGCACGCTTGTCTCGCTCAAACTCAGCCCATCGCTTCATCGTAATCTTGCTGCTGTCAAATTCTCCTTTGCTCTCTCCGTGGCCGCCGCCCTTCTTATCACCATCAGTTTTGCGAGTTTCACCCCACGAGAAGTCGTCAAACTTCCAGAAGGCATAGACCGGGAGGATAAAGTTCCAAACGGGGAGAGACAGGAGGTAGATGAGCATCCAAACGATGTAGGACCAAGAGTGTGCGGTGACGATGACGAGAACACCAGGAAGACCAAGGATGAGACCCAGGAGCACCAACGGTATAATCTGCGGGGGGCGTTGAATGATGGATGTAATAACTAACAACAGAAAAGCACCAAGTCAGCAAACGTCGAAAAGTGATATTGATACTTCCACAAATTTCCAAGTAATACTTACCGACATAAAAGGTAAAGGCGATGGCTGCTGGAAGCACAAGAGTACCAATGAGTTCGACAGAGACAACAAACTGCATACTGAAACAAAAGGTGCCACAGAGATCGCGGACTAGAACCAGCTCCATAAGGTTATGAACGGTGGAGTTAATCCAGCGACGCCGCTGTGACAATAGAACCATGAATTCTTCTGGAACCGTAGTCTTGCAAACAGCTTGGGGAACAAAGACCTGCTTTCGCTTGGGGAAAGTCCGCAGCATGAGTGTAGTCAGATAACGATCCTCACCGAGGAGGTACAAGTTCTTCTCGTGAAGGGTCTCGACCACATTTTCCGAATAGTGCTCCACAATGTCAGGGTTGGCCAAAATTGGAACCCAATAGTTTTGCCCTCCCTTTGGCGCCTTGATACGATACATGCAGAAACAGCCAGGCAGACAGGTAACACCACCAAAGACAGATTCAAAGGACTTGGCGAGATGATGAGAGACAAAGTACTCGAACACTTGAATGGCAGACACCCAGCTGGCTCGTTTGTTGGCAATCTTGGTCTCGCCACAAAGACCCATGATATCCGGATCCTTGACCATAGCGGAAACCATGTGAGTAAGACTGTCAGGGAAAACCTTTGTATCGGCGTCTACCATGAGCAGAATTTCATAGTAGTCCGGAGAGATGCCGGTGACTTTCCATAATCCATTAAACATCTCATATTCAAGCTCCGTCATTCGCTCGTCAAACATGACTTTTTGTAGGAATGACATGAGAATGATCTGACTGTCACGCTTGCCTCGGTTGCCAGGCTTGGATCCCTTTTCCTCTGCAGGAGTGCCACACTTGACAATTGTAATCATGGGCACCCGCTGTTGTTTATCCGCTGGAATTCGAGACGAAGACCCATAGTCGTAGAATCCGCAGTATACCTTGGCCATGTTGTGTCGTTTAGATCCACTTGCTACAGCAACATAGGAATACGGCTTTACCAGTTCGGCGGGAATAGAGAAATCTTTCATCATGCTTACACAGACATCCGGAGTTGATACAGTCTCACCCGCGCCTGTAATGATGCCATCACAAATAACAACGATGACTTTGTGGCTGTTGGGGTAATCTGTAGTGGCGATGGAGTCCAAAGTAGTTCGAATGCCTTCCGCTCCCTCAGAGTAGGCTGTAACCAGGAGCATGGTGTGCGCAAGAGGAAATCCAAAGGGCATCCAGTCAGCGGGAGGCTGGGGGACAACGGCGTCATGGATAAAGCCAGCTGGTCCGGGGCCTTCAGAGATGGTGCCCGGGCCGTATGGGTCTGAACGAAGGAAGCTCACACGGCTGTCGTTGCCCTGCTTATACATGGGAGCAGGAGGGTACAGAGAACTAGAGCCACCTTGGCTAGCCATTGTGGTGGGAACTCGACGAGATGAAGAGCTTCGATCCGGTCCAGAGACACCAGAAAATCGTGACGTGGTGGGTAGGAAAGAGGATGCTCGCTTGCTTCTATCCGAGGTGACAACCGTGCTGCCATCGCCGGGAAGTCGAACAGGAGCACGATAAATATCCTCAGACCAATCTTCAATCTGGCGATTACGCTTTCTTCGGTCAGAGCTCTGAGATGTCTTGGCGGCAGCATAGTTGCGGCTGATGAACCATTGGAAAATGAGGGCCAGAGCGAATCTTGCTCCGACGACAGAGAGAATCAAAACCAGGGCGCAGTAGAGCACAACCTTGGAAGCGATGCAGCCGACAGTCTCGGTATCGATGGAGCCAACCTTGATAATATCTTCGAAGCACTGCATGTTCTTCTTGTCAGACGAAGACTGGAACATGCGTGTCACATCGCGACCACGAATAGCCTTGTTGACATCGGAAGATGTGTCTCGGAGCTCCTTGAAACGATCAGGGATCTGGACCTGGCTCTCATTGAACCAGTTGAGAAGATTAAGGTCCAAGACGCTACCAGAATAAGAGATGAGGTTGCGAGAGCTGTTCTTGATATCATCCCATGTGAAGTATACATCCGCCGTGCCGTGAAGATCGAGATAGAATGCGTCTCGGGCATTGACCGAGGTATGGCACGCATATCCAAGGTAGTACGGGATGGTCAAGTTGGGGGTAGAAGACCCATCTTGCTTGAAAGTTGTGCATGGAAAATACCAAGCCAGGTTGCCAGAATCGTCGGTAGGGACATCAGAGCCTTCAGCACGAGTGATGAGGCCCTTGCAGTTACCATTGACGTTTTGGAAGAGAAAGCTGCCATCGTCTCCAGAGTGCTTCTCGGGAAGGTCAAACAAGACATTAGCACCAAGACCATTCTGTTCCAACGGAATACCCTCTGCAGCAGGATGGTGAGAGTTGGACAAGTCGTAGGCCACTCCGTGGAAAATCATGTACCCTCCAGAGACTTCATTGACACGCAGTCGAACTGGAGGCGAGCCGCAAACGGCAGCAGTAAATCCGAACGTAACGAAACCAACTATGGCCATGATTGCCAAGATGATGCTGATCAAGCCCATCTTTTCTCTCCATGCTCGGCGCTGAGCTCTGGTTGGTTTGCAGCACCCAAGGATGAAATCGGGGCACCAGAAAGTCACAATCGCGCAGTAGACGTTCCAGAAGCTTGGCGGTCGGACTTGGTCCTCCACAGGCTTGGACTTGCGTTTCGAAGATCGCTTGCTGTTTTCTTTTGTGATTTTGCCCGATGACTTGCGCTGCGAGGTTTTGACCTTGACACCACTCTTCTCGTGGTCTCCGCTAGCCGTTCGGCTCCGGGAAGGGCGAGGAGTCTCGTCGGAAACGCTTTCAGTGTTGGCAGATCGCTCTGTTGATGCCGCCAGATTTTCCAGCAAAGGGTCATTTCCCGTGGAAGACGGCAAGACGTTCATGTTGGCGGCATGGCGGTGGTAGTGGTAGTTCCTGTGCTCTTTGTCGATGCGGTTCCTCTCCGGTCTGATGAGGCTCCTCTTGCGCGTGAAGGCAGGATCAGGAGTCCTCCCGGACGAGGGCTCGGTGGGCGACAGAGGCATGCTCTCTGTATTCACATTAGAGTTCGAAATTGTCTCTGCATATGAGGAGACGGATTTCCCACGATGATGTCCCGAAATGGAAGACGTCTCGTATACGCCAGCTTCGATGTCCGAGGGTCGCGCGCGTCGCGATGCCGGCGGGTTTCGATAGCTGGCTCGGCGATTATAGTTGGGGCTAGTAGCCCCAGGCCGCTCAGGTAGAGACATGGCTCTTATACTGCAAATGTCAGTAACCAAGGGCCTTGTTGCTGCGGCAGGGTGGTCTATGGATGCAACATTCCAAAGGGACAGACAAGTAAAGGCCCGCCCTTGCGCCGCAGACGATGATGATTCGGCGGGCGAATATCAGGGAACAACCAGGGAACAACCAGGGAACAGACAGAGGAGAAGATGGTTGCTCAATGAGATGCGCCGCTATCTACCTTCGCTCTGTCGGTCGCAATAGTCGGCAGGGCAGTCTGGGGAAGAAAAGAAAACAAGGTGGTGGGCAGAAACAAAAACAAGGACTCACCTGATGGGAGGCTGTCAGCGCAGCAAGCAAACAAACAATGCGCAATGCGCTGCGGCCAGCCAATTGGCGTATTTTGACCGAGGGGCGGGTTGTTTGGGAGACGAGCGACGTCCAGCCTGCCAAAAACAGAAGAGCGCTAGGCGGCGCTAGTGGAGCACGGGAAAATAGCTACAGCCACACAAAGCCAGGCGTCTTAGCGGTCCAAGCAGTGCTCCGTAGTGCCCAAGCAGTGCTAAGTCCAGCTCCCACAGCGGTCCACTCTCCAACGAGCTTGAATCGACCGTCGAGGGCCGTTCAGGGAATTCTTTTTAAGCGATAGTCCGACTGAGGGGAGATGAAAAGATGGCCAGAGGCAGAAGATGCAAACGACGGATGGTGCACAGAAGAGAGGCGCTCTGCAGAGAGGCAAGCGAGATTCAGCGAGCGACTCGACCCGGCAGTGCCGTTTCGGATAGAGAGAAAACTGGAGGCGTCCTCACGATGGAACTGGCGCGGTCGTCTCGACAATCGAGGCGATTTGCGTCGCGGTGTCGCTGGTCCGAGACAAGGCGACTGGCGGGAGAAAAGGACACGCCGCAGCGAAAACGAAGGTAGGAGACCAAACGGTCTGAACGAGAGACGAACGAGCGCTGCGTCAAGGAGATCCTGTGTCCCCAGCGCTCACAGAGAGATCTGGTGCGGTTAGGGGGGAGAAGAGTTCGTGCAGCCAGCGAGGCGGCCACGAGGAGGAAAAAGCGCCCTCGGTGCCTGTGCCTGCTATTCCTGGCGCCGGCCAGCCCCAAATGCAAAGGCGCGGGGGGAAGCACTTTGGGCGGTGCTAACAGCAGCCTAGCCAGATTATTTGGATTAGCTCTGATTGATACGATGGGATGGGTACATCTTACGGCCGCCTCCGCAGGTTTCCCATCGCCTGGGGGTACCTGCCTGAGGCCCTGCAGCTTGGGGAAACAGGAGGTACAGGGCTTATGCTGGGTACCTGCCTAGTCGGACCAGTCTTGCTTGCTTGGTTCCTGGATGTCGCCACTCTCTTGCTCTCATGTTATTCTGTCCCTGCGGAGAAAGGAGAGCGTCTCTCATTGGCTGCCCTTTTTTTTCCCTTCCAGCTCTCAGCTTCCAACGGTTGAACAACTGACTTGCATGGATGCAAGTGCTTCGGTATGCCGCGCATCATGGATGTAGGAAGATGTGAGCGACAGCATCGTCTACCGAAAGACGACAAATACATTTCACTTGAGGAGTTGCGCCAAGTTCTACGGGAATTTTGCAGTGCTCTCGGGCGGCGTGTGCAAAATTTTAGTCCGTCTCGCTCGCCTCATCGTTCGGTCGATCAGCAGTTTTGGCGGCGCAGGGGTATAATGTACCGAGCATCAAGGCCGACTACTGAGCTACCTACCTACCCTGGAACCTTGGATATAAACGCTGCTTGCTCTCGCAACAATAACTCCGCGATGTTTTTATGATTTGGCTGCGGTACTTGTAGTACGTGGGCATTTTTGAACAATTCCGATTAATCGCAATCTTGGCTGTGCGCCACGGATTTGAGTTACGCCACGCCCGCTGTTACACGAGCTGCCACCACGCTGTGCCTGCCAAGCTAACCCAAGTACACCAAATCACAAATACTAGCAGGAAGTACCTAGGTAGTAAGTAACATTGAAAGTTTAAGAGCACATGCAGCATTTTGCTACAGGTAACAGAGCATAAGCAGTGCTGCTTCCCTGATTCTCCTCCATATCTTTCCTCTCCCCGGTGCCTTGCAGAGCGCTATTGATACCGCGCTCTCGCCTTCCTTTTCTCACGCACCCATTCGGCAGGTGCGTTTGCAGCTCACCGCCAACAGACACGTTGCATGCCTACACCAACTGATCAATATTGTGCTCGACATTTAGACTGTACTACGTCTTACAAGAAACAAAAAAAACGACAACAATTACTAATGATTCCATGCTTGGTTGGCATCCATATGATATACAGGGGATAAGCCGACATCATCACAAAGCTTGATAAGACTATCAATACGAAGGCACTATGGCCGTGTATTCTCCATCGTTGCCCGTGCCCCAGGGCAAGGACGGCCACAGCCAAAGTGCGATGAGAAAATTGCCGGGTCACCAGATCTCACAACCAGAACGCTAGTCTCACCGCGCTATAATGGGAGCAATCGAAAACATTCAATGGCCCCAGTATTTCCATGTGACGTTTCGAAACCTTAACGCAGTGTTTTTTTCACGGCCACGGTGCGCAGTTGAAAGTCGAGGTTGAAGGTTTATCTACCGCCCTGGCGTGCATCCACAGCCACGACATCACAAATGCGGATCGACATGGTCCTATTTCTCAGGGCCCATGATCGCTGCGCTGAGGATTCGGGCGCAAAGTCTTGCCATTCAGCCATTGTGGCCTCTCAGACTCTGGCATATACGGGAACTGCAGCGATGGAGTACAACTGCCACTCGTAATGTCGAGGCAATAGATGAAGCTGCACGGTGAGGTGTTGGCGGGCCTGCATCCGGTCTCTATTTAGAGCTGCAGGTTGCATTACGGCCTGGCCCTGCCCGTGCAAGCGGCGTTACAGTTGGCGCGCTGCCCGGCACCAAGCCAGGCCTGGATTAGAGCCCTATTGCTAGCATCCAAACTGCAAAAAAGGCGACATGAGCACCGGTCTAATGCACTCACTTGCAACGAGCCCTGTTTTTTCCCTCCTTTCCATGCTCGCGGAATCCACCCGTGTAGTTACTATTGCAACTATCAAGTATATCCAGAGCAAATTGCGTGCCATGGACTCGTGCGTTGAAGGGCGCCAGCAACTATTTATGCGCCCATAGCGATCGTCATTCGAATACGACAACTACTTATATACCAGCACGGCGACGATGCGCGCCGGTGGTGAATCCATTGTTGCCTCTGAGCAATACGGTGATGTGCAGGAGCGGGGACCACCAAAAAAAAAACGACCCATTGATGGACGCTCTTATTATTCCGATGTGCTGGGATAGGAGCACGCCAAGGCCTTTCTCCCTGTCAAATACGAGGCCACTTGGCGGCCAAGGCAAAGGAGACTCCGAGTCCTCGCGCCAGCAAGCCTGCTGCACAGTGAGATGACTCGCAATGCCCCGTCTCAAAGTCAATTTACTACTTTCATTTCGCTCTCCTTGGGTAGAAAAATTTGCCCATGGGGTTGAGATGAGGGAGCTGGTATGGGTCCAAGATGGGGCCCCATACCGGCTGCTTTTTTTTCTTAAACGTTCGCCACAATACACGATAGCGCCAGTACGAAAGCACTATCCTATCAACGGAGCCGGAAGTGGATTGCTCTAGAATAGCCAGTGCTTGGAGGGCTATGGACCCTGAAAGCCTTGTTCTGATCCTGAAAGCCTCGTCTCTTGCCCTCCCGCCCGTCTGCCTGTTGGTGAATGATTGCACGAGCATGGCGTATGCAGATAAAGGAGCTCTCCAGATCTGGACATCACAATGTACTCCAACTAGACCATGGACCGTCATGACGAGCCGCAAGGAGCCGTCATAAGCTCCTAGCTCATAAAATGCCCTGCTGCTAATATGCCTTCAAGTACCGGCACCAGAGCAAAACTAGATCCTTATAATCTCACTGGGAGACATCAGCAAACAGAGATTCAATGATGGGTAGATTCACGATCTGTGCCTTGGCATGATTCTCCAGAAAAACAGGTTACTCCGTTCTAATAACGGAGATGGATCTTACAGAGGAGGACTCATCTTGGGCTCTTACGAAACTACAAGAGTACAATAAAATGCCGGCACATAGGGCGGCTGAGAGGCTGTAAAGCACTGACTCGGGAGCACAGGATGGTGGTAGTAGGTACGAACGCTGGCCAGGCGGGCCGTAGGCGCGCCTAGAATCGTCTTGACAAGATTTGTGATCTCCGTTCCACGCTGATGCAGTGGCAGGGCGCTATACGAGTAAGATCACGCTCCTAAGAGGTGCGCGCCATCGAGGTAGCGCCTTGAGATTTGGCGCCATGAGCCGAGTGGGAATGTCTGGTTTAGGGTTGTGATATCGCCATCCAGTCCAAATCCGAACAAACCAGAACGAAACGGGGCGGCTAGCAATGAAGGAAAACAGCCATATCGTGCTCATTGCAACCTAGCAAGATCTTCGGGAGGCTGCCTTGCCTCGTTTTTGGAGGCGATCCATTACTTTGTTGGCCTGCCTTTCCTCTTCTTCTCAATCCACCAACGGTCTGATAAAGCTCCTTCGGGTCACCCCAGCCGGCAACTAACTTGGCGTCAAGGGTTTACTGGATGAGGCCCTCTTTGATGCTTCGGTCCATCTCCACAGAGAAGCAGAAACGAGAAAAAAAGACGCAGGGTCTTTCCAGGGTGGTCCATCGCGAAGAGTGGGAATATACTGTAACTAGTAACTCTTTGATAGACGATGGGGACTGGTACTACTGCCGGTAGTACTAGCACTACCTACTGGTATATGAAAGACTCAAGTGGCTTCTGGAGCGCTCGGTGCCGGTACGCTGGCAGATCTCGGCCGCAAAGGGGAGGTAATACGGAGCGGTACGAGGTCTGGCAGCGTCGGATGACCAGCAGACCTTGGAGGGATACGACATGATACCACTATGCCATGCCATGCCATGTCGTGCCGCGGAAAAGGGGGCCGTTTTCTGGGAAACGGCTAAAAATTCGATCTTGGCAGCTCCTCCACCTCCTCTACGCAGATAGACGCTGCGCGAATACGACAGCATGAAGTACATTTGTTGTATATGTCATTGACAGGTAACAATGGCACTCTGTGCTGCCGAATGTCGAGGCTAGACGGGATACGGAGTTTTGCCATGGCTGTATTCCGCACTCCATGTACCGCCATGCATTGTCCCGGATTGACGCTGCCGTCCCTCTCGACCGGGTCAGATCCAGATGCCCGGTACAGTAACGCGGAATTCAACAAACAATTGGTCACAGGTTGGTCTTATCTGTGCTGAGCGGGCATTGTCTGTGTGGCCCGTACGCATGGGAGCATTATTAATAGCAGTACCTATTACCTTCCTAGGCCGATTGCTGTGCAAACATGATCGTTCTGCTATGGCGTAGGTACTTTGCACCTCAGATGCATTCATGCACAATACGGGGTCTGCAAGTGCAAAGTGCTGGATTTGGAGACGTTGCATGGAGGTTGCGAGCCCGGGGTCGGCTGTCAGACGTGCATGCATTAGGAAAAAGGCTGTACGAGGCAACGGCACCTCGAATAGCATGCTACTACGAGTATGGGCATTACGAAATAATGCCCGCAGATGCCATGCCGGCGCTTTCGACGTCTCCGCTGCAGCCGCGACGGATCATGGACAAGGTTGGTTGAAGGAATGATTCAGCGCCCTTTGGCGAGTTTCTCGTGTTGTCCCTCTGCGCCTATCTGATTGCCAGATTGATTGATTGATACATACTGTACAGTAGCACGCATGCCACCAAAGCGGAATGTGGACTCGATATACATGGAGCCTAGGCTTGGCGTTGACGCAAGACTTCTGCGCTGGCGCTGCGGCTGGGAGTCGGAGCTGATGTGCAAGTTGAAGCTAGAGGGCGGTAGCCTGCTCCAAGACTAGGTTTGAAGCCTAAAACATGAGCGCCGGTGCTCCAAGTGGGCTCGCTAGCAAGAGCTTGGACTCTACGCCATCGGCGGGATCTTTGGTGTTTTGAGCACATACCTACCTCTAGGCACTGCACGTTACTGTACTTGTGCGTACAGCAAGCATGCAATAATCGATAGTATTTCGATCCCTCTGGCGAGAGGGGGCCACGTATCCAAGGGAGCTCAGCCAAGGCTCAATCGAGCTTCAGCTGGATCCCCTCTGAGCCCGATTGAGGCGCCCTTCTCTTGTTTGATCTGTTTTTAGCCCCGGCGCTTCTGATTCCCCTCCTCTCCTAGCGGGATGATGAGGCTCTCTCTGCCCAGAATACCCCACTGCTTTAGCCTTCAGCTGTGCTGGATAGCAGCGGTAGCCCGGAGTCTACTGGACGCCGGAGCAGCTCGAGGCAGCCTTGAACCTGAATTCGAGGCAATGGCGGCGTGCATGGACGGGTTTTGTGTGACTCTCTCGGTGCCTCTCTGCCCCTTTGGATCCGTTCCTTGCTTTGGCGGGTGTTTGGCGGTGCGGTGTTTTGTGCCTGGAGTTTGACGATGCATGTGGTTTAAAATTAAAATCAACATTAATTTCAGTACAGCCAGTGACAGGCGCCAAAAACGTGTCGACAGCGCCCACGGAGCCCGCTAACAACCGCCCGCTGGGGGAATACACTTTTGGGGCACGTTTTAGTCCACATGCACATACACTGCTTGGTGCCTGTGTACCTGAACTCTCGCATATTGCCCGTCAGCTTAGTTGACCCCCCCTTAACGGCCAACATGTGTGCGGCGACTGCCTAATAATGCCAATGGCAGAATCCATCTAGCTGCTTTGATGGGTGGCGCCGTGGATGCAGATGCTAAGAAAAGAGACGGATGGCATAGACTTGATTCTTCAGTGTTCGACATCAATGCTGGCCGGGTGTCTGCAGATGCGGTGGCAGGGAGTACGCAGCAGACGGACTCTGCAGCGACTGCATGCGGCATTGAATTGAAGCTTACAGCGTACAGCGTACAGCGGTCCCCGTCCGCTGGACCTGTGACCTGTAGCCTGCTGCGCGCGCCTAGCCCTCGCTGAGCCGTAGCGCTCCGCCCTCCTCGTGCGGAACCTGCCATAAGGGTACATGTACCCAAGCCGTGGCCCTGTCTTGCCTGTCTCGGCCTGTGGAATTTTCCCTCCTTGGTGAACATCGCTGGCCCTCCCCCAACTTCCAGTCGCCTCTCCTCCTCCACAATCCTCCCGGCCAGCAAATTCCCAGCTTCCTCACTGTCCTGCTGCTGCTGCTGCTGCTGGCGCAATTATTGTTATCGCCACTCGCTCGCTGAACCTCCTTGCCGTGGGTTTTCTTGTTTCTACCCGCGCCTTTGATCGCCAGACCCTCAGTCGCTACAAAGGCCAAACGGCCAACCAGTCGCTCGCTTTCTCTGCTGTGTCGTAGGACGCCGCACTACCAACGACCGCAGTTTCAGGACCTCGGCGCGCAATCGAGCTCAGTTTGGTATCGTCACTTACTTGCCGCCGCCAGAAAGAGGTGTTTCCCGGATTTATACGATACCCAGTCTTTCTTTTTAATCTTCTTCTTCTTTTCTACGACGAAAGAAAAAGAAACCTGTCAAAGGCGCCAACGCCAAACGCCCGCTGCGCTCCTCGCATTCGTTCAGACTGGCTGCGAAGAAAGGCGTCGTTTAGCGGCAACCACACCACAGCCAGGCGGATACACCTACTGCTACCACGTGCCGCGAGACCTCCCCCTTTGACCCTGACTAGTATTTACAAAGGTTAAAGAGACGACGAGCTCATTCGACGTGCGCCGGCTCGTCCGCCAACACCATGGCCGCAGTCACTGCCTCGCCGCCTCTAACGTCAGCCTCTCCCGGTTCGCCTACCCAACGAGACTCAGTTTCCATACGACAGAGCCTGTCGCCGCCACGGAAACCCGTCGCAGGAACTATACGGAAGCCTGTTCCGCAACTGTCGGCGGCCGACGATTCCGAGAGAAGCTCGTTCTCGCAAGAAGCGCCGATATCTCCTGGCCAGACGGATTCGCAACAAGATGCTGAAGTCCGGCCTCTAAGTCTAGGTCTTGACGGCGCGCCTCAACTTGCAGAGGGCATTAGCTTTGGCTCCCTCGCCGATTTCGGCTCGCAGAGCCAGGAACAATCGTTTGGGGGACTGCTGAGCACTCCCATCTCTGGCGGCCTTGATTTACAACTCCCGTTTATTGAGGCGTCGCAGCGGCAGTCGTCCCAAGATGATGCTTCTAGCCCAGCGATTGTTACCAGTCCCCCCTAGACCGGACCGTGATCCCCCGCCTGCTCCTGTGGCTGCGGCTGACAGAACTGATTCGGCTGCTACCAGCCCTCAGGAGCGCGTTGGGAAACAAGATGTTTACAGAAACAGCCGTGAGTCTGACGAGGCGACCAACACCTCTCAAGAGCCCATTTCCTTCAAATCTTCAGCAACGACAAGCGCAAGTTCATTATCAGGCATAAACGAAGGACCGGAATATCTCCCTGAAGAAGAAGACTCTCCCGGCAGCTCCATTATCGAGGGTAACCTGCCTCGAGGCCAACAGGCTCCGTATCGCAAGCAGGAGCACCCACCTCGCGTATCAAGTGTTCCAAACGAAGCCAGTCGAAACCCTTCCAACCCGGAACTGGTTGATAGTGCAGGCAACATTAGGCGCCATCTGACTCCCACATCTAATAACCTAAGGAGAAGCTCCCTGTCACGGCCCCAGTCTGCCTACTCTGTTCTTTCGGATGGGCAGCGGGGGCGGTCGCCGGGATTGATGCCTGGAGGCTCACATATGCGCGCTCCGTCAGTTCAGTCTCGAAAGTCACCAGACGTTCGCCTTTCAACATACGCTGAGCTCCTCAATGTACCTTACCCTCAACAAGCACCTCCCCCCCATCACAATGGACAACTCGGGACTTCGAAATGTAGTGGGCAACAACGCCTCGCTGCTTAGCGTGCAGAAGACGCTCGAGATGTACCGTCAGAATGTCAAGAAGACCAACGATTTCACCGTACAGTATTCTTTTGCCGTCTTTCTGATATCTGTGGCCCAGGAGCAGGGACTGGACTTTTCCAGTCCCAAAGGTCGCAAGAACAGCCCGCAGCCTTTCCGCGACCTGGACAGCCCGGTTGTCGAGGCTTCCGTGGCCACTCCTCCTGAGCTGGTCCGGGAAGCTAAGCAGATCTTGCAGCGCTTGTCCAGCGCAGGCTACCCCTTTGCGCAGTACTATCTTGCCGACGGCTATGCTTCAGGTCTCTTTAACAAGGGCAAAGAAGACCACAACCAGGCCTTTCCTCTCTTTGTGATTGCTGCCAAGCATGGCCATGCCGAGTCTGCCTACCGAACGGCTCTCTGCTATGAGTTTGGCTGGGGATGCCGGAAAGATCCTGCCAAGGCGGTCCAGTTCTTGCGTACCGCTGCCGCCAAGAGGCATCCGGGCGCCATGACCCGCCTTGGTAAGGCTTGCCTCTCCGGAGATTTGGGAGAGAAGAGATATCGCGAGGGTATCAAGTGGCTGAAATTGGCCTCTGAGTCTGCTGATTTGCAGTATAATGCTGCCCCCTACCAGCTGGCATGCTTGTACGAAACGGGTTATGGTGACGACGTTTTCCGCGATCTCAACTATGCGGCCGAACTGTTTACACAGGCTGCGGAACTGGGTCACCCAGAGGCCAATTTCCGCATGGGTGATGCTTACGAGCATGGAAGCCTCAACTGCCCTCGAGACCCGGCACTCAGCGTTCATTTCTATACCGGCGCTGCTGAACGTGGACATGCAGCGGCCATGATGGGCTTGTGTGCATGGTACATGGTTGGTGCTCCGCCAATGCTGGAGAAGGATGAGGAAGAGGCGTATGAATGGGCTCACCGGTCTGCAGATTTGGGTAAGTTGGCAAGCATGTGTTTTTATCGTTTTAGACTGTAATCGATCACGACCGCTAATCACAACCTCTTTGTTTGTTTTAGGCTTTGTCAAGGCTCAGTACGCTGTTGGATACTTTACTGAAATGGGTATTGGATGCCGGCGAGACATTCTCGAGGCCAATGTTTGGTATGTCAAGGCCGCAGATGCGGGCGATGAGAGGGCCAAGCAGCGACTGGCCATTATACAAGCGGCTGTCTCTGGCCAAGGAACTCCCATGGATGTTGCCTCTCCGAAGAACGCCAAACTAGCAAAAGGAGGCAAGGACGATAAGGATTGTATCGTCATGTGAACGGAAGAAAAAGGAGAGGCAACGATTTTCAACATGATAAAAGAAGACGGAACAACGCGAATCCAAAGAAAAAAAGAAACACGATTTCAGGCGGTCATGGGCACGACTAATATGAAGCAACGCGAGTTTTGGATACTTAATGAACGGCGCCTTCTTTGGATATCTTGAGAGGAACTCTTGCCGGAAAAGCCAAACTCTCCTTGGTAATATGATATCTCTTATTTTTTTTGCCTTTTGTTTCTATTCATCATTCACCATTCTAGCATTACTGCTCATCATTTTGTCTTGCCTGCGAGAGTTTTATATTTCACGGGCGTGCTTTCTTTCGTCATGACGTTTATGCTAAGTTTTTGGCTCATACTTTTTATTTTGCCCCTTGCAGAGAGAGCAAGCATTTATTTTTTTGTTGTGGTTTCTGGTTGGCTTTCTCGACGTAAAGCTGTTTGGAGCGCGCGAGTTGAAAGCAGAAGGGTTAAGAAGGCTACGGGACAAGGCTAGAGAAAGATTGGGGGAAATCTGTATTGCCTCCCCATCTCTTTCTACACACAGAGAGAGGAACGAAAAGAAAAGAAAAGAGAAGAAGAAGAGAAGAGATCATTCTTGGTGCGGAGAGAGGATTTGAAAAAACAGAAATTATTTAAAAGGTTGATACAGCAAGCATTGTTTAGTGGATTTATTACTGGGAGGGGGAGTTTGCCTCCTTTTTATTTTTTAATATATGACAAAGATAGGGAAGATGGGAGAAGAGGGAGAAGAATTGAGGAGAAGATACTCCTGGACTGGTATTTGAGATTAAAGTCTTTTTTTTGAGGGAAATAATAAGCCTACATTGCATTTTCTTTGCTTCTTTTTTTGTTCTGTCTCGATATCTACTTTTTGTTTACTGGATTGCACGCTGAGGAAGATGGTGCGGGATCAGATCAGGCATAAAGCTGCAGCGTTGTTGTCGGTCTCTTTTTTCTTTGTTGTTTCTCATGTGTTTTTGCAATATGCACTTTTATCATGGTGTTTTAGGGAGCTTGGTTTAGGGAATTCGAATAAAGCGAGCAAGCACGCGAGCAAAATAAATTGAGAGAGAAGTTGTCCAATCTACAGATCATCTTGTACAGCTTTCAGACCAAGAATGTTTGTTGACGGTCACTGGCTGATGATTTTTTGCCCTTGGCCGCCTGCCAGCTGGTGGCCATCACCAAACGCTTCCGGTTGATGTGACTGCCAGGTGCTCAGTCGAGTTACGTGCGCGCACATTTCACGTTTTTCTCTTCTTTTCTTCCTCTGCTTCTTTTTCTTTCTCCTTAAAATTCCCTCTGCTTCTTTTTCCTTCTCCTTAAAATATTTGCATGTGCAGAAATTCATTTCCCGAGCCTGAAAACCACTTCTCTGCTGCTTCTCTTCTGCTTCATTGTCTAAGATAATTCTACTTTGACATTTTCGACTGAGCCCCCTCCCATCTTTTCGCCAGGCAGATAACCTTTCCGATCTTACTTGCACCATGGTTCGAACATACAAAGACACGCCAAGCTACCGCCAGTACCTGAATGTCGATCCCGTCACTGGTCGCGGAGAGCGCCTTGACCATCTTATGCCCCATCTGCAGTACAATGAAGTAAGGGATCATCATCATCTGTTGGTTTTGGAAGATGATTTACAATTGACTGTTTTCTGGTTTATAGGACGGACAGCTGATTATTGTGCCCGGTGAGCTGTTCTGCCGCTGGCGAAGCGACGATGGTGCTTTGTGCGTAAAGGTAAGTAGGGAGAACTGAGGTTTTCTTCTTCTTCCTCTTTTTTTTTTTTTTTACAAACCAGCGTGTTGCGTTCGAAATGACGAATTTGATTTCTAGGGAACTGCCCTCTCTTCTGCCACGGCTTTGCGAAAGCACTACCACGGTTGTCATGGCTCCCCTACTGAAAATCGCCGCCACGGTTCCAACACCTTCGAGTTCCAGGTGGAACTACACTGTAAGAACTGGCTCTTCCGACTACTTTCTTTTTTTTCGGCTGGTAACGATTTAATTTCTAGGCTGGTATCGTGCCATTGTAAACGGCGAAATGCCTCGCTGGGTGCCGCGCAAAGCGGCTGATGCAACAGTTGCTATCATGCCAGATATCACGTCTATTGAGGAGGTAAGAATTTGGTATTGTGAAACCAAGCTCCCACCGACCTCTAACCAGCTTCCAGGAGAATGACGATGAAGAAAAGGCCAAGGAGGGTGTTAATGAGGATGCACGTACAGGAGATATTGCCACGCAGACGAAGAAGATTTACAAGACTAGAATGGAGCTCAAGAAGAGGATGGAGCGCAAGGTGATGATGCTCGGGGGCAAGCTGAAGTTTAAAGAGGAGATGAAGCTCAAGAAGATGAGATTCAAGAAGATGATGAAACTTGAGAAGGAGATGAAGTTTGAGAGGATGAAGCTCAGGAAGATGAGACTCAAGAAGGAGATGAGGCTCAAGGAGAAGATGAAATCAAGGCGTTGATTAGGCTTAAGACGGCGACGAAGACAGGATGCATAATTCTATCATCAAAGGAGAGTCAACTATAGGTTTCTCACTGTAATTCAACTAGGCCGCACATTACAAGCCCAAAATGATTCGGGGTAGCAACAAAAACAATTTCAAAAAAAAGATCAATACAACGCTCGATAGGTATGAAGTCTACATGACACAGCATCACGAGATCCTGCGCCACAAAATGTCACTTTAGCCCTCGTCACTACTGTTTAGCTGTTGGTCACGAGGAAAAAAAGATGTAGGAGACAGAGAGGCGGAGGCGGTGCTTTGGCCACAGTGAGGAATGCTGTCGTTGGCGCGACAATGGTCAGGCAGAGGGAGAAGAGGTTATTTGTGGTTGATCGGAGCTTTTTCGCGTAGTCGGTTGCCTTGGCAAACCAAAAGCTCGGACTATTGTGCATGGAATAAAGCGCCGTCGAAGATTTTGGTGTTGATGAGAGTAGAAACGATGCATTTGGCGATGGTTCGAGGTGCGTCAGATTCAGATTCCCATAAAAATAGCAGGATTTGATCGCCGATGAAGAAGCTGTGTGAATCCCACTCTAAAGAGGCCATCCGCTTCAAAGTGCCGAATACCATGCACGTTGGCCATTTCTGTGAATCATCTGATTCTCAATATGCGACGAGGCTAGCAACAGCACAAGTCTGAGTAGTACACAGACTGATCAATGACATATTCTGATCGATGACAACATCTGATCAATGTCACCTTGGAGGCAGATCATTTAGTATGTTTTTGGTCCGCGGAATCGATCGATACATGTGTCGTCACTGGAACGTTTCGATTGGACAATGAATGAAACGGGAGTGCCTGGCGGATACTATTGACTACTATCAAAAACCGGTACTCGACCAGTTGGACCGGCTTCATCACAATCACACGTGCGGGCTATGCATCTTGGGAGATCCCTGTTGAGCTCCACAAAGCTGAGACCTTATGGATCAATCTCGTGGCAGTTGGACAAGATATCTCAGCTTGTCTATGCACCAATAAGCGCTGGAGCAACTTTGTAAAAGGTAGAGGCATAAGGACGTATGAAGTAGATGAAACCTCTGAATGTAAGTGCATGTACGTGCATGTACTGTGTAGTGTGCATAATAGAGCTCAATCATGGCCAAGTCAGCACTTGTCCGGCCAGTTTGCTACAACTATTCATCCATCAAGAGGCCATCGATATTCGCAGACAATGCACTTAATCGTTTCCATGCCAACATTCCACGCAATGGCCGGTCGATGCGACCTCGTGGCGGCTACAGCTGCAAGCTCTTAAGCGGAAGATGGCGAGCAAGGGTGGCTGGTCACTCGCCCCGCAGAATCGCCGCCCATTATTGGGCCAGTTCTCCAAGGCTGCGTCATTTATGGGTGTCGAAGCGCGTCAGACACGCGTGGAGACGCGTTTCTCATCGTCAGACTGTGGCCCTCACTAAGGCCCTGTGGCTCTGGCCTCTGTTTGCGCTGGCCTCAATTCCATCGTGCTGGGCCATCCCGCTTTGTTGCGTTGCAGTTTGTCACTCGCAAGGGCTGAAGAGAGACTGAGCGTTGGTGAGTTCTGGCAACAAGTGTGGTGGCCAAGGAGCTGCTCAGAGCCATTGCGTACAAATACAACGTTGCGGCGTCGCATTGTAAGCTGTACGGTGCAGAATAGACGTTAGTGTTGCCAGTATCTGGAGAACTGGAAACTAGCTGGTGCAAGATAATTCGTATCAAGACGGTTAGAATGTTGTCAAGGGCCAAGCTGATGAGGTGGTGGTGTTGCGGAAACACCTGAAAAGGCCGTCACCAAAACCAATAGTTGCGAGCTATTGGCATAACAAGGAGAAACAAGGAGAAACTCATTACACTCCCTCTCTTGTAAGCATCAGTTCTGTGTCTGCGTGCTCGTGAACAACGAACAAGCAAGCTGTGCAGCATCTCCAAAGGAGACTTACAGCTCCAATTGCGGAACCAAACATCATGGCCGTCATTGGTAGCCAAGAGAGCTGCGTCATCCACTCAGGGAGAAGAGGGATCGAGTGAATAGACCGCAACTCCTTCCAAAGGGCTTACGGACGATTCGGGGTGACTATCGACCTCCAGGGCCAGGGCGGGCGTCTCCCATTAGAGGGAGACAAACATTGACCTCATGGATGGACGGTGACGCTACTGGCATCGCGCACGCATCTTTGAGTTGGCTGGCGATCGAAGCGTCTTCATCATACAGTACGACAAGATTGGCCGGAAGAGCCGGGGTAGAAGCCGAGAAGGAAGCAGAAAGAAGTTGGAAAGAAATCGTTGTTACATGGTGGCGTCTTCACGTCGGAACCTGACCCGGGATCCGCACGTTTTCGGGCATAAAGAGGTAGATCTCATGTGTAGCTGGCATGGGAGCAAAATGCTCGCAAGTAGCGCGCAAGCTGTAGCGAGACAAGCTCACAGTTCTATTGTCATCGCTTGAAGTGTCTTATGGAGTTGATCATGTTGGGTGACCTTGAGGGCTTGGTCTGATAACAGCAACGTTGGTTCCCAACTGCTGCCCTTTGCGAAGGAAAAGCAAAAGAGGAGCTGAGAGCTAATCAGGGCGAGCCGTGCCTCTTGGCCGCGGGCACTAATCACGCACTTCAAGGCCGTTGAACAATGTCGTCCAGAGCTTGGAGCCAGTACAAATAGCTACTAGTAGCGTGCCTCGGTGGAGAGAAGAGGAGGAGAGACTGGGCTAACAGGCCTTGATGTGGGTGTTAGTCGAGGTGCGTGATACGTGAGACAGCATCTGTGGCCGAGAGTCTGCTGAAGAAAGGCAGAGCAGAGCAAAAAGGGGGCACTCCTTGGACGGGATCGAAACTAGGTGGCCGTATTTCTTCAATAGGCCGGATTTAATGTTCCCTGGATGGGCTCCTGCTGTCAGGGCGTTGCCGTGAGACAAGACATCGACATCGACATCGACATGGGCCTCTTCTTTTCTCGTCTCCCCCGCAAATGCTCTGCAGATGACGACCTGAGGCTCGATGGACGCAGGGAGGATGAGACTCACGAGAGCCTTGGCGAGGGAGCAAGAGCAAAAGGGCCGTGGATGAGGAACACGCATGGTCATTTATGTTCTGCATGCGGCACAGTGTTGAGAGAGGCCTGAGCATCTGATCAAGGCGGCAGAGACAGCAAACAGGGCGCAATCCGTACTGTAGGCTCCGCTGTTTTTTGTTTCCTCATGGCCCTGCTGCAGGGCGCGAGACGAGAGTAAAGTGCTTGCAGCTGGAGAAACAAGAACGCTGAGAGGACACGAGGCGGGTTTGCGGGGGAGGCAGTGAACAATAAGCGACAAGACGAGGTTCAGTTCGGCTTCATTTCACAATTTGCAAGTGATTTCTGTTTGCTGCGCAGGTACCTGCTACCGGCCGGCCCATGACGCGTCGTGCTCTTGGGCACTGGACGAGCCCGTACCAGTACCTGGCGGTGCGAAGAAAAGAACCTGCTGCGTGAATCAGCAAACAGGCGCTCATTTCACTAACGCTCCTCCTTCTATTACTCGTACCGTGCCTCGCTCGCCGCATTGGGATTCTCAGCGGAAGAGGCCGTGCGGATTAGCAGCGCGACACAGTACGTCTCTTCTCTTTTCCAAGTACCCCTGCTGTAGCGCCTCTTCATGCAAATGCGTGTATGTGCTGTTTCACGCAGTTTAGACGCAGCCGGCAGCGCAGCCGGTACCCACGCAGTACCCACGCGGTACATGCGCCAGCCCCGTCCGCCAGAATGTTCGCCGCATCCGGCCACCGCTAAACCCCTGCCCCAGGGCAGCAGAGAAGCTGGACGGGGCCCCTCTCCAGGCCTTTTCAGCGCCCCCTAAACCAAGAGGCCCCCCCCTGGTCGCTGAACACAGCATGTGGTGTTCTGCGCTGAAGTTTTTTTCTTCCTCTCTGCGATGCCGCCCAAACAACGTTCCCACTCGCACGGTGCCCGACGTTTCTAGGCCCTTGGACCCTCTCCCGCTGCCAGTGTCTCTAGTGCCTGAAGGGTCCCTCCAGAACGCCAGCGCTAGCACCAAGAAGTGCCAGCCCCTGCCACAGGCACCGTCCAGCGCTCTCATAATTACTTGCGCCTCGCCCTCCCGCTCTCGCACTCCAAGTTCCTGCAACAACAACAACATTCTTATTCTTTATTCCTAGCGAATATCTATTCACCACACACGGCTGCTGCCATCCGGAACCAAGTATCTACTGCTGCTACACGCAATATCACTCGTTCTTAATTTAAACTGCCATCTGAACTGCGTTCATTCACTCGCTTCTCATCAACTCTGTTTGTCAACTCGCGCGCGCGCGTCCACCACATCCAACAACCAGCAATAACAGCCACAACAACGCATTTGACGGGCTTTGACGCGCGCAATTCCCAAAGACGCTTCTCGCGAGAAGTCTGTCATCACATTCACCAGCCATCTTCAACACCAGTCCGCGAAGAGAAATCACCACACCACGCTCAGCCATCATGCTCCTCCCATCCGCCTTCTCTTGCGACGGCTCGCAAGCCGCGCCCACAACCAGATCACACGCTGGTCGCTTCGTATCACCGCCCTCCAGTCCTACGACGCTGTCGGCGCAGTACTCCATCGACAACATCATGAACACCTGCCGCTCTCTCCAGTCTCTCATCACCATGACCGCCTCCAACAACGACCACGGCGCGCTTGCGCCCGCGCCCACCCTGACTCAACTCCCCACGCCGCCTCTCGCATATGCTCCCACCCCCATGAAGCTGCGCCTCCGATCGCGTGGCAGCAAATCAGATGGCAAAGGCGACGAAACTCCCGTGACCAGGAGGAGGATCGCGAAGCGCACTCCTCCCGCTCCTCCCAGGGGCGCCAACAAACGCCGGCGCGAGCTTGACGACGACCTGGGGCGCAGCGATGAGGCCGACATGGACACTGAGGCCGAGCTGGACGCCGAGAGCCTACAAATGACACGCAGCTCATCCCCATCATCGTCACCACAAGCACCTTCAACACCCAAACGCGCTCGCATCTCCCCTGAGCAATTGCCCTTGGGACTCGAGCGCTCTGATTTCCACGACATCCACCTCTTGGAAGGCAGCGCCAACAGCAAAGACTGTGAAAACCCAGGAACCGACCTCCAGGTTGAGGCGGACGGCTCAGAATGGAGCCTTGAAGACGACCGCGTCCTCGTCGAACTGGTGCTCGAGAAGCTGAGGCTGTCCAAGACGGAATGGCAAGACTGCGCGCGCAGCCTGGGCAAAGACAGGCACAGCGTCGGCCGGCGCTGGAAGAGCCTCATGACGAATGGCGACGTTGGCGTCAAGACGAGAAGTCGACGAGCAAGACTGCACTCTACCTGGCGATGAGTTTCCAACATTGCACAATCTTTTACCATCTTTCCTTTTACCAATCCTTTCACTTTTTTTCTTCTCTGTATCTTTGTGGAAAAGAGGCGTTGGCCTCTGATCAAGCTAAGCGGTGTATTATCTTATTAATATGTCTGTCTGTCCTTTTTGATACTACCAACCTAACTTATAACTGGTCTTATTTTTCCTTTGTCTGGTCAACAACAACAACAACAATATCCCCTTGGCTTCCGATTTTGAGCCAAGGTGTGTACCAACACTTTTACCTGCTTGTCAATCTTGTCTACTACTTGTATCAGCGCGTCTATTTGTTGATTTTGTCTTTTATTCTGAAGCACTGGCGTCGAGGAGAAGGAAACACACAAAGAAAGGGAAAGGGAAAGTTTTTTTTTTGAAGTAGTTTTTGACTACTGATCTACCGATCTACCTACAGTGTAGACAAAATGTTGCTTGAGCATACATGTACTTTGGATTTTTGAGGAGGCATGCCGAATGGATTCTTTTAGATTTTCTGGCTCCCCATGGATATTTATTACTGGTATTACTACTACCACCACCACCACTACTTTTTTATTACTACTACTATTAGTACCTACTTGTTATTAACAAGAAGGGGAAACAAACAATATTACAAAACAATTTTAATACTTTACGCGGTTTCGTTTGCTTGTGTGACATATACCGACTTGACTGACGGTAAAGAGATGGAGGGAATTCATGCAAGGACTGTAGGATAAAAAAAAAAGGCCCGTCTACCTACCGCCTACTAATGCATCCTCTTTAACCATAAAGAAACCCCACGTGTTTGTGTGAAACAAAACTTGGCCCCCTCCCCCCGGCTTTTGCAGCTTTTCGACGCCCTTTGTTGCATGTAGATGGCCCTTTTTAACTCAAGGGAGAGAAGTAGACCGGGGGGGGGGGGGGGGGGGGGAATACAGATACAACTTTAGAAGAGAAGAAGACGAGACTATGGGATTAAACAGTACATCCCCAGACGCATTGAATCTGCCTTTTCAAACTTCCAGTTGTCTGTCCCCTTGGGTAAGATACGACATTGTCCATGAAATCTATCTGGGAAATAAATACAGACGTTTTTACAAGGAGATACAATTACTCTCGGGCCGTCTATATAGAAGGGAGTTTTTGACTTGTGCGGAAAAAAAAAAGCTGGCTGTTTCTCCCGCCCTCCCTTTCACACACATCACCTGCCAATCTGACTATTTCCCAGCCATCTCTTGAGGAAGAGGCTGGATTATCTTGTCACATGGCCATAATTGAGTGACTAAAGTAGAGAGTAAAGAGGGAAAAAAAAATGGATGAGTGCCACTGTTCTCTCTCTCTCTCCTGCTCCCCCTCTGTTGATACAATTTATCAAAAGACATAGTAGAAGTAGGAGAAATGTATAGACAGATCTTCACATTTAATTCGCAAACGACATCAACGCACACAGCAAGCTCATCATGCTCATATTAACATCGTCATCTTGCTCTATATGTGTATTATCTACCATGCAACTCCACAATGCTGAGGTTTAGCCATTCATGTTTCCTCCTGTGGTCGCTTCCTTCCAACCTAACAGGCCCAAAAATACTACTCATTAAAAAAGGGAAGAAAGAAAAAAAGAAAAAGAAAAAAAAAGGGTGGAATGGGGTAGTCTAGTGCCGGTCCATGTTGGTTATGCACCAATGATTTCCTTTGGCTCATGTCCATATCGTGATTTCATCATCCATGTATGCTTGGTTATGAGACCATCAATCGATGGACTGACATACGATAAAGAAAATGTTGAAATAAAGTACCAAAACAAGCTCAAATATGTCAACGCCATTGAATTTCGTTGTCCTTCCAAACACGTCCTCCAAGGTGCCTCTTTTGTAAAAAACAAAGCCGAAAAGACCAGACTGAATGCTCGGCAGTGGCTAAAATGGGCTGCGCTGTCCGTCCTACGGGGGTGTCATTTGCTCTTCCATCATCTTGCGCACTTCCTGCTCGAGATTCTTGCTCGCCTCCGCAGCGGATTCTTCAATCACGCCGGTAACCTTGTTTGCCAGCTCAATCTTCTTTTGACAGGCCTTGTAAATAAGCTCCTCGATGGTGTGTGTTGAGATGAGCCGGATCACCTCGACATCTCGCTTCTGTCCAAGACGGTGTGCGCGGTTCTCTGCCTGGATGTCGTCTTGAGGGTTGTCCGACTGGTCAAAGATGATGACCTTGTTGGCCGACGTTAGGTTGATGCCGGTACCACCCGCACCAGTGGTCAGTAAAAACACAGGGATGCTAGAGTCTTGATTGAATTCATCAATCAGTGTCTGTCGGTCAGCCACATTAGTGCTGCCTGCGAGCACGCGGTGGTCAATGTCTTGATGCGCAAGCACTTCTTGTAAAATCTCAATGATTCGAGAAAATTTGCTGAAAACCAGGACGCGGTCGCCGTTCTTCTGGTATTGTTCAATCAGCTCCATGAGCTTTCCGACTTTTCCACTTTCGACTTTTGTTGTTGGCGCAATATCGAATTGCTTCAGCAAGCGGGGATAGTCGCGACACCAAAGATGAAGCTCAAAGTCTGACGAATTTTTCAGCTCCTGAATAAGATGTTTGATATCAGGTTGATGGAGTTCGGACTGATCGACCCGATCCATTAATATCTTGGCCATCTCCGTAACCTTTTTGTCTGTGAAATGGCGGCGGAAGAGCAGAGGATGCAAAGCTGCTTTCCGCAGCTGTATCCACACGTTGTTCTGATCGTTTTGCCGGCCGCGAGATTCCCTTGCGCCGCGTTGGGATGGCTCCATTTTGAATAGTTCTTCGTATTCATCGTATACTCCCTTTTGCGCTTCAGGCATGTCGCAGTGAACGACGGTACAGATCTTGCGAGGCATGTCAGACAATACCTGGTCTTTGCGACGTTGGAGGATAAAAGGCTCGAGAATTGTCCTCGCACGCTTGACCCGTTCACTATACAGGAAAGCGCCATTGGTAACATCGCGAATCGTGACTTTTTGACTAAAGATGTATCTGATTTGGTTCATATAACCATCAAAGAGCCTGGGATTGATGAAATTTAGAAGCGCGGTCATCTCCAGCAGGTTATTCTGAACAGGAGTGCCTGTGTTATTATATCATGTTAGCAAACTCCTGTTGTCCTTTTCTCTTCTCATGAGATATGCCACGGGCATTTAATATGCCTGGCAATTACCACTTACCCGTAAGAAGCATCTTCCAAGCAGACGGGATTCTGCGAAGATCCTTGTAAGTCTTTGTCTCCGGGTTCTTCATCTTGTGTCCCTCATCAAATATGGCAGCGTTAAGGTCGAATGACTGCATAGCTCCGATATCCTCTTCGGAATTAATCTGTGAGTATGTCGCCAGGACAACGTGATAGCCTTCGGGATCTTGCTCAACCGCGTAGGCAATCTCCATTCGCTCCGTTTGAGACCCTCGATATCCTATCACTGATAACTCTGGCGCAAACTTCTTAAATTCGCCAAGCCAGTTGTTGTATGTGCTAGGAGGCACCACAATCAGATTTGGCCACGGCCGTCTTCCTTGAGGACTGCTCTCGTACTCCTCAACAAGGTGACACATGAATGAAATCACCTGGCAGGTCTTGCCGAGACCCATCTCGTCGGCTAGGATACAGCCAATGTCGTTGTTGTAGAGGACTGACATCCAGTTTAAGCCGTAAACCTGAAAGGGTCTCATAACACAGTGGCCATCCATCATCTGTGGCTGACTAGGAATCGGCGGTTTTGAAAGTTTGGTAGTACTCAAGCTGGTCGGTGTCGGAGGGGCGTCATCTTCAGAGGGAGTCGATCGTGCGCTGTGTCTGTTCCGACCAAACATGTTGATATCCCACGTCTCCAACACGCCTTTGATTGCCTGGCCCTTGGCCTCGCATTTCGTCACGACCTGATCAATGGCTGTCACTGCGTCCATGAATATCTGAATGGCATCCACAACTGTCTCTCCAATACTGATTCGAGCAGATTTACGAACACCTGGCTTCTTGTTGACACTGACTTTCCTGGCCTGCATCAGGTCGTAAAAGGGTCGCTTAGCGATGATTGGTTTGAGCAAGTCCTCTTTCATGCCCGTTATGGCGGCTAGCTCTTGAGAGGTACTTTCGTTGATGCAGGCAAGCACCTTGTCATCAGTTTCCCCTGATGGCTCTGGCGATTCTTCTGCTTGGTAGGTATCCTCCCTCCCGTCGTCCACCAAGTCTATAACCAGCGGATCGTCGCTCGAGGCCGGTGCCGGTGCCGGTACTTCTTCTACTTCTGGCTCAGGCTCTGGTGATGTGGATGCTCGTCTCTTTAGGCCTTTCATGAGTCGGCGCCTCGGTGGCGGAGGCTGTGGTCTGGGAGGGCTTGACGGGAGTGAGGCGACTGAAGCGACTGAAGGCGAGGGCGACCGCGACGGGGCCCTGGAAAGAGAAATCATTTGTCCCTTGGTTACCAGTCGCCGAGTGCCAGATGGTGTAGACTTTGCAGGCTTTGCGTTTGCGGGCTTGGGCGCGGGTTGCGAAGTTCGGGTCTGAGCCGAGCGCGGCACATTGCGTTCTAGCCACGCAATCGCATCATCCAGGTCGTTTCCGCAACTCCGAAGGGCCTCTCGAACCTTGTGCGACGGGAATCTATCGCCAAAAACGTCGAATATTTGCCGCAGCCGCTTGGTCATCTCTTGCTCGTCAATCGGCTTGTATGCAAACGCTGCAATCTGGGTTTTGAACGTCGTCGGACGGATGTTGCCTCGCGGAGGGGTAATGTCGTCTTCATCGTCGGAAATGAGATTGATCGGCTCTGGAGTCGGTCTCTTCGCGGGAGCGGCCTGTGTCTGGGGAGGTGGGCGAAAGACTGTACCGGCTGGTGCCAGGCGGGAGCCCAATCGCGTCTGCTGCAGCTTCGGCTGGAACGGTGACGAGGCGGGCACTTCGACCACGCTCGCTGCTGGGGACGAGGATCGGACCATGGCGAGTCCAGGGCGACTGAGCACCTGCGTCGGTTGAGTGGTCTCGCCGTCCTTGAGGAAGACGGATGGCGAGCACGGTATGGTGTCTCCCGCAAGTTCATCCATGTCGTCGTGCGGTCGTCCCTGTCTGAGAGAAGGCGTTCGAGGCACAATGCCCAATTGTGAAATCGGCGGTAGTGGAGACGAGCTGCGAGCCATGATAAGAGCAAGAGAAGAAGAGGGGAGAAGTAAAGCCGTCAGGGAAAAGAGGTGTGGAGAGGGGGTGCTTTATAAAAAGCAGAGGAGCAAATTAGTGAGGGAAACGACAGCGGAAAGTGACAGCTCTTTGTTCTAGAAGCGCAAAGGGGTTGAAAAAAAAAGGCTCTTGTCTTTCCGCTGGCGATCTAATGCAAAGCCGAAATGAAAGTGAGACGGAATTGAGGAACAACAAAAAGAAAAAAGGAATCTAAGTCTAATGAACCCAAAAAGGAAAGGAAAAAAAGAGAAAGAGGAAACCCCAAAAGTTTAAAAATCCCAAGAGCCCCCGCTTGCCAAATATTTCGGATCTCAAGTGACGTAGATAAGGTATAGATCGTGTCCCGAAATAAAAAGAAAGAGGTTAATCCGCAGCGGGTGCTGGGGAGGAGCGCCGCAGCAGCAGAATTGTGGCCCTTTTTTGCCTTTTGAAATAAATTTTCGTGACGATCCGGAGACGCGCCGTAGTGAGAAGACCAGAGTCGCGAAGTCACATGACCACTTTATGCTTGATCTGGGGTGGCTGAAAGATGGAGCAAGGTAGAGCTTAGGAGGACAACATCGCCTCTTTTAGGTAAAAGCCGTGACGACAGAATTCGAAGCTCTCGACAAAGAGAATAGGAAAGAACAAGAAACAAAGACGAGGCTCAAGATAGACAAGATCCCGGAAGCAGACGAGAGCAACAGACCCCCGTTTCATTTCACAGTCCCTAGCGTCCGTAGCTGGGACCCTCTTGTGGCGAGAGCTCCATCGAGCTCATCTCATCTGGCACTACTTATTCTCATCCTGCTTCAGCGCCATCAACCCACACAGAAAGCCTTCAGCCATCATCCCCTTTGTCTCGACATCATCAACAATGGCTACTCGCCGCATTGTCAACTCGGAAAAGACAATCCTGGAAAAGGACGATACCGCCGAGGAAAAGTCCAACATTAGCCCCGCTGTCCCAAAGTGAGCTCACCCTTCAACTCTCACAGCCTCTTTTCACTCCTTCTATATCCAATTGGCTGTGACAATCTATTTCAAATGCAAAACTTCTAATTACTTCTCACCAGGGATGTCATTTTCAAGCTTCTCGGCTTCTCAGCTGCCATGATTATCGTCCCTATCGGCTCGTACTTTGCAACCGTGCATACAGTCTTTAAAGGTAAGATGCTGTCCATATATGCCATCCATATATGCAAGTTAGCCAGACTTGACTGATTACTTTGTAGGAAATTCATCGCTGGCCGGTGGTATGGCTGCTGTTCTGGCCAATGTAGTGCTCATTTCATACATAATTGTAGCAATGAAGGAGGATCAAACAGAGTCCAAACCTGAGAGCAAAAAGACACAGTAAATAGCAATGTACAGCAACGCCATGATTGTTTTATTATCACATTTTCCAAGTTAAGAAGCAGAAGCAGAAGCAGAAGCAGCAGCTTGTTTCCAAATAGACAGGAAAGAGGGAATGAGAAAGAAGACAGGCAATATAATAAGCAAAAAAGATAAAACATGGCCTATTCATTATGTTTATAAAAGCTTGTCGCCACCTACAGGCCAGTCTTTGTAATCTCTCTTTCAGGCCACCACGTCTATATGCCACAATGAGCTTGGTAGTTGATAGTGGATGAAATGATTCAGCATCATTGCCATGAACAGATCCGTGCTCTTGTCCGGATCTAAAGCAGATTATTATTCTCCGCCAGAGCCAACGGCAGGGATTTATAGACACCACAAACGCCACATACAAAGCTTATCCGAGTATGTACCCATCCCTTTCCACAATGTCATGTGCTAAACGCTCCTAATATAGAGCTTCAAACAAATAAGTTTCCCAATGGATCATAAGAAGACGAACAAGCAAAAAATAAAAAAAATAACGACATCCGCCCACCCGTATACGTCTCTCCCCCTATGGCTCCTTAGTAAGGGCGTTATTATAAGCAACACTCTTGATGAAATACACGGAATCTTTCTGCCGCCCCTCTCGGAAAATAAGAAAAGAAACCAATCGTGAAAAAACGTAATGAAGCATGAAGCTTTTCCCATGCGCAAAAATGAGGGAATGTAGTAGAAGGAGTCAGGCCAAGGAAAATGTACAAAGGAAAATGCGAAGGAATGTTGAAACGGGTATTGGGGTATTGACTTTTTTCTTTCCAGAAGACTTTAGGAATTTTTGCTGAATCGGCGGGAAAACCAGCTCTTTCGCTTTTCTCCTCCCGACGGTGTCGTGGAAACCTGCCTCTTAAGCGTTGAAACCTGCTTTCTTGGTATGGTCGGGAGAGGATTTTGGTAGCTCGCGTTTGGAGGTGTGGGTAGACTGTGGCCCTTTGTAGGAGGCGACAAGTTCACCGTCAGGGCCGGAGTCTTGTAAGACTCGGACTGGCTGAAATTGATATCATACTTGTTCGCGCGCTCGTCTGCGTGCTTGGCGGGAGAGGCCCGATGAATGGAGCTGTTATCGCTGCTAGTAGGATCGGTCTGATAGCCCGCAGGATCGGAATTGCCGCTGGCAGCTGCAGATGTCACGGTCTCATATGAGCGGTCTTTGTGAGGTAAAGGATAGACGTTTTGCTCTCGACCGTAGGGTCGAAGGTGAGAATCGGAGGGCATCTTTGGTGCGCGCTCACGCGATGGTCGTCCATGGCCCACCTGGTTTCGGTTGTAGCCACTGGGGCCTGCGTTTGCGGTGTAATAGCCTCCATTGTTGTTGCTATAGTTTTGGATGTCATTGTAACTGTTCCTCCCTGAAGCTGGACCGGGTGCTTCATACTGGCTACCGTGGAAAGAAGCCGCACGACTGCTATAGTAGTTATCTTGGGGAAATCGTGGTTGGTTTGCTAATATTGCGAAGCAGGGTGTTAGAATAACCGGGGGAAAAGAAAACTTAAAAAAACGACTACTGCGACCAACTTACGTCTATAGTAGCTGTTCCGACGGCTAAAGTTTGCTGAAGGGTCTGTGTCTAAAAATAAGCAAGAATGTTAGCTCTAATATGCCTCTAGACAGAAAAAGGTTCTCCAGAAGTAAAACTTACCTGAGCGATACATGGACCTACGCGCATAATCGCCTTCAATCGCCGCTTCAAAGCTTCGGATGGTATCGAGAGGACGCTCCCAGCGGTTGCGAGTCGGATTAGACAAATCAGGATCGGCTAAAAAGAAAGCAGATGTTAGCAACAGCTGCCATTGAGGTCTGTTTGAGAAACACGTACCAATTACGTTGCCGTATGCGTCTTTGTGTTGAATGGCGCGCAGCGGAGAGAGTGATGTGGCTGCCATCACGGCTTCGACAGCTATTTCACCTCGAGTCAATATATACGCGCGAAAACAAGGGACTGGGCGAGCAGATGGGCCAGGCGCGACATCGAGAAAAGGGCAACATACATGGCTCCGCTTCGTTCATGGCCAACGTGGGATCGGCCTTGCTGTGGAGGCGTCTAGAATCCTTTTCAGCGTGCGTTTCGTGCAGGTCGATCTTGTTGGTGACGCTGTTCTTGCGACCTTTGTCGGAGAGGAAGCTGAAGCGATTCGAATTGGACCGCGGCTGTTGCTCCGACTGGGAGGCGGCCTGCTGAGTAGGCGTTGGGAGAGGGCGCTCCTTGTTTGCGGGAGCCGCCATGGTGAATCTGGGACCGGAGTTTCTTTATCTTAAGCTGGACGAGATAGCTGGGGCTCTGTGACGGCGGTGCCCAGGGCACTCGGCACGGTCGTGGGGATCGAGCGATCAGTGCGGGTCGCAAAGATGTGGATGGTAATCTTGCTGGACTAAGAGGAGTCCTCTCGTCGTACAGTCGTACTAGTAATAGCAGGAGTAATTAATGTTACGGGGGGGGGGACCTGGCCCAAGCACAAACGGGGCGGGCACGGCTCGACGGCAACGCGAGTCGAAACAATGCGAGAGGGAGAGGCGCGAGCAGCTGCGGCGCAGAGTCCAAAAAGAAGCGAGAGGCAGCAGACGCAATTCCTCAGAAAAGAAAGTCGTGATGGTGTTGAGGAAGCTCTGGCGGGGACTGGGGAGAGAAAAGAGGTTGGCGGCACAGAGGCTTGGGGGCAAGGCGGACGATGTTTTCGGAGCCTTTGGCTATCAGGAAGTGGAACTGGACGGCCTGTAAGAAGCTGTCGCCCAGCGGCTTGTGGTGCCAGAGCTGCGTGGCAGTGGGTGACGATACAGGCAGAGCCTTAGTGCGAGCAGCTAGCAGAGGCGACAGGCCAGGGGGGCGTGTGCGCAGTGCTGCAGTCTAGAGTAGAACCAGAGGGCTCCGTGCGACCTGGAGTTGCAGTGCTGGTATGGCGGGTATGGCTGGTATGGCGCCGTACCGTACTTGTACATGCATCCAGGGCCAAGGAGCCAAGGACCAGTTCCCGCTGGAGGCTGGGCCTGTGACAGGGCTCAGAACGCGGCGTGACGTTTGCACAAGAAAGCACGAGCTCTCAGCCAAACGGTTTGGCGGTGCAGGGCTGTTTGTGCCAGGGGGCAGAGGATAAGGACGAGGACGAGGAAAGGGGGAGGAGGAAGAAACGGGGAGAAGGAGGAGGTGAACCGGAGGGAAAAGACAGAAGGCGAGGTGGCGAGCCCGATGATGCTGCCGCTGCCGCTGCTTGTCGCTCTGATGAAAACGACGTTGAAGATCAGCCTATGAGCTGTAGCGTGTCGTTGCAAACAAACAAGCTCGTGTGGCTGAGCTAAGCTTAAGCTGAATGGGTGCCACAGCTTGCTCTCGTTGCTGCCTTTCGATGTCCCGTCTTTTTTGTTTTCGAATCCAAGGCGGACTATTTTCTTTTACTTGTATCTTCTTCTTCTTCTGCCTTGAGCTTCTCCGTCTATCTCGTTTACGCTTTGATTCCCACTTGTCCAAGAGCGAGCGAATTAAACGTGCGCGGAAGGTCTTGTCCTTCTGCCCTGCCGCTTACGCCTTTGGTGTTACAGCCGCGAAAACGTGAACGTTGCTCCCAGAACGGGGTGTGGCCAGTGAAAAGTGTGGCTGGTGTCGTCCTAGTAACATCAATCGGCCGTGAGCTGACGTCAATTGTTCTTTGTTCCTCCGTTAGGCTTCTTCTGTCACGGGCTGTTTGAGCTTGAACAGCGTGGCCTAGCCCAGGGGGGGTTGGTTGGTCTGGATGGCGGCGCCTAGAAATAGCCGAGCGATGTAGCTTGGAAGAAGAAGAAGGGAGAAAAAAAAAAAAAAAAAGACCAGCAGTCCTTGAAGCGTGGCCTAGCTTGCTTGATTTTTCCTCTGCGGCAGATGCGCCGACCACGCGATGCGCTGAACAGGCCGAGACGCTGCACACCACCACGGCGCTACAGCAGGTGCGAAACCAGGATGGACCTCGCAGCTGGCCTCTTAGCTGGCGATACGAAGCTCCTGGAACTGGTCTGCCGGCCGGCCCCCTGCTGCGCTCCACTGACGGCTTTCTGGACGAGCGACGATGACACAACCGCTCACAGTCTCAAACCGCATGCGGTTGTGTTTTTTGAATAGTTAATATAAACAAGTGGAGAGTGCAGGGTGTGCGCTGCGAATGTGTGTGTCTTGGCGCCACTTAGGGCGAGGAATCGAGATGCGCGGCTGCGACGAGACAGAAGAGTATAGAGGGAAAAAAAAGATTAATTGGGAAAAAAAAAGATGGATGTAAGAAGACGGATGAAGATAGGAATGGATATGTGCGAATGGTGCAGGCGAATCCAGTGCAAGTGCGCGCTATCAGCCGATTGCCAACCCCAGTCAATACGAGCCGTAAAGAGGTGATGGAAACGAGATGTGAGAGAAGGAAACAGAGGTGTATAAGAGCAGATATTTTTACAATGCAAAGAGTCTCGATGCTGGGTAGGATCGGGCAGATCAAAGCGAGCCTGGACAGAGGATGGAGGATGAGGATGCGCCGTATTGCTGGCTGAATACGAGGTCTGGCGGCAAAACCCAGAGGACGGGCTACGGGTCCGCTATAGGTACAAAGCACAGCATCTGCGATGTGGGCGCCGCAGCAAATAGACGCAGCAATATTCGGGCTCTAGATGCGCCCTCGCTGAGAGACAAAACAGCAAGCGAGCGCCGCTACGAACGCCATGATACCCACAGCGTGGCGTGGCCAAGACAGATGATGGCCGTCTGTCTGGCTGTGAAACTTGCGATCAACAGGTGCGACGAGCTGGAGGGCCCAAGCTGGAGCTGCGTGAGTCGCAATCTTCTTGGCATCGCATTGTCTCTGCCGCACAATTTTTCTGGTTTCGAATTGCTACTATAGATTCTTCTACCAGACAGCGACAGCAACATGGAGAGCAGCAGCAGCAGCAAAACGAGAACGGACGTCGACTTGCCAATCAATGAATATAGTTTCGACCTGTCTTTCTGGGCTTATACAATGATAACGCCGCGGTGATATCCGCGCAGTCCGCCTCAGCCACAGTGATTTACCAGGTACCTGCCGTTGACGCCTTGGACTTGCCCAGTCTGGCCAGTTTACGGAGTTTTATGGAGTGCCGATTATGTACAGGTACCAGGGCAAGCTCGCAAGCTCCAGCTGTTTTTTTTTTCTTTCGAACTCGGCCAATTCCCTTGGCCCTGGCCCTGGGCCTTGACGGCGCCACCGCGACGGCGGCTTTTGGCTGTCTCTGCTTGCACTCATATACCTAGGTACTGGGTGTAAATCCAGGCAAAGGAAATGAAGCTGCCGCATGTGATTCTACAAGCTGCACAGGGAAGCAGCACCAGTGCTACACTGATGGCAGCACTTGGTGTTCATACAGATACGATATGCCACAGCACAGGCTGCCGCGCGTTGCTTTGGGCTGATCCTTTTCTTGCAAACCGCAATCGTCGACAAATCTGGCTGGGAAGTGCTGGGAAGTGCCGGGATAGGCAGCTGGGGCGGGGATCTGATGGACCTGGAGCCAAACTCTAATGGAAGAGCTATTGATCTCCGCGATATGCCACCGAGCCATCAACGTTTGCCATCTCGACTCTCTTTTCGTCTCTTCGTCTTTTTTCGTCTTTTCTAGACTTTTGCGGCTGGCCAATGGCTTGACCCCGCGTCTTTCCCTCCTGCTTCTCCATAACGCGCTCAGCCGGATACATGGCAATTTAAACTTAAATCGACTGTAACACGCGCTCGTGCGTTTGATCCAAGACAACGGCTGTGGACAGGCGGTGGCGGTTTCGACGCAATGGCAAACCGGCTCCAGCTTGCATTGCCATGACGCGGGCCAGACATGCATATGTACACACAACATACTTGTACAGGCGCTACATGCAGTGCGACGAGTACAGTACAGGTACTTTGGCCCAGCTGCATGCCGCCGCAGGCTGTGTGACTTGCGCGGCAATATCCCCGTGCCGAACAGCCAAGGTGCTTACCGGCCTGGACGTGGACGGCATGCGCTGAATGCATGTATCGCATGTATCGCATGTTCCTGGACAAGCGTCGGGGCCGGGCTTCGTGTTCTGGACTTGCACACCCTCTTTGCTTTTCCCGCAACCTTGCAAGCGACCTCTAGCCTCCTCTGCCAGGCCGCATGGAGTAAACATGGCAAACATTGATACCTGGGTATCGTATATCTTACTTCCCCTCCATCCACAATACTGGCAATGGTGGCCAAACTGGTGCGTGCTAGTACCAGATCGTGTTCTTGGCGAATCATCGCATTGCAAGTACGGGCTGCATCTGCCTAGTCCTGCTTCTCCTTCCGTCATCCCGTTCTCGCAATTCCACTGACGCAGTAATTAATTGCCCGAGTGGGATGGCCATCGTCTGCTGATGAGAGACAAAATAAGAAAAACAGGAACAATCAAAACAATCTAGAAAGATAAGACAATTCATGCGCGCAAGACTAATACCAAGCATGCAGACGCTGATTCGACCGCTGGGTATGAAACTAGCTGGGGCCTAATCCCAATCCTTTTGTTGCTCTCGATTTTTTTTTTCCATTGACGTATTTACACCTCATCGTGCTGCAAGACTAACCGGGGTGAGCTGTTCCGTTCAGGGGCATCTAGTACTGTTTTTTTTTTTTTCGCTTTGGCTCATCGATTTTCTGGTCGCTCCTCCAGCAGATAATCGAATTGGCTGCCGGCAGAGATGATTTGCCAGCCCTTGTTGTTCCCCGGCATAATGCAATTGTCATGTTTACGACATGCTGCATTTCCTCCGAAGCCCAACGGCACCAGCATCGACAATAGGCGATCAGCGCCGAGGGCAAGGGAGGCCTTGTGACTGCGTATTTAGCAATGTCTCAATCCTTTTTCAATGCCCGAGACAAGAGGGTAGCGTCGATCATTCTGTAAGACTCGTATCATACAGTATTGTAAACAAGCAGCTCGTACTCGTAGCTCTTGCTATTAGCAGTAGAATTCAAGAGCAAAGCTCTTCTGTTGGTTGGTTCATGGGCTGCCTCGGAAGAGCTAGTCAACGACCTCTTTTCTTTCCCCTCCATCTCTCTTCTTCCTATCTTTCTGGAGAATCCTGGCAATCGGCGCGCCGTGGTTGGTTACTAGCATGCAAAGCCGTGGGACTAACACGCCCAGGCACTTGACGATGCTATTCTTGTTTTCGCCTGGAATGCGGTTTACCGGTTCTTCGGTATTCTGCCTTTCGAGCCACCTCCTTACGTGGCGGAATGCTTTCTTACGGCGCGCCCTGATGTTCCTGATTACCTGATTGATTTCTTGCTTTCTGTTTCGTTGAAAGATATTAGAGGTATAACAGTAAGATTATGAGGCGTTCTCTGTAGCAATAAGCTCTTGCTTTAATGGCCAATACCATTGTCAAAACACCACAGTTGAAATCAAGAATACAGTTGCTACCCAACTTACTGCCATTCAATAAGAGCTAAGAATAGCTAAGATTCTAAGAATACGACCCCGGGAAAACAAACTATAAAAAACAAGGTCGTAGACGTAGACACTTCGTACAAGGAGTGTGATTTGCATCGACGCATACGCCACACAAGAGCTCCTATTCCGAGCCTCCCGGGCATTTTGGCCTAGCTGTGTTGCTTCCGCTAGGTATCTTCGGCATATGAGAAAGAGTGGCATGCATTTTTACCAGGTAGTGTAGTATTTAGGCAGATTGTGGTAGGTATGAACTTGGGGAGAGGGGAGGGGAAAGGAAGGGAAATTTGCAGGGATCACGTCTGTTTTTTTCCCTTTTGTCCAATCCGCCGGCGTCGTTTGGAGACGTGGGATGGCGTGGCTTGCAGCTGCGTGGCTGCGTGACCTTGGGGCAAGAGGGGGCTGGTTAATGGCGCTTTATTTCTGTGGCTGGTTTGTTTGATTGTGCGTGTTTTTGATAGATGAGCTTATCATTCTTTTTTTTTTTTTTTGATGCCGTGTTACGTGCAGCTAAGAAGGCCGTTCTATGATATTGATGAGACATTGGATTGGCTGGTATGACTGAGACTTGCATCACTGCTTATACTGGGTATGAGGAATGGTTCACACTGGCGTCAGGCACTGTAAGTGAGGGAGGTATGTATACATGTATCGACTTCAATGTCTTATCATTACGCGTTAAATGCATTCCTTTCGTTTGATAAGGTGTTGCTGCACACACCCTTTGCCACTGTAAAATTAGAATCAGATGGGTAGTTGGTGGATTGGCCACTCGCCGTATGGGCATCTATAACCCGAGTCTGCGAGTACTATGCTGGGGCAGCGGCTTTGCGGCAAAGCGCACAAGTGAGTAGAATGAATTGCCAGTGACGCCAGGAAGTCGTAAAATGTAGATTTCGCAATTGACAATTGATATTTGCCCTATGGGTGGGACCATGAATGCGTACGCGTATCTCCATACTTTTTTTCGGTTTCTGGCGTTTTGCTACGTCTTAGCTGTGCTTGATGTCACGATGTATAAGGTATGCGCTGGTGTGATGAAGATGGTATATACTCATTATCAAAGAAACAGTCTTTGATAAGGATTATCTTGTTTTCTATAGAAGCTCCTCTCTATCGCCTTAAGCAATGGCTCAGCTTAACATACGAAATAAATCGGAATCGAACCGACATCCATTTCCGCGACAAGTAAAACGAATTAATTATAACCAAACCATAATGAGAAAGAAAAAAAAAATACATGATTGGAAACATTCACATGTTTGGCTCTAATTAAAGACAGGTAAATTCATGATATCTACTAGAGTGCTAGGTAGTATTTGACTGCGCCCTTGATAGACTCACCATTCAAGTTCACATTAATTGGTAATAAAAGTTCTGACTACCTCCCTGAATATGTTTCCTTTGATATGGTGGACAAAAAACTGAAGTAAGCGGAATGAAAAGATATTCTTTACATCGCATCAATGTTAATCATAGACATGCCATTTGAGTGCAAGTGTTTGATAGTCTTGTAAATGTAGCCTAGGTAGCACATTGTGATCGTTTCTGTCTGTCAGTGCATCTTCAGTCAATTTGTTCAGTCGATTTACTCTTAACATATGTTATCGCATAAGGATGTGATTGAGAGGTCTGGCTTCATTATCAACTGACACTGAACCAAGTACTATAAAGAAGCTTCCCGCTGTTATCATGTAAAACGTCATCCTAATTCGCCCGCTCTTTTATATCCTACGTTGCTCCCTCGTAAGTGAATAGTTTGATTCCGTATATATATGTGTGTGTATGTAAACAGTTTGGCAATTTTCACATGAAAAGAAGAAACAAGCAGTTAGATACATAATGCAGCACGTACATGAAATTGGTATCTGTTGCCCTCTCTTGCAATGGAGGAGTCTCATAGTTGCCTGCAAGATGAGTTTGGATGGTACGACGATTACCAGTTGATTGGTATATTTCGTTCATCTAATGACTCAAGTTTGTACATCAGTGCCAGTCTATAATCTTCCTTTGGGTACGTCATTTCAGTTTGGACGAAATAAACCATATTGGATATCAGGCTGCGCAATAGCAAGGTCATTTCATCTCCTTTCTAGGGCGATCAAAAGAGGCTTCATCACGGTAGGAATATTTGGAAGAATTGTGACCGATATAAGAGGCACAGCAGCATTAAAGTCGTAAGAATGAACCAACGATTGTCCTCTCTATACGAGAACGACCGCGGGCGGATGACTGGACAGTCAAACCGCGATGCAAATTCCATTAATGCCAATATAAAACAGTAAACAAGCAGGTATCGATCACGTTTCTCTGCCCTGTCGTGTATCATTTTTTCAATTTTTTTTCTTTAATGTGCAGTCCCTTCGAAATGCAACTCGTCATGAGATTGGCATTTTGCCTGCCGGAATGGATACACGAAAAAAAAGCCCACAGACCGAGTAACGAAACCGGCGCCAATTTTTGAGGAGACAGGAAAAAAAAAGAGAAGAAGAATTGGTCTGCCAGAGCCTCAGTTCGTTTCGTTTCGAATCTCCATTCTGCAATTCGCCAAAAATTTTCTGCCACATACGTCAAAAGTCACAGATGCCCAGGTTTTCTCTCTGCATCCTTCGGAAAGTTGGGAATTTGACGTCTTTTTCAATTGAAATGCCTCAAAGCAAGGCGATATGCTTTATTCCTTGCCTCGACCCATGCAACCAAATGAGAACCGCCCTCACTACCAACTCCATTCCGAAATCCGATTTAAATCGACGAGGGGTACAACATGATACGAACGGAAGCGCCGAAGGACTTTGAGGGGAGGGGCTTGGCGAACTTGGCGCGGACAACGCCAGAGTTACCTGGTTGAAGAGCGTTAGCTGGATCCTTTCGCAGACTGTTTGGAGCGAGAGCAGTTATTATGTACCGTGTGGTCGGGTAACCTTGCCCCAGATCACGCGGATCTTGGTGCCGCGGATCTCCTTCTGGCCTCGGTAGACATAGGCGATCTTCTTGCCAGCATAGAAGCTATTGCGTCGGAATTAGTTTTCTGAAGCCCTCCAAACGCCACTTTTTTGAGAAGTCGCAAAAACCTACTTGGCAGCGGCTGTGTTGTCAACACCCTCGATCTTGATCAGGCTGGTGCCAGGGTGGGTGATGTTACGAGAGCGCTGGTAGCTCAGGTGACGTCCCCTATCATCATTCTCCGTTAGTTAAACGTTCGGATTGATTCGGGTTTCATTTCAAGCAGTCGTGGGCGATTGTTCGCCGAAGAGGAACGAGTTTCGATACATGGTGGATAGATTCTCCTTGGGAGTCTCAAGCGCACCATTCCCTCCTCTGCTTCCTCCCATCTGCCCTGTTCGAAATGTCGCGATCGGCGTTTACTTACTTGACGTATACTGCATGAGAGTTAGTACAGTTTCAATGCCAAATCATCAGACTAGGTAGCATTCCAACTTACATCTGTGACCACTTTCGGAAGGCATCGTGACTGTTGTGTAGCTTCCGCCCTCTCAAGTAACCGAAATACTAAGAGGTCTGCTGCTCGTCGTTTGTCGTGATGTCGAACTGAGGGCAACGGGGTGGATGCGATATGGTGTGTGGTGGCTCTAGCACGAAAATTTGAGCCCTGGGGGATCACGTGTGGCCTTAGGGCAATTTGGGTTGTGTGTAGCGACCGTGGCTGAAGTGCACCTGCACCGCCTCAATTTTGAATATCGAGCCACAGTTCGCTTCTTCACTAAAGTGTTCTATGGACTAACCCGTTTTGGAGCAGCTTTAGGCTGTGCCGAGAACGGCGCATCTCTGAAGAATCTGGGTATTCTCTATTCCTCTCTAGCTAACTGGACTGAAATGATAGGCCTCTTCTTATCTTGGCTCCTCTAGTACCTCGAGAGATTTGGATCTTTTTGTGTCTGGCGCTTTGTAGCATGAGATCTGTCAGAGCTGTGAAATAGCATGTTCTCCTAGTCCGCTGAAACTATTCGTCAGCTTTTTTTTTTCTAGTCCTCGGTTACCTGGAGATGATCTTTGGCTATCATTTCGCATCCTTTGTCTCTTGTATCTCTCTTAGCTGCAGAATGCGCAAAGTGCCGGATTTATGCCAGTGGGATACTGCAATGCATGTACTGCTGTGAACAGTCAAGGGAGACCCTTTATCGTAAAAAAACTGCCGTCATCCAAGGGGCTAATATCAAGCCAAGAGGAAGAAAAGGCAGCGTAGAATTAAATTGTCTTTGGTCCCTGTAGCAGCATCGTTGCTCGGATAAAGTTTCCAAAGTTTCCAAAGTTCCAAGCATCAAAACCGCCGAGGCCCCCTTCACCATTCTAGCCCGGCCCGGTCTGGTCTCGGACGGCGCGGCGACTGATCAACCACAGGCCGTCTAAAAGTTCCCGGCTCCATGAGGGGGCCAGGCCGGGGCGAGCGAGCAGGAAACGGAAGCAGGCTTACCAATCCTCCTCGAAGCATCTGTATTACTCGCAGATGGACGCATTACTGTCCACTCCTTGGTCCACCAACTGCGGTGTTTGGAGGACTTATTGCGGCTCCAGCGGAAATAGCGAAACGCATTGACGGAATCCAGTAATTGTTGCACCTGACGTTGAATCAGGGTTGCCGCCGTGCGCAGGCAGGAGTTTACTCATTACCAAATGCAAGCTCTACTCGGAGGTCCGTAGCATCGCAACCACCAGCAGTCTGCTAGTCAGCTAAATGCTGGGCATTTATCCCTCGTTGCCATGTATGAATGCATCTGCGATCGAATCTTATCCATTATAAGCTAGCCATCTTCGCTGCAGATTTTTGTTTTCAGTGTCTCTGGAATCGAAGCCACAAGCCTTTGTTGTTAGTCGTCGTAGGATTTGATGGGCAATATAGCGCCCCGAGATTGAGTTGGGGTTTTAACTGTTGCTTCCATATATTCCGCTCCCAACCTTGATACTACCTAGTCCCAAGAACCGTGCTAGCAAGCTCAAGTCTGATTTGACCCCCAAAAAATAAACTCATTCGGGCAATAGGTAGGCCTAGGTAGTACTAATCGTCTCCAACTCGGTTTGCGGATAACCGCTCGGTACTCCGTCCGAAATAGGCATTCGGTGCATAGAATGCTACATGCACCTGGCGTAGCCACGGCGGTTACCGCTACAAATAATTTGGCTGGCAGTGATTAGGTACTTAGGTGGGCAGTACAGTATATGCCTCTATATAAGCTTTCAGTTGAAGTAATCGTAGGAAAGTGCTCGTTATCTGGGGTCAGTATCCGAAACTCTCCTGCGCGGAATTTGCCATGAATTTATGCTGCTGAGGCTCGTTGCCGCTGCCGTCATCTGAGTCTTTTATTTGTCTGGCAACTTGGCCAGCCCAAGGACACCATAGCATCATCGAGGAGCGGCAACTTCCACCGGTATAGACTCCAGCCGGGCAAATTACTAACCAGCTGGGATGGTGGAGATGACACTCTACATAGAGGAGCTCGGCGGGCTACATGGACGTGACTACAGCGGTGCAGGGCCCAGCTAGCAGCACGCCGTACCTTTGCAGATACTCCGAGCCTGATGATGACTTTACGGGGCGGCCCAGGTGCCTCAGCCATGGCGTCCACGGCACGAACGGAGGATGGGGGCGCTCTAAAAGGGCTAACAGCACCTGTTGCTCCAGGTAGAGCTCCAAACTCCGTCAGCGCTCTGTAACCCCGTCGCCTAAAAAACCAGCAGCCCACCGCGTCCCTCCCCCTCGATCCTCTGGTCCCTCAAGCTCTCAACTCTCTTCCCTTAAACACCCAACGCTGATCCACGCACCGGCGACTGCACCCAAAGCCTCGCTCAACGGCAGACCAGCTGCTTGTTTCTTCTCTCTTGCCATCGAGCATTCCCTTTTTTGTGTCACCAGCCCGAATCCAGAGCAATCTGGCCAGCCGTCGCAATGGACCACTCCCAGCCGTAAGTACCGGCAACCCCACCATGACACCAGCTATCGTCACTGCAGATGCTGCCGGCAAGCTTGCCAGCGCGGCGGGGTCGAGCCAACAGCAAAAAAGACGACTGCAAACGGCATCAACCACGCGCGCCTTGCTAACAATTGCCATGCAGCCAAACCATCGAACTCAAGGAGAACACGACGATTGTCGTTCTCGGTGCCTCCGGAGATTTGGCTAAGAAGAAGACGGTGAGAATCATGGATTTCTGCGCAGCTTTAGCTTTTGCTCTGCGACCTTTGCGCTGACATGGACTCTTTGAAACTCGCAGTTCCCCGCGCTCTTTGGCCTGGTAAGCAGCCCAACCACAACCACAACCACAGCCACAGAATAAGCCATGGGCTTTCTCCCTTTCTTTCCTTGAGAAGGGTGTAGGAAACCTCGAGAGATGCATCGGCTGACCACCTCCATCATTAGTACCGAAACCAATTTCTGCCTCAGGGCGTAAAAATCATTGGCTATGCCCGAACAAAGATGGACCACGAGGAGTACCTACGGAGGGTAAAGTCATACATCAAGACGCCCACCAAGGAGATTGAGCAGCAGCTGGAGGAGTTCACCAGTCTGTGCAGCTATGTTTCCGGCCAGTACGACAAGGACGAGTCTTTCGCTGTCTTGAACGACCACCTCAACGATCTGGAGAAGGGATGGCCAGAGGCGCATCGCTTGTTCTACATGGCGCTGCCCCCTAGTGTCTTTACCATTGTCTCGCAGCACCTGAAGCGATGCTGTTACCCAACCCGGGGTATTGCCCGAGTTATTGTAAGTTTCTTTTCTGCGGCTGATCCGACTGATCTTCCCATTGACGCCATCTAATCACTCGCCTACAGATCGAGAAACCCTTCGGTAAGGATCTTGCTAGCTCTCGCGAGCTGCAAAAGTCTCTGGAGCCAGACTGGAAAGAGGAAGAGCTCTACCGTATTGATCACTACCTTGGAAAGGAGATGGTCAAGAATATTCTCATCATGCGCTTCGGCAACTCCTTCCTCGGTGCCACCTGGAACAGACATCACATTGACAATGTCCAAATTACCTTCAAGGAGCCCTTCGGCACTGAGGGCCGTGGAGGCTACTTTGATGAGTTTGGCATTATCCGAGATGTCATGCAAAACCATCTTCTCCAGGTCCTCACCCTCTTGGCTATGGAGCGCCCCATCTCCTTCGACTCCGAGGATATCCGTGATGAGAAGGTCCGTGTTCTCCGAGCCATGCCTCCTATCGAGCCCAAGAACGTCATCATCGGACAGTATGGAAGATCATTGGACGGAAGCAAGCCATCCTACAAGGAAGACGATACCGTGCCAAAGGACTCTCGATGCCCCACATTTTGTGCCCTTGTTGCTTATATTAAGAATGAGCGATGGGACGGCGTTCCCTTCATCATGAAGGCCGGCAAAGCCCTCAACGAGCAGAAGACGGAGATCCGAATCCAGTTCAAAGATGTCACATCCGGCATCTTCAAGGACATTCCCCGAAACGAGCTTGTTATGCGCATCCAGCCCAACGAGAGTGTCTACATCAAGATGAACTCGAAGCTTCCCGGCCTCAGCACCCAGACTGTAGTCACTGAACTCGACCTTACCTACCGTCGCCGATTCTCGGACCTCAAGATCCCGGAGGCGTACGAGTCGCTTGTGCTCGACTGCCTGAAGGGCGACCACTCCAACTTCGTCCGTGACGATGAGCTTGACGCAAGCTGGCGCATGTTTACCCCCCTACTACACTACCTAGAGGACAACAAGGAGATTATTCCCATGGAATACCCCTATGGTAAGTTGCTTTTTCCCCCAATCTTGTCAAAAGTCCACTTACTATAGACTATTGAATTGACCTGTGCTAATACGCCTTGACAGGATCTCGAGGCCCCTCTGTCTTGGATGACTTCACAGCATCCTATGGATACAAGTTCAGTGACGCTGCCGGCTACCAGTGGCCGACAACCTCTGCTGCTGCTCCTATCAAGTTGTAAGTAGCCGGCTACCATGTGTTGCGCAATGTTTGTTGTATATTATGGCAGAATCTAGGCGGAATACAAGAATAACACTTGATACAGTTAAAAAAAAAACATACAATAAACGAAAAACAAAATTTTTATACATAAATCCGTCCCGAAATGTAACGTATTGGACGTGTAATCGGTGTCAGGAAAGGCATGTAAGGGGGGTGCGGTGGATTTCATTAAAAGTTTGAGCGTCGTACTGGATTCCTAGGATTGGGGGTATTATTTCAAATATGAAAAATTCTAGATGACTGGCTCGAAGCACATGTCTGTTCTATACTACCCAAGTTAGCCATGAAATTGCAGAGAGCTTCTCACAAAATATTTGACCAGCAATGCTCCGAGAACTCTTGGTATTGCTTGACAAACGTTGGAGTATTCAACTTTGTACTTTCAAGTTTCCCTGCTCCATCTGGGCTCCATTACCACATCTGTACTAGCCGATCGTTTTTATAGCACTATTGCCGGTGCTTGGGAGCTATCATGGCCCGTGCGCCGCTAATCACGTGATAACGCCGACAAGCGTTTAGCGTCCGTCAGCCTCTAGTTGTATCACTCGAATCTTTAACGGAGAAGGGCGGCTTTGGTTGGCGCATCATCTTCAACCACCCCGACTCGCTCCCAAACCCGCGCCTATATTTTATCTTCCTCTCGCATACACACGCCGGCCACAACACGCTTCGGATCGCTCGTCCTTGGAGCAATCATTGCCAAGATCCAAGCCGCGTTCGCACTCTCTCGGCTATTCTACCCGTGCCCATCTTCTTCACAGCCACCTACGTCCGAAACGAAATCCATTCAAATACGCGCAGACGCCTTCGACCGCTACCGATAATACCGATCGAGCGCTTTGAGTTGACAGGGCATCCTTGAAACTGCAGCTAGAACAACCTCAACCCGGCTCCTACACCCGTATGCGAAATCGTTTCTAACGCGCGCGCCCGATTGTCCGCATCGGTGCAGGCGACCTCAATGGTCACGTCCCGCTACCGCGGTTCATGAGAAAGGCAGAATCTTTCCCGTCCATGATACGCGCGCTGCAGCTTGATTTCTCTCTCAAAGCCGCGCTTATTGCGTTGTCAGGGGGGCGTGGTGCCTGCAGTGTCAGCTTTTGCGCGGGTAGCTACAGCAATTTTGCTGCCGCGGTTCGATAAATGCCTGGCATCGTCAATATGGAGAGCGGAGGCCAGAATGGTGCGCTTTCAGACCATCATAAGGACTCGGCTGTAAACGGAGTCAACGGCGTCAAGAGCGTTGATGGATCAAAAGCTGCACCGGATAAAGGAAAAGCGCCAGTTACGGCAGCAGCCAACAATGGGAGCGATGCTGTCAATGGAGGGGCCGCGGGCGGGCTACGAACAGACTCGCCGGGCGAACAAGTGTCGAGGATGAACGATTTGCCTGACGAGATTGTTCACATCACACAGGGCTTCATACCGATATCCCTACTTCTTACGCGACTCGCCCAGTCTACCCACAACATGATACAGGACAAAATTGCCGAACTTGCCAAGATGCCAATCTCGACCGCCGCTACAAACGGTAGTACAAATTACACCCAAAGCGCCCCGGATGATACATCGATGGAGAACCTGAAAAAGAAGGGGGTGCTGCTGAATTTCATACAAGACATGCACTCAAAATGGGTCAAGGCATTGGTTATTACGGAGTGGAGCAGAAAAGCTTCCATGGTCAGCAAGCTCATCGACCTCAAATTTCACATCGATCAGCAGCGCCAACTTTACGATGCAGCTCTGGATAACATCATAAATGTCAAGAGAGATCTCACCTATGCTCGAATGCCAAGCCCTGATTTGAAGACGGCATTGCAGATTCTTGCCACTGGAAAGGCACCGTGGATGCCTGATGTAAGTTATTCTCCCTATCCCAATTTGTGTGACGATTGTCTCTTACATGGTTGTGTGTGAAGCTTCAATACATCGAGCTGCCTCCTTTGACACTAGAGGAGCAGCTGAGGGGCATTGGCGATTTAGATACACTACTCTCTTTGCGATTGAATCTTGATGATTTCGACAAGATTCCTTACCAATTCCAAAACTACACGATTGGGTCGGGCCGGGTGACTTTCAAAGTTGCGGGAGAGTTCGAGGTGGACCTGACAATTGCCGATGAGGATTTTGAGAAGCAGTTCTGGTTTATTGACTTCAGATTTGCATTTCGACCAGTAACACTGACGCTTCCCGATACATTACGAGCGTTCTTGGAGAACTGCGTAAACGAGGCGCTCGCAAAAGACGGATTGGCTGGCTGTTATCAGTTTTTACACGAATTTGTATTGACTGCAAAGATCAATGAGCTGAAACGCCAAGCGCTGCAACTGAATCGGACATCATGGAGTGGCACATTGGCAGTAGAGCCCTTGAATCGGGCTTTAGCCATTCAGTACTGGACGTCTCGATCGGCAGCTACAGGTCTGAAAAACTGGGTTATTGTAGCGGTAGGCAGCGGGCGTAAGCCGGGAGGCAGGCCGGATCCGAAAGCAACAAGCTCTTTGGTAGTTAAGTGGTACCGCGACAACAAAGAGGTCAAAGATGTCGAGGTTAAGATGGATTTTCAGAATCTATCAGCGGAATCATTACTAAACGACATCGTTGGACGGCACATTGAGTTTATCCTCTCAAGCATTCACTCTGGATTGCTGGCAACCCCGAGATACAAGAATCGCGACACTGGTGTGGCACTCAATATTTCCAGAGCTGATCCAGTGACCTCCTGCTTAGCACTTCAGGTAGGATACGGTGGCACGGTGTCGCTCCTGATCGAACCGATAAGTGGCGCCTTCGCCATGAAGCCACACTCAAAGTTCTCAATGCAGCCAGAGCTTCAACTAAACAACGGCAAAAATCCATTGGACGACGGTGTGAACTTCTTGGAGCACCTGCGGTGTGCGATTATAGAGGATGAGTTGGGCAGAATGGGAACTGCGAGAGGATGGTCTGTCCGCAAAGCGCCCGTCAACACTGATGAGTTGAAGTCAATCACCAAGATGCGCAGATGGAGCCGAACTCTATGGCTCCAACACGGAGGATGGGGATCGCCCTGGTTTGTTGTCGTCATCCTCAGCTTAGACGGGGATGAGTGGTGGCTGCTTGAGACGTAAGTGCATGCTAGCAATAACTTGAACCGTTTTCACCGCTCAAAACTGACTGATTACATGCAGGGATCCTACAAAATCACTTCCAAATGCAAACAGTGCCTCCAAATTTTCAACCCGTCTTCCCCTGAATAAAGGTGCCCCGCAAGTATCGGGCACATTCTGGGATAACCTCAATACATTTGCGGCTGGCATAATAGCGCAGTCAATCGATAAGAGGGAGCTGCGTCGACTCAAGATCAAGAGCCAGTCGAGCGGCAGTGCCGATCTATCGCTCCCGCAGCAAGTTAGGATGCCATCAATCGAAGTAGCGCTATCGAATATCTTCCCATCGATGATGCAAGAAGCAGCAGAAAACATTACGCCCCAGAGTCTTGGTGTCATTATTGAACCGAATGAGGATCTGCAGACTCTTTCGTTAATACGTCCAAATTCTACATCATCTTCAACTACGAAGCAACCGTGGGCAGAAGACATGATGGCAATCAGGTTCAAGGGTGTTCATGCAGTGGCCAGTCGTGCAGGGCCGGACGTAGGCCATGCCACAGCTCATCACCTTGTTTGTACGTCTGAAGCCGTGATTAGGGTCCGACAACCAAGCAAGTTCCTGGCTCTGAAGGGCATGGTCGATCGCGATGTCTCCTATGATCCTAAGCGAGGCGAATTTGTGTTGCAGATACAACGACCGGTCACTCAGCCAATTTTTGATATTCTCAAATCGCGAGTCAAAGCTATAGACAGATTTGTCAACTTTCTCGAAGCTATGGAGAATGCCAAGGGTTCAATTATTGGCGAGTCCATCACACTCAAGGCAGTCGTATTCTGCTACAGCGCGCCGGTATCCACACAGCCAAAGGATGAAACTGCGGCTCCGGTTCCATCTCCTGAGCGTTGGAGAGTGAAAATGGATCTGTCCAACGAAGACATTGATATCCACATCGAGAAGCGTAACCCCCATCTCCGTGTTATTGATCTCGCAAGAAACTTGGCGAGCACTGAAGGCGGTATTGGCCCATTGATGGCCTGGCTGCCCGTATCACTACCGGCTTTGAAGGCTATTGACCAGCTAGATGCCGAATGGGACGAGCTGTCGAAGGAGGGGCAGGGTCGATTGAATTTCAGTATGAAATCTCTCACTTGGATGAACATTAAGTACAACATCTTTGGGGCCAACGGTACCAAGGCGAAGACTAAGAAGACCATCTGCTTGGACGTCCGGATAAAGCCCCGCCGCGGACAGGTTTGGTGGCACGCCTGGCGCTCTGATGCTGATGCAGCAGCAGACGACGAGTTTAGCAAAGCACTGAAGGCCGTGTGGGATGGCAAGGGGAGCAACTGGCTCGGACTTGCCACCGGCGCGGCAGCCGAGGCCAACGACGGCGTGAGAGACATGCTGCTTGCGATCGATAAGGCGATTAGAGGAGCTATAACAACCTCAACAGGGAAAAGGACGCACTAGGTAACTGTGTTGAATTGGCGGCGAAAGTGCAAACAGCTTGCTCAATGTTAGACGAACACATATATTTCTATTGGAAGGTTGTCGTTTACGGGGAACCCGTATAGACTTTGGAGTACAAAAAAGGGGGGGTTGAAGAGGCGCAAATACTAATGCTCTAAAAGGCCTTTGGAAAGGGCTTTGGTCGGTTTGGGTTTCGGTTCGGCAACCAGGAGGGGGGGGGTTTCTGCGGTATCATTCGCGCTCCTCTTTCTTGCATTTCTTGCTTTTTTTTAAAAGAAAACTAATGATACCTTTTGCGAACAAAAACAAAACTTCTCATGACTCGGCGAGTGCATTGGATAATAGGGGTGGAGGAGGGGAAAGGGGGGTTTTTGCAAGATTTGAGTCAACATGGGAGGACACAGATTCTTTCTGCAGCATTCTTAATGAGAAGAAAATAAAAAAAGTGTATAATCTTTCTCTCAATTTGAAAAGGACGGGTGGATGGGTTAAATAGCGATGCGATGCTTAAGAGATAATGAATAGCGTGAGGAATCAAGGAGACATGACTTGCTTTGTTTCTTTGTTTGGAGCGGAGGAAATATTTATTATGAAATAGATGCCTAGTAATCAGTTTTAACGTATGTATATATATATATATACACTTGCAACATATTCATTTTACTATCCAAGGTCTATGTGTACCTAGATATATACAGTGACGAATATCAAACGTAGTGGTGATGCCGTGGTGTCCCGTCTAAATATATAATGGAAAGAAACATTACCTGAATTTCTCATGGCCCCCTCTTTTTTTCCATTTACACATTCTACTTGAGCCGTCTAAACTTCCTCACCGGAATCCTCTCCGTGGGCACCCCGCAGAACTGCGTCGGGAACTCCATCTGCTCCAGCCCCGTCGCGAGCCAGTCCTCCTTGGCGACCGTTCTCGCAATATCATAACCATTGCGCAGCGCGCCCATGGCGCCAATCTTGGTGTAGGACCCTCCCGCGACGGCGAGCTTGCCTCCAAAGTGCGCGTGGATCTCGTCGTCGGCGGCCATCATGTTGTCCAGGTGGCCGCGGTCGTATTGCGGGATGCAGTCCTTGGCGAGGCGGGCCATGGCGTAGCAAGGGGTGGACTGGGGGATGCCGAGGTGGCGCTCGAGAATCCTCTTTGCCTGCTGGATGGCTTCTTCCTCGGTTGGGATGGGCACGGTTGAGGTTGAGCCCGTCTGGGGCTTGCTCGAGTCGTAAAAGTGTCCGCCGAGGAGGACGAAGAGTTTTGTGCCGGCGGGTTCGTTGGGACCTTTGACGCCGACGTCGGAATCGAAGAAGACGCCGAGGGCGCGCTCAGGGTTCTGTTCCGGTGGGACGGAGAGGGGGGATGAGATAGCCGAAGCCGGGGGGCTTGAGATTTGTCTGGGGGTACCAGATGTTGACGGTCATGATGGAGACGGAGTGGGAGGATTTGAGACTGGGGATGTCGTTGGTGATGCTGGCGAGGTGTTGAGAAGGGAGGGTGGAGATGACTTTGTGGTATTTCTCAGATGATGTGGTTGGGTTTTGACCAGATGTTATCTGAATGTCATGGCTTTAGTAAGGGGAAAGGCAAAAAAGATATCAAGATGCGAAATCATACCTTGATCTGCTTTGTTTCCGAGTCATAACCCAGGTCAGTGACTTTGGCATTGAGCTTGACCTCGACATTGGCCTGGCCCTTGAGCGCATCCGCCAACGCGATCGGCAGGGTCTCCATGCCAGACTCCCCGAAATTCAACAGCGCGCCCCTGGGCTGCCGGGCAAGCTTCCGGAGCTGAGGGTCCTCCGCCATTGTCTCCATAAAGGTCTGCTCCGAAACGGCCATGTGCCGCATATTGGGCCCCAGATTCGGCATGTAGTGAACCCAGTAGAAGCGGTCGAGGACGCTGCGCGCGCTGAGCGTGTAAATGTCACCGCCGTAGATGCCGTGGACCATGGCCGAGGCCAGGTTATCGGCCACGGCTCGACTCCCTGTGATGTGGTAGATCCAGTCTGCGATGGAGAGGTCCTCCACAGGCACCCCTTCCTTCTTGTTAAACAGCCGTCGCATCACGTATCCGAATCCTGCCCAGAGGGATTCGAGCACGACGGGCTCTCTAGCAAAGGCGGCGAAGCTCGTGTGTGGGGGCATGGGCACGAGGTGGTCGGGGTAATAGATGTATCGTGGCTGATCGGGCGGCGAGGCAACTTTGAGACCTAGATCGAGGGCCTAAATTTGAGTGATAATGGAAACGTATCTCGTTAGCCTCTTATCCATTCATTCTTTGAGGTAAATTCCATCCATTGGCCCAATGCCAGTGAAATCAGCCACGATATAGGCCAACAAGTCGTAGACGCACCAGATCCCAAAGCACCAAATCGTCAAACCGCCAAGTGCTCTTATTCAACGATGAAAACGACCGCGGGCCGCGCTCGAAATTCACCACCCCCTCGACTCCTCCAACTTTTACGGGCACTCTATCCGTCCTTATCCATCCACCCAGCCGATCGCTGCCTTCCAGCAGCGTGATCTTGGTCGTCGACGGCAGCCACTTGGCCAGGTAATATGCAGTCGTCAAGCCCGTCAACCCGCCACCTAGAACGGCCACCGAGGCATCCTCCGGTAGTTTTCCGGCCTTCTTCCGCTTCGGCGTGTCGTCTCCATCGTCGATCGAGCCCGGCGGTCGTCTCGTCGAGCCGTTGCCGCTGCTGTTGCTTCTGGTTGAGCTCAGGCCGCGGCTCAGAATGCGCCAGGCGCCAGCTCGGCTTGTCGCTGTCGCCAAGACGGCGCTTCTCCTCCAGGCGGCTGAGGACCTGCTGAGAGCCACTGCGGCGCCTTCTGCGCGCTGTAGGCTCATGATTGTCGTTCAATTGCTCATTGTCGAGCTCTGGTTGAGCAGAGAAACGTGGTGGTGCCACCTCTGGAGCTTTCCGGGAACCACCCACATTAGATGATCGGAGATCGGGTCCCACTTTGTTCCGCGCTCTAGAGACACAGTCCCGCCTCGGCGTCATCTTCTACTTATACCTAGGTACTGTTGTGAGATCTACGTAGACATATTAAACAGTCTTCACTGAATTCAATAGGTTGGACGTGATGATACTTGAGGAATTACAAAAAGAGAAAAAAGAAATATCTGTTATTATCCGTCTCTAGGCTCGAATTGTAAGAGCCCCCGGCCTAACCGGCCACTACTACAGAATGCCAACCAAGGGCGTGTATAAAACTTTGTGATAAATCTCCGCGTAAAAAGCCCATTATCTCCCAGCCCAAAAACGCCTTTCTATGCCCTGGAAGCGTGATAAGAAACATATACGTCCAGCATAATCGTACAGATCCTCCAAGCCCAAAACAGTTTCATACAAGGGCTAAATGACCGTTTTTTTTTTCAGGTAACTGAAGCATAACCATTCTCGTTCTCGCCCGAGATGCGTCAGGAACTTTTCGTGTTTTGCTTTTTCTTTCTTCCCTTCTATTGATCAACCAATAACTTCGTTTTGTACCATGTCTTCCAATCCGGGTTCTCCGGGAGCTTCGGGGTGAATGAAATCCTCTTCAGCGTTGTCATCCACAAACTTTCTCTCGCTAACATGGCCCTGTTCAGAAGTCCAGACCTTGTCCTTGAAGCCTCCTTGCTGGCCCTCCTCATGTGCAAAGGCGCAAGTGGGATTTAGACAAGGGTTGAATTTGCACTTGGTCTTAACGTGTGTAAATTTGCAGTTTGGTGTCGTACAATCTGCGCCATTGCGGCAGAGGGGCATTGAAGGGTGTTTGAACGGGCATCGGGCGTTTTGGCAGTTGGGGAAGAACTTGCAGTCCTGTTCGCTCTGGTGCGCAAGCCTTGCGGCTGGCGAGGGGTGGCGGCCGACGCATTTGCGGTTTTTGCAGGCAGCACCAAAGCCGCACACATCGTTGACATCGATAGAAACACCAGGAGGCGCAGCTGGAGACTGATGTGCGAATTTGCAATCTTTGTTTGTGCAGTGAAGATTGTATTTGCAGATCGTCTCGTCCGGGTTTGGAGGCTCGCGCTTGCCCATATCAGCATCCTCGCCTTCGGCAGCAGTCTCCATGTTGACTTCATCTCCGTTCGCATCAGCTTGATTCGAGCCTTGACCTCGGCGAAAATTGTTCTTGTGGCGAGGATCCTGGGTTCTCTCAAATAGAGACTTCCCTCGTCGCTGCTGGCCAAATCCTCGGTTCCCATTGTTCATCATCTGCTGAGACAGCTCCAGCATCATTTGGCTTTGCTGTTCCAGTATGGCCATGACATCTAGCTGAGAAGGTTGGCCTTGCATCTGCCACTGAGGGAATCCCGGTCCGCCAGGAGCGCCAGGCATAACGCCGCCCGGCATGCCTCTGTTGTTGTGCTGATTCCGCATCAAGCCGCCGCGGCCACCACGAGGGCCAGTTGGGGGGGGCACGCGCATGAGTATCGATTCTTCCGCCGCCCGTTTGCCCGCGAACTCGATGAAGAACGTTGTCGTTTGATCGATCCATGGCCTTGGACATCTGTCCAAACATTCGCTTATCCCGTCCTCCTCTAAAGTTGCCATTGCGCATTGAGCGGGGGCCAGTGGGCCTGCGAAAAAGGGTCTGGTTAGCTCTAGAGATTCTCTCGTCTGTGCCATGAAGGCTTCAGTTATGCAAATGGTACTTACGCATTCAGCTCAGATACATCGTGGGATCCCATATCCGTATCCATTTCTCCACCTGCAGCGTCGCCCATGGAGTCGCCGCCGTTTTGCTGGCCATTCGGCGCGCTAAGAATATGAACCTGTTCAAATAGCCATTTGGAAAACTCGTGTACGACAGGATCATCGAGCGGTAGGTTTAAAAGGTCTCCGGATAGCTCAGCGGCAATCTGGTCTTGCGTCTTGCCATTGACGAGCATCAGAATAATGTATTCGGCGAGGGCAGAGTCATCGCTGCCCCCCCGTGCCCCATCCCACCTCAAGTAGCTTCGGTAGAATCGCAGCATTGAGAGCCTCCGCCAGCGGAGTGCCAAGGCCGATCTCGAGAGACATCGTGTCGGAGTGAGGGTCGTTGTGTCTGGACGACCAGTGTTGCGACAGCTTTTTTGCCTGTATCCCACTTCCAAGACGCGTTTACCTAGATAGCGGGAGAGGATCGCGCTGCAGAGAGAATCGTTTCCGGTTCTGGCACTCGAGGCGTGCTGGTAAACGTCTAGATATTGCGAAGAAGTGCGTAATCTCGGCAGATGTGAGAGACGTCGGTGTAGCGAGTAGACGTGGTCTGGCTCACTTGTAGCGGTTGAGGTTCTCAAAGTTGTTCTGGACTGCCAGGGAGCCAAAAAGAATGGGTCGGAATGATATCACGTGACACGGTTTTGCCTTTTACTGGTGGCGAATTAGTTTGTCATCAAGATTTGCAATGAGCTTTGCATTTCAAGCTTCCGCTTCTATTTAAATCTGTCTGAAGGCTGACGCGAAATCCATATAGCGACTTGTTTGCCGGTAGCGAAACTTTTCTTTACGCGTTTCGAGAACTCTTATTAGTTTATCGTTGCCATTCTCAGATTGGGAAGTGAATGTTCTCAACAGTCCTCACGTGCCACCAGCTGCCCCAAGAGCCGTGCGAACGCGAAGTACCTGCTCTAGTATTTTAGCAGCGCTGGTACACCGAAGTATTCTTTAGTACCATCTTCAGAGCCCAAGATTGGTCTGTTCCTGAAGGCATGATTGCAGTGCAAGTAGCTCCTCGAAGCTGGACAAGAAATGAATGCCTATATTTACTCCAAACACCAGTGAGGAGAGTTGGACTTTTACAATACATTGCATCAGAAAATCCAATGCCAACTTTATCATCCGATCCTCTTTATTCACCAAGCAAAGCCATAACTTATAACACCATTGTAAGAACTGCTATCTCAGCCGTCTCTTCAGAGTAAATTCTCTTCAGGGTAGATTATATTTTCCCTGTTTACTTAGATACTAGTAGGTATCTATTTGCTCTCCACTTGCCGCCCAAGATCAATCTCGGTAGGTGCTCGTGTTCCTTGGCTTCAAACGGTACGATTAGGTAGCATTAACTCACCCTAACATAGCACCGGATGCGAGCAGGATTATTATAGTAGAATAATAGTCTTTTGGAATTGTGAACTGTTTGCGATAGTAGAGTTGCTAAACATTACCTGATATTTCAGCTATGTGAAATGTATAGCGGCAAGCTATTATCACCCAGGTATCGATAAAGCTTCAATCGGCTGCGGGTCTATACATATCCCGTACTCTGCAGCGAGGCATTGGTGCTTATCATCCAAGCTTCATTTACAATAGACTGACTGAAGATTTCATGCGTGGATATTTGGCAATTATAATTATACATAGCTACAGGATGTACGCAGGTCGCAATAAAGGCAAGATTTGAGGATGGCGGGGATATTGTAAGTTACACCCAGTACAGAGATATCTAAGTGCATGCGCTTCCTACGAGTTCTATCGCTCAATAGTTAAATATTAGAACGCTCATCTTTTAGGTATGACGTTTATGATTCCCAATTGTTATATGCGTTCATTTTCTGATTGTCATTGGGAAAAAAGACTATTGCTTCGTTATCTCTATTTTCTACAATCCAGGAACATAGATGGCCTGTGGACCTAGAGACAGTTGGAGATTTTACCCACAGACTCGGCCATGGCATGGAGATATAATTGCGAGGGATCTTCACTGCCATCTCCAGATTAGTACAGCTCAGCAGAAAGAAGCCTTAATCGCGAGTTGGCTGGCATCATGCATCGTCGACTGGCGAATGGCTGGAGATCACGGTAGCACGAGCCAGTGTTACATGCCGCGTCGCCGAAAACAACCATGCCTGCGCGACGCTATAGAGTGTAACCTAACAAGGTGGTAAACGCCTAGCGAGCTGAGCTCACATCGTCGGATGGCTCCCCAGGTCTCAGATACAGTAGCAATAGCACAGCTCCGTAGTACTGCTGCTGGCAATGGATCAAGCTCCAGGGCAGCAATATGTCCTGCATATTGTCGTTCAAGCCACAAGAGGGGTTGGAGAGGTGAGGTTACCACAAGGCCAAGGGTAAGATAAGTACGTGCAAGGATGAATAGGTGAATACTACCCGCGGAACCAACACGCACATATCTACTTGTACTAGTAGTACTCCGTCCTATGTAACTCTACTGTCGCTGCTCGATAAGAGGGTTAGAGATGCCTTTCCCGTCTTTTATTACAGATGCTACAACTACAAGTATTTCAACTCATGGGTCCATAGGGCCTTTTGTCGGTATAGGCTATAGACCAGGGTCTAGATAACCAGGAGACTGGAGCCGTTGTTATGCACGGAGCAACTCTGCCCCGCTTAGGCCAGTAAAACAAAGCAAGACGCAGATGTGAATACCAGGCGTTGACGCGAGAAGATACAAAGTAAACGTGCAGCAAGCCGCTATCCGTGGTGGTGGTACTGGTAATTTAACTCGGCGCCCTACAGAGCCAGCAGAGCCCGCTACCAGAGTTTGAAATTAGCACTTCACTCTGGACGCAGCAGTGCAACATTATCCGTCAGCCTCACAGCGCAGTCCAGCTGTCTCTCATCCTCATTTCCTCAACTCGTCCGTCCCTTGTCCCAGTCCAGCCCCCCAACGGCCCCGCAAAATATCCCGGCAAACCACCAACGCCGTAATTGAATCCTGACAGATGCCTGATATGGACTAATACATGGCATAAGCAAAAGTTGGGGGTTCTGTGGCGGTCCCGGGTCAAGGCTTCTCCGCGCGCTGATTGGCTCGCGATAACGGCCCGTGGAGAGGCGTCCCCGCACGACGATCGCATCCAGGGATTCTCCAAGCCATTTCACTCCAGCGGGCTGGCAGTAGCCAAAGGGACGAGCAAGCAGAACAAAGTCCCAGGGCCTCAGCGGCATACGGGGAGCATCGCACCAGCTGATTCCCGGCCCCAGAGAAGCGCCACCAAGCAAGAAAGCAACGTCGGAGCTATGGGGTCAAGTTCTGCCCACCCAGCGGCCGGATTGACCAAATGACCTCTCGAATAGATGGCGTGTAGCACTGCAGCTTTCAGCTTCTGGCCTCGATCGTTCTATCGCTTCTGCTCTGCTTTGCTTAGCTATGCTACAGTACGCTTTGTCTTGCATTCAAAGACCGCTTTGACACGGCCCCGGGAGAAGAAAATGGGCTTCTTCAACAGAGCACCAGGGATTGACATGCACCTGGCCAGCCAGCGGCCGCCACAGTCAGCACTCTGCTGATATGGCCGTTGGAGTACCTAGATCTCTGGTCAGATCCTGGTCCCTGGATATCACTGTCCGTGTTTCAAGTGGCCGGAGCATTCTGGACTTGCAGGGTGGAACTGCCATTTTACCCGACTTGCCAGTAGGATTGGGCTGAGACCCTCTGGCAGAGCTCCAGAGTCGCCAATTGTGCACCCATCCAGCTTCATCGTTTTCTTTTCGACATCAGTAGTGGTCACTGACCCTTTTAGCTCCTCGTGCCAAGCATTCTTCCGAAGAACAAAAGCAGTTGTTAGCGGGAGAGATGCACGTTGGCTGCTAGACATGCGGAGTGCTGCATCCCGTCAACACCACCAACAAGAGAAAAGTACATTAACGTAACGTTGCGCGCTCAAAACGACCCAAGTCGACCCGGCCCCGGCAGAACGCCACAGCTTCACTATCAACGGGGACGACTCCTCTATCTTCGGAGCGCATGCAGCCAACGCTCAGCCTCAGCCTGTCCAGCATTCCCAGTCTGCTGGCTGCCGACCTGCCGAGCCGCTGGCGCTGGTCCCTGGTATGGACAGGCTCACGCGTGCCAGGTAGCATTGGCCACTGGATCATCGACCTTGTCGCGTGTCAGGGGGGCCGTGCTCCCGTCCAGCTGTGGGCTGCTTCTTTGGGACGCATGTCGATTTGAGAAATCCGCACATCCCTTCAATGAATCGCGTCGTGCCATCGGCGGGCCAGGTATTTAAGTATTTGGCTGGCCCCGCGTCTTGAAGATCCAGCAGTAGCGCTGGCAGGACTGCTTTGAGAATCCTGAGACGCACCATAGATCCGACCAATTGATAGTATTGCCATCCGCCTCGGTCGTCCATCATGCTGCCCAAGGCGATCCTCGCGATTGCCGCACTGGCCTTCAGCCCTGCAAATGCGCTGTGGCCCATCCCCCAGAAGATCACAACTGGAGACAGCGTTCTCTTCATTGACGAGGCTGTGAGAGTGACTTATAATGGAGTGCCGGTATGTGACTGATATAAAACGCCGCTCTTTGGTGAAATTCGATGGATCGCAGCAGCAGCTAACACTCTGGTAATAGATCATCACAATCGGCTACAACCCGCCTGCTGGTTCCAACTTCAACAGCAAGGAGATTGTTCAGGGCGCCGTCTCGCGAACCTTCCAGTCCATCTTCACAAACAACTTTGTGCCATGGAAGCTGAACCCCCGCAACAGCAACTTTGAGCCCAAGCTGGCTCCCCTGAACCGAATCCAGACCATTGCGATTCAGCAGACCGGAAAGGATACCGCGACCACCTTCAAGCCGCGCGCTGGAGACGTCGACGAGTCGTACAGCCTGACCGTGTCAAAGAATGGACAGGTCAACATCAGTGCCAAGACCTCTACCGGTATCCTGCACGCTCTCGAGACCTTCTCCCAGCTCTTCTACCAGCACTCTGCCGGACACTACTTCTACACGACTCAAGTGCCCGTGTCCATCCAGGACTCGCCCAACTACCCTCACCGAGGCGTCATGCTTGATCTTGCCCGTACTTACCAGACGGTCGCCGATATCAAGAGAACCATTGACGCCATGTCCTGGAACAAGCTCAACCGTCTGCACTTGCACATCACCGACTCCCAGTCGTGGCCTCTGGTGATCCCTTCACTGCCTAAGCTGTCTCAGGAGGGTGCCTACCACCCAAGCCTGGTCTATTCTCCCGCCGATCTTGCAGGCATTTTCCAATACGGCATTGACCGCGGTGTTGAGGTCATCACCGAGATCGACATGCCCGGTCACATTGGCGTTGTCGAGCTTGCTTACAGCGACCTCATTGTGGCCTACCAAGAGATGCCCTACCAATACTACTGCGCCGAGCCGCCATGTGGTGCCTTCTCGCTCAACGACTCCAAGGTTTACGATTTCGTTGATAAACTGTTTGACGACCTTTTGCCCCGTGTCACGCCTTACAGCTCCTACTTCCACACCGGTGGTGATGAGCTCAACGCCAACGACTCCATGATCGACCCCCGTCTCAAGTCCAACTCGAGCGATGTCCTACAGCCTCTGCTGCAAAAGTTCATCTCTCATGCTCACTCCAAGATCCGCGCCCAGGGTCTTTCACCGCTTGTCTGGGAGGAGATGGTCACCACCTGGAACCTGACTCTTGGCAGCGACACTGTCGTTCAATCGTGGCTGGGTGGTGATGCCGTCAAGAACTTGGCCGAGTCTGGCTACAAGGTCATTGACACCGACTACAACTTTTACGTGAGTTTGATGATTTTCTGAACAATCCGATGTAGCTGGATATTTGCTGACGAAACCATACAGTACCTGGACTGCGGTCGTGGCCAGTGGGTCAACTTCCCCAACGGCGACTCTTTCAACACCTACTACCCCTTCAGCGACTGGTGTGCTCCCACCAAGAACTGGAGGCTCATCTACTCTCACGACCCTGCCAAGGGCGTCTCCAAGGCGAATGCCAAGAACGTCTTGGGAGGAGAGCTTGCCATCTGGAGTGAGATGATTGACGGCAGCAACATGGACAACATCATCTGGCCCCGTGGCAGTGCCGCCGGCGAGGTCTGGTGGTCTGGCAACGTTGATACCGCGACCGGCCAGAACCGCAGCCAGCTCGAGGTGACGCCTCGCTTGAACGAGTTCCGTGAGCGTATGCTTGCGCGTGGTGTCAACGCCATGCCCATCCAGATGACTTACTGCACGCAGCTCAACGCTACGGCTTGCACCTTGTTCGCATAAGAAGTCTAGGATGGAGTGTTTCTCAATTGGAGATTGGTTTTTGTTTTATTAATTAGCATTGTTTAATGTACAAAGGTTAAAACAGGTTTATGGTTTATGAGAAGTTTCGGGGCAATGGCTTGGGGCAATATCTGTTCTATAACTGTATATATATAATTCATTAATACCCTGAACTTTCAACTTGATCTTTTTTTGTGCATATCATCGGTTGTGATTGTCCAGTAAACTCCCGGTATTCGATTTGTTTTGATTCAAAGAAATCCGAATCGATCGAGAAGAAAGCAGATCTGCACCAAATAGCTGCTTCCTCTCGTCTCAACATACCAAAATACTATGGGAAGTACATTAGAAAAGAAGCGATGGGCGAGCAAGTTGAAATGACCTTCACATGAGTGCTTCTATCATCTACATGGGTATGTAACCGCGTGTATAAAGCCGTCCAATATCTTCAACGCACACACACACAATGTATTCCTCTCTTCCATTCTCTTCTTTCTTTTTTTTTCCTTTTTTTCACTTTATCTAGAAATCGAGCAATCTCCCAGCGCTTTATTATGCTTTCTCTCCATTCCAATCCACCTATTAGAAAAAGAATGACCATACAACACCTAGTAAACATAACAAGGAGAAAAGAGAAGAAAAAATGATAAGTAAATCCCATAAAGCCCTTGATTTTATCCCAACTGGTCCGAAAAAAAAATTCCACACATGCTATACAGGAGAAAGAGAGGGAGAGTCTCCAAGAGTAAGGAGAAATTGCTGCCAGTCAAATTACGCAGGCCCAATCACGCTCGCATCTCCAGATCCTGACTTGACAGACCACAAATCTCGCGACCATCCCATCTCCCGCAGCCTCTTGCTGCCAGAACCAGATGGCCTCTTCTCCCCGGTGGCTATGGCCAGCGCTTTGCTGCAGGCTGCAAAGGCCTCGACGAGTTCCGTCATGCGGTGAGCATCCGTAAAGGCATCCTTCAGGTCCGACTCGCGCTCTGCTACCAAAGATGCGAGCTCCATGCACTCTAATAAGTTATCTCGGGATAGGCCAGTGCCGGCAAACTGAAGAGCGCTGATATATGCCAAGACGGTCTCTGGCAGGTATGCAGCTCGAATGTCTCGCAGCTCTTCGTCTCCACCTGTGACATCCAATCTGTTAGCCATCTAAAGTCGAAATTTTTATAGCTGTTAGTCACAAAAACCTACCCTTAATTGCTGGTATCAGCCATCCCTTCAGCAAGGGCTTCATAAACTCCTTGACATTCTTGATTCCCTCGCTGGCTGGACCCCAAAAGTCCCGATCTCCATGAGTGAGTCTGACCCCCAAGTTAGTCAAACGTGTATTTCAAATATCGGGATAGCAGGCACATACTCAGTCGAGAGAACCATTAGTGAGGCTACTGTCTCCAAGGCATCCAAAGCCTTGACGAGACTTTCGAGCGCACGGAAGTTTCGTGCCTCTGCCATGATCCGCTCAGGGTTCATATTTGAAATTTCGCTGCGCTCCAGCAGCCTGGCCCAGAAGTCTACATCTTCATACCATGCAATATCAGTTTCTTCTTGCCCTGAGATTCCTTGAATAATCTTTTCAAAGGAAATCTTTTCCACGAGTCGTCGGGCTGCTCCCAGGTTCGCGTTTCCTATCAAGATGTCAGCCATGTAATCCAATGTTCACTCATGCAACAGTTTCACGTACGCAAAAAGAACTTGTAAACCTTTGTTCCCGTGGAAAAGACTTCAGGCCACATCCCATCCACCATCATAAGCCACTCCAATGCACAGATCACCCGGTCGTGGTCATTCTGCACAACACCCTCGTCATAACCAAAAAAGTCCGCCTTGATCAGCTTTCCGAACTGTGGTGTTGAGGGAGCATCGCTGATGATGTTAAATGAGGCTTGTTGGGGAGCCTTTTCTCCCAAAGCGTCGTAAAAGAGCCACACCTGCCTCTCCACAAACTTCAACACGTCGATTCCAGCCTTCTTTATCAGTTTCAGCTGCAGTAGACGCTGCTTAGGATCTTCTTCGTGGATCAGATTCCAGCTCAGAACGTCGTACTGCCTTGGTGCCTGTAGTATTGAGCAATACAGAGGGATGAGCTCTTGGAGACCGGCGCGGCGCAAGTAGTCGGTGTACCCCGCTAGGATACTTTCCTGGCCAGATAACCACTGTGGCGGCGTCAAGGAGCCAGAAATGATTCCCTGGGCAGAGTTGAGCTTCTCCATTAGCGTGGTGATCACAAAGATGTGGGATACAAGACGGAGTCCCTGGTGCTGATCCAAGCTGAAGTACTTCTTCTTCATAATATTAGAGTCGATGGGCTTGGAAGACGGTAGAAGAATGGATTGGCCGTTTGCATTTGCATCCGCAGTCATGACAAGACCTTGTTCGTACAAGTGACGCCCGACTTCTTTTGCAACGAACGCGGCTTGCAGAGCTTTACTAGGCTCTGTTGCCTCGTCGCGAACTCTTTCCTGTGACTCTAGCGAGCGGATGAGTCTCTTTTCAACACCCCGCGGGTCTCCCAGAAACTGAACAGCGTCAAACGAGGCAAAGTTTTGAGTCAGAGTCGAGCTCATAGTTGGTGAGCATCGGCTCAATACATAGGTATCAAACTGGGTTCGTAGGAGGGCGTTGTAGTTGGCAAAGAGGAAGTCGTCCCACCTCCTGGCAATCTTCTCAACGCTGCTAATGTCGCCCGAGAGCAACCCATATACCGCACGCTCGTAATCATCCGACCCTCCCTGACGAGCCAAGGCAAAGCACGTCCGTCTCCAGAGAGCCAGCGCTTCGGGTTTCAAGTCGTCGACCGGGGCTGCATTGTCATCCACAGAGAGAGGCATGGCAGACATTGAAACAGCGCGCCACATTTCAGTGCGCTCTTGGCACCACTCACGCAGCTCCTCCAGGCTGCTGCCACGGCGAAGGTGTTCAAAGCAGCCAAGCCAGATAGCGCGCTCAAAGTACTCGTCTGCGGGTTCGAGTTTCCGTCCCTGGCGAGTAATAGCATCGGGATCCAGCTGCGTAATCAAGGGGGCACCGTCTTTGCCAACGTGAGATTCCATGACTTTGGGGCCCTGGTGATCCAGTAGCCCATGCCATGTCGTCAGGTTCTTCCGCAGCTTGATAGTTGCACGGGTGTGGAGCCAGCCATGAGCAACGATATCTCCCCTGTCGGCTTGCTTCAGGAGATCTCGTGCCAGATCATCAATGTCTGGGCCTGCGGCCGCATTACTCTGAAGCCACTGGAGAACTGCGTGACGCTCCTGGGCTGTAGGATCCGCAAGGAGAAACTCGAGCAGCATATCGGACTGGGTCGAGCCTGTTTCTATTGATGGGCGATCGTTGGTATTAGAATCTAGGGCTGCGTAGCGTAGTGGTAATAGTCGTTGAATCAAATCCCAGGTCTGCACTTCCTTCTCCAGCTGCTTAATCTCATCATCCCCTCCGGAAAGGCCATCTGCCGTCTCAATCTCATCAGCATCCATGTCTACATCGTCATAGCCGCTGCGAGCTCGCTTCGGCCGCGCCTGTTGCAGTCGTCGGGATGCATTTTCGTAGTATTTTCGGGGGGAGATCGAGAAGTCGGGCTCGTTTGTCTTCCAGCGAGAGGAATGGCGAAAGGCAGTTGTCAAGGGCGTTGGCAAACTCCTCCACCTCGGGGCCGACATTGAGGTCGTCCAACAGCCCTTGCTCCATGGCGATGGTCGAGCCGCGCACGTCGAGCGCCTATCAGATGCTATAAAGTGTCGATGGGAGAAAATTGACACGTCCGGGGCCGCTCGATGGAGGGATCTCGCCGCGCAGAGCGTCCCAACCAGGCGATGGCTGTAGAGTCTGGCTGGGGTCCAGGTGCCGACTTTTCAGGGCGTTGGCCTAGGCCGCATAACACGAATAGAGCTCGCAATTGGGTATCTCAAAGAAGCCGGCGTCGCTGCTATGATCGAGGTCTTGTCCGTTGGTTGAGAAGTTTGATTTGCGGCCTGGCGGGATCGTGGGCCGCTCAGCGCAGAAATTCAGCAGCTCTCAATATTTTGTTGCTTCAAGGCGCGCTTGAGCTTTCACGGGCAGCCTTCTAGCCTGCGATTAAGCTCAGTAGACTGTACCCGGCTGAGAGGCCTTTTGCATATGCGGAAGAAAGTAGCTTGTACTATTAGGTAATCTGTAAATTGCCAGCAGCGACCAAGCACTGAATATGGCATACTGCGATATGCAACAAAGCGGGGCTCTGTGCCTGGTGTCCCACTACTACTAGAGCAAATTTTCGTCTCGATTTTTTTTCTTCTTTTTTCTCTTTTCCTTTCCTCATCATAATGTCATGGGCATTCGTATTAGAGTCTCGGAACAAGACGTCTCGATGCTTGTTCAGGTCCCATGAGGACCTCTTGCGTGCTCAACGATCGCCTAGAAAAATTCGCTCCTCATCAAGTTGCCTGAAATTCTCTACACTGGTTGACATATTATACGATGAGCGTACATTTCTCCATTCCCTTTTCCCTCCTGTTTATGTACTCTATGTACAATCTACCTATCTAGATACACTGTAAGACGCTGTGCGTCTCTAAAATGGGCCGCATAGATTATCTGTAATCGTGAAATGTTCATGTTTCGTCGTACGCCTTTATTTGCCCTCTTTCTGCTGCTGAATTTTCAGACGCAGCAGTTTTGGCTGTGGGCAGCTGGGAGACGTTGCGTCGTCGCCATACCGCTGGTAGAAGGCTTCACAGCATTCATACAGCGCCTTGACGGCATTTTGACAACGAGCCTCGTTGTAATTGTTCTTGGTAAGGCAATCTGTGGCTATCTCAGCTTGAATGTCCTCGCGATTCGTGTACTGGGCTTGCTCTGGTTCCGAAATGACAACCTACCCTGGATGGCGCACTGAAATTCACGTAAATCCCCTCGTGTCAGTTTGAAGTCTCACAGAGATGGTATGTATCGATATTATGCACTTACTGCTCGTGGATGACACGGTGGACGCGCTTCAACGTCGTCTTTGGGAGATGGCTATAGCATTGGAGGCTGTGGTTAGCTGTCAAATGAAAGATCTCAGCAGATGAGAAAGCTGCTAAAGCTGAGAAACGACAAAAAACGAACCATGACCAAGTACTTTAGCAAGGGAGCTGAATTTGCAAACCAAAAGAATCAAAACAATATTTCAATGGCAGAACCAGCCACCAGAGGCCTTCGATTGATGTAAATTAAAGATACAAATGCTGGATTAAACACGCTGTTCCTGCATTTCAAGCCTAGTGAGAATTACAGTCACTGATGTCATCAGTACCTGTCCCCAAAGTTCTGGCTACAAGGTTGCGCGTATTGCACTCAGGCAGGCCACAAACAGCGCGACGCCAGGGCACTGATGTACCTGGCTGGTTCACAGCACTGCAAACTTCCCACCGTTCGCAGCGCACAATCACCAAAGCCCAGCCGTGCAGGATACTGTACCTGTACTTTCCAGCGCTCAGCCGCCCAATCAGAGGCCGCCCTCCCCACTTTCTTCCGCTAGAAGCCTCTTTGGGCGCCTTCTTCGTCGCCCTTCTATCGCATCACCTTCTTTCGCGGCGCCTAATTCTTTTTTTTCCTTTCCAAACAAAACCAACTTCTTTCTTTTTTCCCTAACGATACCCCCAAATTCAACAAAGAGAACTTCCTCTAAAAAGGCCACAAAACACAGAGAAAAAAAAAGCAACAGCCATGTCTGAAAACGATGCGAACCAGTCCCCCGTCGACCGACAGGACCCTCCTCCCAACAGCGAGCACCTCAACATCAAGGTCACCGACAACAACAACGAGGTCTTCTTCAAGATCAAGCGCAGCACCAAGCTCGAGAAGCTCATGACGGCATTTTGCGAGCGCCAGGGCAAGTCTCTGAATTCAGTGCGGTTCCTGTTTGATGGCACACGAGTCCAGCCAACGGATACCCCGGACGCGGTATGCTTTCTTTCTTTCATTACTTTGTTACGAATTCTCCTTCTGGCTATCCTTGACTTTTATCCGTGTTTTTAAATGTTCATTTGAAACTAACGTACTGCTCCTCGGAATTTATAGCTCGAGATGGCAGACGGTGACACTCTCGAGGTGCACCAAGAACAAGTTGGAGGACGCCTGCTGGGATGACAACGCCGTGACAGAGTGGGGGGGCAAGGCGACGATGATATCGAGTACGAGTGAAAGAAGAAGCGGAATACGGAAAATGGAAAGACGCTGTGCGCGCATCTGAGCTGGGTAATTGGGTTCACATTCTATCCCACATACTATCTACCATGACTTGTGTAATACATTAGAATTAAGAGGGGAGAGAGAGAGACAGAGACACAGAGGGAACTTGCTTTTCTACGACGGCCAATCATGGCCACATGCTGGTCTTTACGCCTGCTCGTCCGTTCATACGATAGTGGCGAACTGACTGTTTCGCGGAGACGGAAATGATATACGCGATGAAAATGCAATTACAAGCCATAAGCTAGGTTTACCTATTTCAATCATTATATCCCAATGCAACCGATCCCATTGTCGCCCCCATGATAGAAACGCCTCGTCAAAATGCATACACAAAATCCGTAAACGGCATCATCGTATCGTCTTCTTTAAAACTTGAGCTCTCTGGCTCTACATTTGGTGCAGAGTATAATTGCCCCCGTTGCAGTCTCTTTGGGGAATATCTGCCCATCATCAAATCCTCCCTTGCACTCGGCACAGCGGAAGCAGTGCTCATGCCATTCACCACCAAGTGCCTTGATATACTGGCCAATCACAGCCGTCTTGCACATCTTGCACTTGGGCGCACGACGTTCGGTTCGCTTCGTTTGGCAGTTGATACACCAAGCGTACCCGTCCTTTTCGATATGCGTCATGCCGTGCTCGAACGGATCGCCACACTCGGCACAGAAGAAGTGCCCGTAATGCCAATGCGCTCCAAGAGCTACAATGTGCTCCCCGAGGATGGGGGTTTTGCAGTGCTTGCAGCGTGGGGCGAAGAGTTCGTGCCAGTCGAGATGGCAGTAGAAGCGGAGGCGTGCATCTCCATCTTCCGCCATGGTCATGCCAGGCTTCTCATCCAGTATCTCCCCCCGCCGCGCGACGCCGAATTCTCTCCAATCGCTCAGCCCGCGATGCGTCTGGCTCTGGAGAAATCTCCATGGCCTCAAGACGAGTATTGCAAGTGTAGCAACGGAAGCAATGAGGATGGAATCGCTCAGAGGAACCAGCCAATGCCACAAATTTCCCTTCAATGGGGCGCTCACACTGATTGCAGAGAGTCCCTGTTCGGCCGCCGGCGGCAGCTGCAGCTGCAGCGGCGCCTGGAGCTGGAGCTGGGGACCAGTGACCCCGCGGTCCACGACTTCCTGGTGTTGGAAGAGGGCGCGAGCCTCTCACGGGCGAATCCTTTGGCGTCGAAATGCTGGGAACCTTGCGGGGTTCTGGCGCTTCGTCCACCGCAATGGAAGGAATGTTGATCGTGGGCGTTGGTCTCTTCGAAGTCTCTTCTGGTTCCGCTATCGAGATCGACGGCACGCTCGCGCTCGTTTGCGCTCTTGGCCTCGGCGAAGGGTCTTCCGCCACAACGATGCTAGGGATATCCACAGGCCGAGTTGGATTTTGGGTTGTGGACTGAGGCTGCGCTTGTGACTGGGACCGGAAGCGGTTTGATGCTGGGGTCGACGAGTTTGGTCGGTCTGAGCTGGCATCAGTGGACGAGGACTCCTCCGGGGCTTTCCAGTTAGCATCGAAGCTTACAATGGGCCTTCCAGGGCTGTCGCTGACTGCGGTAGGTTCCGGAAGTTTAGAGCTGCGGTCTTTGAGCCTCATGCTAGTAGCTTCGCGGATATCTTGGCCGCGGATCTCGACTCCATTTAGACGCTGCGCATCAGGGAGCGGTTGTGTAGCGGCAGCTGGAGCGTTGACCTGATACTGGGCGTTGCGAGATCGTGTTGGAGGATTCCTGTGAATTTCTACCCTGTCCAATCGTTTGGTCGGGCTGGACTCTCCTTGGAAGCGTTGGAAGGGATTGCGCCTCGCAGCATTCGAAGGCTTGGATTTGAGTGAAACGGGAGAATCCTTTTGAGGAGACGTCGTTGGAGTAGACGCCTCGCCCGACTGGGCTTCGGGTTCTTCCCATATCTGATCACCAGAGAAGGGCCGCTCAACTTCTCCACTGATGTTCCTTTTCATGCTGCTACGCCGGCCGCCCGTGAAACGCCCCCCGACGCTCCCGTACGACTTTGATTTGGTCGGAGACTCTTCGGATCGGGCTGCCTCTTCGGGAGAATCGTTTCTTTTAGGGCTGTTGTCTCCTTCGGATGAGGTCGATGATGGCGAGTGCACTTCGGAATACGAGTTCCTATTTGAATTGTTCGCACCAGTTGCCCCACCCCCTGTCACGGTCGCTGCCCGAGCATGTGCGTAGCTGTCCTTTCTAAGGTGTGGTCGATACAGGTACGCACCGTCAGGGGGCCGAGGCTTGACGCCGTGCTGGTGCTCCCACACGAGCTCAGCAGCCTCGTTGAGAGCAGCGTTGTAGAGGCGAGTCTCATCGTCTTCGATGGCAGCATCAGGGGCAGGGGTACTCTTTCTGCTCTCCCGAAAGTCCATTTCTTCCATGGCATCTCGTAGTGACGAAGCTTCTTCTCTTTCCATCCAACGCTGGCCTCGTTCCATGTAGCTAGCGGTAGGCACGACTGTATCTGGCTTCAAGGGAGGCGGCGTCGGAGTGGTAGGGTAATAATCACGGCTTTTAGTACTAATCATTGAAATGCGAGTTGAAGCCGTGCTCCCTCCAATGAGGCTGGGCGTGTGCGACCGCGATCGTTGATGGCTAGCCTGTTGAGCAGCTGTGTCTGGCGATGTTGTAGATGCATCGTAGCTGATCTGGCTCATGCTGTTCCGGTTTATCTGCGGTCGAGTACTAGGAGGCGGAGGCCGGGCGCCGCTGGGCCTTCCGACGGGCTTGCTTCGAAGGTTTGCGAGGTAGCTTGCTGTTCATGACAAGTGTAGATTAGCGACCAGCCCGAACCATTGGTCAATCTGCCGCATATGCCGTACCGAATTCGTCTTTGGACATGTAGGAGGGCGACGGCGGTGTCCCCCTACTCGACCTGACCTCGCCAGATTGCCTCATTTTGCCCTGCTCTTTCTTCTCCTGTTCTCGGGGATCGTCACGAAACAAATAAAAATAAAGCGAAGAGAAAAGAAAGAGGTTAGTCTCAGAGGGATGCTACGACAGTTTTATGCGTGCAATGGACGTGCTGTCGCAGCACTGGGAGGCCGGCGGTGAAGTAGAGAGGTCGCATGCGAGGCGTGACGTTTTGTATGCAAATAAGAAGCGTTAGGTGCTCGGTACTTTGCACCTAGAATCGAGCCAGCGGTCGATTTTAGCGGGGGTTGACGGGGCAACCCTTGGCATGTTCCGAGACAACCCCAGACTAAGGCCTGTAGCGCTGGCTAGCAGCGCTGTGTGCCTGTAATCTGGACCGCTAGTCGGCAGGACGGTAGCACTAGCCCATCCAGCTCAGATACAACGCCCAGAGTCTGAGCTGGCATGGCACACACACACCAGCATTATAGCACGGTACAGCACATCACAGCAACACAATAGGTACCAGACAATACGGCACAGGGCTCGATAAAGGGAGAGAAGAGATTTGCTAGCAGGGGGGGGCTATAATACAGCTGGCGTGGAAAGTTCCAGATCGCCGCCAGAATATGTACAGATACGGCTGGGCAATGTCACCATGGGAACGACCAATGGCTTTCCCTCCCCCTTTGCGCTCCATGCTGGCTGCGTGCCGACTAGGGGACGCCTGTCTGGCGGCGATGGGGGCGCCCACTCGATTTTGCTACCACCGGAGTTCGCCTTTGACGCCCTTTTCTGGCTCTGGGGCCTTTGCCGGCGGCCCAGGCTCTTGGTAGCCGAGATTCTTGAAGTCGTCCCGCAACATCAGGTTTCTTAGTTTCGCCGACATGTTAGCCCGCATCTTGTCTCACACGCTGCGTCTTGCTTTTTTTCAGTTTCTTTACCTGTCCATTCTGCACGACAGATACGCCTTGGCCAGGTTGCGGCACTCGTCTTCATTGACGCCGCGGACCTTTTTCATGCAGGCCAGGTAGCTGGTCATGGCCTTCTTGCACTCGCCTATCAGAGTTAGATTTGATTTGATATTTGACGGCGATCTGGCCAGCCAGGAGAGGGCGGCAATTTAGACTGGAAAATTACAGCAGGCTTACCATCGTGGTCCAAGGGGAAGCTCCCTCGCTGTGGCCTATGGAGACGGCGGGTCAGCCAACTCCTGAGCTGGACGTCAAATCAGCGTCGAGGGAACACGTACGGGGTTGGCCTCGTCTGTGGCAGCGCTCCAGGACTGCCGTATGTGCTCATTTCTCGAGGTGCTGCACTAGGGGCATGTCCCTTTTTCCTCTCGTCTTTTTTTCGAGACGAGACTTGGAAGCGTCGCTGTCTCGCATGATGGTTGTAGAAGGTGTGGGGCGGGGCCCCGATACAGCGGCACGCTTCGCTTAGCTAAGCCTGGATGTGCCGCTTAGCGACTCGGGCGGCGAATCAGGCCGCATAGCTGCATATTGGGAAGACGGCCGTGATTCGGAGGACCTCTTCCGCGCATACCTATGGCGCAAGTATTTCTACTTGCCTGCATTTATCCTGCTATATCAGCCAAGCAGGCAGCATCATGAGCAATCAATCAAAGCACAACGGGCGCTAGGAACAGCAATGCAGGCTTGACGCAGAAGCCTGCGCAGATTCTGGCCGCCAATCCATCCCTCCCGTGCTCGCATGGCTCCTACGGGGTCTTCAAACGGACCATTCGCGTCGTGACACACTGCAAGCCAACTCAACCGCTAGCTGCAGGGCTGTCGTGTTCTGTCGACAACTGTATCCACAGGCGCCCAACCAGAGATGACCAAGGATCGGCGGCTGTCTGGTTGGCTAGCTACATAGCTGGGATGAACTTGTCACTCCATCAAGTCGGAAAGCATCGTGATGTTGCGCTCCGCTCTCTGCCTGCTTTCCGCCCTTGAGTCATGGATTTTCAACTATCAATGGACTACGACGAATCCTCTTTGGTGATGCCCGATTTGACAAGTATCACCGTCAGGTGAGCGGTGGCTTCTGCAGTGTGATTGATATCTTGCCCGCCAAGAACAGCTCCCAAACCTAGAGCTTCAATACATACTTGTAGATGCTGAGGCACTAGCAGTGGATTTATCGAGAATCGTCGCCAGAGCTAAGCAAGGATCATGGCTCGACATTCTATCAGCACTTTATGCTGGCCATGGAGACCGACCAAGAAGCCCTTCTGTGGAACACGCTAGAGCTGACTTTATCCTGAACCACGCCTGGTAGCATCTGTACAACGTGATGTCGGCTCGACGCATAACACTTGATATTGAACGATATCTGGCAGCTGATCAATGCCCTGAAACGCTCGCCCAGAATGCTAAGCTTCAGCAAAACACTTTCACCAAGTACTTAGTTAGTAGTTAGCATGCCCTGATGTGTAGAGAAAGAGGGAGAATAAACATCCCTATCCCAAAGAAGTCCCAAAGAAAACAAACCCCAGTCGCTTTTGCCGCCGAGGGTAGGGCCTGATGTTTTTTTTTTTTCAAAGATCTACCCACTGAACAAAGGGAAAAGCCCAAAATAAAGTTAAATCTAACATTATCGTGTGTGACAGCCCGCTGTCTCCAGTTGAGCTTCTACTTAATTCTTGGGTTGTTCAAATGGATCTTTGTTATCGGCATCTACCAAGGCTTTGGACGAAGGGAGACGTTGTCCGAGGTTCTCTGTACTGCCTTCTAGACGCCGATCTGCATACGCCCGCGGCGTACCTGGTACCTGTGGCGTTCCTCCTGCTCTGCGGCAAGCCATTAACGAGACCCACCTCGTTACACGTGAATCCAATACGTAGTGCCTTGGTTCGCTGCCAAACAGACCCGAGCAGCCATTTGCTTCTCTCCAATTGATAGCCAGCAAAAAAGCACAGCGCAAGTCGTCGCATTGCCTGTGCGTGCATGTACCGTCTGTCTGGAGGCATCAGTGCTGCTGTATCATCCCGGTAGCCTCGTCTGCTTAAGTCGTCTGACTGCGCCGCATCCATATCGAAACGAGAGCGAAAAAAAACGAACAAGGCTCCCAAGACGCCGCTGCAATGGCCGCCCTCGGCGAAGATCTGCTCTCCACGGTCAACAAGCTGCAGGACCTGGTGTTCAACACCATCGGCAGCGACTCTCTCGATCTCCCGCAAATTGTGCGTGGCTGCAAAATCCAAACTCCCCCATCCTCGTCTCCCCGCTTGCTGCTAATGCCCCGCCGCTCAGGTCGTCGTGGGATCCCAGTCCGCCGGAAAATCTTCCGTCCTCGAGAACATCGTCGGCCGCGACTTTTTGCCTCGAGGCAGCGGCGTCGTGACTCGACGACCGCTGATCCTTCAGCTCATCAACATCATAGAGGACGAGTCTGGCCCCGAGCCCTACCCCGAGTCCTACAACGACCCCTACCGCTCGCCTGGAGCTGCGCGCCGCGGAGAATGGGCCGAGTTCCACCACATCCCCAATAGAAGATTCACCGATTTTATAGATGTCAAGCGAGAAATCGAGAATGAGACGTCTCGAGTTGCCGGTACCAACAAGGGTATCAACAGACAGCCCATTAACCTGAAAATCTACTCGCCGCATGTCCTCAACCTGACGCTGGTTGATCTCCCCGGCTTGACCAAGGTTCGTCTTGTACATACTTTTTCCATCTGCAGTCTCCCCCGCCTGCCATTGCTCTTCTCTTTGGTTAACCTGGGAGGCATTACGCATAGGTACCCATTGGTGATCAGCCAAGTGATATTGAGAAACAAACGAGAAACTTAATCTCCGAGTACATCGCCAAGCCAAACAGTATCGTCCTGGCTGTCTCACCGGCCAATGTCGACCTCGTCAACTCGGAGGCTCTGAAGCTTGCCCGGCATGTGGATCCTCTCGGCCGGAGGACCATCGGCGTTCTCACCAAGCTTGACTTGATGGACCACGGCACCAATGCTCTCGACATTCTGTCCGGCCGAGTGTACCCATTGAAGCTCGGGTTCATTGGCGTGGTGAACCGCTCCCAGCAGGATATCCAAGGCAACAAGCCCATGGATGATGCTCTGAAAGCTGAAAACGAATTCTTCAAGCACCACCCAGCCTATCGTAACATCTCTAGCCGATGCGGCACCAAATTCTTGGCCAAGACGCTTAACACGACTCTTATGGCACACATTCGAGAGCGTCTGCCCGACATCAAGGCGCGCCTCAACACTTTAATGGGCCAAACACAACAGGAGCTCGCCGGTTACGGCGACATGCATTTCAGCGGAAAGGAGCACCGAGGCTCTTTGATTCTGCAGCAAATGACGAGATTCGCAACCTCATTCATCTCCTCCATTGACGGTACTTCCACCGAAATCTCCACCAAGGAGCTTTGCGGTGGTGCCCGTATCTACTACATCTTCAACTCTGTTTTTGGAAGCTCATTAGATACCATTGACCCCACGTCAAATCTGTCAGCATTGGATATTAGGACGGCAATCCGCAACTCCACTGGTCCTCGACCCAGTCTGTTCGTGCCCGAAATGGCCTTCGACCTTCTCGTCAAGCCCCAAATCAAGCTTCTAGAGATTCCTAGCCAGCGCTGCGTCGAACTTGTTTACGAAGAACTCATCAAGATCTGCCACACTTGCGGCTCAGTAGAACTTTCCAGATTTCCGAGGCTCCAGGCCAAGCTTATCGAGGTTGTATCAGACCTTCTGCGAGAGCGACTAGGCCCTTCCTCACAATATGTTGAGTCGCTCATCTCTATTCAGCGTGCGTACATCAACACAAACCATCCCAACTTCTTGGGCGCCGCGGCAGCAATGGGCAACGTTGTCAGCGCTAAACAGGAGCGGGAGCGCAAGAGGTTCATTCTGGAGGAGCGTGATCGCCGAGAGAAGCGACGCCTCAAGGAGGTGGGCGGCCCCAACGGCACAGACGCGCATGAGGACAGTGAAGACAGTCCGGTCGCTGAGCGGGCAGAGCAGCCCAATCTTCGCAAGCTCGCAACGTCAAAACCTTCAAGGAGCATGTCGCCAGCTGTCCACCAAGATGCCATGGTTGGCCTCGGAGCATCCCTGAATGGCATTCGCCCGTCATCTCCAGGCATGAACGGACAAGGCATTGGCGGCACCCGCGATACGTTTTTGAACTACTTCTTTGGCAAAGATGGCATGACGCCAATGAGCGCCCCCATCACTCCCACCACCAACGGCAGACACACCAGCCACCCATCCGAGCCCAGTTTCTCACAAAGCCTGAGGCGTGAAGAGAAGCTGCCAATTCGGACAGCTCCCCCATCCGTTACGGATGATTATGACCCGTCATCTCGTAGCTATGGCCTAGCATCACATCTGGTAAATTTTTACCTCCTTTAGCCTTCACCTCCCTTGCCTTGACTAACTTGACTCCTCACAGGGCGAATCTAACGAACCTGCCATGACTGAGCGCGAGGCCATGGAAACAGAGCTTATCCGCGCTCTCATCTCTTCCTACTTCAACATCGTCCGCGAGTCCATCGCCGACCAAGTCCCTAAGGCCATCATGCACCTCCTCGTCAACCACTGCAAGGACGTCGTCCAGAACCGCCTCGTCAGCGAGCTCTACAAGGAGGCTCTCTTTGAGGAACTCCTCTACGAAGACGACGGCGTCAAGAAGGAGCGTGAAAAGTGCGAGAAGCTGCTCCAGACGTACCGCGAGGCGGCCAAGATTATCGGCGAGGTTTTGTAAGAAAGAAGTAAGATGAAAGAACAAGAACAATTGGAAAAAAAAAAAGAAATTCAAAACTCACGCTGGGAAATGGAGAGACCATTCTCCCAGGTTTTTTTTTTTTTCACCTTCTTATCGCTTATAATGTTTCTCCCCCCTCACAATACACGGCTCCAAGCATACTTTATTTCTGTCATTGTTGCAAAATAGGTAATGAAACAGAAGGGAGATGATGAGAAAGGCCACAAAATGGCTGTATGTAGAAAAAAAACAGAAGAAAATCAAAATCAACAAAGCGGCGGATTTACGAGGACGAAAAAAAAAGGGGGTGATCAACGAAGGCGTCACGGGGTTTCCACTGAAGGTCAAAAGGCTGGGTAGGATGGGGGGAAAAAAGAAGGGAAACAAAAATCGCCCTTTTTTGGCCTTTCCTTCTTTTCAAAGAAAGGAGAAGAGGGAGAGAGGACTTGGAGAGAAGTGTACGATGGCGCATTTTCTTTCCTTTTGAAATGTAAACAACTGTACATGATGGCAATGGCACTGGAAGAGAGGGGAAGAATATCCGCGACCATGGCTGCAAGCGACTTTTATATTCTATAACTACACCACTCGACTTTGTTGTCACGTCTCCAATTACCAGAAATATACTTTTGACCGTATTTGTTTAAATGCGATTATCTATATGATGAGCAAGTCTGGGAATACCAACGTTCCTAGCTGAGATGTATACCACCTGTATGATATCTCTTTTCCTCTTGTGATATCCCCTCCATTTCCGTGCTCAAAACCTCTTGCTTGTATCATGTGTAGAATGCCTGTTCCGATGCGCCAAAAAACAAAGAAAGCGAAGAATCCATTTGCCAGCCTTATCTATAATACATCTCAAACTCCTGGCCTTCTATTGGCTAATGCATATCGTGAGGCATAAGAATCATATGCTCGTTGTGGGGCAGTACTTCTATGCGGTTCTAAATTGGTATAATCGAAACGTTCTGCAGTTGGAAAAATTCTGTACTCTCGCATCATAGCTGGATGTTGAGTATAATAGCCGTTCGACACATGTCGTGCGTCAACACTACCATGTCTGTCATATGATGAAACAGAATCACCATAGTGGTAGAGACGTGCGGAAGGAATCGGCTGCCGGTGGCCACTGGGAATATAGTAGCTGCCATCAAGTCCGTTTCCAGCTTCTATGTGGCTGTGCGCTCCTCGAATCTCCATATCCGGATAGTATGGATATTCGTTTGGCTCTTCTGCCACTTGAGGGTCGTACTCATTATGTGGGTGGAAAGAGCTCAAATGTCTTCCTGGCTCTGGCCCACCTTCTCTGGGGCTGAAAGTCTGTGAGTTAGTGCGAGACGATCCCCAAACTGAGCTGCCCTCGGTGATCGTGCGTTGTGCTCTTATTCTATCAAACGTTTCGTAGACTTGAGGCATTCTCTCATTAATGCTCGCCGCCCGAGCGACAACAGTATCATATCTTGCTTGCTCTTGAATTGTGTCTGATCTGACGTAGACAACACTGGCTGACAAAAGTTTGGGTACATCTCCGTGTAATCCCTCATCAGGCCGATGGATTATCTGATTAGAAGCTGCATCCGCTGCCTCCAAGCCTTTGGTGAGAGCGTTTGGCAGGGTTGAACAGGGGCCACCTTGGCTTGTCTCCCCCTCACTTTCAAATAGCCATGGCAAAGCTTCTGAGGTTAGTTTAAAAGCGCGTTTGCTCTCCCAAACTTTTGTTCGTAGGTCTTGGAACATCTGCATGTCCGGCAACCAGATCAAATCGACACGCCAATCCGTCAGCGGAACCCCCCCTTTCTCATGGACGACATGGAAGTGCTTGGCTAAGCCAGGAAGCGTGAATAAACACTTATCGTCTTCCTCTCGCGTCTGCGACAGCATGCAAATCTTGCATGCTAAGCCATGGTAGGTGGCAAGGTTAGGAGAAGACTTGAAGTGATTCAAGACGTCCACGAATGTATCGAGTGGTACAAGTTCCGGATCATCTTCTTGAAATTCTTTAGCGACGTGGTAGATTGAGACAAGAAGTTTGGCCGAGAAGGATATGTGTTTGACGTATTTCATGATCTTCCACACACTTGTTATAGCTTTTGCCATGGCATCGATTCTCGGCTTGTATGCATCGTCCACCTCCGTAGTCTGAGAAGAAAGCGGCTTGGAGTCAACAGTAGACACTTGCTGAATCGGAGACGATTCAAATGGAAACTCCTCGGGCCAATCAATTCTCAAACGGTTACGCAACTTCTTCCCTTCCTTCCCAGGCTTCGGGCCATGCTTCAGAGCGTGCTTCGAAAGGTAGTGATGGATAAAAGCGCTGAATCCAAATCGTTTTTTGGAATTTAGGCATTTTCTGCAAGAAAAAAGGTCCTGATCAGTATCTGCAAGTATTTGCTTAACTTTGTGATCAAATATCCACACCATATCGCCCAAAGTTAGCTTTGGCGCCGAAGAAGTGCTATCGATTTTCGAAAACTCCGCATAGTACTGTTTGCGAACATAGGCCATCACTCCGATGATGAATTGAGCATGACCTTCCTGCTCAATACTTTGGCCTTCGCTCAAATGATCGCCGATAAACTGGTCCGCGAGGGCTGAGATGCGAATCTTTACAAGTGTTTCAGCATCATGCTCGTCTTGAAGCGCAGTCTCTGTGCCTTTCTTGGCTGTACTGTTGGCCTGATGCTTCTCAGAAGCCTTGGCAGCTAACGCATTTTTCCCCTCTGCTCTTTTCATCTTTTTATACTGAGATATGAACTGTTGTTTTAGACTGTTCCACTCTTTATCGCGAAGGGGCTCAGCTTTCTCCAGAGACATCTGGAAAGATGGAAGATCGACCAGAATATCTAGAGGTATAGGAGGTTGAAGTCGCCTTGCTCGGCGTTCTATATCCGCTCGTCTCTGGGATTTCAGTTGTTCTGTTATTTCTCGAGCTCGTCGCTTTGGGCGAGTCGTGGCTTCAACGATTTTGAGCTCGCCACGGGTAGTGGGCTGTGGCGGAGTTGAAGAGCAACGGATGAGCATCTGGCTGACTCCTCCAGCCAAATACCACTTCTCCCATCGTGATGCTTTGTGAATAGCGTCTGCGCCACGAGCCTCTAGACCCTTTATCCATTCTTCAGCTGCTGCAGGACCAAATCGCTTGACATCTTCAAATTCTAATCGAAGACTCTCCACTTGGGTGGGCCAGTATATCCTCGTTAGCGGAACAGAAGTAGGCACTTGGGTAGTTTTTATCGACTGTGTATAGACTACGTTGAGATCAGCAGTCAAGAAGGCCATAGGAAGTCCGGGAATAAGAACTGAAGGTGTGGATGTTGACAACAGCACATCAACTTCCTACAGATACGCATCAGCCTCTTGGTAGTAATCAGAGCTCGTTTGGCATTACACTCACTTTGACGCTTGTCTCAGCCAAACATTTCCCACAAGAGTTGACGAAGAAAACAAATATCGGCGAAACAGTGTTGTTACCAGGCCCACGCCGCCATGGCAAGGAATCCCAAGCGACATTTGTCTCATCTATCTGGCCACATATTTGGCAAGACCGTGAGCAGGCAAACCGCCACATGTCTAGTTCAGATTTCCCCGAGAGGGGTGTAGGCATCCTTGGCCAAAAGAGACACCTTGACGCCCGCCATATGGCGTCTGGGAGAAGCGCAGGTACAATAGAAGGCACGCGAAACGCTGGAGCAGAAAGCGTAAATGGGGATGCGGGATCGAGATACTGATTGAACAACTTGTTGACCCGCAGCAGGGTTCCAAGCGTATGCGGCGGCAGGAAGGAGAAGATGTGCTGCCACACCTCCGCTGGGAGTTGCAACGACACATCGCGACGAGAAGCTGGCACAGAGCCAAAATCAAGAGGGCCTTGGTCAGCAGCGACGTTCTTGATCTTCTTGGGGGGGTCCATCTCCGGTTGAATTGGAGACGCTCATTCTCTTCCTTTTCCGTTCGGCCTTGCTTGGAGACACCATGATGCTGCTGTTGTCCGATGAACTAAGCTGATGACGCGAGATCGAAGAGTTTCCACTCGGGATTTGCAGAACACCTCCAGCACCCCGTGGAAGTAGCAGACTCGCATCCACTACATGCTCTTGCTGCTCGTCGTCCATAGTTGCATCGAAAACAAGGAGCCAGCGTAAATGAGAAAATGCACAAAACAAGACTGCGGCGTCACAGACAAAGACGCCTGAGGTGTTAGAATGGAACAATATCCAGGCTTAGCCCCTGCTGGGAGTCCTTATGAAGATTCCTGGTGCACGAGGGCAGGCACGTAGGAGGATCATCAGGGAGAAGCTCTGGCTGCAGCTGCAGAGAAGGTTTGGGAGAAAAAGCATGGAAAGAGGAATCTGCTCCCAAGAAACATTCAATGCTTTTTTTTTGTGTGTTGCAGCAGTGACAAGGTCACGTCAGCCTGTAAAACAGGGGTGCAGGCATTGGTGGAGAGTGGAAGCCGGCATCTGAATTGATGCTTTTTATCGATTAGATATGACTAAGCGATCCTTGGCGCAAATCTCCAGAGAGCAGCGGCACTGCTCCCGAAATTGCGGCCATGACGTCACGCCATCATTCTACGAGCAGCATGTCATTATAATGAGAGACTACAGTGAGAGATATGGAGAGAAGGGTAGATTTTGCATAGATAGAGTAGCTACAAACAAATCCCTGTATAGAAGCGTTGCATTCCTTATCCAAATATCCCAAAAAAATCCGAGTACAATTGATAACGAAGGTGAGCTATCTTACACGCAAGATTGTTCAAAATATACAAATAGATTTACTGCTGTCCGTTCATCGAACCATCACCAAGCCCCTGTTCTGGAGAGGACTGGTCCCCAGAGCCGTAGATCTGGAAACTCTGATCAGCTCCCCAAGTCGTCATTTGTGTATAATTTTCAAATGCCCCCCTATCGCAGAAGATGATGTTAGCAAACATCTGGATCAAATGTGTAAAAAAAAAAAAAAGAGGGGGACAAAGATGGTAATTGTAGCCTTACCCAGTCAAAGTTGGACGCCAGGTCGCCCGCTCCGCCTGCACCACCCAAATTGGTAAACATGGAGAGCGGAGAGGCAGGGCCACCGGCGTTGAGGCCATCAAATTGAGGAAATTCGGCTGCATTTCCAGCTCGGACACCAAAATCCATACCCATGAAGGCGGAGCTTTGTGTAAAGGGATCCTGGCCACCAAAGCCAGGCATGCCGAGAGGAGTACCAAGACCCAAGGACGAAGGTGTGTGGTCCATTGCTGTGCCTACAATGGAAGCAGATAGAGAGTCGGATATAGATGAGTCGCTGTTGGGGTCCGTAGCTTCTCCAGAGGGCGATTTAATCTTTTCCAACATGATTTCGATAACTTTGGAGGCCTTGAATGCTTCCATCGAAGTGTTGGCAAGATTTGCCCATATGCCCTTGGCGGTCTCGAGAGTGCCAACCATTTTGCTTCGCTGCTCCTCGGTGTATCTGTAATTGCTCTCATCTGCAGGAGCAGATGATCGTGCTGCCATGTTATCATAGTGAAGGTCTAGAACAAGGAGCATGGCCGGCAGCGTAAATTCCTTTGTTGCAATGGATTTGATGTACCATGAAACGGAACGTAGCCGCCCGTTTCCTTGAGACTCGCGATGTAGTTTGGCTAGATGGTCCATTGCTTGCATCGAGGCCTCGATTGCACTTCGACGTGAAAACGCATATCTCGAGTTATGCCGAGCCTTGGAAAGATATTTCCGATGCAGTAGGCAAAGCATTTTTTGGTACAATATGTCAATGTTGTATCTGGCGATGATTAAGGTCACAGGATCTTGGGATGTATCCAAGGAGCCAAGTCTGAGATGTGGAGGAAGCTCCTGCATCACCTGGCGAAGCTTTGCGTCAAATCGGATAATTTCATCGTACGAGACCGGTCTCCCCACTAGATTTGTTGCCTGCAAGATATTGCCCAGCTCGTTGCAGAGCCTCACCTTGGCAATCATGTATGATATCGGCGTCGGTTCTGAAGCAGGGCGAGATGGGGGTAATTCCTTGATATCAGGGTGAAATTCATCGTCAAAAAGATTATTCGGAAGCTGGGTATCGCAGTCATGCTCATAGATCATGTTAGGCAATGACACCTGATGTGAAAATACGACATCTGACATTCGGACTAGCGCCCACGCTCTTCGTCTCATTTCCTGCATCATCTTGTGTTAGTTCTACTCTTGGCCCTGTTGTTGTTTATTGCAACGCGATATTGGAAATGTCGCTCTTCACTTACCGCTTGAAAAGGGGTAATGTTGGGAAACCATTTCGCATCGCGATGGTATCCCATACGGAAGGCTATCCTCGTGATGACGGAAACAATCAACCAGAGGCCAAGATCAGCATCCCACCGAGACGAGTATTCTCCAAAAACGTATAGAAGCATGGCTTCAACCGTGTACTCGACTGGTTTTGTGTAGTCTGCCTTGATCAGACATTGGACAGTTCGTAGCCGATATTCAGACGCCAATTCCAATGTTCGACCCCTCCACTCAGGAGGCTCATCTCCAACCTTGTGGTAGCTCAGCATCGCGAGAGTAAGCACGGAATACAAAAGGCCCAGCCACATGATGGGTGTTTTGGACGGGTCCTCCCAATGCTTTTTCAACTGTTTGAAAAAGGTCGGCCCGTGTATTATGCAAACAGCGTTGTCCATGGAATTGAAATAGCGGCTGCACAAAGTCAGGATACTTGACTTTGGGGGCAGCTCCGCGCGGAGTTCAATCTCAGACGCTGGCAGGGCACCAAGTAACAATGTCGGCCCTTCCCGCGCAGCTACAGGTTTTGAATTCCTGACGCGCTCATAACTCGTCTCCAGCTCCTTTTTGTGGAACATGAAGTAGTTTTTCACCTCGGTGATGTCGGACAATATTGTATGCCAATGCTCTTGGCCAATATACATCGACTTGCCCTTGTCAGAGTCGACCTTTAAAACACCGAGTGAAGCTACGAGGCTCTCTTCCGCATCGCTATCATCCTCGACCATTGTTACAGCCTCATCACGGCCGGCTTTGGCCGAAGAGCTGCTGTCAGTCAATGACTGCGACGTAGAAGCAGCGCGGCCGGCCGCGGTGGCTGTAGCAGGGTCTATATTAGCCCCGCCATGCATCAAAGACAAGACAAGGCCCTCTAACCGGTCGATCCTGTTCTGCATGTCATCGGGAGTGGCGTCGGCCTGGTTCTGGCTCTTCTTGCGAGTTACTGGAGCCGCATAAGAACATGATGTCGTATCGTTGCCCTCCCGCTTGGTGCAGTTGCTGCACGGGTGGCTCCGATCGCATTTCCTATGCCGTGTTAGCTAGTCAATGAATGAATGGATGCCGCTGGTTGTCGCCCTTGCTATGCAAGATCAAATGGCCAGAAACTCACAATCTACATAACAGGTTAGCACGCCTACACTCTCGTCTACGGACAGCCCGGAGATTAAGACGTACTTTCTTGTCCTGCACGGATAGCAGCTCAGAGGCACACGATTTCTTTTCCTCACAACCCGAAACTGCTCCTCAGGGGAGCGACCCCCAGTAGAGGAGTTGGTCGAAGGCGGAGTGGGCGTCATTGCGAAAGAGGGGAAAGTTTGGTTGTTTTCGTATCTGCGAAACGTCGTCGACTGATGAGGCGATTCGGACTTAAGGATCGCGCCGAAATAATCTTTGATCTTCAGCCGGCCTCACAAGCGGCTTTCCGGTTATGAATGATGCGGCGCATATATTAGACCTCTGAAGATGTTGGCGAGAGCAAACGGAGGCAGCCTGTCAATTGCTTGAAGCCAGGCCAAGATGAATAAGATACCGCGACGGTGGGTGCGACTCGGCAGTGAGGGTTGGACGTTTAGACGATCTGCCGACAGCCGGGAGAGAAGCGCAGCATGAGCCGGAAATAAATGAGGTGGTGCCTTGAGATCTGATTTGTAAAGACAACGGAGTTCTCAGCAACGGTCACCTGATTTCGGGCGCGGAATTGGACGATTGCTGCTGGGCGTCGCTGGGAGTTCACGACGAGCGGGCAGCGGATTTGAGCTGGTGGCTTTGGCTGGATAACAATGAATTGCGTGGGAGGCGGAGAGGGGCGCCCGAAACGTGTGTATGTAGCGTGCGAGATGGAGCACAGACAGAAGGCGTCGAGTTGTTAAGGACGAGCTGGTTTGACGAGAGTTTGCGGCATCGGAGATGACTTGTAGCAGAGGAAAACGATGGAGCGATGGAGTCTGAAGGAAAAGATGTTTAGAAAGAAGAGAAGCGTCTGGTACCTCGAAATTATAATAAAGGATAGCCCCGAGGATCGCGGTGGTGGGGTGTCGAGACTAATCTTTGCGTGATGCTATCAAGCGGTACTCGCCAACTCTCTCTTGTGGAGCCCTGCGGCAGCTGCTCGGCCCACATATTAAGGGCACCCAATGGCAGCAGAGATGCAATAAGCTGAGTTCTCACGTTGTTGCAGGCTGATGGCATTTGAATGGGTAAGGAAAAGGTGTAATTGCTTATATGACATTAGATGCGGCGTCTATGAGACATTGTTGTTGTTCTAGTGACTTGCTACGAGGTATAGGCCTGAACTCAACCGAGCGTATCTTGATATCGCAACTACAGGTACTCCGTAGGTGCAGCTTTCGATACGCCCAGCGGGAGGGAGCTCATCTCAAAATGAAATCCCAGCTTTGTCAGCTGCTTTTGCCAAGTACCCTCTGTTAGTGCGGCATGTGGCAGCATTTCCAGCAACATTGAACTGACGGATCCGTTCGGGGGGGAACCTTCAGCGGCGGCCCGGTTATTGATCCATGGCGCCAGCGTCCTCTTCCTCGTCCGTCTTATGACAGTTTCGGCTAGCACTGAGCCCTACTGCCGCAGGGAATCTCTGCCTGTACCGCCACGGAGGGCTGGTGAAGCCCGGATTCCATATACGAGAGACTACATATGGGCGCTCCATTGGAGCAGACGAGCGTATTGAAGGGCGGATATTCCAGCGAGATGAGCCCTGGCCGGACTTAAGCCGCGCCACAGGCTTCGTCTACGAGCCCAGGTCGAGGCAAGGCTCCAGCCAGTTTACGTATTGACGCTTGCGTTCCTGCAACTCTGTGACTCACCCTGCGCGCTGTGGAATTTTAGCGGCCTTTGCTAGCGTCGCACCCAGCAAAGCGTTAGCGGGCAATTAGCAACGAACGAGCCTGCGATTGCCCCCTTATCCCATTAATCTGATGGTGTTGAGCGGAGTCTGCGGCCGTGAGGGCTCCGTTCAAAGTGCTACGCTGGATTTGATACGTGCGGTCCAGCAGGCGGTCATCTGTCTCCTTGGTTGCAGATTGCGTGTGCTAGCGGCACTTGATACCGAGAGAACTGGGCTTCGGACTGATGCGTGCAGACGGACCGATCCTGGTTTCATGCTGGGGTTGCAGAAACAGCTGATCGAGAACTGGTGCATTACGGAGTTCACAACTGTTATTTGAAAGCCGAAAACCTATTTAAATGTTTACAGCTCTTGCTACCGAGTTGGTTAGCCATCAACACATGACGTTAATGCGAGATGTGGTGCAGGCAATGGGAGCAGTTCGATACGCCGCTGTTATCCCTATCAAGATGTTACACTTATATCTTCTTTCTGCATGAGGTCTTGGAGAGTTGTACCAATATCAACAAAATGGTCACAATACAAGGCCTGTGACAGACACTCGCACTACCAGGTAGTCCTCAAAACCGCCATTCACTTTGTTCAGATGCTATTTGTATTTTTATGTTTACTTTATTCATAGATATTCAAGGCTACCTTGCAATTTTGTATCCTCCTCTGCCCCCTTTTTTTCTCAGCAATAATCGAACTCGATATATGCAGTCAACCCCAGGTAAATTACCCCCCTTCTCTTCGACGCGCACGCATATAATTCCGGCTTATAGAACCCTCAGCAACCACAATAACTTCTGAATCCCAATCTCGCTTGTATGACTTTCAAACATGCAAAAGGCTGAATTTGCTCTTGCTCTCTCGTTCTGATACGGCCTCGCACATATCCTGCTGCAATTCAGAAGTCGGATTGTCGTAATTATCGCTGTGTCATTATTCCGTGATCGGTTGGCTTCGATTTCCTCCAAATTGATCGCAGACGAGAAGCTTGTACGCCAGGTGCCAGAGACAGAAATTCGACGAGAAGGTGTTGCCTGCACCCTTTTTTTTTTTTTTTTTTTTTGTCCTTTATGACGTAGCTTCGACAGCGACGCTGTATGGCTTGAAAAAGTCGGTATCGCTACTGAGTTCTTCCTTGACCTATTGATAATGTTAGTGCACATTCCATCATCTTCATGTATCTATATCAAAGCGACGTACAATATCCAAGCCGCCTACAAGCTCGCCATCGATCCACAGCTGTGGGAAAGTTGGCCACTCGGCATATTCCTTGAGGCCCTGTCTGACGTCGTCGTCGGCGAGGATGTTGAAAAATCCATATTTAACAGAGTTGTCGCGCAAGATGCCAACCAACTGTCGGGAGAAGCCACACTGAGGAGCGCTAGGAGTGCCCTTCATGAAGAGCATGACAGGAGCAGCCTTGACCAGGTCGCCGAGGCGTTTGAACAGCTCCTCCTTTGCCTTGGCCGGGTCAACCTCAGCGACCTCTGCAGGCTTTGAAACACCATTGGTTGCGCCGGCATCCTTTGCCGCGGCCGAGTCCTTCTTTGCGTGCTTCTCGATGGCTGTTCGTACCTTGACGGCGCTGCTGCCACTGACGGTCTCGACAACCTCACCGTTTCGTAGCAGAACCAGGAAGGGAACTGCCGTCACGTCGTAGGTCTCGCTGATATCACTGAGTTCTTCGGCATTGATGGACACCCACTTCGTACTGGGAGGCTCGGTAACGGGATATTCGGACGCAAGTGTCGACAGAACAGTCGCCATCTGAGCACATGGCGCCGCCCAGGGAGCGTGGAAAGAGGCGATGAGGAGCGTTGAGGGAGGGGCAGAGCTGAGCACCTGCTGCCACTGTGCGTCGGTCTCGATCTCGGTTATCGTCGACATTTTTGCTGATCAGTCGAAATGTCGACTGTAAGACGGCGGATGATTTGTATTTTCGCGTATGGGCGGTGATTTGGGTATAAGGGCGAGAATCGGCGCTGTGATCGGAATATCAAGGTTGGATTTTTAGCGGGGTAGAATGATGGCGCAAGTGTAAATGGCCATCGCGCGCATTTGCAATTTGAAATCAGCGCCGTTGATACTTGTACCCCGGTGTATACCCGGTGCAGCATCTGATAGGCACACGAGCTGCCTTACATAAGAGAATTTTCTCTGTAAATGGCATTGTGATGATAGGTAACTTTTTCAAAAGTTTTTATTACTTCATCAACTGCCCATTTAGGGAAATGTAGATGATAAGAGAAGCGTGTTGTGCGCTCCTACTATTTCGTTGTACATTTCTTGGACCCGGTGCCGCTCTCATGCCAAGTTCAATGTCCCGACATGTACTCTAAACAGAGGAAGAAGTGGAATTCAAAGGATATGGCTTGCAAGATAAATGAGGCTCCCCGACGGGAAAAAAGAAGCAGTTGTATCTTTGCCAGTGCTCGTATATGCCAACTGTAGTGCCCAAGGCGCTGCTACTCAATGGTGTGCTTTTGAGCTCAAGTTCTCATCGCAACAGGCAGAGGAGGGAGCGACGCCTACCTAATATATAAGTATCTAATCGTTGCTAGGAAAATCAGTAGCCTTGATTCGGACACTCTTCTTCTGATTTTTCCTCTAATGACCTAAGATGCCATACGGAGAATATGGATGAAGTCGCAAGAAGAAATCGGATGGAATGCCTCTCCCATCTCTGGGGAATCCACCCGATTGGCCACGATCCACTACTAGCCCCAGGTTGCGCAACCGTTCGCACCCGGAGCGAGAGTCTCTATTAATAGGCTGTTGTCGTAAGAAGTGGCTCAGCAGCAGCCCAAAGTCTCCAGGCTATCCAAAAGTGCAAATACTGCTTCTTCAGCTGAAACCACTAATGCCTACCTATTGCGCTTCTAGTATTCATGTTTGTAACAGCTTGATTCCAACGTTCAGGGAGGTGGGCCAAGCAAGAGCCCGAGGCTCCGATAGGGCGGCAAGGCACAGGTTCTGCTTGCAGCACAAGTGTTTATGCTCCCCTTGCATAGGCCTGGCGCTAACAAGACTATTCCAGGCATTGCAGTAAACGCTGCAATGATGCATGTGGTGTATACATGTATAGAGCTCAGCAAGAACGAAGAATAATCATCATCACAGCAACTACTTGTACGAAATATAGCGTCATGTCGGCAGATTGGGGTGGTACTTGGGTAGAGGCCTAATTGCATCAGCGAGTTTGGATGCCTTCGCCTCGGTAAAACAACAAATGAGATAATCTTATTTCCACAATCGGCGAAGCAGAGTTTCCAAATCACCTACAAGCATAATATTTACTCTAATCTCTGATGACGCCCATTGCGCCAGGCTTCCTCTTAAACAAGCCCTCGGTCCTTAGGCAGTTGCGTATTCTCAGGCACCAAAATTAACCTGCCACGCAGTGACAGCGCTAGAGAGCTGAAAGGCGGCGGTGCAGGCGGCGGCGAAGAGGGGCATTTGCGTCATTTGAGCTCCCCCCCAGCTGCTCCCGACCCGATAGCTGCAAACCACCGCCAGCGCCGCAGCTGTCGCCTGCAAATCCGCCGCGGCTATGCCTCTAAGCAGACGGGCTTATTCGTCCCCGCCTCAGCGACACGCAGCGTCGACGTACGTCCCGCCAGAGCATCCATCAGCTTGCCTGCCAGCTTGGCTCCTGAGTCCGCCACGAAATCTCCGGCCCCCTTTGCGCCCGATCTTTCTGTACCGAAGCGAAGCCTCGCTCGTCCATCGCTGTGCTATTTATTGGGGAGCTGCTGCAAACAACTCGGCCATTGTGTGAGAGCCACCTCCACCTTAGCCGGAACGCCTCTTAGCCTCCCCTGAGTTGCATGCTAACCGGCGTCGCTAGCCAGCGGAGCTCTTGGGACGACGCAATTCCCCTCCAACCACTCTTGACGACGACCCCCTTCTCTCCGTCTATCACTACGCCCTCGATACCAGCCTCGCGATGGCGTCTCTCAACCTTTCCATAAACGGCCCCTCCATAAAGAGCAGCTACAATGCTGTTGTAGGCGGAGAAGCACCGGCTTCCGGCTCTCCGACATATGCCCAGTGGGCGCTCTTCTCTGTCCAAGCTCCCCTGGCCAACGCCTTCCAGGACAGCGGATCCAAGGAGAGCATTCTCAAAGTCCAGAGCACCGGCGGTACGCGAGCCATTGACGAGAGCTGATGTTTGATGATTGATCTCTGGGAATAAACATACTAACGCAGTAGTCTAGATGGCGACCTCACCGAGCTGATTGAAGACTTCAACGAGGGCCGAATCCAATTCGCCTTTGTCAAGGTCAAGGACCCCAATTCGGGCCTTCCCAAGTTTATTCTCATCGGCTGGTGCGGAGGAGGTGTCCCCGAACGCACAAAGGGCTACTTCACAAGCCACTTGGCTGCTGTCTCCAAGATTCTTCACGGATACCATGTCCAGATTACCGCTCGCTCCGACAGCGACCTCGAGCCTGAGTCCATCATGCGCAAGGTTGCCGATGCGTCTGGTGCCAAGTACTCTGCCGGATCATCCGCAGGAGCTTTTGGATCAGCCCCCCCGCCTGTCAAGGCCAAGCCAGTCTTCACCCCTTCATCATCTGCTGGTCGCCCTCTTGACCCTCTTATTGCCGCTCGATCCAAGAAAGATTCCTCTGTCGATGCGGATGGCTGGGGAGCTGACGCTCCTCCCGTAACTCGAACCCAGATCGAAAAGGTCGCGCCTGCTTATCAGCCTACCAAGGTGAATATTGCAGAGCTTACAAACCAGAAACAAGAGCCATCGCGCTTCGCCGGCGCACCTCGACAGGATACTCCCTCCGATGTTATTGGAGGCGGTTATCAGCCCGTAGGCAAGGTCGACATTGCGGCCATCAGAGCACAGGCTCAGAGGACCGGAGATGACAGACCCACGCCTGTCAAAGGAGCATATGAGCCAGTTGGCAAAGTCGACATTGCTGCGATTAGAGCCAAAGCACAAAAGCCTGCTGCAGCAGCAGCACCAGCGGAAGAAGAAGAGCCAGCACCTCAGGCCTTCTCTGATCGAACTGCTGCCTTCTCGCAGCCAAGCGCAGGACGGCTGACTTCACTGCCTAAGCCTACTGTCGCCAAGAAATGGTCCGGAGCCTCTGCTTTTAGCGGCACCAAGGCCCCAACTCCGGGAGGGCTAGGATTCGGCGGCCCGGCTGCTCCTGCCGCTGCCCCAGTTGGAGCTGCTAGCCGGACATTCGCAGACCAAGGCGGCAAGACTCCGGCCCAGATCTGGGCTGAGAAGAAGGCCAGAGAAGGCGGAAGCATTGGAAGCATCCCCGCCGCGGCTTCTCCAGTGCCAGTCGCTCAGCAGACTACCGGAGGCTCCTCTTCCTGGAAGAGCGGCTACACGGGCAAGTCTTGGGCACCAGTACAGATTGGAGCTGCCGCGCGTGCTGCTCCCGAGGAAGAGCAGCAAGAAGCCAGAGAGGCCGGTGAGGAAGAGAGCTCAGCTCCTAGTGGCGTGTCTGCCCTGAGAGATCGGTTCAAGAACACGACTCCCATCGGAGCTGGCATTCCCCCAACTTCACGAGCGGCCGAGGAAGAGTATCAGGCTCCTCCCCCTGTTCCGGACAACTCCAGGCCTACTGGAGGTTTCGCTCTTCCTGGTCTTCCCAGTCGACCTGCGCCTGCGGATGAAGAGGAAGAGGAGCAGGAAGATCCTTCAGCGTATCAAACCCTGGAGGAGGAGACGGGACGCTCGCCATCGCCAATTCGTGTCGCCGCACCCGTTGCTCGCGAGCCCGCCATTGAGCGGCCAGAGGAACGAGCACCTCCTCCTCTGCCTGTGGAAGACATTCCCGTTCCCAGAGAAGAGGAGCTTCAAGACGAGCAGGAGGCTGGCCATGTCGCACGAGCAGCGGCCAGCGCAGTAGCCGAGCAGACGTTTGAGCACGCGCCTCATGTGGCTGACAGCCAGGACCAGCAGGGTGGAAAGCGCGCGCTTGTGCAATATGACTACGAGAAGGCTGAGGACAACGAGATTGACTTGGTCGAGGGCGAGTACGTAACCAACATCGACATGGTCGACGAGGATTGGTGGATGGGAACCAACGCAAGGGGGGAGAGCGGCTTGTTCCCCAGCAACTACGTAGAGATTGTGGAGGGCGAAGACGCTGCGCCAGCTCCCCCGGCGGCCCCCGTTGCCGCAGTGCCGGCTCCAGCACCAGCAGCTCCGCCAGCAGCGCCAGCCGCGGCCGCGGCCGCGGGTCCAACAGCCACTGCGCTGTATGATTACGAGGCTGCAGAAGATAACGGTAAGCCCCCGAGAAGGTCCGAGTAAATGATGTCACGGACGGATTGCTAACTTTTGTGGCAGAACTGAGTTTCCCTGAGGATGCCACAGTCACAGGCTTGGAGTTCCCCGATGAGGACTGGTGGTTCGGCCACTACGGCGGCCATTCGGGTCTTTTCCCTGCCAACTACGTGAAGCTCGACGAGTAAGGGGGGCTTGACATGCCAGGCGGGGAGAGATTGAAAGGGAGAGCGAATAGAAAACAAATGAATAGTGTAGATGTACAAACAAATAACTCATCATGTTATGCCTATTGAGGCGAGTAAACCAGGCCCATTCACGCTTTATCTGCTATTATTAGCTCCCTAGTACATAGCCAAGAGTTACTACGATAAGTGACCTTACTTAAGAATAGCATTTATTACAAATGTAGAAGTGTTACCGCAAACCTTTGTTACTTTTTCTTTTGTGGCTATCCGCATATCTAAGGTAGGCAGTCCTAGATGTGCTTCGTAGTAAAACACAGAACTTTATCCTAGGCTCCAGCACCTGTCACTATCATGAAAATGTAATGTACGCAGCCAAGATCTAACGACAATCTTCCCTGCTCTTGTATAATGTGATGAATAAACCACCTACTTGAGCAGGATATGGCTATGAGAATAAACCAAATTTGATATGAGCAATAGCAAACTGTTTCATGTTGTCTATAGTGATTAATATATGCATGATCCTTGACTTTGGCGGCGCTTGTGGGTCTTTGTAAATGGTCCCTTTAGCCGCCCATCTGTTACTAGGCAGATACCTACCTTGGCAAGGGGGTTAAAAAATCACCGCCGCCTATCACATACAAATTATAGTAGCAGACCGGCGGTGTTTTCTTTCACCCTGTTGCCATGTAGGTTCCCTCTCGGAGTTGTGTTGGTAGTACAACAATCAGGTCTTTCTTACATGCTGGCCGTTTTCTGGACCCAACCCCTCTTTTCGTGATGGTATATGTAGGTATAGCCAAGTTCCTCTTCTCAAGCTTCAAACTGAGTGACTTTATGACTTTGAGTGACTCTATGACTTTCCAACTTGACGATGGCGGCTTCAGGGCACGAGCGGCGCTATATAAGCAATAGTCACTTTGGCGACAACACCAACATCTACCAAGGCGATGTCCATCTCCACATACCCCACAAACAGGCCCGTGCGGAAGTCAAAGCTGTCTGTGCCATTCCATATCCGCGCAACGAAGATTTAGTCTCTCGTCCGGACCTTATCAATAAGCTAGACGAGCTATTGCCACAAACGCCAGGCTTCTATAGCGCCGCGCTTTGGGGCCTAGGAGGCTCGGGGTATGCTCTCTTCGCCGATTATTCTGTCTTGTTAGCAAGAGTCGAGGAACTAATCAATGCCAATAGCAAAACGCAGCTTGCACTTCATTACGCGTATCAACGGTGCAACGGCAGTGAATATTGCGTCTTCTGGGTGCATGCCGACAGCGAAGCGACTTTTACAACTGATTACAAGACAATTGGCAAGAAGCTCGGAGTCAGTGAGACGCTCGATGGATCAGATCTACTTGACGCGGTGCGCAGTAGCATCGAAGCACAGCCACAATGGGTTATCATCTTGGACAATGCCGATGATCTAAAGTTGTTTGGAGTGGTTGATTCGAATCGGACGAATGAAAGTCTGTACAAGTACATCCCTCAAGGGTCACACGGGACGGTACTCTGGACAAGCCGTGATAAGAAAATCGAAGGCACACTTGTCGGCTCGACTCGAGGCATTATGGTTCCCCCCCATGACAAGAGATGAAGCGACAAGTCTTCTTGTAGCAGCTAGCGGCGATGCGTCAGCTGTGGCAGACACAGAAATCGATCGGCTTCTAGAAGAGCTACAGCGACTTCCATTGGCAGTCTCGCAGGCTGGAGCATACCTACGGCGAACATCGATGACGATTAAAGAATACCTTGAACTCCTGATGCAAGGCTCAAGCCGATGGGATCTTCTCAAGACGAATGATTTTGATCGGCATAGGCGACCGGAGGTGTCAAATAGTGTGCTTGAGACGTGGAAGATCTCGACAAGGCGAATTCGAGAGGAAAGCGAGTTATCGTATCGCCTTCTCCACATAATTGCATACGTGGACAACCAAGATATACCCTATGAGCTGATCATGGCAGCCAGCCAGTACGATGTTGGCGACAAGGGCAAAGCCAAGCAGATTTCTGACACCGAAGTTAAGCAGGCCATTACACGGCTAGTGGAGTTTTCATTTCTTGATATGCGTCGAGAGGAGGGAGGTTTACAGAGCTATGAGATGCATAAACTCGTACAAGAAGCAGTTCGATATGGGTTGTGTACCCAAGGGCGGATGGAGATGGCCCAAGGCATGATTACAACAACTGGGCAAGACAACACGGAGACTGGAGAGGCATACTACGCGAGTATGACTCTGCAGATAGTGGATGATATGTTTCCAATAACAGAGAAAACATCGTGGGCAACATGCGACAAGTATATGGCTCATGCTATACGAGTGGGAGAATGGGCAGAGGTGAGCGGCAAGAAGGTTGAAACAGTAAAATTACTCGACAAAGTATCAGGGTTTCTGTACGATCGAGGGCGATGGAGAGAGAAGGAGCCACTTGACTTGAGGGTGTTGGATCTCCGGCGAGAGACGCTTGGAGAGATGCACCCAGGTACAATCTGGAGTTTGGCAAGTCTTGCAGGAACATATTTTGAGCAAGGCCGATATGACGAAGCTGAAAGAATATGTACAAAGGCATTAAATCTTCGACAAGAGGTGCTTGGAGAAAAGCACCAACACGCAATTTGGAGTATGCAACTGCTTGCGGTTATATATACTGAACAAGGCCGATATACTGAAGCTGAAGGGATTTGTAAACAAGCATTGAATATCCAATGCGAGGTGCTCGGGGAAAATCATGCTGATACAATGTGGACTATGTCATACCTTTCGGTAGTACATATTTGGCAAGGCCAATATAGTAAAGCTGAAGGGATTTGTAAGCAGATACTGCACTTTCGACGGAAAGAATTTGGGGACAACCATCCAGATACTATCAAGAGTATAAGAGACCTTGTGGAAACATACTATGGACAAGGCCACTATGATAAGGCTGAAGAGTTACAGAAACAGGTATTGGATTTCCGACAGGGGCAATATGGGGAGGAGCATCCTCAAACATTGAGGGAGATGGGGTCCCTTGCGATAATATACTGCTCACAGGATCGATTTGCTGAAGCTGAACGGATTCTGAATCGAGTGTTGCATCTCTATCAAAAGTTGTATGGAGAGAAACATCCATTTACAATCAAGGTCATGGCGGAGCTTTCAAAAGCACTTGGCGCGCAGGGCCAATACGACAAAGCTGAAGGAATGCAAATGCAGGTACTGGATCTTCAACGAGAGGTAATGGGGGACAAGCATCCGTATACAACTAGGAGCATGAAAGACCTTGGAACAACATACTTTTGTCAAGGCCGATATCACGACGCTGAAAGAATTTATGAGCAGGCATTGGTTATTCAACGGGAAGTGTTTGGAGAAAATCATCCATTTGTATTGCAAACTATGGGATGCCTTGCAAGAGCATTAAGCGTACTGGGCCAGTATGACAAAGCTGAAGAATTACAAAGGTCGGCATTAGAACTTCAACGGGAGTTGCTTGGGGAGAAGCATCCGGACACAATTACGAGCATCAGACGCCTTGAATTGATAAAGGGTGACCGAGGCCGGAAAATCAAGTGGAAACCAGGCCGTGGAAATTTGAGGGGATTTCTACATAGTAGATTTAGGAAATCTAAAGAGTAGGAATAATAATAATAAAAAAAGTATGACCAAAGAGGCAATGAACCTCCTTCCACTAGGGAAAAGATAGGACTGCTAAAGCATACGCCAATCACCGAGATGAAATCGTCCACCTTGGAGTGATTCTCGGCAAGAAAGTAAACGTTCAGACTAGTACGAGATGATTTTCTGGCTGGCTGACTACTAACAGTGCTGGATCATGAAAGCGAATCTATCGATGCCCCCGTCTTTCCTTATGCTTGTCTCATCTGGTGCTTTCATGCAGGTGGATGATTCATCTAGTAATGAGACAAAGGCAACGTGATTGCAGCTCGTTGCTTGCTAAAAACTTATCTCTTAAGATGGTGGATTCACTGCCAATAAGACTCTTTTTTTTTTCCTTTGATAAAAAAAAGCGCTCTGGAGGACCGATGTGCTGGCCTAATTGTAACCTCATGGCATCTGTCCCTAAAATGCACCTACACTTGAGCGTACAACAGAGATACTATTAGATACTATTTCAAGATGTCAGACGCCCCTAATCCTATGCTGCTAGGGATTAAGAAACAAAAGACCATCTTGGACAAAGTGACGAGAGATTACGTTCTGAGTGTTCATAGGCTAAGAGTTGACGCTATCAAAACTTACAATCGGCCAAGATGCCGTGTTGATCTTTATGTGAATATAGTAGAAATTGAAAGCCAAGGGGTGATTTTGAAAAAGAGAGAGAATAAAATCCCTGGAATCTTTGTTGTTATTCAAACATCTATAGGTAATAAACAAGCTTTTCTCAAGCTTCTGCGCCATCTTCTCAACTATTCCTCAAATCAATTCACGAAACAGCGAATAAGAAGAAGTAACCACCCTCGGCTTTGATATCTTTCTTTTGCTGTATAAGAAGAAAAATTGAAGGGGTATGAAAAGATAAGTTAAAAAAAAAAAAGATAAAACAAGACGGCGTTATAACAACACACACACAATCCACTGCCAGTCATCTTCACGCACAGTTTTGCGCTCGTAAACAAGCTTGGCGCTACATTCCATCTCCAAGCGCAACTCAAGTAGATCAAAAAAAAAAGGTAGTCACTTTCCTTCCTTTGTAATCATTTGCTTTCAATCTACCCCCTTTCCCACACTAGACATTATTATTTCCCCCCTTTTCGCTTGTCATTGTAGCTCTAAGATATGTGGTGTTGTTGGTTTAGAAGAAGCATTCGCAAAGATCGATACTGTGATTGTCGCATTAGCAAACTGGCAGAAGTGATGGAACGAAACGTCACATACCAGCACTCGCAACCTTCTTCGACGGCGCAACAACAGCAGAGAGCGGCGATACAGCCCATCAAGCAGCCCTGGTTACCACCGCTACCGCGCTGCTGCTCAGGGGGGAGGCTGCTGCGGCTGCTGGTACTGCTGCTGGTACTGCATGCCTCCCTCCTGCTGGGGCGGGCCCTGAGGATAGTACGGCTGCTGGCCCTGAGGAGCTCCATAGTATTGCTGCTGGCCCTGAACTCCGTAGGCCTAAGAAATGGGAGAGCGCGTCTCGTTAGCGAATCGCTCATGAACTCGTAGGCACGCGCATTTCATTCATTCAACTGCTGGATGACAAGACCGATTGCCGAGCTCTTTCGTTCAAGCAGGAAACTAATCTCGATTTCGGGAGGGGGCAATCGGTTCGCGATCTCGCTTTGGTGTGCATTTGGAGGTTTGAATTGGAAGGAAGGGCCGTTATTTACCTGGTCAGGATGCTGAGGGGGGTAATAGCCGCCCTGTTGAGGTGGAGGGCCCTGGTTATAGTACTGTTGGCTGGACATTGTTGTTGGTTGGCTCTTGGATCGCGCAGCGATAATATAGAGAAGGGTTAGGGTTGGGAAAAAGAAGGTCGAAGAGAGAGTCGAGTTGGAGCAAAGAAGGTAATGCAACGAGAGTAGCAGAGTACAGTAGCACTATGAATGGTATGGATTGAGAAAGTACGGAGGGATGCAAGGTTCAATACGATTAAAAAAGGCGGGCTACAGATGGAAATAAAGATTAGCGGGTTACAGCATTTGAGTGGGTAAGGAAGGGAGGCTGTGTGGCCGCTGGAGCTGCTGAGCTGGGCTGGTGTCCCGTCCATGGATGCTCCATAGCAGCGGCACCTGAAATTGGGTCGCTGCGACGCCATGCTACAGCGCTAAATCACAGTTGAGGACACCCCCCGGCTGGCAATGCGCCGCCGTCAACACGTTTATGCTACAGTAGGGGCTGGACAGGTTCCGAGACAGCGCGCGCCTAAGTACCTGTCCTGGCTTGAAGCATCGTTTTGACGTGCAGCTAAAACGGGACATGCAAAGGCACCAGCCCGTCTTGCGCGGTTGAGGATCCTGGCTCAGGATGAAGCTCGACAAGGCCGGGGTGGGCAATGCCAGACGGGGATTGTTTGAGGAGACGGAAGCGTGCTGGTGGGGCCAAGAGTCATGGGAGAATGAGATGAGGATTACTTGTTGCTGGGTACAAGTACTGTAAGTGTTACATACACAAAGAGATGAATCAAACAATCAATGCCGTGAGAGAAGAGCACAAGCAGAGCAGAGAGGCTGGGTGAATGTGGTGGGCTCCCTCTTTGGGACGAAAGGAAAATGAAGCTTGTACGTGTAGTACAGTACCCAGCACCAGATGCAAAAGGGGCGAGAGCACGGCCTTGTGTACGTGTAATCGAGCGTGTGAGCGGCAGTGGGAAATGAAGAACGGCACTCGCAAACTTATTGTTCCTTGTACTCCAAGGAGCATGAACATGAATACAATCAATTACGCATAGCCAGCTTGATCGTCTCTCAGCTATGCCGGCATCAGCACTGAGGCCATCCATCAGCCACACCCACCCTCTTCATGGCTCTTCTCTTTCAACGCCATGGCCACTTATTCCGTTGGCTGTTGGGTGGCCAGCCGCTGCAGAAGCCCGTGCAGAAGCCCGCGACGTGCCGTGATTCCGGCCAGGCGTCGACCCAACGATGCTGCGGGCCCCTGTCGCATCAGCTGCCATTGGCTCCATTGGCTCGGCCCCGATGCGCTGACGAGGCTGTGTGTGGCGGCGCTTTTTGGGACTGGAGGGAGAAACGGATGCAAGGGCGCAGGCAGGGGCGAGACTGCACTGGATCAATGGATGGACCATGGATGCTTTTTCACGGTGCGTTGGCGCGTTGTTCGCTGCAAGTCTTGCGTGGACGTGGCGTAGCAGCGCAGCGTTTTCGGCCTTTGCCTTTGCCTTGATACATGATGTGCAAGCCATTGAGTTCCAGCATTTTTACTTCCGCCAACGGGCACTAATCGCGCTGGATAAATGGAAATAGCATCCATCTCCAGTAGTGTCTGCGCTAAATCGTGCCACTAGCAGCAATGCTCTGACAATCTGGGTACTACACCTGCCCAACTGCCTTGCGTGTAATCGATGGACGAAAGTCTGCTTCAGTTGTTGCTCCGCACCGACGAGGTGGAGCTGCCAACGAGATGAACTTATGTAGGGCAGAGGCAGGTGACATGCCGGTGCTCGGGCCTCGAGATTCTAGCCGCAGCGCCTCTCGATGGTGGCGAGTCCATGTCGTTTTCTCGGTCCAATTTCTGTCTGCCGGTGCTCATCGTCGGGATGATTCGTCTCTCCTAGTGGGTAGGTGTACTTTTGTACCTTCCGGCGCTGTGTTACTGGCGTGGCATCCCGATTGATGAGCGAGGTCTGTTAGAGGTCTGCCTGTTTCAGGATGAGACTCGGGCATGTGTGGCAGGACGGGTCTTTGATCAAATAACGCCTTATTATCTGGCGAGATTAAGGTAGTCTAACCATAACAACTCTATTATTTGGGCCCTGTCCATCTCATCTATCGGATCTGCTTCATCTACAACCAATGCTACATCTATTGGCCTCTACACTTTCATAACCGCACTAAATAGCTGTTTCTTCAAGACTCCTTATATGCTAGGGGCTGGATGAGTAGTTTGGATACGGCGATGCGACTCATCACACTGCTGAACACTACCTAGCTAAAGAAAAAATCTCCATACAAAGCATGGTATGTATTAGAAGTCGCCTTGGTCAAAACTTGATTCAGCTACCCTGTCTTGACCTAGGTAGAGAGGTAAGCTTTTGTTTGGGGAGAAGCAGATGTGAAAATCTATGCAAAACCACAAGGCAGATCTAGTAAATGAGCTTTCATGACTGTAGTAAAATAAGTCTGATAGAAGAGTTGCTTGGGATAGATGACTTTAGTCTCCCAGAGAATCCCGATCCCGGAAAGGTCACATGGTTCATCGTCGATTGATATCAAACGCAAATGGCAAGCCAAAGGCCATACTATTGTCTTCACGAGTAGCAAATAGGAACAAAAATGCTTCGTAGCTTTGTTGTCCAAAAATCTCTGCACAGATAGGCCGTGGAGTACTACTAGTTTCCCCGCGATTTAAATGTATTTTTGTTGGATGAGTGTTCACAGAAGTCGGAACAGTGCTGTGACTACATATAGGTGCCGGTATAGAACTTCAGTAAATGTATAAAAAGCTAGATATATCATGGAATTTGTAGTACAATACCACTACTGGGCATGGAGGCCTGTGGTGAAGCAGGTACTGGGCACTTGGTTATTCAAGCGATAGACGACCTCTGCTTCACTCGTGTGCTCAACAAGCTGGAAGCCTCAATAATCGGGATTAAATAACAACAAGGGAGAGAATAGCGAATCTTTGAAGCATATGATCCTATTTCTCTTTCTTTCTCTTGTGACTACAGGCATCTACCTATGAGTGGCTATTGCTAGAGGCAGTTGCAGCCTCGCTCCTTCCACCGTCCAACTGCAGGTCCGTCATCGCATGTCGGCATTTGGACTTGTTTAATTCAATTTTCCTCTTCATTTTCCTTTCCTTTTCTTTTCCTCGCGAACCGTCTTCATTGCGGCCATGATTCAGTGGCCAATCAAGCCATTGTCGAATTCAACTTGATAACAACAAATCCGAGGCGGATCCTATTCTCCTGTGCACGGCCTGTTCGAATCAAACGGCTGTGATCATCTTATAATTCGCTGCAACGGCGCTTCCGATTTCGCTCTCCCCAATTTGTCGTGCAAGTCGCCAAAAACACCTGCATTGAATCACAAAACATCCCTTCTTGACCGCCTGTCCCTCGAAATGCATTTGCCTCTTGTTTCAACTGTCTTTTGCATAGCAGTGAATCTTCTATATATATGGCGACTACAAATCTTCTCAGCGGCATGGCCCTTCCCAACTTACCTATTTCAACTCCCTTCTGCCTGCGATCAAAAATTTCCACGGCATCATCCATCTCCCTACGTTGCACCCACTCTCGAGAACCTCGAAAAACCCTGGTTCTCAAACATTCGCTTATTATTTGTGTGGTATTGAATCTCTCTTGTCGGCTGCGAATTTGTTCTTACTTCTACTAGTCGTTTCCAGCCTTCAACGCCACCACAAGATATCTATTGCTACTAGTGCCATAACTCTGAATAGAGTCATATTTACAAACACCAACGCTCTTCGTTCTGGGTACAAGTTACTCGAAAGATGCCAGCTCTCATTAGTAAAGAGAGCTACTCTTCTGAGGACACAGGCAATATGCCAGCTGCGGATCCAAACCTGCAGCTTGGCCCCTGCTGTGTCGACCCTATGGAGAGGAACCACGCAATTATCGCCATCCCTGAGTCTCAGCCATCCGGAGATTCCGCGCCAAGATCCAATGCCGTCTTAGCCAACCAAAGAACCCCCCTGCCAAGCTTTGACACTGCTCACCATGGATGGGATGCTTCCAATGTATCCACTGCCAAGTGCGACCTTTGTCATAAACAACGCTGCGGGACTCTGCAAAAGTGCCGCGACTGCAAGTTATCCATTTGCCAAGACTGCTGCGTCGCTGGCCGCTTGCAGAATGATCGGAGACACACAATAGATGCTACAGCTGTCAGTTGGGATGTTCCACCAAACATTCGTAAACGAAAGAACCGGGCCCAGGAAAACAATGAGGATCCACCAAACACAGTGAAAAGACAAAGAGCTGCGAAGAGCACAAGACGAGGGCAGGAGCAATTGCCAGCTGAAGACTCAACGGAGACATCAACCGCGGATAATAGTCCAGCAGCCAAACACAAGCCAGTTCCTGAAACTGATGGTAAAGATCGAGCCTCAGACACAGAGTATAATCATGGCAATCCTATAGAACCACCACTTTCTGTGGCACCAGCGCTACGTTACTCTCCTTCCAGCTGCACTCAATACACGGACACAATCTCTTCAAGGTATCCCGCTCAACATGCACGAAGCACTTTCAGTCCTAGCCATAGGAGGCTTCCGTTTATCGAAGAGTCTAGAGAAAACTACGACCCAAACTGGGTTCCTTCTGACAATAAAGGCTACCCCATAGCTTCGATCCCAGACCCGATATCTGGATATCCTGTCTCCGTAACAGCAAGCAGAGTCTCTCAGCATGTCACCTCTCAACCCGTCCTTCCCCCAATTTCATTCTTGGTTCCAGAAAAGAATTGGCAGCAACATCAACCTGCCGAGAATCTTGGGACTGGTTTGAACGTTGTTGATCGATTGGAAGATCTTCGACACCATCATCAGCAACCTACAAGGGAAATGTGGCCGCAGCACGATTACATCAGCTCCTTGGGCATCAAGCTTGCTGACGCAGCTCGCAGGAAGCAATTGTCCAATTCTCACTCGATGCCGTTGGATGGATGCCTCCGTGATGAAATCCAGATCGAGTGGGATTCCCATGAATTCATAGCTAGAGATCGCGATGCTGGTCGTCGGTATCGGCAGATTCTTGCAGCTGCGTACTTTGCTAGCACTCATCTCGGCCTTTCGCCACAGTTCAACGTCGCACGGGAGTGGCTACGTGAGAAGGAATTCGATTTGCGCGGGATGGGCTATGAGCCTACAAAGTCCATACCGCTGATGAACTTTCTCCAAGAGGTTGGAGTGTGGTATCTGCGGCAAGTTCAACGGTAGGGCGCGAAGAATGGGCAGGGTGGATGGACGGGGGGCACTTTTCTTTTCTCATTCAATTTCTTTACTACCTGCGAGGAGAGGATGTTAAGAAGCGCGGAATATAGAGCAGCCATGAGTTACTTGATACAACGGTTGGGTACATCTACGAGAAACGACGATAGAATGTTTTGAGTTTGTAAAAGTACTAGTTGTTGGTCGATAGAGACAATAAAGAAATCACAGTTATCAACAGGAGATGTAGCCATGGTTAAATGCGTTGGATGGAAACGATTAGTGATGAGAAACTTTTGTGTCTTCTTATATCCATTCCTAGTAAGCCACCTTGCTCCTGAAATGAGATCAAATCTAGCCTATACATCCATCATAAAAATACTGCCGTTTTTTTTTTTAAGAAAAACCAGCTCACTCATTAAAAAGTGAATAACAAAGACAACACCATATGTAAGTCAGGTATTTTGAAACCACTCCACCTCCCCTATATTTACTCCTCAGCCTCCTCCTCAACCTCCTCAACCTCCTCCTCGTTGTCGTCCTCATCGAAGCTTCCAGCAGGGACCTGGTACAGTCTCAGGATAGACTTGTTGGGGTCCTTGACGAGGACAAACTTGCCCTCCTCGCGCTTGAGGCACATGTCGGCAATGGTGCGGACGATACCCCAGCCGTTGGAGAGGGACAGGTTCATCTGGTTGGCGAAGTCGCGGGGCTTCCAGCCGATGACGCCGAGAATAACGTGCTTATCGTTGGTTCGGGGGCTGGCGCGGGAGACGAATCTGTTGGAGACATGGAGAGTTAGCTATATTTAGGAAAGAAAGCACTTGGTTTAAAAAGGAAAGAGTATGCATACCCGAGCTTCATAACGTCAGACTTGGACAGGATGCTCTGCACAGTCCATCTGGCCAGCTTGCAGCTGTTGTTCTTCATCTCGGTAGTAACAACGGCACCACGCTGGGCGACGAGCTTCGTCCGCCAGTCGAGAGCACCGCCGCTGCCCTGGGCACGGCTGTCGAACTCGTTGAGGGCCTTGATGGTGACCAGCTGGTCCTCGCCGCTGATAGCGTTCTTCTGGACGGCGTCGACCTCGGTACGGACAATCAGGTAGACAGGCTCCTCCTCGTTGGTGGAGAGGTCGAATCTCCTGTACTTGTAGGCTTTGCTGGCAGGAGGATCGGTGTCATCGGAGGCGTCGTGGAAGGGATTGGCGTGGGCCATCTGGACCTTGTTCGATTCGTTCTCGCTCACGACCTGGTTGGCGAAGTTGTGGTTGATGTAGGTGGCCTCCTCGGCGAGGGCAGGGGGCTGGTTGATGACGTCCTTTCCACCATCGGCGGCCTCCAGGGGAGCGTCGGCGGCGTTCTCGTTGACGGTCACCATGTCCAGGTTGGCGTTGTCACGCTTGTCCAGGAAGATCTTGTTGCCCTGGCGCACAATGACAATGTCCCAGGGGTAGACGGAGCGAGTAGAGCACATGAGCATGGAGAGGATGCTGTCGGTGGCGAAGATGGTGGCCTCGTTCTTCTCGGCGTACTCCTGGATGACGGGGTCAGAGGACGTGGTGACGTTGTAGGCGGCACGGTCAATAGCCGTGAGTTTCTTCTCAGCGCCCTTGACAGGCTGCTTGTCGTAGGAGCGGTCGTAGTAGTACAGGAAACCGTAGTCGTCCAGGTCCTCGCCATCGTCGGTATCGAGGTTAAGCTTGGCCAGGCGGTTGAAGTCAATCTCCTCGAGGAGCTCCCAGTCGGCCTTGATGTTGATGCTGGCATCACGGTTGCGAGCAGGCTTGTCGTAGTCTTTCCAGCCGAATCGGCGTCCGCCACGGGCACCAGCACCACCTCGTCCACCGCGATCGTAGCCGTAGCCCTGTCGGCCACCGGGGGCACGCTGGAACTGGCCTCCTCGTCCGCCGCGGGTATCACCACGGCCGCCGCGCTGGCCTCGGCCACGGGTGAAGACGGCACCGCGACCATATCTTGTCTTGGTCGAGTCTCTGGTGTTGCTGACGACGGAGAAGCTGGTCTCGTCCTCGGCGGGAGGGGCATTGAAAACAACGGCGTGGCCGGTGCCATAAACTTGCTGGTCTAAATTTTTCCGAGTCTCTCGTCAGCAACATCCAAAAGTATAGTATCAAAAAGGCCACCGTACCTCTGTATTGGCGGCTGTACTGCAGACGCCCACCACGTTCGCGGTCCTTGCCCTCAGCAGTCCAATCGGCCATGCGTCCCAGCTTGTCTCCCTTGGAGAAGGGCGCATAGGGAACGCCGTCCAGGGTGATTTCGCTGGTTACTGAAGGGCCCCAGCCATCTCCTGGCGGGCAGCTCTCGCAAATCTTGGCATAGTCCAGTGACTGGGCCATATTGACTGCTTTTTTCGGGATTCTCTCTTTTTTCGGACGTTCACTCAGATGATGAACGCAGAAGGCCGGGGTAGAGAGAAAGAGAGAGCGGCTTTCCCTTTGCTCGTGATGATTCGTTCGTCCGGCTGGCGATGAATTTGGTTTCCAACATTGAATCGAAATTGTGGTGGGGGGTGGGGCAGCCTAACGAGAAAAGTTGCAAGCCCCGCGCCACCAGTTGCTGCCAGCTGCACCGCCACTTGGTTTTTTGTGTGTGTTATCTTATCGCTGCATAAGCCACAGAAGAGTGCGCGAAGTCGGCGTTTACTGGTACTTGAAATGTCGCATAAGATGGAAGACCATTTAACGTTTCTCGAATTCTTAAGACGTAGTAGTCTCCATCAATACAGGTAGGCAGTAGTCATGGCTTCGTAGAAGGGTGAAGAATACTCGGGATTGTTCAGATTAGTGACTCAAAACATTTATATATATGTGTGTACATCGTAACTACATAACAGCAAAGCCAAAACCGCCATTGACATGGACGCGACCAAGGTGCGTCCTGGAATCTCTTTAGACAAATACATGAACCATCATTAAATAGAGGAAAAGATCCAATATGGTGACTTCACACCAAGAAGAATAAAGCGAGAGAATAAGAGGGAGCGAGAATGAGGGACCCTAAGCGAGAGAGAAGTGGAGGGAACATGAGTGGAAATCAAAAGACCATTGCTTCTGGGCGACCAGAGAAGATATTCTCTAGCGCATCCCGCAATTCAAACTCCTCCATGACAGCACCAAAGCTGCTCACTGGATTAGCACATCAAACAAACACCCATAGCAGCAGTCATGAGTCGCAAAAGATGTACTCACCCATAACACCTGATTTTCCGTAATAACTCCTCCGAAAGCTTTTCCAAATCGCCCGGAGCCAATTCGTTGAACCTGTAATGCGACGTAACCATTCTCCACGCCATGACCGGGGTGATCTCGCCATCTAGGTTGAGCTGTTTGCTGAGGTCTAGGAGCGTGGTCAGATCGGCCTTGGTGAGCTCCCATGTGCCTTGTTTTTCAAACTCTCCGCCGTGGTCGTGCGTGTGTTTACTGCCGAAGGGGGTGTCTGGGGTCAGCTCTTGAAACGGCGCAGGAGGGCAAGACGCCATCAAGGCGTGGCCACAGGGCGCGCCGTCAGCGTCGCTCGCTCTGTCAACCAGGAATGGCATGTGTGCCATGCAAGGCTTTTCGAGCCTACAAGATCCCTCGACAAAAGTCGCAACCGTTAGCATACCGACCCTTGCGCATCAAGTCCCGACAGTTTGGCTCGCGTGGCTGTGAAGTGGCAACCTTGTTGAGGTCACTGCGGGGGGAGGTGAAAGATAGGCCTTCGAGGAGGAGTTCTCGTACGTTAAGACGAAGTCAATACCAGCCTGCTCATGATCAACCCCGTTGCCAGCAGGTGACGGCTGGCGGTTGTCCGGCGACATTGACATGCCGGTTGATTGCGACATGCCGGTAGGCGAGAAGCCACCCTGGGAGCCGTGCGCAAAGCTGTTGCCCGAAGCACTTACACTCATCGCCTGAGTGGCACTGATACCCGAGTCGTCCACACTGCTCAGCTTTGGGAGCTGAATGCCTCTCTGGGCCAGGACTTCTTTGAGCTGCTTGTTCTCATCATACAGCTTTTGCTTATCCAGAGACATTGTGCTAAAGACTTCTTTCAATCTAATGACTTCATCTTCTAGTGCTTTGATGTATATCTCTTTTCTCTCGCGATGGGTTCTGCAGAGTGCAAACAGCGGATTAGCTTTGTACTGTACGCATGTCTAATGCCTCGCAAGACAGAAGATGCTTACCGTTGAGCTTGCCGGTTGAGTTCTTGCCGCCTAGTCAAGGCGGGTTTGCTGTCTGGCTTTGGTCCGCGTCGCTTGGGGGGGATTACCGGCTGTCAGAAAGAAAGGGTAATTAGTCGGTCGGTCCTCTTACCGCCGTCGGGAATATGCCTTGTCGGGATATCTTACTGCGGGTGACTTTTTTGTCCGATAGGTTCTTGAAAAAGTTGAGGTTCAGGGAAGAGAGGACACCCTTGTCAGTGCCTTCTGTCGAGGCCTGGGAGGCGCCTCCTTCAATTTGGTCCGGAGACAGCGATGACATGGTAGCTTGCGATAATCCGGACGATGTATATGTAAACGTAGAGAGGGTCCAATGGCTTGCGGCAGGGCGCGAGAAGTGATTAAAATACTATTGCCGACTGCGACAAGTCAGCCACCGTGCGACGTCAGATTCCGAGAAGGTTGCAGCCACAGTGTGGCAAAATAGAAAGCCGAAATTGGCCCTCCGCGCCCTCTAGGGAGCAGGTAGAAGCTTACCGTCAAGGGGAATCCAGGAGTGTCGGTGCACGCTATCACAGCTCTGTGATTGCGGATTGTCTGGATTGTCGACGGTGGTGAGGATGCAGGTCAAGATACGGCGCAGAAAGGCGGACCGTCCGAAGTAATAGCGGTTGCGAATACTAAGCAACACCCGTTCGCAGCGATAGGGCGAGAGCTTCCGCACCCACCACAGGAGAAGGGCTAGCTGGAGGAGCTGCTGCACTGTCTGCTTAGGAGCTGTCGGGTCTTGCGAAACGAGCTGGAGGGCAATGTAAAAGACGATTATGAAGAGCTAGAGATGCTATGAGACAGTAGCCATAGAGAGAGACGTGATGGCGATGGTAGATGAGTGCTTCAATTGCCCGTGAATGGATGCCCGCAGGATGTAATAGCAGTTGAGTTGAGGATTGAAATGCACGGCGCGAGACACAGCGGGGTTCTTGAGCTCTCTGGGCGTCGAGGGCCCTAAAAGTCGGGGTTCGCTGGGGGCAGTTAGAAGCCGACTCGATGGATCCTGGCAGGATTAGGCGAGCCGGTGGAGAGCGCCAGCAGCACCACCCACTGTATTTCGTGCGAGAACGTGCGATCTTACGCTCCGATGGGTCCCTCGACGAGTAACTCGCTCGAAAGGATCGTGAGACCGTGGCTCAGCCTTGCTGGGAAGTGAACATGCCCCCAAGGCGAATCAACTTCTTATTGCGCGGGTCCCCGTCTCGGGTCGTGCAGATCATAAACAACAGGGACGAGGGAGTAATAAGACTTTGTTTTGGAGACTCATCCGACCTGCCGCAAGTACTCTGTGCGAGTATCGCGGTGATGCCGTACTACCCGTGCGTATCTGGCTGAGCCCCCGGAGCAGATCGGTCGTTGAAAACCCAAATACGCAACATCAGGTCTCGGCCTTGTAATAAGCAAAAGGCAATGCTTAAATCAAGGTGCTTCACTCCATGGACTAGTACCAGAAACCCCGAATAGCGAGAGGCGAAAGCAGCGGCCGCCAAGCTCGCAAAGCCACCTCTTGCGTCAAGTCTTGACCAAACTCAACAACATGCTCGCCAAAGATGAGCCCACGCGCGACGACTCGCAGCGCTAAGGGTCCAAAACTCCCTTCAGGCGCCAGTCACCTTTCCTGTACGAGTAATAGGTACTGCGGTGACCACATTATTTGATGCTTACATGTGTGTACCGTCCTCGACTATCTGCCGGAGACTGCTGCTGTTCTTATTCTTGGTCCGTAAGCACTGGACGCCTTCTGGACAGCCGCTCGCCGTGGTGACACGAAACATTGGGCAATTTCAACCCGCGGCGGGAGTGGGCTGCAAGAGTGAAACAATGATTCAGCCATCGATTGATGATTGGTGAAAGCCACCTGCGTATCAAAATACTATAAATTGGCCCATCTTCTTATATGGGGAGGGTTGTGGTTCGTAGCCCGCACGTAGCATCACCTTTGTACCTAGCCTTTAAATGCCCGAGAAGCTGCATGAGAGCAGTCGTCCTGAGCCAACATAGTCTCACCCTCCCTTTTATCAGTATCAATACCTAAGATGGGTATTAGAAGCCGTTGCTAATGTCCCATAAATGAGCATCGCCATTGAAGCTCTTGGTATTCATTAGTACAAGATGCAAGCAGCCATCTACTACAAGGTACCGAATACATGTCAATACTTTGGCGCTATGCCCTACCACTGCTGTGGCATTGCGTCATGTGGACCGACGGTCTGACCACCAGATCCCGTCTCAATCACTGCAATCCAGACTCATGGATAAGAGGGCATGTCCTCAAAGAGGAAATTGTGATAATAGATCCTGCATCAGGAGTTGTTGTAAGTGATTGCTGACTGAGCTGCTACTGCTGCTACCACTAGCTGCGTTTTCTAAGAATACGACTCAGTACTACCTACTGTACTCCCATGTCGCTAATCAGACAGCTCCGCGGACTCGCCTTGACGGCGCCTTGGCTGGTGTACTTGCTGCTGGCAGACGTAGCGCTGTCGCTGATGCTGCCGCTCAAGGCGCTGGCCCCTGGGCTCGTCTACGACCTGTCGTCTCGCATCGCCGGCTCGGTGTGGCGGTGGATTCAGCTCATCTTCGAATACGCCAACGGGGCCCAGATCGAGTGCTCTGGTGACGACATCCCGGCGGGCGAATCTGCCGTTGTCGTCTCCAACCACCTGGCCTGGGCCGACTTTTATATGATCCAGGCCCTGGCGATACGCAAGGGCATGCTGGGCCGCTGCCGCTACTTTGCCAAGCGCCAGCTTCGGCTCGTGCCCTTCCTAGGCTGGGGCCTCTGGGCCATGGGCATGCCGATGGTGAGCCGGAGCTGGCTCAAGGACAAGTCGGAGCTCGATCGTGCCTTTGCCGGGCTGGTCTCCATGAGGCTTCCGACCTGTAAGTCGGCTGTTCCCCCCTTGCCAGAGCAGCGGCAACGACGATGGGCCGTGCTCTCGTCAGTACTGTAAGTGTTGACCCGGTTATATAGGGCTCATTAGCTTCAGCGAGGCCACCCGCTTCAGCCAGCGGAAATACCAAGAGTCGCAGGCATGGTGCAAGAAGACCGATCGGCCCCATCCCATGCATCTCCTGTATCCCCGCACCAAGGGCTTCATCGCCACGGTCCAGCACCTCCGCAGGGCACCGCATATCAGGGCTGTGTACGACCTGACCATCTTTTACCGTCGAGGCAATGAGTTCCAAGAGGCCCCGACAATGTGGGACACGCTGAGCGTTCCGAGACTGAGCGAGGGGGCCGGCTTCCAATTTCATGTACACGCTCGCCGGTTTCCCATTGAGAGCCTGCCGCAGACTGACGCTGAGTTGGCCAGCTGGCTGGAGCAGCGGTGGATTGAAAAGGGGGAGTGGCTTGAAGCGCAGAGACAGAAGTGCCTCGCCAGTTGATGCAGCTTGCAGAGAAGCGGCATGTTGAACTTTGAATTCCTAGTATTGCCGTTGTCTAACAGCGTAAGATGAATACTCTTTACAGGCTACTAGGTGTCGACTACCTGTTTCATCTCGAGAGATCATGTATATACCTACGTATAGCCTCCCTGTGGTATAAGGAGTATAGCGTACGGATTTGAGTAAAGAGGTTCTAGATCTCTTATATGCTAATACATTGTGTAATGTCTACTGAAAATAACAGACCAAGAATAGAAACGAAAGACAGCCATGACCATTAATGGCGCAAGGGAGCATTCTAGAATCATCTCGTGGTAGAACATGTGCACCGTGCTGCATATACTTGGCCATTCACACCCAAATAGACACTTATACGAAGAGCTAACTGCATCATGGGCTGGGTCAAAAAAGGACGTGGTAGTAATCGGTTCTTGTGATATGCCATATGCAATGCATCCCGCGGATGCGCTACAGCTCATTCGAGACGTCTGCTGCTGCAGAGCTAATACACGGTGCGAACACCGACATGTAGAGCAGTTGCATTGCTTTTGTTTCCAAGTCGCAACGCTAACAAATGGGTGGGAGGCAAGCAGCCATTGAGCTTGAGCTCCAGCTTGAGCTAAGACCGGAGCAAAGGTGGGAGAGGAGAGAGGAAACTACCCCAAGCCCCAAGATGCGGAGAGGCAGAGAGTTGGGCGGCAGATCCAATCCCAGCCCGCGCCGCCGATCTGAATTTGCTCAGGCGTTTTCGGTGACTCCTCTGGATCTCCCGCGTTTGTGCAAACGATGAGGCCTGGTTGGTGCAACGTCGCCGTTCTAGATGAATTCTTTCCGACGCGGCCCAGGTCCAGAGCCCAAGGCCCCACGACTTGTGCCGTTTCCTGCGTGATTAGCACTGATTGCTGCGTCCCGGCATCGTCTCCTTGCTTGGACTACTGTGTGCCCACGCATGAATGCTAGGCCGTTGCCATCACAACCATGACGGCCACCCACACCCTCTGCAGAACCGGGCTAGGCTTTGGGGTAGTTGGCCTAGCGATGCTGCAGCGCCGTAATGATATCAGGAGCAATGCCGGTACAGTGTCGATTGGGGCCAGGCGGCTTTGCTACCCGCGCTCCGCTGTTAATGTCGCGACCATATCGAATGTGCAAAGGGAAAGCAAGCCAAACCACCCGCTTACGTGACGTGGCGTGGTCGCAGAAGCCGCATGCATGTCGGGACACCAGACCAGCCCTTGTGCAGGCCGATCAGAGAGAGCGGGCGCTGATTGTGCAAGTAGGGGACCGGGGAGAAAATTTTCTCTCATGCCCTGCGGTGCGTGCTGTTTGCTGAGCTGGAGGGCTTCTCCCCGGGGCCGTCCCAGAGCCTCCCGAAGGACCCCTCCAAGGCAAAGGCCGCCAAGGATTCTCCCGTTGGGTCCTCACTGTGCAGCGCCTTTGCAGCGCCTGTGCAGCCTGCAGCGCCCATCTGCGCTACGGCCTGCGCTGTGGCCCAGCAGAGTTTAGAGGCGCCGCCGCAGAGGGTTGGATCAGGCGGGTAAAGGACCTGAGGAGATGGTGTGCCGTGATTGGCCGCCGGGCTGCCAGTCCCCCGCTTAATGTGTCATGGGGGGAGCAGAGGACGCGACCTTGGCCGTTTTTGCTGCTTGGCCAGAGATACTCCGTTTGGCCTGGGGCCTGGCTGCGGCGGCCGGTACCTCGATTAGCAATTGGACTGAGCCATCGTGAAACGAACCACTCCCGACTGAGCTGACTGGCATCCGACCTGCCGCCCTGTGTGTCCAGCGATTGCTGCTCCTGAGAACGTCCGCCGCCTGTTCGACTTCAGAGGTAACTCACGGCCTGTGGTTTAGCACAGCTCAGCTGCCTTCACCGGTTCGTCTGTCTGTCTGTCCAGTCTTGGCCGCCGAGCTTGTTCAGGGTGCTGCGTCTGCCTGGGGTCTGGTGGGATTGCCTGCCCGGCGGCATCCTGTTGTTATTTTTTTTAATTTTTTTTTTTTTTACTCAGCATTCTTCAACGACCCAACGCAACGTCCGGCATACCCTGTCCACGTCTCCCCCGCGCCAGCAACGACGACGCAGCGATCAGAGAGAGAGAGAGAGGCGGCTGTGAGCCTACGCCGGCGGTCTTCAGTCATGTATCCGAGCTTGATGGGTCTGTAGTTCTGGCTGCCTCGCCAGACCCCGAGTCTCTCTACGAACCAAACCCCAGCTCCCCCACCATCACCGCTGCCTTTGCCGATCTCGTTGCCGTCGACAGCCTCCCGCCGGCTCTTGCCTTCACTGGGCGCCTCAGCAGCCCCGGCGCTGCCCTCTCCTCGCCGCCATGGACAAGCCATCCAGTCCCGCCATCGTCTCGCTGGCCCCGCCGGCCGTCTCGTCGCTGCGAGCCTCGCAGACCACGGCCATGGCCAGATCCATCAGCCAGGACATCCGAGAAGAACGAGAGGAGCTGCGCGAGGCCGCCGAGCAGACGCTGAATGCGATTGCCTACCTCAACCTTGATGGTACCATCAAATGGGTCAGTCCTTCGTGGGCCGATGTCGTTGGCACAACCGTCAAGTCGGTCGAAGGCGTCCCCATTTCCGACTTGATAGCCAGCGAAAACAAGTGTGTCTTTACAGATGTGGTTGATTCGATGAAGAGGGACGACTCCAAGAGCCACAGGGTCCGCTTCTCCGTCATCTTGGGGCCCCTCTCCAAACTGCGGTCGTTGGACAGCATTGGGGCTCTTGATTCATCAGATGTCCCACCGACGGAGATGGCCGACCTTGAAGCACAGGGCATCATGGTATATGACAGCGTATCGGGAGGCGAAAGCCATGTACGTTTTTTTTCCTCTCTCTTGGCCTGGAGCAGATGAACAAGAGACTCTCTTCTCGCCTGCTTCTCATGCTTCTAAATTCATAATTTATTGACTGGTTAATGATCTAGACAATGTGGATGATTCGTCCGTGGATACCCCATGAAGTTCAAATCGACCTCCCTGCCGTGATTGTCGACTCCCTAGGCTCAGGGGTCGAAATTCTCGCCGGCATCCTCACTCGCATTGCTGAAGCCGCAAGCGAGGAATCAGAAGAGCCAGAACCTCCGCCTCCAGTTCTCTGTCGCATCTGCGAGCGTCAGATACCTCCTTGGTGGTTCGAGAAGCATACCGACCTGTGTCTACAAGAACATCGGGCTGAAATGGATGTGCAAATGGCTCAAGAAAGTCTGAGTGAACATAGAAACGCCATCGTCAGGGTCCTCGACGCACTGGAGACACGCAAAAGCAGATCTCTTTCTGGCGACTCGCCAAATCTTCCGGTGGCCGAATACAAGGGCCAGCCCATTGGTCCTCCGCCCTCGGCACAGTCATCCCCGGGGACATCGCTAGCTCGCTCGCGAGAGAGACCTGGCGGTTTTGGGCATGCTAGAGCCCGCTCTTTTGCCATTCGTAGGCCGCAAGCCCGTATCGTAGAGCTCCTGCTGGATCTATGCGATACCGCCATCGAAATCAGCTGTCCAGGGATCAAGGAGAGTTCTTCGCTGCAAGGTCACTGGGAACTACGCACCCAGTCGCCTCAATCAGAGTCGAGGATATCACAAGTACTTCAATGGTCGTCACCAAGTTCAAACACCCTTGAGCAAGAACAGGGCCTGGCATTGCTCTGCGAAGATACCGAAAAAGCTGCCCGAACAAAGGTGGATGCTGTGTTTCGCCATCGACAGATTATTGAATATGCAGAGAGAATCCGGATTGAATTCGCGGTTCTAGTGCAAGATTGCATTGATGAAGCGACCAGAAAAGCCGCTCGCATTGCTGAGGGAAGGTTTACTGATTCCAGCGAAGACGAGCTCGATGAGCAGCAGCGAACAGACACTGAAGATATTGACGCGATTGACGCGAGAAGTGAAGTAGAAGAACCACAGAGTCGCACTGGTGACGAGCAGTTTGAACACTCCGTTACAAGCCCCTCTGCCTTGGCGGCTGCCCTTCGCCAGGTGGACATGTCTACAGGACTCGGTCGGTCTCGTCCGACGTCGTTTGTGGGGTCTACTCGATCCAGCAGCCCCCGAGAGTGCCCAACTCCACGATCCCACCCGGGTGGGTTGAGTATTTTGAATCAGTCTCGAGATTCGCGCAGAGCGTCTATTCTTCCAGTTGAGAGCGACGTTGGCGAGAGCGAAGGAAGTTTGCGGTCATCATCGGTGGCTTCCCGAGGACCTCACAGGACCGAGTCCCCCATTTCTGACTTTGGCGACCTTCGGCGTGCGGCCAGCTCCAGACGGCATAGACGGAGCTTGATCATACCAGAAACGTCTTCTCCTCGACGACAAGAATCCCCGTCGCGGATGATGACACAGCCTTCCTCCCCTCTTCGGATCAAGGCTCGAGTGATACCCCTGGGCTACGAAGGGATTGTTTCTCCCGAAGCGTCACCAATGTTCCCGAGCAGCGAGTTCTCTTCTCCAGTTACTCACCCATCCAAACACCATAGGAGACAATCGTCTGCAGCCATTTCAGACTTCGTTATGAAGCCACCACCATCTCCGCGCCTCAATGCCAATAACCAGCCTCCTCCCCAGCCACGGTCGTCACAGCCGTCGATTAAAGATTTTGAGATTATCAAGCCCATCAGTAAAGGAGCCTTTGGCAGTGTCTATCTTTCAAAGAAGAAATCGACTGGAGAGTATTTCGCTATCAAGGTATTGAAAAAAGCAGACATGGTTGCCAAGAATCAAGTTGGAAATGTGAAAGCGGAGCGTGCTATCATGATGTGGCAAGGGCAAAGCGATTTTGTTGCAAAGCTATACTGGACGTTTTCTAGCAAAGATTATCTATATCTGGTCATGGAGTATCTCAACGGAGGCGACTGCGCGTCTCTCATCAAGGTACTAGGAGGCCTTCCTGAAGATTGGGTCAAAAAATATCTGGGAGAAGTTGTCTTGGGAGTGGAGCATCTCCATGAGAGGGGGGTTATCCACCGAGACCTTAAGCCTGATAACCTGTTGATTGATCAAAAGGGCCATTTGAAGCTGACTGACTTTGGACTGTCACGAATGGGCTTGGTAGGTCGACAGAAGAGAGCCTTGAACAGTGATCAGGCAGATTCCACCCCAGATTTGCTCAAACAGGGCCCCTTTGTTCGGTCTACGTCAATGGCATCTTCTCGATCAACTTCGCTCGACGTCCATGGTCCCTCCCCGGGTGCAACTCCCCAAATGACTCCAGATCCCGGCGGCCCATGGCAGCCGTCATATTTCAGCCTCGGCCCCGCGCAACAGCCAGATCCACGCCGCATTTCGAATAGCCATCGGAGCGATAGCGGTGGCAGTGAGACATTGAGCCGCATGCTTACAACTTTCTCCATCCATGATCCCGATGCCGGCTCTCAGCCGCCGAGCGCAAGGTTATTCTTAGATGAAGATGCTGTAATCCATGCTTCGCCAGACCTAGCGCCGTATCATTCTAATACCAGGACTAGTATGGATAGCCACAGCAGAGGCTCCCTCCCTCCACCAGGTATGGTGCCGCCCCCCATGGCATTATTCGACCCGGAGGATACAAATCGACGTTTCGTCGGAACCCCAGACTATCTGGCCCCAGAAACGATCAAGGGTGATAAGCAAGATGAGACGAGTGACTGGTGGTCCGTCGGATGTATCATGTTTGAGTTTCTCTACGGCATTCCTCCATTCCATGCCGGTGACGCTGAGCAAGTATTTGAAAATATATTGGCACGAAAGATTCAGTGGCCGGATGAAGCAGAATGCGAGCCGGTATCCGACGAGGCGAAAGATCTAATCAATAAGCTGCTTTGTATGGATCCACCGCTGCGCTTGGGATCCAATCGCGAGGATAAATTCGCTTCGGGCGGCGAAGAAATACGTGCTCATCCCTGGTTTGAGGGCATCAATTGGGACAACCTACTGGAAGACGAGGCGCAGTTTGTTCCTCAGCCAGAGAACCCTGAAGATACAGAGTACTTTGATGCGAGAGGCGCTGTCCTCCACTCGTTTGTAGAGGAGATTGAAGACCAGACATCGCCGCAGTCCTCCACAGCCGGGTCCAGTGAATACCCAGATAGACCTCACGATGCCCTCTCACGAGTTCGTTCGCAGGTAAACTCAATGGGCAGAAAGCTGATGCCACTACACATCCCCCCTCACGTGAGAGACCTGAAGTCGCGGAGACTGAGTGAGCCCATTGCTGCCGACGACTTTGGTAGTTTCTCTTTCAAGAATCTTCCAGTGCTGGAAAAGGCAAACAAGGATGTAATACAGAAGCTCCGCGCAGAAGCATTGGCGGTCCAGAGCAAGCAAACCTCTGTTAGTCCCGGAGGGATCAGCGGGGGCATGCCATCTCCAGCGCCCTCCCTCGAAGGCAGCCCTGTAGTAGCAAGTCACATCCAAAGAACTCTGTCCAATGCAAAGGCTGGCAACCGCCCACAGTCGCCGTCTGGCATTAGCCTCGCAACTGCATCTCCTAATAGGATCTCTCAGGTTTCGCAGCCTTCACAGCCGTCATCTCCATTGATGAACTCTTTTATAGCTGGACATGGACCGCCAGAGGGCCGTAGAAAGGCATCAAGCAACTCATCTAGCTTGTCCTACCAGTCAACGTCATCTTCTCTGCAGCCAAATGTCGCCATTGATGTACCAAAGGTGCCTCCCAGTCTGCAGAGAGCTGCAACGTCCGCAGCTTCGTCGCCGGCCAAGCCTCGTGGAGGAGGAGAAAGAGGAGGCGCTGTACCACCTCCGCTTGCCTTATCTCCAGGAAAGGTCTTGTCAACACCTGTCCGGCAGGGAAGCACGTCCTCAACGAGCCGGTCGAGGTCTTTGACTGTAGGGTCGCAAGAGGCTAGCCCTATTGCAACGGATATGCTCCAGCATCACCACCGTAACCGTCGGAGCCAGGTATTCGACATGTCCCCTTCATCGTCTGATAACGAAGGAGATAAGCACAACGCCCTTCTGAGAGTCCAGAGGCGCCGACAAAGCTCACGGCGACTTTCCCAGATTGCCTTTGATAGCGGCCCCACGTTCCGACCTTTGGATGTGCTCATCTGCGAAGACCATCCTGTGTCGCGAATGGTGATGGAGAAACTGTTGGAAAAGCTGCGCTGCCGCACCATTTCCGTGGCTAACGGGTCGGAAGCGGTGCGGTTCTCGATGAGCGAAATCAAATTTGACATCATCTTTATCGAATACAGGCTCCCCCAGATCAACGGAGTGGACGTGGCTCGTATGATACGAGAGACCAAGAATGCCAACTCGCACACGCCAATTGTAGCCATTACAGCATATCTAAAGGAGCTGCAGGCCCCACATCACTTTGACTCTCTAATTGAGAAGCCCATCAGCTCGTCGAAGCTATCAGAGGTGCTCCGAAGCCTCTGCCAGTGGCAGCCTGAATCACCTCACAGACCACCCTTGACGTCCATAACAGCGGCTATTCCACTTAATCTCAGGAGAGCGCACCCCCGTCAAATGGACGACAGTCCAACATCGAGCATCTCTGCCTTTATAGGGCGGCATGGGTCAGCCATGGTGTCAAGCCGAGAGGATTCCATCGCCTCTAGCATGTTTGATTCGGAATCCTATACTACGGAAGACATCCCCGTAGTCATCAGCCGCAAGGCGACTGGCGACTGGGAAGACAGCGGCGGCCTTGGAATCAGCGACATTGACGCAACGCTTGGGCTTGAAAATCCAACCAAGAGCACACCCTCGCTCCTGTGTCAGCAGTCAGCACCAGCACATCTGGAAGTCATGTCACGCGGCTTAGATAATCGACTCAAAGTCAGACATGATATCTTTGACAAGAAAGCTTCAGAAGGCACAGAGTCGGCAGATGACGAAGACGAAGAGCTTGAGGGTAGGAGAGACATGCAGCTTCGGCGAGGGAGCAAGGCCATCATTGGGAAAAGCACGTTGCCGAGCTCCAAGCTGGGCATTGAAATGATGCGAGCGGATAGTCACGACAGCGTCACATTATCAGACAGCACATCTGAAGCTGTAACCCAGGTGGCAACGACGCCCTCCCTAGAGCTGGAAAGGCAACTAATTGGCATGCCTCCCGACTTAGCAGCGGTGCAGAGTACGCCGAGCAAATCTGATGCAGCTGAAGCTGAGTCAGAAGATGCGTTTGTTCCTGGGAGTGCTGAAGCAACTCCAAGACCGCCTGCAGTTGCGAGTGATGCAGACAAGACGGGCAGCGGAAATACAATGGTAAAAATCCAACTAGACGGAGAAGAAGAGACAACGCCACGACCTCTGGGGAAATAGGAATGACAAGTATTTCCCCTTGTTGCTCTCCCCTTCTAACGATTATGTATTCCGTTTCATTCTTTTTATCATTTACCTTCAATTTACATTTTTTTTCCCGCCGGAGCAAAATGTTGGTTGTTTCCCTTTCCACGCCTCCTTTCTTTTTCTTCTCTCTCTCCCATTTATGAAAATGTACGTTGCTCAGAGAGACGAGTGAAAACGCAAAGAAAAAAAATAGCCTCTTTTCTCTTTGTCTTGAAACAAAATAGCAGCGAGGCGTTACATGGGAAATGACGACTCAAGTTGAAATGCAAAACGGAGCGAAAGCATGCTTTATCTGACCGGGATGGATGATGATTATTTTAACTTACTTCAGGAGCCTCGCTGTCCCACCCGTTTCCCTTTTTTTTCTTTTCTTATCAAGTTTCTTTCTCAAATTTCCTTTTCACTTTTCTATTTTTTCTTTCTTTTTCTCTTTTTCCTTTTTGTGCCATAAAGGCTCTCGATGAACGATTGCTTTCTTTTTGCCTATGGGCAAGCTAGATGATGTTTGGTCTGCTAGGTGCTGGCTTTACTATTTTTATTTTATTTTTTTTCGTGGAGGCAGTATTTAACCTAGTGTTTGATGTGTGTACATATAGAGAAGATTCTGACGTATGGGAATGAAAAACAAACTGTCTAGCTTCCAATGAGTGGCTGCTTTGCTTTGCTCTGTTGTGAGGATTGTGATTTGTTACTACTTGGATTTGTGCCATGAATTCCCTTTTCTTCTCTTTTGAATTTGGATATAAAAGATGGTATATGACGCCTATGTAAATACTACCGTGTATGAGGAGATGAAGTTATTGATGTACACATTTACAACTACCTACTTGAACATACGAGGAATGTTACATGTACTTTAGTTGGGTAGTGAAAGAAGTAATCTCACGCAAAAACAAGCTATGAGTGGAAAAACGCAATACATCCAGGGATGATGTATTTGTCCAACTACTAAGATGGCTGTGATTCGAACATTGGCTTGATAGCTTCTGGGCAGTCACGACATGTCTTTCTTACCGTTGTTTCTGTTTGCCCAGCCTGTTCGAAGCGTGATTGATACGCTCATATATAGGTACCTAATATCTATATCTATACTGTAAAGTTCCCTGCGGCTCATTCGTAGCCGGCGAGGTTCTTTATAACTATTTAAGAGTTGATTTTGCCAACTTTAGCGAATGTAGAAGAAGATGAGATTGGTTTGTTCTCCCCTCCTTTCTTTCCTCTATCTTCTATTTTTCCTGGACACGGCCAAATCTTGTCTGATGTACCATTTGCGAATACCACCAAAATTCACTTAATCCCCCAATCGTATGATGATGGCGCAGACTCGCCAATAAGAGCCATGCGTATTAGGATAGCCTGCTCCACCATCCGGGAACATGCAGGTTAGGCAGCAGCACTGGCGATACCATATTAAGTACAATTTTCACAGCAATTTTTTTCATCCCAGAGACTACCATACTATGATTACATTAACCTGACTAATATATATATAATATAACATCCGGGAACATGCAGGTTGGGCAGCACTGCCGCTGAGAGCTTCTCCACAGCAATTTTTTTTCATCTCAGAGACCACCGTACTAAACATACATCAGCCTCACCAGAATATCAATACTACTATTTCAATTTCTCGTATTGCCTTCCCATATCAAACAGCGTCATAAAGCTTAGCCAAGAAGATAGGTAGCAAGGGCGTTCCCAGCAATCGTTTTCTTGGGTAGGCATGGGGGATTTGGATTACATATCTTCAAAACGTAACTGAAACTCCCAGTCGCAGCCGTTGAGTGCTCGAACATTTGGGAACATGCAAGTAAGCCAAAACAAGCATTAGGCACTAAGATAGGTCTTTTCACAGCATTTTTTCTCTTCCCAGAGGCCATATGTGCTTACATCATCAGCCTTACGAAAACACAGACAGACATTTCACAATCCAATAATTCAAGCTCTGCTATTGCCTCCCCATATTAAACAGCGTCATAAAGCGATTTGAAGCCAAGAAAGATAGATAAGCAAGAGCATTCCCGGCAACTGTTTTCTAATGCAGGCCTAGGAAATGTAAATGATCCACCAGGTATATGTTCAGCCATGGCCGCAGAGCAGAGACTTTGCTACGAAGGCATCACTTCCATCACTTAAGTCTTACAGGTAGCTTTCAGGGAGAAGTCCCGTCAAGGCATCATCCGCTTGTGAATGTTCAAAGCATGCAATTCCCCTCTGCATACACCACCACTTGTCATACTTGACACATACAACCCAAGGTTTTGTTTGTATTCGGGCGCATTTTCAACAAACCCGAATTTTTCAATAGTCTTGCAACCATCATGAAGAAGGCTATTTAGAGAGGAGGGTCACCTGTTCGTAGGCGCAACAGTCGCAAGAAACAAAAATCAACGGCGTTATAGATAGCTCATGAGAATACCGATATTTACAGCTGAGTAGCTGAGATGTGGGGAAGGAAGACTGATCGACGTCCACCGCGCGATGAGTGTGATCAAATCGATGAGACCATTTCCATACACCGACGTGTTTTGTGGGATCGACGCGTGACGGCGCGGCATAATCACATACTGCGTGCGTATTGTAACCAGACTATCATCTTCTCAAATACCGAATGTCTCTATTTAGGCATCTGTGGCGAGCTGTGAGATTCGGGCGCTTAGATTTTACTGCTCTTTGCTTGTGGCTGAAATGCTCGGTGAACATAATCATGCTAGTGAACAGAGTTGAGTTTGAGTGTGGCTTCTTGCTACGGGCGAAAAGAGGCGCACACCGGCTCAGCTTTTTGGATGCACTGGTGAGAAGTTAAAAAAAAAAGTATGCGTACAAAGTATAGTAGCGAGGCAACTGGGCGTTATATGTGACATGTGAATCAAAGAGTTTACGACATCTGTTACTGTTACGCTATCTAAGAGCATGTTGTGGATCATGTCACAGAAGCTGGAGTCTCCACGGGGAATGGACAAAAGCGAGATCTTGGGGGCAGAGCGCCTGGCGCGCGAGAATTTCAAAGTAAAGAGCTGCGTATGTATAACGGATAAGCTCCAAGAGAGGGGAAACTATCTAAAGAAAAGCAAAAAGCAGGAAAAAGTGAGGCCTCTCCAGGGTAGCGCGTTGCCCAAAGCAGAGCTTTTGAGCGATTGCTCGTCAGTGGAGGCAGCCATCGACGTAGCCCCTCTGCCCCGCCTCAGATCAGCGGCTTTTAGCCGGTGAATAGGCGGAGAAGAGCGAGAGAAGACAAGAAAAATGAGAAAAAGGCGGATGTTAACCGAAGACCCTGAATTCTAGCCTGCAGGCTGCATAGACGAATGGAGCTCCCGCTGGCCCCCTGACAACCTTACTGCGACTCGCATCTGTGAATGTTTTGCAAAGCTCAATGTACATGTATCATCCCAAGATCTGCATTGTATGACGCCAGAGAAGTATGCCGTATGTATGAAAGAGGGGAAGAAAGACAGCGACGTTCTGGAATCTCTAATCTGGAATCTGGAAAAAACTTTCATCGGAGCTTTTGCGTATGCAGTAATTGTGGCGCTTCGCCCGTCAGATTGCTATTCTATTCCCTAGCGGTGGCGGCGGTGGCGGTGACGGACGGCAACCAATTTTTTTTTTTTTTTTCTTTTTTTTTTTTTTTTTTTTTTTTTTTTTTTTTTTTTTGGCTGACTTAATTTTTTTTTCCAGCGATGATCCGTACTTGTTCAAGCCGCCTTTTCTCTCCCTTGAAACTTGTGCTATTTTCTCCGAGTTGACGTGTAGGATTGAGCACGTGCTGTCGCAAAACCCTCGATTCGTAGCGAGACAAGCGCGGAGGCAGCGCCTTGGCTGCGCTGGGGCTCGAGCTTCATGCACAGTCGCTGCCAACGTGTGAGACGCGGTGTCTAATCATGCTGCAGCTGCTGACTGAAACCGCCTGATGCTGCTCCGGCGCTACGACAGAAAAAAAAAAAAAAAAGGGCTTGGCAAAACAAATGCTTCTATAGTAGTACACAGGTACAGCAGGTATACGAGCGGTAAGTTTTTTCGAGGTCACAACTTTACACATGCCACCTACCTGATTTGCTCGCGTGAGACAGGCATCAATAGGTGATTGTCGCGGCTCTCAATGAGAGTCCAAATCGGGCCAGCAGGCGCTGCACGTTCTTCACTGATTGGATCAAAAGCACAGAAAGGCTCGGGCGCGGCCGCCAGAAACTAAATCGCCATTAAACTTTAAATCTCTATGGCCCTGACTACGGAATCTGCGAATAGTAACCAAAACCCCTGGACAGGTGCCGGGACCCTATAGCGGCGCCACGGCGAGTAGAGCGATAGAGTCTCGGTGCATGTTTGGGGAAATAAATGGATTCACCGTTCGATAGTCTGATAATCACGACACCTTTTTCGCCCTCTGTCCCTTTTGTGACTTGCCCTCTGTCTTGCTCCGGCGCTCTTTCCATTTACAGCGTGGAGCAGCATGCGAGGAGACGAGGTCCAGACTCTGGACTTGACTCACGCGACAACTTTCCTACTGCGGCTGGCTCGACTTGGCAAGGGTGGATTGTGCGACTTGAGTGACGTATAAGAGCCGTCGCCAAGCAGATCCGGCGCGTGACAGGCTGCAAGTGCCGGCCGAGACTGGACGACATGCGAAGACGCAGAAAAGCAAAGCGGCGGCGTGCAAGGCTGCAAAAGCGAATTGAAGCAATTCAAAGCCTCATTTTGGGTAATTTTAACACCAGAGCTGAATCTCACCGTCGGTGCCAAAAACGGCCAGTATCTGTTGGACGCTGCTGGGGGCCCCAATAATTTGGGCAAGATCGGCATGGAATTCTGGCAGTCTGAGGTGCCGCTCTATCCGGATGCAGCAGCACAGCGCCAACCAGGAAAGAGCCACGCACCACGCCCTTGCGCTCTTTCCTGGTGCGACGCCTTCGAGTCGACTAGGCGCGACTTTAAGATGCTGACCAAGGCCTGTAGAGAGCCTGTAGAATGCCTGTAGTGCCTGCAAGAGACCTGGCGAGCATCAGCTCCAGAAGGGACGTGACGCCTAAATTGGGTGCATCAAAGCGCATCTCGGTGCCCTGAGGGCCAGCCCCAGTGGAGACGCCTTCTTTTTTTCTTCTGCTCTCCCGCCACCCAACCACACTGTACACCCGTTATTCCATGCCACCAAAGCACCACGAGCAGTAAACATTTTCCTGCTCCATATTTGTGCATGAAGATCGAAGCAGGGAACCTTTGGTCGCTGTTGACCGAGGCCCGAGCCCGTGGAGGGTGTTCACCAGCGGCCGCAAATGCCAGAAGGGCTACCGAGCAGACCCCTACCGCAATGCCTACCGCAATGGCCCGCGAGAATGGCATCCTGGAATGGTCCGTTGCTGGCGAGATGGCCCGATTTGCTCAGTAGATCCTGCGTAGGCGAGAGCATACCGAGACAAAAAGACTGGGGGACAAGAAGAAAAGCCTAGATTTCCAGGCTCCAGAATTCACCCAAGGAGGATTGACTGCGCCAAAGCAGCCATCGGGTCGTCTAGACGCAAAGTGGCGGTAGAATCTGAGATCCTGGCTTTGCAAACCTTGACTGTCTTGGACTACGGCGAATCGAACGTTGCAAGTACCTCTCGGCGATCTTATTTTTCTTCTCTACTAACGGCGAGTACGACAGCGCTAGATCCCAGACGAGGCGACTCTTAGCATCTGTTGGCTTTCCGCTACGACCAGCTGGGTAGCACTTATTACGGGTCGATGGCTGCTCAAAAGGCAAAGCGACCGAACGGCTTCCAACGGAGCCACAGTCGCGCAAGGTGTGTGGGCAGCTGTGGAGAGCATCCCAAATCTCCACGAGGCGACGACGGCGGAATGGAGCAGCTGGACCAGGCGAGGCCGCCCCCGGCAAGGCCACTGAAGGTCCAAGATTCACCCACGATGTTGAATACGGGCTTCTGACTGGCTGTGCTGAAGCTGTCTTTCGGTCGTCGAATGCGGCCTAAACCGTGAAGCACATGGCGCATGTTCACAATGCCTCGAAAATACTGCCTTTTGCCTGTCTTTAGCTCGCAGCGTGCAGATACCGCCAATCTGGGGTGAACCTACATACGCCTGCGACAAACAAATAAAGCAGTTGCGGCCCTGTCCCAGTTTCTCGCCTCCCTTTCTTTCTTTCTTCATCCTCATCTTCATCACACTTCTTCTCTCGAGTGTGTTGGTGTGGTGGAAGCTGCAAGCAACCCTCCCTTGCTGCAAAGGGCACCGTCTCGCTTCCCTTTCTCGGACAATCCCCCCCCGCAACCACAGCGCCCGCTGTCCAATCACAGCGCTCGTTTCGACGGCAGTTGCACAATTCTCGCTACTGTGCGTTGCATACACGTTACATAACCTGCTCGTACCGTCGCCATGGCCGCCAGAGAGCACCATGGCCTGGGCGGCATGATCCCCGGCGAGATCCCAATCCCCCACGGCCCTCACGGCGACAACGACGACCGCGATGACTTCCCGCTGGATCTCGACGAGCAGCGTGTCTTCGCCCACGTTACCCGTCCCGACGACAGCTACACCCCGGATGGCGTCTACTGGGCTGATCTGCCCATTGCCCAGCGCGTCAAGTTCGTCTCGGCCGTCGACCGCCAGGCCGCCGCCGAGGAGCTGAGCACCATCTGGTCCATGATGAAGAAGGACCCGTTGTCCCCCGTCTCATGGTATTTCCGCAATGCTGTCATCCCCGGTGCTGGTCTTGGTCTGGAGGGCTACGTGCTCTTCTCCATTGGTAACTTGTCCTCTCTTTTCGCCGCTGCCTGGCCCGAATGCTGGGGCTCCAAGGCCACAGTGTGCGACCCCAACTGGATTGCCGCTGTGACATATTTGGAAATTATCGGTATCATGATTGGTCAGGTCATCGTCGGTGTAAGTGCTCGCTTTCAATTGGCCCAGCCAAGATAACTTGTGACTGACTAGAGATATTATAGGTTATTGGTGACTGGATCGGTCGTCGCTGGGGTCTCATCCAGGACGCCATCATCATGTTTGTTGGTCTCCTCATGCTTACCGCTTCCTGGGGTCTTACTCTGCAGGGCTGGGTCATCTGCTATGCCTGGTCTCTCTTCTTCTACTCTGTCGGTGTTGGTGGTGAATACCCCATCACTGCTACTTCTTCCCTCGAGAGCGCCGTCACTGCTGGCAGACTCTCTACCAAGGAGGACCGTCTGCACCGTGGTCGCCGTGTCACCATGGCTTTCCTGATGCAGGGCTGGGGCCAGTTCTTCAACCAGGTTATCCTGATTGTCCTTCTCGCCATCTTCAACAGCGGCCGCGGCGGCCCCCCTTACTCCAAGGAGGCTGCTCAGTTCACCTTCCGTCTGTCCTTTGCCTTCCCCGCCATCGGTACTCTGTGGCTCGTCTACTACAGAACCTGGAAGATGCCCAACGCCTCCAAGCAGCTTGCTGAAGCCAAGAGCCGTACCAGCGTCACCGGCTACGACGTCACCGCCCTCAAGTCCTGCTTCACCAACTTCGGTGGCCGTCTGCTCGCCACCGCTGGCACCTGGTTCTGCAACGACGTTTTCTTCTACGGCAACAAGCTCTTCCAGGGTCAGTTCATCAAGATCATCTCCGACAACCCCAACTCCCTCATGACCGCTTGGTCTTGGAACTTGGTCAACATTGTTGTCTCCCTCGCTGGTTACTACGCTGCTACCTTCCTTATCGACAACAAGCTCTACGGCCGCAAGTGGATGCAGCAGATCGGTTTCTTGATGTGCTTCCTCATGTTTGTCATCCCCGCCTTCAAGTATGAGTACTACTCCAGCCCTGCCGGCATCCACTCTTTCCAGGCCATGTACTTCTTGTCGTCCTTCTTCAACCAGTTTGGTCCCAACTCTGTCACTTTCCTCGTTGCCGGTGAGGTTTTCCCCACCCCCATCCGAGCTTCTGCCCACGGCTTCTCTGCCTGTATCGGCAAGGCTGGTGCTCTGCTCGCCTCCATCCTGTACAACTACATCCCCATCCAGACCCGATTCTACGTTGTTCCCTGGTTTGGTTTGGCTGGTATGTTCCTCACCTGGCTCTTCCTGCCCGACACCACCGGTCTCGATCTCAAGGAGCAGGAGCGAAGATGGCGCTACATCCGTGAGGGCAGAGCCGACGAGTACCACGGTGTTGCCGTCCACCCCCAGCACCTTTCCCTGTGGGAGAGAATGCGTGGCGCCAGCAAGTCATACGACCCCCAGTTGGACTGGAAGCAGAAGGTTGAGGACATGCGCGCCGAGTGGGAGGCTATTCAGGCTGCTCGTGGACCTAAGGAGACCGAGGATCAGCACGGTGTTCACGATGGCGAGTTCTCTCCCGAGGTTCACGCCTTCTTCAAGCGCTCCAGCCCTGCTGTTCGCACTCAAGGCGGCGTCTTGAACGAGAAGATTGCCACTGACGAGGCATCTTCCGAGTAAAGACCTGCCTCCTTTTACCCCTTTTGATACGAAAAGAATGTTCTTTTTACAACTTTTTATTTTTTTTATTACAGTCTCTATGATTAACGCATAATATGCATAAAGGGGGGTTCTCTTGTTTTTGTTTATCATTATACCATATATCCGGGCCAGTGGATGGAGAGGTGTCGCGCACGTAAGCGGTGCGGATAGAATAGTGTTTTTGCGTGGTCGTTGGGAGAAGAATCCAACGCTTGAATGATTTTTTGCGATGCCCTAAAATCGGCGATTTCCTGCTTAGATAGTCGGATATGGAAGCGCATCGAGGATGATATAGAGTATCGAGTATATATTATATATACCAAAAGTGCAAATGATACGCCTTGCAATGTGCAATATTCACAAATTGTGTCTCAATGTGGTGTCTTTTGAAATGCTATGTGCATTTGTAGATGGGGTTTTGGCTATGTTTGTCTTGGAGTCGTGTTGTATGGTACCGTATTACCTCGCGTTTTTCGACGATAAACTTAAAAGTGGGAATTTGGGGAATTTAGCCAATTAAAGGTGAGAATTATCGTCGAAGTTGAGAGGGAATCATCGTCGAAAAAGCGAGGGAACCACAATAAGTGAAAAACAACAGAGTTTGATTGGCTATTGAAGCCCTATAATGCATTTTAATTGGATAAATATTGATTTATTGTGGTTCCCTCGCGAACTTCGACGATGATTCTTACCTTTTCAACAATGATTCCCTCGCAACTTTAATGATATTAATTATAGGGCAATAGATCATTGGCCAATTAGATCAGCCAGAACCTTAGATTTATCGTCGAAAAACGCGAGGTAATACGGTATAATGCTAGCAGGAGATGATAATTTCTCGTTTGTTGTGTTGTAGTTTGAGAATGAGACGTATGATGTGCTACCAATATGAGAATATTAATCAGAGCGGAACAAATAGCGGTCTGGAATCCATCGTTTCAGTCAAAGGGAGAAGAATAAGACGAGTTCAAAGGTGTGTTGCCGCAGCTCTTCTGTAGTTGGAGATGCTGAAGAATAGGTCCAAGTGCCTAGGAAAGAAGGAGAAGGTATGTCAAGATCCGCTCCGCATTTTCCGCGGCCACTGGTTAAAGTCCACTTTCAGGTCGGTCTTTCTTCTTCTCTCCGAATGCCTCTTTCATTGTAAATGTGGGTTACTCGCTCACTTTTATTTTGCTTCTGTTAAGAGGTATATCTTGTCAACGGTTGATGTTATATGGAAAATAGTGGGGTGCTGACCAGAAATCTAACCCGATGTGGTAATTGAAAACTTAAGTCATATTTGGCTAAGCAGCATCGTAACGGAGATTCAGCATCAGATTGGCTTCCCCCCATACCAAGTATTTCCGTACTATGAATAAAGCGATATGTACATGCAAAATGGGAAAGTTGTTTGAAGGAGATTAATGGCCTTAACAAAATCTTAAGCCCGAGCTAGAGCTATTCAAACATTTCCGTGACAGCGACGCTGACTGGTGAACTAGCCCTCTTGGGCAGTATATGCGGATCATGCTGTTTGGCTGAGGAGTTTTGATATGAGTTGGTTTTGTGGCAATGACTATGCGGAAAGGGGAGATTCATTCTTAAGAAGTCAGTTGTAGATTGGAGGAGTATATATATCAAAGGAAAGGACTGCTTGTTTGAGTTTGGAGACGCCTGATAGATATCCATAGCAATCCAACTTTTATTCGCCTTGTTCACCAGCATCAGCATTTCCGAGCAAAATCAGCATTATTTCTTCAAACTCCAACACAGCATACAGCAGCCATGTCCACCGCAGCGAGCTCACAAGTCATTCTATCCTCCGAGTTCATTCTCAGCAAGTACGGAGAGTCCCTCGCCGGCAAAACAAGTACGCCCCATACATACCCAAAAGTCTTTCCCCCCTTTCTTTCAAAATTCCATTCAAGACTAACATCAGGTTCTTCTCCTTCTTCAAGTCCTCATCACTGGTGTCGCCGGCGACTCCATTGCCGGTGAACTCGCCGTCCAAGTCAGCTCCGCCAACCCGTCCACCCTCATCCTCACTGCCCGAACCGGGTCTCGCGTCGACCCCATCGTCGCCAAGATCAAGGCCAAGAACCCCGCCGTCAACGTCCGCTTCCTCAAGATCGACCTCTCCGATCTCAAGGACGTAAAAAGAGCCGCAAGGGACCTCGACGATGTCCCCAAGATCGACCACCTCGTCGCCGTGGCGGGCGTCATGATGCCCCCCCTTCGCCAAGACGGTCGACGGTGTCGAGTCGCAGTTTGGCGTCAACTACCTGGCCAACTTCTTGCTGGTCAAGGAGCTGCTGCCCAAGGTCAGGGCCGCGGCGCCCAAGTCTTCCATCGTCATCTGTTCTAGCTCTGCCATGCGGGGAGGAGTAGTCAACTTTGACGATCTCAACTACAATGTTTGTTCCTCCATCTCCATCATCCAATAAGCACATGGAGCGTCCCGAGTACTGACATCTCATCCTTTACAGGACGGCAAAGATTATGACCCTCGCGCCGGGTATGGGCAGTCCAACGCTGCTCGAACAATGTTCGCCAAGCTGCTGGCCGAGAAGCTGCAAGGAGAAGACATCCGCGTCTTCAGCATCGACCCTGGCGGTACGTAACTCCGATTGAACAACAGGAAATCGCATAGTGAGCTCGCCATAGACTAATCATCTCTGTTTTATCAAATCAGCGGTTGCGTCAGGACTGCAGCGCCACTTCACACCCGAGTTCATCGACATGATTAAGGCGCTGCGGGAGTCGGGAGAACGTAAGTTTTCCCTCCCAAAAAGCTTAGCCGCTGGAATCACCCTTCTTTTGTGCTGACAACTTCTTTGAAACAGCGTTGCGTGATCTCGACGGCCGTTCGATCGCTTTGCCTCCTTTTACTGGCGCATCCGAGGGAGCGGCTACGCTTATCACCGCCATGGTTGACCCGACTATTGAAGGCTCCAACGGTGCTTACCTGCACCACAACGCGGTTGCTGACGACGAAATCACCTCGCATGTCTTGAACCGCGAGCACTGGACAAAGTTGTGGGCGCTTAGTGAGAAGCTCATCGGAGAGCCCTTCAACGTCTAAGCCCTCCAAGGCGATCCGTTCCGATAGGGCCCCCTTTTGTTTCTAGAGCCATCTCTCGCCGCTCCATGTACCATCATGTTTCGATAGCAAGAATTCAGAAAGCGCAGTCATTATGAAATCTTCAACGGCTTTTCCGCCCTTCCTCTTCTCCAGTAATTCGTCGTTTTGACTATGTCTGGGCATTCCTTCGCTAGCCACGGCCACTTTCGTAGCATGGTTTCCGAGATTTCGTATGCCGCAGTATCAAAAGGCTCTCCCCATATTACCATTCCTATCATGCCGTCCTCATCAGCATCACTACTTTGCAGAAACAGATGGTGGCAAAATTCATCTTCGTCGATGTCATTTAGTCGTCTTAGTAGAGCATCTCGGAGTGATGGCTGCGGGCACAGATCGATCCATGGGTGATGGATGACTTGTCTCTGCAACGCAGTTGGCCGTAAACAGGGAGGCAGACGCATCAGCTCATTGCCATTGCCAGCAGCGGCATTGCTCGCATTTGAAGTCGTCACACCTTCATATGGCGCGAGAAACAGCATAGGGCAAACAGTGTCACTGTTGAAAGGTGATATGGTATCATCCTCAGTCAGTTGTTCCCAGATTAGCCCAATCGCCTTTGCATTCATCATCGTAGCTCGCATGACGTTGAACTGCATCACCGACAACAGCAGCTGGCTGTCTAGGGTGTACTTGGCGACATTTACGGAAACCAAATCATGAAGCCGGTTGAAGAAGACTGTGCGATCTTCCTGGGTCATGGTGCAGAAGAAGCGAAACGCCCTATCGCGGTGTTCCTTGGAGAGGAAAATGTCTGGAAAGCCTGGGTCGTAGTACTTCGTTTTGTTACCGAGGCTGCGATTGGCGGCGGCAACGTCTGAATCATTCCGCTGCTGCCGTTCATCTTGACGTGGACGCTTATCATCTGCTTGCTGCTTCTCCGTCCTCGGGTCAATATAAAAGACCCATTTATTAACCTGATTCTTCTCTTTCTGCTGCTGCTGTTGCTGCTCTCTTCTTCGCTTGCCTATGGAATTTATTAGCTCTCTGATCTCAAGGAAAGAAGAAAGAAGAAGGAGATTGTAGTTATTTGATGATATAGGAGACTTACGACTCGCCCGCTGGTTCAGTCGATTCTGCAACTTCCGCCGACTCTCCGCACTCTCCACCGCTCCCACATCGACCTCTTGCAACTTTGCCGCTTCCGACATTGGTCCTTTTCGGCTATACTATAGTTATGATTATGAGAACGCTTCTTTTTCCTTGGCACGGTTAACAGCTACACTGAACGGTGCATTTCAAAAAAGCTGGTGGCCAAAAGGAAAAAAGGGAAATGACGTTGGGATAAGGGGAAAGTGCTGACAGCTTTGCTGCTGTTCGCCGTTGTATGAAGATTTGGATGAGTAATAATAATAGCGCAACAACCTTATTTGCCGTCCCCGAAGGACCCCCCGCCTATAACTCCGGCAGCCCTGAGCTTGTATTACAATGGACAACTGAATGATTATGGTTATTTCAGTTTGTTTCAAATTGACTCCAAATTCGATACTTATTCGCAACGCAGCCTCGCACGAAATACAAGCTGCAGCCCCTCCCTGCTGTTTTCCAAGAACTACGCTGTCACAAACTACACAATTCATCATCATCATCAAGGCACTGGCTGTCCCTTTCACATCCAAGCAGAGACACAACAAATTCATTTGACCAGCTCGCTCCTTTTTAAATGTTTGGTGATGATGAGTATCGCTACGCTATGATGTCGTTTATTGTACACATGACTCGCAATATACCCAATGGCCTGTCAAAAACTCTGCACAGCTTTGTAAAGGTGGTTTTGAGGGGCTGTGGGGATATGTAAAGAAGACGCCGCTGCTCTCGTTGCTGTTGCTGCTTGCTAGTGACACAAAGACCTATAACCAGAAGAAGGAAAAATCGCAAAAAAAATCATCTCGCTCATGTATCCTAAACAGTAAAGACGGGGTAAAAAAAAAAAAACACACACATTCAAACGACGATGATGAGGAAAGTATATCACACCAAATAATCAAAAGAAAAATAATAATAGATAGGACACGGAGAGAAGAGAAGAAAGAGAAGCCGGGGGGAAAAAAAAAGAAGATCAAGACAAAAAGAGCTAATCCATCCGGGCAGCCTTTTTCGATCTCCGTATATATATCATTCCTGGAGTGCTGTCGTTGTTTGCCGTCCCTGATCCTGTGCCTGTGCCCGTTACCGTTCCTGTGCCTGTGCCTGATCCTGATCCTGATCCTGTCCCTGCTGCCGCTGCCGCTGCCGGTGCGGCTACTACTTCAGCTGCTTCGGTTTTTGCAGCTCCACCTCTTCCTGTCGTCTTTTTATCGTCATCGTTAGCATCGTTACTCGTGTCCAATGCCGCCCGGGTTCCCGCCGGAACGATGACGCTCAGCACACAATCATCCAAGTGCTCATAAAAGTCCTGCGGCGCGGCGAAGCGATTGTTACAAATAGAGCAGATGGCGCTAGCCCCTGAATTGGCAGATAGCGTTATGAGTCGACCCCCTCTGTTGGTTGTATGGCTATGTAGCGGCGCCTGCTCGACCTGATGGGCTGCGGCAAGGTGACGCTTGAATACGTCGGCTCGATTAAACGCCTTTGCGAAAGCTGAGCCAACCCCCGGGCAAAATGGACAGACCATTGTTCCTCGGTAGTGCGTGAGTGCATGCCTGTTCTTATCATACTTGCGAGCAAAGCCTTTTGTGTGATACTCACACGACTCGATGGGACACTTCTCTGGCCTCTCTTCCTGGTGCGTGAGCATATGGGCTGCCAAATCTTTGAAAACACGCCCGCAGTCCGGAAACGGGCATCGACTACGGTTCTCAGGCGCCGGTGGGGTCGGCATGGGCCTCGTTAGGTGATGCGGGAGTGGTGGCTGGGATGCTTGTGGTGGCGGAAGCGACATTGGCGGCGGCGGCGGTGGTGGAGGAGGTGGAGGTGGAGGTGGCGGAGGAGCTAATCGTCCAGCTGGACTTCGCGACATCATTTCCCAGGATCCGTGCTCCTCCATGATGGTGTTTGGCGATACCGTCATCGAGCCGACGGACGATGCCGAGACGTGCCCGCTGTTGATTGGAATGGGTGGCAGCTCCATCACAGGAGCTGGCGGAATCGCTGCTAGCGGAATCGTTCTGGCGCCAGGCTGCTTTACATCCTCCTCTTCTTCGCCATCAGTCGACATCTCGTTGTCGACATCGCCGCTTACCTCTGCCACGGATTGCCTCACTTCGCGCATCCAATCTTTGAGCAGCGACATGGGCGGCCAATCGCCGCTGGCTTTGCCCCCGCGATGGGGGTTGAAGTGAGCCCGGCGCAGATGCGCCGCAGCGTTGTAGTACGCGCCATAATGCTTCTGCATGACGCAGGCTTTGCAGCTCGATAGCGGAATGGTAGGCTGTGGTGATGCTGGACTGTGTCCCTCGGGTTCGCAGCAGACCCATCGCTTTACCAGCGCCGCGTGTTTTGCATCTGTATGGCGTCTCAGCTCGTGTTCGCCGCGGAATCCTTCGGGGTATTCATTACACTTGCGACAGAACACGCGCCGTAGAGGGGGCCTTTGATAAGTGGTTTTAAATCTCATGGGGGTCAGCTGGTGTGCAAAGATGTTTGTGGGAGCAGCCTCGGCAACTGTATGTCTCCTGGCTCGCCCAATATGTTCTGGAACAGACTGGTTTAGGGAAGTCGAAATTCCTCCGCGGTCTATATGGGCATCATCCATCGCATCCGGACGCGGCGCAAGTACCTCTCTGTACGAAGACGAGGGCGGGTACGCAGAGCTACCAACGGATGACCAGCGTGGCTCACGCGTTGAGAGAGCCTGGAGTGCCGACAGCTGAGACTCATGGCTGGGAGAAACGACCGGCTGCCCTGGCCGAACAAAGCCGTGGAATCCAAACGTGTCGTTGAATCCGCCTCCCAAAGTCATGAGGAAATCTGTGCTGGAGCGAATATTTCGGGCTTGCCACGTATCCATGCGCATGATACGACGTGTAAGCTCAAATGCGGGCACATCGTCTGGATGCACATCGTTGGGAGAGCCATCTGTCAACATCGGTCCTCCTGTGATGAAGAAGTGCACAAGTGCCTTGTATACACTGTCTATCGTGGTCTGGGGGTTGTCTCTGAGCGAGCCTTGGTGTTGAAACGTATGATATGGTAGCAAGGATATTGAAGCAAGATCCATGAGGAGCGTCCGAATTATACTGAAGATGCACAGGGAATAGAAAACGGCCAGCCATTCTTTCGATTGAAGGGGAGTGCTTCTCAGAGCAATTGCTTCAAACGCCGTCAAAAAGGTTACCATGGCCTGTTCAACAAGGCGACTGTGTTCTCCCGTAAAATCCAGGCGGTCTGATGGTGGTTGATATCCTAGGTTGGGATCCAGTTGGATGACGGGCTTGGGATAGAAGAGACAGTAAAAGGCAGTTTCGCGCAGCAGCACCTTGGCGTGGTATAAAACCGGGTACTGTGATTCCTCGGCCTCGCGAGAAGGAGATATATATCCGGTATACCTCAGGAGATCAAGAGCACTATACGATGTCTCCTGGCAGTTCCAGCTGGCGGCCATGGCGCAAAGAATCGGGGGAGCGCGATCGAACATTTCTCGGGTAATATGTGCCGCCTCATTGTATCCGTTGAGCCTCCTCTGAGACTGCTGTCCCGACCACCAGAAGGCGTCTCGATAGTCTAAACAGGTCCTGACATGTTCACCGATATGTGCCGGAAAGGAACACATCCTTTGCAAATAGTCGTTTACATTCTGTCGCCTTATGGGGGACGTTGTGGAAGACGTTGGCGTTTGGAGCTGTGGTTGTGAGAAGGAGGAGCCTACAAAGCCTTGTCAGAGAGGCTGGAACATGGACAATGAAAAGACAACAAGACGTTTGGTGCGTTACAGAGAGGGGGCAGAGAGGGGAGAGCAGAGAACCGAATGGCTATACCTGGTAGCAAATAGTCGGTAAAGGCGTTGAGAGTGCTACGGAAACACCCAATGACAGCCCAATGGTCCTCGGAGCTGATCAATGGCAGATTTGCGCAAGCGGTACATGGCTGATTTCTATCGCACTGATTCAATGGAAGAAGAAGAAACAAGTTAGTCTACGACAGAAGGAGACGCCAAAGCAAAGCGAACAAGGAAGCAAGTGAGCAAAGGGAGGCAGAAGACGAAGCAGAAGGAGAAGGAGAAGAAGGAGACGGAGGAGGGAATGAAAGCGAAGAGGTCATAGGGGAAAAAAAAAAAGAGCCAAAGGCTCAGAGAATTATATCCCACCTCCTTCTTGGTCACTCTACAGCGGAGGCATGGCCGCTGGTCGTGGAAGAGACGAAGCTCTCCAATGGACTCCAATCGAGGCAGGCTGTCGACCCTGCTCCTCTTCAATGGCGGCAGGAGAGGCTCGACATCGGCGTCGATGGCACTCCTCGGGGCTGCTGAGCGGCTGGAGTATGCGTAGGCTATGAGCGAGTCTCGCCGCTCCGTCGATGGCGTCGGGATTCTGAGAGGAGGAAGCCTGGAGGAGAGGGCGGGGCGTGGAAGGTGCATGAGAGGCGACGGGCCCAACGGTTCGGAGGCATTGGGTCTGGAGGGGAGGACGGACGACGACGACGACAACGACGAGCTAAAGGCTGAGAGCTCCGAGTCTCTCGTGAAGTGAGTGGCATGCATTCGGACGTGGCAGCTCCGATCAAGCTCGGTGGGAAAACCGTAGACGTAGTGGATGCACCGGTCGTTCCAACACTTTAGAGAGCGAGGCGGATAAGCGCTGGACACAGAATCGCTGCCGCGCTCCCGCTGGGCCCGGAGGACAGGGTCGTGGAGCTCCAGATGCTGGTCCAGCCAAGAGCCGAACCCTGGCGGCGCCGATCGCGAAGAGCCTCTCAGGGGCTCGACAACATCCACGTCTGTTTTGCGAGCGCAGCGAGCAGACGAGAGAGAGTGAGAGTTAGCGTTTGACAAGGCGGACTAAGAATCGGCCCCGGGCATGTCTGGTTTTGGGCCTGATGATGGATGGATAATGGATGGAAGTACAAGGCAGATGTAGCATGAGTATTTTGACAAACGGATTGGGGGCTTGCATGAGGCGGGTTGGTGGCGGCGGCGGGTTGCGTGGAGAACGGGAGATGGGCAGCTAGCTAATCAAGTACAAGTAGCGGTAGCAGGAGGGTCTCAGCTTACTATCTCGAACACAGGCAGCCTCGAGGCACTCGCAGCGGTGTTGAATGGCGCGAGCCTCTTCCATGCCGGACACGAAGGGGGCCACGCGCGAGGCCAGGTCTGATATTTCACTCACAAGTCAGCACATGGGCTCCGTTGCCGGACCAGCACGAACGCCGGGCTCGTATGAAGCAGTAGGCCTATGTAGGGCCGGGAAGGACGAGACGCATGTGCGGGAGCAGCAGCATGTACAGGTAGGCTATCCCGTCTTGTCTTGTCCTGTCTAGCAGTAGGTAGCCTGTACAGTATGGAGCATGCATGTCTGGATGTCTGGATGTACGAAGCATGCAGGACCTATATCCGGAACAGCCAGGTATAGGTAGGTTGGTATTATGGCAGGTAAGGGAGCAGCTAAGGCCAAAGCAAGGCAAGCAAGGCAAGGTGAGGTGAGGCAAGGCAAGGCAAGGCAAGGCAAGGCAAGGCAGGGGAGGGGAGGGGAGCACTGAGCAAGCGTAGCGTGTGGGTTGTGAGCGTGTGAGTTGTGAGCGTGTGAGTGGGCTTGTCAATCGAGGCCGGGCTCAAATGTGGACAAGGCTGTATCAGGATCAAGGCAAGGGAGCGGAGAGAGAGACAGGCAGGCAGGCTTGCAGGCGGTTAGCCAGGCAAGGGAAGAGACGAGCATCAGCTGGGGGGAATGAAGGAAATACGCGCGCACACAGGGCCTGGGCCGAAGCACGCACACATGTCGATGTAAGAAGAGGAGGATACTGCACACATGGGGGGGTGTGGGAAGCGTGTTGGAGGCTGGAGGCTGGAGGCTGGAGGTTGGAGAGGGCAAATGAGAGACAGAGAAGCCAGTGGCAGAGAGTGGCTCAGATAGAGTTGGGGAGAGATTGAGACGGGGCATCGCCAAAGACAAAAAGGCAGATGAGACTGAGGAACATGCAGACCGACAGACATACCGTGGTGATCGACGACGCTCTCGAGAACGCGCAGTTTGTGGCGCAGCATGTCGAGCTCTCCCGGCAGGCTGAGACTGAGACTGCGACTGCGGCTGCGACTGCGACTGCGGCTGCGACTGCGACTGCGGCTGCGACTGTGATTGTGACAGCCATGGCGAGGGCCCAGCAGGGCGGCCAGCCTGGCCTGGATATCAGCCTGTTGGTCCAGCAGGTGGCCGACGGCAGCGTCGACGTCGAGATCCAGATCTGGGGTTGGGCCGGCCATTGCTCGCGGCGCGGTTGCCGATGTCGTTGCTGCTGCCGTTGGTGTTGTTGGTGTTGATGCTGTTTGCTCGCTTTTTATTTGTTGTCAACGCAGCTGGCTTCGGTTCCTTTCTCTTCTTTTCTTGTTCGGCTACAATATCACCAGGCCTCAGAAACATGCTGTCAGCGCCAAATCTGCCGTGTCCATGGCTTGCGTCTTGTCTTGAGGCAGGGCAGCTGAAAGGAGGCGAAAGCGGCAGGCGGGCCAGCAAAGAGCAAGCTGAAGAGGAGAGAAGAGAGAAATGAATGGGAAAAAAAGACCCTCCCAGCGAATGGAGGCTCCCCGGGTTTGCTTGCTTCCCTTGAGATGGACTTTGGAGGCCCAGACACGCCTTTGCCTGGTCTCTTTTCTTCTGCCAGCACAACCAGCTGGAGCTCCCACGCAATCACTCTTCAAGAGCTAGTCTTGCCTTGTTTGATACGTCGTCTCCTTTGCTTGCGTCCTCTGCTAAAGTCTCTTAGAGATCTCTTCCTCTTCTTCTCTGTCTTCTCTTCTTGCCCGCTTCCTTTCCTGTTCACCAGCTGGCGGTCTCGCGAACAAATTTCTCACTCGCATTTCGTCTCCTTTCGACGCTGCACGCCCACCTGCCACCCCCTTTGGGTCCCCCCCCCCTCCCCTGCATCTGCTGGTCTATTGGGGCCATTTCGCGGGAATTGCGGGCTGGGGTGTTTTATCAATAGGGCGGTGCGGGTGGGTTTCTGCTGCTCGAGGTGCGCGGGTGGCAGGTACTCCATCGAAAAGCGCAACGGTTTTTTCCCCTCTGGCCTTGTCCAGTCTCCCTCTGTTCCCTTCTTGGCCTCGCGAGGATTGCTGGCGGTACACGTTACAAGACAGGTGGGGCGCAGCCTTGCAGGTACGACATCCGATTAGGCGCCGCGTCGTACTCCAGACGTAGCGCGTACTTGGGCCACGGGCCCTTTGGCCGCCCGACGGTAAGTACCGATAACGCCGCCGGTACGGAAGCGAGCGCGCACAGACTGCGCCTGGGCTGGCGTCGCTCGGGTCGGCGCTGCGTACCAGCTACCCGCAACCTCGCCGTCGCCGTCGCTACCTTGTACTGTGCCAGAGCGTGTACCGGCGCCTGTACCAGTGCCTGACGCAGGCGGTCCTCGAGCCGCCAACTGCTTGGCCGCACACCCACTTCTGCAGACCGAGAGGCTCCATAATCCAGGTATGATTCGAGCTGGACGGCCTGGGCGGCATGTCTCACGCGGGGTGTGGGAGTGAGGGTGGATGCGGGTGCGGGTGAGCGAGCAGAGGCCAGGGTCGAGCACGTACTGTACATACTTGTAGCACACTTACAGCAGGAGGACCGTTGGACGGCACTGTGTTTGGGCCAGCCAGCCTTGCTGGACGCGGCACCGTGTCTGAGACGCCCGGAGCATGCCATGTGGACGGGACTCCTATAGGTACGAGGTGTATACAAGCACCGTCTGTCTTGCCTGTACGATACTGCCATCTGCCTTGGGTACCGGCTTGTACAGGCAGAGCCGTGGGCGGCCACAGGAGCGCTGTATCTGTGCTTGGGATGCAATCCTCCGCGCTGCTGGCTGTGAGGAGGGCTGGATCTGTGCCACTTTGCGAGGACGCGAGCCTTGGCCGCAATCTCGCTCGGCTGCAATAATACTCCGGGACGGTGAAACGAGGGCAGAGGAGAGAAAAAGGCGCTTCGGAATACATCCGGGCGACACTAAAATAAGACGAGAAACACACAAGTCTAGAAAAACAGGCAAGGGAGACAGACTCGCAGAAGCGGCTGGTGCACAAGCTCCCGACAAGCCACCCCCAAAAAAAAAGCCGCCTGCACCGTTTTCTGTCTGTTTATTCCCCCTTCCATCCCATCCCATCCCACCCACCACCCATCGCCTCTTGTTCTGATGCCGCTGCGGCGAATCGGCCGCCCTGTCTCTGTGTGTGATGCTCAGTGTAGTTATCTGTCCGCACCGCCCGGTATGGAAGGTCGTAGTCAATCAGTCAATCGGTCAATCAGGCCAAAATCAACCCATCTTTGCGTATCGCACGTTTTGCAGGGTGGTTATCAAAGGGAGAAGAGTGGAAGCAGCACAGTACAGAATCAAGACTGTTCCAAGTACACCTCATTTTTACCGGTAGGTACAGTACTGCCTCATGTAAGGTATCGGTGCCTCATACACACGGCATCTTCCCGGCTGGCCCCCTACATCTGCTCGCGGCAACAGCATCGCTCACTGCAAGTATATTCCTAGGCATGACCTACAGACCTACACTGTACAGCACCAGCAGTCAGATATCAACTCTCACCAGCACGGCTCTCGTCTCCCCTTACATTTGGAGATGAGCATTCGACGGCATCAAACGCTTTTTACCGCTAGTAGCCATTGAGCTCCACACATTGCACGTTGGCTCCCCGACTCGAGTCGCAGAGACGAAAACTCTATCACCACAGACGCAAACACAAACAAGAAAACCCCCCCGTCTAGCTATACCGTTATGGAGCAGCACAGCAGCACCACGCAGCACCACCATGACCATCGCGGCTAGCCTGAAATGCGCAGCCGGAAATGGTGTTTCTTATTTCTGCTGCCTGTGAGACCCCCTCCCCCTCTTCTCCCTCTCTGCCTCTTGCTCTGCCTGGGCAGGTTAGCAGGTATTTCTCCTCCCCTCGTTATCTTCTTGTTCTCCTTTTTTTTCCCACTTCAGCTTGCTTCGGTCTCAGCTCCCTCGGATTTCTCTACGTCTGTCTGCCTCTTGCTTTGCATACACGCCTCCTGTGCCGGCACTCGTATACTTACTTGCCCGTGTATATAAACTCTGATACAGCTCGTACTAGAGCCGACTACTAACCCAAAATGCTTATCCAGATGGTACTGCAGTTGGCCTAGTACGCGTACTAAGACGTCTTGGGCGTGGTACGTGCGCAGCTTCTGGCCGCACCCTTGCAGGGCTCCAGGGCTTGGACTTTTAATCACATACCGCCTCGCCTCACCTGTCACCCCAGCGCCACGACCTGACTTGACAAGCTCCAGTCCCTCCATGCAAGCCTTGCTCGTCCCATAGACCCAGTCGCGGTGCCAGTCCCGCTCGCCCAGCCGGCCACTCAGCCAGCCAGCCAGCCATCCCGTCCAGCGACTGCAGGCCGTGTCCAGCTGCTAGCCTGGATCCAGACGCGATGCGACCTTTTGCAAGCACGCAGGTGTGCTTTGGCTGGTCAGCTAGCCAGCAGCAATGCCATACCGTAATGCAAACCACCGCTGGCTTCTTCTTCTTCCTTCTTCTTCCCTCGCTAATGCTGATGCTGTACAGTCGGTATTCTTGCCTGCTTGCTTGCTTGCTTGCTTGCTTGCGTCCTCTCAGACAACAAGCCCCTCCTTTCCCCCGTCCCGTACGGTACGGGATTAACGGCTGCTCCACACGCCGATCCAGAACGCGACGACTTCTTCTGCTCTGCCGCCCAGTCAATCAGAGCCGTTTCATGACATCGCTTAGACGACGACCGACGTTGGTTCCTCAACGGCCTCTACTCTAGCACCGTCCCGTACGAGTACGAGCAGATACTTGTCAGAGTGGCAGAAGTCATTCCCACTCCCTACCTAGCCTAGTCCTGTACACACAAAGTCCGGCATCTGCCATGACGGACACTTCGCCTCGCCTACGGAATTCAGCTAGCAAAACTCCATACTCGGCACAGGGACCCAAGGGCCTCCAGCACACATCCGCGCCATTCTCGAACGTCCAACCTGAAGCCTTAGCGCCTCTAGCCCACGGCACATTTTTTTTTTCTCTTCTCTTTTCTGTAACCCTGCAGCCCAGCCAGTCCCAGCAGCATCCACGAGCACACACGCACCCACACCCGCGCACACAGCTCGCGCAGCAGAGGCCTGGCGCCCTCGCCCTCTTAGACAAACGCCGACTCGTCCCGTTCCTTTTTCGCCACAATCCAGATGCTCGTCGGGTAAGTACAAAGTACCTACCCATCATGCCCCTTCTCCATCATTCCCACATTGGGCTAGGGCCGACGCTCAGGCCAGAAACCCTTCTCCACGCTAAAACACTTGTGCCGGACCTGCTCCACCCCCAAACAGGAAATTCCAGCCCAAGGGCCTGGCAAATTAAAATCGAGCGAGCTCGAGAAGGAAAAAATAAAGAGGCCGAGAAGAAACCAAGAGGGTGTGAGGGGGACCAGCAAAAACATCCTAGTCTATACTGTACTAGCACTGCTGCTGGTTAATCAAAGCAGAACAGCTGTCCATGCCAGCGCTGCGTCAGACCCCCCCAAGAAGAAGCAAAAAGACAGACCACTCGCCTCTCCCCGGTTGGCCAAGATGCGAGAAAAGGCGCCCCTCTTGCACTGCTGCCCTTCGCTCAGGCCTACTGTATTGTACTGTACAGTGCTCGACAACCCGCTTTCTCGAGTCCCCATAATTCCGCTCAAGTGATGACGATGCTGGCCCTGTCGTCGTTTGACGCTGCTGCCACTGCGCACAGTACTGTTCCTATACGGGGGGGCATGTGCGTCCATGCATACAAGCATTGATGATATGATGCGATACTGTACGATGCAATGCAATGCCACTGTCACTATCTCCCTATCTAAACACCGACCGCCCATATCTGGGTAATGTCATTACATTATGGCATCCATATTCTGCCATTGCATCAACGCTTCCCGAGAAGAGGGGGGAGGGGGGGCTATTGTTGTTGTTGTTGTTGTCGACATGAGTAAGTTGTATGAGCATGTTTGCAGACACGAGTAAGTTGGTCTCATATATACAAAGGTGCTGTGTTGACATTACGGGTACGTGTAGTATTTCTACTAATCTGCATGCAGATATAGGTGTACGAAGCGTGTACTGTAGTGGCTGAGGGATGGAACTGGCGAGTAAGTTCCGAGTTCCTACCAAGGTGTATTGGTGAGTGAGTGATATTTGCCCATCTACTACAAGTACTACCTACCTACAACACAGTATACCTACCTACCTACTCTTCGCATTCTCGTATTGCAAATTACTACTGAAACAAGTAGGCTACTTATCGCGACTAGCCTACCATATGGAGTCATTGAATAAAGTGGCAAGGTAGCAATAGAGGAGGGAAGCGACGACGACGACGACGATGATGAGATACCAAAAGGACCAAACAATATAGGACGAAGAAAGCAAACACGCAAAAGAAAACAAGGCAGTCATATTACAACTGGCATTCCGAGGTCATACTAGGGTAGTACTGCACGCAGTAGTGCTACTACAAGTAGGTATTGATACCTACCTATTCCCTTGCAATCCCGGGTTCCATTCGCACATAAATGGACGGCGTCGCAATGATGATGCTGCATCGCATATATGTGCATGCTCGTATGCAAGAGGGCCACGATACCCGGCCAAGGTAGCACCAGGCAAACATTTTGACATGTCCCAACATTCCAGTCCATCCATGGCATTGGATGCGTCAATGCTCCCCAAGACCAGGACCAGGTTCCTATCAACGCTGCCTCTTTTCTCTTCTCCATCTTTTTCCTTTCCCCATTCGCCTTTCCTCTATACGCACGCACATACACATACGCACACACACACACACACACAAGTACTACTAGTATGTGTGCATACATGTCCACAGGCTGACTGAACCCCCCGTTTTTTATCATCGCTTTTTGCTCCATACTCCAGCGATCCCGTCCTGTTCAATGTCGTATTCTACTGTATCCCACGTCCAAGCGCTGACTGCCGCCTGCAACTGCAGCAAGGCCCTCTATCTCTCTCCTCTCTTGTCTTTTCTCCCTCTCTCCTTCTCGCTCGCTCGCTCACTCCGCTCTCCACACACAGCCCGATCGATCAGCAGAAGGATAACCCCTGTTTCGCCTCCTTGTTTATTTTCTCCTCATTCTTATCCTTTCGCTGTACTTGCCCAAGTAGGCATACACGTGCTCTAGTATCTACAAGTTTCTGTATGGATAGGTATCACCATAAATGGACCATGGTCTAGGTATAACCATGAAATATCACGTCAGTTCCCATGTACATGGCCTTGTTCGGAGCCAATTCCGACAAATGCCCATTCGTCCGATTTTTACCTCATCTCGCCAGTTCCCCCCCTGATGTCATACTGTATTTTTTTTTCCCCGTCTTCTACCTGTTTATATAGCTACATGCTACATGCCAGTAAAACATCTCAAGTGTACATGCGTCCTGGTCCTGCGGCATGCATCTTACAGCTTAGCGCCAATAAAGCACCGAGGCATATACCCAGGCAGGCAGTTATACCATACTAGACTGCTACCACCTTGGCTATGCCGTTTTACAAAGCTGCTCCCCATGTCACTAAGGCCCATGTACGGTTAGTAGATGGCATCTAGGCAGCTTGTTGTTAGCAGGCGTGTTAGACCTTTTCGTAAATGGTCAAGTGTGAGGTAGCACACGAGCTGGGTCTCGGGGCAAATCTCTCTCTCCTTCTCTCGGTCTTTGCTCTCTCTCTTCCATCGAATATCATCGGAATTAAAAAAAAAACTAGTACTAATCGTAATCAAGTAGGTATTACATGCTATGAGCCATACTGATTAAAAAATTAAGACTAAAGGAAATCTTAAAAGGTTAAGAAATTCAGGCAAATGACGCTACACCGTGTAATAGGTCGTACTGGTAGTAGCTTCTAAGCCCATGTTGAATGAAGGGCACGGCCTCTTTTTCCTTCGTTTCATCTGATTTCCCATTCGCTGCCATGCCATGCCATTCCCTATATTTCGCCATACTGATAGTAGCAATACTGCAAACTCGTTGAAAAGTCCCCATGGCTGTCTCTGTCTTGTCTCTTCTCTTCATCTCAAAAGACAGGCGCCAATTCCAATCCGCAATCCGTGTCTAAGGAAAATGCAAGACGGAGGAAAAAAAAAAAAAAAAACAAGTATCCACCAGCGCCGGATGCCATCTTTGCGCCTCACACCCCTGCGAGAAGACTGTGTTGTTGCCGTCTAACCCTCCCTCCCTATCTCTCTCGCGCTCTCTCTCTCTGTCTGTTTCGTCACCGCCACATTCGAAAGGTATCCATTAGCTAATGTTATCCAGCGATAATCTGTGTCTAATGCGTGGGATGAATTGCAGGGTTTGCTTCTGAACCCCCCCTTGCTTCATCTTTCTTTTGTGTTTCTTGCTTTATGGCACGCCTCCCCTCTATTCGTCTCGCGACCACGTCTTCTCACGAAGAGGCTTCTCCTCGCCCTTCTTCTCACGACTTCCGTCCGCCTCAGCCTTGTAGGCCCAGTACTCGCCGAGTCTCAGCTCAGCGTATGAGGCGTAGTCAAAAGCAATGTGCGAGATGGTCGCTTGGATCAAGGCCCAGATACCCCAATAGAAGCCGGGGACTCCGCGGAAGACATCCACCTCACGCATGAGCTTAACAGTCTCCTCTTGTACGTCCATGGGCGTGGCTGAAAGCTTGGCATATGCTGCAATGTATTCGCGGATAAAAGCATGTCGCTGCGACCGGGTTGGGATGGCTGCATAGTCACAGTCGTACCCTGCAAACTCGGCAAAGTGGTTGGAAATGTCAAACGCAGCCGGTGACGGCGTAGCGTACTCGTAATCGATGAAGCTCACGGAAAGCTCCTGGTCGGGCTCGCGGTGGATAATGATGTTTGCGCTGAGCAAATCGCAATGGGCAAAGACCAACTGTGCATTTACGTGCTTGGTTAGCAGGGACACACGCATGTCGGCGACGGGTCGAAGGAATTACATACCCCATTGTGCCCCAGTCCTGGACGCTGGCTGAGCTTCTCAATCATCTCCTCCAGCTCCCGTTGCAGCAGGGCCTGTCTCTCGCGCTGCTGCTCCGTCTCTGTCGGCAGGGCAAGGATCCATTTCTGCATAGTCGACCAGAGGTTGGGGATCGGCTTGCCCGCTGCAGCCTTGACGATCATGGCCTTGTGGCTGCCGTCGTCGTCTTCGGAGCTGCCGCCTGCTGCCGGCGACTCTCCCTTGATTGCCGAGTCGGGTAGACACGGCACGGTGGCATGCCATTGGGCCAGCCTTCGAGCAACTGCCGCAATCAGCGCAGGATCGGAGAGGTCCTTGGCCTGGGCAACGGTGCCGGGCACGAAGCGGTACAGCATGCCATTGGCAAAGCGCGCCAGCAGCTCCGGCGCCAGGCCGTGCTTCATCAGCAGCTCGTGGTTTGCGGCCTCGCGTTCTCGGTCGATAATCACGGCGGTGCCATTGCCGTAGGCTCGCAGCAGCACGGCATCCCGGTCCACCTCGGCCTTGGACAGGCCCGGCTGCCGATGGACGGCCTTGAGCAGCGTGTTAGTGATGCCGTCGGTGAAGCGGATGAAGTCGATGTCGTCTCTGGCCCATTGGGGAAACAGGCTTTGGATGAGCCTCAGGGCCGATTCTTGTGAGTCGCTGTTGTCGTAGGTGATGGGGAGGAATCTGACGTGCCCGTGGGCAGCGCCGCTGGTGGTGGCAGCTGGAGACATGGTTTGTTGGAGGATGTGGAAGAGAAAGAGGGATCAAGTTGGAGATTGGTAGAAGTAGAAATAGACGGAGAGCAATGGATCACGCTCGGAGCGAAGCTTTCATCTAACGGTTCTTTCTCAACTCTAGTGTCTATACTGGGCTTTGGAGGGTTGATATTGAAGCAAGGCCAGAGTCAGGGGATTCTGCGTCTCTTCTGGCATCGACTACAGGCAGACTGGGGGGGTTGCTGCGCTGTCGAGAGTGCGGCAATAGAATCGCAACACAAGAGCAAGCGGAATGGTATTGTATTGGCCAAGCCGAAAGATTTGTTGCTTCAGCAGGTGGCACTTGTGGCACGGTGATGGTGTGGCGATGCGGTGATGCTGAGGCGACTCCAAGCAAGCTGGCTTTTGTATTCCCTCCAAGGACTGGCGAATGGACGGAGGCGCACAAACAATGGGAGAATCGCACACGACCTGTTGCCCTCCCCAGCCGTTGGCGGTTTTTGTGTGAAAAAAGGCTTAAAGGAGCGTCAAATAGGGCGGGCCGCTTGTGGAAGGGTACGCATGTGATGGTGGCCAGAAACCACGACAGGCCAAATTAGGGGCTTGGGGCGAGGCGAGCGGCGAATCAACGGATCGGCCTGCGGGTACGTTGGGGCTATCGATGCTCGAGCCTGCAGGGTCCGGAATAACGCTGTGCACGGCACCAGTAGCTGTTGGAGCTGTTGAAGCTGAAGTATAGCGTCTATTGCGAGTGCGCTGAATGTAACGCCAGCCTGGAGTTGGCACGCGAGGATGCCGGATTTTTGTTGGGAATCCGGATATGAGATTGGCAGCATCGGATCCCTGTAAAATGAAGGCATGCGCAAAGTCCAACGCGCGTACCTTTCTGCGCCTTCAACCAGTGGAAACTACTGCAAAGGTACTTTGCACGTGCTTTTGGAACGTGACTGCGCTAGTGGAAGGCATTAGATTGCTTTTAGCAGAGGTCCCTTAAAGAACGCCCGACGAATCTGTTCACCGCCTTGCTGGAGAGCGCATGTCTGTGTCTTGTATGTAGATACCTAGGGATGGACAGACAGCTGGAGGTGTAGAGGCGAGGCTCCTCGCTGCGCTGACGTCAATCCTTATAGAGACAAGAATGATACATCGGATCTATTCTCCCGCGCCTTTTGTAACAAGTGCATAATAGATGGGTGGATGAATTAATCAACAGCAGAGCGCGGACGTCATTGCTCTCGGCTAGGGACTGGCAAGGCTGCGTCTAGAAGCGTCCATTTTGAGCGAAAAGCCCCTGTTGAAAAGTCCATGGCAAGGTGCTGCGTTAATTGCTCAAGGGCGCCGAGATACAGGGACCTTTGCAGCGGAGGGCCGCGAGTTTAGGTCCTTCTCCAGCTGCCCCGCATTCGCTACCGGCCGTGGTACAAGTTGGGGGGCCAGAAGCTGGCTGCTGCTTCGTAGGGCTTTGTACCACTCAACCCACTGTACTTGGAGCCTGCGCAATGAGGCGGGCGCTGGAAAGTACCTTGATAGCAAACTCCGCTTGATGCAGGTTAGCGATGGCTTAACGCTCCAACAACCATCGTCAACACCAACCGGGCTGCGTCTTGGCCATCACGGCAGCCTCAAGAGACGGGGAGGCATTGAAGCTGCCAAACACGACGAGCACCTGTACGATCTACTTACGAACAGCGGCCTATCAGCATCATCACTGCTGCTAATCTCCCGCAGCAAGGCCGGTGCAAGCTCATTTCGCGTCCCTCCGGCAAGCACCGCCCTCACAACCACAGCCAGGATTGCTGGGGGCCGTCGCATCATGTAAGGCGGCCTCCTGTCCGCGGAATCTGCAGCCATGTCCTGCGTCAACGATGAAAACTTCGTGGCCGTCGCGCTCGTCATCAACCGCTCCCGCGACGGACCCGCCTTTGTCTTCCACTATCCCTCCCATGTCCCGGCGCTCTCCAACCTCGCCGACAAGGCAAAGAACATTGACGCCGAGGACGTGCTTTTCGAGCGCCTGTCACAGCCTGCTGGCGCCGAGCCCGCGCCGGAGCCCTCCGAGAACCGTGGCAGCGTTCGTGATGACCACTACGTGACCGAATCGGGATCGCAGGTCGTGCCTTGGGAACATGTAGCCGGCTTTCCAGCCCGTGATCTTGCCGGCATCTTGACTCCTGCTCGCTCCTATCACAAGAGGCTTTTCCAGCTCTCTCTCGACCCGCTCCTCTGTGTCTCTTATCCCATCCACGTACCTGAAAATGGCAAGTGGAAGAAGCCGAAAAAGGCCAGCAAGGCAAAGGCTGCCAAGGAGCTTGATGAGGGCATTGCACCAGACGAGCCCAACCCTCCCGTACGTGTAACCAAGGCCGAGCCAAGCAAAGAAAAGGCCAAGGAGGGCAAGAAGGATGACGCGGAGGAAGAGAAGCGAAGCTCCATGACCATGTTCAACTTGGTCTTCTTTCTGAATCCCAAGAAGCATGAGACTAGGGAGCTCGTTGATTCCTTGTATTCCAACATTGTGAAAAAGGTCAACAAGGCGTACCAGTACAGCCAACAGCACAGCGAGTTTGTGTGGAAGGAGTCTAAGCGCATCCTAGCCGCAAAGGACAGAGCTCGTGAAGAAAGTGAGTATCCCCCGTTTTATAAGCCGCAAGGCAAAAAAGACAGAAACTAAAGACCTCGATGCAGAAAAGAAGATGAGTGCTCTATGGAAAGAATTAACCCAAAACTCCTCATTGGCAGCGTCTATGCGTGAAATCTACGACGCCGTCTCTCAGAACAGGATTGCCACTTTGCATCTGGATACTGTAGACGGCATCCTGACACCGTCTGTTCAGATCCCTGTCCCCCTATTCGTTGCGGATCTGCCTCCGGAAGACGATGAGCGGCATCGCGGGCTTTGGCTCACCACGGCCAACGCCTTGCTGAGCCAAGATGCCCTCGAAGAGCCAGGCTTCTTGGATCGCAACTTTGCTCTGTTGCTCACAGACGATGAAAAGAAGATTGTCGCTGAGCTGGGCAATGATCGTGATCCCACCGCTTCATCCATGGCTGAGTTTGCGCGACTTTCTAAACCGACAATGTCGTAAGTCTTATACCAATGACCGTCATTTTTGTTCTTCTTATACTAACTGGTCCTCCATCTTCAAGCTTCTATCAAGTGGGCCAAAGCAACACCCTCACTCTGGATCAAGTCCGCAAGTATGCCCAGCACTTCATCTTTTGGCGTCGTGCCATGGCCATCCCGCCACTTCATCCTCGAGACATCTACATGGTCTCCCCAAACTGCGATCTTGAGAGGCTATCTCAAGATGCCCAGGACTGGCAGACGGCCTTTCCTCTGGCCCCGCCTCTGCCGACTTTCCTAGCTGAGCTCTCCGTCTTGCCTCGGCCTTATAAATTCATCACTCCCAGCAAGGCTCACCGACCGCTCTATCTCCGCATGCTGGCTTGGCTGATGCGAGGCGGCTGGGTGACCCAGCTTTGCACGTTTGCCTATGTCGTTGTATGGCCGGAAATCTTGTACGAGGTTGACTACGAGATTGAAGCAGAGGAACTTGGCGTCGCCACCTCTGTCGACGGAACCGATACCACTAGCATCCATACCGCCCAAAGCACTCTGGATGGGCAATCCACACACTCATCACTCACGTCGCCGCCGCTACAACTACCTTTGCAGCAGCAGCAGCAGCAGCAACCACAACAATCACAGACCCAAGCTCAGGCACAGCCAAACATGCCCAATCCATCTACCACATCCGCAGCCGAACACTCCGCCGAAATGGCCCGCCTCGAGCGCATCGCCATGAAAGCCCACCGCGAACTCGCCGACAAGGCCACCGCCCACGCCCGCAAAGTCGCCCCCGTCGCAACCGCCAACCCGTCCCTCAACGACGCGCCTCACCTCGCCGGCCTCACGCCGCACATCATCGTCGACCCTAAAAAGGCCACGGGTAAAGAGTCACGGTACCTGTCTGCCATTGCGCGGCGCTTCAAGGACGAGGAGCACCGCTCGGCGTGGCAGCTCATGTGTAAATACTTTGATGGGCGGTGTGCTTTGGAGAGGATCGCTCTGCAGGAGGACATGAAGCGGAAAAAGACATGGACACTGGTGACGAGTATGAGGGAGTACCTTTTGACTACAAGACATTGGTGAAACTACCTGGGATAGGTAGTGTTTAGACCTTGCATGTAATTAATGGCTAGTACTTGGACGTTACTATAATTCTTGAATACACACTAATGGATACCTGTTACATGAGTTGAAAAGGGGCACAAGAGAGGGCTTTCGTAGCAAAAAGAGCTCATACAAGTCATTTATTGGTCATAAGTGGTATCTGAAGCGGTGTAGAAAAACGAAACAGGAAAGCAGTCAAGAGGATACAAAGAGATGATGTTGATAGGTTAAAGAAATTAAGTAAGTATATAGATGTAATCCTCCAAATAAAAGCCATGAGAAAAGGAAAGAAGAAATGTCGGAAAAAAAAAAAGGAAAGATGGGCTGTGTATCAGCAGTCAAAGCAACCAAATCCCTGAGATTCCTTCTCCAGAAGACGCGACCAGAGTCAGCCCTTGCATCATTAGAAAAGAAAGGAGGGCATGAAAAACCAAAGTCCAGTCATATTGGGGGAAAACACATCTCGCTAGGAGAGTGTCCCTTCTGTATCGTGCCCGCCAAAGCAAAACCAGCAAAAACCAAATACATATCTCATAAAGGGTTGTAGTAGATACCAATACAGCCTGTAGCAGCTATAAAGGTATGTATGTATATATATAAAAGAAAACAGGGAGAGGCTTGTGCGTATCGGGAAAAAAAAAGTCGATAGCGAAGAGACTCGCAACTCCTTAGTACCGCAATGCAATATATGACAAAGAAAAAGAAAAAGAAAAAGAAAAAGAAAAACAGACGTGAGGGAAAACAACCAGGAAAGCAAATAGACTCAATCCATCCTATTTATAAAAAGCCCTGCCAAAAAAAGCCGTTGCCTGTAGCAAACACCCTATCACTCCAAAGAAAAAGGACGAGGCCCTGCCGGTGTGATAGATTACACCTAAAACGCCGCCAGTATGGGCACTCGGACATGTCCTTCTTGAAACGCCAGAGTGATGCAAATTTCCTCCTTCCCAAGACGTTGACTGCTAATGCAGAAGCAAACATCGCCAGACGGAGTGTGAAAAAAAAAGGAAAAGGGTACCAAAAACACACATGATAGAAGGAGGTGGATAGACGCGGTAAGAAATAAAACATCTTAGCCGCGAATAGCCATCTATTGAGTGAGATCCATATCATACTCGTCCTCTTCCTTGAAGTTGATAGGCCCATTGGGGTCATCGTCCGCCCAGAAGTGTACACCGTCTCCAATGTCGCCGGGCATGCCACCACTGCCACTTCCTTCGGGGGTGATGCCCACTGAGTCAAGATTGGCACCCATATCGTGGGTAGTAGGCTCACCGTGGTAATCAGTGTGGTGAGGCACCCTAAGGCCACTGCCAGACGTACGGGAGTAATCAAAGGTGGACGGGTTGTTCCTGGCTATGGCATCCATGAGCTCGGACTGCATGCGGCGTTCATCGTCGCTTTGCTCAAAAGGCAATTGACCACCCAAGTCGGCGATGGTGTGGATCAGCTCTTCCTGTTGCTGCAGCTTGAGATGTAGCATCCACATCAGATCTCGAGTCCAGCTGACAGCACCGTTGAGAATGTCGCCCTTGTTAGGGCCCTTGTCTTTGTCCTCAATCGGAAGGCCAGTCGTGATATTGCCAGCGCCAGAGCCAGTGGCTCTGCGAGCGCCTGGTCCGGCTAGACCAGAGGTAGCGTTAACACCAGTGAGGGTGGGCGATAGGGGTGTGCCATTGGAAATCAGTTTGCGAACTTTTTCGTCTTCCAGTCTGTGCGAAGGGACGAGCTTGCTGAGATCTTGGATCCGCTCATTGATATTGTCACGGCGGCGACGCTCAACGAGGTTGTGGGATTCACGACGACGCTTCCTCTTCATTTCCTGGGTAGACATGGCGCCGCCAGGTCCCACCCCAAGCTTGGCTGGCATAGACGTGCCGCCTTTCATCATCACCTCGTTAATTTGCACCATGTTTGGCTGCATAGGAGACGAAAAGCCAGAATTGAAAGAGGCTGGAATGCTTCCGCTAGGGGTTTGGAGCCATTGGCCCGATGGCGACTTGTCTGCTCTAAGAGACTGAGGGCCAAAGCCGGGAGAATCATGGGCACTTCCGATGGGAATGCCGTGCATGCTATTGGTCTTGGGAGTCATTGGTGTTCTAGTGTTGGAGGCTTTCCTCTGCATCTGAACCGACATGCGGGCGGCCCTCGCTTTGGCGTTGAGGTAGCTGGGATCGGTTCCGTCTGCCATGTCAGCGGCAGCCAGAGGGGACTGCGAGTAGGACAATGGCGACTGCAGATTTCCAAGAGTGCGGTAGTGTGTGTTGCCATATGCATATGGGCTCTGGATGGGATCCCCATCTGGAGTATTAGAGTAGCCGTTCATTTGAGCGGCGTCGATTTGTAAACCAGAACCGCGGTGTGACTGGAAGTTGTTCTGGTAAGTCATGCTCAAGCCGTGAAAGTCTTGGCCCTGGCCGTGAAGGCCAGATTGACCGCCTGAGCCGAGGCCATCGAGCAGCTCATCATCGTCGAATACGGCAGAGCCGCTCGAGAAGCCATTTGTGTTGGAGTTTGTATTGTAGTTGTTGTTGGCGAAAGACGGGGAGTATGTTCCCGACATGGCCAACTCGTTGGGATCGATGTGGCTGGCATTGGGGCCAGACCCAAACTGGGTGAAGCCGTGCTGGGCCATCGCAATAAATGGTCGATTCCTTGATCGACACAGATGGCTCACAGATGGCTAATAGAGGATGGAGAAAAGTCTTTGTTTCGTTATTTGCTCGTTTGGGTTTCCAAGGCGCTCTTTCAGTGCGCTTTGTTGATTGCCTGACGGGGTGACCGGGAGCGGTCTCGGAATTTTGAAGATCGGCGAGAAATGCCTGAACAAGGGAACGGTTTGCAGGCTACAAGAGGGGGAAAAAAAAGGTCAGAAAGTTTTGCCCATTTAAATATGCCCAGAGCCTGCGCGATCCAACGAATGCTAATCAAAGGGCCGGCGGCAACGACGGAGCCTTTGGGCTAGACGTGGCGCAACACCGGAAGAGCAACAACGGAGGATGCCGTTTGAATACGTAGGAGGGGCTGACAAAAGAAGAGGGACTAACTCTGAGACAAAAAAAAAGGGCACGGTTAGCCCTTTGTCTTGCTAGTAGACGTTGCTGGATGCTCGATTTGATGCAGAAAGGCGAAGCGCGAGATTTGTCCACCGTATCCAGAGACAGATGGGCGAAGTGTCTGAGGGAGCTGAGATGCGAGCTTCGGAGGGGTTTGGCGACGATTGCTTTTTGTGAGCCCACGGCCCGACGTCGTTCGGAAGTGCGATGTGCGAAGAAAAAAAAATAAATAGTGCAGGGTACAAGCAGTAGCCGGTCGATGGGAGGGGCGGAAATGGCGGGCTGCTGTGTAACTAGCTGGGGTGCAGGCGGTGACGGGCGCTTGGGAATCCGCAATATGCGCAGTCAGAAATCAAGCAGCGATGACGATGTGGAGGGGATGAAGCCTCGGTGGAAGCAGCGCGGAGCAAATCACAGCGTGGCCTGCACTGCGCGGTTTATTATTAGCTTGCTGGGTTGCGGCCAAGTGGTGCGGCGCTGAGCCCTGGAGGGAGGAGAGGGACTGGTGAGGGGAAGAGACGGGCCAAGATCTGCCCACAGCGGGATGGGCGAGACTCCAATGTTCTTTCGACCTCTCGTGAGGGGTGTTGCAGCGAGCCCAGATGCGATGCCACCGGCGCGGGGGAGGTGAATGTGAATGTGAGGGGGGATGCAGAGGGAGGGATGCAGAAGAAGGGATGGCGGGCCAGACGACCTCAGCCGCTTCGACTTACCAAACGCAGCAAGCAGTAGGGATGGGTGCTGTTACAGGCAGTGATGGTCGTGAGTTGTAGGTATCGGACAGGATATCGCATGTATCTCGCAGACTCAGCGGTATTTGTACGCGCGAATCAGGAATTCCGCAAGGGTAGCGCGGCAACTGCTCCGACGAGTTACAGGAAGAAACGTCTTTATGTCGGCGTGTTCATAAAAAGCACCCAAGCATGCATGCAATATGTCTTCAATGTTCCGTCGCGGCGGTAGGATGGCTTGGCGCCTGTCTGGTTTGGTAAGCGGGCTGCGAAACCCTGCGCGCCGCGTCGCACAATGACGAAAGGGCGAGGTCGGCCCACCGTCTCTAAAGAGCAGTCGACCACCTACACAAGGCGGCTAGAAGGCTGCTGGAAAGTCTCGCTGGGCTGGCCGCGAGAGCGAGAGAGTTTCGGTGCGCCGGGGAGGCTGCGGGCACTAGCGGTGGATGAAGCTGGTCCTCGCCGGATAGAGTAATAGAGTAGTAGAGTAGTAGCAATCCGGTATTATTGGCGGCGGCTCTGCAACGGATGCGCGTATATGCGAGCTGTGCAGATATGCTGTGCAGGAGATGGGATGTGCGTGGCGTCGTATGTATGCAGTAGAGCGGCTGCCGTGGTGGTGAGCGAGACGGCGAGTAAGGAGATGCAGAAATCAAGATCAACCGGCGCTGTTTGCGGTGGGACGGGGCGCTCAAATATTGAATCCTGGCCTTTGCGTCTTTGGCTGTGCCCCGTGCAAAAGCAGCTGGAGCAGTAGTAATACCGAGGGGGGGAGGCAGATAGCGAGATCTTTGGCCTGGAGCTGCGTTAGCAGTGCCCCTGCTAGTGCAGATGGGCTAGACGCCAAGACGCACGACTTCTCGGATCTGTCTCTAGTAATCGCCCTCGAACAGGCGAGCTGAAGGGACTTGTGGCCGAGCGTGCAGCAGTAGCTGGAGAATTGTTCGGCTCGAAGGAACACGGTAGCGGTAGCGGCAATAGCGCGGTGTGATTATTTGGCGGTTATTGGCAGGCAAAAAGGCTGTTAAAGTAGTTGAGTGTAGGTAGGATGGATGGATGGGCACAAGAGCAGGCGGGCGCCTGGTGGTGGTGGCCGCGATGAGCTGATAGGCCGCTCGGCGGTGCGTCAAGGGCTCGGGAACCTGCGATTCTTATTCTTCTGCTGGTCCTCTGCTCCTCTGCCTTCTGTTTAAACTCTGTCGCCTGCAGCCTTACTCTCACTCGCAAACAGGCTGCTGGCGAATAAGGACGCGGCGTAGCACTGGATTATGCCCGATGGAGACGCCTAGCTGACGACGATCAAAGGGCCAGACAAAGCAATAACTCGTGTTAGTGTCGGTTCGGTAGCTAACCCTCCCTTCGGTTCGCTCTAGTTGCCGCTTTTCGATGGCCAGGCCGGTGGTGTCCCAGATGTGGTTTAGTAGCTGATGCTGATATCCGGTCTTGCGCTGATTGTTGCTCGAGGACTCGTACGGGTATACACATATGCAAGTGCTTATACATATATGTACGTGATGAGACGGGCCAAAGCTTAGTAGCAGCTACCTAGGTATGTAACTTGCCGTTGTCGTTGGTTGAGGTGAGGTGTATGAGTCGGGTCGTGCGGGCTGTCTTTTGGTATTAGTAGGTGGTAGAGCTTTAGGCTGCAGCTTTATATACAAACTTTATGCTTTGTTGCCTTGCCTGTTCCGGGCCGTTTTCGACAGAGGCAGACGCAAGGAGTTGAGCAAGGCAAAGCCAAAGAAGAACAAGGCAACGCGTAGCGCGGACAGATGCACAATGTTACAGAATATGGATCATTTCAAATCTCCATTCGAAAACTCGGCAGCAAGGTACCCGAGCCTCAGTTTTTATACTCGCTGCCGGTAGCTAAAAATACCGAGACTCTAGTACGGAGAAGCATCGATGCTTGCTTCGTCTTCTGACTTGCCTAGGGCGCGCGAGATGGTGGCCCGTACCCATCTCTTGTTTTACACCATCCACACCCCCCCTCTCGCTGCTACATACAAAGAAAAGAGGGAGGGGGAGAAGCGCATAGGGACCGGGTCGAGCGTGACTTGGGTTATCAACCGCGTCCCTCGCTATAAACCTGGGGCCTCTGCCCATCGCCCACCGTTATGAACCACCGCAGTGTCTCGCCTGGTCATGCGTTCCCAGCCCTTCCGCGAACTAGATACCGCTCTGGCCACGCGGTCATGTAAGGCACCGGTTGCAGAGGTCAGCCACGATGTCGATGACGATGACGACTCTGCTTCTGCTCTCTTCTGCTTCATTCTCCAGGCTCCGCTCCAACCGTGGCGGTGCTTCTTCGTGTTGGCTGAGCTGAGTGCCTATCGGATACATACAGTACGCATAAGCTAAAGGTAGGCAGATCAAGCCAGGTCCAGGCACGCTCGCCAAAGATAACCAGACTAAATGTGTCTGGGTGTGGTGTACACGGAATACGGAGTACGGAATACGGAGCGGCAGGCGCTGCAGCCAACTCAAGCCTCATCCGGCCAACTGCCCAAGGCAGGTATTTGCCCTCTCACGATAGGCTGCCATTTCAAGGAAGCGATCAGCACGGAAATAAAAAGAAAATAGGCCTAGGTAAACGCCTTTTGCTTTGATGGAATGCCAGAACCTCTCCCCCACGCTGCCATGCCCCATCGCCGTTGCACCAAGACATGCTCGCTTGTGCTCAATGACGTTGTGTCCTTATCGCTATCGTCTTTCTCCATGCCGAGGTGAGCGGCATTCGCTAGCGGCACTCTCACCTTGGGGAGATTTTAGAGCTCGAGCTCGCTGAACCCCAGCGGTGCTACCACCCCGTAGGTGCGCCCTGGCCCCAGTGCTGCCAATCATGTGCCCCCTCCAACGACGTATCGACTCCCATCCCACACCCCCCCAGTTTGGCCCAAACCTCCACCCGTCAAACATCTCGCTCCCGCTGCCAGATTTCACATCCCGACCTGCTCTGGCCATCGTCGACGCCCTCGACCGCTTCGACCGCTGCTCTAGCCCTCCCCCACCATCCATTGCCGCCCGTGCTCATCCAGCGGTACGCGCGGTCGCGATCTCTCCCGACGCGGCCGCTGCCTCGTGCCCGCTTGTCGCCTCACGACAGCTCCAACGCCGGTAGGCTTCTCTCACCCCGTCCGCCCTCCATCTCGCTTGCGCCAGTGTCTCGTCAAGCTACTCTTTCCCAAGCCACATTCTGCGCTTCTATACATATTTGATCATGCCCCCTGACTGACCATGTCTCTAGTGGAGCTAGCAGTTTCTAAGCTTTTAGGGCTGTCATCTATCTGCTATTGTTGATCGAGAGACAAGAGCCCCCCCCCCCCCCCCCCCCGTCCCCCCCGTCTCTTGCCTCTGCCGTTTTACCTCGAGGCTTTGCCGTGTCGATCGGGTGTTTTACTTACCCGCTGCTGCTGCCAACTTTTTGGGATACGATTCTCGGCCGTATTATGGCTTCCGCGGGTTTTCGAGATTCCATCAACTCCCTGGGCTGGAGTCGTCGTCAAGATGCGCCCATCACAACTTCACAACAGTCATCTGGCCTCTTGTCCTCTCTCCAGAGTCTGAATCCTTTCCAGGATCGTGGATATACGATTCTTCCCACATCGGAAGGTCCTGGAGCACCTCTGCCGGCGCCCAGTCGGCGTGAAGAAGAGGAAGGCTGGTTCGTTTGTGAGTCAATCTGGGCATTGTCCCATCATCCACATCGCGGGCAACCCCCCTGCAGGCGAAAACATGTGCATTGCAGCTCTAGCTCGCACTTACGATGCTGCATGTGATGCAGATGCTACGCCTCGTGGCTAGATGTAGCTAACATGGAGTAGTGAGTCGATGGGACCGCATGCTGGTATTTGCCTTTTGCAATCTCGCTGCCGCTGCCTGTTTCGTCATCTGCTTCACCCTCTTCCCTGTCCTGTCTCTGAGACCACGCAAATTTGTGATTCTGTAAGTCTTGGATGACGTCGTTACCTCCCCTTGGCAATTGCTGCTCGCCCACCTTTTGCTGCTGCTTCGACCCCTCTGCTCCCCAACAATCCAATCCTGACGCCTGCCACACCACTTCACACATGCATGCACACAATATATGCACGGCCGGAGTTCTCGGTAGACGGTATTTGCATGAATTACCTGCATGCGTCTATACCTGCCGGAGCCAATACCCCTTGTACGAGTAGTTGCGCAGCGCTAACCCCCCACTTAGATGGACGGTTGGATCGGCACTCTTCCTGGCATCTTTTGCTGCCATAATGGGACCTATGAATTACATCTATCACCTTTTCTCCGCGCCTAGACTGCCCTTTACCGCTGCCTACTTTGGATCCATAGCAATGACCCTCGTGTTTGCTATCAAGGTATGTTGAAACTCCAACGAGCAGGAAAGAGGAAGCGGAAGAGAGAGGTATGCTAAAATAACAAAGGTCCATAGCACCATCCTTACCCTTTTCGCGTCTTTGATTCAACTTGCTGCCCTGCTTTGGTATCTGGTCAGCTATTTCCCGATGGGCTCCACGGGTTTGCGCCTGGCCACTTCGTTCGGAGCAAGACAAGCGACTGCATGGCTTTCTGGGTAAGTGCTGGCCAATACATGTTAGCAAGCGGGGTTCCATCATTCCACCGATATGAAAGTGCTCCCCATGATGCTCCTCTGATAGGATTTTGTTACTTTATTTTATAATGCTTATGGATACATGTATCATGTGAGAAGCCTAGCTAGAGCTTCAAACCATTTCATGAATAGCCGGTTGCTGAGAAACGGCCCATTCTGGCGACGTGCGTAAATCTGATAAGAAACATACCATGTATAATCTAGAAAACTTACCGATACCCGTTGATCACTTTCATGCATAAGAATAAGTGCCCTCCTCTGGGGGCTACTGATGCATAAATCTCCCCGAGTATGGACTAAAAACACGGCACATCTCATCCACGTGCCGAGAACTCGCACATAGACTGGCAAAATGGGTCGCCAGCAAGAGGTCACCTGCCATATCAGAGGCCTTTGAGTATAGCAGCAGCCGGTAGGGGGCACGGTTTTGATTGGCCATCTCGACTGTCCTCTGCGCTCTGTACCACCCAATATCCCTTTGATGGGCTGTCATGCTGGGTGATCCCCCAGGTACTAGTACGGTATAACAATGGAATGAGATGCGCAACACGCCGGTACCTACCTTAGCAGATTCTTTGCACATCGAATAGGAGAGGTCGCACGTCCAGATGAGCATAAATTTAGTGCTACTAGTAGAGTTTTTGCAACGTGCCAGAGCGGCGCGCCGCTTAAACGCCGTTTCTGTCTCTGCTGGTCGTTGGAGCGCCATCTCCGAGTGCCGCAACTCTGACATACGTCCTGCAGCCTAAAGGTAGAGAGGCTGGTATGCAGATTGTACGGTAACAGCGGCCCATGGCCATTTCGCCAAAGGTAGCACTACATCAAGGTGGCCCAGACAAAGCGCAAGCCACAGTCTCTGCCATGAAGCAAACAAATCCTTAGTACAAGTATACGGCTGTAGTATGTAAGCGCCGGAGCAGCCACATCCGTAAGTTCCTGTACTGGGCTGGAAAGGGGGACGAGGACTCCATGGGGCACTTGCGCAGATGCGGAAACAGGAAAAACAGAGCTGAGATGAGCCTGCTGCGGCCTGCTATTCAAGTTGCCCTTTTTGTGACCTGGTATCGCTTTTGTGACGCCCGCAAAAACAGGAGGGTGGGTGGTCAAATGTGCGCTGCAAGCAAGAATCGGCCACTACCTAGGTATGAGACAGGGCGCCTCGGCAAAGATGACTCTTACGATGACTGCGGCCCACGTATTACTCGTAATATGGTAGGCCAGGCAGGTTTGCTGTATTACTATTACTACTAGAATTAGCACAGGTGGTAGCATTTGCGTCTCACCAAACGTGTTCCTGCTTGTGTGCTCCTCCACATTAAAAGTACCGCTACCTTGTCATGGGGCGCATGAGAGATTTAAAAAAGCAGGCACGGCAAATGCCAGGCTTGATGTACCTTGGCTACTTGAGTAGTCTTGAGGGGGGAGAGAGAGGAGACAGGCATGCCAACCATCGCTGACAGTTCCGGTTTCTACTCTTGTTCTCCTACGTCAAAAGAAGATTTTAAAAAAAAACAAGTGCCCGCCAACTATGATCGATCGCGGGATATCGCTTGTCGATAAGGGCGATAAGGGATAAGGAATACCTACTCGTCCAAGGGTATCAGGAAAGATGTACTAGTAGTAATGGATCGAGAGCACCATCCATGATCAAAGGACAGAGTGTGTCGCGATAACGCGGGCGATCTCCCGGCGCGGCACACAGCCTGTTGATCACGGAAACAAGCAAAAAAAAAAAAAAAAAAGGACAGGCTATGCACGGCCGCAAGGAGAAAGTCGAAAGCCTCACCTTTTTTTCCGGGTTGCCAATAGGAAGGACTGCCCACAATCAGAGCTGCGTGCGACCCGAGCGCATGCCCCGGACAAAACGCAACGCATTCCCGCGGCTGAAGCGTCCCCCCAAAAGGAGACTGGACGCTTATTATTGAGAGAAACATGGTTGATTGAATGCCTTGCCTTACAGGCAACCTTGCCGCTTGGCCCTTGGTCGCTGTCGCTTTTTGTCAATGTGCCCCCCCGTACGTACATGTACCGCTACAAATCACAGCCAAGCCACACACAACTTTAATGGCCCTCCCGCACTAACGACGCATGTCTCATGCCGGCGCCTGGCCTCTAAGGCCTGCAATTCGCTGCTGCGCTGATGTAGGTTCGTATCCGGAGCAGCAAACAAGTCTCCTCGGGGGTGGCATGTAGCATGGCAGCTGCAAGAGACGAAGTGTAAGAAAGTAATAAAAAGTGAAATAAAAAGCAAAAAAACAAAAACAAAAAAGAAGGTGCTTATTTACTCAGCTCGTGGCCGGGAGTGCCTGGCTGGGCCCTCGATCCTTCCTCTACGGAACAGAACAAGAACACTCGACATCTTTCTCTCTCTTTCTCTCCCATAATTTTTTCCTTTTTTTTTTTTTTCCTTTTCCCCAGTATCGAACGCGCCTAATAAACCACCACCACCGAATTAACCCGATTCTTCGCTCGGCTGACTTTGCACAAGCCATATTCATATTCGCGCATTTCCAGTCACTCCACTTGCAGCGAACGATTTTACATTATCCAGGTGTGGGCCGCAGAAAAGCCCCCAAGGGCTGCCCTCAGCCAGACAAATAGAATTGCATCATACTCGCGGAGCAAGGGCTATTCAGTTTTTGTTCTTTTTTTTTCTTTCTTTCTGAATTGAATTGAATTTTTTTTTCTGGGCTCAAGGCGTCGATACTACCGCTAGCTCGGGACCGTCAGCGCTCTGACAGCGTGTTTCCATAGGTCCGCCGGGGCCAACTTGCACGCAGTAATCCAGCACCAGGCCGTCCGCTGGAGACCGCTGTAACTCTTAGGCCGCCCAGCGCTCCGCTTTCAGGACCTGTCCTGGGTCCCAAAAAACCCGCCAAATCCGCCAAACCCGTCTGGGCGCCCTATCGTCTGGAAAGAGAGGGGAACCAAAAAAAAAAAAAAAAATTTATTATTCACACAACGAAAAATTATCAACTTGCCCTTTTCGTTCTGCGCTCTGTGCCCTCTTCATTCTTCTTCACCACCATCTTGCCCAGTCAATTCTGAAGAATTGCCGCGCCGGTTGGCCTCTGTTTGACCGTCTCTCACAGGCTGCGCCGCGTCCTGTCCGGAGCGCAGCTGGGTTTTTCGTTTCTTTTTCTGCCCTGCATTGCCCGCGTGCCTCGCTGCAGCAACTTCTTCCTCTTGTACCCCGGTCACCCTCGACCCTCAATCCGGCAGCCTATTTTGTCACCTCTCGCTCTCCCTTTGGCTTGGGCTGGCTGACTTGTGCTCGGCCTGCTTCTTTGTCCTTCCACTCAGACGTGCGACACTTGGGAGCTTGAGTGCGCGACTGCCACCGCCTTGAGGCGCCTTTTGCCGACCGGCCGCCTCGTGTGTGTTCTGGACCGATTCTTGTTTTCGGGCCCCTCCGCCACTACCGACGTGATCTTGATCCCTTTGCCTGGGCTCAAGAGACGACCGTCCCGCTTAACAGCTACGGATATTATACGCGATTGCTTCTCGTACTGAGAATCATCCACCGCGACAAAAGAAATTAATTGCCCTTGGTCTCCTTCTGGGCTGTGTTTCTGGTGCATCATTTGCGTCTTCAGACACGCCAAACAAATTTCTCTAGAACCTCTTGCCTTCTAGAGAATACGTCTGACCGCGGCCAAGTGCGACTTTGGGACTACGCCGAGATTTCTCACTCTTAAATCTGTGAAAGTCATCAGCCTCTACCAAATCATTTCTTTTTCTTTCGCCTTTCCCTCTCATCTTTCGGTTCCATCAAAAATGGCGACCGCCTCAGCTTTCTCTTATGCGCAGGCCGCCAAGGGCCAAGGCACTGTGCCCTCAAATACCCTCTCTGGACAGCCTGTTCAGGACTCTCAGCCATCTGCAACCGCGCCCAAGGCTAACACAGACGTCGAAAGCGCGACCGAGTCCACTGCCGCCGTCCGAAGCGCCGAATCCCCTGCCAACGCAGGAAAGCAAGATATTGTCAGCACTACTGGTTCCGAGGTCGAAGCTCGATCCGAGGATGTCCAAGAGACGCGCCGCGAACCTGTGCGAGATGATGAGTCTAGCAGGTTAGATCGCCCATGGCGACGAGGCGACAAGGGCACGAGGTCCTCGAGTACTACTACACGATCGGTCGACGAGCAAGACTCCAGGAGGCCGCGGAAGTCTAAGAAGTCCAAGGCGACAGAAAAGCAAGCCAACGACCAATCAGCAGCGGATAAGGAGCAGGAGCCTGAAAAAGAGGCTCCCAAGGTTGAGCTTTTCGAGGCGCCCATCCCATCTGTCAATATATGGCGGCAGCGGGCGGAAGCGCAGGCCAAGACTAAGCCATCAGAGCAAACAACCAACGGCGTGTCCAAGTCCGACGTGCCCTCCAAAGCGGCTGAGAACAGTGTTCCCGCCGCTAGCCAGCGTGACAGCGTACCAAATGGCGTCAAGGCCCCTCGGAAGCCGGTCGATGCCCCTCGGCCTGAGAGGAATGCCAGCCGCGGCTCAAGGGCAGCAGACAAGGATGCCAGCAAAGGCGAGATCCCCCCTTCAGTCGCCGATACAACAGCTTGGCCCACTCCTGAGACGGCCATCAAAGAAGACAAGAAGAAGCCCGCCGAGAAGGGCGATCGTGTTGAGAAAGATGCCTCAGAAGATGGATCTCAATCAAAGCCAAGACAGAAGTGGGTTACGATGGACTATGTGCCAAGCGTAAACTTCGAAACACAGCTCCCTCAGATGCGCAACTCTAAGCCTCGTGGTGGAGCTAGAAGCGCCAACGGTCCCAGGGCTACGGGGTCAGCACACGCCAGTGACAAGGCCACCACCCCCGTCGCCAACCAAGGCAAGTTCAGCGAGAACAGCAACGGCAACAACAGCAACAAGGACCGCCCTCGTGATGGCGCCAACGGCCCGAACCGAAATGCTTCTGTGCCTCAAGCTACCAAGCGAGCATCGACAGACATGTCCATCCCACGTGAGCAGAGGAAAGCTGTGAGCCAACCCGGCGCCGAGAAAAAGGATGCCGCATCTAACTCTAATGTAAGTAATTCATGATCAATAGCTGCTATTGAGGAGGGGGTGGGAAGAGGGAAGAAGGAAAAAGGCCTCCATGCCGATCTTACTACTGTTTTTTTCTTGGAATGATGTACTAATACTTTTGTTTTAAGGAGCAGGGTCATGCCGTTCGTGAACGAACAGAAACCCGCAATGATAGACCACGAGGCGCATACCGCGGACGTGGCGCACACCATCCTGCCAATACTCAGCACCAGCATACCGCCTCCAGCTTCTCTTCATCTGGCGCGATGGGCGGACGAGGTCAAGGTCCCTATAGCCCGCCAGCTAGACAAGGCGGCCATGGTCAGATGTTTGTGCCGAACCAGAGGGGTGGCCGAGGCGGTCGAAGCAACGCTGGAAACTACCATCGCATGTCTCTCCCCAATGGATCAACACGCATTCCTCAGGTCCAAAATCAGTTTGGTTCCTTCGAGTATACAGTGGCACCGATGGCGGCAATGCCTTTCCAGCAGCCCTACTGGGACAACATGCTTGTACCAGTGCTGAAGAGCCAGGTCGAGTACTACTTCTCGATCGAGAACCTGTGCAAGGATGTCTATCTCCGTGCACGAATGGACTCTCAAGGTTTCGTGCCTTTGCATTTCATCGCCTCTTTCAAACGTGTGCGAGATCTCTCCGCCGATATTGCCATGGTTCGTGCGGTTTGTGAGCTTTCAACCGAGGTCGACCTCGTCGTTGGCGATGATGACGTTGAGCGTGTGCGACGAAGCGAGTCGTGGGAGAGCTTTGTTCTGCCGATGGATGTCCGAGAGGACTTTGCCAAAACCCATGGGCCGGCTCAATTCACATACAAGAACCGAACGGCACCTGTGCCGATGCCACCGCATTTTAACGGAATGCCTGTCCCATTTGGCATGGCATCGCCACCTGCCTATGCAGCCCACGTTGAGGCCCCGTTCCAGCAACTGCCCGACGAATCCATTGCCAACCAAGGAGTTAACGGATACGTAAACGGCCACATGAACGGCTTTGCTGGCGCTAGCCAGCTGTCGGCTGACGTGCCCGATTTTGCTCCTACAGGTATCCTTCCGCTCGGTGAGGCTGCGGTAAACGGACATGCCGAGATCCCCGTTGAGGCAACAAACGGGGTGCAGAACGAGTAAATGGTGCAGCAGAGTGTTGTACTTTACCCTGGCGGCGCTGTGATTTTCGCTCCTGCTAGCCGGTGAAGCTCTCGTTTATGTTTTCGGGGCGGATAGCCTTGAAGGCACCTCCTGCATATTTGTTTCTTGTTGCCGAGCCGAAAGGCTCGGACGGCTTGTCACGGCAGTTCCTTGGCCGGTTCGGGCGACAACGCATTTTAACGATTTCTTTTTTTCTTTCGTCACAGTTCTGCCTGGCTATTCTTGGCTAAGGCTCGGCAAGGGAAACGGCAAAACAAAAAAGCGTTGCAACTGTGAATTATTTGAGGATTTTTGGCTTTGTAAGGGATTCGTTCTCTTTTTTTTTTTACCTTTTGCATGTGTATATATGCGCAGATGAAGGCGGCAGATGGCAGAGATTGGGGCGTTTCGCGATCCTTTAAAAAGGAAAGCACGACAAAAAAAGGGGTGGAAAGATACCCCTGGAGATTTCATTTTGGGCCTGGAAAGTACAACGCAGCAAAAGCGTTTTGCACTCTGGTTTGGGATTTCCCTTTGATTTGGTAAAAGAGAAAAAGAAAGAAAAAAATCTGGACGAGAAGAAAAAAGCAAGGCGAGAGAAGAGCTTTCCGGGAGTGGGTATGAAATAGAGCTACCGCTCGAGAGCGAGGGCAATGGAAACCTTGTGTTGAAGCGGGAAAGCTTATCCCAGCCATCGTGACTCTGGCATGGTCTGCGGTAGAGGACCGATAACTTTACACGCCTCCGGGGCTCAAGAGAAAGTTTGATTTCACAGCATTTGGATTACAACTCACCAGTCTTGCAATTGTTGGGATCTCGGAGGGGCTTATGAACTGGCGATACATGTTTTTTGCATCCCCAAGCATTAGTTCGACATGCGATCAGCTACCATGCTATTGATGAGAAACGCACAAGGATTTCCATAACGATCTTTCATTCACTGTTATCATTATCAATTTTTTTTTTTTTCGCTAGACAACCGATGGTCGGATACACAAAAAAAAACATATGAGGCAAAACCCGAAAAAAATGAAAAAGCAAGATGATTACGAGCAAAGAATTTACAAAAAAAAAAATCGCTCGAGGGCATTTGAGTTGGGACTTATTAATTTGGTAAAAATGGTTGCAAAATGAAGATTTTTTTTTTCACATCTTTTTTTTTTTCGATTTTTTGAGTTCGTATTTCCGGGAGGGTTGTTGTCTTTTTTTTTTCTACTCAGGGCTGGATTTGTCCCTGGCATTTTGATGCGAGACAGCGTGGTACCATGTTGCTGCAGATCTGTTCAATTTGTATGATTAGGATTCAAGAATAATACAACCCAAAAAAATTCAGTCATCGAGTCATTTAAGGAAACACGAGCGTTCTCTACGTCCTTTCACACGTATGCTCATGTATATTATTAACGACTTTTGAGTATGTTACCTTGGCAGCAGCTACATAAAATTATATCAATGTGAAGATTATGTGTATAGCATTAAAAAAAAAATTCTTGTCTATGATAACTATCCTACTTTCCTCTATCCTATGAAGTTTATCTGCCATCCGACTGACTGCCTTTGCTGCATGTGAGACGAATGCTTGCCCAGGAAAGTGTCTACCTAAAAGAAGGGGCAAAAGTAGAAGAAAATGCTGAGATCTGATAGAATCTGTGCCAAAATCACAACGCCATGGCTAACCCGACAATAGCAATGAGGCCAGCAGCGGCACTGGTGAAAGCTGTTGGCATGGAGGCTGGGTTTGCCATTGAGGATACTGCAGACTGTTTTACGAAACGAGGACCTATGAAGGGGATAGGAGAGAGATCGATAGAGGTGGAAGCGATTTGGGCTTCTGCGTCTTCTGTTGTCGTAGTCGTAGTAGTCATAGTCGTTGGTGATGCCGTTGGTATTTCTGCTGTTGGCAACGGCGTAATTGGTGGAAACGAGGTTGATGTTGCAAATGGTAAAGATGGTGTAGCTGGCACTGCAGATGTTGTTGTCGTAGTGATTTCGATGGGCGCATCAGTCTCGAAGGGCACCTCGGCTTGAAAAGGCACAGTTGTTTCCGGGGTGCTAGGATATCATTAAACCAAGATCACACAGGTCTAGATTCAATTTTTGATGACTCACAGTGTATCGTCTGGAGTGCTCCCTGCATCGTCATATATACCTTTCGGTGGAGTGATAATAAGAAGCGGCCTGTGTGTGACCAAAGCAGGATCGTCGGAGAAGCCTGGAGGCTGGACTGGCCTGGTGAGGAGGCGGGTCGGATGCCTACGCCCATAATGGAGATGCTTAGATTAGTTGGACTGAAGAGCATGATTTTTTCGTGTCAGATGGAATATGTGAAGGACTAACGGTAAGTTTTGCGCTGAGGCGAGAGAGATTGCAACTAGTATAACGGTGATGGAGTGAGGCGCCATCGTTGGAGTGGCCTAATCTGCTGGAGCAAGTATTTGGTGAATAATCTCTGCGGCTGCTGGATTAACTTGAATCGAGAATGGAAAATAAAAGAGAAGCCGAGCATGATTCCTCGAAACACGTAAATGATCATAACATTGTAGTTGGAATGCGGATGGTTGCTCAGCCGGAGCCTCGTCACATACGTCGTGACATACTCGCGATCTGGTTGCTTGATCGCGCAAAAAAAGTATAACCGCTGTTTTTCAATTCAGCCATTCAATGGTACTATTATTATTTACTGGTATACACAAAGCGGCATTGTATATCTGAGATTCAAGGTGTTTCTTGTGTGTAAGTTCAGCTCGAGGCTGCTATAACGGCGCTAGGCTGGAATAGGGACGGAGACTCATCCCCCTGTTCACGTCTACAAAGAGGCAGAGCTGATATAGGATAAGTACCCCGCCATAACTGAGTTGAATAGCTGCAGTTGTACTTATCGTTTGGTTTACAAGGCGACTCTCACAGTACTACTACTAGTACTCTGTCGTTGGAAATTACAAAGTACGTACCCAGCGAGTGAGCGCAATGCTGCGGGATCCGCTTTGCTTTTGCCTTGCGCTGACATGACGTCATATCCCTCCAAGGGCAGGAGCCCCTCCACCAAGAGCAAAAAGACAAGTGGCTTGCCCGCAGCCATTTTCAGCCAATGAATTCCATCACGAGCCACATCCAAGGCTAAATGATGGCCGAGTCACGGGTGGCTGGGCGTTTCTTGTGGCTAGGGAAAGATGGAGTGGACAAGAAGGCCGGAGAGGGCTGGAGAGCGAAAGCGGGGTCGAAACGTATGAAGAAGAAAAAGAAGGAAAACAGAATAGGTAGAATGGATGGATTTTGGAAAGAGGCGCTGAACTTTGACGGCTTCATGTGGCGCTGAGGCTTGCTCTGGGCGGACGGGTGCCATGGGCTCTCCCGAGAGGTTGTTGAGACAACATAGATGGAGGCTCAATCAGGGACAGCAGTTTTTGGCACATCAGATGACGACCCTGACTGAGGCTTCGTTGCTTTCTGTTGGGTTGTTACATGTTGGGATGGGATAAAAGTCACTTTCGTGCTGAAATACGGCGATAAGTACTACTTTCTTTAGAGCGAAACAAGGCACTTCAGCTCTTGATGCCCAGCTGAAAGATCAGTCTGGAGCTCGAGGCCCAACGTAGAACAGCCTAGAATAGGTAGAAGCTCGGTGCAAGCAGTCACAGGGCGAAATGGGCGTGATCGGCGCGCCCGAGTCTGCTGTTGATGAGAGCTCTACGAGATGGGTAAAACGAATCTCTTTTTGTCTCGTCGATGCGAAGAGGAGGCGACGGCTCAGTCTATCTCGCTGATCCCCTACAGTAGCAGAGCCATCACGTTGAGGTGCAATATCCAGTACCGAAACATGAGGCGCAGCTGCTGTGCCACAGTCGATGCCATCATATCAACGCAGAGAGGTCTGCTAGAGGTCTTCACTGCTAGGCCATAATTCTGCCGCTCAGGCTGCCTCGCCGCGCTATCGCATCGCCCACTCCAGAGCAGCAGGGCAGGCGCGAGGCAAGCAGGTCATTCCGAGGGCAGGCAAGAGCAGGACGCAGGACAGGGGTGTCTGTCTGCTCGCTCCTTCCCCCCGGTCGTGTGTGTCGCCATTACGTCTTGCCCCGCCGCTTCATGCAGGCTCTGTGGCCAAGGTCCCTCCTGCCAGGCCCCAATTCGACAAATATCGTTTGGTCCTGCTTTTTGCAAATCCTTTCTTCTGACTCTTCTCCAACACTGCTTTCATCGTCATTCTCTGCTGCACATCTGCTGAGGTACGACAACGCCCCAAACCAGCAGCACCAACACCAATACCAGCACTCAACAGCGCTGCTTGATCGATTCTCACGCAGTCACGCAATAACCGGCAGTTTTTTTTTTCCACCGCGGCTTTGTGCGGCATATTACACCAGCTACCCCGCCAGCAGCGCACTTACACGTAAAGAAGCATCTTCTGCAGAGGAGACAGCGCAGTCTCAGCTCTCATCCAAATGGCTCACCACAGCCCGCAAGACTATGACTATTCCCGTCGCTACTTGCGCGAGGACATAGTCGATGAACGCGACCCTCGCTACTTCGATAACCGCGAATATAGCGAGTCTGCCCGGAACCGTGACCGTGATCTCGTTCCCCGGGCGGATCCTCGCGACAGCACCGTTTCTGTAGAGGAAGTTCGCCGCGACTTCCCTCCACCTACCGGACGAGACTACGTTCACCAAGATGTGCGCCGTGCTCGTTCTGCAGAGCCTGGCTACTACCAGGAGGATTATGAATATCGCCGCACCTATGGAACCCGCTTGGATGCTCGGGATGAACGTTACTCGAGACATGGCGGTAGCCACTACGGCGATGATGACCGCGACAGGAAGCCCAAGCACAGCAAGTCCATGTCGAAACAAGAGAAAATCATTGCTGCCGTCGCCGGAGCCGCCCTGCTCGTAGGTGGCAAGGAACTCTATGATCGCCATGAAGCAAAGAAGGAGGGCGGTACTCCAGTGCAGCGCAACGCCTTGTCATCGGCCGCTCTCGCTGGCCTTGGTGCATTTGCTGCCTACCAAGGTGCTGAATTCTACAGCAAGCAACAGGCAAGGAAAGACCAAAAGGCAAACTACATTCTCCAGCGTGGCCGTGATGGTCGTCTTGATGAATACTACTCGGACGACGAAGCCGATAGTAGGGAGAAAAAGGGCCACAAAAACTTTCTGGAGAGTGCCTTGGCCGCTACTGGCCTTGGAGCCGCCGTCAAGAGTCTGACTGGCGTGGGCGATGACAGGCACTCTGATACTCGAAGCCGCGGCGGTAGCCCCGGTTCACGAAGCGTTCGCTCCGGCTCCGGCTCCAGAGCCGGTGGAGGTGCCAGCAAGAAGCAAAAAGTTGCCATGGCATCGCTTCTTGCTGGAGCCACCGAGGCCTTCCGTGTCGCCAAAGAGCCTGGCGGTTGGAGAGGAGAAAAGGCTAAGAGAATTCTCACTGCCGCCGCCGGTGCCGCCACTGTGGATGCCGCCCACGGAGCAGACCACGGAAAGCTTGGCCTTGCTGAATCAGTCATTGGCGGTCTGATTGGTAACCGCTTGATCAACGGCTCCAGGAATGATATTGAAGAAGATCGCCGCACCGGCAGGAGCCGCTCTCGATCTCGTGCACGATCAAAGGATGGTCGTGGAGGCGTCGGCCTCGCAGCACTCGCAACGGCTGGATTGGGTGCTCTTGGCGCAAAGAAGGCCTTTGATCGATCCAGGTCCCGCGGTGATCGATCCAGGTCCCGCGGGCGCGACTATGATTCCCGAAGCCCGTCGAGGGATCGCAGCCGAAGCCGAAGCCGCAGTGTCGTAGACAGAGCACGGGATGGCCTTGCCAAGCTAGGCTTTGGTAGTGGTGCCATGGTGGCCGCTGATGATCGTCGGCGACGAAACGACTACGACGACGACGACTACGATGATCGAGGCTCGCGCCACTCTGGCCGACGGGATGATGATCATGTTTACGATGATCCTCGATACCGCCGCCGTGGCCATGACTCTGATCGCAGAAGTCGCGGTGCTTCCCGCGACCCTTCTCGAGACCGTTCTCGATCTCGAGACCAGTCGCGCCGGAGAGGCGGCTATGGATCTGAATCTGACCTAGGAGATTCTGACGAGGATGACAAGAGGGCCAAGAAAATGAGAGGTAAGCAGGTTCTAACTACCGGTCTTGCAACCGTTGCCACAATTCACGCAGCACATGGAGTCTACAAGAGTATGGAAAAGAGGAAAGCGCGGAAAGAAGCTGTCAAGGAGGGCCTACTCACGTCACAAGAGGCCAAAAAGCTCAAAGCCAAAGCCATTATGCAAGATGCAGCTTCGGTTGGTATTGCTGCCATTGGTATCAAGGGTGCACTTGCGGAGCTCAAGGAAGCCCGGGAGATGTCCCATGAGTGCAGAGAGTGGAGGAGTCAAAAAGCCCAACGTCACGAGAAACGGCTGGAGAGACGCAAGAAACTCGGAGAAAGGAAACGATCATCAAGCTGGTCGGCATCGTCGCCGCGAAACAATAGCGGATACAATGGAGACAGAGAAGATGAAACGTACTTCATCGATCGCAGATACAGCGCAGTCTCTCAACTATCCCAACCGCCTCTCAGACGAGACAGCCGTTGAGATGCAACCGTCAACAGCAACTACCTATGCTCAGAGACGCTCCCAGCTGGCTTTTCTGTCTTGGATATTACAAGTCCGTCTTTGTAACTCTCAAGACCAGCACATGCTGGGGGATGAGAGCCACTGCTTGGTCAACAACGCTCCTGCCGTCTGTCGCTCTCTCAAACACTCCTTTGCCATTGGCCTGGCGTAAAACATGATTGCTTTTATTTCCTACGTTGGTAATGGTTTTTGACGGGATATGATTTGCTTACTCATCGAAATACACGGTAACTATGAATTGGGATATGATTTATGACTTCAGACTTCATGTGCTGCGTGGCACAAACTACATAGATTGAGCTTCGAGCCTAGCCTAATGTTTCTTTCAATATGTTTTACTTATATTCAGAATGACTAATAATGATTGATTTGCTATAGATCACCGACGCTATTGATCTCTTGTTCTTTGCGGAGAAAAAGGAATCAATCCGAGAGGAGGGCTCGCTGCAGCTGCGGAGAAGCGATACGCCTAAGCAAGGCCATCATCCGATCAATCGACGCGAGTCAATAGCAATTCATCGGATGCATTAGCCAGGTTTGGTATTTTACATGGATAGGCGGCATATGTCCATGTAAGTCGGCATGCAGCGATGCGGTTTTGATTGGACTCATGGACGATGGTAATGTTGGGTAACGTGAGAAAATCCGGATTTAGGATCAAGTGGGAAGGGATGTGCAACAGCTTCGGCACAGACGGCCCAGGACGGGCACTGGCGACGAAGGGTTGTTGGGCAGATCTCGATGACTGGGACTCTTGGGTTGGAAAACAGGTTGAGGGACGAATTTCTTGGATGGCTTACATTGATTTCCCCGGCTGTGGGTGGCCCAACAAGGCCTCACGCATATTTACGAATCATGACTGCTGACGCTAATGAGTGCTATTACGCTTTTATGTAATGAAAAGATAAAAGACTAAATAAAAACAATGTTTTATGCTACTAAAATGGCTTTTGAACAAATAATCATTCATATCCAAGTCTATTGGGAAGCTGGCTTTTTCCCACGGCGGATGCCTAGTCTAAAAATCTAACGTTCAAACATCCATAATCTATGACATCATCGCGTGTTTGACAGGCACCTGGTCGCATCAAGATCTTGGGTCCTTTTCCATTTCCCCCCTTTCCTGCTTCTATAGCTTGAAACGCCGTATATGCGGCCCGACCCCGTCTTTTGCTCCACCGCCAGATGCCTTGGTCTGGGTGCATGCTCGGTGACGTCGCTGTGCGTCTACTTGTTTTGTATCAGGCACTGCTCGGATGTTGGCAACACAGCAGGCAGCACTGGCATGCTATATGCATGGATGACCGTTTGCGTATGGATGATTGGGGTGTTATATACATGTCTTTTTTGTGATCTGTGAAGCTGTTACATTTAATGTGTGATTATATCAGGCGTGGAGAAATGAGAAGCACGAGTCTTGAGAGTTGCAGTATTGTTGTATAGTATGAATTGCTCATTGTTGTAGTATCAAGATGAAATAGGGAAAAGCAGAAAGATGATAAACAAGCGGCAAAGCAAACATGTGCTGCGCCAGCTCTTATGGCGCCCCTGATAAATCTCCTCCCGTCTGCTTCCACTTCTGCGCCATGGCCATGATGTTTGACAGGTTCTTGGCCTGCTGGTCGTCCGCGGGGAAGACGTAGTCAAAGTACTCCTCGTAGACGTCCTCGTTGTCGCCGCTGTCGTCCTGGACTCTTCTGCGGCGCTTGATCCGGCGTGGCATCTGCTGCTGCACGGCGTCGACGTCCTCCTCGGTGCCGTGCGTGCGTTCAAACGACAGCCAGGCGTTGAGCAGGCTGACGCGCTCTTCCTTGAGATCCTTGTCGCGCATGTTCTTGTGCGCACGCTCAAAGACCTTGCGGGCGCGGGCTTTGGCCTCTTCGCTGATGGGCTGCTCTTCTTCTTCTTCTTCTTGCTCTTCTCCCTCGGCCTCGACGTCGTCCTCGGGAATGTTGATTTCGAAGTGGGCGTAGCTGATCCAGACCTTGACGTGGCCAGTCTTTTCGAGGAGTCGCTCGTATAGCTCGCGTGTTCTCGCGTACTCTCCTTCTTCTTCCTCAAAGTCGATGTAGGCTTTCCAGAGCAGCTCCGGCATGTCCAGCTGCACCTGGCTGACGGCTAGCTCGAAGATGGCCCTCGCGCGATCAAGATCGTCCAAGCCGCGCTCCAGTTCGGCAAATTTGATCCATGTCTGGCAGTTTGTCGGGTTGTACTGAACATGCTTCTCGTAAAGAGTTCGGCAGCGCACAAATTCAAACAGCTTGCGCTCGATATCAACGTATCCATTGAAGATCTTGTCCTTGGGGCACATGCCAATGGCGCGTCCCAGTAGTTTCCGTGCCGCTCCGAGCTCGCCCTGTCGAATCTCGAACTGCGCCGCGAGCAGCCATATTTTGGCAAAGGTAAATTTCTTATGGGGTATCATGTTTAAACACGTAGTGTAGATCTGTCGGGCCCGCTCGACATCCTGGCCCTCGAGCTCCTCCCAAACCGCGTAGAATATCCAGAGATAGATGTATCGGCGCCAGTGCCGCTTCTCTTGAGTCGGGGGGGACTTGGGCAATCGCCCGTTCGTAGACATCTCGGATCCGATCTGCATCTCTGGATGCTTCTTCCAAGCCGGCATAATCGAACCAAGCATCGTAGTTTTTGGGGTTCTCGCGCACTTGCTCTTCGTAATACACTCGTCTCTTGGACAGGACGACATCTTCCACGCCATCCTGATCACCAAACTGCTTTTCAAAAGTAGTATAGGCCTTGTGCAGCAGTCTCGATTTTGACCGGGGCAAGCGGTCGAGGGCATATTTGTAGATGGCTCTCGCTCGCTCGTATTCCTTCAGCTTGGATTCAAACCGGGCATAGGCAATGAACAATTTCTCGTCAACAAATTCATCGCCCAGGGTTTCAACCGCCGTCCCAAACACCTCCCGAACCAAATCGCTTGTCCCGTACTCTTCTTCAAATTTAGCCCATTTGATCCAGTTTCGGGGCTCGGGATGGACCATGGTAAAGGCCTGGAAGATATCCCGGGCCCGGTCATACTCTCCGTAGCGCTTTTCCAGCTTGATGTATGAGCTCCATGCCGCCTCGCTCGGCTGCCATTGCATCCATCTGTCGAAAACCTGTCGAGTTCCAGGAATGTTGCCCAGCATTTCCTCCATGTATACGTATTTGTACCAGATCTTATCAACTCGGGGCAGCCGCGTGACAGCGCGATCCAGGAGATTCCGGGCATGGTTGATGTTTCTCGACTTCATCTCGGCTTCAATGTATCGCATCCACACCTGAATATCGTTGGGGTGGACATCGAGACACCGCTCGAAGACGGATCGAGCACGAGCAAACTCCTTCTGCTCCAGCTCCCATTGCGCATACTGAAGCCAGTTGCTCAGCTTGACGCGATTGCGTCGAACATAGTCCTCAAATTCCTTCCGTTTCCTGCCCTGGTATTCATGAAGCTCCTCAAGATCAGCAAACCGCTGCGTCGGGGCCTGGATCTGAACTTCTTGTCGGTCGACGGCTTCTCGAAGAAGCTGCTCAGCGCTGATCTGGACAGGCGCTGCGGCCTTGTTTTTGACCCTCGGTGGGCCACGCGAGGACTCCATCGTGGGAAATGGTTCGTGTAGCGGCAATCGACAGGGAGTTTTCAGCAGGGCTTTGGTCTATTATTTCGACTTCAGTGGCTGGAGAGCAATCTCGCAGACCAGTGTTTGCTCACGGCCCCAGATGGCGAGATTTCGACTTGAAAGAGCTGCAAGTAGAGACAGCCTGCTGCTAGCACTACTACTAGTAGTACCTAGTCCAACTAACTCGTCTTATCGCAGCGATAAGAGAATCTGCCAAGGCATTCAAGGTGCACGGGCCACCCAGACCAAGGCTAGTCTACTGCGCTGCCATTCGTTTCTCAGCCTCGCAGCTTCATGAAAACACATCGAAGAAAACAAAGGCAGCCTAGCGACCGTATTTGTAATCCAGCATATCGCGCTTCACCCGGCCCAGACGATCTATTTTCTGTTATAGAAGCATCCAGACCATAACAGGACAGCGGGTTTGCCAGCCTGACCAGCCGCCATCATGTCGACAGTCGCCGACGACCTGCTCAACGATTTTGGGAGCTCAGGAGATGAGGCAGACGAGCTGCAGAACGATGGCCTCGTGCTCACAGAAAAGACGACGAATGGCGATCGCGACGCTATGGATGTCGACGACGACGACGAAAACGAAGAGGCTTCCGACGACGAGGCAGCGGGTGCGATGAATGACATGGAGGATACCGAGGCCACCAAGGCAAAGGTCGAGAAGATGCAGCTTGGAGCCGTCAAAGATGTTCGCAGCGTCGCCAGTTTGATGCAGACGCTGGAGCCTATCCTTGAGGTTAGTAGGTCCCTTACTCCATACCCCCGTCCCCAGCATCACCGTCCCTCTTATATATCTTTTTTTGGATGGCTCCGTTTACATCGTTTTCGAGATGAGCAATTAGCCCTGACGTGTTGGCTCGAATACTGCAGAAAATCACCCATTTCAAGTCGCAACCTACCTCGCAGCAGACCAACGTCGGCAATATCGAAGACCATCCCGAGTATCACCTGTTGACACAATCAAACAGCCTCTCGACCATGATAGATGGCGAAGTCGCGTTGGTTCACAAGTTCATTCGCGATCATTACTCGACCAGATTTCCCGAACTGGAACGACTCGTTACGACGCCATTGGAATATGCCAAGGTGGTGGCTATCATTGGCAATGGTCCGATGGACGCGGAGAATATCAAGGCGCTCCAGACCTCGACAGAGAACCCTCTTGGCGTTGGGCTCAAAGCCGTCCTCGACGGTCCCTCGCTCATGATTGTCACGGTGGAAGCCACAACGTCCAAAGGTCATGACATGGTGCCTGAGGAGCTTCAGCGAGTGCGCCAGGCCTGTGAGATGATGATTGCGCTGCACAAGGCGAAGCAAACGCTCACAGAATATGTGCAATCGCGAATGAATATCTTTGCACCCAATCTAACGATCCTCATCGGATCACTCACAGCAGCGCAACTTCTCAACGCCGCCGGAGGTTTGACAGGCCTATCCAAGACGCCGGCATGCAATATCCCTTCTTGGGGCTCCAAGAAGCGACAAGCTGGTCTGGCAACCAATATCGGAATTCGTCAGCAAGGATATCTCTACAATTCAGAAATTATCCGAGGTATCCCCAACGACCTAAAGAAACAAGCGATGAGAATCGTAGCGGCCAAGCTGGTCTTGGCAGCACGAGTCGATCGCATTCATTCCAGTGCTGATGGCTCAACGGGAGAGCAGTTAAAGTCTGCCTGCTTGGAAAGATTAGAGAAGCTTACAGAGCCCCCTCCAAACAAAGGACAGCGAGCACTGCCTGTACCAGATGACAAACCCGCCAGAAAGCGAGGTGGCCGCCGGGCCAGGAAAGCCAAGGAGGCACTCGCCATGACCGAACTGCGCAAAGCCCAGAACCGCATGGCGTTTGGCAAGGAGGAGAAGGAAGTTGGCTACGGCATGGGCGAGGGCACGGTGGGCATGGGCATGATTGGCCAGTCCAACGACGGGCGCATCCGAGGCATGCAAGTCGACCAGCGGACACGAGCCAAAATCGGCGTCAAGAGCAAAGGCTGGGGAGGAGCCAGCACACTGGGCGGCGGCACGGCATCGTCAATCGGAGGCTTTGGCATGGCTCCCGGCATGGATCTTCGGGGCAAAGGACTGCGGTCCTCAGGGGTGGGAACTACTGTTGGCTCTGCTACCGGTACGGCATCTTCGCTGGCCTTTACCCCTGTCCAGGGCCTGGAGCTTGTCGACCCAAAGGTCCGAGCCGACCTCAATAAGAAACGCAAGGCTGAGGAAGACCGGTGGTTCAAGGGCGGCAGCTTCACGCAAGTTGGCAACGGCGGAGGAGGCGGTTTCAAGGTGCCAGAATTGCCGGCCTCTAAGCGGGTCGACACGGGTGCGACGAAGATGGGGCCGCCTCCGGTGCCGAACCGAAAATGATGATGGACAGACAGGAAGAGACACAGAAAGAGAGAGAGAGAGAGAATAAGGGCTGTCTGTTTCTTCTCTTATCTCGAGGGTGGAGGAAGAGAACGGCGGGTCCTATATACCTAAGCCTATTTTCCACACAGCTTTGATTTAATTCGATTCGATTCGATTCAATCATAGTTTGGAGAACGGTTACTGTTATTTTAAAAAGTGGTCTTTCAGGAAGGAATTTTTTATTATCATCGCGGCGTTGTTACCCGCCTATTAATACATGGGCTTGCTTAAAGAAAGAAATGTATATCTACAGATAGATGCTTGCACTACAAATTTGAAATATGCACCTGATGCCATTTCAGTGAACTCCTTTCTCTCCTTGTCCCTCTCTCGAAGATGCGGAAATTAGCAAATGTTTAGCATATTGAACGCTTATAAGAGAAAATCAATATATATACCCTTTTTTGAATGGCAAAAACACATCCCTATCATGCAGTCTAACAAATAACACTACGGGAGGAGGGTACATCATTTCCCATCCAACTCCTCCCTATTCAGCCTCGTCTTTCCAAATTCGATCACCATGTCGTACTACGAAGATCCCGCAAATCCCATCCATGCGGCCGGCACGGGCCCGATGCCATGCTGAGGCTAAGGCTGCCAGGGACGAAGATGGGCTGCTGTGAGTGAAATGTGACAAGATGGGGGGAACGGGACAAGAAGGGATTGACGGGGGGGGGCGTGGCCGATCTCATATGTGGTGGTTGAGCGGTAGGGCATGTTACATGAGTTCTCCATTGAGCATCATCGGAGATGGGATACTAGAATGGTCATTTTGCGTTGACATGCAAGCCAGGGCTGAAAAGGAGGAATGAATGCCTCGTATCTGGGGTAGGTTGTGGTGTGAGTGACACATGAAGAGAGGCCGTGATCTTCAGCAGATGTCTCTCAAACCACACAATTTCATCGCACGTATTGGAGTCACGGCTCGTAAAACGTGAGCATCTCTAAACTAACGGCCGCATTGATCGACTGTTCAGGCGGAGATTAGCTTCCGGTACTAAGTCACCTTGTAGGGCAAACTGCTCGAATATCTTGCTCAGTCCTATTTGAGCATGTGCAACGAATCAGTGGAATGTGAGCCGCTGTGCATGTCTCACGGCATCGAATATGGCCGACTTGTTCTTTTCTTCTTCTCTTTTTTTTTCGGCCACACTCCCCTTTCGCGGACACTAAACAGGTAACAGGGTGGTGGTTCTCCAATCATAACGCAGCAGCAAATCCCAGATCTCGATGAGATCCCCTCCTGACTCACCCGACTTTTGGGGAAGGACGCAAGGAAGCGGCCGAAAGGAAAACCTTGGCATGGAGGCGAGTAAGAAACCGGTACGTGCACCTGCTATTGCGGCTATTGCGTCAAAGCTCACTCAGTATCGTGAGGCTCCAGCTACCGCGCTGGCGGGTCCGGGAAGATGCATGTCAACGCCAGGGTCCAACATCGTGAGTATCAGAATAAGCGCGCTGCTGGGCAGAAAGGGATGTACAAGTACTACCAGTAGGGTTTTCAGCTTTACCCCCCTTGTAGACAGCGGGCAAGCTAGGACTGGAAGAGAATTAAGGGTCAGAGAAAGGGCGAAAGGGCAGAAAGGGGTATCGATCGAAGCAAAAGCGAGAGATCTCGATGACCATGACAGACGATGGATCCAGCGGTGCGGTGTTAGACTCTCTGATGGAGAGCGCATGAAAGTACCGTGGCAAATCTCCGATTCGTGCAATGCCTATGACGAGGAATCAGAAACAGACGCGCTTCAGTGATTAAAGAGGATGGGAGAAAAAAAAGAGGAATGGGTTTTGTGAGAAATCCGATACGACTTGATGAAACATGGCGGAAGATCTGATCCTTTGGCAATACCTGTTCTACTGGGGAAGCTCTTTTTTCCTGTTTGCCTCGAAAAATACGCAATGTCTTGGGCGGTATGCAAGTGTTGACATACCAAAGGAGTAATGATGAACAGCTTTTCATAGTCCCACGCCGCTAAAGAGACACCTACACATATTTGCCATGTCCACATCAAAACCAAGGGTGAGAGGGAGGGGGAAAAGGGTAAAAAGCGCAGCTGACCTCGATCGAATTTCTTGATAGAATTGCATTGAGAAAGGGGGTGTATAAAGTGTTTTTCTTTCTTCTTTTCTTTTTCCGTATCTCATAAGAGAGATGGGACTGTCGATCACCAACAGGGTAGGCAGAGTCGCCAGACCATGTAGCAATTTGATTCTGTATGTTGGCCTCTAGGATAGCCGATAAACTGCTATCCGGCAGGAGATGTCTTTCTGGCTGCACTCCAAGGTAGTCAAGTTGTGCGCATGTTCAAGAGCCGCTTTTTGAAGTCATCGGGCCATGATCCAATCTTTGTCCTTTTTCGTCTTGAGATGACATGCCGCATCCGCAAAAAGCATCGAGCGCTTACACCAAAGGGCACCGCTGCGTCCCCGTGCTCATTCTTACTTTGAACGGCATCTTCTCGCAACTCGACTCGTACGCACAATTTCCTCCAGTACCTGCGGATACCGGCAGTACCTGTATCTGGTAGCTTCGGCTCGTTCTTGTACGCGCTGCTGCACTCCAGCCGGTCAAGCTTTTCCTTTTCACGGCCATGTGGGCCAGGCGGAGTCCCAGGGTTTGGACCGGCGGGGAGGCCAAGGAGCGGCCTCAGTCGCCCGTTTTATCGATCCCTCCGCAAATGTCGAGATCCTCGCAGCCATGCCTGCGTGGAGAGCAACGGGGGCTTTTGGTGATCGACAGAGCTTGACACGGCAAGACGTCAGCGAGGACGCTTCGCATACTGTAGAAGCAGCCCACGGGTTCTGACACTGCTTTCATCATTCCACCGATAGAGCCAGCGTGGTGCCACGGCTGATAGGCAGAGGGTACCTGACGGTGACCGGCTAGTGCTGCTACTCAGCGCGCGTAGACGCTTCGAGGCCAATAGAGCGTCCATTGTTCATCTATCAAAAAGTTAAAAGCTCGCGAGAAGAAACCCAGTCAGCAGAACAGGGTCTTGCTAGCAATGCATGGCAAAGGCTAAATCCAGGGTCGGAGATTGAAAGATTGAAAGGAGATAGGGAAACTACAGCTATTCTTCTCCCTGCTATTGGGCAAGGGAGGGGAAGAAAGTTTGAGGCGCAACGAGCGTATAAACGAGTGGTGGGCCAATAGAGGGCACCGGCCATTCTGGAAAGGGATTTGCAGCTGCTGTTGCTGCGATCCATGAGGGGATGGTGGTGCAGCCACACAAGCCTTGGCTCGTCAACTCCAGCCCATCGTCCATCTCCAGTAGACACTCTTGTCCCTTATTTGCGTGTTCCTCTTTTCCAATTCTTCCCATCACCATTTGGGAGAATGTGCGCACATTGAGGGTGGATCCCTTCTGTTGGATTGACCGCTCACGCTCTCTTCACATATTGCTTATACATATCCGCACAGCTGCAATACTTTGGCCGCGTAAAGCAAGAATATCGAGCGTGTGGCCGCAAACGAGCGTATACTTTGTTAGACCATTAGTGTGTCTCCAATTGCGGAAACTCGGGAAGTCTCTCAGGCGCTTGTGCCCTGCTCTAGGTACCAAAGTTTGGCCGCTTAGCTTAGCGCCATCACTTCTTTCGCCGCTGTTCCGGCGAGTGAGCTACTTGTACAGACGGAGCAGCTGCCAACGCCTGCTACACTCACTTGTGACTAGGCTCGTATGCAAGCTTCAAGCTTTTTAACTTTGGCTGGGAGGCCCGTCGAGCGCAGACGGGAGCCGCTAATGGCCTTTGTCTGTGTAATCAGCAGCGTAAACGGCTCTTTGCTGCCGCGCTGCAGGTTGTCACCAGTATAACCCCGGCTTCCCAGATCAACACCATCTTTGGACTGGATAAGCCGGAATCCCGCACAATATTATGTTATGGTGACGTTTGGCCTTTTGTTGTTTCACTATGTGATAAGAAAACAAAGTGGCCAACCCTTCCAAAGCCACACCCCGCCACTCCCGTATGCAGACTAAGCAACGGCGCTGGAAGGCGAATAGATGGGTAGGTCTATACGCGCAAAGTATGCGTGCCCAAGTTGTGATGCTCCCAAAGTATCTAATACGATCGTACGATAATAGCCGTGAGACTCGGAAAGCTGGTCCAAGTAATCACCGCGTTGTGCTTGACCATGTAGCCCGGTGCAAGCATTCGTAAAAGCAAAAATCCTCCCAGGCCATTTCCTTTTCTTTTGCCGAGCATGGAGTGCCGGTACCTACCTACCTGTATGGAATGCCTACTCCGTGGTCTGCGCCGAAGTGAAGACCCCGGTGGTAGCCACTCTTCAGTGACTAGGCACAAGCCACACACCAAAACCTTCCATGACGCAAGCCACGGAGACATCCTTCCGCATGTGCAGAAAAGGCGCCACTCAAAGTTCATAAGCCGTCAAGGTAACAGGACCCTGATCGCTGCCTTTGGGGGAAAAAGAATAGTGGCTTGTATATCATCTCTCAGCCTCAGGTTTTTCCAAGTTGAGCTCAGTGTGAGAGTAGGTAAGAGCAGGTCTCAGAATATGATAAGAGGAGAGGCATCATGCTCTGTGAGTCTGGGGTGTAACTTGGCGAGGAACGAACCCAGGAGAGGGGCAGAGAAAATAGCATCCGCGAAAAGCCCATGGTTCGTGTAAGAATTGCATCTTTGCTAGTACCTTTCCACGGATCCAGGGCTCTAGCGTACAGCAGCCGAACGGATGCGTGCGACGAAAAGCGAGAAGAGGGGGTGTCATGTACCGACCAAGCTGCTGTGCTGTGGCAGCTCGTACCACGGCCGCCACCATCAAGTACCTCCGGATGCCACCTGGTTGTTTCTTATCCTCTGCGTTCAGGGTTCTCCGTACATTTGACGGCCTGTGCCTCGCCTGATTGGCTACGCTGTGAAAAAGAGAGTTGTGGCTAGGTGGTGCTAGAGTGCTTTGGATAATATCCTTCACCACTAGCACCAACAGAGCAGAGCAAAAGCAGAATTCGCAGCCGGACACTGCGGAGTTGTCAGCCCCATCAGATGGCATTGGTATCCACGGAACCCTTCGCTGAAAGGCGCACTCTGCCAACAGGAGACAGCGGGTGCTGCTGGAGTCGTGCTAAAGACAGCTGTGCTAGGAACGTCTCCGGGCGCCCCAGGAGATCCGCCGCCATGCAGAGCCTTGAGCTGGATGTTTTCTCGATCTTCCCGATAATTGGCTCCTGGGCCGCCAGTGTCACTGGGTCATGGCCCGCTTGGGTGCTGCTCCTCCATTGCATGCGAACGACCCTGGATGAGGCGCTAGCGTTTCCCTTGCCCTTGCGCTGGTCCCCGGTGTCCTGGCCCTCGATTAGCCCAATGGAAGCCAGACACTCAGCTCTTTGGACCCCGTAGAACCCTTGAAGACCCCTCCGAGACCCCTGCTCTTGGGCTCCTCCTGGGACCCGTCTTTCGTTGCAATCTTGACCTCAGCCGGCTGTCACTGCATTCATGCGAAAGTGCTCGGGTGGTGCTGGTTCTCCGCTGGTTCTCCAGCGCCAACGTTTAGAGCTTTCCATACCACGATGACGACACGATGAGGTCAAAGTGGTCGAGTGCAGCTCCAGATGCGGATTTTTGCAAAGCAGCACCGGATATGCAATTATAGATGGTCCTAGAGTCGATGCGACGTAGGTATGATGGTAGTATTCTGATTCGCGGACCAAATCGAGTCGCATGGTCGCAAACCCTTCATTTCTCCGACAGTAAAGCAGCGTTTACTCCGAATATTCGGAGCGCTCCTACCCAACTTATACTTCGTACATGTCTGGCTGACCCCTCCCAGCAAGGCTTTGGGTCCTGCAGCTGAAGACCAGGTAGTGTCGTAACTTTAGCCTTGGCTGCTAGTTCGGCGGGTGCTTGGTACAGTAACTTTGAGCAGATGAGTACCACCAGTAAGCGCAGACATGAGGTCTGGGGTACATGCCCCGTCCTTGGCCGGCGCGCGCACACGAAGTACTGCCACTCGCAAATCATACGAGCATGTACAGTTGCGTGTAGACAGACGAAGAATGTGCTTACTTATCTGGGGACATGTAACGAGACGAGTTGACACGACTCGCTGTCTGTCTTACTAGCACGTGCAGTAATCCCATCTGCCGACAGCCAGTCTTCTCCAAGAGGTCCCATAAGAAGGCGTGACAGTCGACTACTTTCCAATCTTCCCTTTTCGCTACACTTTTTTTTTTGTCTGCGCTTTTGTTTTTCCAGAAAAAAAAGAAGAATTGCACCGAGATGAAAGCTGACTGCTCCTTTTTTTTGCGTTTAATGGACCCCTGGGGCCGAAAATGTCGAGTTTGACGTGACTTGTCTGCTTACCAGTCGTGACGTCAACTACTCAAAAGGGCCGGCCATTTAGACGGGTGCTCCTTGTAGGGGACACCGCAGGAGCCCTATGATCCACCAAGTAGTGTCGTAAAGAGCTGCGATCGAGATTTCGCGATGAGGGTCTGCTGTAAACAGACATGATTGACAGTGCCGTAGCTGCCAAGCAATGTTAGTCTCATCCCTTGTAACGTGTGCTTTCGCGGCCATTCCAAGAATAAAACAGAAAATGGAGAGAAGAAAAGATAAAAACGGAAAAGAAAAAAAACGAAGTGGTCCCCTACTGTACTGAAAGCATTCAGGCCCACCTTGAAATCAGTGTCAACACCCAAAGAAGCCAGTGGCGTGAGGGCACAGAAAGTATCGCGGGCAACGAGCGCACAAGTGTATGCAGGCTTTGCTTGGCGCAGCAAAATTCATCCATCAGGCGCGATCTTTTGGGGCCAGCAATGCCTAACGTGAGGTTTGAATAGGTCGGGAAAACTTTTCCAGATACAGAAAAAGGCAAAGAAAGCGAAAAGACTGAGAGGGCAAAAAGCGAGAGACACTTCGGCAGACCCCGTTTCCATGCCACCTGCGCCTGCCGTGCGTGGAATTTTTTCCTCAGCCGCCTGCAGAATGTGTGAGTTGCGCTTTTCGGGGTACTCGGCGCAGCGCCGGATTCCGCTGGCGCTGAAAGTACCGGCTTGACACTTGACTTGGGGCACACACACCCAGCAGCACCCGGCAGGACGCTAGAGCAGCAGGATCTTCACCGGCTGCACCTCGACAGGCAAGCGAGACAGAGGCGGCTGGTGGCGCATGCACGCGCACGCTGTGGTCGCTGGTGTTGTAGGGGAGTAGGGGAGTAGAGCAAATGTGGCGATGCATCGCGATGTATTGCAGGCGAGCAGGTATGCGGTGCAGCAGTTGCATTTTACAGTTGCAGCCGCGGCTGCAGGCTCCGATACTGTAGATGCTGATGGTGCAAGTATATTGAAATCGATTGCTCCCATTGCCATGGAGCGAGGCTGACGAGTCTGTGCGTGTGGCTGCCCGCAACTCAACTGCCGCAGCCCATCCCAGCGCAACCGTCCAGCGGCCGCTGAGCAGCAGCTAAGATGCCCGCGGCCGAGTGACAGCGTCAGCCACAGCTCCAGTACCGCCAGCACCGCCGCGAGGTACAAGCCCGCACCCGCCACGGTACATGGCCGCTGCTCCCCTCACTCCCCACAGGTACGTGCCTGTCCCCCCCTCGGCGCTCTCCAACGATCCCCACACCCCCCCTCCAAGCCCACTGTGGCCCCTCTGTCCCTGCCTGGACCCTGGTTCCCTGCCCCAAATCCCAGCAGCTGTGGCCCTCTTCAGAGCCCCTAGAGCCTCTAGGGGACCCCCCCTGTCGCCGCAGCTCCAGCGCCCGAAGCACCTTCTCCCCATGCAGGTTGCAGGGCAAAGCTCGCGTTGGGAAGGTTTTTTTTTTTTTTTTCTTTGCGTCAGTCACTTTTTATGGCTCTTGGGCACCCGAAGTACAAGTAAAGTGGGAAGTGGAGTTTTTTTTTTATTTCGATCCCTCCTCGATCGATGGATGGATGCGTTTCTTGTTCTGGCTGCGACTCTCACGGCTTTTGTTCAAAACTCGATCGTTCGCTCTTGTGCCCTTCTTCTCTCCCCCTCTGCTTCCCTCGTCTACACCTACAACTCTGTACCTCGCCTCTCCCTTTGCTCCCCTCTCTCTTCCTACTTCTTCCACTCTCACTCTCTCTAGTAAGAAGCATCGTACATCGGTATATATATATACCTCTTGCTTCTTCTCAATCCGCCTCCATCCTTATCCTTGTGCCGTCGCCCGTCTCTCGTTTGTGCAAAGCAGAGCGATATCGCTGTCCGGCAACCGTGCATGCAAGTCGGCGCCATCTGAGATTGGCTTGATTTCGATCCCGCTGAGATTTCCACCACCCTGCGGCTTAGCTCCCCCGCCTGCGCGACACAGCAGCCACTTCACACAACTGCCGTCTATATGCCCATGCAATAGAGCTCGTTTCCGGCACATTCACTCGACAAGTTGGAGGACGAAAAGATAGCAAAAAAAACAACTAGAAACAACAAGCCACACCAAGAATCGCCGCTGCTCGCCTCTTTGCATGTCTCTGCAGTCCCTCTTTCCTCGCAACTCCAGCAGCACCAGTGACGACTACCGCAGCTTTTCATCTAGCGAACAACTGACGGTATAAGCGACAAGCCGCTGCCAGTCCTTGTCTGCCTTTGGGAATCCTGTTTTGCGCAGATCTTGTCTTCCCAGGACTCAAATCAAAAGAAACACCACAGATCTCTGACCTACAGAGCTCGACCTCGCTGCTCACAGCATAAACGACCTCTCCCCAACAGGTTCGGCATACACCACCAGTTTCTATCACAATGCACGCCCGCGACGCCGCAGGCCGCAAGGTCTCTCTCCTCAACGACGACACCAGCAGCTGGGCCGAGAAGCCGACTTACTACCACCAGACGAGCTTCCCCTACTCCAGCCGGCCCTCGGTGCGTCCTCTGCCGCCTCGCAGCGACTCTTCCTCGCCAAACACCCCCGAGCTCCTGCGCTCGGATTCCTACGACTCTCAGCTCAGCGACGCCATTTCACCCATGACGCCGTCTGTGGACTTCAGCTACATGCGAGCCCCGGCCTTTGCCTTTGGGCACGAATACACCGCCGAGGGCCCTCCCGCTAAGCGCCCTGCCTATGGAGACTGCAGTCCCTCAGCCTCTTGCGAAGAAGACAGCTCCGCTGCGTCCTCAGTCTCCGAGCGCCCCGTCAAGCGCTATCCTTGCCGCTACCGCGAGAGCCATGGATGCGAAAAGACCTTCACCACCTCGGGCCATGCCTCGCGCCACTCCAAAATCCACACGGCGGAAAAGGCCGTCCAGTGCACATTCCCCGGCTGCCACAAGAAGTTCACCAGAGCCGACAACATGAAGCAGCACCTGGAAACCCACTACAAGGACAAGACGCGCAGCTCCGGCAGCCAGCGCTCCAGCAAGGCCTCTCTGGCTTCTGACGCCCGGCGCAGCTCGACCTCGTCCAGCCGCAGCCGCTCTTCCACCACGGGCCCCGATTCCTTTGTCTTTTGGGACTCCAGCGAGCTTCACCACAAGCAGAACCCCTTGCCGACGTCCCCGCTCCCGCAGCCGACCGGCAGTGCGGGCGCCTGGGATATGCGCGGTTTCGAGCTCCCATTGCTCAACCGTCCTTCCGCAGTCGGTGGCGTGCCCAGCGGTCTCGACGCCCTGGCCATGGCCATTGCCTGTCAAGAAGGCGGCATGGTATGAGGAGAGAGTGACTGGCTTTTTGCCGAGTATTACTTCCTTGCTGCCTCTCTTCTTTCTCTCTCTGCCTATTACTACTGTTATTACCCCTCCGCCACTTTCACAAATTCCTCGGCAAATCCACCCGCGCACCGCAGTGCACAGCACAGCTAGGGTTTCTGCGGTTACATCTTGATGGATACCAGAAAATTCAAAATTCAAAAAACGAAGAAAAAATATTTTAACCGAAAGAGACCACAGAGAGAGTAATTTTTAATGTTCCGCACACCCATTACAACATAAAACAAGGATAGCGACAACAAAAGACTTCAGTTCCACCTTGTCGATTTGCATTACGAATCTTTCGGTCGGGAGATGTACACACCACACTCGGTGGATGTTACATGGCGTTTGGATGCGATCTGCTCTCGAGCATTTCCATTATTATCATGATTTTCCTTTTTCCAGTTTCTTTTTCTTTATACCTTTTCCCCCTCGCCAGCTCAAAGTAAGTCTCCTGAGAGGAGACTTTTTTGCGTGGCCTGGCAGCGTGGGAGGTACATATATCATTACACGAAAGGTCGCAAGATACATGAATGGCGCCTTGGTTGATTTGTTTTCCAATGTTTCTCTTCTTCTCTTTACCCTCTCATCATTACGGGAGTCTTCTTCTCTTCTTTTTTATATGTCTTTTTAAACCTGTTGCTTCAATTTCTCCTGGTCAGGGCTCTTGTTTTTATGCGCGCTCTGATATCCCACGCTTTATGTACACAAACTCCGCCATCTTCCCGGATGTCGAGAGGTGACGAGGGAGGCTTCATCATTTCTATCATGGCGTTTTGGTGGCTCCAATGGACAAGAGAGTATTGGTGTGCTTTACACTTAGATGTGATGCATGTATGAGAGGATTCAAAAAGGAGATGAGTGTTAATGGCTGTATATACGATTGGTAGTTCGCTTTTTGGGCCTGGGACGGGATTGGGATTCAATTGATACCACTTTGTTGACTTTAGTAATCGACTTTACGATTTTCTTGAGCATACTTGTCCAGAGTAATAAAGCGTGATCGATGCTTGCTATAACAACAGCTTGGGGATTCACATGGAACATGAAGAATTACTTGAGCACTACTGATCCTCTTCCCCTTTGTTAATGTGACTACAGCAAACTTTGCATTGTCCATAACCTAAAACCATGGCGGCAGAAGAGGATTGCGCCATAAAACACTCAATCATAGGGTAGCCTCAAGCTGATGTTGGTCGTGCAATTCATACACGTTACACGGGACTCTATAGATGGTAATGTTACTTTTGTTTTTTTATGTTTTTTTTCTTTTCTTTTCTTTTCTTTTCTTAGTTTATGTAAATCTTACAGCAATGAACGTTACATGAGACACTGTCGTAGCTTTAATTTAGCTTCACTGTTCCTCCTTAGTTTGTCTCACTCGTTACGAGTTTTGCATGAGACATTGGGGAATTTATATCACAAGTCAATTTTTTTTTACTGCCCTTTGTCCATTCCTCGTGAACCCTACACGTCATTCAAGTCATTATTTAACAATATTGCAAAAATTCGGATTTATAGGGAACATTGTCTTGGACAATATAGGCATATGAAGCATCGTCGGTGTCGCCTCTCCTCGGAGTTTACCAATGATGACGGCAAAAAGGAAAAACCACAGTGTAAAAAAAAAAAAAAAAAAAATTAAGAGACAAAAAAAATACTTATCCGTTTACATGATGCCCCTATCTGTCAATAAAAATAAATAAACGAATGGAATAACACAGCCGTCGTTGCATTTCTTCTAGCTCCTCTCTTTATGTTCTTTGCGGTTTAGTACTACTATTTATTACACCTGCTCGTTTCCGTGAAGATTATGCGACCAGAACAGCTGCATCACACTTTCGGAAACAAATGCATCAGTTTTACCAATCTCAATTCTAAAAAAAAAAAAAAAACATAATCTTGATACTTGTAAAATATGATATCAAAAAGATGAAAAAGATTCCGCAACAGTAAACTCGACTTGGACATTGGACACTGACAGCGAAAATCTAGACAATTCACCCGCTGTGAGCTCTCTTCGTGACTGTTTTTTTTTTCTTTGCCTTTGAAGCTCAAGGTTATTATTCTGTCAAGATTGTTGGATTATTTCCACCCTCTCAATGAACAAGGGCTGATGACTACGTGGGCTGGTTTTATATTGAGACTGCTCGAACAATGCTAATGATGGAAATTTAACAATAATGGTGTCGTGCGGAATTCTACGAATTGGATTTTGACCACACATAGAAAATCAGAATAATCTTTCTGGCACGCAGCCTTATTGATGCCAAAGCCCTGTGAGAAGAGGATTGTGTACCGTGAATATCATAGTCATCAGGTAGAACTAGAATGTTGCGATATCTATATCCTCAAGTCAAAAAGTACGAAAAGGTACCGAGAAAGCCTTCTCTCTCGTGGGAAACGTAACTGGCAAGCAGTATAGGCGATAATAGGCAAGAAGAATTCCACACACGCATATGTATAGGTATATATAGAGAGAGTAACATATGTATACATCTATATACTATATACTAGACGTCTACCACCAAGAGTCTTGTAGAATCCCCATCTCTCATGTCCAAAGTGCTTCCATATCCGTGCATGCCCTAGCCATCTCAAATTGTTCATCCGTCTGGCAGACGAGGACGCGGTGTTGGGAATCTTTGCTGCTTATATCCCGCACCGCTGCACTGCCGCCATCCTCGGCATTATTGAATACCTCATCAATGGCGAAACCCAAGCAGCTTGCTTGGCCAACGACGGCATCTCGAAGCCGGGAACTCCTCTCGCCAATCCCGCCTGCAAACACGAGTGCATCTACCCGGCCTCCAAGCGAGACATAGTAGCTCCCAATGAACCCACAGACGCGGTCCACAAATAAATCAAAAGCGAGGCGATGCTGGGGTTCATCCGAGGCAGCAATGGTGCCGAAATTGGTAGTGCCCGTAAGGGATTTCCAGCCGCTTTGCTTGTTGAGGATCTCCTCGGCTGTGGATATGTGGAGTTTCTCCGTTGAGGCTGGAGAGAGCTTCCCTACATCGCTGGCGTAATGAAATACTAGGCTACACCCATTCTGTTAGCCCTTCTCTGGATTGGGAAATCAAGGGGAGAAAGAAAACGAAATCAAAATGTGGGAGATGGGTTAAACGAATGCTACACTACCAGCATGGTCTGGTGGGGGGGTTTGTGGTTGGGCGGAATAGGTAGCTGCCCGGTTTCCTTGCTCATAACAGCATCCTTGTCGAATAGGACAAAGGCGCAAAGCAGAAAACCATTTTGTGAAACAGGCAACGATACAAATAGACAGCGGGAACATCTACGAGATTGGCTCACCTAGGATCTACGCTTCCACTGCGGGTCGCACCAGGGAGCCCGGCCAACGGGGTCAATCCCATGCTTGTGTCCCAGCTCAAGCCGTTCTTGATGGCACAAGCGCTGGCCCCGCTTCCGAGATGAAGGGCGATGATGTTGAGTTGCTTGAGGTCTTTGCCGAGGAAATCAGCCACGGACCTCGAAATGAAGGCGTAGCTGATGCCGTGGAAGCCGTATTTGCGCAGCTTGTTCTTCTTGGCTATCGTTGGGTCGATGGGGTATGTAGAAATGTGAGGGGGAATTGTAGAGTGGAATTGCGAATCAAAGCAAGCAACGTTGGTCGCATCGGGGAGCTGCTTCATGCACGAATCGACAATTGCAAGCGCAGCACCATTGTGCAGGGGAGCGAGGTCGCTGAGGGCTTCCAGATGGTGGTATGTGTCTGGAGTAATGATTTGGGCCTCGCCATAGTCGCCGCCGTGGACAATGCGGTGACAGGCAATGGAGACGTCTGACTTGGAGCCAATCTCTTTCAATTCAGCATCGTCCACCAGTGTCTTGAGCAACAAGGCAAAGGCATCATCTTGGCTGTTGACGGCAGTGTCCACATTTTTGCCTTTTATTATGGTCTCATCCGCTCGCGAATATTTCAGTTGGGCCGGAGGAGCTGTAAGACCATCCACTTGAGATTCAGCAATCTGACGTGGCGCTTTTCCCTTGTCCGCCAGGTAGACCGAGATCTTGACGGAGCTGGAGCCGGCATTGATGGCTAGTATGACGCCCATGGCGGCCGAATAATCTGATGAGAAACGAAGCGATTGTTGAGCTGAAGAAGTGATGGCACAGCGCGAAATAGTAGTCCGCCTCGCTTCTTTTTGGATAGGTGCACAAACTTGGGGGAATGATGGTGTGCCGATGATTCTGGAGGTTTACCTTGCTTTTATCTTTTTGTAAATATTCTAATCTCCGTCTTCCTTTCTTGCGCTTGCGATCCGCAAGGCAAAAAGAAAAAAAAGATCGTGAGAGGTTGTCTGCCGATAGCTGTCAGAACGGGTGAGGTTGCTCATGACGACACTGATCTTGATGGCCTGATGATCGCGGGGGGCTGGTGGTGTGGTGGGGGCCAATAGCAGACGGCCCTCAGACCACGCTATGCGGCCCGGCGTTTGGTGACGTTTCTGGCCAAGCAGCCGCCCAGATGCCATGTGGCTTATCGGCCGACAGAAGATGCATCTAGAAGGCGGATAGTGCCGTAATATGGGGATAAGAAGGAGAAGGGATGAAGATGTCTCTTCTCCAGAAGCACTCAAGGCCGTTTGCAAGACAATGCAAGGCCCAAGAACGTGATATTCCTTGCATCCCTCATATGCCAGCCCAATAACAAAGGGGGAAAATATAGTAACGTATAGAAATTCCATGCTCAGCCAGGAAGGATATCTGGTGAAGCAAGTTCAAAGTGGTTGGGGGGAAACGGAATGCCGTTGAATTCACGGTCGGAGCTGTGGGCATGTGCCCAAGTCTCGATAAATCGCTTGTAGTCTTTCGTTACTCACCGCGTTAGCTCTGCTCTCTGCGTCTCTCCCTGAAGCATCGCTTTGACCAATGGCTACTTACCTCGTTTGTGAGTAAATTGGATGGACAGATGTCGGATATCCAAGGGAGCGGCCGCATATGAAGGGCCCAGCTCGGGACTCGCTTGACTGGCCTGGCCAGCGGATCGGACCCTCTGTCTTATGCGAAAAGTCCGGCGCGGAGGAGCTTCCTCGGGCACGCTTCCTCGGCGGCCGTGAACGCTGAGACGCAGCGACTTTTGGCGGTCATCGCGATTCCGCAGCTCGCCGTCGAAATGATGTATGTCGTATTCGCGGTACTGATGATCCGTCTTGTTGGCAAACACACTCAAGGAGTGAAAGGTAGTGTAGCGGTCTCTCCAAAGCTTAAGCCTCTGAATAGCACCGATACCCTTGACTTTGCCAAAACTGTCGGTGCGGCTCTGAAGATTGGACCAAACAACGTCGACGTCATAAAATCCGACTAGATCCTTTTTGCGAAGGTCGCCTTGAAAGTGGGTGGAAGCGTCGACGCTTGTAAACTCGTATTTGACCGGAATGAAGCCATCATGAATGCAGACGCCATCGCCAGAGGTGTATCTGACGCGATGATGTTCGTTGAATGACAGGAATCGTTCTACGTCTGACGGATCATTGAATTGACGGTGCCGTGAGTGAAGAGTATGGGGGTGGATATCTGAAGGTATGTCCGTAGGCACTAGTATATAGAAACCGTGGTAAGTCAGGAGCTCTAGACAAAAAAACGACATTGGGAATAGCAAAGGAGAAGAGTGACAAGGGAGGGAGAGCGAGTAGAGGAGACATGGAATAATGGTAGGTGCTATGTAGCAAGCATTGTGATGTACTCATTACTAATAGTACTAGTAGCCAAGTATAGCTATAGCAATAACACTGCTACTAGGTCGTACTTGTAAAGCATAGACATCTTGGTAATGGCAAAGAAGTGAGTCTGGCACTTACAAAAGTGTTCGAGCAGCTCGCTCTGGTAGCTGCACTGCCAGCGGATACGCCGCTGCTCAGACCCCACCACTTCCCAGGGTCCCAGATACACAGTCCGTTCTTCGGCAGTGTCTTGGAAGAGGATTCTATCGCAGAGGAAAACAAAGGCACAGATTGTCAGAAGCTGGGTTGGCAGCGGCACACAGACTTGGCGGGAGGCTGATCGTACATTGTGGCAGAATAGCCGGGGGGCCCCAGGTCTAGAGGCCGCAGCGAGGCCGGCTGCGCGACCGAGTCGCCCGTGGAGGTGGCTGATATCGTGGAGATTTCCGACGTCTGCGTCCAGGTCGAGTCGACGGGGCTCACGTAGGAGCGGCTGTAGGTGGGCGGGCGGCCGAGAGACGACGAGGTAAAGGACGAGCCGGACGAGGACGAGGCGGCCATGCTGGTACGAGGCAGCTCCAAGGGCTACAGTCACCGGAGGCAGCAATCCGCAGGCTTGGGCGAGGCTGAAGGAGAAGCTATCATGGCACTGGCCACGCAGGAGGGAGGAGAGGCTGGCAGCCCGGCCGGGGCTTACGGGAGCTGTCACGGGCTGAGGACGGGGGCGAGCGAGCAGCCGGCAGTCGCCATGCCCTGGCTGAGAGCACTGGAGAGGGAGATGCTGCGAGCCGGAGGACGCCTGGAATTGGGCGGATGGAGGACGGGCGTGGAGGTTGAAGAATCGAGAGCAAGCAACGAAATCTTGGGTGCAGTTGCTGTCGGCTGCAGAATAGCAGGTACTTGGAGCGTGCTAATGCTGGTATGGAGTCACTGCCTGGGTAATAATGCCTGCGAAGTACCAATCGAAGCATCTAATGCCTACGGTACTGCTAACCGCTATGGAGCACGCAGCACTGCAGCTATTGCGAGTGGATAGGACAAGGTTCAAGCTACTAAAAAAAAAAAAAAAAAAGAAGAGAGGAAGATATCCTTGTCAACTAAACTACCAGAAAATTACCGTTTAGTACAGTAGATTGGTGATGCGAGCAAAGCAATTAATAACAGCTAGCAGCAGTAGTACGTACGCCCTCGTGCTCGCGTTAAGCGGGATACGGCTCGAAGGACGGCTCAAGAAAGGATAAAAAAAAATAAAAAAAAATCATGGCATGGCATGGCTATACTGTACAGTCTATACTTGTTTATCTCGCGGGGCTGGCCCAACACCAGCTCAGCACGGGTCTGTCTAAGACAGCATCTGCCATTAGGAGCGCAGTTTGCGTGCTGGGGAAAGCTGCTTCTCGCTAGCAGCATCCTAGTCAGATCCACAGACAATGCAGCGAAGCCGTTTGGTTGGCGAGCGGGAATAGTGCAGCAAACTCAATGCGCGTAGCGCTGCGGTGACAGTGCATGCTTTTTGCAGCTCAGCAGAAGATTTACTACCGCTCTATCATGTAGACTACTTGTACATGCACCTTGCCTTGGTCGCAGACTTGCGCCGGGAGCTGCAAGACCGTGGCCGATGGTTGTCGGTGCATTGGCGTCCGGACTCCGAGTTTGATATTGCTTTGGCAGCAGCCTCGATCAAAGAGCAGCTCATCATCGCATCCCCAGACAAGGGCGATTATTGTGTCGTCACAGAGTGTCTGTGCTCAGCACATCAAGCCGAGTGACCTCATGGGCAGGCATATCCCAGACCTCTGACTGATCAGGCGTCTATCTGGACGATTTGGCGCCGGCAAAGCGACAGTCCAGTCCATACCAACTCGTCCCCCCAAAAAGATGCTTGCTGCTGCTAGATCCAGTGGTGCTAACCTTTGGCCTGGTGTCCCTAGTCTCTCTTGTTCCTCTCGGAAGAGGCTCAAGGACCCGCTCTGCGGTCGACGACTGTAGCGTGCACGGGGGCCCATTCGGTGCTGTGATTGGTGAGTGAGCCTCTAGTCGTCTCGCGGTTGGGGGCCGGGCTCTCGGAAAGCCTTTGGCCTGTCCACAGTACGGCGAGCTTCCTTATCAGCCCCTACGCTTTTCTCCCTCATGGGTATTATGAATGTGGCATTAGTCTAATGCCACCAGAGACATGCGGCAATGGGATGTGGGAGAAAAGTAGGGACGAGGCTCGCCTTTACCCAATCAGTTTCGATGCAAGCACACCTCCAGCGCCGCAGTTGCTGCGCATGGCTCCGGGGGATGGACAGGTTCAGCTCCGTCCAGTGCCTGCTATAAAAACCGTTCGATGCGACGACGCGATGTGACCAGAGTGTATCCAGAGTGTATCCAGCCGCGTCCCGACCCCCATCCTGCAGAATCCCCCAGCGCCGGGCTAGGGCCTAGAAGAGGCCATCGACGACAACTTTGTCCGCCAAGACTGCCGGCCGGGCGTTGTCCGTCCTAGTGCCGCAGGGAGTCCTGAGTCTTGCCTCGAAAAGTCGTTCTGTCAAGCCGCCACGGCTGGCATCGCACCTGGGAATTCGTTAATCAACAACGGCTGGCGGGTTCGCACCGCTAAGCCGGGACGCTTGGCCTAGGCTCGCAAAGCCACATTTGGCCACCCCCCACTTGTCTTCAGGAACCGTCTCCAGCGCCGCTCACCACGTGCGCTCCCTGACTGCGTCTGATGGCCCAGCGCAGGAATGATGGCGATGGTGGTGTTGTCAAGCCATGATTTTCGGCATGGGACAGGATCGAATCCATGGAGCGGTAGGCGTGCCGATGACATGCTACTTGTGCTAGGTAGTATACAGTAGTAGTATTGCTTTCCTTCTTGTCTTGCGTGGCATGCATTTGCTGGGGCAAGAAGCCTGCTAGCACGTGTATGTACTGTGGTCAATTTCCAGGCGGCCATCCATCACGTTGATACATACCGTACGCGGCGGGTGAGCACAAGTACAGTAAGAAGGCGTATTTGAAATCCAATCGTACCGCACCGTGCCGTATCACATCATCTACCCTCTGTTCTTGGCTGTTGGAGAGAAAAGAGGGAAAAAGAGAAAGGAAAGGAATCCAAAAGCGGGAATAGCCAAATCACTTAGCCGGAGGACCCTTAATTTGTAAAGGAGGGGGGGAATGTCGTTTCTTCCATTTCTTTCTGCGCAGAATGTATGGCAGCTGCTCTTTTCCCAGCAAGAAATGGAGACTACATCTTGAAGTGGCCTGACTTGACTTTACCTTGGTCGTAGCCATCAACACTGGTAAACTAATAAACGACTAACAAGCCGGAAGCCTGCTGGGTACCTTGGCAGAGGGTAGCATTCGTATCAGGTACTGTAATGGCAGTCTGCCAGATGCTAGCACTATAACGTGCGCCCCCGGACGCTGCCTGTGCTCCAGAACTGCTAGTCTACTGTAGCTCATTTCCTCAGCCTCAGATGCATCCCATCCCGACCTTGGCATTTCTCCAATACTTGCGCCACGCTGGCGGGTGCTGCTGAAGACGGCGTACATCTCTAACAGCAGCGTTTCATGATGGCTTCTCTGCCCTCGCTCACTACGCCGTAGAAAGCCTCGTCTCGCCTCGTCTTTCCTCTCCTTTCCACCACCTCGCCGCCTCGCCAGCGTCTCTCTGCGCCCTCCTTTCTCTCTCTCCTTCTCCTTCGTTTGCCGCTTCTCTCGTCTCTCACTTTTGCTCTTGTCGGTTTGCCGAGCTAGGATGCTCACGCCAATCGAGGCCTCGTAGTGAGCCGGCCGCTGGCATCGCGCCAATTCTTGTTTCTGTCGCAATAGAGTAGCAGCCGCAGCAGCAGCAGCAGCGCTTCGTTCCATCTTGTCCCGCCGCTTCTTGTCTCAACCGAGCTTTACGGGGCCGCCTAGAGAGAGACACCCGCCAACGGCAGACACCAACGACACTGTCTCACAGCAGAAACCACCGACTGTAACCCCCCCGCCGTCTGCCCGAGGGACTTTGCCGCGGCCAATGCCCTGGGATCTGGCGCACGGCTCTGGGCGGAGGAATCGAGGCTTTCTCGGCTTCGACAGCTCTGCCTTGTCGGCCCAGGACAAGGAGGTGCGTGCGTTTTGACGCTGTTTTTTTCCCCATGTCTGATATCGCCCGTCTGATATCACAGCACCGCCCCAACTCTTCACCATCCCACTTCCAACCACTGCGGCCACACAGCAACAGCATGTCACTGCCCATCCCAAACATGCTAGCTTTTGTCTTCCCCATCCTCACTGCGACCGCATCTCGCATTTGCGAATCGTAAAAGACGGGGGCTGCCCCACCAATGCGCGCGCAAACCGGATGTCTTTCCACTGCCACGAGCCGCCTCTAGTTTCCAACCTGTTTGTTTCCAGCCTTTTTGTTTCTAACATTATGCCGTGTCTTCTTCTAGGATCGCCATCAACTGCGCTACGAGCTTGACCTCAACTCTTGGAACTTCCGCATCTGGGGTGTTGCCGCCTCGGGCTTCCTTACCGATTCGTGCGTTTCTGTCTGCCCTACTTCTCCTCCTGCTGTGTATGCCAGCCGCAACTTACACGGCCTCTCCTGACTAACCGCCCTCTTTCAGATACAACCTCTTCTCTACCAATGTCATCCTAGCTTCTGTTGGCTTTGTCTACTGGCCGCATGGAGGGGAATGGACGAGCCTCCTCATCAACTTCTTCACTCTTTTGGGGTCCATCGTCGGACAAGTGCTGTTTGGCTACCTTGCCGATCGCTTTGGTCGCACTCGCCTCTATGGAATCGAACTGGTGCTTGTCATTGTATCAACCATTGGCGTAGCGACTAGCAGCCATGGCTACGGCGACATATCGTTTCTTGGTCTTTTCATCTGGTGGCGCTTCGTCATGGGCATCGGTATGCTTCGCCCCCCTCCCTTTCATAAATACACGCAACCAAGACTAACCACCAATCCTGCCAGGCATTGGAGCCGAATATCCATTGAGTGCAGTCATTACTTCCGAGTGGTCTAGCACTCAATCCAGATCGCGCATGCTCGCCAGTGTCTTCCTCATGCAACCTGTCGGGCAGGCGCTGGCCCAGATCATCGGCTTGTTGGTGCTCTTGGGATTCAACCACACCCACAAGCTCAAAGAGATGCAGTGCGGCCTCAATACTGCAAATGAAGAGGCTTGCCGGAAAGCAGTCGACGGCATATGGCGGATTGTCATCGGGTCGGGCGCAGTGCCGGCTCTGCTAGCCATAATATTTCGCTTCTTCCTGTTTGACTGCGGCCTGTACAGTCTCGAGGTCAAGAACAAGCCTGCCGTTGCCATCATGAACACGCAGCGTGTATACGGCGCCCCTTCGGGCAACACTTCCAACAATATGCAAATGAATCCTCCCAATGGCATAAACCCAGAGAACTCTTCCGGACCGATGCCGATACAGTTCTCACGGGAAGACTTGTACAACTACTTCATCCGAGATGGAAACTGGTATTACCTCCTGGGAACAGCGGCATCATGGTTCTTTTTGGACGTGAGTTTCTATGGTCTTTCGCTGGATAATAGAGGAACACTGGCCGATATGTGGGCTACACATAAAGCAACACCACTCAACAACCAGCTCTCATGTTGGAATTCGTCGCTTCCCAACGGCAACTCAACAGTACCGCACTGGGCGCAAGTCGGACTCCCTGCATGGCAGACAGACCCAACTCGACCATGCAGCACCATCTACGACGTGCTAATACAGCAAACTAAGCAATATATCCTTACAGTCTCCTTGGCGTCTATTGCGGGGAGCGCTTGCTTCATCATTTTCGCGAATCGCATCCCGCGCAAGAAATGGCTCACAGTTTCCTTTTTTGTTTTGGCTATCCTCTTCATCATTACGGGAGGTGTTTATTATGGCGTTCACCAGGATGCCGCTGCACCTGCAACAGTAGTGTTTGTGGCCATTTGTCATTTCATGTTTAATATGGGTAAGGAACTTTCAATCGAATGCAGAATTCTATCCCACCCCTTTTGCTAACATCAGTCCTTCTCTTCTCTCTCTTCTAGGCGCAAACACACTGACATTCATCATACCGGCCGAGGTATTCCCCACGTGTTACCGATCAACTTGCCACGGCATCTCTGCGGCCGCAGGCAAGTTCGGGAGCATAGTCTCTCTGCTCGTCGTGTACGGCATCAACCAGTCTTACAAGAGCGAAAGCCGCCAGGGGCTCATATTCCTCCTCTTCGGCTCGGTTGCCGCGTTTGGCGCCGTCTTTTCTTGGGCCTACCTGCCTGATCCACAGAAATACGTCGATGACGGTGACGGCAAGAAATATCTGGAGACTAAGGATCTCGAGGAGTTAGGTGAGGGCCGTGTCAGGGCTCGCTTAAGCGGAGATGTTGTGACATTTGGTGAGAAGTGGGCGGACATTAGGAGAAGAAGGAGAGATCCTGGTACGTCCCAACTTCGGAGCCCTACTTCCGAATAGTACATTAATATGAATGTAATTTTATTACCTATCCTGAATTGGCGAGATTTCTTTCCTCTTTTTATTCTGTTGGGGAGGGAATTCGGCCTGGGATTATATGACCTGATGTTTTGGGATCAAACGTGTTCTACATATGCTACTATATATGGGCGGATGGCGTGGGATTGTCTGTATCTATTTCTGTTCTTTTCTTGCGATACCACTTTGAGTTTTGGAACTGAGACAAAATATATGGTACATAATAAATATATATTCTTCTTGAAGCAACGCCAGGCATGATTCTTCATTTCATATTGGTTTTAAATCTTGTCAAATAATTCCAACCCCAAAAAAATTCCATCTCAAACGCCACGCATTACGAATGAAATATGCCATCTGATGCTATGAGATTTTCCTCTTCCCCTCAAGCTGCATCTAACTCCCCTCACCGGGCGTCTGAACCAGCAAATCAGCAGTGTCAATATAAAAATCATCCATATGCATCGTAGCCTGGACATGCGTATTCCTCTCCAGGGCCTCCAACCAACGACGCCAGCGCGTATCCGGGACGGCATCAACCAGCAAGAAGACAGCGTTGGGATGGCGATGGCGCAGGATACGGCCGAGACGGAGGGCAAAAGGGGCAAAGTGGATGTCGACGAGGGATAGAGAGGGGCCGAGGAAGTAAGGGCCTTGTTCGTCGGCGGCGAGGACGAGGGCGGTGAGGTGGGATTGGAGGAGGGCGAGAGAGGGGATGGGAGAAGAAGATGATGAAGGAAGGGTTGTTGATTGTGTTGAGGAGGAGTTGCCGATGGCAGTTTGAGAGGATGGCGAGGAAGAGGATTGGAGGAGGGAGAAGAAGGTGGGGATGAGAAGATTGTTGATCTTGTATATTTGGTTAGCAAAGTTGCCTACTAAATAGTTGACTTGGTTCATGTAAACTTTGACTTACATGGTCAATCCAGAGACGGCAATTAGCTCTCAGTCGCGGATCAGAGGGGAACAGCGGGATATCGGGGTATTTGTCTTCCAACTATTATTGAAAAGAGAGACGTAGATATATGTCAGCATGTATGTATATACGTAGACAAACAAAAATCCTCGTCTTACATATTCTAGAATAACGGCGCTCTCAGAGCAAGCCCAGTCTCCTTGCCGAATGGCAGGAACACGGCCGCGCGGATTGGCCTCGAGAAGTGGCGTAGAAGCAGGACGCTTGAAGGGGTCTGTCTCGATGTACTGATATGGCTGGCCTTTGGCCTCGAGAGCAATCCAGACACGATGTGAAAAGGGGCTGTCGTTGTGGTGATTTGTATTAGTTGAAAACCGTCATGAGATATAAGGGGGGGATATTTGATAATTTAATACATACCAAAAGCTCGCAGCGTATAGCTTTAGATCCACTTCCTTGCTATGCATCCGGATGGTCGCATTTGCAGCTCCGGAAGCCTTCTTCTGAGGCGGCGTCTTCTATACAATTGCGAATCAGATCAATCAGCAAGCATGTCAAACTCCATAAACGGGATATGCCGTGCTTCTCTCACTTACAAGAGTGCTCTTGGCCTCCTTATCCCTCATCGCCACAAAGCGCTGCACACTGCTCTTTTTAATCTCATCGCTCCTCTCCAGCGTATGTCGATGCGGACCCGCCACGCCGTCTCCTTTCCCATTGCCCCCATTGCCATTCACCCTCTGGATGGTCCAAAAGCGCTGTCCCGTGCCGACAACCGCATTGGCAGCCGCCGTGCCAGCGGCAATAGCAGCGGCCACGTCCCGGTCCAGCGCGGCCTCGGCCCCTGCGTCGGGGAAGTACTCGGTGACCTTGATCTTGACATCGCACAAGTCGCGCTCCCGCGCGCTGCGCTTGCGCTTCTTCTTGGCAGGGTCGTCGGACTTGGGCGTGCCCGGCGGCCGGCCTTTCATGCGGCAGTCCCAGTAGTGCGAGATGAAGGGTTTTCGCTTGTACCGCTGCGTCGAGCGGTGGGAGTAGACGTTGTCAATGTGCGGGAAGTACGTCTCGAACTGCTCATGCGTGAGGATGATGAGGTCGTCGACGTGAAAGAGCTTCTCGCGCCATGCTTGGAGGTCGGGAGGATCGACGACGAGCTTGACCTGGCTGAGTTTGTAGGGGGCTGTTGAGGCCGCAGCTGTTGTTGGTGCTGTATTCTGATAGCGTCCATACAGCACGCCGTCTTGTGCTGGGCGTTGTAGTGCAGAAGTGTTGCTTTCTGAGATGCTGGTTGAGTTGGGGCCTGGTTTCAGGATGCCAAATTGGCCAGGTGGAACTTGTCTCTGTTGCTGGGAGTTGTGATAATAGCCGTGGTGGTTGACCGATGACGGTGGAAGTTGGTACTGATGTTGGTTCTGGTTCTGCTGCCGTGCCATGACGTTCTCGTGTCTGGCATCTCGATAGCCACTGCCTTGTCTTCTCTCTTGTTCCAGAACAGCCATATGTCTGCCATCCTCATTGCCGCCGCCGCCTCGGCTGTTGGTGCTGGCATCGTTCTCGCCTCTCCCATCACCGCCAACATCTCCATTGTCCACAGCAGCGTGATGGTGATACGTCTCTTCCCCAAGCCCCGAATACCCCCCCCATCCCCACCACTGTATAATCCATCCCCACGCCTAGATAATGGCCTCCCCCCGGCGCAGACGAAGCTGTAAATGGGCCCGGCACCGCCATGATAAGGTGAAGGCTTGTGTGGGAGAAGAGAAGAGTGGAAACAAAGCAAAGGGAGTCAGTCTCCCCACCAATTGAAAATAATAAACGGGCTCTGCAAGAAAGATTAGAAGAATATCTTGTTACTTCGTTACATCACCCATGATGTAGTTTCTTTCACTTATACCAGCTGGCATGGCCGCTGCTTTAAGGCCTCTTCGCTGCCTTTCACGATGCGGAGGAGGGGTTTTGGCGGGGAGGCGGGCAGAAAAGGGCGGGAGGGCTAAAGGGCGGCAATGCGTGCACGGGCCACTTTCTTGCCCTGCTACAACTACGAGTCTCTTTCAAGTCATTCAGCCAGCGTCAATTAGACATGAGATGAAGCATTTTATAGTCAATCTCCTCAATCTATCTACTCCAACATCACGCTGATCCGATCCAAAAAGCTGCCCCTCTGTTTACAAAAATGCGATGCACATCAAAATCCCTAACAAAAAACACTACTAGATCGTATACATGTATATAGCGTCATACCCAAGACGAAATCATTGCCAATGCATTCACACGCAGCTAATCAAAACACTTATACAGTCGACATCCAAGATACAAAATATGTAACCAATCTGAACAAGATTTCATGCATATAACGATGGGAGAAAAATATGTTGCAAGGGAGATAGATATTCGTCATTGCTGGGTATTAAACTAACAAAAAGAGGAAAGGAAAAACAAAAAAAGTTTTGTCCGGTGCCGTCCATCATCCTGCCGCCAGCGAAAATCCCTTCCGAACTCGTAAGATAAATTTCGTCGTATATGTACTCTTACAAGTTGGTACAAATGGAGCGAAAAGAAGCCGAAGGCATTGGCCAAGATGAAAGCAAAATGCGTGGAAGAAGAGAGGCGAGATGAAAGAGAAGAGAAAAGGGGGAGAATACACAAGAATAAGAGTTCAATATCAAGAAGATGGGTAAAGGGGGGTTAAAAATAATAAAACGGACGTCCCAATTCGCCCCGTGCCATAAAATAAAAACGCCGTAATATCGTCCAATCATCCAAGAACCCGTCGAGATTACAGACGGCCTTTAAACCGTAGAGCGAGAGTATGACCATGTAGACCTGCCGAAACATAGATGCTTTTTTTCCTGCGAGGAAGACATCCCAGAGTAAAAGAAAAGAGAAAAAAGTGTAAAAGAGAAGAAGAAAAGATATCCAAAAGAAGAAGGAAGAAAGAGAGAAAAAGAAAAGGAAAAAGAAAGAAAGAAAAAGAAAGAAAGCCACCTATTCTCTCCCGAAATCATTCATATCAAAGCGCCAGATTTTGCTTCTCTACAAATTTGGCGTTTTTTGCGTATGCATGCGTTGATGTGGTGTGCATGTGTGTATGCCGGCTTAGTGTGGGTTGCCAGAGTCCCATGATGATAGGTCCATGGCGTCCATGGGCCCCATGTTCATCAGCGCCCTGAGGACACCTTCTCCTCCCACTGGCTGCATCCCGGCGGCTGGTCCAGTCAACCCTGCCCATCCGTTTGTCATGGGATAGGGAGTTTGTGGCATGCCCATGCCGGCAGCCATGGTAAAGCTGTTAGGATCACCATAGTATCCTTGGGCGCCGCTGTTGTCCATGCCTCCGTGGTTCATCATTGTCTGTTGTGGTGAGATGGGGCTCTGTCGGAACGAATCATGCCCTGATGCACCGTTGGACATATGACCCGGCCCAAGGTGAGGAGGTCGTGCGTCAGATGTGCCGCCGCTCGAGTTGGGAGTACGCCCAGCTGATTGAAGACCCGGCGAGCCAGACGCATCTTGGTCCAATCCGTCGCCGAAGCCGGACAGCCCACCGCTGCCAGGAACATTCTTTTCATACATGCTGCCGGAGTTGGGGGTCAAGACGTGCATTTGCTGGTCACTAGAGAGCCATGCTCCATTTCCAAAGTTGTTCGAGTTCGACGTCGACATGCTCTGACTGTCAGTAGTAGTCGGCTCCGCGATATCGGGAGCGTTGGCAAGGTTGCCGTCATCTCCAGTCGTCTTCATGAAATGGCATTCGTTTCGGTAGGACAAGATGCCCTTGACACCCTCTGGGTCGTCGCAGACAGCTCCAGCTCGTACAGGAAGTCCCTTGGGTGCTTCAGTAGGCTACAATCGCTGTTAGTAAGACAGCCTCAATTCTACCGCCAGGCTGAATCTCTCTTTTCCCTTGCTTTTTTAAAAAAAGGAGGAAAAGAGGCGAAGGAGTAGATGAGGGCAAGGGAAAGCTTACACTGTCGTTGGGACGAGGGAATGCGCCTCTCAGCTTGGGAATCTTTGCTGCCAACGCTTCAAAGTCCACATCCAACTGAACCAGGAAGGACTCGGTCAGGGGGGTTCCGTCGCTTCAGCGCGTTCATAGCGGAGATGAGGAAGCGCAGCGAGTCAACGGTCTGCGCGTCTTCAGGCTTGCTCTTGAGATACTGCACAAAGACTCTGGCGGAGACGTAGAGGCAGAAAGCGATGAATGGGTTCATCTACAGTCCTCTTGTGTCAGCATCATACGCAGTCAATGAGGAAAGAGGGGAAGAAATAGTAAACTTACCGCAGACAGATCCATGTGTGATATTGTCCTCATGATGCTGGCAATCTCGTTGGCTGCAGTGATGCACCGGATCTTACTCTCGGCGCTGACAGACGCTGGAAGCTTGTTCGCTTCGGCCTTGAAGATGGCCGCTTGGTGCAGACAGATGGTTGAAGTGTGGATGCTCATATTTGTGAAGATGACGTTGGCATTGTTCAGTCCAGCAGGGAGCTTGAGGTGAGATGGCAAGCAAAGCGAGGTGTTGAGAATGATGTGGTCCATCTGGCGGTGGCGTTTCCAAAAGGGGCCGTTGATGTCGTGGTCCTGGTCGTCGTCGTCTGGGCGGTGCAAGTGAATCAGGTTGCGGCCGAAAAGACTAGCCATGAGGACAATGCCGCCAAAAGATGACAGCTTGCCAGCTCCGGATGGGTTTGTGGACTCTTCCAAAGTGATTGTCTGTTCTGGGCGGCTCATGTCGAATGCTTCGTCTGATGATGGCAAGTTTGTCTTGATGTCCCTTTCGTCGACGGTCATGGGCCAGCCAGTGCCGATACTCGCATAACGGTCCTCGCAAAAGGCCATCCAAAACGTTCGTCTTCGCTCCTCGCTCTCAGTCCAGTCCTTGGGCGGTGGCAAGCACATCTTGACATCCAAGCCACTGCCGTCTACCCTATGCAATCCAATCCTAAATATCTTGTCAGCTTACGACGGCCTTCTCCAGCTTGGTACGTGGGGACAGATGGAAGAACCTACATTTGTGCGAGGCGGACAGCAGAGCCCGTGTTAATCCAGGCTCTGGGAAAGTACATCATCTTGATCTCATAGCTCGACAGCAGAATGTGTGTTTGGCAGTGAGCAACAGAAATCATATGCTCTCCAAAGCCCTTCATGTAATCAGCCTCAACGTACTTGCGCGCTCTCTGGTAAAACAGGTCCTTGAGGTCCGAGTACTTTTCCGAGATGGAGCACGACAATGTCCACATGGCGTATCGTAAACAGACTGGTGGTCGTTGACTGGGTGCCCTGCGAAATTGTGAGCCATTTCCGTTATCGTTATTTTGAGTCTCAGATCCAGGTCCATCAAATGTCTGTGTGAATAGGACGCTTGTCTCAGACAATTGATGGAGGGAAAGGACTTTCATTTTAGGGACGTAAGACGTACAAGTTCATTGCAGCAAGGTACCGGTATCTATGTATCATGGGCATCGACGGATGAACCTTGTCAAAATAGATTTGGTGCAACTCATCAATAGTTTCCTGCGGCGGCAGAGGTTCTTCCAGGCCCAGACCAATCATCTCCCAGGTGAAATTTCCAGGCATGTTGTTGACGGGCATGCCCATGTTGGCATTGAAGCTGAAGTCGTCCATGGATCCTTGCTGAGGCGATTCGCCATTGTTAAAGTGCCAGCGCTCATCGCCACCAAGTCCCATGTTAGGGGCGGGCATGGGCATTGAAGTGTTTCCATTTGTCTGGCTATTGGCACTGGGGACTTGGATGGGGATGCCTTTCGTCGGGCTTTTGGTTGGTGGCTCCTGGGTCTTTAACAGCGTCTCGACTTGTTCTGCGCGCGCCAGTTAGCCGTGTCGCTACTTTTCGTCACCGTGCCGCCGCCACCGCCAATATTATCGTCATTTTCATCGCCATCTTTGCCATCATCGTGTCCATTCCCCACATCTCTCCGCGCTTATATAAGGCGTCTCAAACCGCCCAGGATGTTGACAAAAGAAAAAAAGCATCAAAAAAAAAAAAATTCGAACCAAAGGGATGCTGGCGGGGGGGTTCTCACTCAATCGTTCCTCCAGCGCCTTGACGTAGCCGCGCTTGGGGCCGCTCTTCCTCCGCTGCTCGTCATAGGCACAGTTGTGTCCGAGTCGCGAGCAGGTGCTGCAGCTGGGCCGGATGCCGTCGCACTTGAGCTTGCGTTTCCGGCAGATCATGCAGGCCAGGCGCTTGGGCTTGGGGACGCTGGCGTTGTCTGGGTGCGCATCGCGAGGCGCGGCGTTGTCGTCGTGAGGGCTGTTCTGGTTGCCGCCGTTGCTCGACGAGCCGTTGTCCGAGGAGTCGGGCATGGCGAAGATCTGGCGAGGATCTGGCGATGTAGCCGACGGCGCTGTGGATAGCTGGTTTCTCGTTGCTGGTAGCCCTTGAGAATTTTTTCTTCTTTCTCGAATCCACCCGTCCTTGGTTCCCAAGTCTTTCAAAGAGGCCCTTGCGCTATTGACGTCCACTCGAGAACGAACGGATGGTTTTAGTCAATCTGAACACGGGAGGGCGAGGACCAAGTGCAGAGATGAAGAGGGAAGGGGGAAAAGGGAAGGACACAGGGTCAAGGCACGATGAATAAACAGCTCAAGTATGCAACCAAGACGCAGCGGATAAAATGCAGATGAGAGAAAGCCGTTTGGTGAGACTGCCGCGTGTTGTCTTGTGGATTGCGGGAAGCCGGACTGTGAGGCGGCCGTCGTTGGGGTGAATACAAGTCCAGGTTCAGCATGGCCACTATTCTGCATGCTCGGGGGGGGGGCTCAAATCCCGTAGCGTAGCGTAACTCGTGCAGCCGGCGTGCAGTTAGCGGTTGGCAGTTGGCGCTGCAGTTAGCAGCTACAGTCGCCAGTGGTGCGTTCGGCTAGGTGCCGCAGAGGGGGCATCATCGACTCGGGGTTGCGGCCAGGTACCCTGTACCGCCAGTCTACGTCCCGGGGCCGTATTATTAATGGCCTGCTGCTGCTATAATTAGGCACATGCCGGGCTCAGAGGGTGCAGACCCGCGTGGGGCATGCCAGGTCGACAACGGTGAGGCTCTGTGTCGCCCAAGTACCAGCTACCATGTCCGAACTCCGGTTCTGGCACCGGCAGGGCCCATCAAAGCTGCTCGGAACAGTCCCCTGCCACAAGCCACTGGGACGGCGCACGCATCTACAGGCGCTGAATCGTTACATGTAGTCGAATCTTGAATTTGCCCAGAAAGCACTCGCAGCGCCGCGACGGAGGCGATTTGGGGCAGCAGGCCGTCAGCATGGCATACTTGTACAGTAGCAGGCGCCCCCTCCACCCCAAAACCTAATGGCCAAAGCTAAAGAGGCGGCCCCTCATGCCTCGCGCATCCATCCATCCATTCATTCGACAGCCTGCCAAAGTGCCACCAGTGTGCTACGACTAAGCCCAGCCTATCTCTTCGGGCTCCGATGGTAGCGCGTATAGCAGACTGCCTGGGCGCATGGCATGCTGAGAAGGCGCTGGATGGCGGCGCCAGGTGCTGGAATCAGAAACATTGAAGCAAGCAAGCAAGATTGACGGGGCCAGACTTTTTGGGAAACCTTGCGAGAAGAGACGGACTGGGCTGGCTAGTCGCAGCTTTGGCGAGGGTCCGGCCCCCCTTGCTCTCCTCTCAAATCTCCACTCAAATCTCCAGGTCTGTCCATCTCTGCCTCAAGTCCGCCCCCTTGTCCGTCACGTTATTTCGGCCCCTCATTTCCAATAACGTGCTTGATCGATGGGGGTGCTGGTGTTGTGGGAATGGGAATAAGACATGGACGGCAGGCATAGCAGAGGAGAGGAATTACGGAGTATTCCGCACTGGTTCTAGCGATTGTGCATGCAAACCTACTTGCAGCCTGGTGCCGGTCAGCATCAGCATCCATCCATTCATCCATTCCCCTTCCAGGAGCATTTCCAGGAGCATTTCCAGGAGCAGGTTCCGTCTCTAGCTCCAACTCCAGCTCGAATCGTGCTCGTGCTCGTGGGTAGTGGGGAATGCCGGCCACGCTGTGAAGGCGCAGTAGCGGCGATGACGACGCTGCCAAGTTGTTTATCAGATCAGCCTGTTCCTCTCCATGTATGTATGTACGTAGTTTAGTATAGCATTTGCTTCTCGCTGCGAAATCTGACCGGCTGAGTCGGGAATAAGGATCCAGTGCTTGCTGTTGTCCAAGAGTTGGAGTCGAGTGGCGATGCTGTCTTGGTGGCGGGTTGGTTATTCCCCAGACCGGAGGCTCTCAGTCCGCCGACGGACAAAACCTTTGAGCGATTGCCACGACTTGGGCATTGATGAATTGCGTTTCGTTGTGGCAGTGCCTGCTAGAGTGGAAGTTATCCGATACTAGTAGTTGTAGGCATGAATGTATGATTGCATGTAGGCTATGTTGTGCTGTTACTTTGTGCGTCTGTGATGGAGCCAGTTCGCGGCCGCTTCGGCGGTGTTGACGGGGCGAGGTAGGTAAGAAAGAGATAGTAGACTACATCGAATTAATGAAAAGAAGAGATTACTATAGAGTTACAGAGTTACAGAGTTGCCAAGAGTCCGTGTACCCCTTGGCCTCGAAATACATGCAGCTGCAGACAGCTTCAGTGCCGGAACAGGCACTCCCGCCCCAGAATCTCATGTGGCCTGCAGCCGAACGCAACGGCTCCAGGCGATTTGCGTATGCTCCGAACAGCTCCTGCATGAAGCGTGCACTTTCTGGGCCCAGGCCCGGGGCAAACCAAGGCGGGCTGGATCGACGGAGTAGCCTGTTCTGCACGGCTGGAGCTGGAATCGTTTGTACCTCTGACTGCCGGCGCCGTTGAACCATTTGATGAGTGTCACAGCTGTCGTTGAAGCTTAGGCACAGAATGGAAGCGTCGAATTGCCTGATGCGGCACCCTTCGCCACGCCCTGCATCTGCTGCTGCACTGCAACTCTCTGATAAGATTCGGCGGCAACACTTTGCGATCAGCCGAGAGCTTAGCGCGCCGGCATCAAAGCAAATCGAGCTCAGATCATTGCTCTTTCGAATTCCGGCTCCAGTTTTGAAATACAAAATCTCCCCACCGGCAAGCGGCATGTACCGCGCACCCTGCAAAACAAAAACCTTGAAGCTCCCGACCTGCTCCGGCACACAGGCCATGGATGGAAATAGGCCCTGATTGGCAATGGCTGTACGGAGCACTGTAGGGGAGTTAAGAAGCCTGGCCCAGGGACCCTCGGCTACGGTGGCCCATGATTGGGGGTTGCTTTGCAGGCTGCAAGGAGAATAGACTGAGGATAGACACCTAGGTAGGTACTAGTACTAATGCATGCAGCCATCCTCGGGCCTTTATTGCGTGTTGCTGATACTTTGGAGGTACCACTGCAGCTTTCTTTTCTTCCTTGCTGCGCACTTGTTTGTTTTCTCACCCTGCGTTTCATTTTAGCCTTTGGGTTTTTCGGTAACGCAACACGTGGTATCCAGTGCCGATGACCTTGTCTCCCCCCAGAAGTGCCACGCAGAAGAAGTGATGGACAACCAGGTATACAAATACACCAAAAGGGCACCTACCTAATCCGGCTCTTCCAGCCCGAAGGTGAGAAGATTTGCGGTCTTGCCAAGGCTTGCCACGAAGACGAGAAAAAAAAAAACAAGAGTCCATTACAGAAGTACCCTGGCCAGCATTTCACTGTACAGTAGTAGTTCTTTGTCATCGTATGCCTAAAGAGGCAATTAAAGTATTTGTGACACTCCTGGTTGGAAAAGAGAACGTTTGGAGTATGTTGCCTCCGCTTCCATCGCAAATTACATGTAAACTATCCATACCTACGAGGCGGCTTTTGGCGCAGCTAGTACTACAAGGTATAGTAGGCTAAGTTATTCCAAATACTCCAAACAACTTTAGTATCCTTAATCCTGGGCAAAAAGAAACACAGCAAAGCAAGAGACTAAAAGACAACGGTGGCTACAGCCATTGGACGGAAGCAACATTTCTCTCTTCTTGGTTCACCGTTCTAGCGCGCCACATGCACAGGCGTATTCGGATACTGCTGCTAGCACCTCGGAAAAGGTGTGCTCCAATGCATAAACTCGTCTGGGCCTACGGAGGACCTACGGAGTTATCCGCCCGACATCATCGCCCAAACTGGTCATAGCAGCATCAGCGGCCGCCTGTTGTCGTGGTGGTCGGTGAAGGGGCACGATCGGCCGGGGTGGAGGTTGAGCTGACAGCCTTGCCTCTTTCTCTCAACCTGTCAGTATTATACACACATGTATTTAAATAGAGAGAGAGAAAGAGAGGACGATAATACTATGTACACTAGATAGTCAGACTTGTAGTCTGCATCATATCCATAGAGGAACCCAGCCAGAAACAGAAACTAAACGCGACTGCATCATCGCCAAAAAAAAAAAAAAAAGGCACCAAACAAATGATGCCGACCCCACTCAGCCTTAACCCAAGTGCTCGACCCCAGAGCACCGATTGTGGTAATGACTAGGTATCTCACGTATACCAGTAGCTGCCGGTTTGGCCGCCGGCCTGGTCCATCAGAACCTTGAAAAAGCTTCTATAAATAAACCATCGTTTTTTTCGACAAGCCCCCGGGAAACAAGGACTGCTCTGCATATACCTATCCTAGCAGTAGACTAGTATTGCCTGGTTGATTCTTGATAACCCCCATATCGGTCATACGATCTCCCGCAATCCTTTGCCGAATAACCACAACTACCTAGTACTAACTATCTGATTTGTATGAAATTACATACTACGTCTATACCTAGGCTGGTATATAACGTCAGCTTCCGATCCGATATACCCTGAGAATATTGAGCCTATTGCTGCAAAGAGCCGGAAACTGCCCAAAATTCGGACCTCCCAACATCTGATCGGAGCGCGCCATCTGACTTTTCCTCTGCTAGATGTAAGACCTAGCATCTCGCCCACGTTTCTTACGGAGAGAAAGAAAGAATCAAAGCGTCTCCAGTTTTCTTTTCTTTCTTTTTCCCCTTAGCTCTAGCCTGGTTTATTTTACACAAACACCCTTGATGGGTGGTCCTATGACTATCTACTTGCAGTATTTCCATGCTAGCATTAGTATTACTCATTTTATAGGTAGGCAAGCCTGAAAGGGGGCCCCCAATTGGCTTACCATTGCTTGCCCTTTTCCATGTCTGAGCAAGTTTTCCCCAACAAAAGTTGCCATATCCGTAGCCATACAGCATAGATCTTCCTTTTCAATTTCCGGAGCTTTTGTCCTGCAGGCGGAAACACTCCGTCATTTGTTCCCAGTAGTCTTTTTACCTCCCCCCCCCCCCCCCAAAAAAAAAAAAAAAAAAAAAAAAAAAAAAAAGAAGAAGCCGACAATAAAACTGGAACCCGTTGCTTACAAAGAGCTTGCATAGCAGACGTTGATGATGGCTTCCTTTGAGGGAGATTAGGCACCCTTTCAACGTAACAGGGGAAGGTTGTCGAGATATCTGCTCTATAGCATTGTTATCCTAGTGGTAAGAAACTGTTTTGGGTAAATATGGAGCGTATCAAGATACCTATAGCAGGTGATACGAATGATCCAAGCCAACTATTATATGATTTGGCGAACAAGTGTCAGTATAAGTGGGCAATAGATATCCTTAGTGAGCTACAAGTCCATCCAAACAGAAAAGTACTGCATATCGCGTATGGAATCAAGTTCTCGCAAGCGAAAGGATGAAACACCCCTGCCCTAGTTTCTAAACCCGTTTCCACGCTCGGCTTGCTTGTTGCCTAGGTATAGGCGCGGATGGTAAGTCAGGCTCCTTCTGTATGTCCTGTAACGTCTCAACAACTCATTTCTCTCTTCGTGTCTTCGTTTGGTAGGCAATTCATCGAGATTGTTACCTCTAACCTGACCTGTCAAGCCTGTCTAGCCTGAGCTCTTTATCTTTATCCGGCGAATTACGTACATGTTCTAGACTTGCTCAACATCAGGCGATTTAGATTCAATTTTTTTTTTGTCTTGACGAGGCTCCCACACCATCAAGACGCTTTATCCGGATCCAAATAACGGTATACTATATCCAAGCGATGCATACTATTTCTGCCAAAGACACCGTGCTAATTTGCATGTAAACCAAGGGGTTCTAGCCCAACCTTGCGTATGTCCGAATTTCGGACAAAAAGGCACAATGAGAGGGGTTTAGAAGCAAACGCCAAGCCAAAATAGAGGCTATTGTCCTCCCACCCCCTTTCTTTCCAGCTCTCCATGGCTGCTTACTTTCTGTCGAGATCTACCCCCACAATTCGCAAGACTCCAAGATCGCTATACGCCAAACAGTAGCGGGTCGGTGCCCAAGCCACCACCGGGCATGAGCCGGCCGTCTTGAAGGTGTAGACGTGTTCACCCGTTTCGACGTGCGTAACTTCTAGTCCGTTGCCTATCAAGAATCAAGGGATCAGCAGACCGTTCAGAACTTGCCCAGCCAATAGATACAACGGCATTGAGTCGGGCCGCCAATGCCGTTCTGAGGCAAAAAGAGGCCGCCGCTGTAACCGTAACCATCGTTCAACTGACTTACCTTCGTCACTGCCGCCAACAACGTAACTTCCATCAAACGTGAAACCTACGTAACCATGCAAGCATTAGCCTCAAGGAGTCTCGTCAAAAACAAAGACGACCGTAATTCTGCAACTATTAGCCGGAACGGTCCGTGAACTCACTTATGCTCCTTACAGGGCCCGTCATCCTTGTAATCGTCCTTTGACATAGCCAGTCCGTAGTGTCCCATAACGAGATAATGGAGTTTGATCCTCCGGTGGCAAGGTACCTGCCCATCGGCTGCAGCTCGGCGGTCAGGCATGACGCGGTATGGCCCTTGAGCGTAAACTCCGTGGCGTTATCGCCATCCCCCATGTGCAGCACCGGTTCAAAGTCGGGGTATGAGAGGATTCGAATCTGTCCTTCCGACGTAGTAACGAATATCTTCTTGCCACTCCAGCAAAAGGCGATTTGATTTGTCTGTACCGTCTGTTGATGCGAAGCCAAAGGCGTCTTTTGCGTCGGCGATAAGACAAAGATATTATCCGACTTTGTATGAACCCGTGAGCCATTCCTGAACGAGCATGATCGACGTGAGTGGTAATATAGGAGAGAGACATACCCTGTTTCCTACGAGCAATGTCTGTCCGTCTGGGGCCCAAACAAGTGTCATGGCATCGCCAAGATCTGTGACTTCATTGAAACAAGCCTTGGTCCGAACGTCCCAAAATCGCACGACGCCATCGCTGCTCAAGCTGCATAATTCCGCGTCTTTTGTGGGGTTGAAGGCAACTTTTTCGATCCCTGCTGCGTGGCCTTTGAGTTCTGTTGAGAATTTGACATTAGGTTTCTCTGGATTCCCTTTAACGCGCGTCAGCCCTGTCTCCCTCTCCCTCTCCCTCTCATCGTTCACCGCATTCGTGCCAACTTACAGACTCGTAAAGTCCTATCTGCCGAGCCAGTAGCAACTAGAGTTCCGGGAGGATTCCATGCAATCGATCTCAAACTAAATGCCGTATTAGTTTCATCTTGTAGTAGCTTTCTAGCAGCAGAACACCACCTACTTTAGAGGTCCAGCCGCTCGGGACGCATTTGGATCCGTATATGGCTGACTCCTCAAGCTATGAAAATACTCTGGAAATCTGTCTTTGGATAGGTTCACTCGCGGTCTCAAAATTGGTGCCATGGCTGCGTGATTCAGCTTTCAACCTGGTTTTGGCTCTCTCGCCGAAGCAGGTAAGGAGGCTGGGAGAAGAAGGCGCGTGTGGGTCGTCGGATTGCGAGAATTTGGCGTTATGAAGCCTATCAGGAAACCAATTTACGCGTGAAGAGGTAATTGAATGAAAGCTATAGTTTTTTTTTTGGCGAGGTTATAGCGGGTTTGATTTGTATTCCTTTTGAGAGGTGTGGTTGATGAAGTGACAGTGAAATATGTAGCGGAGCAATTGAAGCTAGGCCTGATAGCGGCGAAAGCAGCCACACGCGACAGGCGCAAAGCGTGTGGCTGATGCCAACATTCGCTGTGGCGCAGTGAAATGAGGCAAGGAAAGATGTCCAGAGGTCAATATTATTCTCACAATAGTCTCTCCGATGAATGAATTCATTGACAAATATGAAGCTTACTTTCCTCTGTATTCCAACATCGAAGCTACAATTTCTATCGCCAGCTCCCATCACACCTTGCCACGACAGAGCGTTGCGAGCTAATCCAATTACCATTACTAGAGTTGTGTAAGAGAAAACAGACAAAGGACACGGCTGTTACAAAGTAACAGAACGAACGGGCACATGAGTCAAATGCAAATAAAGAAACAAAAACAACTCCGAGAGCAAAACAGTTCCTAGGTCTCATACAATTCAATTCTCATTCCTGTCTGAAAGCCCTTTCCGTAGACCGATCATGATATTTGTACACTTTTTCTGTCACATCCTGTCCGACCGACAAAAGCCGAATTAGATCAGAGGCGAATTTTCTGATTCTCTCTAATGGCTGAAGCTCGTGAGAGCCCATCCCAAACTAGATCGAAGCACAGCTCCAACCCAGATCTTCAGTTGCCGCGACCTGTCCGTCCTCCAAATGCCTGGTTACTCTTTACCGGGGCCACCGCAGCAAACCGACTCCAAGACTGGAAAACCAATACCGTACCGTTTCCATCGCCCCCATGACTCCAAGGCGCCTGTATCAAAAACACGAAAAAGAAGAAGAAAAAAAACAACAACGCGCGAAGCGGAATTCCATGCTGAAGAATTGGAAAACCAGACAATTGCAGACATAACCTGCTAGATATCAAACAATGAGAATGGTGATGCAATGTAGCCGAGACAATACGTCCTCCGGACCTAATGCTTCCAAGTCGCATCTAGCAATGCAGAGATTAGCACCTCTTGGTGCAGTACACAAGTAGAGCGACAAATTATAGTGTGATCATGCTCACTATTGCTGAACAGTTAGGTCATGGCGTAGTCCAACGTGATAGTCGTATCCCAATTCTGGACGAATTTCGCGATAATTCAAAACGTAAAGTGGAAAAAAAGAAAGAAGATGCGAGTGACAGCCAACGTCGTCATGATCATGAAATTTGGTCCAAAGACAGGTGAAGATCTTCAATACCAAAGAGAGGTGCGTTCTTCTTGGCCCACTGGCGGGATAGAATAGAAGCTGCAGCGGGCATCGTTAGCAATGAGATGTGAGCGTCAACGGAAAAGCTGTTTGAAAAATACCTTTGAGGAATTTTTTGCTAGCATATTTCTTGAAGAATGCTTCGTGGATGGGAGGTCGTGCTAGGTAATCAACCATGAGGTTGACAACAGGCTCAACCTCCTCTTCTGTGTAACCTGCATAATAGGCGATAGTTGAATCCTATTGTCACGGAGATTAGTAATGTGGAGCATGGCATAGAGTCAATAGTCTTTGTGTAAGAACTTACCCACTCGCCATGATCAAGCATAAGCCGTGCTAGGTACATAGAAGCGGCGGCGACATGACTGGGGCGGAAAGACATGAAGCGGTGGTCCAGCAAGCTGATCTCCGTAAGATACTTGCCAATGGTACGTGACTGGATGTCGTAGTTGTCTGCCTTTGAAACTCGGCGGAGGAAGTTCATTGGGTTAGGATAGCTGAGATCGTAATTCAGTGTGCCAAGGATAAAACGCTCTGCACTCAAAATCTCAGCCTCGCTGAAGCCGTCATCGGCAATCTTCTTGAAGTTTTCCACGTGAGGAGAGAGAACCTCTTCGTACTTGGAGGCAATGAACATGGCGGTGATGCCAACGAGCTGGAGACGGTCGAGCTGGACAACCTTTTCGGAGAGAAATCGATCGATGATGTTGACGGCCAGGAACAGGGTTTCAGGGAGTAAATGGAATCGGGTGTGGACCTCAATCAGCCAGTCGACGAGAATTCCCCGTGTCTTCCACTCGAGGTCGTCCTGGTGAGACATGTAGTCGGCATTGGGAACTGAGCGGACCTCTAGCTCTCTCAAATAGTCGAAGATTTCGTTAGCGTATTCGGCAACCATCAAAGGATCGTCCAGATCCTCCTCGTCAAGGCTCTTAATGTTTGCAAGAAGTTCGGCTTTCTCTGCGGCTTTGGCTTCAGCTTGGGCAGCGGCCTGTGCAGCAGCCTTGACGGCAGCAGCGTCAGGAACCGGGGCCTTGGCCTTGGGCTCGGTGACTTCAGGACGAGAGCGCTTCTCAACATCCACGTGTGCTCTCTTTCGAGCGGGTTCCGCCTCCTGACGTACAACTTCCTTTGGTGCAGCTGGAGCAACCTTCCTCTTGGGTCCAATGGCTCCAGGTCCTGACTTCTTTACTTCCGGCTTTTTGACCTCCTTGTTCACCAAAGCTGTTCGGCTTGTCGTTGCAGGGCGAGTGCTCTTCTGGACGCCTGTGGGCTGAGCAGCCTTGGACACCAATCCAACCTTTGTTCCTGCCGTCTTCTTTCCCTCCACGCCATCCGCCTTGCTGACATTGCTGACATCGCCCAGAGCAGCGCGTTTTCTAATTCCGTTACCAGCAATGGTACTGACAGTCGTTTTCTTTGTCTGAAGCGTAGACTTGGTAGGTGCTACTGAGTCGTCCACGTGAAGAGCCGCCGCCTTGGCCCTAGTCATACGCGTTGTAGTGCTGTTCTCGTCATTCTCGTTGGAGATGACGCGAGTACGAGGCCGTCCCTATATATCGCGTCAGCACGCCTCGATATAAGATCCAAGCTTTGCATAGAATGCAGGCCACTTACAGGAGGCATATTCGAAATTATGAAATGAGATGAACAGCTAGTGGTGGTATAAACAGCCTCAAAGCCCAACACTGTTTCCTCGGACATGTTAGCTGAGTTGGACGCGTTGAAGAAAAGAAGGAGTCCAAAGCAAAATTAATTCGAAGAAGAAAAGGAGCCCCAGAATAAAGCTCCTGAGACAGTCATCTTAAGACAAGGAGCTCGGAATGTTACTGACCTCTCAAAAGCGAGGCTAATCAGGAAACCGACACGTCTAGCGTGGCAGGAATGCTACTGCGAGAGATGGAGTCAATGACTGGCGTAAAAGTATTTAAAATGCTGGGGCAGTCTGCCAAGTAGAGCCGCTATGGCCAGATGTAAAAGAAAGGCGGCAGAAAGGGTATCAACAGTACGATTGGGGATGCAAATTGGACATGTCGAAAGAGGATGGTGAGGGCAATGAGCTGTGTTTTGAGGAGAAACCCGCCAGGGAGCGCGGAGTGGGCCGTCGCGGCTGGTACGTACCTCGACGAGTTGGCGTGGCTCGCGATTAAATTGGTTGCCCGGCACGAAAAAAATACTTGGACGGGCAGGCTAAGAAGAAAAGAGCCTGTGATATAATGCCGGATGTGTGAGCGTCTGTCTGCCGGTCTGTAGCTGCTAACCAGGGCTGGCTTTTCTCGAATTGACGAGTGGGCACAAAGAAAAATAAGGTGGCCAAGTTGTGCGAGCGGTTGGGACAGCGGTGAGGACGCTGGACGGGCCTGGTCTGAGATATACCGTACCGTAAATGGTGCTTGCTGGTCGACAGCCCTGCAGTCTGCGACGAGGGCCGGAGGGCGGCTCAAAGAGTGGACTGGATGGATATGGCGACAATTGATCGATACTGCGGCGTGCTGTAGAGAGTGAAAGAAAAAGAAAACAAAGGCTAAGAGAGAGCTTCCAGAAAGGCTGCCGGGCTTGGGTGCTGATGCTGTATTGTACTGCAGGCAGAAGTGGGCGGGCGACGAGTGGGTGCGAGACGTGGGCGAAGCGAAACCAGCGACTCACAACGCGACGTTTGGCGGCTGCTCGCGGGGCCGGGGGTGGCGGCCTGCAAAAATGCCATGTCAACAGTAGCAACCGCGGGGCAACGGGGCGCTGATTGGCGGGACGCGACACTGGCAGGTCGCGCGGGAGCACAAGCCATTGCAGTGGCTGGTGGCTGAAAAAATGAAAGGGCTTTGGTTTGGTGGCTGGTCGCGCGCCGGCCTGTGCTAAGTCAGCAGCGAGCTCTACAGCGCTGCCAGCGTTAGCGAGGGGGCACAAGAGCACCTACCGAGAACAAAGAGGGCGCTAGCGGGGGACAGCCACGCTTAGCTAAGCATTTCATTCTTTGCATTCGGCATAACGTTTTTCACGGCTCCGTTGAAATTTCAACGAGGGACCAGCCAGAGAGGCACGACAAGTCGTCCGATTTGCGACGACCAGGCCCATCTGCTCGACAACGACCGGCACGGCGCTTGGAGACTTCTGAGCCGTTGGGGACCGTCATCTCCAGCTCCTGGGGCACTACAATTTTGGTTTTACGAGGCTGCTCTGGGCCAATTGCTGGGCTGTGAGCCGCTGTGCGCAAAGAGCGCTTCTTCTACTCCCCGCCAAATGCGAATCGAACAAGCCAGCAAATTATTCCCCTCAATACCTGGAATTTCTTCTCTAGAAATATAGACGGAGAATCGAAAATGCTTAAGCCAAGACTATCCATTGCTCCGGCTTTTGGTAGCCGCCAGCTCCTCTCGGCCTTTACCAATCTGTCACTGAGGGGTTATGCTACAAAAGCCAGAGCTGGTTCCGTCGCTGGCGGGCGTGCCACTGAGACACCGGCCAGCAGTGAAAGGCAGTCTAGCGGATCTGTGATGCTGCGCACTTATAAGCCCAGGACGCCGGGTGTACGACATCTGCGACGACCGATAAACGATCACCTGTGGAAGGGACGGCCGTTTCTCCCTCTGACAATTCCGAAAAAGGGCCAGGGCAAGGGAGGACGAAACGTCTATGGTAGAATTACCGTAAGACACCGGGGAGGAGGTGCCAAGAGGAGGATACGAACTGTTGATTTCATACGATGGCGCCCTGGACCACACTTGGTAGAGCGAATCGAATACGACCCTGGACGCAGTGCTCACATTGCCCTGGTCACGGAGCAAGCTACGGGACGCAAGTCGTACATCATTGCCGCAGATGGACTGAGAGCCGGCGACATTGTACACAGTTATCGCGCTGGTATCCCTCAGGATCTGCTCGACAGCATGGGTGGTGTTATTGATCCGGGTATCCTTGCAGCCAAAACTGCTTTCCGAGGAAATTGCTTGCCGATGCACATGATTCCCGTTGGCACAACGGTATTTTGTGTCGGCTCAGCGGCAAAGAGAGGTGCCGTCTTCTGCAGGAGTGCGGGTACATCTGCCACAGTTGTAAACAAGAACGAAGAGACAAAAGATGACGGTACCAAGATTATGACTGGCAAGTATGTCGAGGTTCGGCTCCAGAGCGGCGAGGTCCGTCGGGTGAGCAAAGATGCATGTGCCACCATTGGAGTGTCTAGCAATATTCACCACCACTACCGCCAGCTGGGTAAGGCTGGTAGAAGCCGGTGGTTGAACATTCGGCCTACCGTTCGTGGTGTGGCGATGAACAAAGGTAATTGGTTCCTCTTTTTTCTCAGCTACCAGAATCATGCAAGAGATTAATCGTCATTTATAGTTGATCACCCTCACGGTGGTGGCCGAGGAAAGTCAAAGGGTAATCGTCACCCCGTGACCCCTTGGGGCCGACCGGTAAGTTGGGAAATCTATTCTACTAACTAGATAATGGACAAGAAGCTAATGACATTCTCCTATTTAGACCAAGAGCGGTTACAAGACTCGTCGCACGCACAACGTCAACAAGTGGGTTGTGACACCTCGGCCTCGCAACCACGGCAAGCGGAGAGACAAGAGGTCGTCAAAGGAGTAATTGTAGACAAAACAATGGGATCGGGGGGTGCTTTTAGAAGCGAAGAAGAAAAAGACACGATGCTACCTATGTATACGCGCCGGCGGCAAGGCTTATACTGTGGCTTGGCGCGACTGTATATTATGTGCTATTATCGATTTGCCTTGCTGGGGCCATAACTTGATGAACTTGAACGCATCTCTCTAATTTGGGAACGATGCCCGCGGATATTGCCGTGACTGATAGGAGTCCTCCGGTTGGCTGTCTGTGAAGTTCAAAGCTATGACTACTAGTTTCTATTTGGCTGAATAGCTTCTTAGACTCGGTGTCACAAAGGTTAGTGATCGTCTTAGCATTACGCGGACAGAGGTAATGGTGGCTTCCGCTGGCGAATCATCACACGAGAAAGACCCTTAGCTGTCTCAGAAACATGGGTTCTGCTATTTGGCATTGAGCAGGAAGTTGCAAAAACTCTTTCTGTTGCCTTTCTCCGATATACCGCGCAAAGCCGAGCTGCATGCGCATGTCCCCCAGTAAGGAGAAGCAGGCCTCGCGTAATCGACCCATGGCGCCTAGGGGAAGAGAGATGAGATGGCTGCGATGGTACGGCTTACAATAGTCTTCAGTCAGACTAATTCAAAGTCGTATTCCTGAATGAGGGATTCAATTTGCCAATGCGCTGCTATACTATTATGCCCTGATATATGCAACCAAGGGTAGGCGTGCATACTTGTGGGGAGAAAGACATAGGTATTGCCCTGCGACCTGAGCGGAAAGCAATTTGGCCTATAAGAAGATGACTTTAATGGGGCTGATACCACTGAGAGCCATATAAAGCGCCAGGTATTTGTAAAGGCTTATGCTTGTCGATTAACGTTGATTTAACCTCCTCCTGCCCTACGGAGATCGTAGTCGGGGACAGTGTCGGCGGGAAAGAGCCAAGAAACCAAAGAGCCAAGAGCCGGCGTCTACTACGTCAAAAAGAGAAAGCGACCAGGGGGGGTTCGCTTGCCAAGCTTTTCTAATGCTCCTTCCTTGGCCCTTCCGTGGCCATTGGGAAGCCGCGCACACGACCCACTTCCGTTTCCAGATTCAACAGCTGGCTAGCAGTCCAATCGTTGTGGGCGATGCGCGCGCCGTGCACTGCCATCTTTTCTCATCTTAATGGAGCTGTTCCAAGCACAAGACCTCGGAGCTCCGAAACGGTACTCCATTTCTGCCTGCTTGCTGTATGGGGCATATTGTCACCATCTCGGTGTTACAGGTAGGTAACGAGCATCATCCATTGTTTCTTCTTACTGGTGGTGCTATTCTTGAGATGCTGACAAGGATGATGATACGTATCTCGGCAGTCTAGAAACATCAAAGGTTTTCGCATCGTCGGGCACGTATGAATCGAAACTTCAAGGGCCAAGCGCCAAGATGCCACTCAGTACAGTAGTGCTTGATTCTCGACGACTTTGTCCTTCTGTAATCTTGTCGCCTCGGACCCTCGCCAGCCCTTGACTTCTCACCACCCCGAGGCATTGTCATTGTATGAGACAACGCAAAAAGATCTGCCATTACCACCACCACCACTACCGGTCACGCTCGCACCCTCTATGGGCTGTGCTATGCTGCCACGCGTCCCCTGGGAATGACACTGTGCTGTGGAATCTACCAACCATCCTCGCCTGAGCAGAACACCAAGTCGAGACAATTCGCCGTTTTAGCGGCGCCACAGCCACTGAGCGGAGAGAGATCTGAGCTATCCACAGCACCCGGCCCTGGCCCTGGCTGGAACTTTAACCCTGCCCATCTCCATCTCCAGTTTTAAAGCTCTCCCCTTAGACAAACTTTCATTTATACCCCCATTAGCCTCCCTTCCCTCTTATGCTTCTTTAATGCCCATCTCTTTGTTTCTTCTTTGTAGCAGATGCGATCATATCAACAAATCACCCGATCCGGGCCCAACGCCAAAATGGGATTGCCCTCGATCCGACTCATTACGTCGTACATCTTCGACTGGATTATTCTCGTCGTCGTTACTGCCGCCGGCTACGTCTTGGGCCGAATTACACCCAACAAGCGGCCCTTTTCTCTGGTTGACCCAGACATCTCGTGAGTCTCATGTCCAAGCCCTGTCAAAAAGCTTGGTCTGGGTCTATCTCATGTTCAGACGATTAACGAGATAATGTCCACTCTAGATTTCCTTTTACGGTACACGAGACTGTGCCGGACTGGCTGCTCTTTGTCTTGAGCAGTGGGGTCCCTGCTGTCGTTATCATCATTGTCTCCATCATATTTGTGCCAGGTGCAACGGTGCCCAAAAATACCCCTGCCTCATTAGTTTGGAAGCGTAAACTATGGGAACTTCACATTGGTCTACTGGGACTCCTCATGTCAGTTGGCGCTGGCTTCTTCTTTGTCAGTGGCATCAAGAATATGTGCGGCAAGCCTCGACCTGATCTACTTGCACGATGCGTCCCGGATTTGGAAAACGCATCGAAATACCTGATTGGCGGCTTCAAGGGAGAATTCGCATTGGGCAACAGCATTGGCCAGCTCTTTTCGGCCGACATCTGCACGCAGACCGACAAGGCGAAGCTCGACGATGGCTTCCGAAGCTATCCCAGCGGCCACTCTGCGGCCTCCGCCGGCGGTCTCCTCTACCTCTCGCTGTTTCTCGCCAGCAAGTTTGCCGTGACGATGCCGTTTGTAGCTACGGGCACATCTACATCCAGCCATGAAGTGCATGCTGCTTTCCCTTCTCGTGCAGCATCTGCGGTTGAGCAGTTTGACGACGAGGCGTCCATGCCCATGGCTGGCAAAGGCGCGAATCCAACCATCAAGTATAATTCCAGCATTCAGGCGTTGCGTCGCCAGGCAGCAGCTCCTCCCATCTATCTCCTTGTCATCACCGTGGCACCTTTTTGCCTCGCCATCTTCATCGCTGCTTCTCGCTGGTTTAATTTCCGACACCATGGCTTCGACATTTTGTTTGGCTTTTCCATCGGTATCTTTACAGCCCTCTTCAGTTTTAGATATTATCATTTGCCCATCACCATTGGCGCTGGTTGGGCTTGGGGCCCCCGGAGCCCAGACAGGGCTTTCTGGGCTGGTGTCGGTCGTTTGGGCTATGTTGGCGAAAAAGATGTCGAGCGTGGCACGATGGTGTCTGCCAATTTTGGGACATCTACGGATGTCGAAGCTTCACTGGCAGCTCCTGCGGGGATGAGTTATCGATCTCCTGCCCAGACGGGTGAGCCATATCAGGATGTAGAGTTGAGCAACTTGAATGGGGGGCACGAGTCAGGGGGTCGAGCATGATATTGAGTCGGCATTTTATATGATACCCAGCTCTCCCGTTGGGGGGAAAGCATATAGATATAAAAGGGAATAGAATGTGGGGAGGATAGAGGGAAAATCGTCGTATATTGTTTGTAATTCTTGAATCATAATTTTACCACCATTAGCCAAGATTCGCTGGTTGACAATGTTCATTAATGTCCGGTTTGTCACTACTGTCAGTGCCATGCTGTGTAATTACGACCAATCGAGTATTAATGGAACCAAGTTCATGTTTGTAGAATTTTCGTCGAATTAACGTGGCAGCCGAGACCCATGCGAGTTACACTAATTAAGAGAAACAAAGATGCATATTAAAGAATAAAGAGGGGGAAGGAGAAAAAAAAAGAAAACGAAGAAAAAAAAAGATCATGCATGCAATAATAAACCCGAATCCAGAGCTTGTTTGTTTGGTCCCCGCCTCCTCCACCGCCAAACGCCTTTCCGTACAACATCAAAGAGGGAGGGAAGGGAGAGAGATATGGAAGAAGGATGTTTGTATGTGTGTAAATTGGTGTTCCAGGCCTGAAGAATGAAACGTGCTGCGAAAGAGCAGGGTAGGGAAAGGAAGCGTCCCTGTGTAATGAGAAATTTGAGCTTTGTGTTTTGTTTTTTAGTCTCGTCTTTCCAGCCCCTTTGTCATTGCCATTCGTAAAGTAAGAGATTCATATTTCCTTGTCCCTTTCCCAGATGTACTTAATGCTTTTTTTTTCTTCTTCTCTTTCATCCTTTGTTATTTGTGGTTCGTTCTGTCCTTCTCCTCCAAATCACATCGGTCCCTCAATCAGCCTCATGTTTGTGTTGGTATTAGCTCCGTCCACTCCTTCAAACTCGACATCGTCCTCCTCTTCTTCCTCCTCGTCATCCATTTGCTCCTCTCTGAAGCCAGATTCAATTTCCAGCTTGCGCAGTCTCCTCCGCATGTCGTCTCTCTTGAGGTCCTGCCACCGCACCAGCGCAGCAGCGGCGTGCACCTTGAAGCCGTAGACGCGGGGGATGTACCGCTCGATGCTTTTGGAGGGGATGAGGGCGGGGTAGACCTGGAAGATGATGTTGTGGAAGGAGGTGCCGAAGTAGGCGCCGTCGATGGAGGCGTGGCGCGAGGATTTGGGGTTGTAGAGGTCCTCGCAGCGGGCGCAGTAGAGCTTGACGGGCTTGAGGTTGGGGATGTCGGAGAGACCCATGGGGAGCAGGGGGTGAGAGTGACAGTTGACGCGGGGACATTTGCCAAACTCGGCCTTCTTGTACTTGTCCAGCTGTAAAGGTAGCGCCTGGTTAGCATCTTATCGACATGAAAGCAGATGGTCTAGAGGCTCCCAAGAAATATGATTGGAGGGGAAGGTGGAAGAAGATGATGGCGATGGGTAAGAGAAAGGACAGTACCATTTTCGTCAGACCGCGTGTGGTCACAATGTATCGCGCGTGCACCAGGCCGTACAGGTGTCGGGCTGAGCTCTCAATCGTCTCGCGCATGTCATCGTCGCAGTCGAGGTCAAAGACATCCGTCACCAGGTCCAGCGCATATTGATAGTACTGGACTTCTGTGTTGAGGCCCGTCAGGTTGAAGCGGTCCGTTAGGTAGTCCTCATCGATCTCGCAGAAGTACTCATTGCCTCTGGATGAGATGAACTGCGCAAATGGCGGCGCGTCAGCTTTGATTCAACATGATGCTTCCCCTTTTTGTGCTGTTTTCGCGTCACAAGCGCATCCCGCTCTCCATCTTCCCCGTTTCCGGCCATGGCCCGGCACACGCCGTCGGCACAGACACCGGCGGAGCTATATTGTGCTCCATGGCAACAGATCGGATGGATAGGGAGGCGTGGAGAGCAAACAACCAGGTGCAGGCAGCAGAGGCGACTTACCCAGTCTCGCCAATAGCTAGTGTAGTCACTATCAGACTCGCTCGCGTACTCATCCATCGTGTGTAGCAGCTAAATGCGGAACCAAACCCCAGCACGAGGCAGAAAAAACGAGGCTGCAGCAATGGGCAGCAAGCGCTATGGCAGACGTCGAGGGGGTGGAATGGCCGCCCGGTCGTGGACAAAGGAGGCGGCGGTCGCGGTATCGGCCGACGGCAACGGGAGTGAGACGAGGATCGAGAGGCTGGAGCTTCGAGAGCAGCGGTGGCGTCGCGGTCGGTTTTTGCCCAAGCCCAGGTTTGACGTATCTCGACTTTGGCGGTGGTGGTGAGCGGTAGTTCTGCCAATGATGGTGGGGTACGGCGATTGTTTGTTAGAGATAACGTGACTGCGGCGGCTAGTGCTGGGCGCTGGCAGCTGCTCACACTGGAGTACCAGGTAGGTTAACCGCTACCAGCTGATGGCTTAAACGTTATCCGCGAAGATGCATATATGCATCAAGACATGTAAATGGGAGCGAGGTAAGTCCCTGTTTGGTAGTGAAATAGAGACATTCTAAAATGCCCAGAATGAAGCGTTTGTCAGATCTCACCTTGTGCTAATGCACGTAGCTGTCAACCTGCTAGCCTTGTAATATGCACATCTACTCCGTATATAGAGCTTCTACTAGGGCACCATCTCCTCTAAAGGTCGTGACACGACGCACACTTGATGCAGAAACAGGCAACACCCCCAACGGAATACGAAGTAGATTCTACATGTCTAGTGAGCATGTTACTCTACTTTTATTGACAAGGACGAGAGTGCAAAGAAGAAGAATGGGTGAATAAGTCAGTCAGTAGTTTATTTACCACTAAGTAGTAAGCATATCTCTTACACATTCCATCAGGTTGCTGGCTTTACCTTTTACTATCCAATCAAAGCCCCTACCTCTTCCATTTCGCCATAAAAAGCCCATAAAAAGCCATAGTCATCTAGAAAAGAAAAAGAAAAAACCCCCAAATCTCATCATAATGGCCATAGAGAGTCATGTCACCATATAGCCATATTATGGTAATACCAACGTTACCTGTGCCGGTCAGATGCACAATCGTCTATTTCTCCCCTCTCTTATCCATCCAAAGGGCTGATTGTAGAGCCCATGCTACCGGCATCACTAGGAGACCGCATACCAGACGTTGTTTCGCCATCGTCTCCGCTACTGTTCTTGCTGCTCCCATTGATAAACCCCAGCCCAGTCGCGGGAAGCTCAAGTCTGCTTGAGATGCTAGGTGCTAAGCCAACGTTTGCCATCTTCATGGCTTCTTTGAGCGTCTCTCCAGTCTCGTCCATGGCAGCCAGGAATCTCGCAAGCTCTTTGCACAATTCCCAGTCGCTCTCCCTAACTGCCCTTGTCAGAACGCGGACTGACTGCTCCAAGGAAGCCTCCAGCTCATCCAGTGTGTGTAGGATGATGAGATATCCGCCCGCAGTCTTGAGTGATCCTCGTTGTAAAGATTCCTCAAACAGCTCTTGTGCTGGAGGGAGGTATGCGAAAAGTGTCTTCCACTGTCGGACTTCTGTCTTCCTCGTGCACTGTAGAACAATGTCAAGATATTCCTTAGAAGATGACAGCAGAGACAAGACACGCGGCAATACAGCATCTTCTGGCTTTGGTGATGTATCAGCTTCTTCGTCTAGTACACGATGAAGTAGCACTTCCAGCCCGTGAGAAAAGTACTCTAATCCCTCATACTGCTGAGAGAGGTTTGTCGCTTCCACCGTCATGTTGTTACAGAGATAGAACCGTAGTATGTCTGGTAAAACGAGATGCGTCTATAAAGTCGTCAGGTCAGTATTCAGAGCGTGTCATGGGTACCAAGCGAAAGTTAGCCATGGAGATTTTTGCCCACTTACCCTGATGGCAAAGTGAAAAAAGGAAAAGTTCACATCGCGCCGCTGTACCAAGTCCGATTCCACGCCAAGGACAATGCCCTTCTCTAAAAGGATAGACAGGGGGGTAAAAGTCTACATCTATGGATACGGGTGGCGGCAGTTCTCTCCCACTATCGCCCGTCGCTGCCGTCAGGACGTCATGAATATCGGCCCAAGCTTTAATCTCCATTCCGTCAAATAGCCACAGAGAATCGCGGAGGGCAAGCGGTCCATAGCGCAGCTGACTCTCTTCGGGAGAGTGGCTGATATTTATAGGAGGCTGGTCTCGCATGCTCACGTGGTATTCCACATTCTGCGCAATAATGCGCATGTCATACTTGAGCTGACCATCTTCATTCATCGAAGGGCTCAGCAATACCAGCTTGCCGTCGACTAAGAAGAGAACAGACGCAACGGCCACATCCTGAGAAGGGTCTCCATCGCTGATCTGGCTGTCTGGCAGGATCCAGCTGAGTCCTCGAACCCTGGCAGGAGACCGCACAATTCCGTGAAATGCAATCTGGCCAACTTGAACCAAGCGAATCGACCCGCCAGTTGGCACGAAAATGTAGTGGTACAAGAGATTCTCGTAGGTGTATACGAGGAGGGAGTCTTCCCCAGATGCCGCAATCAGCACCACGGGCGCGGGCAGCCGCTCGGTGTGCAACACATGAGAGTTGTCCAGCGCCGCCTCACGCGAGTAGAGCCGCAGTTCAAACGTCCGGTTGTCTTCTATCGCCGCAACTAGGATATGCTGATACCAGCACATGCCTCCGCGGACTGAGAATGAGTTTTCCATCGCTTCATCAGTAAAGGTCTTCCATCGTCCACTGTTGACGCTATAGTGCGCCAGTCCCCGGCGACCAGCGACAGCGACATAGCGTCCATCCGGAGAAATGACGGTCTGGCGAATCGGCCACTGATTGAGTAGGTATGTCGATGGTATCCTTGAAGTATGCCACAAGAAGGGCTCAGCCGAGATGCTCGTTGAGTCGGGAAGATCATAGCCCCGGTATATCATGACACTCGTCGGCGTTTGGAGCACGGTACGAAAGACGTTGGCCTCGTTGTAGCAACCAGTAATGGCATTTTTTGCCATCTCAAGTGACCATATCGCTTCATGCCGTCGCCCTAGTAGAAGAATTTCGGAGCCTCCACCAGTCCAAACTGCGCCCCTGATCCCCGTAAGCCATTGCTCACCATTTATACTTGCGACACTTGGCTCAGCTCCGAAGCTGTGACTTCCTAGCTTGCCAAACATGCTCCAAGTACACCAGCCTTTTTCAAAGCCCGCGAAGAGGCAGTACCCATCGGGTGAGTATGTCAGAGTTGTAAAGACACCAGCCGTCGCTGTGGAGAAGGGCATACGATGTGTGTGAGAAAGCACAATATTGCCCGCGTAGTCTCGGACAGAGTAAACGTGGATTGTGCCATCCGCACAGCCAATGGCGATGAGTGAAAACCGAGCGTTAATCACGGCGCGCACGGCACGCCCTCTCGAATCTGGCGGAGTATAGAAACAATGCCCATTGAAGAGGCGTTTTGCGTCGACACCTTCTGCTTCATCTTCATTTGTGCTCTTACGTTGCAGGCGCTGAACCGCATATGCTCTCCCGTCGCTCGTAATCCAGGTAGCCAGATTCATGGGCCGATCATGGGTCATTTCCACGATGGATGCCTTTTTCTCTACCCAGCCCATGCGACTTAAGATCTCTGTCCTTGTTTGGTTCCCACTGCTGTCGGGGGTCCAGCGGATGCATTGTACTGCGGCCGGCTTCCTCGTTGCAACAACTAATTCGTCGTCGAGAGCTATGGCACTCTCTATACCGGCGTCAACTTTGATAACCATGCGGAAGCGAACGCTGACATCGCGAACCCCTCCGCCCTCCCCCGGTCCCCAAAGAATCTGGTCAGGTCGCAGGTGAGATTGCGGGCCAATGAGGCTCTGTTTTCTCTTTTGTACGTTGTGATAGTTTGGAAAATGCGGTTTATAGACTCTCGATTCGCCATCGGTGGCTATTGAATAAGTAATGAGGTATCCTTTGGATGTGTGCACCACCAAGATGGCAGAGTCGGGGCGCAGCAGGAGGTCGACGTTGATGCCATAGGATTCCAGAGACGAGTCGGATCGAACTACCACAGCAAGAACCACAGCAGGCTGAGGGGAGTTAGCCAAGAGAGCGATAGAACCCGGCCATGCGACCAACATACCTTGGTCTGCCAGAGCGTGATTGATGTTGCTGTGATGACGGCAAACATCTGGCCGGTGCGGGCAATGCGCAGAGCAAGCACGGGGTCCTTTACGGGCACCCGCCTGTCTTCGGCCGGCTGGTCTTTCGCAGCGCCGCCGTCTGGGAAGAATTCATAGCGTTCGACGGGCTTGACAGCCGGCGTGGCCGGTGTCATGGGCGTTGGCGGAGGCTGCACATCGTCGGCGTCTTCTGGCGACGGCGATTTGAGCGGCTGCGCACCAGACTCGGGCTGCGGCGATGCCAACGAGGAGCCTGAATGGCTCTGCAGGCCATCGTAGGAAACGTAGATGTTGGAGTCGGAAGCCCTGCTGCTGCTGGTGGCATAGACGCGCGGAGTTCCAATGGGCCAATACATGGCGGAAGCCGAGCCTCCTCAGCGCTTCGATGTCGGGGGTTCACGGCGCAAACGGTGTGTCATTTCCGAGTGCTGCGGTTCATCACAGAGCCATTGGGCTCGTTGGCGCCCGATTGTTGCAATGAGAGTTGCGGGTATGTGCTGTTTTGACAGGTTGTCGCTGCATGGCAAGTTGGCAGGGCGGCTTCATCGCATGGGGAAGCTCTCCAGAGGCATTACGTAATCAACGGAGCCGGTTTTGGAGAGCCACAAAGCCTAAAGTGACGAGTACAAGCTTGACTAAAACACGCAATCAAATTCTAACAATAATGAGAACAATAAGAAGAGGCGTGTAATGAAGGTGTGTAATGATGACAGGTTAAATGGCAAAAGAACAAAAAAGCATCCATTACTCATTAGGGAGGCGTATTATTGGAGAATATCGCTCTGTCACATCTCTCGATGTAGATCGACAGACGCTGGTCAGAGCTAATGATACACCGAACAAAAGCTACACACGGCACGGTGAGATCTAACCAAGATGCACCAATGAAAAGGGCCAACAGGCCACAAATCGCCAATGCAGGGCTCTAGTACGAAGAATAATGCTACCAAAGCTGTGGGGAGAAGGAGTAGCAGTGCGTACGCTTTCCTCTGGGTATGAGCAATGCTGCTACTATATCAAACAGTGACTGGTTGGTATTGGTACACCGAGACGCTTAATGTTAGAATCCATCTGCTGCTGATAAGATATTGCTAGTACCAGGCACTTTCTTGTCATAGAGTCTGATATCAATAGCGCATGCTATCCATGGTCTATGCCCCGTCCGCTGTCGGATGTCCAACAAATCCAACGCCGCGCATCTCAGTATTACTGCCTACTTAGGCAAACGTCCTCCCACTAGAGCCCCAGAACGGCCGTCGTGCAGCTTCATGTTGTCGCCAGGGCGCGCCAAAGAGTACGTAATAAGCGGGTCAGACTCTCAGTTCCAGAGGTCCGGTGAGGCCACAGCGATCCAGTTGGTTGGAGAAGCCCCCGCAGTGCCGTTCCAGAGGGGATACTGGCGGTTACAGACGGCGGAGCCCCGATCCCGGCACCGGCCGCCATTCCCCAAACCATCGCGTAAAATGACAACTGCTGCTAATGGTTGACTGACAAATGCCGGCACGGAGGCAGAGGTGCAGCTCTACTGCATTATCGCAGGTGCTACAGTACAGGGTGCTAGACTAAGGCTTGGAGGGGCAGCAGCTCGTTATCAGCTCCCGAGGGCCACTTTAAGCCCAATCCATACATGCACCTTCTCTTACATACTTCAACCTCTCACCTCCCTTTCTTCATCATACCTACACAGCCCGCCAGTGCTCTGTTCCTCGAGGCCATATCATTCATCATACTCAGTCTTCATATTACTCACCAACTCATAAGAAATTCATAATTCATACACTGGACCAACACCATCTGCGCAGTCGCAATCACCATTCGCATATACACCACCGCAGGTGAAGCTATCCTCATCCAAGCCGCCACCATGCTGCCCATCACAAAAGCTGCCCGGATGCGGGCTCTTTCAGTATCCCGCAATGGCGCCGCCATCATCTCCTCCCGCGCAGCCAGATCATTGCACAGCAGACCAAGCCACAACAGCGCCGAAGCAGCAGCCGCAGCACAGCCCGCCACACACGAAGTAGACTATTCGCCCTCTGTGCTCCGTGATATCGCCGCGAGGCGGGCCAAGGCGGGCAAGCTGGTAGCAGGCATTGCTGCAGCATCTGACAGTGACATGTTCAAGGGATCGGTAAGTGTGGCGTGAATGTTGATTCCAACATCATCTTGCATCCACTGTTACGGAGCGGGAGCTGACCTAGTCTCTCATCTCAGCAAGCCGGGAAGCCAAAAGCGAAGCGATGGGACGGTATGTTTGCTGCCCATCAATATCCTCCTTGATCCTGTATAATTATCAGGCTAACATCAAAGTAAACCCGCAGACCACCTGAGTGCAGAGAGCAAGTCAAGAGAGCCCTGCTCTCTTAAGCAAGCAGCCAAGCACCTAAAACAGCCAGGACTCATCTCTCTCGGCGGCGGCTTGCCCTCCAGCGAGCTGTTCCCCCTCAGCGAAATTGACATGAAGGTTGCTATGCCGCCTGACTTTTCGGAGAAGGCGACTGCCAGACACGGACAGAATGTCACCATTGGCAAGTACGACGTCCGCGATCGTGATGGCACCTATGATCTCTCCATTGCGCTCAACTATGGCCAGTCCACGGGCTCTGCTCAGATGATGCGGTTCCTGACTGAGCACACCGAGATTGTGTGCAACCCGCCCTACGCCGATTGGAGAATCTGCCAGACTATTGGCAGCACCGGAGCGTTGGAGCAGGCGCTGCGCATGTTTTTGGACAAGGACCGTGGCGACTCGGTCTTGACGGAGGATTTCAGCTTCTCAACGGCCTTGGAAACGATTGCCCCCCTGGGCGTCAAGGCTTTTGGCATCCCTGTCGACGAGCAAGGACTCATCCCTGAAGCCATGGACGAGCTTCTCACAAACTGGGACGCCAAGGCCAGGGGATCCAGAAAGCCTCATCTGCTGTACACCGTCCCCTCGGGCCAAAACCCAACCGGAGCAACCCAAGGCACGGAGAGAAGGCAGGCCATCTACCGAGTTGCGCAGAAGCACGACATCTTCATCCTCGAGGATGAGCCCTACTACTTCCTCCAGATGCAGCCCTACACTGGCCGAGGCCAGCCCGATGCTCCTGCGCCCAACAACGTCGAAGAATTTGTTTCCTCTCTGATACCCACGTATGTCAGCATGGATGTCGACGGCCGAGTGATGCGCATGGACTCTCTCTCCAAGGTTCTTGTTCCAGGATCTCGCATGGGATGGATTGTCGCTTCAGAGCAGGTTGTCGAGAGATACCAACGCCACGCCGAGGTCGCCAGTCAGGGGCCAAGCGGCTTCTCTCAAGTTATTGTCCACAAGTTGTTGGATGAGACCTGGGGTCACGAGGGCTACCTGCGGTGGCTGATGAATCTGCGACTTGAGTATACCAAGAAGAGAGACGCATTGCTGGCTGCTTGCGAAGACAACCTGCCGCGAGATATTGTGAGCTGGACGCCGCCTGCCGCCGGCATGTTTGTGAGTCTTTTCTCCCTCCCTCCTCTCCTCTAGTTACTCTTTTCCCGCTACTTGTTGATATTCTGACACTTGTTTCCGTAGCTCTGGTTCACTGTCGACCACACCAAGCACCCCAGCGCCGGCACTCGAAGCCTCCTGGAGATTGAGCAGGAAATCTTTGACTCGTGCATCAAGGGCGGTGTGCTCGTGGCCCGAGGATCGTGGTTCCAGACTGAGAATGCCGGTCCCCTGCCGAGCTTGCACTTCCGTGCCACATTTGCTGCGGCAAGCCCCGAGAACATGAATGCGGCGATTGCACGATTTGGCCAGGCTGTCAAGGATAGCTTTGGCAGAAAATGAAATGGCATGGTGCAGGGAGCGAGAGCGAGAGCGAATGTGATTCATATTGTGTGTAGTTCAGTTTATACAGCCAGAGTGGTGCAAGACTGAGAACGTGTCTGGAGAGATTCTTTGTTTCGTTTGGGATCATCTACATGTAACCCGGAAGGTATTGGGGTTTTCTTTTTGTCGCACTGCGGAATATAGCAAAGGAGGGATTTGAGCATGACATAGTTTTTGGCTAACAGTATACAAAGACAAATATCATCGTGTTTCAACGTAGGGGAGAAGATGTCCATGTTGGTATGCATGCCTCTCCAAGTCATGAATCATAAATTCCAGCCTCTTTTCTCTTATATTTCTCCTTCTTTTTCTCTCAATTCTCGTTACTTTCAGTTCATATCGATACATCATTCAGCATAACATTCACGCCTCCTTCTTCGGCTCCCAAAACGCCACATGCACCCCTTGTCCCGGAGACAGCACAATATCCGATTTCAGCAGCGGATCCCCGCCGTCAATCTCGTGCATGAAGCTCTGCACCCGCTCGAACCTCTGAAAGATGCGGCACAGCGTGTAGCCCATCTCGGTGAGGGCAAACTGCTGGCCGATGCAGATCCGCGGGCCGGCGTTGAAGGGGATGTAGTCGTGCGGCTTCGGGTGCCACGCGGCCCAGCGCTCGGGGCTGAAGATGCTCGGGTCGGCGAACGTCTCCGAGACGGGCGGGTACAGGTCCGGGCGGCGCTGCATGACGAGCGTTGAGTATCCGACGGGCGTGTCCCTGAGAACGGGGAGCGGCTCGGAGCCGTCCGGACCGCCGCCCCGGGGCAGGGTCGTGTCCTTGAGAGCGACGCGGACGTTGAACGGCACGGACGGGTAGAGGCGGAGCGTCTCGTTGAGGACGGCCCTGAGATACGGCATGGCCTTGAGGTGGTCGTACGTGGGGAGGCGGTCCTGGCCAATGGTCTCGAGGATCTCGCCCCGCAGGCGGGCCACGGCGTGAGGGTGCCGGCCGAGCTCGTAGATGGCCCACGAGAGGGCCGAGGCGGTGGTGTCGCGGCCGGCGAGCAGGACGGCGACGATTTGGTCGCGCAGCACTTTTGGATCGCGGGTGAAGCTGGCGAGCTCGTGCAAAAAGGTGTAGTCCTTGTCGGATTTGGTGTGGGCGGCGAGTTCCTCGGGACTCATGCGCAGGGCGCGCTGGATGAAGTGGTTGACGAAGTGGTTCATGACTTTGAGGCCGTCGTGGTAGGACTTTTTGGGGATCAAGGGCTGGAGCTTGTAGGCGCGGGCGAGGATGTTTTGGACGCGTTGGACTTCGTTGAAGGCTTCGGCAAACTCTTGTTTTGGAGTTCTAACAGGAGTCAGTCATGGAGAACAAGATGTCCAAAGCAAATCTCACGTTAGGGATTTCACGTCACTTCCTAGCAAAAAGTCGGTAGCAACGTCGAGCGTATAGCGGAAGAAGAGGTCGCGAATGTCCATCCGTCGTCCGTCAGCACGATCAAGATCAACCACCTGATTCTCGCCTTCCAACGGGCCCCCATTCGCCATGGTCCTAAACAACGTCTGGATATGAGACTCAAAGCAGTGCAGGTCGCTCACGCGGTCCCTTGTAAACTGCGGCCGGATAAGCTGGCGGCTGTTGTGCCACTGCATGCCGTCCGTGGTGAAGATGCTGTCGCCGAGGAAGGGCGCCCACTCTCTGTGGAACTGCTCGCCCTTGCCAAAGTCGTGGAACTGCGTGGCCAGCATGGCTTTGATGTTTTCGGGGTCGGCGGTGAAGCAGACGCGCTGGTTGAGGATGCGCATCTCGCAGGTCCACGAGTTGGCGAAGAAGACGTCTCTCCAGAGCTCCATGTTCTTGTGGGCAATGGTGGCGCGGATGCCGTAGTAGATGAAGTCGAGGGCTATTTGGAGGTGTGTATACGTTAGTTGTGGATTATCTTTTCGTGATTACATTTATACATCTTATAGAGCCATGTGTGGCACAAGTGAAGGAGGTAATTAGGGTCATGGCTAACCGAATGGGAACCGGGATGGGAGCGAAGGGCCATAATTGCCGAGTTTCTTGATCCGTCGATGCTCCCTTGTGCGGTTGATTGTCATGAAGAATGCTCCAATGCCAACCAAGGCGATGAAGAGCTTCTTGATGGAAGCATGCTCCAACAGAGCCTCGATTAAACCCATGATATTTAGTACTCCAAGGGGAAAGCTATACGGTTATTTCTGGTTTAACGTCTGCCAGTGTCGAGTGGCCATGTAAGCTGAAGAGGCATGAAAGCTATAGAATTCGAGTTGAAGGGCAATTTTGCTCGGCTTGAATAAGTAGATGAATAAATAAAGTCACTCTTCTCAATTCATATATTTAGTTACCGCCCTTGAAATGAGATGAATAGTGAAACTCCAAGGGTAGGGCTTGAGAAGCTCTTGGAAAAGACAAGGAGAAGGGGGCAAACGCAAGGTGGATGATGAGATATTATCAGAGGCGAGAAGGAGGAGACTGGTCATTATGAAGCAACCAAGCAGCTTAAAAAGCAGGGCGTCAAAGGTTGCTGCTTCGGACCCTTAAACATCTCCGGGAGGGCTAAAGTAGCTGGTGGGGGAGTTGAAGCGAATTGGCTAATTGAAGCCACCAATACCATGCATTCCTGGCATCATATTCCGGGTGGGAGTAACACAGACATGCAGATTTTCACTCTTCAAAGTGACGCCAGTCTCTAGGTCGTAATGGTTATCATCATCTTTAATATCATTCGTCTATAAGAGGGCTTTCAATACCATGCTCTCAGCTCCACAGCCAGAGCCGCATATCGAAATCTCGCAGAATTACGCTCGCTACAAGCAACTGACTGGTTGTATGTTCCATTTTCTCGGTCCCCTCTAGAGTTAAACGTGACACATCGATCACCTGTTAATGTCAATTGGATGCTGTCCAGCCGAGGCATGTTCATACCGTCGTGACGTTGACGTCGATGATTCGTCCGATTCATCTGCAAGCCCGTTCGTGTAATAGCGGGGTAAGGGGAATTACCTACCCAGGTGGGCATGAGAACTGTAAATCATCGTTTATTGAATTCGTGCTCATGTGATTTTGTGTGGACATAGCCCGGCTTTTTACTGTTTTGTAACATGCAGGACGATTCTAAAGAGTTGATGGCGATTTGGAGAGGTTTGTTGCATAGTAGTATACAATACAGGGTAACGAGTGCAGAGTTCATAATGCCCTCCATGATAGAGGTCATCGTATACGAAATAACTACAGGGTATCTAATTCGTATTAAAGAAGATGAAGATGTCTCTAGATCCTTGAATCTTCCATGACTGTAATCATTATATTACTAGATGGATATTTTGATCTCGAGGTAGTATGCAATGCGGTTGCAGCGTCGGGATCCACATCTCGAATGCATTCACAAACATGCTTCCCCGCAAAAAGGCCAATCAGGGTCGATGACATTGAATCAAGAGCATTCCGGTTTAGATTCCTTTTCTGAATCGTAAATTAAAGAGCATATACAAATTATTGCCAGTGGCTATTACCTTGGGTAGGTAGGTAATAGCCCGTAGTTTAGGCTTCGAGGTCCAAGCTCCTGACATGTGCATCCAGATCTGGTTCTTGGAAGAACTTAGCCAATTGTACATCTCATTTCTCATTTCTCATTTCAAAAAAAAAAAAAAAAAAAAAAAAAATCTACTATTGTCCAGCATGTATCATCCCGTCGTAGCATTGCATATTGCTTCAAAGCACAGCTATCGTAATAATCAAGTATACACCAGAATCAGCAAACCCCACAAGAAAACCAGATCCATCCGTACTAGCGCCCGCTCTCCCCACAAGCCACGAGCCCAGCCCACTATCAACTACACCCAAACCGCAGCATCGTCATCTTCCGTCAAACCTCTCTCCATAACCCTCACCCGCCCCAACGCTTCTCCGCCATGTCCAGCTTTCCTCCCGACTCCCACGCGCCCACGCCCCCCGATCCTCCCTCCCAAACCCAGCAGCCAGGAGCCCAGCCGCATCGGCACTCCGGCAACCGGCGCAGCGCCGCCTCCACCACCGTCGACCTTGTCCGAAGCGGGGCAGCAGTATCGGAGCTCCGTGATAGCTGGCCTGGATGCAGCGGCAACAGCAGCAGGAGGAGTGCCGACACCGCCGCCTGCTCCAGCGGCGGTAGCGCCCAGGGCTGCCGATATCCCCGATCCGGGAGACCAATGGCTTCCGCAGGTGCTCCAGGATAAATCGTGAGTTTCCTTGTCCGTGTCTCGTCAATACAAAAACCAACGGGCTAACCTCACTCTCTCAAAACAAACAGCATCCAAGACCTCGCCGACATCCTCTCCAACCCCTCTCTCCTCAACGGCCTCACAAACTCCCCCTCCTCCATCCACCCTTCCCTCCAAGCCTCCCACCAAGACCTCCTCGCCGCCCTCTCCTCCAACATGGACCTCGCCACGCGCCTCTCCGAGCTCGAGTCCCGCCTCGCCCACCAGCGCTCCGCCGCCCAGGCCCAGCTGCTCTCCATGCATGCCCTCGAGCGCCAGTGGCGCCAGAAGCAGTCCGACATGGACCTCGCCCTTGCGCGCTTCAGCCCCTCCGCGCTCTACCAGCTGCTCAACCAGAGCGTCCAGGAGCAGGCTCTCGTGTGCCAGGCCATGGAGGAGAGTTTTCTGGATAGAGATGGCGTCGACGGCGGTGGTGGAGAGGCGACTACGTCCGAGAGGGAGGCCGCTGAGTGGATTAGACGTTATAGGGAGGCAAAAGTGCAGTATTACCTGCGGCAGGAGCGTAAGGACAGGTGGGATGAAGGCCGAGTCGGTGGTTGGAGGTAATCTTTCCTTGGTTCTCGTTTTTGGGTTTGGTTTTCAGGAGAGCGTCAGGGGACCACATGGTGTTGCGTTGCTGATAGAAGGCGGGTGTCTATACCAAAAGGTCAATTTTGTTTTCATGGATTTAGATTATGGCACGGATTATTTGGCTGCTACCATGTTCGTTTTACTCCGTAACGAGCTGGCTATATAGATGATATATACCCCCTCTCATAAAAGACCTTCATCTTCAATTTTGGACTCTTATTACTCGCCTACGGGATTGTCTTTCTCCATCATGACGCACATACGAATGGCAGCAAAAAGAGCATCATAAGGTGCGAACAAAATGTATGAGCTTCATAATGGAAACTCTCAATTATTTGGTTACCATCTACACGAAGAGTACGACTGTTTTGAGTTTAACATGAAGGGGAAAAAGTCTATATCACCGAGCTTCTTTCTCTCTATGTGGCGGGCTTTGATGAAAGGATAGCGTCCCGAGGGTATCAGTATCAATGTTACAAAATTGTGACAACAGGCTATGCAATGCTGAAATTGGTCGTCTTTTTTTCTTACTTTTTTTTTCTTCCTTGCCTTGCTTCTTCGTCTTTCCAGATTTCTCATGGAAGCGCCGTATCTTAAAGGCCCGGGCCGAGAGCGCTAAACGGGCTCTTGATCATGTCTGGGCTCCGGGGGCTCATTGGCATTGCAAACAGGCCATCTTCAGCATCGTTAGAGCTAGACTGTAGAGGGGCCATGTCGCCGCTAAGAGCAGCATCAAGAGATATCGGGCCGGATGGGCGGCTGCGGGAAATGGCCGAGAAGGAGGATACGGCAATGTCACCTCCCAGAGGGGATAGCATGTGAGACTGGCTATCAGGGGTTGTAAACGTATTTGCTAGGTCAGAGGCACTTTGTGTTAGTTTGAGATGACGAGTAGTGGAATGACGGAATTACGATTTTCTCTTCTCTCTCTGGCGGGCAGCTTACCTGCTGGGCTTGGCACCAGATCTGCCGGTGAAGTAGCCAGACGCAAGCCCTTGAGCTTGTCGCCAAGGCGTCCAGAGACGGGGGAGCGAGGACTGGTAGGAGCAGGTGCTGCAGGAGCACGCAAGAAGTTGTCAACGATCCACTGCTTCTCTGCCAGAGCCATCTCAAGGCCTACACTCTCCGCGTTTGCCCTCATCTCGGCTTCCATCTCCAGCTCGAGCTCCCTTAGGCGCTTCTTGGCCCATATCGTATGCAACACGCCTCGAGGGCCAGATTCCGCCTGGAAATGCTCCGGGAATATGGCCGGCAGCGGTTTGAGAATCAGACTGGCCCGCCCAGGGCGCGCAATAGTTACCGTTGGCGGCACCTGTGCCTCAGGAGGCAGCATGAAGTAGACACGGCGTCGGGCGTCGTTCTCATCGGTATCTCTGGCGGGAAGGAAGGTAGACTTGCCCGGCCACGAGACCTCCCAGACAGCGGCATCAACGACAGGACTGGAAGGTACGCGGGCTGGCGCAGCCGATGCATTATCGACAGCATCACCAGCAGCGCTGGCCTCATCGCGGGAGACTTCGCCAGCGGTAGAGTTCGTATCTTGGCCGGCCAAGGCGGAGGCCGTGGTCGCAGCGGCTCCAGGATACCACTCGACCATTAAGATCTTGGTGCCGCGGTCGCTGAACTCGAACCGAGCTAGATGCGTGGCAACGGGAGCTGTGTCCAAGGCCGCGGCGTCAGGGGGTGTGAGAAGCTTATCTTCAGCATCATCCCTGGCGACAACAGCACTGTCGACGGCAGCTGGGGTAGCTGGCTCGAGAGTTGATCCGACAGCCGGCTCGTTGGCAGCAGATGGAAGTCCTTGTTGGTGCTGGTGAAGGTGCTGCTCAGCATTGTCGTGCGCATGCTCCTTTTGGGACTGACCATCGCGCTCGAGCTCGAGCTCAGCGTCAGCTGTAATAGATGGCCGAAGAGGCCCCGATGATGGATCCATGGAGAGAGAGTTTGAGAAATCAGGAAAACAGAGATAAAAATCCGTACGATGGCGGCTCGATTGGTTGGTCCTTTGGATGTAACAGCAATGTCCGGAGCTCGGTGATTTTCGGATCAGAAGTCGGGGAATTCTTGTTCTTTTCCCTCTTAGATCTTCTTCGTTGTTAAGGTCGCAGTAGGTGCATGATCGCTGCTCCAGGTTACGGCCGTCTTTTGGTTCAACGTGTAAGAGGTCTATCAGACAGAGAGTTTAGACAATGGTTGGATGGCGGCGAGTTGAGCTGAGTCGAGTTAAGAAGCTGGCCGGCTGACATAATTGGAAGAGGGGGCGGGCGGAGCTGTTTCCGTGCGGCGCCACGACGAGGAACCATCGTCTGTGACTTGATTTCAAGAAAAGAAAGAGCGCTGCTTCTTGCTCTATTCTCCAAGCTTCACAGTTTCTTCTTTTCCAGAGGCTTCGATTGTTTACTACTTATATGTTTCCTCCTTGGCGATGGACAAGTCTTTAATACTACCACCGGCGACATTGAATCCTACCAATTCCTGTAGGTACCTGTAGGAGCGCAGAAGCCCCTCTAAAGACCGAGGTCTAGTCCGAGCGAGAGGTTATAAATAGCTCGATTAGTAGTGGATGGGACTCTGTAAATAGCACCAGATTTGGTTGAAGAACTGCTGGAGCTAGTACAGTAGCTGTGGGTAATGCGACTCAGTCGCTCGTGCCGTTAGCTGCGTATTCTGCACGATTTGTGATTCATTACCTGCAGCATAGCATTAAGTTGAGTGCACTTGATGTTCAAAATACCTTTATAGGTACTCTAATGGTGATACATTGAGGTTAACGGCTTGTTTTTCGCAATTAAATCTATGTTTGCTTGTCTGATTTCCTAGATTCTGTAGCGCTGTATAAACTTGACACTCATCTAGCTCATACCGCGACGTACAAGTGCTTTTAAGCCGCAGCACACCAAGTACTACCTACTAGGTTCATGTAAGGGGCTCTACTTCCAACTCAGCCGCATTATCATGGCTCTTCATACTGCTACTAGCAGTAATACTAAGCTACCACTTGTCCAGCCCATTTACTTGATGTCAACTCTACAACGAGGCGTGATGCGCTCTCCAACGATTTCCAAAAGTAAGCGCAAGCAGAGGGCGGGGAATAGGCCAGGAAATACCGGCTTTTACAAATTTCGGCTCGTTCGGTGGAGTTGATACAACCATGGCGGGGAGCGAAGGTGTTTAATTTGCTGACATCCAAAACATGCCTGCTCATGTCCGGGCGTATTTCAGCCGAGCAGGCACAGATGGCGAAGCTGGGGCAAATGTTGGGGGGTTTTTTTTTTCACGACATGCCGAAAATTCTCCTCCCAATAGCTCCCGCAGGTTCAGCACATGGTGCTTAAGGTAATGTCTATGCTTAATATACAGTATGCGCCGGCTTGAGAGGCTTGACTACCATGATACCATGATACCTGCCTGGCTGTCCTGCATGCTTTTATATTTTGATCTGCAATCATAATAGCGAATGGAGCAAAAATAGGGCTGGCAAGTTTGGACGGAATATAGATAACATGGACTACTAATTGCTCTTCATTTCAATGAACTTGCTCTTCACTTGAGGATGGCCCCGTCACATAATCCTGTTTTCCCTCATCCAGAATTTAAAGCCCCATTCGCGGACATCGTCTTTGTGCCCTCCGCAACAATAGGTTCTCTATAATAGTGAATATTGCCTGCCGTAGCTGGTCCCATCTAGATTACAAGCAGAGATGCACTCACTCAGCTGTAACAGGGGCAGCGCTCGCTCCAACACCTAATTACTAATTACCTACCTAGTAGTGACTGTGTCTACTCCATACCTGATCTTACCCATCTTCTCTGGCTAATGGTAATTTTGTTTGGCAATCAAAATCAGAGCCCTTGGCAACTTTGTCAGCGCTGGACGCAACAAGGCTAGTAGCTGATGCCGGCTTCTAACCCAGCCGTCCAGCGGCGTCCCTTCAAGATGTTACCCGGCCAAGGCCAATTTGGAAGTTGGCAAGGAATATATAATGTACAGAAGAGGCTAATGAGATGACACGACAGATATTGGACCCTCTCGAATAATGCTCATCATTTCTACGCTCTGCATCTTGCTGCCCAGCCGCATCAGAAATTAGGCAGCTCGACAAATTAAGCATCCGATAACAGGTGCAAGACGTGCTGGGCATCGTCGCTTGTCTTTGCGGTACTCGGCTCACGGCAGCGGTCCCTGGTCTCATGCAGAACCGAGCGTCTTTTTCTCTTGCCACTCGTATTAGTATAGTAGGTACTGCGAGTGGGCAGTTCAAGAAGGATAGACAGCAAGCAACTGTTACCATGTTTTACCACGAGGAGTCTTACATAATCTGGAGTAATTAGCAGGGATACTAGTACTAGTAGTGTTTGGAGGGGCCCGCCACTCATGGCAATTTGTGGAAAACGCTGCCGTAGCTCGTTCTTTGTTCTCTTTTTACTACGACGGCCACGCTACGGTGACATGTGCAAAGTTTGGAATACTTCGTATAAGGTACTTGAGACACGAGTGATGCACCTGCTGCCCTTCATGTATCGCCTCCCACGTGATGCTGTCTGATGCCCGTTCGCTATAGATGGGTATGGCGAGATCCACGCTGTCAGGCGAGTGTCGTCTCATGAATTCTCAAGTGGCATGGATCATCAAAAGACTTGGCAGAATGAATGGCAGTCCCACTCCCGCTGGCATCTCAGCTCTGCCGCTAAAAGGAAGAAAAAAAGAAAAAAAGACAGCGAGCAGACCCTCCACGGCTTGGTCAAAGTTTCTTCCGCCAGGGGCCTCCCCCCAAATGCAGGCGCATCTCCGCTTTATCGCTAGCAGCACGGCTCAGATCCGCCTTTGGCCAATGGCATGGCGCAGGTTCCTCTTTTTCCGGTCCTCGTCTAGGCCTCTTCAGGCTAGACCGGCGCTAGACTCGAAACCTACCGTGTCACTGAATTGCCGTGCTCGCCAGGTTTTTTGGCGCCGGTTTCTTTGCTCTAGCGCTGTGTCGAGCGCTGCAGCTCAGCGGCCGTGGTGGTCTCTGCCCTCTGGTCGCCCAGCAATCCGCAGCGGCCCTGTTTCGCTTCTGGCTCGCCATCTCCATTTCCATCTCCATCTCCATCCCCATCTCGCGATCTCAGCGCTCCTCCTTGCATCAAACCTCAAATCGTCCTCCCCGTGCCGGATTGCACCTCCAGTCGGCCAATTCGACGCTGGCGCCGCCGCATCGCTCGTAGAAACCACAATTCGGCCCGCTCCTCTCGCAATCACCCTAGACGCTGGTACCTAGACAAGACGGACGACGAGAAACAAACAATTGCCGATTTTGTGTGTTTCGGCTCCCAGCTCGCCTCCTCTTGGCGACGCCCTTCTTCCCGACCGGCCGATTTTGAGGCTTCATCGCGGTCGATCGGGGGAAGCCGTCGACAGGTGTTCTCTGCGGCTTCTTGGGGCTGCTTCGTTTTGAGAGCTGCTCCTGGCTTCCTAGTTTGACCATCGTCGCCGTAGTACCGCCCACTAGACGCCAACCTTGCCGCCATCGCGATGGATCCTCCCAACAAAAGAGGCTCTGCTTTCCGCAGGAAACCGGTTCAAAGAGAATCTTTGGGGCTGTCTGACGAAGACGGTAGCGACAACGAAAATTTCGATTTGGCTGCGGCCACTGTGTCCGACGGCTTTCGACCAACAAACCCATCACCGACCGACAGCTCATCAGTATTCTCGACGACAAACAATCCCACCAGTGCCTCGGCCGCCTCTTCGCAAGCTCGATTATTGTCTCAAAGCCCAACCCACGAACAGGCGCCGACTTCCAGCCTCTCCAAGCCTTCAGCATCAGCCTCTGCCCGCCCATCAAGCGCAGTCAAGCCTCCCCGGCCTCATGATTCACTCACGCTCCGCGGCGATGGTTCAAACCCTCTTCAAACCGACCCGTCATTATCATCAGCGCTAGCGTCGCACACAGATGCGCCTCAGATTCGGCCTCAGAGTCCTTATCGAGGCCCCACCGGTCCTTCACATCCGTATCAAATGTACCTGCAGAGAACACTGAGCAACGGTACGGCCTCTACCGACCAAGCTACAAGGCGCGGCCCTGCGCATCCGTATACCCTCTACCCACAAAATACCGTCACCAGCGGCGACGAGACGCCTAATCAGATACCCATTGGCTTTTCGACATCTGGCGATGGTTATCAGAGGCAAATCGGCCCAGATGGAGAAGACGTGGGAGGCTTGGTTGGCCCCTTGGGGCATACCGAAGAGCTGCCTCCTTACACGAGATACCCCGACCAGGCTGTTGTCCGAAAGGCTACCCCCCTGCAGCTGTGCTGCCAGAGGATGGCGCATCTAATAATCCACATGAAACCGATACTGGAGCCGGGGGAATTGGGGTAGCGACCCGGAATCCAGAGTTTTCATCTACAGAAGAAGACCTTCAGCCTTCACAATCTAGGCCATCCACTCGCAGCCATCACGACATTAACACTGCTGCACAAGATCAGGCAGAAAAGCCCCAGATGAGCAAATGGCAGCGTAGGGCAAAGAAGAAGCTCTGGGGCATCGTGCCGTATTGGGCAATATGTCTACTTATTATAGGTGTTGTTCTAGTTGGCGTTATATTGGGCGCTGTCATCGGAACGGTTTTCTCGCACCATAGACCGCCAAATTTCGGCTCAAGGTATGTCTCCCTTCACCCTTGGTTTTCATTTGGCATTTCATCATTTATTGACGTGTTTGAGTAGTTATCCCCAACCGTTTCCGACACCAACGTCTGATGTCATACCGTTGCCCAATGTCCCTCCACGTCTACCCCATCTACCTACTGGCACCTATGAGCTGCCACTTCTGATTCCTAACCAATCGCCCAAGGGTTGCTTCAACGATACCAGACAAAGTGCTGCTTGGAGTTGTAGCATACCCACTAGCTACTACGAAATGAAGCTCGGCAATATGACAAACGAAAGAGCGACTTCATGTTATAACCTCTCTCTCAAGGCCGTCAGTCTCGTCGATTCCCGGTTTCTCTGGGGTGCCCAGCCTCCTAATATTGATGGTGAAACTTTGACACTTGTCAACGACACCTCTGACCTTCGCCGTGGCCCGGCGTGGTGGCTCAAGGTGACCTATGACAAGATAGTCGTGGTCGCTGAAAATGCTTTCCCCCCTCCTTCCACGACCAAACGTTGGGACAACATGGGTGCATCATTTGACGATTATGATGTAGTCCGAATGAACAAACCAATCGGAGCTCAAAACGGCGATAAACCCTGGATATGTACCTGGCCTGGTACGACACTCGAAGTTTTCATCTACCCCATCCAGAATTCCAGTGTTGGGGCCAACCCAACTTCAGGTACAGCGACTTCATCAGCGGCCTCGCCGACGAGCTCTGTGCCCAACCCATATGCAGCGGAGGGTTTATTCCCTTACCCCAAAAGCGTCAAGTTTTTAGAAAAACGAGATGCCGGCAATACTCCCAGACCATTCTGTCGCCAAGTCCGAGTCGTCGATAATGGGCGTGGCATAGCGAATGTGACGGATAGTTTTGGGAACCCCGTTCAAATACAGATCAATGAGAACTATGACTCGGATGACGATCAGGAGACATCCCAAAATAAGCGCTCGCTCCGAAAGAGGTGGAATCAATCTTGGAACTCTCAGAAAATGGAGCAGTTGACACCTTGCGGCTGTCTTTGGTCGTCTTGATCTCTCATCTGTCGTCCTTTTCTCCCTGCCAGCACATGGATGATGTTTGGCATTTTTCTATTCTCTCTGTTTTATCTATGGCGCTGTAATCTCTGCCCGGGCTTCTTTGATTACGGCGTTTCGGCAAAGGTGCTTGATTTGGGCCGATATGATTTTCTTGCCCCTTTTCTTTATCGTACACAAAAAAGGAGGCTCTCTTTCCTTCATTCAAAGGCGTTAGATTTGTCTTGGTCTTATTTGCATGTTGTAACAGCTATTGTTCATACGGCGTTGGAGGATTTCTTCTTTTTTTCCCTAACGCTTTTATACATCTGCGGCCTATGAGCCCAGCGCGCGCTTTTCTCTGTTCCTCTTGAGCCCACTTGTCTTGTCTTGAGGGGATGGGGAGGAGGATTTGTATTTTTTTTTTTGTTGCTATTATTCTGGTAGTAGACTAGGTAGGCCGCCATGTTTCTTCCGGCGAAGACTTGCTCTATTGTCGGGTCGGCTTGAACCGATCCGAGGTGAATGTCATGTGTTATTTTTCATGTTTAGGGGAGAAAATGGTTACGAATGGAGAGCACATTATAGCTAGTTAGGCAATAGACTTGCTGATTAGAAAAGAGATGGGGAAAAAAGGAAGAATTCTGTGTACCTATCATCGCGTTTGAGTGTCTTCTGCGGTGATGTATGCCTAGGCACGTTTCCTTGTTCATATATTGTTCGGCAGTTTAAAGTCGGATGAATGTACTCCACGAGCCCCTCTGTGTTTTCATCTTTTTCCTAATCACACATGAGATTATCTCTTGAGATCATGTTGGATACCTGAAGTTGAATCTATTCATAAAATACACCAGACAGGCCAGAAGCTGCATAAAGAATAGACGGCATATCGTACATTATGATAATCGAAAGAAAAACGCCTGCTCCCAATCCGTCCAAGAAAATGTTCCCATCTAGCGCCCATGCATATATCATCCCTAATTTTCCCTACAAATCACTAAAAAAAAAAAGCAACCGTTCAAAATGTAGTGTAGCCGAGATGTCTCACACACGATCTAAACATTCTTCCGGAATCCGCATACATCGAATCACTGCCAGCATCTGAGGACAAGAGTCAAGTAGCCACGGGCTGAGCAGCGGGAGCAGCCGTCTCCCCCGTCGTCGAGCGAATCTCATCACCGACAATGTCCTTTCTCCCGTCGCGGAAATCTCGCATCAGCGACAGGAAGATTGAGTTTTGCCACTTCTCGCCGCTCTCGTGTTTGACGCAGTCGAGTAACTTCTCGGCGGCTTCGGCGACGGCAGACTTGGGGTGCTGGACATCTACCTGTTCTCTTTCCGGCTCCGGCTCTTGTATTTGCTCTAGGATGGGCTCTGGCTGGGCTTCTAGCACTCTCGCGTCGTCGTTGAGCGCCAGGTTGCCGATTTCGGGGGTGTCGAGATCCGTTAGCCGAGAGGCCTTGACTGCTGCAACTATTGCTTCGGTCTCCTCCAGCTCGAGGGCCATTTGCTCCATGGCAGCGTCCACCTCCTTCATGTTGCCGCCTCCGTGGGCGGACATCCAGCGGGACATTTCCTGGTCAAATTCTGGCTTCGCCACGGCGGCAGCTGGAGGGCTGAACATGGACGGCGCGAACGCGGACGCAAAGTTTGGCTGTGCAAAGGAAGGCTGGAAGGCGGTCTGAGCCGGAGAGTGGTTCATTTGGCGGGATGCGGCCAGAGTCGTTGGAGCAGGCGACCGCTGCTGCGTGAAGCGGTTGAAGTCGGTGGCCCAGCTGCTCCCGCCCGCCATGGGCGCTGCCATCTGGTGCATGGGGCTCGAGAAGCTGGGAGGAGCTGCTACGTGTGCTGGTGCGACTTGTGCAAAGGGCAGCGACGGCGTCAGTCTGGTGGCGGGATCGCTCTCGAAGCCGGGCAGGGCAGAGGCGCCGCCCATGAAGGCGCCAAAGTCATTTTGCTGGCCTTGGGCGGGATGCAGCGGTGAAGAGCGGAAAGCCTGTGACTTCAAGGTTAAAAATGTTAGCACCGACAGTATCGCGACGCGAGTTGGAGCCTCGTGGCGCAAAAGCGACGGGCACAGAGTGAATGCGTACGTTCTGGCCAAACGCCCCTCGGCTCACATGTCTGTCTTGATGGTGGCTGAGGTCGCGAGACTGGTGGTCGACGAGGCGCTTGAAGGGCGTAGAGCCGCTGCAGGAAGCGTCTTCCATGGTTGCTGAATTGTATGAGGCGGTAGAGAATGTCCTTTGTGAGCGGTAAAAGTCGAAAGAAGACGTGAAGAGTTGTACGAGAAGGAAATACTGTAAGACGTGGTTTGGTTTAGACGAAGCTTTATGACATACGAACGAATTATAGAGGGGCCCCGGCTGACAATAGCCTCGGCGAAACCGGGGGTGGCGGACCTGGACCGGCGGCAACTGGAAGTTGTGTGCTGTAAGTGTAAGTGTGAGCTGGAAGCTGCTGTTTTGAGCTGCTTGGATATAAATGGAGAAAAAAAGGATGTATAGTTGGATTAACTAAAAAGTGGAAGGGAGCAAAAAGAAAATCTCTTCCAACTTTTGCTGAACCTGTAGATGTAAATGATGAATGAATTGTGCTTGGAGATTCCATTCCAAGTCGGCCGTTGAATGGACCGAGGTGCAAACGCAGGTACCGATGCCAGTCCGTACTGCGCTTGTGATGAAAATGGACTAATGGCCATGTGACTTGAGCTGCTAAATCTGGAGAAGACAATTACTTAATACATCTTACATAAGCCTTCCTATTTGGGATGACAGACTGTCAGAGTGTCGAACTGTTCCAAATTGTGGCAGGACGGCAACTGAGTCAAGTAGCACAGAGAGCTGCATCGGGTTGAAATCACGGCATTAATTGGGCGTAGATCAGTGACACATAGACCTGACAAGGGCCAGAGTATGAGCGCATGGAATCTCAACTGGAGAGCATCCGAACCTCCGCCTCGATATTCTTCGTACTGTGCTGCGCCGCTGAAAGGTACTTGCTTCCCTGTGGCACCCTTGCTTCTGGGGCGGGGAAGCCGGCTGAGACTAAAGCAGACAGGGGTCACAGCCCATCATCTCAGGAGCCTACATGTAGACAGCGAGATCAGGCCGAAACAGCGCTATACACTTGGCGGCGCTTGCTTCCAATTCTCAGCTCTTGAATAAGAGCGGTCGATATGGAGGTGGAATGTTGGAATTGGAAGCTGCTCTTTTCTTCCCGTCAATATGTGCTACAAGTCCGTACTAGTTGTCCATGCATGCATGACATTCTATTGCCGGAAGCGGTAGGAACTTGTGTACATGTTTAAACAGCCTGAAGATGAGGATTTGCGATTGATTGATTCAATTCATTCAGCAAAAGTCTGGAGTCATGAATTGGAATGGATCATATCTACTAGTAGGTACCCGTTACCCTTGCGCTAATGCTGGCTGGCACTTGACTGCCGTATCCACACGCGATCGAGGCAGTTGACGGGAATTGCAAGTATCGAACACGAGGCACGCGACAGCCCGATGGCAGCAAGAAATACCCGGGTCGTTGCATGTTGGACTCGGAATCGAAGCTTGGCAAATATACACAAAAAGTAAATCAAGATACTTCGTACTCGCTCCCAGTCTCTCCGTAGAGCCACATCACATGCACAATTTTAGATGCTACTGCTGCCAAGACTTTGCGGCCAATATACCCAGGCCGACGATGCGCTCTTACTAACATTACAATATTGAATTTCCCCGTTTGGTCCCAACATTGCATAGGCAATACTTGTATTAGCAATAGTAATGACCTTGCTCACAGTAATACCTAGCCCCTACCCAGGCATGCACAAGTATGTAAGCGTGAATAACACGAATAGCCGCGGCCGGCACGGATATTGTAGAAGCGCGGCATGAGGCTACAAGATGCTGCGCTGGTATTTCGCCTGAATTGCGCTGCGACATGAAGCCGCCACCACCGCGAGCTCAACGTGCACCAGAGACAGCAAGGCGCGCGCTGAGAGACAGACGCACCAGTTACATGCGCTGTAGAGGTGCCTTGCGTTTCGCATAGTGGTTGGCTGGAGCACTTGATGCCGCAGAGCTCCAGTCGGTACCTGCGACGCAGAGAGCGGCCAAGTACCTCTTTGCCCTTCCCCTGAGGAGCCTAAGCCCAATGGCTCCAGAGGCTGGGGACTGCTGGAGACACCCCCAGAACCCGGTGACCGCCCTTGAGGCTACAGTACAGACAGCACAGACTAATCCCTAGACTGGAGCCTCCACTGCTGGAGCTGCTACTGTAGTGCTAGCAATGCCAACTCTCCACTCCCCCTTGCAACTCTGCGCGAATGTGTCGAGCCGTGTCTGCTCATCAATTACGGATACGGCAGCGCGTTCGTCCTCGCAACTCCTCCAAGGTGTGGCCCATAATTGTCCCCGATTCACAGCACAACTCACGCTCATTCTAGCGGCGCTCGGGCGGAGAGACTCTGCCGATGACACGCGAGTGGACACTCCGCTGAACCCCCAGAAGAGGCCAACCAGATCCCGGGCATGGGCATGGCATGGGCACGAGCCTTGGTAACAGAAAAGTTGTGAACCCCGTCTGGACGCCCCTTCATTACTGCGACTATGTCCTCCAACCGCTCTCCAAGCCCGCCGCCAGCTTCTCAACCGCAACCTCAACCGCACCCTCACCCTCAATCCCAATTTACATCTTCGTTCGACTACCCAGCACGCCCTCGGCGCCGATCCTCCATTACCATCGACACAGTCTCCACCGAGCCCTTCCCCGATTTCTCTCGATCTGCCGCCGCCGCTTTGGCTGAGGGTGAAGCAGAGGGCGCGTCCACGAGCACGTTTGTACCGGCCTCGCCATATGCTCTCACGGGCGCCATTTCTGCATCAGTCGCTTCCTCGCGGGCCGGTGGACGACCCGACGACAGTACAAACATCGAGATGGAGCCCATTGTAGGACACAGGAGACGGAAGAGCGCCGCCATGAACTCCCCTGGCCTGCCCCAGGCCGCTCCAGGGAGGCCAATGGCTGGTGGTAGTGGTGGTAGAACACACCTTTCGGCCAACCCAACTGATCACCTGGACGGCTTTGAAGAGAATGGAGGGAGCAGCAGCACATCAATCGGCTCCGGCAATGAAGACGAGGCGAGAGGTAGACCCAGCTTCAGCGACGACGATTTACACAGCGATGAGGAGACGGGACTCAGCAACAAGGAGCGCGCCCGGAGGCAGAAGAAGCGCCAAAGAATCACCCAGCTGGGGCAGCGCATTGTGCGCGACAAGAGTCTGTCGACGGAGGAGCGCCAAGAGGCGGACAAGGACGTCGTCAGGAAACTGCTCGTCAACATGTTCTTGATTCTACTGTGGTACTTTTTCTCACTGTCAATTTCACTGGTAAGTTGAAAACAGCCAAGAATGCGCCGGGGTTCGCACGACCGGGTTTTCTTTTTATTTGTTTCTGACACAATTGTCTCGCAGTACAACAAATGGATGTTCGATAAAGATCGCCTCAACTTTTCGTTTCCTCTTTTTACCACGTCACTGCATATGGTGGTGCAATTCCTTCTCTCAGCCTTGGTTCTCTATTTTGTACCATCGCTGCGGCCACAGCGATCCCACGCATCTGACATGGGCAGATCTCGCCATGAGGTTGAGGCAAGCGGCGCCTCCATGTCCAAGATGTTTTACCTGACGAGAGTTGGGCCCTGTGGTGCAGCCACTGGCCTGGATATTGGCTTGGGCAACACCTCGCTCAAGTTTATCAGTTTGACATTTTACAGTAAGTGAATCATATCATTTCTGCTATAGGCAGGCAATCTCGCGGCCTCTAACGCTTTCTAGCCATGTGCAAATCTTCCTCTCTTGCATTTGTTCTTCTATTCGCTTTCGCCTTCCGCCTCGAAAAACCTACCTGGCGCCTCGTGGCCATCATTGCTACCATGACACTGGGTGTCATCCTCATGGTTTTTGGCGAAGTCGAGTTCAAGCTTGGCGGTTTCCTTCTCGTCATTACAGCAGCCTTCTTTTCCGGCTTCCGCTGGGGTCTCACGCAGATGTTACTTCTCCGCAACCCTGCCACTTCTAACCCATTCTCCAGCATTTTCTACCTCACGCCAGTCATGTTCCTAACTCTGATTTCCATTGCAATTCCCGTTGAAGGCTTCGGTCCCTTGTGGGAGGGACTCAAGACACTTAGTCAGGAATGGGGTCCTTTTATGACACCTCTGTTCCTCCTTTTCCCCGGATGTATCGCCTTTCTGATGACAGCATCCGAGTTCGCCTTGCTGCAGCGGACCTCTGTTGTCACGCTTTCTATTGCCGGCATCTTTAAAGAGGTCGTCACCATCTCGGCCGCTTCTCTCATCTTCAAGGACCAGCTCACCCTCATCAACTTTATTGGTCTCATCACCACAATGCTGGCAATCGTTGCCTACAACTACCTCAAGATTACCAAGATGCGCCAGGACGCTCAAGTCCAAGTCCACGTCCGCGTTACCGACGTCGATACCGATCTCCCGTCATCAAGCGCGAGTGACTTTGAAAACGACAGCTCAGAGGAAACGGCAGGTTTGCTCCATCAAAATACAGAAAGGGGCGAGGTGCTGTTTCAAGCCGGCAGCCTGCCGCCACCCACGCCACGGGTTACGAGGGATGAGTCAATGGACTAAAAGACTTGAGATGAGACGATAAAAAGACGAAGATTTTTCGACCTTCTTTCGGGATATACAAGTACTCGTCTAAACCAACTTGGCGAATCCTACAACCTCTGTACCGGTCTTACAAGATTCCAAAGTTTTTTCTTTTTCTTTTTATGTATAATCTCTTTTCTTTGAGGAAAACCAAATCGTTACCGCACAACTTCTCGCAATTTTTCAACTTACAACGGAAAGTCTTTTGTACTTATCATTTTCAAACATCAATCGGAAAGAAATATAAATGGGATGGGATGCATCGGATCATATAAAGTTTTTGTTTTTGTGGCATTTTTTGAGATGACAAATGTTCTTATATACTGATAAGAAAGGGGGGAAGAGGGTGTGTGTTAGAGAGAAGGGGTGTGAAAGAGAGACGACCAAGTCGGGATTTTGAAATTAGCATGGATGATGGAAAGCATAGAGAGACGGCTAGAATCAAGGGAGTATCAACGTATACCCATATGACATTTAGAGATGTATGACTGGGCGAGCAAGAATATATTTGACTGAAAATCTTGAAGAAAAAGAAGGAATATGCTTGTATGAGCATTTGTTCATTTCTTTATACTGCTGCATTAATTTATACGTAAAGGTTTCTAGCAAATGTTTTGTTGTTTGATTTCTATGGCTGGGTATGTCCTGATAGCCTCCAACGCCAATATGTAGGTGCAGAATAATCACCAGAAAACCAGATCGACTGATGTGACATAAAAGTTCAACTCTTTCCACCTCAACCCAAGAGACGCAGACCATTTTTGGTCTTTTGGCCTGGCTTGGCGATACCCGCGCCTGGTTTGGGACCGAGTTGCGGCTCATAGCCCCCGGCATTGGAGCTGTTGTTGTTATTGTTCCTGTTGTTTTTGTTGTTCTGATAGTTCTTCTTGCCTCCGTGTGCCTTGTTCTTGACATTGGTCGCCTTAATCTCCGTATTGGCCTTCTTCACGACGACCGGGTGACTCTGGATATATTTGCCGTGCATCTCCTTGGCAGCCTGGAAGAAATCGTCGGCGTCGCTGAAGCTGACGAAGCCGTAACCTTTGGATTTCGTGGTTCGCTTGTCGCGGATGACTCTGGCTTTTTGAACAGACTTCCACCGCGAAAAGGCCTTTAGAAGGGATTCATCTGTGGTTTCTCCCGCCAGGTTTCCGACAAAGAGGCGCAGGTGAGAAGGATCCCATTCCAGCAGTGTGTCGTCCGTCCACTTCTTGCCACCGCCCTCTCGGACAACCGTCTTCGACTTATCCGGCTGCTGTGCGGCCGCATCTATGCCTTCAGCCTTTGCATACTCTGCCGCCGGGAGTGGTTTGCCGTCCTTATCGATCTGAGGCGCATAGGCGCTTTGCCATTGCGCAATCTGGGCAGCCATGTCCGGGTCATAATCGGTACCGCTCGCGCTCGCGCCCACATTCGCATTCACACTCGGCCCTATACCTGCACTTGCACTTGTATTTGCACTAGGCGTAGGGAACGGGTTCTGAATTCGCGGTGCTGCTTGGTACGACTGCGCCTGGTACGGCTGTGCCTGATACGACTGCGGCTGCGAGTAGGCGTGGGGAGCGTAGCTCTGCGGCTGTTGATGGGCGCCGTGCTGCTGATGCTGTTGGGGAAACGAGTATGCCGCCGCAGAGTGGCTCACCCCCGTGGCCGGAGGGCGGCTGGGATAAGCTTGATACGACGAGCCATAATGCGTGGCTGCTGCAGACGCTGCAGGGGCGGCTGGATAGCTGGGGACGGAGGCTCGCGCAGAGTTGGCATTCGTGTACGACGGCGGTGCGGCAGGCTGGCCCGGCTGGTTGAAGCTCGATCTGAACCCGGGCCTCGAGTTGCTCGCGGGAGGGCGCGCGGGAAGATTTGTGCCTGGAGGTGGTGGATGTGACATGATGAACAACCCCGTGATCTTGTTTGACTTTTGTATGGGATTCTCGCAGCTGTGGCGGAGAATGAAAAAAAAACGTACCTTTGAGCAGTCTTGAGCCCAAAGTCCTTGCTGTTAAGCAGTTTGTGTCTGATGATTGGTTTTCAAAACGCGAATTGATGTTCTAGGAAGAAATAGAACAGAGGTTGTCGCAATCGCGAATTTGCTGGATTTTGAGAGTGGCGTTGATGTAGTTTGTTGATATCAGAGTCTAGAAATCCGGCAGGCCAACAAACGTGTCACGTGATATAGAACATTCGTAGAATCTTCTCATGGTCATGTGATATGGACGACCTCATGTCAATATACAAGATGCTGCTTCAATATCTAGGTATCTAAGCCTGGGCATTAACGACTGCGGTGCTAGGATTCATTTCGTGATGGCTTCATTTTTTCCTAAAGTTTACAGGAGACTCATACAATCACGCAACGATCATTGATTGGCTATGCGCTACTAGAACTCGAAGAGGGCCACGGCGCCGGTCACGGTCTCGCGTCCGATAAACGGGGATCGGCTCTGGAAGACCCGCAGCTTTCGGGCATGCTCCAAACTCGGATCGGTGCAGGAACTGAAGAGGAAGTTTTCGAGGAATGATCCAAAGGGCCATGCAAAGCAGTGACATAAGCCATGCAGAACAAGTATTTGGCTCAGCTACAGTATGTCCCTACGCATTACTCATCGCTGGCAAAGTAAGCGGTAATTGAGGCACGCGGGAATTGAGGCAACACGGTAAATGAGACACACAAAACCGACAACGGACACCAGGCATGAGCCGCCAGACGACGCTGCTATTCGTCGATACGGCCGTTTCCCTTGTCCGGGAAATGCCTTCAGCCCTCCGTTCGAAGCACTACTGCTAGCATTAATTCCGCAAACCCGCAAAGCCCGCAGGAGGTTTATAAGCGGCCCCAACTCGCCCACTTTTTAGGGGAGCTTAACCGCCGTGCTACCTGCGTTTGAGAGAAGGAGAAAGATGGAAATAGAATAAAGGCCGTCTGTCCACCGGGCTGTCTGTCTATGTGAATGACAATGATAAAGGTATACACGTATTCAGACAAAAGACAGCCTCGTCGATGCTGCAAAGGGCACTCTCAACTTGTGAAGGATAGCTATTTCAGCTTCAAGGCATGGCGTAAAAGCCAACGAGGATAATAGTGCCCAGTATGTTTTATCAACTGCGTTCAATGGTGTGATGTCAGCAAACCCAGAACGAGAGACATATTATTCATCTGCAAGGCTCCGAGGCTTTAAGGGGTCCTTCGGTAGGATTAAAAAGTCGCAGTTGGACCGGGGCTTCTCTATTACTCGCTCGCTGCCGAGCATCGTGGTAGAGGAGAGGCACTTCAGCGCCGCATCTGATTGGACGCCCGAAAAAATGGAGAAATCTTCATCATGTAGCGGGGTACAGCAAGCACCACCACTCGGCGCAAAGTACGAGGACAGGATGGCATGAAGACGCAGAGGCAACTTGTTCCGAAAAGCTTAGGAAGCAACGTATTGGGCACTAATTGACGCTGGTGAAGACTAATCTGTCAGGTGTTGAGATTATGCTCCGGCCGGCTCAGGTTCTGGCGTGAAGCTGCTGGGCTCAAGTACATTGTATGCTGTTGCTCTTCAATTGAAGCGTATATGAATGTCTGCGCTCCAGCAAGGCGTCAAGCTAATGCATACAAAAGGCTGTATGTAGCCATCTGATGGGCCATCGAGCTCATTCTATGGAACTACTAGTTGAGCGGTCTCTATCAATTTTCAGTGGCTTCTTACACTTTTATGACTTCATACTACTAGTAGCACTAGGCAAAGTCACAAGTTGCCGTAGTAGGCATTCGGTCCTCTGTTCCCACCTTTCATCAGTCATTCCCCATCGGTGTCTCCCCGTCGGTAGCGCACCTTGTCCGTTGTTTCGGCCCGTGGCTGCAATAGGCATTGGGCTTCTGGAGCTTCTAGTCCTAGCAATGCTAAATTACCTCATCCTTCAACGTGGGATGGCATAACAAATCCAGCGAGAAATGCTACACCTACCTGTATACAGAATGACAGGTAAAACCAAGCCGTTGGATATTTCTGATAAGCTACTGGCCAAGAGAAAATCCCTGCAGAATAGCCAAGTTCGTTTTCTTTTTCTTTCTGTGACAGGCGAATCGCTTTGGAGTATCAGATGAAGGCGATATGAGACGACAAGTGCCTTGGAAAGCAACGCCTAAATAACGCCGATTTCACATGGGCATGGATGGCTGGGATGCTCTTGAAGCAGCATCGTGTTTGAACTTTCAAAAGAGCCTCTGGCATTGAAAAATGAGCGCTTCTTGTTCTCCCTTTGCCTGTAGTTTTCCCTTTCTCTTCTGCATGTCACTTAGACACACGCTGCCCAGGCGAGAGTGTAAGAGTGACGAGAGCTGGGGCTGAAACGTTTGACGAGTCATCTAGGCCCTTCTCCTCGTCCGTCCTCCTGGCGTCACCACTGACAAAGCGCGGTGCTTTGTGTTAAGCGATGCGTGCAGGCTCTTGTGTCTCGCGATCCTTTGTCATGCATGCCAGATTATCATATTCTCCCTAATCGATGGTGTTGCCAGCCCGAGGCAGCCGGACACGGGAGAGCAAGTGGTGGGGCTGGTACATGGAGATGGCATGCGCGCTCAGAACGAAGGAGTGCCCGTCATTGTCCCGATACTGTAATCAGCAAAATGGACATGGCATGGGATGCTCCGTCGAGCGGCTGTGGCCCGGACGGCGCAGGGCATCCAAGAATGCGGAATTTCCCACAGTGGCCCGGGAGCGTGGGATGCAGAAGGAGGCTACCGCTGTCTAAGAGCAGTGCTCCAGTACATGCACGGAGTACCATGCACCCGGATAGATGTGACAGCTTCTGTAGCGTCTGCGTGTTGAATGTCTGGAATTTGCATGGAAAAAGGCCTCGAGTCTCGCGGCTCAGAAGCTTCAACGTTCATCGTCTTTCTGATAAAACACGGGCTAGCGTTGGAGGCTGCGTTAGAGGTAGACGAGCTCGAGAGTCCCTAAAAGCCTCGCAGCAAGGCGGCGAAACAGCAAGATGACGATGCGCCGCCTCGCGCCAATCACCGCCAGGCCGCCCGCTTTTCTGGGGCCCTCCGGGACTTGCGTAGGCCAAAACCTCGTTCCAGGTCGCTCATGGATCTTTTTTGGGCTGCCGGGCGTTGCTGGGCGCTCAGCCGGCCCATCAGCGTTCCCACTATATTTACTTGCTCCGTCCCTCCCAGCCTGCGCAAACGTTGCTTCTCTTCTATCCTTTCTTCTCCAACTCGCAATTCCTGATTGTTGATCTGGCGATAGCTTCGCTTGTCTCGTCTCTACTCCCAGTCTCTTGCTCAATAAACCACACAACATGTCTGGCCCTGTGTAAGTCAACTTCTCCTGCGCTGCTGTTGGGACAAAGGACGGAAGCTTTTCTACCCCTCCCTCGCCTCTTTGCTGCCAGCTCTCAACCCCACCACCCCGCCTGAAAAGCCCAACCGATTACTGCTCGATGACCTCAATTCCCGCACTGAGCCGGCGGCATCGTGGGCTCTGTGTGGTGTTGAGCTCGAGCCGTGGCCATGATGGAGGCAAAGTGCTGGTGATTGACCAGTGGCTGTTGTGGTGGAAGCAGTGACGGTACTGGTGCTCAACGAGCACCTCGTCTCGCTCGTTTCCGCTCTGCTTTCTACCTCTCTCCGTCTACCTCTCTCCATCTGCCTCTCTCTCTTCTCCCCCAAGCTTCTGCATTCTCCCGTTTTTCTTCTTCTCTATTCTGCACCCTACTCATGCATGAGGTAGCGCTCGCCTCGCCAACATCAAGCTTGGCGGTGCCTCGCAACCTGATTCCTCTTCTCCAGCCGAAGCTTCGAAAAATGCTAACATTGTGCCAAGCGCGGATCTGGGCCTTATCGGCCTTGCTGTCATGTAAGTTGCAATATATATCCAACCCCGAATCATCAAGAAAATGGCCTCAGTTTCTAATATCCGGTGCTACAGGGGACAGAACTTGATTCTCAACATGGCTGACAACGGCTTCACCGTCTGCGCTTACAACCGAACCGTTTCAAAGGTCGATGCCTTCCTCGACAACGAGGCCAAGGGCAAGTCTGTTGTCGGCGCCCACAACGACAAGGAGTTCATCGCCAGCCTCAAGTCCCCCCGCCGTGTCATGCTGCTCGTCCAGGCCGGAAAGGCCGTCGATGAGTGGATTGAGAGACTTCTGCCCCTCCTGGAGAAGGGAGACATCATCATTGATGGTGGTAACTCTCACTTCCCCGACTCTAACCGCCGCACCAAGGAGCTGAGCGCCAAGGGCATCCGCTTCGTCGGCTCCGGTGTTTCCGGAGGTGAGGAGGGTGCCCGATTCGGCCCCTCTCTGATGCCCGGTGGTAACGAGGAGGCCTGGCCCTACATCAAGGACATCTTCCAGGCCATTTCTGCCAAGAGCGACGGCGAGGCCTGCTGTGAGTGGGTCGGCGACGAAGGTGCTGGTCACTACGTCAAGATGGTCCACAACGGTATCGAGTACGGTGACATGCAGCTTATTTGCGAGGTAAGCTCGGCCCTTGGTTCAAATCGGCATATATTATCGCTGGTGTGAATTTTGAAAGCTAACAGTAAGCTTGTGCGTAGGCCTACGACATCATGAAGCGTGGTCTCGGACTCTCCAGCAAGGAGATTGGTGACGTCTTTGGTGAGTGGAACAAGGGCGTTCTCGACTCTTTCCTGATTGAGATCACCCGTGATATCCTCTACTTCAACGACGACGATGGCACTGCCCTTGTTGAGAAGATCCTCGACAAGGCCGGCCAGAAGGGTACCGGAAAGTGGACTGCCATCAACGCTCTCGACCTCGGTATGCCCGTCACCCTGATTGCCGAGGCTGTCTTGGCTCGATGCCTGTCCGGAATCAAGGATGAGCGTTCCGAGGCCTCCACCAAGCTCCGATATGTTTCCCGTGGCAGCGGCAAGTTTGAGGGCGACAAGAAGCAGTTCCTGGAGGACCTCGAGCAGGCTCTGTATGCTTCCAAGATCATCTCATACGCCCAGGGCTTCATGCTCATGCAGGAGGTAAGGAGGAGTCATCTAACTACATTCCACTATTCAATTGGAGACGTGTGACTAATGAACAACTCTTTTTTTCCAGGCTGCCCGCGAGTTCAACTGGAAGCTCAACAAGCCTTCCATCGCCCTCATGTGGCGTGGTGGCTGCATTATCCGATCCGTCTTCCTCAAGGACATCACCTCTGCTTACCGCAACGAGCCTGACCTGAAGAACCTGCTCTTTGACAAGTTCTTCAACGAGGCCATCCACAAGGCCCAGCCCGGCTGGAGAGCCGTTGTCTCCCAGGCTGCTGAGCTTGGTATCCCCACCCCTGCCTTCTCCACTGCCCTGTCCTGGTTCGACGGATACCGCACCAAGGACCTGCCCGCCAACCTGCTGCAGGCCCAGCGTGACTACTTTGGTGCTCACACTTTCCACATCAAGCCTGAGCATGCTTCAGCCAAGTATGAGGTTGGCAAGGACATTCACGTCAACTGGACCGGCCGCGGTGGCAACGTCTCTGCTTCAACATACCAGGCATAAGGGAGAGGTGCTTGGAGCGGGGTTGAAAAATCTAACAAGTTGGGTATGAATAGCAATGATAATGTTATATAAAATGGGATAATTAGGTATGCAGTGCGAAATTTAAAAATAGTAAAAGTTAGCCAACTGAAGCCACCAGCTTGTGATGTATACGTCTAGATGCGTGGAGGTGTTTTTTTTCCCCAGCGAGAGAGTGGGTTCAATGAATGGACATCTCTTCTCGGCAATTCCCACTCGAGGGAGCTGCAAGAAGGGTCATGAATTGCGAGAATTAAAGAAGACAAAGTATTAACAACTAAATAAAAGCATTACTGCGCACAAGTATTTGCATTGAGATTGTAGTCCCTTTGTACTTGACTTACTGTCTGTCTTACTGTCCGTCTTACTGTCTTACTGTCTTAATGCCCGCGATCACATCTGGGCTTATGGACCCACTTTGCAGCCAATCCTGCTCTGCTATTCGCTGCGCCTCTCCTGCAGCCTCGTCGCGACAAATTTGGGCTCGCGCGACGCAACGACAGCCGCACCCTCTGCAACTCGCATCGCCCAGATCCTGGACATTGCGTTTCCGCATCATCTCCATCCCATCGGCTCGCCCCGTCCGCCTGCCGCGCGCCTTGCACCCGAATCATATCGCTGGGCTCAATTCCCTTGTAGTCGCTCCCCGGCGCTTTGCATGCTTGGGGCCAGACTCAACACACAACCCTTGTCGCCATTCCCACTGCCTGTAAAAGGTCGCCAGAGAGGCTGCGCTGCCGACAGCAGCCAACATGGCGCAACCAAACCCTAGCCACAGCGTCCCCCAGGACCTTGTGAGTCCTCGGCCAAGTTTTATTTCTTGCTGCGAGCTGTCGCTAATTAGGCGGGATAGATGCCACATGTCCACCTAATCTCATCGTACCGATACCCTGCGATCCCCCCGGCTCGATTTCAACGAGGTTGCCAAGTGGCTGATCAACGCCCCCCAAATCGCGAGAGACCAAGCGCCCTTCTTCTGGACATACCTCGATAAGCCCGCCGACGGCACCATCCTACTGACGTGGCAGCCTTTGTCGAGACTGGGGACCAATTTCGCGACAGATGGCTTCGTCTGGGCGCCCCCAGAGCAGATCTACAAACATGACCTGGGCAACGGACTGGTTTGTTTGACCAGCTACCCCCAAGACAAAATGATTACGCATACTGACCGTTTGCATGTCTAGATGCTTGAAATATACTACCTCAAGGCAGGTTACATCCCTGGCGAGCAATTCACTCTCCACGCTCGAAGACGATTCCGACTCGTTCCTGTCGCTGGACACCCCAACCCTCCGCAGCCGGATCCAAACTTGTTCATTGTGCACTATGGTCCTGCGGAAATGAACGATCGCGTCCCTGTTGCCATGATCCCATATGACGAGAGGGTCAATGCCATCATGCAGCAGCGCCATTTTCTCCAGAGAGCTGGCCAGATTCGCCGGAAGGAATTTATGCTATCCGACCGGGTCAACTGGCCTTCACTACCGGAGCTTACTCGCCAACAGCTAGGGCCCCAGATGAACCCCCGTGGTGTACCTCAGCAGATGGCATACCCAGCCCAACCACCGCCGCCTGGGCCTCCCTCAAAGAGAGCCCGCCATGGACAGAATCAGGCCCAACAAGCGGCATTACCGCCGGGAATGCCACCGGTCGATGCGGCCTTTGATGATGATGAAGATATCTCGCGGGGAGACATGTTTGACCACTTGACCCCGAGAGAGATCTCAATGAGCCGCTATCAACAAAACCACGAGTGGATGGAGGAGATTCTGTCTTCTGCGTACAGAATAGGTCAGATTACACCCGCAGATCTCGGATTGGGTCTCAAGGGGGGAGCTGGCATCTCTGACAGAGGGTATTTTCACTGCCCAAGGAGGCGAAGCATACAGCCAGGCTCCCGAAAAGGCCTATGTTGGACGTCTAGACCCCGGCCAGGCTGACGAATTTCGCAAGCGGGTCGATAAATACGTCTCGACAACCCATGATGAAATCAAAAAAATGGAACAAGAACATCGCGAAACAATGGCTGCGTTCAAGGAAAACTCTATTCTCAAGATCAAGGAGCGAGAACTTAAAGCCATTGTGGATGGTGCCAAACACGAAAGTCGACCTCATTCGGACGACGAACCTGTAGGTCGCCAAGTCTCCAAACACTCAGTCGAGGAAATAGCACAACAGGTAGAGTCAGCATCAGGTCGAAAGATTGTCAGCTTGCCGCTCTCCAAGCGGATTCAAGATGGTGGTTTTCAGGCTCCTCCTCCTGAACCAGCAGCACCAGGCTCGACTGCAGAGCTCTCCCGACAGCCATCTCGGGCGGGATCTCAAGCAAGCGGTGCGATGATGGGTGAAACTGACATGGACATGGGCGATACAGCATCTGGATTGTTAGACCAAATGCACACCGGCTTCTCTTCCACGTCAACGCCAGTCAACAACTTCCCCACGCCTCAGACTCATCTATCCGCGGGTCAGTCTGGCGCGGCTACGCCATCGCAAGCGGCAAATGCCGCCTCACCAGCTCCAGCTCCTGCGCCTGCACCTGCGTCCGTACCTGCATCGGCGCCATCTGCTCCCGCTGCTGCCGCTGCCGCTCCGCCACAGCCGTCTGGAGATGTAGAGATGGGCGGAACTGATACTGCCACCGAAAACGAGGTACGAACTACGCCCGATCATAGCACCGGTAGTGGAGATTGGGTTGTAGTTCCCAAAGATGGCAACAATGTAACGGCTAATGATACGACCCAGACGACGCAGGCTCCTACCAATGCTGCTACTACCTCCAGTGCTGCACCTGACTCTGCCGCCGCTCCTACTACAGATGCTGCTGCTGCTACCAGTGCAGAGGGCGATGACGCCAAGCCACCGACTCCAGCAGCTCCAAAAGCACCTTCGGCCGCGGCCACTCCCGCTGTCACCGAGGGAGGGTCTGTATCTTTTGACCAGAATGACTTTAGCTCTCTAGGCGATCTAGACACGGCGGGAGATGCCCTGGCGGGGTATGACGCTCCAGATCTAGACGGCTCAGCAGGTGGGCTGGATGATGGCTTAGACCTTCAGATGGACATGGAGGATTCCGCGTTTGGAGATGCTTTTCACGGCGTAGATGCTTCTCATACCCCAGGAGACGGACAAAATCAGGACGGCATGTGAGATAATTTGTAATTGTTCTTGTAGGAAATTGGAACGAAAAGATATTTGATTAGATGCTATTGTTGCAGTACTTTTCTTCTTTTTCTTTGCCTTTTTTTTGTAGTAGAAGAGTGCTTGAATGTCACTGCGCTAGGTATAATGAAAGCGGCAGGGTGTTGGGGAAGATGATTCTTCTTTTCTGCTCCTCCCATTGTTGCTTGCTATACTTATTCTTTTCTTTTCTTCTTTTTGTAGTAGAGGGGTGGATAACTGGGTAATTAGTGGTCTGAATGCTGCTGCATGGGTATAATGAAAGCGGCAGGGTGTTTGGAAAGATGATTCTTCTGCTCCTAGCTACTATTCGCTACCGCTCCAAGTTGTCATGCACTCGTATTTGAATTTCGAATTATTACATTAGACGGTAGGAAGTATCCGTACAGGTTGCATCCTCTTTCATAAAACTGTCTCAGAAGCCTCTCTATTCGCTGATAAAGGTAATTGCATAAACACAACTCCCCCGTCCTGGCCCCAGTTAATTGAATAACATGGGAGGCTGGTCTCAGATAGTCCTTCAGCTGAGGAGTATATGCTTATACCTGGGCAATCCTATATAAAAAAAATTTTAAATTCTCAGTAATAAAAGGCCCAGCCTTTTTTTTGATTTTTCTGATTTATGAGTAAGACGATCCAAACCCCGCAGTTCAATCTTACGTCACGTTCTGCAGGAGGGAATGTCCGTAAGGCTGTGTGCTCTTTTTCTTTCAGCTCGTCAGGTGAGCCGGGCACGCATTACGGTGGTTGTTTTTATTCCATAAATACCGTCCAGAATTCGCGTCTGCCGATAGTGTATTTCCCCTCTCCTCATCCTCATCCGTCTGCAATACTACACAATGGACAAACATATCCGCGTTCATCCTCAATGTGGCGCGTGCGGCTTCACATTTACCGAGTTCGAGGCAGTTGTTGCGCGTAAGATGGCCCCAGCTTCTAAACTGCCCACCATGTACACTGATATTCATTCCGTCTAGTTCATCAAGAAGGCGACGATGCCATTACGACCACTTCCTCAACGCTGCAATATCGACATACGGCAAGGTGCGAGGATAGACGCGCACTTGGGAAAGCATATTGCCGCTATCCTAATTGTAAGGCGTGTGCCTCCTCCGTGCCGACCATGACGGTTCACAAAGAATGCCTCGATTTCCTTGGGCAGCTGACTACAGCGGAAGATAAACTGTCGTGGCTGTGGACTGCCGCGACGTGGAGAAGCCCGTGGGATGGCGCACCGCCTCTGCAGCAGGCCCTTTCTCCTGTTATTGATCCTGGGCAATTCATCCACCAGGCAGCTCAAGCTTGTGAGATGCCCGGTCTGTCGTCGTTGCCCAAGGAATTGGCGCTCATGATTTACGAACAATCTGACCGGAGCTGTTTACATCGGTGTCTGGCTTTCTGGTCCTATGCGCGATGGTGGAACCGGCTGCACCAAAAAATGCCAAAAATGATCCCCATCGAAGAGATCGAAGAGTGGCATCGCGGCTCACATCCGGTGATGAACAAGGGCGCTAGGCACGGCGAAGTGGAGAGTGATGTGCAGAAACCCATTATTATCCTCTCGATCGATTCTCAAGGCTTGCGGAGCATAACAAGGGTGCAAAAGGGCTATACCACTAGCTATGCTAATGCCAACGATGGCCTCTCGCAATCCGATACGGTTGCATATGTCGTCGAGGCAGCTGAATGCTTTGCTTCTGCGCAAGTGGAGTACAATGTGCGTGTTGCTTTCCGAGTTGGAATTGAGGCGTTGAACTGATCCATTATTGTTACCACCTACCAGTATCCATTTGCGCGACTTCAGCTTACGGGTAGGCCTGAGCAAATCCGTGTCTGGGATACGCCTTTGCCCCCACAATGGCAAGAGTGCGTTTTAGATGTAGATTACGATTCTACTGCGCGTGCAAAGAGCCATCTATCGACTATTGACACGCGCAGCATTACGGGACTTACATTTTTTACATGTTTTGCCCGGATATGGGCTATCCACGCGCACACAAAGAGACAGCCTTTTGCGCAGCGCACATTCGATACGCTGAGCCCCAAAATTAAGGCTTTTGTCCATTGGTTTCATGTTCCTCTTGGGTCTGAAGACAGAATCACGGCTTTCGGCTGGAGCGATCGTGATTACAATGCGCGCTTCTACGTGAGTTACTCTATTCGAGTTCCTAGCCCGATTTATCATGTTCAGTTTCACTGATGAGGGAGCAGCTGCGTTTGAAATTGGCAGGGAATATAATTGTGGGGTCGACGTATAGGATGGATGACGAAGACGTGCAGTTGATCCAGCATCCTACCACTCTTATCTACCAGAGACCAGATAGCGAGGGGGTACACTTTGTAGGTGGCCACGCTGGCGGTACTGATGAGCAAAAGGATGCCGAGGCGGAGCCTACATTTGCCTTCCGATATAGGAAACAGCCATTCAGATCTGCCAGCTATTCATCAGCTCTCCTCAGGAATGTCATTCGAGCCCAAGTGTATATTGGAAGACGCTTTTCTCATTCAATATGCCGAGGGGTTATGTTGGAGTATACGGATGGATCAAAACGAGCCCTTGGAGAATGCAAAGTGGGTGTTGATCGGGTCGAAGAATGTTTTGAGCCTGTACACTTTTGCTACAATTCAGCACTCAAGAACAATGTGTCAGTGAAAGTTTCTACTGGGAGTTCGCATCCCACGCATCCCACGCATGAGGGATCTGGCTGGACATGCTGTTTGATGAAAGGAGCTATGGAATTTTGGTTTAGCGAAAGGGAAGTGGAAATAAACTGGAAGCAGTAGCTGCACATATATACCAGTTAAACGGAATTGAAAGTTATCAGCAGCACCTTGGTTCTATTGACCAGCACTCAGGTAGCTATACCTCTCCTACTATGAAGTGTGTATCATCATTCAACAGGTATTTTCATATGTAGACTAACTGTCTTTTTAAGCTACAGCTGCGGTTTTGATGATGGAACTGGAATGCCTCATAACTCCCTATTCTATTCACGTTGCGACAATGGCATCGGCGACGGTGAATAAATGTAGACAGGGGGAGGACCTAGGTAGTGCTATATTATTCACGGTAGCATCTTTGTCCTAAGCCCCTTGAAGCACTATATCCCGCCTGGCTCACTGTCCATCTTGCGTTTCACTCAAGACTATGTTAATCTCTTGTATCCCGTCACTTATCTGAGTTTGCTTCTCTCCACTTGAATCTATCTTCCCCAAAGTTGACTCTGACCGTGACGGCTTCTCCTCCAGAATGCCCAATACAGGGATAAAGCTTCCGATAGAGAATGTCACTCGACTTTTGAACTGCGTACATTCCCATCATCCAAAGTGTTAGCTTTCTCCTTGACCCCCCCCCCCCCCTTTTTTTTTCCTTTTCGGGAAATGGGACTTACAAATGACTTCTCCGTCGCAAGTGAAAAAAGTTATCGAATTTTTCATAGTCGATTCTATAGCTAATAGTCTGATTTACACCTTGCGGTTTGGCGCAATTATTCCATCTCATCATACAAATCACCCTTTTCATAGATGTTTTTCATTAACCCTATCATATATTTAATTGACTATATGTTGCGTCCTGGGACTGCGTCTATCTGGTTGGTGAATTTCACCGGACAAGCTGATCACGGCAACGTGCGCTTTCTTTTTGTCATCGTCTGCAATATAGAGACGTCGAAATATATCAAGCCTAGCTCTCGTGGGGGAAAAAGGAAAGTTGGCACAAATAGTGACAGAGATTCTCGTCATCGGACCGAGCTTTTTGAAACCATTGATGTTGGCAAAAAAAAAAAAAAAAAAAAAGAAAAGAAAAGAAAAGAAAAGAAAAATTCATCAGCACGAATCAAGATGCTTACTTGAAAATGATGCCTCGAGCCCCTCAGCTAAAATCTCAAGTCTGGTCTCGACACTCTCATCAATTCTTTGCCACATATGCGGCCTTACAAGTGCTATTAAAGTTTTGGTCTGCCGAAGGACCCTTTTTAGATACCGTGTATGTATACTTACTCGTCCCTGGATTGGTTGCTTTTGGGGCTCTTCTGCGTCTTTTCTGTCTCTATGGTGTGCTGATTATCTAGGTAATCTCTGGAAGAAGCATTCTCTTGGCCTGTAGATGGAAAGGTGGTTCAAATTAGATTGGGAAAGTTATCAAGCGCCCCAACTCTATCATTCAACACTCTAACCACAGCTTAAGAGAGCAGCTAATCTTCATTTAAAAAGCATTCAATTGCAGCAGTAGTAGCTTATGCTACAGCTACATGTAGAGCGTTGGATAACAGAACTGGGGCGCTGGATCACTTTCCCCTTTTCCCCTCTCCAATGCCGCCATCGATTCTGCTGTAATACATTCCGTCATATAATGAATGGTGATGGCACATACGGTAGAGGACATGAGAAGTAGAAAGCGAAAAGAAGAGCGAGCGGAGAGATGGGGGAAATTCGTTCTTTATATTAAGTGGAAGAAGTAATAGGGCTATTTAGATAACCGCATCCGCTATACTATCGTTTGAGATGTCCTGCGCATAGACCTCCATCTGACACTGATTTTTCATGACTATTTGCATCTGCATAGTGACGTAATAGTCAGTAAAGAAGTCAACGTCTGAAGGGAAAGGGTAGGAAAGTGAGAAAGAAAGACATTTGAGCATAAACTCGTTCAGGAGCCGTCAATAATTCTTGTTGTCGCCCCCAAGTATACCATCAAAGTCTTGTTCCAAAAAAAAGGACATTGGAGCCAACTATAGTCGACACTAAATATTGCCATGTTCAACTTTTCTGGGGTTTGTAAAATCCAGCACAAAAAAGCGAGCCATTTCCTCAAACACACAGACAGCTTCTTTCACTGTTTTCGGATGCAGTTCCTAAGTAGGTCGTAATTGTTGGTGTCAATCGCCCTCTTCGCTAGGTAATCGAACACTTTGGGCTTTTCGATGATGAAATCAACAAACGCTTGGAGCTCTCCGCATCGATACATGTCAATAAACGCTTGTTTCTGGCCTTCGGACAGCTTCGAGAGCATCTCCACAAAGGCTTTTTTCAGCAGTAGATGTCTCCATATTCGTTGGATCGAGGACTGGCAGTAAATCAATCGTGACGTTGTGACGAGGCAAAGAGTTTAGGCAAGAAGAGAAGAAAAAGATTGAGGAACAAGAGAATAGCCTGGTTGGGCAGAGAATGTGCACTAAAAGTCAACTGAAAGCGAGAAGAACGCTGACCTAGAATCTCAGGCAGCTTGGCCACGTGCCTTTGCGTTTACATCGGATACCTGCATTGTGTCCAGGCACATAGGGCAGTAGGTTGATATCACGGATACTTGAAGTAGATGGAATTCATTACAGATACATAGATACTGATGGAATGAATCGAAGAAATATCCATTATTAGGTGGTAATAATCTAGCGCACTCAAGAAGCCAACAAAATGGAAAGGACCGAGCCAAACAGTCTATAGTGCTTTGAAACACCCCAAACGCCCTTCGTGAAATAAGAGTCCCATGGCCTTGTCTAATAATTTACAATTTAAATCGGCCTATGCCTCGTATAATCTAGAAAGTGGCCAACTCAAGTCTCCCTCCTTTTCAACCAAATATCAATAGGCTGCACCTTTAATGTTGGCAAACGAGCTCTCAGGGTAGTCAAGCATGTTGCTTGAATCATCCAAGTCGCCCATTTCTCTAGCCATCGTCAAGATCAAGCTGTCTTCTCCAGCCCTGTCACCTGAGGCTTCCCAGAAGACGGCACCTCCGAGATTCCTGCTCATGAGATACTCGGCCTTCCATCGAGCGGTATGGACGGTATCGTACGAAACGAGTTCTTTTGTTGCTTCATCATAACAGTATGCTGCGATGATTCTACTATTGATGTAGACGTCTGAGCCAGGCCGTGGCAGGTCGCGATACAGCCAGACACCCTGCTCAATGGAACCCTGTCCCAAGCCCTGGTAGGGCTGGCCAAGGCCTTGAGTGTTCATGAATGAGCGGCCGTAGAGAGGAAGGCCGAAAATGATCTTGCTAGGATCAATTCCGTTGGCAAGGTAGCCATCCACTGCATCATTGGAGTTGAACTTGGTGCTGGTAGGATTGTGAGGGTCGGCGAAGACGTTGGCTTGATTTCCCGAGGTGTTGTCCCAGCTGCCAGCGTAATCGTAGGCCATGAGATGCCAGGAATCGACATATTGGTCCATTGCCGGCATGTCCAGAATGCCATAGTGCTGAGGGCCAGCAGGCGTCGCGACAGTGAGAAGGTAGTGATAATTTTGGCCATTGCGCTCTGCGTATGCGTCCAAAGCTTCTCGACACTCTCCGAGCAGATATACAAAATTTTGCGACTCTTGTTGAGAAAGGGGGTATTCGTAGTCGATATCAATACCATCGAATCCCCAGCGAGCGAGAAGTTCAACAGCGGTCCGAGCGAACTGGCGTCGGCCAGCTTCCGAACTGAGAGCAGGGTCAAATTTGCCTTGTTGCGACGCGGTCCAGCCGCCGATAGAAAGCAGAGTCTTCATATGGCGGTGCTGCTTCTTTAGCAGGAACACCTGTTCGATAGCACCGTGGACGTTGTTTGCGGATTCGTCCCAACTTTGGTTGGCGCCGAAACGCTTTTGCTCGTCGCCCCAAGTATCAATCGAGATGCTGCGTGCCGTGTTAGCAAATGAGATCATCGACGTCAAGATTTTTGTTTTGTCTTCTTCAAGGAGGAGCCTTACACAGAGCCATCGCTGCCTATTCCAGCAAACGCGTACAATAAATGCGTAATCTCCTGCGCGGGGAGATTTTGAGGCAGAAAGCCTGCGCCGTAAATGCTCCTACTATAATTAGCAGCTATTCTCGACAAGTTGGTGCTGGCCGTGAGAATGTGACAAGCTTACCAGTCTGTAAAATACACAACATTCTTCTTCTTCCCATATGGTCTGTTTCCGGAGCCCTGTTGATCACTTGCGCCAGCGTTGCTCGATTTGGAAAACGGAGGCCTAGCTTCTGATTGTGAAGAATTATCATTTCCAATTGGCCACCACGAAGCCGAAGGAGAAGACGGCCCTGCAGTTTGACTGCCCTGCCATGGAGTTGAAAGTGGCGACGTAGGCGGTTCCGTATCTGATCCTAGATCGAACGTCTTCGGAGCCGATAGCTCTGGTTGTGATGACTGCGGAGGAAAAGTCTCCAAGACGACGGGTCCGTTATGGAGCGGCTCCGAGCCGAATGGCAGAGAAGCAGCTGGTCCACTCGATGCTAGCGAAGAAAGAGGCACGGCGTGCTGCTCTGGGTCTTGACATCTTTCAGCAACAGTAGGAGCAGCCAGAGCAACTCTGGCCACAAGTGGCAGAGCGGCGCAGAAAAGTTTGAGCATTGCGTGCGAATGTCAAGCCCAAGTATGTAGCGCCAACAGCAGAATATTGGAGATTGAGAAATGTCGATGGTACCGAGTTTAAGGCTCCCTGCGGCTTCTTATATGAACAAAGTCAAGAGTGGTGGACGATGCTCGCGGTGGAAGAGCTCTGAAACACTGTGTCAGAGGTATTGAGAACGGCAAACTCGCCATCTCCTGAGTCGCTGCGCGGTCTGGACCACATAATCATAAACTTTCCGCTTCGGAGTACAGTAAACTGTGATTAGAGGAATGTAGAGATAGGGAAGCAAAAAGGTTGGGACCATGCCGGTGCGTGGCTCTCAGAGTTTAGACGGCCGGCGGCAAGGCCCGTTTGTGGCTTTGTCGTGGCTAACAGCCCGTTGAGTCAACAAGGACTACGCGACGCCTTAACCGGCCCTATTCTCGCTTGTTCAAAGGAATTTTGCTCTATGCGTTGGATACTCCGTCAACAGTAGCTCGAATGGTGGCTGGTATACGAAAGGCGGCGATTCTTTCCGCTTAAAGCTGTGTCAGAAAGACAAAGCAATAGCGAGCCAATTACGGATGCAGTGTTCGCCTGTCTTTCCAGCTGCTCGCTCAAATCTGGGTGTGCACTGGTTTCGGGGCCAAGATTAGAACGCAGGGTAAGACATTTTACACCAGCCATAAGGGGGGGAGGCCAGGAATGGAATACTCCATAGCCCCTGGTGGGAATGCGACAAGCCGCACTAGGATCTTCTCAGCAAGGGAGAGTAAGAGGGATCCCATATCCGAAAAGATGGGCCGGCAAAACGCGATCTTCCACGATGAGGCGTCCATTCGCCCCCATGGTGGCTTGGCCATGCCAAGGAATTCAATGAATGGGATCTTCAGACAATACTTCCGGTAGCATAGCTGAAACTTACTTGTATACATCTCAAGAATCGGTCTGCAGCTGTGTCTTAAAATAGTATCGCATTCAGGCTATCATCGTTCGCGGTACGTAACTGGCACCTCTTCCTCCACGGCTACAACATCTCCAACTTGTACTGTGGGCCTTGGGGCATCTAACTCGTCGTATTGCTCAGTAGGTTCATGGCGCATATGTGTACCGAAATAAACCTTGCCGTTTAGACGCCTCGTTTTCGCAAGCGTTGAGAACGGTTCTTGCCTTCTCTCACCAGTATTTTGATCCACACATACCATGTGACATCTCTGGCAGGCTCCCAAGAGCTTGAAGATGTAATCTCCAATACTAACTGTCCTCCACATGTCTTCAGAGTAAGCAGGACGGCTTTGTTGGCCTGGTGAAGTCTCAATCACGATATTCGCCCGAAATACAGCTTCCTCCACAGCTGATCCCCCAGACTTTATGATGCTCTGATTGAGTGATTCCACGCTAGGGGTACATATCATCAGAATTGGGCTCTCATTGGATAGAAGAATCTTTCCCGGTTGGCTCTGCTGCTCAGAATCTGAGTCAGGGGGGAGAAGGGACATCAGGGAAAGAAGGGTGCTGGCAGCTTTGAGCACTTTCAGTCTGCTGATGCTTCTGCATCCGAGCTTTGGAGAGCCTGCTACCAGCTCCCCGGCCTCCTGCTGGAAATCTTGCCAGCACGCATGGAATTCCAAGAGAGTCGGTGAAAAAGTCATTAATTTGCTCAGAGAGATAGGCTTGCGCAGATATGTTTTCTCCACAAACTCTAGAGCTTGTTTGGCGAAAGTTTGTGTCAAAGAGAGATGGGTCGTTGGATAGCGGTATATCCACATATGTCGGCTGCCCTCTCAGCACGCTTCCACGATATTTCACGCGAAGCACGTCCTCATCAAAGAGTAGCAAAGGCTGCAACAGAGCCATTTGTGGATAACGCTTCTGGCTGAGAGCTAGCCCTGATCCTCGGTGAACCAAGCACCACTCTCGATCCCAAGCCAGCCCCTCGGGCCGCACTTCCCAACGAACCCCAGGCGGAATAACATAGCCGCTACAGCTCTTGATTGGATATACAGTAATGGTTTTGACTCGAAGCTTTGACGGCGCACCGAGAATTTTAACCGTGGGGTTGGTCTGGCTTGGCGTCGTTGACAGGTCCTCCACAAAGAACTCTTTCATAAAAGCCAGCAATTGAGATACATCAGATTTAGTACTCATTGCCCCTAGGCTGGCGCGTATTATGCCAGTAGGTTTGTTGGCAAACCGGTTGCTGTCTTCGCCACATCGAATTCCAGCAGAAAGATTTCGCTTCATCTCCCACGGTTGTAAATCGAGAGCGGACGCAATCCCACCAGGACTGCACACACCCCCTGTCCTTAAATGCATCTTCTTCAAAATGGCCAGTTTCTCAAATTCAGCAAGTCCAATCCATAAACCACGGCTGTCCTGAATATTAAAAGAAATGACTGGTCCAGTATCAAATAGCGCCGTATCATCAGGCATATCCGAATAAATATGACAAACAGGGTTCCCGTTTGCGTGCTGTAAACTATACAGCCCATGGAAGAGTTCACGACTTAGATATGCCGTGTGCGAGCTGATTTGGTCCATAGAGCCAAAAAGCTGTTGATGAGTCGATATCGCTATGCCGGCGGCAACGATATTGTGGAATGGCAGTGTCCCGTCTTCAAGACGCTCATGAAGAGATAGAGATTTCAGAGCATGCCACGGCTCGTCTCCACATACAACTACGTCCACCGTGCCTCCTCCAAAATATTTTCGATGGTTGAATATAGACTCAGCGGAACGCCGGACGAGTAGAACACCCAAGTCTGGAAATCCAAAAATCTTGTATAAACTTAGTACAACAAAATCCGCAGCAAAGTCGGGATGTGAAAGGTCGAGTTGTGAAGTGGCGCTAAGTGATGCCACGTCTAAGAGCGTCAATATCCGGGGCGATGATTGAGTCTGACTATTCTTCAACTTCTTGGCCCATGATAGGGGATATCTCCTGCCGTCCATATGAGACTGAGCTGTGTATGCGAATAATGTTGCACGGTCACCAAGCGTCATTGGCTTGAACGGATTATCACCGTCTAGCCAAGACTGAACCCCGGTGTTATCGAGGCAGACACTTTGATGCGCTTCCTCTCTTGCTCCCACGACGCTCGTATGGCAGGCTTGGTGATGAGCAAAGACGAAGCCTTCTGGCAAGGATCTCATGCCCTCAACTACTAGCTTTACGCCAGCAGTTGCATTCGCCACGAATACCAAATCATACTGTTCCGGATCGGCCTTGAAGAATTTCAGAAGGCGTATCCGAACTTCGTCAATCTTTGATGTGGACTGCTGGGACGGCAATGATCCAGAGTGCGGATTCCCGTAGAGAACTGATGTCATCTCTTGCGCAAAGGAGTCCATCAGAGACTTTGAGCAGAGCGTGGTCCCGGCATGATCAAGATATACAGAGTCTGGGGTACTATCAGTTAGATTATTGCGAATCAGGGCCATGATGCACATCCAAGATATTTACCTTGCAGCATTGGATATTCCTGGTCACGGAATGCTTCGACCGCGCTGTTGTATCGGAGCCGGGCCATCTTGCGGACCAATGCTTCAATGGAATACAGAGGATGTCTGCTGAATTGCCACTCGTAGTATGTGACAACAACTAACCAGTGTTCGCAATCGAATAGCAGTTGATTAAGACGAAGGCTCGCAAGAAATGCCGAGGATACACAAAGAGGGGCTGGTTCCAGGGAGACTGTGTTTGTGTCAACCTGTTTGACAACTGATTGCCAGTGCCGGATGTGATAGATTCAACTGCCGCATTCTATGGACGGGCGAGGATTCGCCAGTCAAATCGGTAAGGCGTTGGATGGATATATAAGTATAATATCTAAGGTTCGAGAGACCCATGCTAGTCAGCAGGATGACGCTCCTTTGAGGCAGTTGGGCACACGTACATGCCGGATGGAAGGTCGGAGATCGCCACTCTCCAACTCTGGTGGAGACAGGCACTGCTTAGGTAATGCGGTCCACACGTGCTAGCGGCGAGCCACAGTATCTCGAGCTGCAAACACCGTGCGTCTGCGCGACATTTGATATCAGGTCCTGCACAGTGTCCATATTCCAACGCCCACTCCCCCACAAAACTGGCGTTGCGCGTGTCGCGGCCGTCTTCGGCTCCACCTCTGGATGCTCTCAGCCTCTGCCAACTTCATCTCTTCATCTCGCTCTCCTGCGGCTGTTCCTGGGGCGCATCACCACGCAGTCGCGCAATCGCCTTTGATCGGATCCGCGCTTTTCAATTCAGTTCGTCATCCCTTTCTCGACTTGTCTATCCACCCCAATTCTCCTCTCTGTTCCTTGTCCTCTCCTCCCCTTACTTTTAGCCTGTCCTTCTCCCTCCTGCCGTCGTGGCTTGGTCAAGCTTCCGGCATCGACCGGCAATTCTCTGCCTCTTTGCTCTCCTCTATTATCCTCTCAGCTCCTCTCGTTGTCCAACCTCCGTGCCGGACCTATTTGTCTCGTTTTTGGCAGTAGCTCTTTTGCTATACACGTCCTATTCTCTCTCTCTTTCTTCTTTTTCTTCTTTTTCTTGTCTTTTTGTCCGGTCTTGGGTCAGAATGTCTTCTCTAACCGCCGTTTTACCGCCATCCAGTAGGGCGCTCTTTTAATCGATTCCTCCGTAGGAACGAGCATTGCCTCTGATGTTCGATTTTATCTGACTGATTATCAATCTGAAACCCTGAAACCAATTCTTCGTTTCACATATCCACTGCTACCAACAGAAAATGGACTCCTATTCAGGATCTTATCGCGATGGCTCAGCTCGATCACCCAATGAAAGAACGTGGGGCCGTGATGATTCGAGGAGTAGAGATGACAGAGGTGATCCTTTTTACCGCGCGAGGTCCCCTGGTTTGTCCTGCTGACCTATTTCCCCTTCATGGTCAATTCTACTTACTAACCGCCGTTATTTCCAGGCAATGAGCGCCGAGACCGCCGACGCTCACGTTCCCCGCCTCCTGTTGACCGATACGAGCCTCGACCTCGCCGTGATGGCCGTGACGATAGAGACCGGGAGGACCGGCGTCGCATAACCTCCCCACCAGCGAACATCGATCGCTACGTGCCTGGGCAGGACAGTGGACCGGCTAGTGCTCCCGTAAACCCTTTGGCTGATCCATCCAAGCTTCCTTATCAAGTTGGATTCTCCTATTTCGGCGAATGGTGGAGAATGAACGAAAAAATTAAAGATGATAAAGAACACGCCCGGACAGGGCGGAGACGAGAGCCCGACAGGAATAGAGGCGCTCGAGACAGCCAAGAGGAGCGTGAGAAAGAAAAAGCCAAGATTCAAGTAGCATACGATGCGTATAAAGAAGACCTCCAAGCCAAGATGGCCAGGGCTTTCGTTTCGGAGCACAAAAAAGAGCAATGGTTCAAAGAAAGATATGTTCCCGAAATCAGGGACGAATTCAAAGCTAAGCTCCAAGATTTTCGACGAAGTGCGTATGGCCAGTGGGAGCAAGATTTAGAATCTGGCATTTTTGATGAGTTCTCTCTCGAGGGCATCCCAAAAAGCGAAAGCAATGGAGCTGGTGGGGTAATCGAAAAGGAGGAGGGCGAAGCAACAGCCGCCAACGAAATTTTGGGAGTCGGCGATTTGGTTCCCGTGAATGGGGCTGATATCCGTGATGAAAATCAATTTCAGCCCACTCTGCTTATCAAGACTATTGCCCCTCATGTTAGTCGCCAGAATCTAGAAGCCTTTTGCAGAGAAAATCTCGGAGAAGAGGAAGGTGGCTTCAAGTGGCTATCTCTCTCCGATCCAAACCCTAGCAAGAGATATCACCGTATTGGCTGGGTTATGCTTCATCCTTCTTCGGATAGCGCGCCGCCAATGGATCGCGCAAACCCCGAAGATGAGGATGGAGACGTAGCAATAAGATCGCCACCTCCCCCTGCTTCGGCCGCAGAGAAGGCTCTCGAAGCTGTAAACGGGAAGACGGTCAAAGATGAGGCTCGGGGAGACTTTGTCTGCCATGTCGGAGTTCACAACCCACCCCTTCATCCTAGAAAGAAAGCGCTTTGGGACCTGTTTTCTGCGCCAGAGCGAGTCGAGAAGGATCTTCGCTTGGTCAAACGGCTAGTCAACAAATACGAAGAAGACTTTGGCTCTGATTTCCAGGCCATCCCGAAAATCGAAGAAAAAGTTGACGATCTGAAAAATGCTGGTCGCCTACAGCCTGCTATACCCCCCACTTCAACGAAGAAAGCCACCAAGTCTCGAGAGCCTGGAATGGACGAAGCAATGGACGATGATGAGGAGGCCGCTGAAGAAGAGGAAGAGGAAGAAGGAGCAGTCGAAGACGAGGAAGTTGATGACGAGGAGATGTTGGTGAAAAAGAAACAACTTGACCTGCTCATTGAGTATTTGCGCCGCGTCTTTCACTTTTGCTTCTTTTGCGTATTTGAAAGCGACTCTGTGCATGAGCTCACACGTAAATGCGCTGGTGGACATCTACGCCGACCTCAGAGCACTCTCACGTCTTCCGCCAGAGCCGTTGCTAGGGCTAGTGCAAATGGAGATGCTTTCCCCGACAAGAAACGAAGCGAGGGCGATAATGACGTTGATGGAGAGTCGGTTGAGGGCGACAAAAAGTTTCGCAACATGTCTTCCAAAACCGAGCAACAGCTTCTCCGCGCGTATAACTGGGTCAAAACCTTTGAAGACAAGCTTACGCAGATCCTGGAACCCAGTGCCGTGGATATTCGCAAGCTTGGTGGCAGACCAGTTGACGAGGCAATTGATGAAGAGCTGGCCAAACATGTCAAGCAGGAGGACGAGCACAAATGGAGATGCAAAGTTCCAGAGTGCACCAAGCTTTTCAAAGAAGATCACTTTTGGAAGAAGCATGTTGAAAAGAGACATGGTGAATGGCTGGATGGCTTGAAACAAGAGGTATGTCGACTCTCACCATTGCTACAAGTTTGTCTGTATCTTGTTTCTTTTGCTAACTGCTAGAAATAGTTTGAACTTATCAACGCATATGTCTCAGATCCAGCACATATTGCTCCTTCGCGAACCGACGCGAACTCAAATGGCCACTTCCCACCTACCAGCGGCCAGTCAGCATCAGGTACCCCTCGTGGCTTCAACCTGCAAAACTTCTCCATGAATGGCGTGATGGGTATGCCCGGATTTCCCATGGGCCCCGGAAACTTCCCCTCGTTGTTTGCAGGCATGCAAGCCAATAACTGGAACTCTGCGGGCGACGACCGCTCAGGGGGGCCCTGTCCGTCGAGGCGGAATGTCTGGTGGACGAGGCGGATATCGTTCGGCACCGTATGATCGCCGTGGGGGCAACCGCTGGGATGGAGGCGGTGGCCGAAACCGCAACGGCGGGTCTCGATGGGGAGACGGAGCTGGTGCTGCGGCCGCCGCTCCTCGAGAAGCTGTGCAGGGACGTAGCTTGAAGAGCTATGAAGACCTGGACCAAGTATCTGGCAGTGGAAATGGGGGCGCTGAGCTCAACTATTAAATCGACCCGCGCAACTAGGCGGGATAATCAAGGAGAAAAAAGACAGTGGAACTTTTGCTTTATCAACACTATAACTATTATCGTTTGGCTGCAGAAGATGCGTCTGCAAGTTTGTACATTAGGCTCAGAGTAGTTTACGCAATATCATATATTTCAGAATGGCATTTGATATTTGGTTTCAGATTTGTAATCATGAATAAATAAACTGCAATATAGAAAAGCTGCGAAAATATTACATGTATTAACCGGCGTGCTACCATTGTAGCCTCTTGAGAAGATTGCTTCTGCTTCTCATTTCTCTCAGGTGAAATCGGGTAGGAGAAATGGAGGCTTCAAAAAAATTTTTTTTTTGATATGTGCAATGCACAGGCTCTATCTGTTTAATAAGAAACACAATTTCGTAAAAGGGAAGACCTCTCAAAATGATGTGTTCTGGCAACTAATCAAGCGCGACCCAGCAATATCAAATGCCTCGGTTCTTGGAGTTTGTCATGGACCGTACAACCGCGAAGATAAGGGGCGTTTAGAATAGACCTAGTAGAGGTCCGATTCGCACAGCTCCCACCTCAAAAGCACGCCGAGAATAGACGGCATCCAACTCTTTTTCCCCATCGACTGGATGTTTACATGGTGACTATTCTTTCTTTGATGCCGATCTCGTTGGACGAGGTGTAGAGGCTGCATGGATTCTTGGTATCATTAAGGTGGTCGTTGGCGGCCGTTATTATGCGCGAGCATTTTTAGAATGCCTCGTGTACAAGTTTCATAGCTATACACTGAGGCGAAGGGCTGTAGAAAGGAGAAAAAGACGGAATGCATTTCAAGGTGCCTTTTCGAATAGTTCGAGAATGGGTTTTGCAGCCTAAGCAGGGTGTCAGCACAACACTTCGCAAAGTGTCTGATATGCGGGCTTACATCGATGAATTTCTCCAAGTCTTGATCTAAATTGGCTAGGTCGTCCTTTCTTCTCTTGTTCTCCGCAATGAGCTTCTGTTTCCTTTTAAGAAGCTCCTGGCGTCGCTGTTCTAGTATTTCTCGCTCTTCCCGCTCGTGTTCGATACGTGCAAACATGCGCTCGTCGTCGTCTGCATCTGCATATTTTGGGTGTAGAGCCAGGAACTCTTCGACGGGAATTAGAGGCAATTGCTGGTATTTGTGACTGGATTTAAAAAGTCAGCCGTTGGGCACTCAAATATGAGACCACCATAGCAACAGTAGAGGTATTGAAGAGAGGAGGCGCATACTCATATGATTCACAGCCTGTAATCTCGCCCTGAAGATGCCGCTGCTCGTAATACAGATTTTGCAGCTGGAGATGCAGACGGTCGACCTCTTGACGGGCCTCGGCGGTCTGGGCCTTTGTGTCACGCGCCGACAGGCAGGCGTTCCTGTGCAGGCCACGCAGATGCGAAATGTTAGTAAAAAGCTGCTTCTGCTGCTTAGCAATCTCGGCCTGGATGTCGGCGGTGGCGCGGCCGTCGCTGGCCTGGTCAGCAAGCTGGAGCAACGCGTGGGCCTGGTCGCGAGCTTGGTCTGAGATTTGGAGGACCGCGGCGAGCGACGGCTCCGTGATGATTTTTTCGACAGCCATTGCTGGTAGGGGGGGTTCAAATGGCAGTCGTTTGGATCGGATATTATTTAGAGTATAATGGTAAGTTGTTGGTCGATTGGTGTAATGTCTATTTGCGGATGGTGATGATGCTAATGTTGAAGGGTCAGTGAATGACGGGCGAGCAACGCCAGCAAGGCTGGAGCTGACAAAGTGGAGGCCGGTACCCGTTATGGGCAGGTTTTTAGCGCGAGGCTGTCAATGGGTTAGCACCGCTGTCAGGCACCTTTTAGATCTAGCCTTTAGCCGCCTACGCCCTGTTCCGCACCTATTTCTCCGGAATACGGAAAGCCGAAGCATCGCCAGTTATGTACAGTATGCCCTCTATAAGCAGCCAAGAGGATTGCCATCCCAGCACAAAGTAATGCAGGCGTGTCGGGCGCCGGAGACGCGGGAAATTAAGCCACGCTGCCTGCCTGTACAAGTAAGGAGAGTGTGGAGGCGGAAAGGCCAAGATGCTGCTCCGGGGGCTCTACAGCATGAGCGGCCAGGTTCAGAATGCCTGTCTTGTCCTACTATGACCATCTCCTGGTGCTTTTTGTCATTCCAAACATGAGCATGCGGTCTTTGCTCGCAACCTCAACTTGGGCCATGTACTACCAATCACGCATGTAAACGATGATAAAAAAGATCCAAGATGAATTTACGGCTGATGATCTTTGCCAAGCAACCAATAAGGCAGCGCCATCTCGCATTCCCACCCCGGCGCGGTATTTTTGTCCGCGGCATGTGAGCGCTCCCCCAGAGTCATGGGATGTTGGTAGTGGGCAGGGCAGGGCAGTTTTTCTTAGTCAACCCGTCAGCCGAATGAAATTATGATTGATTGACCGATGAACCGGGTAGTCACAACATGAAGACTATGTTCCATGCGAAATTCCTGCTAGGTTTAGGCGGTAACAGATAGATGCACTGACAAAGTAATTGGTTGACAGCGGAGGTTATTCGGGCTGCCCGCTACTAAGGCCGATTGAGTTTTATTTCTTTTTTTTTTCTTACATCACTATATAGCGGCACCCTGATAGCACGGGGTGCTTTGTCTCACTTTATCCCGCCACCCTCTTTTCTTTCCTTCATCGAGACGCAACCGCGGTTCAAGGACCAAAGGAACCAAACAAGAGCATTCGGCCGTACAACGTTGAGGATAGGAATTTTTCTCTTGCCTCTGGTCTGCATATCCACGCAAATCTCCGCAGCCCTGCAGCCAATCGCGCGGCCTCCTGGCGGCCCTCAATCCCCTAAATAGGCTGCTGTTGCTGCTTGACCCGCATCGAGACGAACCGAACCATCAACCAATTCGACTTTTGGAGCCAATCAGTGCTAAACGTTGGGGAAGAATCGCCAATTAACCGCATCGTCCCGCTCCATCCGATCAACAAATCGAGGGGTCCAGCAGCGCCAGCCGCTCCACTGCAAGATCTCGTTTCTCTGTTTCTTTTTTCTCTTTTTTTCCCTCCTCTGTCAGGCGCATTCCTGGCATCCTCGCCTCTTTGTTCGCTCGGGCCAATCATCCGCAGCAACCACAGCCCGTGCCACGACGCAGCCCAGTTGACGGTCCATCACCAAATCCAAGACATGATAGTCTGACAGACGTCTCAAACCCTCCCTCCCCTATAACACTCAATCAAAATGGCGGGCGTCACCACTGCTCTGACGTCCGCGTGCGGCTTCAACCACGACGGCGACGACAAAGACTCGACTGGCGTTGCTGCTACCAGCGGTTCGGATTTGCGCCGCGAGGCTCAGCAACAGGCAAAACGACGACGGCACTCTTTCTTTATCCCCCCGACGGAAATCCATCGTCGGACACATCATGGAGGGCGAGGAGAATCTCTTGCTCAAGGTGGACCTGTTCCTGACCGAACTGGAGCGGCGGCTGGATTTTGTCGAAAACTATGTAGACCTCAGCAAGGACTCGAGCATTTCCCGCGCATTCTCTACTCTTCAGACGGTTCGCTCGAGATGCTCTCAGGCGTCCGAGGAAGTCATCGGCGCCGGCCGGCGCAGGCTCTACATCATGCTTGAGACCCTCGACACCCGGTACCAGGAGACGATGGCTGCGACCGAGTCTCTACACGAAAAGGCAGGCCTGGGAATTGAGTTGCTAGAAGGGATGATGGCCGAGTTCGAAACGCGCGCCTACAAGCTGCGCGAGCAGGGCTTTGCCAATGCCGCTACGGCTGCCGAGGCATTTATGGATGAGGGTCGCAGAGTTGCAAACGAGAGCATTGAGCGGGCAAAGTCTGTTGTCGACGAAGGAATCGAGCGCGCCGTGCGGGCTGCGCTGTCCCTCGAAGAGCATATCCAGCAGGCTGTCCTGCTGGCGCGGGATCGCGGACTGCTGCTATACGACGATCTGCCAACGCCTTGGCGAAACAACCCACACATCAAGAGAGGCTACCGTTTCCGCGAGACCAAGATAGAATGCGTCCGATCTGTTTTCAACATGTCCAACGAATTCATCAACATTTGGTCTCACGCCCTGGGCCTGATCCTGGTGCTGGCCGTTGCCTTTTACTTCTACCCCAGCAGTGCCAATTTCTACCTTAGCACTAAGACAGACGTCGTTGTTGCCGCCATCTTCTTCATGATGGCCTGCTTGACGCTGGTGTGCTCCACCATTTGGCACACGATGAGCGCTGTTGCCGATGTCAACGCCGTCTCCATGTTTGCTTGCGTGGACTACACCGGCATCTCGCTGCTTATTGCTGCCTCCATCATGACCACCGAGTACACCGCTTTCTACTGCGACCCGGTCAGTCGATGGGTGTACATGGGCCTCACTGCCTTCCTGGGCATTGGAGGGGTGATCCTGCCGTGGCACCCCAAGTTCAACGGCACCGACATGGCTTGGGCCCGCGTCGGATTCTTCGTCGGCCTGGCCTTGACGGGGTTCATGCCGATTCTGCAGCTTTACTTTTCCCACGGACCCGACTTTGTCTACAACTTTTACTCTCCCATCAGCAAGTCTCTTTTGGTCTACTTCAGCGGCGCCGTCGTGTATGCCAGCAAGGTCCCTGAGCGCTGGTTCCCCGGCATGTTTGACTACATCGGCGGTAGCCACAACTTGTGGCACGCCGCCGTCTTGGGCGGCATCATCTTCCACTACACCGCCATGCAGCAGTTCTTCTCCAATGCCTTCCACAGGGCCGAGGCCGGCTGCCCGGCTTATTAGTCGAGACACCCCTCGGTCATGGTAGGGTTAGCACAACGCAGCGCAAGCACATTTTAATTTGAACTTGAGCTTTAGAAGCTAAAAGCTTCCCTTGCCCTGATACATGGTTGATTCATACATGTCTTTGCATTTGAGCTTTTTTGCGTGTGAAATTTTTTTTTAACTCGTTTTACTGTTAAATAACAGAGCGGAGCGCATAAACAGAATATACGGCTATGAACAACGAAAGACGAATAAAGACGAAAAGTTTACGTTACGTTACGTACATGTACAAGCGGGCTCAGTGCCTTATTAAGAGAGGGGAGGCATTTCTGTCTGGACTACGATTCAATTCGATTCGATTTCTGTTCAGTTCTTGTGTATACTCTTTTTCTATTCTCTCTTCTTTTTTTCTAGCATGGGCACAAATTGGCGTTTTTCTGTTTTGTTTGGGCAATGCATTGCAAATGCCCTGTGGCGATTTGCGTGGCATTCTATATAGCTATTTTGCTCTTTTTTTGGCTACATAACTCGTTAGAATAGCATATATTTTATTAATCAATTCATAAACATGATGAAACAGAAGCAATGCCATTCATCAGTGTTTTCGATCAAATGCAGATTCCTTGAGCCGTACCCCTTTCAGCATATGAGAAATTCAACCTGAAAAAGGCGAGTGGATATGTACTAGGTACGGAATTTTTCTTGAAAATAGTCATTGTATTGCTCTTTGTCCGTTTCATCATGTGAGTCGTAATATTATTCCCGAATGCAGACCCTGCAGCAATCCCTTGCTGTACCCCAAATTTGGCCAATATGTGTCATCCCATCTCTTCCAATACCTAATACATTGAATGGTTTCGTTTCCTCTGTAGTTGCTAGGCCGCTAACCAGTGCCTTTAAATTCATCGACAAATACAAATACATGCGCCAATATCTCCCAAAAAATAAGATCAACGATGCTAGAAAAGAATTGCCCGATAGCAGAGGAGCAGGGCCTCTAAGGGGATGCCTGATGCCAAGGCTGATGTCGGGCCGGAGAGCCACTGACTCCATCCATCTGGGTCGGATCGTCATTGGAAACGCGTCAAGCATGCTATCACGTGGCGCGTTTCTCTTCAACAGTATACTAGATTTCCCCTTTACTGGGCCTTACTGTTCATTGTGACCCTCTTTAGTAAGAGGGGCAGCAAGTGTTTCATTACGTCCCATCATCTTCACATGGCATGCGTGGCGATCTCTTCGTAAACATCGTCCGGTATCTTCTTAATGATGCTGATCGTGATGCTCTTGACGAGGTCGGCATTTAGCTGTGGGAATGATCGCAGAAGCTTGTTTGGACTAGCAACAAATGTCAGAAGCTAGGAATATCAGTGCTCAAAGAAAAGGGGGGCAAATACCTCTGGGATTGAAGGATCTGCGACCGCATAATAGTAAGCTGCGCTACAATGCACACAATATTAAGATGCGGCCCATACGCAAAGAGAAAATCCCAAAGGCGCAACACCTCGGGTAGTGGCGGTGTACATGCACAGAGTGTTAGTACAGAGGGGAAAGCATAGATTTCGGCCGAGAGCCCCTTTGACGTGAGATACATGCCAAGTTTGGGATCGACAATGGCCAAGACTTTGTCTACCAAGGCAAGCCCGCGATGCACGCCATCCATGGCGCCACGGATGTAGCCAGGGCACTCGCGAGTCAACAGAGAGTGAAAAGCGACAAACGCTTCGGCTTCGCTTCGTGCGGCGTATAGAAAAGGGGCAGCCAAAACATTCATGCCTTGGACGTAGACACCTGGCTCGAGAACTGCACCGGATCCTACTCGAGAGAGAACAAAGGCATTAGCATGTACAAAAGATAAATCGGCCGAGTTCTTCGTGCCAAAACGTACTCGCTTGAGATTGGCCAGAGTGGCTGCCTGCAACGCCATCCCGCGGAGGTATAGACGAATGGCTGCTGCCAGGACGGCTGCTCTGGCGTTCATCTTCTTTTGAATCGTGAAGTCGCCAGGCAATGGCATTCAGCAGTCGAATCAAGCTTGCCTCGCTAACACGGCGCCGGAAGAGAGGGTCGGTCGTAAGCGTGCGAAAGGTATCGTTGCGGATCTTGGCGTATGCCGGAGAAGCACCACGATGTATGAGGGCTAGGTATTCGTCTGTAGACATGATTGGGGCGTCCAAAAGGACGAGCCATACGTATATCCTCAATGGAGACTAGACATCAACAAAAGTAAGCGCAGGTCAGTGACTTTCGCCGCCTAGCTCTGAGAGCAAGCAGTCAAAACAATGGTATCACGCACCATTCCATCCTCTGCGGCTTTGACGCCTTCATCAACGACTTTCCACCTAGCGCTTTCCAGCGCACCTATGAAATCGCCATCGTTTGGCCCATCGCGAATGATCTGCTGGAGAGACAAGTGGCCGTGTGAAAAGACGGGCTTCTTCACCCCTGATCGTCGGGCGTTTGAGGCGGCAGTTGGTTGATATAGCGGCGGTGGTGTGGCATCGCTATTGGCACGACCTCGTGTCCGCGTTGTCGAGATTGCGGCAGCATTTCGACTCGGAGATGGCGACAGCTGTTGTTCTCGGCGCTGCTGTGAGAGGAGTGACGCCTGCTGCTGGGCGGCTCTGGCGCCCAATGCATGAGCAGACTGGAGTCGTCTCAAGGCGCGATGCGTCTGTGGCGATGGCGGGGCTTGGAGAGTGCCATGCTGAATCGACGACAGGGCAGCAGGGGCCTCCTGTGCCGTGGGCGGAGGGCCAGACATGGTTATCGGGCTAAAATTGGCCCTCGTGGTGGTATTTGGGAAGAGTTGGTGGTGATATTGAGGATGAAGCTCTGCATGTTTGGAGCACGCGTTTGGCCGGCGTGGGGGTAGCAACCGCCAGTAAGAGCGTTTCAGATGCTACCATTTACCACCAGCGCCGGCAGTGGTGCATAGTGCGATGCATGGCAGCTTCGTGTATTCTGTCTGAGGGGTGCTAATGATAGAGCTCGTGATGAACTTTTGCGGGCGTGGAGAGCTGCGCAAACCCAGCCAGATTTATGGTTATCTGGTGATGTGCCTAGAAGCTCAGCGTCTTGCTGCCATCCATGGATCTACTGGTATGACGTCGAATTGCCTCGTCCAGAGCGCATGCGGCATATCGATTACTATTACAGCGCATTTCAGCAGGGCTTAGGCGCTGAGGAAGCTGCAGCTAGTGCTGTAAAATGCAGCCGCTTCGGATCTTCGCGAGCCCGATGATCCGGGCCATCACTTCTCAATTCCTTCCATCCTCCAATTCTTTATGTCCGCCAACCAGACTTGGTATCGTCCGCAGCTCGTCATCTTCGGTAGCAGCGTTGGGCAAGGTTGCAGAGGACGACTGACGCCTTTTCCTGCTGATGGCTCAGCTCCCCCGCATCGTCGGGCATCACATGGGCGAATGGTTGGAGCACGGCTCGAGACATGCTCGAGTTAGCAGGACGTATTACGAGAATTTATTTGGAGACACCCACGGAGAAATAACAGTGTGATACTGCTATATCACAGAAGAACTAGCATGATTAAGGTAAACAGACATTGGGCGGAGTATTGGCTTGCATTGACACTGCTTAATTTTAGTCTCCTCACCCACGATTCACTATACAGCCTCTTATATCCAGATATGTACACTTTGAATATCATGTGCCTCGTGTAAGAACAGGACAGCTGTACTCTTGCCACGGAAGTATCACATTCAATCAAAAGCTGTCCTTCTGCTTTTGCGCAAGCGGTGGCCCGCCTTACTCGACTCTTCTGCCCGGCACAGACTATACACGGAAATCAAAATCTAGATGATCCAGAGGCTCTAAAACCGAAACGGTCTAGATGGGATTGCGACATTGGAGCGTTTTGTGGGGAGATTGCGCTGAAGTCGTGATCGCCCCCCCTGGTCTTTTCAAAGATCCAATAATCTGCCCCAGCGGTGATGCGTCTCAACGGCGGGTTTGACGCTTGAAAACGTCCGTTTGATGGAGAACATGACGTTCGGGAGAAAGAGCTTTGCTATCCAAGCCCCTTTTGGACTCTCGTCTATTCCCTCATATTTGTCAGAATGCTGTTTACAAGCATGCCTGCCGACTGTCCGATGCGGACCTTCGGCGCTCCTTCTTACTAAATTTCTCGTCGGTATAAGTCGCAAGAGGGCGCAGCCTTTGTCTCTGCTCGGATAATTTTTGAATATTCTTTCCAGCTCTGCCTCTTGTCTTTGCCTCCATTTATTGTCTAAATCATATGTTTTGCCTCTTATTACTACCCCGATTTTCTGTCAGTTTTAGGCTTCTGATCCTTGGCCACTGATCGCCCGCGGCGTGAACCAACTTACTAGACGAACCAACCAGAACACTCTGCTTGGCTCACGAGACTTCAGACACCATTTTGTCGCCCTGCACCCAGCATCTAGATCCTGGATGTCTCGTTTGTTCTTATAGTCCAAGCGCTTTCTCTTTACAGCTTAAAGTCCCTTGTCGTGACTGTCTCAGCTGATGGTCTAGAGCTGCAGTCTACGAGTTAGTTTCGCTGTCAACTTCACTTCGAGCCGGGCCATCGCCGTCATAGTCAGCTTAGGGTGGGAAGCAAGAGGCGAGGGCCCGAACATCTTGAACAAAAAGAGGATAGAGATGATATTATAAGGGTCTCGAAGTCTAGTCATTGTTATCTTTCTGTCGCAGTCTCCCTCAACCTCTACTCTCCTCTTCATCTCCCGTCCATCCGGGCCACTTCTTTCACTCCAGCCACATCATCCAATTTAAGCCGAAGCGATGAGTGGAACAACAGCCAAGGTTGAGCGCACGCTCGCCAGAGTCCTAGGCATCAAGCTTGCAGAAGAAGACGATGACCCAGTTACCAGAGGCGAATCGGTCTTCTCTATGCAAACCAGCGACAGCTTCATCGAAGGACCGCCGACTACATCAGAATGGCTAAACGATCAGCTGCCTACACGAGCCGAAACTGTGGGATATATCAGATCACTCTTTCCATTCATATCTTGGCTGCCTCACTACAACTTGCAATGGCTCGCTGGTGATCTTGTTGCGGGTATCACCATCGGAGCCGTACTGGTCCCTCAGGGTATGGCTTATGCCTTGTTGGCAAACTTGCCTCCTCAGTTTGGACTATACTCGTCGTTCATGGGCCCCATCACATATTGGATCTTTGGTACATCCAAAGACATATCCATCGGCCCAGTGGCTGTTTTATCCACGGTGGTAGGAACCGTGGTGGCCGATGTGAATGCCTCTGGAACTGCCTGGCCCGCCAATGTGGTGGCCACAGCATTTTCCGTCATCGCTGGATGCATTGTTCTCGCTCTTGGTGTCTTTCGCCTGGGCTGGATAGTTGATCTCATCTCCATCACGTCATTGTCTGCATTCATGACAGGATCTGCCATTACCATTGGTGCCAGCCAGCTGCCTTCTCTGTTTGGCCTCACAGGCTTCTCCAGCAGAGATGCAGCGTACAGAGTCATCATCAATACGCTAAAGCATCTCCCTGAAACCAAATTAGACGCTGCAATTGGCCTCACAGCTCTGTTTTTCCTCTACCTCATCCGCTATACCTTAACCCGAGCGGCTGAGAGGTGGCCGGCAAATAAGCGCATCATCTTTTTCATGAATACGATGCGAACTGTTTTTGTCATTCTCCTCTATACCATGATAAGCTGGTTGATCAACAGACACCGAAAGGATCATCCAGCAGTCCGTGTTCTTGGAGTTGTCCCTAAGGGTAAGTCTCGAAATCATACAATTGTGGCTACACTTTCTAACGACACGTAATGTTTAGGCTTCAAGAACGCTGGCGTCCCAGAGATCGAGGCGAATCTTGTATCAAAATTTGCTTCTCACCTTCCAGCGGGCGTCATTGTGATGCTGGTTGAGCATATTGCCATTTCCAAGTCCTTTGGTAGGGTGAATAACTATACTATCGACCCGTCTCAAGAAATGGTTGCTATTGGCATGACCAATATACTTGGTTCATTTCTTGGGGCTTATCCTTCGACGGGATCCTTCAGTCGAACGGCCATCAAGTCGAAAGCTGGTGTGAGAACTCCTGCTGCAGGGCTCATTACTGGACTGGTGGTCCTTCTAGCTACGTATCTCCTGACGGCCGTCTTTTTCTACATCCCCAATGCAGTCTTGGCTGCAGTCATCATTCACGCAGTTGGCGATCTGATAACTCCCCCAAACACCCTCTATCAGTTTTGGAGGGTCTCTCCTATTGAGGTCTTCATTTTCCTCATCGGAGTCTTTATTAGTGTTTTTGCTCAAATTGAGGACGGCCTGTATGCAACCGTATGCATCTCTGCCGCTGTCCTCATTTATCGCATCTTGAAGGCACGTGGACGATTCCTTGGCAAGGTCAAGGTCCATTCCGTTATTGGAGATCATGTCATTGGAGACCATCACAAACAGCTTGTTGGGGAGTATGGCACATTTGAAGAGAGAGCCGAGAATGCAGCAAGGAATATTTTCCTACCTCTTGATCACGGTGATGGCTCTAACCCAGAGGTGGAATTGGAGAACCCATACCCAGGAGTCTTCATCTACCGTTTCTCCGAGGGCTTCAACTATCCAAGCGCCAACCATGCTTTGGAGTATCTGACCAGCTTCATATACGCGCGAACTCGCCGAACTAGTCCAGAGATTTTCGAACGCAAGGGCGACAGGCCTTGGAATAACGCAGGTCAACGGAAATCTGGAAAATCAAGAGCGGACCCTGACCTCACCCAGAAGCCTACCCTAAAGGCCATCATTTTGGATTTCAGTTCCGTCAACAATGTCGACATCACTTCTGTCCAGCGCTTGATTGATGTTCGAAACGTACTTGATACGTATGCAGCCCCTGATGTTGTGGATTGGCACATTGCATGCATCAACAACCGATGGACCAAACGAGCACTTGTTGCCGGCGGATTTGGCACTCCTACAAAGCCTCGAGACGGCGTTCCGCATCGATGGAAGTCGATTTTCAGTGTCGCAGAGATTGGTGGAAAAGACTCTGCTGCGGCAGTGGCCGAAGAGAATGCTATCAATCGGGAATTATCCATGATCTCTCATAGAGTAGGGGACGAAGAGATGGCAAAGGCCAAAGCCATAGTCGAAGAGGAGGAACAGGTAGAGGAGCGGGAGCAGGAGCAGGCATCAACACCTAGTGACATTGTTGAGAAGCTAGGAGGATCTCCCAAGCCTGCATTCAAACGAAAGGGAGCCATCATTAGCGGTTTCGACAAACCTCTATTCCACGTGGACCTGACAAGTGCTGTGTTGAGCGCTATTGCCAACGTGGAGGCCAGATTAGAGTCGACGAACAGTACATGAAAACAACAACAAGCATAGCGAGGAGTGCGTTTAATTATGCATTGGACATGGCGTAACATTGGGCTTTGATTGGTGAAGACTACCAATTGTTGGTTGAACTGCAATAGAGGGACGATAGCATCGCCTGACTACATTTGCATACATATTAGATATGATCAAGAATAGCGATTTTTAGAATTAAACTATAACACGCGTCACATCAGTACGAATAAACCGTACATTGAGTTTCTTACTTTGAATTCAAGATATCCATTATCCCATGTGTTGGAGCTTTTGATTAAGTTACTGTAGATAGTACTAGTATGATTGGACCAGATTCTATTGTTGGCGATGGCTCACCTCAAAAGTCGCCACAAGTCACCTGATTTCGTGTCAGAGACGTCTGCGTGAATCTAAATCAACATTTTCAACCCGTCGCGCTACCCTTGACGCTGCTAATTCCTGGACCAGTCTCTTAATTTCTTTCAAACGGGTTTCATTTGTTCCACAAGCTGTATTTCCGTATTTTCACTGGTTGCCATTTAATTCAAGGGTTCTTCCTATCTGAGGTCGATCCACGACCGCCATTCATTCACCATGCCAATCGGCATCCAACGTCTGAACGCAAAGAAATCACAGCCTAATCCGCACATTGTCTTCATCAAGCCTCTAAAAGGGCCAGATGAGGAAATTGCCCAAGATTTTCTTGAGAGAATTGCAGCGCAATGTCGTAAGTTGCCTTTTTCGGCAGATGTTTCTGACCTATTCATGCTGACTAAAACAAAAGTTCCGGTGATGCGCAAACACCACATTCACGTCATGTCACTGGAGGAGTTTCCGCCCAACAGAGAATTTGTAGGCCGTAATTTCAATGCCGGAGAGGTGATTCAACTTGTGCTCAAGTCTCCCGGCAGTGGCCGGTGGCTCCCGTTCAACTATGTACAGATGGTGATGATGCATGAGCTCGCTCACTGCGCGCAGATGAATCACTCCAGGGCCTTTTGGGCAGTGAGAAACCAGTACGCTGCACAGATGCAAACTTTGTGGGCCGAGGGATACAAGGGAGATGGACTCTGGGGTAGAGGGGCCAAGTTGGCGACTGGGGAATGGGAGAGGAACGCTGTTCTGGCGGATGAAGTGCTGCCGGAGCATCTCTGCGGAGGCACATATCGATCTCGAGGGAGGAAACGCAAGGCCAAACCAGTCTTGACGTACCAGGAGAGAAAAGAGAAAAGGATTCTCAAGAAGTTTGGCAAGAATGGAGTCGCACTAGGGGCAGACGAAGAGGAAAAAGTCAAGCTCGAGAAAGGCAAACGCGTCCAAGCGAAGCCTAGAGTGGCCGGCAGCTTGCGAGGGCGAGAGCTTCGTGCGGCTGCGGCATTGGCTCGGTTCGAGCAAAATCGAGACGACGTTCCAAAGAAGGAAGAGGAGATGGATGAGGAGGAGGACGGGCTGAGTGACTACGAAGACGGAGACCTGGCGGATTCCAAAGCCGCGGTGGATTTGGACGGAACGAGGATGACGGATAAGGATGGCGGTGATATGGTCAAGGTGTGCGAAGATGAGGACCCAAGCGATGCTGATGCGAAGAACGAGCTTGATGAATTACATGGGTTGTTTGGCAGACGGAAAATTAAACAGGAATCAGGTCCACAGCGGTTGAATTTACACTCGTCAAGGAATCTGGATTCAGAAAGGGCAGTGAAACTGGAAGAGGAGGAAAGAGGGCCGGCAATCAAACCAGAGGTTTTGGCCGACAATGGTGCTTCATCAAAAGCCTTGTCGTCTATACCACACGTCAAATCAAAACACAGCGAAATAACTATCAAACCAGAGCCGGAATCGAATTCCAAGAACCACCAGTCATTGCTTGAAACGGTATCAAGTCCTAAAATCACCACTGCCACCACCACCACTACGGCGGTAAATACACGAGAGAGCCCAAGCAGCAGCACTGCACCAGCACCAACCGACTGCTCAATGTGCTCCTTTGCAAATCCTCCTTTGGCAATCACATGCGCCATGTGCGCAAACGTCCTCGACCCAAAACACACGAGCGGCTCGTGGCAGTGCGAGGGCACGTCATGCGCAGCCACGGCGTATCGGAATGCGAGGGACTGCGGCGTGTGCGGATTGTGTGGGAAGAGACGGGAATGAAAACGGGGCTTTTTCTTCTTTGATTTTCCTTTCATGATGTCAATTTTCCATGTTTTCAGGAAGAGGCGCGCAAATGCGTGTGTGTGTTACTGCAATCAAGCTCTGAGGCTGTTCAATGGGGTGTTTTGTCGATCTTTATGAGGCATCGGTTTCAGGATAAAATGATCGGTGGTAGTTTGTTACACGACTACAAATGTCGTACATTGTACTTTTTTTACGTTTGTTTTGCATTAAGTATAGATGCGCATATATCTCCTAAGAAGGGTTCATATCAGGCGATCAGGGGCTAGTGGCGAAGTGGTTGCTCTATAACATATCATATCAATTAACAGCTGCATAGTTTAGAAGCAAAGGGAGGAGAATTTTGCCACACCGTCGTCACAGGGCATCAGGGCGAATCGATTATAGGGCTTTGTTTACTATCTGACGAATTTGTCTCGATCCGATTGGAGCTTGGGGAGAGCATCATTGCCATCTACCTCGGTAGGTATAGATGTTGTATTGACCTCATACCTTGATTCCCGTGCCATTGACCCTACTGGAGTCACTCCACTGAATCAATTCCAATCCAGCTTTGTTCAAGGCCTTTCAAGCCATGTTCATCAGATGCAAAGATTGTCTGAAAGTTTTATCAAGTCTTACCAAGCAAGACCATGTGCCTGGGCCTCAAGTCAGCACTATGGCCAAAGGTCAAAGAGGTGACAAGCCGGGGCTAATAATAACAACTAGTACACTCATGGGACAGCATCTCATAGGAAGGCATTTATAATCTTGCATGACGAGAGACCCAGGCGGCCCAGCCTTTAGCCCTGATCCATGCGATATAGACTTTCTGCAATGGATGCCAATTCTTCTTCAACAGTGCGGGATGAAGACCCCGAGAAATCGAAGCGTTTCGGCCGCAGAGGATGGCGCCACCATCAGCTTATTTTCTATTTCCAGAGATGAGAGTCAACGAATTTGGTGCGTTGCACGCGGCACGGAGATGCCACAGTCCTCAGCGGCAATGGCAGGAAGGGTTGCAGCGGACTGAAACCGTATGAGTTCGGTCTTGGTAAGTAATAGAATGACAAGGCGCAAGGGAAAAGGCTTCTGGACTCGGCCGGGCTCGGCTCACTGACTCGAATGGCCATGGGTCGACGGAGTTCCTTACTGTTGCACTCGGATAGACGCAAGCATGTGTATATCAGGAGAGGGTCCATCGCATATGCTCGGAATCATGCCACGCTGATGCTGTGTTAAATACCAGTGTCCATCACATGCGAGGGAAATAGCAGATGAGGACTTAGGAAAAGAGAGTTGTCGCGTTGTGCATTCAGTTGTGCCGCCGTTTATACCGTCTTTAATCGCAGGTAGGCTTATTGTGTGACTTGCAGACTGATTGACAAATTCCAGCCCTGTGTGACGGGCGCGGGGAAGAAGAAAAAAGAGGCGGGATACCTCATACTGTGTTGTCTGCGTTCTCTAAGGAAAAGCTTTGTAGAAGATCAAAGCATAATGGGAATGTAGGACTAGAGATCAACTCAAAGGCTGCTTCATCTTGCAGAACGCGAAGAGTCCATCTGGTGATGCTGAAGCAGACGTTCTAGACTCTCAACGTCGGTTTGGGGGACAAGATTCGAAACTTCTGCTGGATGCAGTAGTGCTGCATCTGCATTGCATTGGACATTGATGGCGCAGAGTTGGGTAATTATTCATCCTTTTTTTCTTTGTTGCATCCAATAACCAGGTCGCATTCGTTTGCATCATGGATGCACAGAGAGGATTGTGCTTGTTTCTTGTTAACATGCTCCAAGCAAGTTGACGATAGTAGCGGCAGCAAGCGCTCAGAGGGTGGGTGACTTGCAATGTACTTGTGCTCTAGTGCTTCCCTGATACAGTCTAGCCGCTCTGCTAACGCACAATTACTGCAGCAGAGCCGGAGTTGATACGGCGAGACTACGCCATGATCGTTGCGCTTTATACGGAACTAGGGAGGTACTTGATGATGCTAGCAATTGGGACGACATTAGCGGTACTAGTTCCGTATGCACTGTCCGTATTATTAGGCTATTGAAGCATCGAAACAGCAACGAACACAAAACACAGCAAAGAGGATGAAAGAGGAGGGGTGCGACCAGTACTATTTCTGAGCGGGGTGTGTGCGCTTCCCTGTCAAAAGGCGTTACCCCGCAAAATGCTGGGTGGCATTTTGAGTGGCTCCTGCCGCCGCATGCTGCTTGCTGCACCGCCGGCGCTGCTGATTGGCAGCGGCCCGTGGCCGGCAGATTTTAGCTCAGAGCTTTCGCCCTAAAGCGCCTGTGATTGGCGAGTGGCCGAACGCCTTTTTCGCCTGGATTCTGGGAGATTGGAACTGGCAAGTGCGGTCCAGCGAAAGGGGAGCGGCCAGGGAAAGGAAAGCTCGGATTGTCTGTGGGCGGCGATTCGATTGGGCGAAGCGCTCAAGTATTGGGTATTGGCCCCCGCGAACGGCCCCGCTGAACTGGCGCTGGGAGCTGCGACGCGATTGATACTGCTGTACCTGCTAAAGTGACTCGTATTACTGGAATTGATTCGGTAATGGACTAGCAGGCGACGATTGATACGTGGCGGCAGACCAGTAACAGTCCAGCATCGAAACTGCAAGCCATGTGCTGTAGTTCAAAGGTACCGTAAAGGAAACTGCACGTCCTCAGTTGACGCAGCCATTCCCATCAAGTCTAGAACAAGCCGCAGCACGCGCGCTCATACATTCTCACACACACACACACACACACCGTCTACACAAACCACAAAAGAGACACCAGTCGGTGAAGACGGGCACACTGTAGCATGCATGACGACGGCTTCGCTGGGGGCTGCGTTGGGCACACATACCTCCACGCCTGCGCTATCCGGGTTGGTGACGGTTGGTGACTGGACGTGTCCAACCGCCAAAAGCCAAGCATCTGCTCCGGACGCAGGATGCGGCGTGCTGGCGCTAGACCAGCAGCTGGGCTGAACTACTGCCGGCCGTTGTGTTTTAACTTCGACCTCACCTTTTTGCTCTCGCACGTGTAGGGGTCCCGCCTGGCCCTCTTCCGGATAAGCGCTGGCAGGACAAGCAACGACGACAAGACTTCAGCACATTCCTGCAGCTCCAGGCGATGTACACGGCCTTTTAGCCAGCCCAGGGCAGCCAACAGCAGGGCACAAATCAGCCCACATTGCCTGCACTAGGTGAGACTCGGACTAGCAACATTTTGCTTTGGACGTAGAATCGTTTAGTCCATGTGCTTGCTACCTTGATGCTGCGGGCGCGGACATGCCGAGTTGAGAGGTCTGGCAGGGGGGGATGGGGGAGAGGAAGAGATGCGGAAAATGGGAAGTGATGCAGCGAGGTAGAGGTTGCACAGGGGACAGCAGTGGGTATGACAATGGGATCACGAACGAGTGCTGTTCGCAGCGAGAGAGGGCGATCGTGATGAGCGTACCGAGTACTCCGCACCTAGCAGGAGAAGAGCGAAGCTTGGAGATCATCACTACCTCTTTCGCCACCTCTGCCATCCGTTATATCCACGCCAACGAGAGGGGGCTAGCGAGGAACGTTCAAATCTGCGAGTGGCAATATTGAATAGACAACTCGAAACAGGGCAGTCCCTGCATCCAGAGCCAAGAACAAAAAAGAGATTCGAGACCAAGAAGCAAGACAAGCGGCGTTTCTAGGGGTCCTAAGACAAGATACAAGACCCACGCCGTCAGATCGAGGCCGCTTGTCCCCCGCAGACTCCACCGATCTCAATTGAATTGATCAATGGCCGGTCGACTGGCTGACTGCTTGACACCAAAGCGGCTCGACGTCACAAGGCAGGCTAATCGCCGGACGACTGTTGGACAAGATGCAGGCCTGGAAGCATCTCGCCTGTGGTTATCTTCCACGTCGACAGTTTGGGGCTGTGTGCGCGTGCCCGGTAGCGAAGCTGCCGGATAGTGCTGCTATTGACAGACGACGGCAACCAAGGCTCTCCCACATCTCTTGGGCGCTCTTACCGGTCTTTTGGCCGTACTCGTACTTATTGTTGGCTTGGTGAGGTGTCCCGGACCTAACGGGGCTACCAAGCTACGTCCATGTCGTGCGGATAATTACAACTGGCAATACATGTTGAAAGGCACGACACAGCACCCGAGACACAAATGTCTTGGGAGAACATCCCTACGTTTGGATGCTAGTCTCTATGATGCCACTAGTAACTGGTATCCAAGCAAGGGGCAGATAAGATGGCAAGCAAGACAGACCCGACGGAGAGACTTGTCTTGCAACTCTTTCCCCAATCCATCCATCGGCGCATTTGCGATGTTGTCCATCGACTGAACATGGAGGACGCTCCCCCTTTTCCTCGTGCATTTTGTCAGCATCGCATCCATAGCACTGCTACAGCACTGTTACAGCACTATCACAGCACGCCATACTGCACTTGATGCTTCTGCCTGTTCACCACAGTTCAGCGTGAGAGTCGCGTGTTATCTCGACGGAGTGCTCCGTGCTCCGTGTTTGGTGCCCCGTCATGCTGCAGCGACATGGAACCGGCTCCCGCCTCGCCTCGACGTCGCATCGGATGCAATGCAGCATTACTCCGTAGGCCTTGCTCCATTCAATCAGACTGCCAGCGCTGCTACCTACAGTACTCTGTACTGAACAAGTCGTACTAGGCATCGTGCTATTACCCCGTATGCCCAAACGTTCACGCACGCAAATAGATTAATTACACCAATCTGTATCAGAGATGCGACGTGTGTCCCCTGCTTCGGAGATTTCTCTCGTGATTCTCGTGATTCTCGGCCATTCTCGCCCTCTCCTCCTTCTTTTTCTCTGCTTCTTTCTTTCCCTCCACCATCATGTGCTTTGGACCGGGGCTGGTCCTCGGCGCTGCTTCCGGTGGGCGCTGCTGAGCGGATCTCCGTTCTCGGTGGTGCAGTCGCGGGCTTGTATCGCTAAAGCGCATGTCAGCCCACTGCCAAGGCAGCCCCTCATCGGAGTACCTGCTGACTGAGTTGAGCAGAAGTAGCTTCCACCAGCAGCCTGCACGCATCAGATACCTCCGCCGATTACGGCATGCAAGTCCCCTCGCGTCGCTGTGCCCCCCCCAGGTATCGCAGCACAGACCACGCAGTACCTGGCGGATACTTGCCCACCTGCCTGCTGCTCCCTGCAGCCCCAGTGCCGTGAATCATCACCATCTGCTTCTGGCACCATCGTCACTCCACGCACGCCGCACGCATTACGCAGCTTCACACCTCCCTCCTCACCTCACACCACTGTCACCCATTTTCACCGGCCGCGCCACGGGCTTCGCTGGCCATTAATAGCCAGATCCTGATTGCGCTACAGCGGGCTCCGTCCTCCTGTCCTCTCCATTTCCTCCAATGCCCCCCAGCTTCACTATTTCAATAATACCCATTCATCGCTGCACTAGGAACTGCCTAGCACTCGCTCTTCCAACCAAAGAAACAAGCCACCCTGACCAACTATCCATCCATAACCCCCATCTCGCGCTCTCTGCCGATCATACCGTCTCGATTCTGCTTGCAAAGCAGGACTCGCTCTTCTCTCCCAATATATAATCATCCCCACGTGCCACCTATCCGCCTCTCCCCTCTTTTTCGCCTCTCCTGCCTTTTATCGTCTCCTTGTGTCTTGCTGAATTCATCCAGCAGTCAACTTCTCCTCTTTTTTTTCCTTTTGTCTCTCACGCAATCTGCAAGATCCAATTCTTGCATCCACCTACGTCGTCACTGTCTGTCTAGCCGCCCATCCTGGAGAAACGACACAAGCGACGCGCCAACGACACGCAGATCCACCATCCCAGGCCACCCATAACCAGCAAACCGCCAGTTGCAGTCTCTTTCTCTCCATCTTCTCTTCGCCTTACTACTTTTATACCTTCTCTGTTCATTTTGCTCGCCTCTCAAAGCTTCACTTTACTCTCCGCCCCCTCAACTAGAGCCATGTCTGATACTTCTCCCAACGGACCCGGCACCGGCGTCCACCGCCGCAGCTCAATCACACAGGCTGCCTTGTCCAATCTGTTCTCTCGAGGCCCTTCAAACGCTCCGGCTGGTCCCCCGTTCCCCAACGGCAACGGCAACGGCAATGCCGATGCGCAGAGACGCCGCTTGTCAATCACCACCATTGGACTCTCCGGCACGTCACCCACGGATACCTCCTCTTCCTTCATGCGACGCGGCAGCATGTCCACCAACTCGAATTCGGACTCCATCAACGAAAACGCCATTGAGGATGAAGAGTTTGGCGGCCCTAGAACGGCCCCGACCACGCCCTTTGCCCGGCACATGAGCTTTGGAGGCAATGCTGCCATGCGAAACTTCCGCAACGGGAGCAGCCCTGGAAATGGTAAATCTCCAAAGTCCCCTCCCCCGTCATCTCTGGGACGCAGCCATGGAGGCGGTCAGGGGGGATCAGTGGATGCCGCCGCTGTCCCAGTCCCATCCGCACCAGCGCCAGGTTTCCATATCTGCCGCTTGGCCGCCTATTGGACGCCGATCCAGCCTTCATATGCCGCCGTCCTCTCTCCCACAGGCAAGCAACATCCAGCATCCAAGAGTCTCTTCTGACAATGCCTCTTCTCGAGCAGACCAGTATGGCTTCAATTGGTCCGAACAGCTTAGATCCCGCGCCGAGAGCTCCGTCACCGGAACCCGCCCCTCCTTTTCTTTCCAAGGCACCGGCTCCCATTCTCCTCCGAGAGCCATGCCCAACCATGACCGCTCAAAGTCCATTTCCGACATGCCACAGCCTCCCGTACAGGCGTCCACTGTCAAGCCCAAGCAGCCAGAGCGCCCCAAGCCCGATGCTTTCCAAGAGAGAATTCTCAAGGGCGACTTTTACATGGACTGAGTCTGCCATGTATGGGCATTTCTGCTGCTAGTATATCACGCCATCACAACATTTACTGCTATTACGACAACTGAGAAGCGACTACAATCTATTTCGCTCACTTGCGCGGAGCTGACACTTTTTTGCTATTCCATGTCTGTTTCATTTCTGCCATTTATTCACTACCAGCATCTGGCTCCATACCACGTGAGAACGGATGTTGTCGACCAGCGAGTCGACCTGCAGTCCATGATGGTATGCGAGTGCATTGCGTTTTATTCCTTTGACCGTCACATATTTTTGCACTTGAAATTTTATTCTGTGTTTAGCGACATGACTATTTCGTTCCAAAGTTTGCTGCTTTGCTGGCGCACGATGCTATTTTTTGTACGATTTGAGGGCCACTGATGCCGCTGACATTCCTGGGCGGCTGTATACTCTACGCACTGCTGCAGTTGGCTTGAACCTGGATCAGCCGGATTCACCAAAGAAAAAAAAAATACATAAAATGGGCACATATTACGGTGCAGGAAGAAAAAAAAAAGCCAACAGACAATGTGCAGAATGGTAATTCTTGGAGGGATTCTTTCTATATGAAGAGCCACAGGCGATGTGTGTGGGTGTTAAACATATGATCAAACCATCCATGACCCAACAGGAGACGAAAGGCTGGGCACACACAATGGCGGCCTTGGGACTTTAGTTCTCACGCATGTATAATTATCAGATTTTTCTTTTTTCTTGTTTTCTTTTGCGGGGGCATCTTGGCGGAGACAAATGGGCCAAAGAATGAATTACGATCTGCAGGACAGAGGAGGTTGGACGTCGTCGGCATGACGATGTGCTGGCGCTGGCGTTGCTGATTTTCGAGCGTTGGGAAATGGCCAACTCTTATTGCTTTTTCCAAAAGGAACATGGGCCATGTTGATTTTATGTTAGTTTGTACAGGAGTGGGAATCTAAATAAAAAAAATGAAATCACAACATGCTACTACACTCCGGGTGAGACAAAATGATTTTGCCTAAACCATTTCATTTGCTTGCTACTGCTATACGTTTGCTGTTTCATGATTCTAAACCATAGGCAGATGGATAGAATACTCATGTCTATTGGACGTCATATCTGATGATTAAAGAGTGTGATAGTATAGATCAAGTATATAGTACATATAGGACATGTCACAATAAACCATCAAGCTCAATTATTCTCCATGAAAGTTATTCTTGCATCTGTTTATTTACATTTATTTAATGTCAGCAATCCGATGCCGCTGCAGATTATAGACGGGTATTTGAATCATTGACAACAAAAGACATGCTCCCCTTTCCATGGTGATTGAGATACCCAACTCGCCAGTCAGCCTAGAAATAAATACAAACGTATCGCTAATAAATAAGTTGAAAACCCCACAATGCAAGTACCAAAAAAAAAAAAAAAAAGCCCAAACAAGACCTTTTTAGAAAAAGAGATCCAAGACCGACTAAGCCATGCCAAGCCAGTATGATAGAAAATATACATGGTATCACTTTATGCCTCTTTGCGTAGAACTTCCAAATCCCTCAAGTTATCCTCCAAGTGACAAAAAAAGAGAAGTCAGCCTTTTTACTTATATTAAAAAGGGAAAAGATTGGGATCAGGGAGTCCCTGGAACGCATCCATGAACCAAGGCTCGTTCATGACAATCTTGGCCCCACTCTCATATACGTCCTGGAGATCCGCCGCAGCAAGATTCAAGCCCTCAATGTCGAAATTCGCAGGCATGGATCCCATGTCCAGCTCGTTGGGCACCATGGGCTGCGTGACGGACATCCAGGGCGGGAACGCAGGCGCCATGGCGGAGTCGAGGTCTGTGGATGCGGGAGAAGGGCCCGGCGGCATTTGAGGCATGGAGGAGGAATTCGCGGTGGATGATGTGGGAGGGGTGCCGGTCGAGGAGACGGAATCGTGGAAGAATGGTTGCTGGATCGACCGGCCGGTGCCGCTGAGGTTGGCAAAGATGTGAGTGGCGCTGCTGGCGTCTCTTCCTGTAGTTGCAACTTCGGAGAGCAGCTGGAGGGGAGTGTTGGCGGCTGGTTGTTGGTGTTGCTGCTGTAATTGCTGCTGCTGCTGTAGTTGCTGTTGTAACTGTTGTTGCTGTTGTGTCCCTTGGGCCGAATACTGCCTCTGTTGCGGCGAAGCAGTAGAAAGAGCGGCGGTGTTGGGGGTAGTACTGGTATTAGCAGCAGCAGCACCGCTGCCATCGTCAGAAGAAGTCGCCATGCCCTCTCCCTTGCCCTGCTTAAAGAACCAGCTGCGAAGCATAGCCAGCACAACGAGGAACTTGGCCGCAGGGCGACACTTGTTGTCTGCCGCTGTAGCTCGAAACTTGTCAAGCAAAGTTTCGAGGTAGTATTCAACACGCATGTTGTCTTTATGGATAACCCTGCCCATTTCTGAGCCTGGGCTCGAAGCTGAAAAGTACATCTTGATCAAAATGACGACAGCGTATGCCACTCGCATGAAATTAAACACAGGCAGGCAGCGAATGCTGAGGACGTCCATGGACAAAAATGTGTTGAGAATACCGTCAATTGCTGTCAGGCACGCCGAAAGCGCATTGATATGTGCGGCCGAAAGGGGCTCGGAATTGACAATGCCATCTTTAAGGGCTTCTGTGTTGAAAGGCGGCCGCCACTGGTCAGACAGTGTCTCCGAGTGGAGAGCCATTTCGTGCATATAGAGATTGACTACATTGAAATTAAGACGCAGAGTAGCTGATATATCAACAGTCCAATAGTTAGCCATAAAAGAACACTGTAAATCGTTCATAGACTAAGGTCCAAAAAAGGGGGGGAAAGAGGGGGGGGGGGGGAAACTCACGCTGCATCATGTTCTTGGCAACCGACGCAATGTACTTGTCGAGATCCCGCTCCAGGGCTCTCAACGCATACTGCGTCCTTGCATCTGTAATGTTGACCAAGCTCGACGGGTCATCTAGGGAAAACTGCTCGCCAACCTCCTCCGCCAGACGATGAGTCCACACCAAGTGAGAGAAGTACTTGTCCGTCGGCGCGGCATCGGGCGACGACTCTAGTATCTCCAAGCTCTCCGTCATAAAGGGCGTCCATCGAATCAGGTTTGGCCGGTGCAACGACATGGACGTATTCAAGGCCAGGAAGAAGCAGGTCAGCCACGTCCGGCGGCACTCGATGCTGGAAGGATCGGGAGGCGGATTGCGGCGAAAAGGCGGCGGCCCGCGTTTCGACGTGTTTTTCCTTCCGAGGCCAATGTCAATGGCCATGACGGCGGCCATGTGGACGAGCTGATAGAACTTGAGCTCCTCAAAGTGCTCCGGCGGCCAGTACCAGATGACGGCGACGTGGATCGCCTGCACCAGCTCCAGGTTCTTCTCGCCCGTGACAATGACCTTTTCGGCAAAGAGCTGCATCAGCTCCTTTTGCAAGACTCGCTGGATCGAGTGGTTCTCGCCCGTGGCGGCGGCCATGATGGCCAGAAACAGCGTTGGCTTCGTCTTGCGCAGCTCCATGACCGTCGCACTATGTGGGAACACAACAGCCGGCAGGTGTCTCACCATGTGCTCCTTGTACTTGTTGAACAGCCCCGCGGCCTGTTCCATCGTAATGATGCCGCGGTCGACAATGTCGCCTTCGGTAGGCCTGGAGAAGCCCGACCAGCTCACTGACGGCGTCATGGCTTTGGGGTCCTCGCTGACGCTGTCTCGATCCGTGGCCTTTCTCTTCTGCCCAGCCATGACAATCGGCGGCTGGAACGCTGATGACTCGTCCTGGGGCGTCCGTGTTGGCGGAGTCGATGCCGTCTGCATCATCGGTGATGCCGCCATGCCTCCCGCCATGCCTCCCCACGTCCTCGCTACGCCAGCTCCTCCTCCTCCTGCTGCTGCTGTCCCTGCCGTTGCTGCACTGCTCCAGCTTGAAGGATATACGCTACCGACTGCTTCAGCCTGGTGTTGATGCTGGTGCTGGTGCTGTTGTTGGTGCTGTTGCTGTCCAGCGGCAGACGTGCCTGGAGCACCCGCCCGCGCATGCAAGCTCGCCGTCAGGGCGTCAATCTTCTTCTCCAGCTCCGACACGCGGCTGTCCGTCTTCTTCTGCCGCTTCCTGGTCGGCGCCGTGACGACGCAGCTCCGGCCGGCCTTTCTGCACCGCTTGCACGGCTCGCCCTCGACGGGATCGGGCTCGCACTTGACCTTGAGTCCTCGACAGGCCTCGCACGCCCGCGACTTCTTGCCGTCGCCGTTTCCATCAGCGTCGCCGCCGATGGAGCTTCCGGCCGCCACCGAACCGCCGCCTCCGCCGCCGGCATCCGCGTAGTCGAACTGGTGATGCTGGCCCGGCGTGCTGCCCACGGTCGACGGCGTGTCGGCGTTATCTCGACCGCTGCCACGGCGCGCCGCTGCTTGGAGCTGCTGGTCGACGGCCGACGACGCATTGCTCACGACCCTAGTCGCGGTGGAGGAGCCCAGCTCTCCTCCATCGCCACCGGGTCGCAGCCGTGGATCGAGGTCCATATAAACACAGAGGGGACTCTTTGAACGGCAATTCAGGCACTCGGCAAAAGGAAATAAGGAAAAAAATTAGGGCCAAGAGTCGGTAAAATAATAGCCGTCCTGGCTCGCTGCCAACGCTGCTTCACGGGTGAGACGATGGAGAAGGGGAACGGCGATTTTGTCTCCGTGTGTCCGACCTGTGGCCGACTTGCCGACTTTTTTTGGTTCTTGGTGGCCCTTATGTAAGCGGGATGCTTGGGCGTCAAAGGTTCAATTGGATTGGAGAGTTTTCCTTCAGGCAGACGAAAAGGGAAGTGGGAAAGAAAGGAACAAGAAATGGAAACGTTCTTTATTTCTAATTCGGGAAGTCAATTGGTTCTTGTCTAGTACCGGGACTAAAAAAGGAGGCTTTGCTTCATCTGCCAAGGAAAAAGGGAAAAGAGAGAGAAAAGGGATTGAGCGAAAAAAAAAATAAAGTGGTTCAGCTACGACTATGCAAGGCAACTCTGCAGGCAGACTTGGGATGGACTACTTTGGGAAGAAAGAAACGAGTAAACAGGAAAACAAGCCAGTACCTAGTTCCCTCATGTAAAAAGCGCAGTTCAGCCATGTAGCACTGACGACCACGAAGTTGCAAATAGTAAGGCGAACTAGGTAACTAACTGGATACCTCGGAAGATTGATAGTTAGTGTGATACTACCTGTCCAAAGACTGTCAACATCGACATCATCAAAGCAAGTCACACGCCAGTTACGGTGTAAGCTGATGGCAGTAACGCAGAGCCCAACTCCGCGGACTCGCTCTCCACAAACCGCACTTCGCATGATCAGTCGACCGGCTTTCGTCCCTCTGATCAAATCCCGCGTCCACTCTGGGGCCTCGAATTGGACGAGCCCCGACACAGCCGGCCGGGCCTGGTTTCCAGATCCGATAGTCTAGAAAGGTCTACACCCGATTACGGCCGATCGTGTTGATCCCTGTTTTGGGGGGGGATTGTTAGAGTATCCCTGTTTGGGTTATTAGAGTTGTTTTCTGCGAGGCATTCAACGTGTCGCCTACGTTATCCGGCATCCCCAAATCGTGGCTGACGTTGCGTATTGTCGTGTTGATTGGCCCATTCGTATAACTTTTAATTTGACAATCAAGGGAAAGTTGGCTTTGCCTGGAGCCTTGAGCATTAACAGCGGCGGGTTTAATTTAACACACCTCGTCATACGCCCAAAGATGTAGCTGGCATAGAACAAGAGAGCTAGAGTTTCTTACCCATCCCTACTTTTCCAAGTGTTGTACATATTCAAATGAGTTATTGTGTGAGTTGACCTTTTTGTTTAGCCACGGGTGGGGTTTTGAAGAAGAATTCTTTAGTTGTCCCTTTCTCCTGCAGGCACGCACGGGGCTTCATGCATGTAAGACGCTGAATCGACAATTCCTTATAGAGAAAGAAAACAAAAACAAAAAACGGGGTGCTACTTGGTCGAGCTATATATAGAAATGAGAATACAAGGTGTGAGCGGTTTTCATTTTGCTCGCGTGTCTTTACCGCATTGTTAGTCCAGATAACTCATAGCCAACTAGGGGCTGTGATATGGAAAGCAATCACTGCGCAAACACAAATAAAAGAGGAACCTATACTTGAACATGCAGTAATAGTCGCCATTCGTATATTATGTAGCTTAAAACTAATAATGCAATCGCTTCCAACTCCAATTGGGCAAACATAGCCCTTCCTTGTCTTCCCCCCTGAGGAAAAAAAAATACGATTGCAAGTGAGTGATATAACGCATCACTTGTCTTCCACCCAATAAAAAGATCAGCACAACTCCTATGACCTGACTGTTTCAAGTCGGGGAAACGATGAAAATAATAACGCAAAATACTCTCAAGTCATGCGTAAATCCTAATGCCCATAACATTAAATTATAGCATACGTATGTACACATATCAGCCAATATATAGCCGAGAATAAAAGGCAAAATGTGTCAAAGATTGAAACAGAAATAGAAAAACGCAGGAGATGAGAAAAAAAAAAAAACTCTCATGTCGTCCACTTGACCGTGAAATAACGCTGGTTTTCGTTGTATTTCTAAATAGCAAAGCCAAAGAAAAAAATGCCTCGTAAGGAGAGAAGCAAAGAGAGAAAAGAAGGGAAGAACAGAAACAGTTCTAGCCAATGCTTGCCATTTCCGATTTTAAACATTTGCCACAGTATAAGTGTGTGACACCGCCCAATACTGAGAGAATATAATTGAAGCTGAAAATAAATCGACATGGTATCATCGCTATGATTGAACGAAAGGGTATGTATGTCCCCCGCATGCGGAAAAGGAAATAGTAAGAAATAATAATAATAGTAATAATAACAATCCAAAAAAAGTTTGACCCTTTTGAAACTTTAATCAGCAAATGATATTAATTTTAAAAGTGCGCTTCTTCCCGCAAGCGACTCTTGGATCCTTGTTGATGCTGGCCGCCCATCATGATAGTACTCTCTCGGCGCCGTGCCGCCTGGTCGTATGCCGCCAGATTCCCGTTCTGTTCTTCTACAGTTACAGGGAGAAGCGATCGTTCGTATGCTGGGGCAGCTCGGTGCTGTGGTTGCGAGGCGTGACCATCTGCGCCAGAACCGGTATCGTGCAATGGTTGGGATACTGCTCTGGGGCTTTGGTGAAGGAGGTACGAAGGCTCATAACTATGGCGAGATGTTCCAGAGGGAGTGGGAGACCCACGGGCTGCGCTCATGTTCATCAATAGAGGAGGCGTTGGCGTTGATCTGGTCGGGTCTCGGATGGGTTCTGGCCAGGCCTGATGGCGGGGAGATCCACTTCCGGATGTTGACGGGCGACCCGGTGGTGGGTCAAAGCGCGCCGTTGAGTCTGAGCGACTGTGACTTCCAGAATCAGAAGTGGGAGATGGCAGCTCGTACTCTTCAGGATCGACTCCGAAAATGGCCTCGTAGTTTTGAAGGAACGTGGCAAAGACAGGTGCAGGAATGTTGAGCGTTGGCGAGAAGACGATGCCCACGTTTCGTACTGTCATCTTGTTTATATCCGAGTTGTTTATGATTCTAATCAAGAATGCAATAAGGTATTTCAGCAGGGTTGCGTTGGCCTTGGGTAAGCGTTGTGAAAGCTCATTGAGAACCGCCATTTTTTCGTTCTTGTCAGTAATCTCCGTCGTAACTGACATGAATTCCAAATGAAGATCTCTAGTGAGTATGCTAGTAGGAAGCTCTCGCAGATACAGCTTCAAGAGAGACGCCACAGCGTGGATATCGTAATAAGTTTCGTCGGTGACCAAGTTGATATCGCCTTCGTTATTGAACCGTTCTCGAAGCTGTTTGATGACGACATTCGAACCACTAAGTCGGAAGATGCCCTCCTCGAAGATTGCGTTTTGAGCCTCCAGGTACTGAATGCAGCGATAAACAACAGAAGGAAGAGGAACGTCGATGTCTGACGGTGGGTTGAACCGAACGGCCTCTGCCAAAGGCGCGCCAAAGACTTGGCGTACCGGTCCATGGTAGCCATTCTGTGGCGGAGTGGCTCCAGAGCCACCTTCGCTGCCTCCAAACAAGGACTCTTGCCCATCAGAGGAAGTGCGTGACTTGGGGCCAAAGCCAAAGAAACTCCGTTTTCTCGCCTTCTTCTCATCGTGCGACGGGCCAGGCGCTGGGGGCGGTGCCGTAAGGCCAATTTTGCTACCCCACATGGAAGCGTCTGAAATCACTTGAGGGTCCTTTGGTCCAGAAATGAGTTTCGAGTGAGACTCCATGTTAGCATGATGATCGCTCTGGCCCCCTGACGTCTTTGGACGGCCGCCGGGAGCGCCTTGGGGAGCATCGCCAGCGTGGGTCGAGTCATATCTCACTCCAATCAGCGTGTCTGAGCCCGAAGTCTGGTGTGTCGTCGACTTGCTTCCTTTCCTGGACTTGTTACCGTTGGCTTGTTCCGCAGAAGTCTGGCGGTCGTGGATAGGTGGTCTGGTGGCAGGCTGATCCTCCTCGGGATCTCGGTAGTCGATCCACTGCAGTAGAGTTTCTACCCAGATGTCTCTTTCTCGGTCGTTTTCTGCGCAGAGGACATGCTTGACGTGGTTGCTGGAGTCCTTCTTCTTGGGCTCAAGGATTAAAAAGGCATGGCGATATTGGCTATCTAGCTCCTCATCATTGTTGTGATTTGCCGGAGCGTTGGCATCGTTATTCTGAGGTTGATTCTGGGATTGCTTGCCAATCTGAGCATTCTGAAGCTTGATAGTACCGAGATGAGCTCCGCCGGGAGTCTCATAGTATTTCAAGTAAGGCCCGTTGAGGACAAAGAAGCGCGACTTCCAGCCACCAAAATTTTTGCCCTTCTTCGTAAGATAGCCATTGCGAGTGGGTCGTCCATCGGATCTGATGGAGGAACTGTCGTCCTTGGGCTTGAAAGTATGTCCAGTCTCATCAGCATTAGGCGGAAGAGTATTGGTTGAGAGATATTTGCAAAGCTCTATGGCAGTAGCGGTGTCAAAGGCAGTGTTCAAAAGCTCATCCAGGTATTTGTCCAACACAATTCGCCGAGCGTCAATCTTTGCGGGTGCATGTCCAGTAAACAAGGACCTGTCCGGAGACTTTGCCGTAAAAGCAGGACACGCCCTTAACCGTTGGTCCAGCTTTGCCAGAGATATGGAGTCTTTCTCTACCCGCCAAAGCTCACCTCCATCGGCCCGCGAAAGAATAGCAAGCGTGAATACAGGATCTTCTTCAAGCTGAGTCAATGACAAGAGACTTGCCCGGGAGGGCTTCATGCGCGACGATGCAACTCTCACGTCAACAGAGGGTAGCGCATTTGGCGACAGCAGTAGATCGGGGTATTCGTCAGTAACCAAGCCCTTGAAAATCATTGTTCGTTCTACTGGGCTTCCCAGCCCCCTTGAATCCGCCTCCATTGCCTTCTTCAGAGGATTTCCATCACTCATTGACGCAGTGGGTGGTACTACCAAAGGCGTACCAGGTGGCATAGGGATCGGCTGTCGGGGAGGTCGCGGTGACAAAGGCATTCCCCTAGGTGACATTGGAGGGTTTCCGAGCGACATCTTGGGATTGCCAAAAGGCCTGGGGCTAACGGGCAAACCAGGGCTGAGGACAGGAGCAATTAGTTCCCTCGGCTTGTTTCCCGTGAGAACCGCATCTAGTGACGTGGTTTGCATCTCAGGGTGCAAATTGTGAGGCACAGTGGTTGGGGATATGGGCGAGTCTTCCGCTCCAGGATTGCCCATTTTAGACACGCTCCGCACATCTGCCTCAGTGACAACTACGATTTCGCGTTCGCGTTCGTCTTCCTCGCGCGTTCGTCGCCTGCCACGCTTCTCGGGAACAATTTCATCCACCTCTGAGATGTCCTCATACTCGGAATCGGAGTCTTCGATGGTGGGAGAATCTAGCTGCCGTCTTATCTCTTGCCTGAGCTGCAGCGGCGCTGGAGGAGCCTTCCGTGGCGGCGAGGGGAATTTGCCAAGACCCTCGTCTGGCTGTGGCGTGGGTCCCATGACGGTCACAGTTGGAGGTGCGTTGGTGGCGGCGGAGGGAGGTTTTGGCGGCGGGTTCTTGGGCGGATGACTGGGTAGGCTTCGTGACGGTGGTAATGAAGCGTTGAATGGAATCTCTTTCAAATGCATCTTGTTCTTCTCCTGGCGTGCCTTTTCTGCGGCCTCCTCTTCTGCTTCCACATCAAAATGGTCCAAGGCATATTCCTCGGCCTTGGGCATCTCCTCAGATGGATTCAAAAGCTCAGCGACTGCGGATGGGGTTGCGTGTGTTCGGTCTGCTGGAGGAGTGATGGGGTAGGGAGCCATGGTCATGTCGACCGGCGAGTCCAACCGGCTCCTTGAGTCTAGCTTGGGAGAGCTAGGGAATGGAAGCACGGCTTCTTTCGGGGATTCGACTTCTTGGCGCAGCTGCAGTGCGTCGTTGTGCGCACTCAAATGCCTTTCATCGTCGTGACTACCTGCTGGCTTCAACACCAGGGGATTTGCCATTACCTCTTTTAGCTTTTTCCGGTATTTATCTTTATCTTTAAGCGCAGCCTCCAGGTCCTTGTTCAGGCCCAGAATCATGGCTCTCTGCTTGTCCACCAAGCGCCACAGCTGACTGTTTTGCTGCGCCTGGGACTGCTTCTCTTTAAGAAGATACTGAATCACGGCCTCGGGGCTTCCGGCGGTCTGTATTAGCTTTGCAATTTCTTCCGACTTTGCCTGGGCATTAGTAGGATTATTCGCCTGTGTGCTTGATGAGATGGCGGAAATGGCACTGTCGATGGAGGAATTGCGAGGCAAGCCCACCGCAGGACCGCCAGGCCCGGCATGTGTCGTCGGGCTAGCCATTGGTGAAGTCGGGGGCTTGGTCGACGAGCCTTCAACGGGCTTCGGGTTCACTGGTTGATGGCCGTTTCTAGGATCATTCGGGGCAATGAGAGAATCTGGTCTATTAATGCGGCGCGTATTAGGAACGTGTCAATACACCATTGATGGTAAGGGGCGTTTCTTTTCTTTTTCTTTTTCTTCCTTTCTGCTCTCCTGCTCTCCTGCTCTCCTTCTCTCCTTCTTGCATCTTTCTTTCGTCTTTTTCTAGATGTAGGGATGGGCACGGAATGGACAAAGGATTCGACTCTGGGCGGCCGTATCGTTGGGGACGCACCTTGGGCTCTCCTCTTCCGGGCTGGAGGGGTTGGACGAGTCTGAGAAGAACGTAGTATGCCCAGCGGATGACGGGGTTGTATTACCACGAGATCGCGTGTCAATGGGCGGCGGGCGTTTCTGACTCGTGGCGGCACCGGGCCAAGAAGGACTCGCGCTGCTCGCCAGCGAGGAAGCTGTATAGCTCGGCGTCGAGAGCGGGCTCGGTATCGAGGGACGTGAGGATCTGTAAGTCGTGTCGGAGACGGGCATCAGCGAAGAGGAAAAAAGGAAAAATCGCCAAACAACGAAACAGGCAGGCAGATGCACGACAGCAGCACCTGCAGAAGGGTGGCTTCGAGGTCTTGAGGTGGCAGTAGTGGGAAATCGCAACAAGGACGGTCTGATGAGCGGCAACGTGAAACCGGGGCCACATTCATGGACGGGGCAACCTTGCACCAGGCCCAGCCGCGATTCACCGTGGAGGTAGGGGTCAGGGGAAAGGTGAGATGAAAGCAGTAAGTGAGTGCAGAACTGCAGTGGCAGACGGCGCGCTGTGCTCCCGGCGGCATGATTAGCGGCCTGCCTCTGGCGGCACTAGCTCTCCCAGAGGGCCTGAAGACAGCCAAGCAACAAAGAAGCATTGCCCAGCCGTCTGCGAGGGCGCTTCCAACGTGCAGTGCTAACCACGGGCTGGAGGCTGAATGAAGGCTGAGAAGGTGGGCTAGCGAGGAAGCACAGACAACGGCTTCGGGGCTCTCCCCGACTAGCGAGCCAGGGGCCCGGTTCGCTTGTCTGGTCCTTGGATTTTGATTCTGCTGCTCACCTGGTCTTGACAGGCGCTCTGCCCGCGAACATCGAGCTCGTCGGCGACGTCGACATGGGCGCGGATATTGGACACCAGCTGGGCTGCTGGCGAGTCGAGTCGGGAGGGTTCAGGCAGCGGACGGGCGGATCGTCGGGCGTCTGTCCGCCGGATCGAGTGTCAGACGACAAAGAGCCGCCAATGCAAATAAATGCCAGCGGCGTCAATGTCGAGGCTGGGGGGGCTCGCCTCGTCCAGAGTGTTTTGTGTAGTATCTGGGTAGGCAAGGCGTTGCAGTCGTTGAAAATAGCGACACTGCACTAGTCGCACCGCAGCAGGTGCCTGTACTGCTGAATGCTGCGTCTGCGACGCTGAGCTCGTGCCAGCGCCCAACGGCAGGTAATGGGGACTGAGGGCCAATTTCAGGTGCAGGGGCGGCTGTCTGAGCTCAACCAGGCCGAGTTGGGGATGCCTGCTTCGCTTCACCCTGGATCCGCGCTGCATGCACGTCTAAGTACCGTGACGGGGCCTTTTTTTCATGAGCCAAATGTGGAGGCGAAGAGAGACGAAAAGACTGGTTGAGAGCGCTGAGACCAGGTCCTCAGGCACCAGGGGAGGGGAAGACGGAGAAGCAAATAGAGTAGGTAGCAGTACTAAAAAAACGGTGCTCCGTTATGAGGTCAGAGGGATTGGCAATTGGGTAGTGCTTTGTAAGGGGTTTCTTTGTATTTCCTGTTCCTTTGGTCGCCCTTTTTCCTTTGAAAAGGTCTTCTTTTGTTCCATGCGAGGGGTCGTGGACAATGGAGATGATGGCGCCGCGGATCGCTAATTAGATACACGTATGAGATGGGAATCCTCGGTGATCGGCCCCAATTCGAAAACAAAAGATAAGAAATGGAATTAATTGCCAAGCTGGGGTGGAGAGTTGTCAACCGAGGTCTGTGGGCTCGGACAGACGAGAGAAAGCGTGGCCGAAATTTCAATTCTTTAACCTCGAGTCTGTCCAGCAGAGAGAAGATCAGAGCCTGGTCTGACGGGCGCTCTCGTGCCACCGACGCTGTTACTGAGGATGAGTGAGTGAGTTGTCAAGGAATGAACCATGCTGCGTGGTCTACGATGCCACATGTCATATTGGGCGCTGATATGGATCCATGGGGAGCAGGGAAAAAAAAACCTTTTTTTCCTTAACCCGTCATCTAGGCGTTGCCACGTCGCTGCGCTTGCTCGCTCATCTCATCTCTTATCGTGCTGTAAGCTTGGCAGCATCGATTTTACTGGCACCGCCGAGCCCGTCCCACAACTTTGCCTCTGGAATGTCCTAACATGACCTCCACTCTGGCTCGCCTACACGTTCCTAGCACTGGAGAAGCAAAGCTGGCGTCTGCCCGGCTGGATCGAGACCGTGCCGTCTGCTCGGGCCCCTCGGAAGCTTCGCCTGCATTCTCCGTCCGGGCCATGCTCTCGCTGCTCTGAATCACAGACACGGCTAGCCCACGTGGATGGTCCATTCTGCCCTGGATTTCCTGGATTTGGAGTGACGCATCGTCAACGGGCGCTGCGCTCTTCAGCACCGGGTACCTGAGGCGGTTGAAATCGCCCCTGAAGCGCGGAGCAGCCACTCCGACGCATATCCCCTCAACTTCATTTGACGTTCGCCTAGCCGCCAAACCAGCCGGGCCCCGTGCTGTGCCTGGGCTGTGCCTGGGCTGTTGACAGCGGCTCAAATGACTGGCCGGAGCCTCGAGCCTCTCCTGCATTGCGCCAGCAATCTCCGTGCAAATAGCCCTCTGCAGGGCATGGCGGCTGACGCGCTCGTCCAACGACTGGGGCCAGCGGCAATTCAATTCAATTCATTCAAGGACCATCCCGGCTGCCAGCCCCTGCATCTGGGCTTGCTGCACGTCGCCTTTCGTAAATTAAAAGTAGGGGAACGGTGGGGAACCGATGGCTAGCCTGCTCGTCGCTGCTGGTCGACGATGGCCAATGATCTCGCGCGCTCGGAGCAAAGACGCCCGCCTTAAACCTCTTGCAGCTGAGCCGTTCTATCAGATGGTGTGGGCTGTTGCGGGACATGTTCCTACTGGCACTTGTATGCAGCAACATGATATTGCAGTATAGACTTGTACGAGGTGGTGGTTGCACGAGGTGATAATAATAGACGGAAGCTTTGACATGCCTGGAATCAATTTGCCTTGGCATCCATGGCTCGGACGCTGCTGTCCAGGATGCACTATATTACTTGAATACCTACTGTACTCCGAAAAGTATCTTGGCACTCCGTCCCAGCATAGAGTCGGTGGGTTAAGCATGCTAATACTTGTAGTAATGCTGGTAGCGCAAAGTCTTTATGGCAAATAACCTCAAGCTCCAATGCATTAGGTAGGTAAGGAGCGAATTTAAAGCAGCAGCTGTTTTAAGCTTCAAATGTCATGCATGCACGCGCCTTTGAATAGATAGGTACTAGTAGGTAAGCAAGGGAGCACTACCGTTAAGAACTGGGTCTCGTGCTCTCTCGTCCGTCCCTTTTGATCTGCTTGGAGACCTAAAAGGCATGTTGCACAGCAACATTGGTCGCACAAGATTGATCAGCAGATGCCGGTGATACTCTTCATGTGTTTTAGTGCCAACCGGTGGCCTGTGCTCGGGGCACTTTTTTGCTTTTTCCTTCTCACACTTCAGAAAGAAATGAAATTAATGACAAGAGGCAAATAGATGACAGGTAGTAAAGTATTCTATGGATGTTCAAGAGCAGAAGAAAGCCGCTGAGCAGCAGCCCTGGCATCCTGAATGATGGATTTTACTGGTGCGGGGATGCAAATCATTGGCTGTGCAGCTGCAGCATTAGCAGCAGCAGTGGGCAGGTGTTGGTCATGTGTTGCCGACCGCCTTTCTTGCAGGATTGCAGGATCAACGATCAGCCTCAGCCTCAGCCTCCAATTCAGCTGTAGGTGAGAAAATCGAAATCAACCCATCGTGAGCCATGAGAAACTACTAGTAGCTAGCGAGGCTGGAACCTCACCCGTCCTGTGCTTTCTGCTCTCTGCCCCGACAAGTCGATTCTCAACTTCGACGTGACATCCAGTGCAGCGTCCACTAGCCAAAACTCTCGCTCCATGTTCCTGAATTAGCAAAAGTCTGAGTCAGGTCAGCGCCTCAGTCCACTATTCCTTACTTGCATGGCGCACAACGAGCCCAGGAGGCGCCGCGAACCTCCGCCTAGAGGCTCCGAAGGCCATTCGGTTGGTGACATCCTCGTGCAGCCGTACAGTGTCGGATTGGAACTCTTAGCTTATTGTATGGATGAATATAGCAGCCTCAGCCTCATATACGGCATTTCGATCCAAATGCTGAGCCGTGGCGTCGCCGCCTTGATGGCAGCATCGGCGTGCAGCAGTCACGGGAGGCACCGTCCGCAAGGGGCGGCGATTATCACGGCCGTCAGGGTCAGGGTCAGGACGATGATGCAGATGAAGCGTCAAGGCCTGACGTGCCAATGACTCGCCGGCGTGTAGACGCAAGATCGGATCACATTCCTCAGTACCAGCGCCAACGAAGCCTGAGGAGAGAAAACTCGGGGCCTGCGCCTCCGGCAGAAAGAGCCATCATTGAAAATCCTCCCACTGCTGTTTTCCATGCAGCCTCATCGGACGTTGAGAGCGATGGTGAAAGTGAAGGTCGCGCCCGACGTTTCAAGGCGCGTAGTAGATCGAGATGGCTCAATCGCCAGGCTTCTGACAGGGACGACGAGCCTCGCCCTCGCAGTATTGACAGGGATCGAATCATAATCAACCCCATTGTATATGAAGATGCTGAAAAGGAGGACTATCGCATCTATCGGCCCATGAGCCCTGTCTTGGAAGACGTCGATACATTTGACGATTTCAAGTTTACATTCCCGACAGAGGAGCCGTCCAAGGACACAGAGCTGTCAGATCTGGAGACACCGACAACCGAGAGTGAATCTATGCAGAAGCCTGATCGCCCGCTTTCCAACATTTTGACTGCCCCTGGGATATATTCGTCTACATACTCAGGGACGGCAGAACTAGGAGCTCAACATGATGTGAATTTGACGATCTTGTACGATCCCAAGGGTCAAAAGCAGCCTTTATTTCGGTGGTTGTAAGTCCTGGCCAGCCAAATACAAATACGTCACTTATACGATGAACTCTAAGCTTACCTTTACACAGACATGTTCGTCAGGATGTGATGAATTTTGACGCTTTCTGGGTAATACCGCTCAAAATGTGCCTATGATTGGTTTAAAGCTAATTTTTGATTTCTCCCAGGTCGAGGTGTCGCGCCATGTCCATTTCCCGGATACTGAAAGAGCTGCCGTTGCTAATCTGCGAGCCGAAGTGAAGCGGCAATGTGTCAAGACTCGATACGATCCCCAAGGTGCAAAGGTGGGTTATATGGAGCCCAAGTGTATCCAGGTTCCAATTCAGTCTACTGGCAAAAAGCCATCTGAAAGCTCGCATGCAGTTAAATGGATCTGCGTCCCGTATTTCTCTCTACATCAATACTCTGAATCCCCGTCGACTTCAAACCCTGCAATTTTTCCTGATCAAACTCTGCTCCAATCGCAATACTCGCGGAGCGGAAAGGAGCGAGACATGCAACAGGCAGTCTGTCAACTTGGGCAAGTTCAACGAGGGGATTGCTTTCACATCTCTCAGCTGTGGTGTTTAATTGTTGGAAACAGTGAGTTATCCGGATTGCTTTCCAGCATTTTCCTTTGTTGACACGAACAAGGCGTCCTCATTACGTGTAGTACAAGGGAGCGCTCCGATTTACAAGGAGCATCCCTGAGGGTCAATACTGAGCCTAGCCAAGCAGGCGCATCGGGCAAGATCCTCGTATCATATGGAGGGGCAGTGATGTGGTCGTTAACGACAAAGGAATGCCCTACGTGGTTTGTAAGTACAGCTTTCGAATTTGACGAAACCGAGATAGCTAACTATTGGCGAGACCTTCATTGCGCACTTTCGTGCTTTTTGGCCCCGTTGTCTGGAATTTTGGCACAAGGATCGCCTAATATCAGCAAAAAATTGGGAGAAAGTGTTAAGACTGGCTGAGGGGCGACAGGGCGATGTAAAGCTGAGGCTGAAGATGGCGTATGGCACCTCCCAGCACCCGTACTAAGAGAAGGTTGATTTGTTATATTTAAAAAGGCTAACCGAATTCTAGAGACTCCCCCGAGTCACCACGAGTATTCCTAAAACCAAATACTTCGGCCAAGACAACACCTACAAAGTGCCCTGAGCAGGCAGAGGATCTGCCAGAGTATCTACATGTTTTCACGCTCTTGCCAAAAAGTGCAGAATCGTCTGGCGACACCATTCTTGCAGAGCTCCACGAACAGCTGTCAGCAGCTGAGAAATTTCTAACAGAGCAAACGTCCTACTCGGCACAGCGAGGGTATAAACGATGCGGACTCATGGCCAGAGACGGGGTGAACGAGTATCTCACGAACCTAGCACCGCGCATCGATGAGAAGTCAAACGATACTCTCCGCCTCTTATACGAGGAAAGAATCGACGTCTTCAATATGGCAGACATGTTATTCCAACTCTTCTTCCCCCTCACGTTCCATGGCCCTACAACGGGCAAATATTGGGGGGCTCTTAACAAGCTGATAAAGGCAAGACCAGATTCTCTCGACATCATGAATGTGATAAGGAGACCGTGACTAACACAAACACAACTGGAATAGATGCCTGAACTAGATGGAGGCAAAGATGCAATTTCAACTCCCCTTGCAGAGGTCAAAAACGCTTTGTGGCAGTTGACGCGAGACATTCAATCGTTTCAAAGTATCATGTCGTTTGCAGGGAAAGAGGATCGGGCAACTATCGAATTACCCCGTGAGCTTGTGACTGCATGGCTTCATATCGTTTTCGGCTTGATATACAGCAGTCATACGGTGGACTGGTTCAATCATATGACAAGAGCCAGATCTCTGATGAAAGACGGGATGCAAAAAATGATTCAAGGCATCTCTAGCCAAAATCTGCTGGAAAAGGCCGTGATGCTGCCAACAGAAATAATGTCACTCATCACGCTGAATCTCTTTCAGGATGATGTAGGGAAATACGACAATATCTGCGACACATATTCACTCTATCTAAATTCTCTGGTGCGGTACCCAGTTGATTTTTTACGTGAGCATTTGTTTCCTGGCTGACTGATGATACTAGGACACCGACATCACTACAAAACATTCCGACCGGACGTACCAGCATCGTCTCGATTTGGTGAAACAGGAAATGACTGCTATCAAACGGAATCTGGCAAGGCAACGAAGTATTATCGCCATGCTCAGAAACAAAACCAGCTTTACGGATGGTAATTTTATGGTGCGATACGGAGAAGAGATGCCGACACATATGAGGAGACTAAGAGACTGGGAAACTGGGAACCGATCAGAGCATGCTAGGCCGAGAGGTTATACTCCTGGACATCGATACTATGGGGTCGCCGAAGATCGAACTATTGAACCAGGCATATACGACCAAGCTCAATTCTTGACTGACCTCGATGCGGCCTCTAAGCTCTCTGCTACTGACGCAGGCGGGTTTCGAAGCCTCTTTCTTGCGGACTGCGCAAATCTTGTTGAGCAACGAGAGTATGAATTTCGACGAAATACCGAATATGCCGAGGATCTAGAGCGAGAAACCACTTATAAGATGGAATGGACCAAGGATAGACAGGAAAATGCCATCTACGCATTCACCCTTGTCACCATCATATTCCTTCCACTGAGCGCGATATCGAGCATTTTTGGCATGAACACAAACGATATTCGAAACATGGACTTTGACCAGTGGCTATATTGGGCGATTGCCTTGCCTGTGACGATTTTGATGATTTTCATCGCACTCTGGTGGATGGATGAGCTGGGCAACGCGACTGACTGGCTTTTCGGTGGACGCAAACGGTCCTCGGGGTATGGGAAATCATCACTTTCGGGGGCTGGAAGGTCCAGGCCAGTCGAACCCGTCGCCGATTATGACTCGATGGGCCGTTCCAGCGACGAGGTACCTGCTACGTACCGCCGAGCTCGATATCGGCGCCGAAGTAGGCGGGATATGGTTGATGTTGATGATCCTGTCGAAATTGTACCGGTGTCACGTAGACGGAGGAATTCTTTTTACAAGTACTGATGTGGCTTACTGTCAGTCTCATCAGGGGAAATCAGGATTGGCGAACTTGTTCGTGAGATGAAAGGTGCTTCATATAGTTTGGAATATTCCGAGGAATTGATCTAGCATGCAGGCTTTAAGAGCTTTTCAAGGATTAGGATGAGGGAGAAGTTATCCAGCATCCCAATTTCATTATCCAACGCCTCGGCTGTAGCGCAACAAGGCAGCCAGTCCAAATATTAAAATGCACAACCGCTGAATACATATCGAAATAGCAGTAGCAGCAGTAGCAGCAGTAGTAGCAGTGATGGTAGTAGCAGTAGTACATGTAGTATCAACAGCAGCAGTAACCCACGCTACAGCTGGAGTACTGGATAACAGAATTGAGGCACTGGATACCTTTTCTCTAGAATAATAACAATGAATTTATATTGAACTATGATGAACACAACAGCTACATAATTCAAGAACGTTAAAGCACATTCGTTATAAGGTATAAGATTTGGCGTTAAAAAGTGTCGTGACAGCGTTATTCTCTTGATACAACTCCAGAACTCAAAATACAAAAATCATCCAAGCATTCGTGACAAATAATCCAATCCAAGCGGTCACTCTGCATATCCAAAACCCGACTCATTCGAATGAGAGAGAAAAACGACATTCGCCGGCACTAAAGGAGAAAGGTCTCTCTAATCGTAACGATACTCGCGATCCCTTATACGAATATAGTCGTGCTCTCTCTCCTCGTCGGCATAGCGCTGTGGTGGCGGCGGTGGCGAAGGAGACAGAGATGGCGCACGCCGTCTAGGGCTGCGGCTGCGCGGAGCGTCGATGTAGCGGTACGTATTGTAAGGGTCCGTGGGGACGGGAACCGGCACAGGGTAGGGAATGTATCGCTCCCTCTCGACGTAGACTTCTCTGTCGCGGGTCTCCTCGACGTCCCGGTCGTAGTCGTGGTGGTAGCGGTCCAGTTCATCGTCGCGGTGGCGGTGATGGCTGCGGCTGCGGCTGCGGGAGTCGCTAGAGGAGCTGGAGCTGGAGCTGGAGGATCGGCTCTTGACCTTCTTCTTCTTCTTCTTCTTTTTCTTCTTCTCCTGCTTCTCGTCCTCGCTGACGGCGATGACCTCGATGAATTCCGGCTGCGGCGACGGGCGGCGCAGGGGCGGGAGCTCAAACACGGGCGGAGGCGGTGGTGGCATCGGCGCGGGTGGCAGCGTGGAAGGAGGCGGCGGCGGCAGAAGAGGAAGAGGCGGAGGAGGAAGCTGGAAGACGGGACGAGGCACAGAGATGTATTCCGCGGGAGGGGGGGATGGCGTTCGCGATCTGTGAGTGTGGGAGGAGTGGTGGTGGCGATGGCGGTGGGAGCGTCTGATGATGACGTCGACCTCGGGGTTGCTGAGGTAGAGGCGCTTCTTGACGTCGCTGCGACCTGGAGATGGGAGTTAGTTGTGATACTTGTCGCTGGGAACCGGGTTTGGAGCGAGCGGGTGAGTGAGATGGGATGAGAGGATGGGAGTCTTTTCTTACCCATGGTGAAGAAGCGAGTGAGTGAGTAGGAAGAAAAAGAAAACGGAATAGACAGGTGCGCAAATCGTATGCGACGATGAAAAGATGCGCGATTGCTCGGATGAAAATGAATGAAGACTAGGTGAGCGATGGAAATGACCCGATTTGAGAGGTTGGTGTTTGTGCTACTCGACGACTCGAGGAGGGGCTGCTGCTAAGCCTACTAGGAATGCAGGTAGTGTGACGTCTTCAGAAGAACCCGTCCCGTGAGCTGCAAAACACGCCCAAGTCAGAAATGCAAAAATGCACGTGCAAAAAGGCCAACAGTCAGGCGAGCTTTGAAGCCAACCACCGACGATCAGGTACTTGGAACAAAGGTGAAAAAAAAAGAGGGGAGGGGGATGAGCTGAAAGGAAGCATAAATAGGTGAGCTTTTAGCACCAGGCACCAGACGTGAAGCTTCTAGTCTACCAATGGGGGCTGGCGGACAAGGCGCTCTGTAGGCCTGCTGGGAGGGAGCTTGTGGGCGGGAAGAAGCAACAAAGAAGGTTGAAGCCACCGTTTGCCGACGTCATTGGGCCAAAACAGGGAATTAGTGGTTTGTTGGAATGTGGGGGCGGGAGGGGAGTGGCTTTGCGATGGCTGTGCCTGGGAGAAGTTGATGCGAGCGCTTTTGTTTTAGGGAGAAGAGGAAGGACGGCATGGGTATGGATGTGGATGAAGAGGGAGCCATGAAATCAACGTATTGTGTGGATGTTTGTTGGCGTCGTTGCTGTGTAGATGCGTAGATTCAATACGATTCAAGGGGGCGTTATTAGCCTGTATAAGTTGGTAAAATCAAAGTTCGAGTTCTGGCCAGAAATGGACCTATGATATCCGGTTTTGACATGTTGAAATTCTGGGGTTCTTTCCATAAGTCGTGATATTAAAATGCTATATAACAAAAGCTGCCTACCTCTTGGAGGTGATTAATATTGCTGGCATTCCTCTTTATATAGGTACGTTCTGTTCCAGCTACCCTAGTATTGTACATCCTGAAAAAAAAGGAAAAAGAAAAAAGAAAAGATGCAGTCTTACAGTCCCATTCCGTTTGCGTTTTTAAAGCCCAAGACAAGTTATTCGACATCTTGCCAATCTATAAATGCGCTCATCCAAATATCTCGTAAAAACACCGTGCTCTAGCTGCGAGGCCTCCGCTCCTTATTCCTCCTATATGACCTTTCTCCAGCGCTAGAATTGCTCTTGGCGTATGCAAAGTCATGAGTAGCAAGAGAGCTGCTAGCTGAATTGCCTCTTCGTCTTGCCTTGAAGTCGTCGGTCCCGAGTGAGTTCCATGTGCTTGTCTCGCTGTCTGTGCTGCCGGCAATACTTGGCGACTGGCACTCCAACGCTGGTTCTTCCTGAATAAATTCTGGTATTTTGGCCTTGTTCTTCTTCTTCTTTGGACTTTGATTTCTTAAACTTGGCGCATCGTCTTCGACATCTCCAGACTCTCCTTTATTAAAATCTCCATCACAGGAACTCCCCATGCTCTCTCTGTCTTCCTGATCTCGGTGATACTGCCCCAGTACGCGGTCGAATAGAGCCTCTAGCTCAGCCTCGCTCGGCAAAATAGATTCCTCTGGCGATCGAAAACGGCCAAGTGCCGTCCGATACTCGATCTGGTCGGCCGCAATGGCAGCTGACCATCTTTTCCACGAAGGCAGATTCATTATCTCGGGAAATGACGGCTGTCGGAGCATATAAGGCAGTAACGCATCCAGGATACCAGCAAGAGCATGTCGGATGGGCTTCATGAGCTCGAATAATGGCTCCGAATACAGAATATCGACCGAGTTGACAAAGTAAACCATGACAGATTTGCTGGTTTTGAAATCCATATCGTTGTAGATGTAGTGGACACTTAGATAGCTCGTAAGATGCCTTGCCGTTGCTTCAAGGATGGCCAAAATGCGCACTGCCATGCTAGGGATCTGAAAGTTTACGGCGGCGCAGTAGGCCAGAACACATCTCGGAACATGTAGAAAGTTGAGCGGCTGTACTGGGTCTCTCTCGCAGATGTCGATATCTATGGGGGGACCTCGGAATTAGTCGTTATAATCCTCCACTAAAAGACAATACCAGACGAGATACGCACTCTTGGTGTATATGAAGTAAAGGCAGGGCTGCACTGCTCCGACGGCATGAGGCAAATGCATCTCGACTGGGGACCCATCCTGGATTAGGCGCTGATTAGCTTTGCAGACTTGTATTCTTCAACCCTTTCGTTTCCCACATACCTCGTTTGGTGGGGGGAGTTTTTCGCGAAACCATCCCGAATGCCGTGTGAGAATATCTCGATGTAGCTGGAATATGCTTCTCTCCGCATACACATAGACGTTTGACCCGATTGGATGCCTCCAAAGGCTAGATTTCAATTTGATAAGCCAAAACAGCCCCTGTAGCTACTCATGAGCTGGACAATACAAATGCGATGCTTACATCTGGGCTGCTTGATCTGCGGCTTCTTCCAGGATTAACCTCGTCGGTGTGCTTAGCCGAGATAGAGGTGACCTGGCGTCCTCAGACTGTGTCTCATTGGTGGTGGAACTTGCTTTGGATGATGCGTCGCAAGGCTCAAGCGGATTCGGCTGTTCGCTACAAGTGGTGTCGGCAGTCTGTTCCTGCTTTTCCTGCTTTTCCTGCTTTTCTTGCTGGTCCCCCTTGTTCTCCTTCTCCTCTTCCTCCTCCTTGTCCTCCTTCTCGGGAGTATTTAGCACTGGAAACTCCTCAGCCTTTAGTTCTAGAGGCTTCGCAGGCTTTTCCTGGTCGGACACAATTGACGCCTGGCGTTGGCGCCATGGATTGTGCTTTGGGGGAGAGGCTGGCCTCAGACTTGGCCCAGGCTGCTCTTTGGGCTTCCATGCCGGCTTCGACAGCTTTTGACTCCGACCATCGAGCGAGGTTGGATTCGTTTTCGCCATTGGTCTCTCCCTTGCGAGAAGCGCGATTCGGGTGTCAATGTTGGAACTTGTGGTAGTAGTCAGCCTTTGCCGTTCTCAATGCTGCATTCCCTACGCTGCAAGGGCCGGATCTCGGATTTCGCGACTTTCATGGGACAAGACAAAAGTAAAGCAGGTGAATGAATCGCTTTTTGGGTTTTGGTTTGTTTACCTTCGGAAAAGGCCATTTTTTATGATGACGGAGATGGCCAGCTGGAGCAGGATGACAGTAAAGAGGAGTGCCAGGTGGCGGCGGAAAAAGAGGCCTGGCAACAACGAGAACACGGGGTGTGCTATATTTAAATCGCTGTCATACAGCTCTGCAGGGTACGCCATCTTGTTGCAGCAGCTGAGCCTTGGCCGGTCAGCAGTCTCTGGCGACCGAGGAGTCGCAAAGGTGAGGCGGCGCGTATGTATAAGAGAGAGCCATGGCCGCTATTAGGCTATTGGCTGTATTATCCATATTGCCAATAGCTGCAGTCCACTGCCATTCATTTAACCTTGCTTCATCCTGCGTTGGCAATGCGATATTGGGAGAATAGCCTGATCGTCTGGCTTTTTGATTAGTCGGCGCAAGAGAAGGAAATCGGTCCTATGAAGCTGCGCAGTGGTAACAGAGATGGAAGCAATGTGGAAGTAATGTGGTGTGGTGTTAATTGCCTAGACTTATTCACGCACGCTGTATAGTAGTAGCGTTGAGTAGGGTAGGCAGTCTATTAGCCATAAAGTCTGTTACTACCTACCCAGCGGCTTCCGGCTCATGTTATTCTCTGAAACGGATGCACTCACATCTTCTATCGTCTCGTATAGCTCACGACCATTTTAACGAAAGTGATTCAATTTTCTCACCTCGTATCCATCTATATGAAGCTGTTGCAACCCATGGCAGATTCAATGCTGCCCAAATAGGCTTAGCCCCCTTCAAGCGCCTGGTCCCTAAGCTCCCCACCAACTCCAGCACTAGCATCCGACATGGCGCAGGCATCCTCGTCCATTACACATCTTCGAATCCCACTGCCGCCCTCATCCATCACGGCTGTCTCGATTGGCACCAGACGCAATAATGGCGGACGCTGTAGAAGACGTAGCCTCCAAGGTGCAGCTCGACGAACTGCTGAAAAGCTCCCCCATTGTCATTGTCAAGTGTGAGCCTCCCCCACCATGACAAACTCCCCGCCATGTCTCGGTCGCCTGGCTGGAATTCCATCCTCTTCATCTTCACATGTGCTGACTCTGCCTCTCTCTCTTAGTCTACTCCAATGATGACGAAAGTTGCCGACAGATCGAACCTTTGTATCAAGCCTTGGCCTCCCAAATCGGCCGACCCAGACTTCTTGTCTTTGCCAAGGTCGACAATGATACATGTCAAGACCTCGTGCAGGAATATGGCATCACAGTGCTGCCTACGTTCATCTTGTTCCGCAAGGGCACGCTTATGCACACCGTACAAGGCGCAAACTCAGCCGAGCTCAGGAATGTCATAGGAAAGATAGTATCAGAGCTCGAGCATCTGGTAGAGGGCATGGGAGGCGAAGGTGGCCCTCCAGAGGCCTGGAAGGGTGCTGAGATCCCCAAAGGCTACGGCGATGTTACGGACCAGGTGGAACTCAGAGGCTGTGAGCTGCTGAACGCAGATGACAACGCGGGCCCTGTCAAGGTCCTCTTCGAGAGCTCAAAGCCGAGTGCCCTGGGCTTGGGCAAATCCACCGCTACAGACTGGGTACAGAGCGGATCCGACGACCAGCTCTTGCTCTTTATCCCCTTCCAATCAACAATCAAGCTCCACACATTACAGGTCATTACTTTTCTTCTAAATGACCAATTGGACTATTGTCTTGGCTGACTGCGAGAATAGATCACTTCCGTTATTCCTCAAGGCAATACCGACGTCTCGAGGCCTGTCGAGATTGGTCTTTTCCTGAATCGCACTTCCAACATGGATTTTGGAGAAGCAGAGGACGCTGAGCCCACACAGTCCATTACACTGGAGCCTGAGCATTGGAATTCAGAATCCACGGCAAGCATCAGCCTGCGATTCGTCAAGTTTCAGAAGACAAACACCCTCACCATTTTTGTTCAGCAAGGAGACGGCGAAGCGGATGCTGTGCGCATTGACCGCATCAAGCTCATCGGAGAGGCTGGCGCAAAGAGGGACATGGGCAAGCTGCAGAAACTCGACGATGATGAGTAGAACTCACAGATTGGCAGTAGCGCAGTGAAAGGCTGAAAAGGGTTAAAAGATGAAAGAATGCTGCTCTTGGTTACGATGTCAAGAATTTTCTGTCTTTAGAGATATCAGATACCAGGTGCTTGGTCTTGGACTCCCAGGTTGAGCGAGCATCGGAGTTTCAGGACGCAATGATTAAAAAAAAGATGAAATATAAAAGATTTATGCACACTTGCTCGCATCCCCACCTTTCTTACCTCTTTTTAAAGTGAAATAGATTCCTTGTTTGTCTAATGTCAAGTGGGCTCAGTGTCACAAGTCCAAGCCAGAAGCTAAAGGCTCAAGGCCAGCTAATGACAATGACCACAACGCAGCAGCCTGGTAGGCAACCTTGGTGACGAGTTCATGTTTTGTTGATATTTATACATACAGATCTAGCCCGATTATTAATTAATGGCTCTCGCAGTCACCGTCTCGTTCTATCTTGCATGCATAGATGTCGCTTCGGCAGAAGTTGGCCGTCGGGATTTGGCAAGGGTCAAGGACTAGGAATAACTAGAGCCGAGATGTGTTATTTAGTAGATCAGATTTCCCAAAACTTCCAGTTGATTTCCGGATTCAAAGCTAGGGCTTACTAGAACGAGGCTTGTCGTTTTTGCAATGAATCGTTATTCCCGCGGCTAGTGGTTCAGCTACTGAGGGCGCCGAGGTATGCCTCCGCAAAGAATAAGTTGTTATGCCTATTTCTAAATAGCTATGTTCTAGCATTCGGTATTGAGGACGCCTGATTACTCAACAGGTTACTTGATTATATTTATAAGTGAGGAGGAAGTTCACTAAGGCTGTCTCGCAGCTAACCGCTCATGGCTGCTTACAAATTGCAAGAGGTTTTGGGTAGCCAATAGACTACTGGTATTGATGGCAGTTTACAACACATTGAAGAGAGATGGGTATAACTATGAGTATGCTTGGCTGTTTCCTTTCAAGAGTGCGTTGATAATTCACAGAGTCTATACAAGGCATCCTTTACTTGTTCTGTAGATATTATAATTTTGTTTGAATGACCATGGCGAAACACTTGTTATTGACTCTTCCTTTTCCCAAGCCGGAGCCCTTCCTGCAGCGGCTCCAGGCTGTCTTTCCAGACTGGAAAATCACGTATTTGCATCATGCCGTCAAGCCCACCGAGGCTTTTTACAAGCAGGATATGCACATCCCGCCTGGTTCGTCTCCAAGACTACAGCACTTATATCCCTTGTTTAAACTCGACGATCAACTCTTTCTAACTTCGTATAACCACTTATGCTGTTGTAGAAATCTTGCGTGAGGTTACTGCGTTGATGACCATGGGAGTCGTGCCTGATCCCGCGGACGCTCCTAATCTTCGATACATTCACTTCAATGTCGCGGGGACAGACCATGTGGCTCATAAGCCGGCATTTAAGGATCCAAACATCACAATCACGACTTCTACTGGTGGGCCCAGCATTGCTGTTGCAGAGTGGGTTCTCGGCTCTATTCTGGGACTGAGCCGTCGACTGTTTCAGTTCAAGGAGTTGCAGAATGCGAAGAGTTGGGGTAGTCCTGTGCCGGTTCCGCCCCCATTTGCTCTGGATGGGAAAAAGATTGGCATTGTTGGCTATGGATCTATTGGACGACATGGTAGAAATGGCCCCTCCTTTATATATACAATTATGGCTTGGCGGCTCTTCTAACGTGGCAAACCACAGTGGCTCGTTTGGCAAAAGCTTTCAGCATGGAGGTCATCGTCTACAACTCTCGTCCACGACCAACTGCGGAAGACCGCAAGGATCGAAACTGGTGCGAGGCTGGCGCCGGTGATCCAGATGGCTCGATTCCAAGCGCTTACTTCCACGGGCAGTCCAAGGAGGAGCTGCATAGCTTTCTCTCCCAAGACCTGGACATTGTGGTTCTCTCGCTTCCGCTGACGGCGTCTACGAAACACTTGATTGGTGAAGAAGAGCTCAGATTAATCAATGCTAAGAATCCGACTATTCTTGTGAATGTCGCCCGCGGCCAGGTCATCGATCAGAATGCGCTCATTGCGTCGCTGAAAAAGGGCGCTGCCAATGGCGGGCTTCTGGCTGCGGCTCTTGATGTCACTGATCCAGAGCCCCTGCCTGAGGATAGTGAGTTATGGGGACTGCCTAATGTTTTTATATCGCCGCATATCAGCTCTGTTACGCAGCAGACCATGGCGCGGGCGTATAAGATTTGGTTGGAGAACTTGGTTCGGATAGAGAAGGGCGGGGAGCCGTTCAACATTGTTCAAAAGGCGAAGATGTGATTTGTGTGGTCGTCACTATGTGTCTAGTCATTCGCAAACTTCAAAGAGTAGAGAAGAAATTCGTCATGTGAAATCCAATGTCAGTGATTGTTAATTTAGGTGTTGCATGTATGCGTTTCTAAGAAGTGAAGCATGTTTAGGAGCTTTTGAGCCAATTGCAAGTGGCAGTCTTCCACTTATCGAGTAAAGATTTAGAGTTGAGAGCTCCGCAAAAGGCCGCTCTTATCTCGTATATCTTTAGTCTGAGGTATATATACTTTGCTTAGTGGTGGAGAAATTGAAGATGAAGTTGAAAAAAAGTAGAAGTTTTGGACCAACTTTGTCTGGAACAAGGTTAGTTGAAGATGAATAAACCCTGTCTGGTTTGTGTTTTCACAAAGTAAAACAGAATTGATCTCATTTGCGGGTCATACTATAAGTAAACTCAACACCAAAAACTAGCAAATTGCCACATACGACCATAGGTTATGGAGAATTCGGGGTCCCGTGACCAGAATCTGGCAGAAAGCTATATATTGTGTATTTAAGATAAACTACATGAGGCTACAGTAAGGGAGAAAACAAAAACCTTGTCAGACGTGAAATGAATGATAGTTTCGTGAAATGAACTATAGTTTCTTTATAAGTTTGGATATGGAATCGAGCCTTATTGTTCACGGCACCTGATTGTCGAATACTAGCTGTGATCAACCATACTCTACGTGTTCCAAATAGGGGTCAGACAAGCTAGGTTTTCATTGTCATGTTTGGTGTTTGTCCTACCAGATCAAATGTGCTTCTTATTGACAAACTTCTCTAAAGTAAGGGTAGTAATTATTCACAGCTTATCCTTTCCTATGCAGATGATGGAGCATGGAGCCTGTAGTTATCGTTGGCTATTACTTGTATCCTTAATCTCTCCTAACAACATGCTGCAGGCTTGGTCAAAGCAGCCCGATTTTACAGGACATGAAGCTATATATTTTCCGAGACACAAAGTCGGCTAATCATCTCATATATCTGGTGAGCAGAACCAGCGCTCTGCTGCCAGCACAGCGTGATGATATCAGAGCACAGCACCTCTGATAAATCAGGGAAAACTCCAGCTTCGTAATTTCTTTCAACTTGATCCTCCTCTAGCTTTTGGAATGGGGGATTGCCGGTGAATATAAAGTAAAGTACAGAGCCAAGAGCAAATAAATCTTCGCTGAAGCTTGGCGGCTTGCCTGGGTGCCACTCCGGATCGGGAGCTCGATAGCGGGATCTGGGGCAGACCGAGGCGCAGGAACCGTTGACCGACGAACCGCTGAAGTCAGAAATCTTTAAATCAAGTAATTCGTCTAACAGAAAGTTATGTGGACCAATGTCGCAATGAATAATGTTGGTTGCATGGAGGAGCTGCAGGCCTTCAGCCGCCTGTTGAGCCCACTGGAGCTGCAGTGGTCGTGAAATATCTTTATAATGGTTTTCAATGTACTGTTGCAGTGTGCCATTTGGCATGTACTCCATTGTTATTGTATGTTGCATAGAATCCCAACTTCGAAGCTTTACCAGGCGCGGGTGTTGCCCTAATATTTGATAGATTTTTGCCTCAGTGATAATGTCTTGCACACAATCCCCTCTGGTGGGATCATCCCATGGTGTCTTAATAATATCGCCGTTCGGCAAGAGCTCCACGAGTGAGGTCACGCCAGCAGCCACGAATTCGCCTTTACCTTGGATGATGCAGGTATCGGGAGGCAGAACGAAATCGTCAGGAATGGGCGGCTCATCGGTTGACATGGCTACTCCATGTTAGTTTGCTTCTGATATGGAGTCGGCCGACTAACTCAATACTGTCTTTCTTTATAACGGCTATTCGGGAACAGAAGCACCAATACTAGTCGGTTGATTCAATGCTGGTTATCGGCACAAATGCATTGCGAAATAAACAAAAGTTGGTGGGTGGTAAGTGAGGTGGAATGGAGCGGGGTAGCGAGTGACTGCCTTTCATAATGGACAAAGCCTTATCGCTGCATCCTCAACAAAATGTCCGTGTGCTTTGGTTGAGCAAGGTAACACATCAGTGTAACGATCCTTCGTTCGTTGAGTCAAACAGGGCAAAAGATTAGGCCAATAATCGCAATTGTAGCAATTATTGTAACAGAACCAGCTGCCTATAAAGGTTTTGCAGTTACGGTGAACCAGGTCGTAACAATCGGGGTTTTAAAATGATAACTCTACGGTATTAGCCATATCCTTTTTCCCAATCTCTAAACTAAGCATGAAAATTCGCTGGCTAAACGCTGTATGCTTATTCGACCGGTGATACGGCGTACAGAGGTGACAAATAATGCGATTCTCCAGAGTAAAGGGCTTCGAGTTTCCCCAACAATCCTCGAGTTGTACAAGTATCAAGCATGAGGTTAATGGTTTCTGAGCCACTGAAGCCCTGTTATATCAGTAATACAACCTGCAAATAGATCTCAAGTTGGTTGGGTTATGCGGTATTTGCAAGTAAAGCAATTTACAATGCTCTTACTGCTAATAAAAGGACTCGACTCGCCACTTCATATTTGCCTTCTCATCTCTCTTACCATTCACAATCTCATCACAAGGAATTTTACCTACATCCTATTGGACGTTCATTCAGTCCCTCGCGGCCAAGCCTAAATGTATGTTATTTCAAGAAGTATTGCTGGAGCTAGTACACTAACTTGATGTCTGAACTGGGCTTAGAATGTGCACCTATATCATCACTACAGTCCATTACCGTGGCTGTCCGCATTCATGCAATACCACAAGATCAAACCTAACGCGATGCGCCTCTGCGTCCTCGTCGGGCATCAGATGTGCGAATCCTCGGACGACTTACGGAGGGCAAACTACTTCTCGCATCCAGTGCCCCAGACATAGAGATGAAGGATACTCCCAGAATTGAAGCTGTTTCTACAAATAAATTTGGACTTGGGAACTTTTCAGCTCAATGATTAGACATCTCGTGTTACGATCTTGGCGTGGAACTCTACATCACATCCTGCGTCGCATAGTCCAAACATATCACAGAGATAGCGTATCGCTAAACGAACATTTTTAATGATGTTGGCGTGTTCTGTAGGAGTCTGCATCGACGTTGTTAGAGCTAGATTCTGTATCTCCTCGTGAATTTTGACTCACAGTGCCAACAGGAGAGAGCCTTTCGTTTGTATCAGCAAACGCGCATTTAATCGGAGTTAAAATAATAAAATCCGTCGTTTAAAATCTAAGAATTATCCTGCTTGATAGCTCCTATACGTGGACCTCAGAGGTCATTTAGTTGTGTTAAGCCGGCGTGTTCCTGATTTCCCGATCTGGAACAAATTGCCTAATTGAGCCATTTCCCCTAATGAAGCAACCAGCATAGAGGTTTCGAAAAAAGATAGTATTGCTTCAAGACATGTATATGATTTTGAGACTTATCGTTTGACATGTTTATATAAAGCCGCCGATTCAAGTGTCGGGATTGTCAAGGAATCGAACAAGTTCATCACATCTTTATCAGTCAACAAGTCAAACAACCAAAGAAGCAGCAAAGTCAACAAACCTGCAGTCCCAAAATTTCAACATGACACAATCTTCCTGCCTCTGTGGCGCCAACGTCATCACCTACTCAGGCGAGCCCGAACTCAAGTTCCGATGCCACTGCGCGGACGAGCCCAAGCTCACAGGCGCCGCTCCATTCTCGCTCAACTTCATCATGTCCACCGACACGTTAAAGGTTGTCAAGGGGAAACTCAAAACCTGGGGATTCGTCGTAGAAAGCGGCAATTTCATGTCCAACCACTGCTGTGGAGAATGCGGGAGCCTGTTGTACAGGACTTCGACCGGGTTCCCGGGAAAGATGGCGATCAAGATTGGCTGTGTTGACGATGGTGACTTGGTAAAGTCGTTTGTGCCGGAGGTGGAGATTTTTACTAGGAATAGAGCTTCTTGGGTGCCTGCTATTAAGGGGGCGGTTCAAAATTGGTCCGACTTTGGGACAGGGGAAGACCCAGAGGCGTTGCAAGGAAGGAACTGAGGCACATGGCGCGTGACATTTGTATAAACGCGTACCTGCGTAGACAAAAGAAGGGAATTATGACTAGATAGAGAAGAGTGAACAATGTCTCTTGGGGCTTGCAACTTGTCAGCAACTCTAGCAGGTTCGAAAAGAAGAGGATACAAATATACATGTTAATGTCCTCTGCAGCAGCTTTCAAAACATGTTTGCTCGTGCTTTTATTATTCTAGTAAAATATTAAACTTTTTCAATACTATTCGTAGACCTACCAGCAGGCCGGAAATAAAAAATAAAACTAAAAGTAGCTGCTATAATAAGGGGGGGAATTATTGTGTAACAAATGTACCGCCACCAACCAGGACTGCGCTCTAACCAGGCTATTGAAACATTCAATACTTTTTGGCTTGTGTAAACCGGACGTTGTCTAAATCAGAGTCTAAATCAATTTAAACAGCGGATTCCTCAACCCTCCAGTCCCTTGTGACGGTAATGGTTTTCAACTCCAGGTCGGTGTGGTGGTGGTCCTGTCCGTCGGAATCAAAGGAACTGCCGTCTGCCGCAGCAGATGCCTTGCCACCAAATTCGGAGCGGAGTTGTCTCGTCGAGCGGTCGTCGTCTTGGAGTTCCGAGAAGCCCCCCTTTCGAGAAGCGGAGTGAGCTCCGGTGTTGCCACTGGCATTGCCTGCGGCGTAGCCGCTGTTGTCGGCTCGTGACTTGTTTCGAGATACCAACGGGCGGAGGAGCGGGATGCATGATGCAGTCACCAGCAGACAGGGCTCCAGTGCACTGAACATGAGTGCGACACCGCCGAAGAATGGGAAGTCGTTCATGTCGATTTTGACAATTTCGGCGAGTCGGACGGCGCTGACAATGCAGACTCTGTACCTCCACGTGTTAGCTGGGTGCAGTCAGAAGAAACGGAAAAGGAGGGCGGAGATTGGCCACTTACGCAAGCCCGATGCCAAAGGTCACCATCAAACCAATCTTTTTGTACATCTGTAGCGAGAGGCCGTAAAGATACGGCATGGGGAGGAGCATGATGACCAGATCGGAGAAGATGTTGAGCCCTCCGGTGACGGCCCACAGCATCTTGACGTCGCCACAGGTTCCCACGTAATGGAATTTGTCCCAGTTTAGCTGAACCGGCGTACAGATGGCAAAGGCACCGATGAAGAGGATCATGGCCCAGAGCAGGACGAATACGGCACAGGCTTGGCTGATGAGGATGAAGCTCCTGACGGAGAAGATCTTGGTGTATAGTGCGAGAATGGACATTTTCGCCAGCCCGAGACTGAGCGACCAGAAGACGACGACGGCGGTTACAAGCTGAAGCAGAAGGATTATCGAATCTTCGCCTGCCATCTCGAGGATCTCAGTCGTGTGGTATCCCATCCCCCCAACCACCGCGCAGGCGACTGCAAGTCCTTGGTACCCGACCGCGACGATCTGAAGGGATTACATGTTGGTCAGAGGAGTTTTCCATGGAGATGGATGATTATTCGACTCGAGTGGATAAGTTGGGTACTTACGCATGCCAAAATGATGAGCCAGTCACTCAGATCAAGACGACCATTGTTGAACCTCAACCGCGCGTATATCCGCCCAGTAACGGCAAGCAACGGCAGCAGTGAGAAAACCACTGCACCAGCGATGACTGCCCGTTGGGGTTCCCTTCGGATGGGGAAAACAAACGGCATCGTGAAGAATTTGCCTGTCTGCCTCTAGAGCTCTCTGGTCAAGCTGCGGATGTCGGCCGGTACTAATCGCAAAACAGGCAGCAAGCTGATGAACTAGGCTTTTCAGCTCTCGCGAGTAATGTATATTGCAAGTAGTATTATATAAGTGCGCTATAAAGAGTTTTATTTATTCAATCTAAGGTCACATTGCGGCATAAGTAAAGCAACGCTCCAACTTGGCTAGCAGGCTTGCCAAACGGTGCCTAGAAGAAACAGGGAAGGACTTATATAAACATCCTTGAGGTATACGAATGTAGCATTCAGACCCTAACAATGTACATGGGCCTGCTCTCCGGACTCAGAGTGCTGTATCCCGGCTTGCAAACCTCTCTGTCCCATAAATGTATGACGGGAGTTGCTACAAAGAGCCTATCCGGTGGGTACATATCAACCTCGCTAAACCCCAGATTGGGAAGTGGGAACGGCTGTCGCGCCGCACGGGAAGTGGCCTGTTGCGCCAACTCTAACAGGGATTGATCGTTCTTATTTGGGCAGAAAGGCAGTGATCTGCTCACATGCAGCATAAAGAAACAGCGGTGAGACAATGCAAAAAGGGGGGAGGAGTGCATAGCCAAGCACGCCGTTGAAGAAAATCACGAGACACGGGTCCATCTACACAGGCTTGCCAAGTATGATCTCGCGTCTCACCCACCGGTGCTAGGAAAAGGTCAGGAGAAAACAGAGCCCAAAGGATATGAAGATCATCGGATATACTTGTACTTGTAGATTCTAATACCTAGTATACTTGTTTCAAAAACTGGGACGCTTCATCATTGCTATTGTTGGAAATATTCACGCAATAAGCATGGGGTGCGTCTCAAGTTTTTTCTTCCGCGGCATGCCAAGCCTCCCCTTTTCCGTTGCCCCGTTTCCAATGTAACTCTACAATTAATGCCCCCCCGAGGATCTGAGAATCCATCGTGGCCCTAGTGTAAGCTTATTAGGTAAAGCTCGAAAACCGTTGAAAACCGTTGAACGCCTCAGGGGACTGAGTTGATCCGCTAGACAACTTGCCATGCAGAGGTGGGAACAACTGCCGGTCCTGGTAAGTCTGGAGACTCTCTAGTCTGCAAGATGTCTAGTCTACGAGATGCAAGTTGTCAGGAGCCATCTAGGTCCATAAGTCCACACCGATGTTTTGTTCAGGTATTTATATAAGAGAAAATGAAGGGCCTGTTGTTCTTCAAGGCTCAAGACACTATCTACACCAATCGACGATATCTCATCATCTCAATCCCTCAATCTTCATAGCCATCCCCCACAGCAAGGAGAAACTACATACACAATGGCTTTTGGCGTCACCACACCTGAATATCCCGAGGGCTGCGCCGTCGTCTTTGGCGGCTCAGGCGGTCTCGGACGTGCCTCGGCTGGCCTGATGGCGGAGCGTGGCTCTGATATTGTCGTCACCTACCGGTCAAACGCTGCCGATGCTGAGTCCCTGGTGGAGGAGGTGCGCAAGCTTGGGCGCAAGGCGAGCGCGATAGCCTGCGATGTCACTGATCTCAAGGCGGTTGAGGCTGTCTTTAAGCATGCCGTCGACACATATAAGCGCGTTCACACAGTCGTCTCCGCCGGCGGTCTTACATTCGAGACCGGCCCGCTGGTGGACTTCAAGGAGGAGTCCTTCCGCGGCGTGATCGAGACCGACGTCTATGGTTTCTACAACATCGCAAAGGCCGGCGTGCCGATCCTGCGTGAGGCCAAGGGCGCCTCGATCGTGGCTTTGATCACAAGTGCGGTATCGAGGACTGTGCCGTGTGACGCGTTGAGGTGAGCAATATTCTCCACGGTTATATACCACTGGTAGACCCTCGTTCCATGATTCTAAACAAAATATTTTTCCAGTGCTACACCTAAGGCGGCTGTCAGTATGATGGTGCGCCAACTTGCCTACGAGGAGGCTGCTCACGGCATCCGGTCAAATGCTGTCGGTCCAGGAGTCATCGATGCCGGCATGGTGCCCAAGATGATGCTCACCCCGACGAAGGCCCTCCTCGAGGGCGCGACTGCGGTGACGCCGCTTGCGCGTTGGGGCACGGCTGCTGAGATTGCAGAGGCTGTTGCTTTCCTGGCCTCGTCCAAGGCGAGCTACGTCACTGGCCAGATTTTGATGGTAGATGGTGGCCTCGCGGCATGATGATATAGCATGGTGTTCGTGAACCCCCCTGAGGGAGAGGTTTACACAAGGCTTGCTGCAAATGAACTCAGTTTATGACGACATGAAGGGGGAAAAAAACTAATTGTAATAAGCTAGACTTACTTTATAGCTTAGCTTTTATATTTAACGATATGATGTATCCCTATTTAGCTGTCCTTGCTGCTTTTCCCGTGAGGTGTTTGCATCTTCATTATACCGCTGACGCGATGTGATAAGCGCACCCTTGTCGAGTTGTATGTCTGGCTTCAGCACGTCTGTCAGCCCAATGGGTTTAAAACCCAAAATGAGCTTATTAGGACTTTGCTTTATCAGGGCACTGTAGTTATTGTTCAAGCAGAATTGTCGTGCTGGAATTATTTCTGTCCATGACATCTGATGTGGCCGGTGGTAGAGACTGTTGTAAGGAACGGTACGGTGATACATGATACATCATGATTACCTAGGTACTATATGTATTTAGTCTTAGATACATGTATCTTCTCTTCTTCTGACTGTAGAACTTAGTTCTTTAATCAATCAATCATACGATTTTATCTCTCATCTTAACAGGTTATGAGCCCGCAGCTCCGCTGACCATTTTCCGTGTTATCCTGAAGTTGTCCGGCATTGTCCCCCAATTTTGTTATCCAGCATCCAGCACTCCAGCGATAGCGCGGGCTACTAGGTACTGCTACTATTGCTACTACTGCTACTACTGCTACTACTGCTACTACTGCTACTACTGCTACTACTGCTACTACTGCTACTACTGCTACTACTGCTACTACTGCTACTACTGCTACTACTGCTACTACTGCTACTACTGCTACTACTGCTACTACTGCTACTACTGCTACTACTGCTACTACTGCTACTACTGCTACTACTGCTACTACTGCTACTACTGCTACTACTGCTACTACTGCTACTACTGCTACTACTGCTACTACTGCTACTACTGCTACTACTGCTACTACTGCTACTACTGCTACTACTGCTACTACTGCTACTACTGCTACTACTGCTTTACTTGTACTTGCTTATTTCGCTTCCATATATTTTACTACATGTAGACCCTTTTATGCTTGTAAAATGCCGCTTTTTTAATGTTGACTGATCAACGGCGCTCGCCATTCGCATCTCCTTTTTCCTACTCAAGCTTATAACCGCCAAGCAGCGCCTGATACCTGTTTGGGCAAGTTAGTTTTGCTGCCACTGCTAGTAAATGGTAAGCGTTGACGATCTCTGACGATATGCCAGGGCCGGATGTCGCCCGCGGCTTGTGACTTGCTCTCTCCAGATTAGCTCTGTGCTGGCATCCGCTGTGGATCTCGGCAAAGTCCCGCTGCTTTGGAGTCTCAAGCTCATAGGGGCTCGAGCTCAATGTGTTTTTGACGATTGTTTGCTGGTGACCGTCGTACAAGAAACAAGAAACAAGAGATGCATCAAAGACAATCAAGATGACTCTGCAGACGGGATGCGATCCTTCATCAGCGGCAGCCCGCACGGCAACACTCCAGCGGGGCGGATCAGGCTGTAACGCCTAACAGATCGTCAAAGCATATCGTCCAGCTGCCGCGTAAAATTGCGACGTTACAGTTTTGGGTCCGTTATCCGTTGTCCCATGGATCGGGCTCTGCGTATTACTATTCAGACGGCAGGCATTCCAGTGCTCCATCATCTGATCTGATTCGCCTTTGTCTCTTTGTTTGCCTTGTTGATGAAACAGCTGGGCACCCGTTGGCGGCTCACGAGGCTGATGGCGCCCGGCTTTGCTCACGAGGTGGCGTTTATATAAAGAGAATGGCCTGTCCATGATGCTGCACGCAAGCCTCTCAACGCAATCTTCCTCTCCCGTCTCCTTCTCATAGCTGAACGCAAGATTCTGTCCGAGATGCGCACTTCCACCGTCGCAGCAGCGGCCGTTGCCGCCACCGGAGCAATGGCAAAGCCTCGCTACCTCACGTACTTTGATTCGTGCGTACCACTCCTCCAGCGGTGATTTTAAAAGATACATGTATGTGCTTACATTCTGCCACTAGATGGGACACGACAAATCTGCCCGATCATTCGGTTACTGAGGGTGTCACGCACGTGAGCACTGCCTTTGCCGGCTCAACAGTCTTCAACTCCGGCACCTGGTATCAGCCCTTTATGCCGTTGGACCAGATTCGAGCTCTTTTCGACGATGGAGTCAAAGTCTGCATGTCAATCGGCGGCTGGGGCGATACAATCGGTTTCAGTGAAGGCGCAAAAAGCAATGAAACGCGGCAAACCTATGCTCAGAATGTCGCTACAGCAATCAAGACACTGGGCTATGACTGTGTTGGTGAGTACAACACACGATAAGTGGCTGTCTACGTGTGCCTATATACTAATGGATGGCGGCTACAGATATCGACTGGGAGTTTCCTGGCGGCAATGGCCAGGACTACAGACAGACTCCCAACTCGGACAAGGTTTGGGAGATTGACGCTTTCCCTCTTTTCCTGCAGGCCATCAAGGATGCTGTTGGAAAAGATATTGAGCTCTCCATTGCTGCTCCAGGACGAGTCGAGGACATGATTGCTTACACGGCTGAAAATGTGGCCAAGATCAACGACATTGTCGACTACGTCAACGTGAGTACCCTCTCTGCTGTACTGGATGCGAAATTTCGTATCTTGCAAGGTCGAAAATGATGAACGCAAACTGACATATATAGGTCATGACTTACGACCTCATGATGCGCCGGATGAACGCAACTACTCACCACAGCGGCGTCTCCAACTCGGGCGATTCCATCAGCACCTACATCAAGCGCGGTCTCTCCCCCAGCAAGATCAACCTCGGCTTTGCCTTTTACGCCAAATGGTTTGAAACTGCCCCGACATTCAACTGCACAACCCCCGTTGGCTGCCCGGTGGCAAAGCTCGAAGCCGACGACGGAAGTGACACTGGCAAGTCTGGTGCCGTCACTTTCGAGGCCGCAAACATGAATGGCGATTTCCAGCGCGCAATGCAAAACGGCATCGCGGACGAGGAGCTAGGAGGACAATGGTACTGGGATGCCGAAAAAGAAACCTTTTGGACATGGGACACGGCGCATTTCGTGGCCCAAAAATTCACAAAGATTGTTGCACCCAAGAAGCTTGGTGGCGTCATGAACTGGGCTTTAGCACAAGACAGTCTTGATTGGAGTCATTTCAAGGCTATGCAGGCTGGTGTGAAGGCGATGCAGTAGAAGATGGATGTAGTGGAGTACATGTACTTGGACTGGGACGGATTACGATTTGTTTGCATAGATGTATTAGAATATGTATATTAACACCGATGATTGCCATAGTATTGAATATTGTTGATCTCTTCACAATGTGCACACAAGATGGAGGGCTGAAAGTGATGAGAACAAACGTTGTGGTGGGTGCGGTTCTCGAGTGTGTAAAGCTGTAGGGAGGGCAAGTCAACATGATGCTCGCTAATCTATCTATTGAATAAAGAGGCAAGAAAAGAGCAACAAGACAAAGAATGTGTAGTTTTACATTCGCGCTCATCTCTTTGTTAAGAGACTTACATGTAGACAACGCAATACTATGTCTTGGGACGAGCCAACACAAAGCCTTGGCGCAGGGTGTCGGTCTAATGCCGTGTGTGGAGAGGAAAGCTGACGAGCTGTACTCCCTTTGAACCAGATACATGAATGAGTCAACAAAAGGCCATATGAACTTTGTTGGAAAGAACGGCCTCAGTGGGTTTGCCTAAACAAATGTCCGACGGCATGGAACAAATCAAAAGCAGCGTTGAAGTCATCCAAACTTCCTTGACGAGGCTCCGAGGAGAACTAAGAGAGAAAGGAAGAACGAGCAATCGCCACCTCCGACATAAAAAACCTACTCAAAGGATTCACCGAGGCTATTACACAACAGATAGAGGTGATGGAACAAAGATTGGAGGCTGGGGGTTTCTTCTGCGGTTATACGTTGTTGGATGTAGTTGTAGATACGCCGGAAGGTTTTATCCGTTGCTAGAGCCGTCACGATTTCGGCGCGAAGATGCTCGCTCCTCATCGTGGCTGGCCAGCTGTGTTGTTCTCCCTCCGCAGGGTTCTTTGGACCCTGGGGAGATCTCCTTCCCCCGGCTTCTAGGTGTTTACTAGTTCATCTATGCTCGCACTTCCGAGCTCGAAAACTAGACCTTTATTCTATCAACAATACAATCATTCCATTCTCCCGTTTTGTTTCAACAGGTTATAAGCCCGGTGCTCCGTCCACCGTTCTTTGTTTTTGGTCTCTCCGACTTCTTTTTGATCTGGTATGTCAATCAAGCATCCGCCAACCAAAACCTCGCACTACGGACGTCGTGGCACTGGTATCTCGCACCCACAGACCGCAATTCCCTGCACAGAGCACTGCAAGCAATCCCTTTGTCCATTCACTGCACCGGTCATCATCTGTCTCGAGATGTCCCGTTTCTCCATGTCGTCCGTTGGTGCTCTCCCAGCTGGAAAGACTGAAATCACACCTTTCAGGACCACCCAGAACCGATCAAAACAACGCGCCTCTGTTCTCAGAAGAACTCTCTAAAAGTAGCTCTACAGTCTCTACCTACCTAGTAGTATACCTAGCATACTAAGCTACATGTACTGCATGCACGTGTACTGCATGTACTACTGCTGCTACTGCTGCTACTGCTGCTACTGCTGCTACTGCTGCTACTGCTGCTACTGCTGCTACTGCTGCTACTGCTGCTACTGCTGCTACTGCTGCTACTGCTGCTACTGCTGCTACTGCTGCTACTGCTGCTACTGCTGCTACTGCTGCTACTGCTGCTACTGCTGCTACTGCTGCTACTGCTGCTACTGCTGCTACTGCTGCTACTGCTGCTATTACAGTTACTACTGCTGCTATAACCAACGGATGATGAAGAACGTGGGATCTCAACAGAGGATGAAGAACATGGGATCTTAACGGAGGATGAAGAACATATTGGAAGCAACTCCTCTGGCTCGATGCCCCTCGAGGCAGGTCGGGCCCCTTAGGGCCCCTTCGGGGGAAGGACCCCTCGGTCTATCATATATAGTGCCGGGCCCCACGCCTCTTAGCTAGTAGCAACCTAGCCTTATCATCATCACAATACAATCACTACGTTCACTCTCTTGTGCCTCGTTCAATAGGTTATGAGCCCTCGTGCTCCAAGATCACGACAAAGATCACGTAAAAGCCACCAACTTTACTGACGCATTGTACAGTCGAGGCCTGAAGAACACCAGACTTTTCAGCTGGTGCCAGGTACGCCACCGCTTCCGATTGACAGCCCAAGGCGACGACATATTCGTACACACAAGAGACCAAAAATTGGTCATGTGGGCTAGCTACGGCAGGGGAGGCTTCTCGATCCAATAGAACATGGGATCTCAATGGATAAAGAACATGGGATCTTAATGGATAAAGAACATGGGATCTTAATAGATGAAGAACATGGGATATCGACGGAAGATGAAGAACGTAGGATATCGACGGAGGATGAAGAACGTGGAATCTTAACAAATGAAGAACATGGGATCTTAATGGATGAAGAACGTAGGATCTCGAAAGATGGTATCGGTTAGTACGTCGATTTCTATCAGTCTGTTTAGATTCATCGGTCGTATCGTTTCGGTGCGCCAATTTCTGTCAGTTGGTTAACGATGCTTGAAGACCAAAAGAGAATCATAGGAACCAAGAACGCAAAACGGCTGAGCGCCGGGCTCATAACCGTTGTAAACAGAAGATAATAAATATAAATCTTGTATTATAAGACTAAAGATTAAAAAACCTAGCACAAACGTATACTACTACTACTACTGCTGCTATTGCTACTGTATGCCTACTACATGTACCTACATATAAGTACATGTCCAGTAGTTGCGGCGTCCTTGACAGATTGCGAGTCCTGCCGCCATGCCATCGCCCAAGACCTTTTGTGGCGCCGTCTCCCATCCGATGCATGTTCATCACTTTCATCACAGTAAGCGACCCAATAGCTGGTTTGTGCCAAGTTAATCATCAGTGCTGAAAGAAATCAGGGTTCAATGTTTCTGCGCCCTTGGCACAAGTTCCACGAGCCTATCTATCCCCGGTGTGCCCACCACAATTCGCTATAAACGACGTCTCGAGACCACCTATCAATGCCCAAAGTGAGGGGTTTACTCTGCCACAATGCGTCTTTTTTTTAATGTCCAAGCTTATGAACTCAGCCATTTTGTCCCATTGAGTGGAATGTCTCCTGAAATCTATTCGTCGACACCCATGTGACTCGAGTTTAGAATACATACTCGGTAATCACCCGAAGCACCGCATGGAGTAAAGTGTAATTCTTTTTTCCCATATATAGACTTTGTAGATCAGCGACAATCATGATTGATACGCAGGTAAAGTCATTCTGCCCGGATTCTGTACCGTTAAAGGACTAGGTCCTCCTTGCTCCTGTGAGTAGCTGCATGTTAGTGCAGCGGAGCAGCGTTATGATGCAGCCACCACTTGCCCAGTTCTTCAATATCATATACTTGTACGTGTTAGTGACATGCTATTTTTAGAGCCCTGATCTTGTCCAATATGCAAGGTGATAATGCACCGCATGCCCATGGATGGCGGAGATTAAGAGGTCCCATCTGGGGTCTCTCGATCTTGCTGAGGGCGATGAAGACGATGAAGATGACGAAAAGACGCACTCCACTCCACTCTTCTCTTGGCAGTACGTCTTGGCAAGTGTAGTTGCACATATGTTGGGTATCTCAGCCTACAATTGAGTTCTCAGTAGTTTAAATACACATGCTTATCCTCAGCCTCGACATCATGAGCCGTGTCGTTGAACGTCATGCCTGCTTCTTGAATCGCCATTATAACATGAAATAAACGTGAATTCTTAAGACGTTTTCTTATTTGTATCCATCTATTGTACTATTATACTTTCTTTAAACAGAAAAGACGCTTTATCACGACTGGGGTTCACGCACGGAAGAGATTATTGGACTCGAGTGGATCGCTCCAACGACCGAACTCGTTAGAGAGCTAGTTGCCGCCGGAGCTAAAGAGACTGGATACCAGACCAGCCAGTAGTCTCCAGTGTAAGACGTAGAAAGACAAAAGAGGGGCGGAACAATTAACTCTTGCCGGGGTCCGGACACCGAAAGGCATGCGTCGTAAGCTATCTTGTACAGATAAACATGCTCAATCTGGCCCTTGCATCAACAAGCTTCAACAAACTGGTTACCAAAGAAGAAGAAGCCGAGTTAAAGAGAAAAAAAAAGAGGTGAGTCGCATTTTGCCATGCCAAACTTCTGCAAGGATTCCGAGTCCGCCTCTAAAAATAGCCCCCAGAGGGGTTGCATTGCATGTTAAGCGCCTAGTCGGACATTGGCTTAGCGGAGGTCTCGCTTCGTGAGCCTGATTGGTGCAGCGCTTCCAGGATCAGTGCGAAGAAATCCAGCGATTGGCCCAGCCGTTTTTTTCGCCTCTTGCTGAGCGGCTGCGGGAACCTTTTCCGGGGGCGCGTGGAGGAAGCGGGCGGGCTTTTGTACATAATTGCAGGCGGCATCTCGCCTTTTTATCTTTTGCATCTTGCAAAAACACTCGTCATCTTGGGTGTGTATCTCTGTGTGTTTGTATGATCAAATAGCATCATCATCATCATTTGAGGATTCAGAGTGATTCTTTGGTCCGCCTTGCGCTGGCGACCGCTGTCTTTTATTTCTCCGAGATTGATTGCATCTTTCCACTTATTCGGTTGCATTCATCGACATTTCTAAAGCACAACCAACAGCAGCTCTCCCAAACAGGAAATTTCCCATTACATATCTCTTCAGAAAGGCGAAGCGCACAAGAGAATAAACCGATCAAACCGAAACTAACCACATCACCATCTGCCTCGATCATGGCTGCGAAAAGTCTGCTCATGGCCGTATGGCTTTTGGCTCTGCCACTTCTTTCATGGGCACATGTCGTTATCGTGTATCCCGGCTGGCGCGGCGACAATCTCATAACCAACGCGACATTCCCATACGGCATGCAGTGGATGTATCCCTGTAAGACTATCCATCTATCAATGCGATGCCTACCATCATTCTCTTTGTAGCGGATTGCTAACCATTCATCCAGGCGGTGGCCACCCCGTGACAACAAACCGCACCTACTGGCCCACGACGGGAGCCCCCATCTCGTTCCAGCCCGGCTGGTTCGTGGGCCATGCGACGGCGATGCTGCAGGTCAACCTGGGCATGGGCACCGACGGCCCCGATGGCGGACCGCTGCATATGGAGCACCAGATTGTGCCCAAGTTTGGCATTCTCGGCCCCAGCAACAACCCCTTCCCGGGCACCATCTGTTTGGACCATGTGACGGTGCCGACTGACATCGGCGTCAAGGCGGGAGTCAATGCCACGATCCAGATTGTCATGTCGGCACAGCACGGCGCCGCGCTGTTCTCGGTAAGTACTCAGCCATGAAACAACGTTGTATCGTTTGGAACCGTGAATGTGAGGCTGATGCCGAGATTCAACAGTGCGTCGACATCACCTTTGTCGAGCCGGGCGACAAACGCATCCCGCCTCACAACCGCACCAACTGCTTCAACTCTTCCGACATTGGATATTCAGACATTCATCTCGCCACCATCTCCACGGGCGTTGATCTTGGCGATCTTGGCGAGCTGAAGATGTGAGCGGTCATGACGATTCGGCCATTTATGCCGCTACGCTGGACTGAGGTTGGACATTTAATTAAAAAACCCACAAGCCTGAGATAAAAGAAACGATGAGGACAGATAGAGAACCCTAGGGATGAAAAGGGATGATGATACCCAAAGGCAGATGACGCGAGGTCATCGAAAACGGACCCAGAGGCCAATATTACGAATAACATTATTCACTGTACTTTAGAGCGCAAAGGTTGCCGGTTTTGTCTTTTGTTTTATTTATTAATTGTATATACTTTTATTCTTGAAATGAATGACTTCTTGCATTTATTCTGGTGGCTCTTGGACGCCATATTGCCTGTTTGTCTCGGAGGCTGTGCTACCCGTCAGACCAGCTTCACCCACACTACATCTTCAGCTAGTGACGTGAGGTGTGCCATATCCGTTGCGTGTAACAATGAACTACATGGTACAGAAACATGATTTACTTCTTCTCTTGCAGGGGATTGATGCCCGCCATTATCACTATTGCGGCTGTGAAGGAGTCAAAACACTCATTGATAAGATAGTTCACGTCCCTGACGCTTTGATTACTCCAGCGCAAACAGAATACTTGTCTCGTCGGCCGTTGCGTTTTGTTTTTGACGTGATGCATACTCAAACAGCTTCAAATGCCGGAATCAAGTGGTTTGCAGCCATTTCATTGAAGAAACTTGACTTTCCTACGGGAAACCTGGCTCCGCAAACAAGCTCGTAAGATGAGCAAACCAGTGGCAGATAAACGGAGCGGCTAAGCTCCCAACTTTTTTTGGTATAAAGTTCTTGATTGAACTCAGAGATTCATTGTTAGATAGCTCCCATAGTGGTGACAATTCTAGTTTGTTCCTTTCATCCATTGAACTTTGATACTAGTCTTGTCAATATCCCAGCTGCGATACAGAAGAAGCGCCTGTCCAAGGCATCATCTATCGGAAAACGACAACTCCTCATTGCAGATATCGTTCATGAATACTCTGCGTGCCTTAAAGTCAATCATGGAGACGATCAACTCCTTTTTTTCCTATGTTTCTTCGCCCCCTCCGTGGTCCTCACATCCACCACGACCGCCCTCACCACCATCTGAAGAGCCGACCACTTCTCTTAAAAACAGTTCCTCCAGAGGCAGCAATTCCAAAACCAGCCTTGAAAATAACTCAAAGAAGGTGGTTTATCGAGAATTCCGTCAAGATTCTCAGGATCCAGGCCTACTCTTCAGATTTATGGTGTATGCCTCTGGTGGCACGCTTCCCTCGGAAGTCAAGAAAGTGACGAGAGGAGCGCCGAAACATCAAAAAAACACCGCCAATTGCGTTTCTTCCAGACAAGCAACGCAGTACTCTTGGGTGGTTCAGCCTCAATGCCGTAAGAAGCGCAGAAGGAGTGATAATCTCGAAAATGAGACTGTACAGGCGGAAACTGGCGATATAGCTACACATGAGGTGGTCGCATGTGAGGAAGAGACACACGAGGAGGACATACATGGGAAGGATGCGCATGAGAAAGCCTTTTATGAGAAGAGTGTGCCTGGAAAGGATTCGAAAAAGTCCGTTACCTTCGACATGGCCGCCAATCTACCCAGGAAATCAGCGCTGAAAGTGACGTTAAGGGACAGCGCTCCAGCTCCAAGATCATGGAGACCTAGATTCAGGCTTTACTGATGCCAAAGCTAGGCGAATCAGGATGCTCCAACTTCTCACAGCAAATGTGAGAATAAAACGTCATCTTCTCTACGTCTTCTCAGCTTCTTATACACAAGTACACTCCATGTTCTCTTGTACCAATCTACGATGGCGCGAAAACGACTATACGAGATGCTCTCTTTTTGATGAGAGTTTCAGAAGAGCCCTTGTTGGGAAACGGACAAACACTCAGTCACACGCATACGCACATCTTCTCCTCGGATGGCATATTCTACGCCTCTCTGCATATATACAGAATGGGCTGAGTATAGATGGAAGCTTTGATGCGGTTTAGCTATTGACAGCATGAGTAAATACTGAGAGAAGAATGAAACATGACCGCCTCTGAAATAAAATGTTTCTTATTGCCTATCGAGCGAGTCTCCCTCCCATATTTTCGTTTTTCGGGTGATGGGACTCTAACACTAAGCAACTGCGGCGTAAGGTATTCAAAAGGTTTGAATTGAGGAAATTTGCGGATCAGGATAGAACTTAAATAAACTTGTATCTTGAAGAGAACGAGGGCAAGCCTGGGTGTTTTATCTTAACTTGATGTCCTAAAACATAATATCACACAGCCCACACACCGCTGATATTGCTCCCGAGTTACCGGGTTACGGTTCTCGGCATCGACTTTTTCTTGATCGAAAACACCTGTTCACTGAAGAAGCTGAAAGAGATGCTTGATGTTAATCACGGATGACGGAGATGTATCTGCTCCTCTATAGATTGCTAGAGCGAGTGAGATTGCGAAGGCTTGAAGATCGGGCAGATATTCTTGTCTAGGTGGGCGAGGTAAATTATAGCCTTCTCTAACGTTGAACTACTCCCAATGTTTTAAATAAAACATGCATACAACACTTAAAAAAGAGCAGTGGCAACGGTAGCAGCAGCAGCAGCCCAGGCTATATCTAGAGTGCTGTAATACAACTGCGGCGCTTACATACATATAGGCTCCCTTGGTTACTACTATAGTAGGTACTAGCGTTATTGTGGTTGTGAAGTTGAGATATGTGTGCTGATTGTATAAGAGTTCCCTCTTTTTCTTCGCGGACCTTGCATGGTCTTAGTTCCTCCAATTCCTCCATCCCCTTTCCATCCAAAGCTTGACCTTTCCCAGTGTCATTCTTCTTTCCAGTCCTTGCAGTATCATTCTCAGTTTGTCTTTCCTTCAAGCCAGTTTTGGCGTTGCTGAGGTCGGGGATCGCTACACTCTTCAGTCTTGGGCTACGCTGGCCACGCGATCGGTGGATTTCGTGGCGCGAGCGCCGTCATTCTTTCCGCGACTACGTCTGGCCTCTCGCTTAGGCTTGTCGACGGTAGTCTATTCCTGGTGAGGCCTGGCGGAGGTTGCTACAGTAGGCGCGCCATGAACTTGCGAGGAAGTCGGAGTGGTACCGTCCGCGTTTTTGAGGTCGATAACAGAGTCGTCAAGGAACTAAGGTTATCCCCTTCATCAAGATACTGTCGGTATTGGGCTTTCACGAGCCTGATATGTGCGGTGTAGGCATTCGTCTTCGCTGTTTCGCGGTTCTCCTTTCGGTTCTGTGGAAGTTTACCGCATTTAGCTGACGAGAAGGCGTGCCAGTCGATGTTGCCTACGGTGGTTACATTCTTGAAGTCTATCGTGGGCTTGTTGGCCATCTCAGGGCATCTTCTGCCGGATCTCCGTCTGGCAATTCTCTTGCTTATTTCCAGGCAAGTGGCTAGAGGCACACACCCCGTTCCATCCCATGACCGTTTCGATCCAGTCTCGCGATTTAAGGTAGTGGTGGAGGCTGCGCAGTGTGCGAGACTTGTGACCCGTCAGGACTGTCTCTTTGCTGACCAAGATAGTCAAGGCCTGCGCCCGCGTGGTCATAACTGCCAGTCGTTCATCTTCCACCAGGAAGCCTAGTTTCTTGAAACATACTAGGTCGCAGATTACAATTTCTGCTTAGTGACTGGGCGAGTCATAAACAGCCCGGACGGACCAGAGGCCGGGAGGTATCTTCGCGTAGGGAATTCCAGCGAGCTTCTCCTCGAGCAGGCGCTTCTACTCGCTGTATTCTGTCATCAATTTTGCCTCCGCGCCATCCTCTCTTAAGTTCTTGGTTGGGGCTGCATCTGAAGTCTGGGACTTTGAAGTAGTCCCATCGCCTCTCCCGTCCTTCTATCACGGGGAAGACGTAGAATTGGTTGGAGACTGAATGGGGTTGTAAACTCTGCTATACGTACATGTAGTCTCTGACGTTTCGGACAACGGCTTGGAGTTCTTCGAGGAAGGTTGAGAGATGGTCCAGCATGGAGAGGGGCTCACGGCGGTGACGTGCTCTGCCTCCACGATGACTGAGGCGGTCACGAATGAGGTGTTCGCCGTGCTGATGTATTTATCAAGCAGAGCATCTTTCACCAAGTGGAACATTTTTTTTTTACATCGTTGAATAGATCTCGGTGTTTCTCATTCTGATGATGGCCTCTAATGAAAGGCAAACGCTACGCCATGTTTACATTGCGAATCAGGAATTTCACCGAAAGCATGCTTTTAGTGTTCGGTCCTCATCAAGGTCTGATTTCGACGCGTAGGTCTGGAGCTTCGTCAATAGTTTTCTCGATCCGTTTAGCTGACGGGCCAGTGATGGGCTAGCGGCGGGCTGATCGTCGAGGGTCTTGGTGGGGAGATCTTAGGAGTTTTAAGCGCAATGCTCGGGTGGTGGATTCCATCGTGATGTTGACCGGATTTGGTCAAGGTCAAGGTCGAGATGCTTTTGACTACCTAGATGTAGGCTTTTCTGGTGTAGTGCTTGATGAGTGCTATTGCTCTACTACTGCTGCTACTGCTGCTGCTACTGCTGCTGCTACTGCTACTGCTGCATCAATCTATAGATAGAGTGCGGTAATACAACCGGGTTGCTGGATAGAAATTCCCTTACATTAATGCAGACTAAACAATAAGAGTCAATGAGAAGCCCCAAAGATATTATAATAGAGGATTGGGTCCTATACGGAAAGGAAAACAAACCCACCATTAGAGAATACCTATTGTTGGATATTTATGGGAGGCACGGGGCTCACGTGACCCACTGCGTACGCCTACTTCTTCCCTCCTCTTCAGCTTCTCACTTTGTTCCTCTTTTTCTTCTTCATCATCCATCATTTATCTACTCGTTTCCAGTCACATTCTATACCTAAGTAGTAGGGAGAAATTAATTCCGACGAGCTTCGAGTGTAAATACCACTCGAAGCTCGTCGGAATTGAGTTCTACCCAATACAGGTACTTTTTGTTTCTTTTGAGCTCCATTGCCTTTGGTTGTTGAGATTGATCTCCTTGTTTCTTGCGCTCATTTGTGTCCGCAGCCCTCAGGTTGAGAACATCCAACAGCCTTAAGCATAGTCAGGCGCGTGTTCCACGCGTATCATCCGCCTCGGCGTTCGATTTCCGTCAAAGAACCAGCCGCTCGTCTTCGTGACGAGGGCTGTAGAGCAAAGGCTCACCCCCGGTGCCTAACTGACTACAGCACCGGGTTTATTAGCTCACCCAATTTGGTTATTGGGATTGATCTCCTTGTTTCTTGCGTTCATTCGTGTCCGCAGCTCTCAGGTTGAGAACATCCAATCACTTTTCGTACAGTCAGGCGCGTGTTCCACGCGTATCGTCCGCCTCAGCGTTTGAATTCCATCAAACCAAACAGCTGCTCGTCCTTGTGACGAGGGCCGTTGAGCGTATGCTCCCCCCGGTGCCCATCTGACTACAGCATCGGTTTGTTACCCTCACCCATAGTCCGTCCTCGAATTTATGCCGACCCGCAATTCTGCCCGTCGTATAGCCTCCTGGCCGACTTTGAGCTCCTAGCTCCTTCACATAAAGGACGTCTGACGGAAACGCCTTTCCGAAGTGCAGCTGGCTCATTCAATTTCTCAGTTAAGCATATACTCCTTCCAGTGCCTACCTGACTACAACTTCGGTTTGTTACCTTCACCCATGTTTTGTCTACGAATTTATGCTGACCTGCAATTCTGCTCGTCGTGCAGTCACCAGTAGGTATTATTTCATGTTGCCTTTTTTTTGGTGGAGCGCCCCGCAATAATGCCCTAACCACCCCACCCACCCCTGATTGCCCCACTCTGGGCACAGATTTATTCCCCGCTCCCACAAAGTATCCTCGTTTTCTCATCAGCCACCTTTATCACGCACGACCTCACACCACACCCTACCTCTTGTGTACATTGTACCTCGAGCACATCGTACCTTGCCCTTCTTGTCAAAGCGCCCCGCCAGAAAAGCATAGTCGAAAGCATCTTGGCATCAACCTTGACCAGATCTGGTTAACAGCACGATGGAATCCACCAGCAAGACCATCGATCTCAAGATCGTCCCCACCGAGACCCCCGTCAAGACCCCCGTCGATCAGTTCCCTGATCAACCCGTCGTGGAGTCCGCTGGTCATTGCGGAAGACGCAGCAGACGCAATGCCTGCCGAAAAGGCAAATTCGATGACCTTGATTATGACAATGTCACCTATGAAGGCGTGGACCGAACGAGCACTGCAGGCAGCGCGGCACGAACTTTCGTCTCCCGAGATGAAAGAACCTTGTCTCTTGTTGTCGGCGTGGTCGAGGAGGGCATATGGCAAGTCAAGCAAGCCATCGCTTGCGCTGAAATTCCCTTTCAAGCAACAATGTTTCCAATCCCCGGCACCGAGTGGAAACCGCATGCGTCCGACATCGATGTTTACGGCATCGAAGCGAACAACCGGCCGCGCGCCTACATGCTCACGATTATCCTAGACGAGGGCTTTAACCGCGAACTACTCCCGCAAGTGGGATGTCACGCAGAGATCTTTATTAACATCGCGCAACGCCCACACAAAGTGCTCGAGGCACGGCTCTCAACCGCTGAAATCATTGAGGTAGCCAGGAAACTACAAGACCACTTCGCAGTAGCCACTTCCAAGGCCGACAAAGAACTCTCAAAAGCTCAAAGGAAGCTCGACAAACTCGAGGAGCGCGAAGCAGATGAAGAAGAGATCGAGGAACAGAGAACCATCACCGAAGCAGTGTATGACAGTACCTACATGGAACATGCCACCACCAGTGTCTACGGTTATATCTCAAGAATATCAGCTCACATTACCCTGAGAACTCCCAATACAACAGACGATGTTCGTCGAATGATTCAGGCACAGCTCATCGCCGAAGAACTCCGCGCTCAGCCGGGAGAAGACGAGGTAGCACACATGAAGCGAATCCGGACCTGGCTAGGCCAGCAACGGAACATCATCCGCCCATTGGTAAACCAGCGCCTAGAAGAACCCTAGAAGGGCTTTCGAGTCAATCCACCAGCCGGAGTACGCAATGATATCGCCTTGTTCTATGCAGAAGTTCCTGTTCAGGCAGATTGGCCAAGTAACTTCAAACCGCCCCCGTTCATCGTCGACGCCCCTCATAAAGTCCCGCTTCACCTTGGTGCATATTTCGCAACTATTACTCGTGGTGAAAAGAAGATCCTCGCCCGTATCGAGTATGATTTTGATGATAAATCATTGTGTTACGAGGCAAACGCAATTAATCTCATGAACAACGTGGAGACTAATTCATCTGCTGCGGAATGGTGGGAATACATTCTAGCCTTCAACCCGGACCTTATTACCCAAGAGTCAGACCTGTGGGAGAGATTCCCTGGAATCGCGGACGGCGCTGCCAATGGTCGTTTTGTTGGACAGCACCTTGAAGCAGCGCGCATCCTGAAGAAGACTAACCAGGGCAAGGTCATTATTGCGGGAGGTCCCGGCTCCGGAAAGACCTCTTTTGGAATCCTCATCGCGCAGGCCGTTGTAGAAGGGGGAGTCGTCGACACTTTACCTACCCCAATCCCATCAGCAGCAAGTTTGACATGGGTGGAGCTAGAAAGACGACTGAACGAGCAAACCAACGTTCTGCGCAAGGCCCTGGTAGTGTGGACTGCACCTCAGAACGCGCAAGTTCTTGATGCGACAATCCGCCTGCACAAGGCAATTCCCGGCGGCATCATCATCAAAGTGCACACATGGAAAGCAGAAGTCGCAGCCTTACTGGACGCAGAGGTCCGTACCCCAAAGGTCATAGAGCCAGGCCCCAACGCCACCGCTACGGAACGCACCATCGCCCGATTGTTGAACACGTTTTACACGAAGGAGTTCAATAAGCACAGCCCAGCCGCAGACCCGTACTCCATCTCGTCGCAGTTGCGAGCACGAGCGATGGCAGATCCTGAAGCAAACCGGCTGATGTTTGAGGTTTGGGAGATGAGAGTCAACGACCCGGTCGTTTTCGAAACCAATTGCTCCGAAATTACAGCCAGATTTACAAGGATCATGAAAGATTTCGTCCGTTCTGCAAACGTTCTTGTTGGTACGCCGGTCGCAATCAAGATTTTATTCGACCACCTATCAAGCAGATCAGAAGCGTTGCGCCCTGATCTTATCATCAACGACGAAGCTGGCAGGAGCACGGAAGCCATGTCCCTCGTGCCTTTGGCCAAGTTCCCGGAGACACCAACACTTTGGTTGGGAGACGGCAAACAACTCGGTCCAATGACCCCGGCCGCATTCGACTCAGTGGACAAACCGCTATTCCAGGACCAACGTGGCATGAGCCTCCTCAAGAGAGCTCAGGAGACGGGCAACGCCGATTTCACCTTCTAAGAGCCACAGGGGACATGCTGATGCGCACGAATGGATGCGAGAGACAAGCTTTGGGTGGAAAGGGATGGAGGAGCTGGAGGAATTGAGACCATGACATGCATTACGCTGGATGGGATGTTGGACTATTGTACTACTATATTTCCTTTTTCTTCTTCTTTTATATATATTCTTTCTTCTTCTTAATTTTACCTTCTTTTCTTCCGTTTCACTTTATGATGCGGATATTATGTGACCTATTGCGTCGCGCTTAGTTGTTCTCTCCTCCTCAGCTTGTCACTAGGTAATTTGGTTCTCCTTCTTCGTCATCATCACAGTTTTCAGTGACAGTCACTCTTTGCTTCTCTTGAGTCCTCGTGCCTTTGTTTGTCGTGTCTGTTCTCCTTGCTCTCGTTTCGCTCGTGATCCGCATCCTCGTGATCCCTCGTATGTGGGAGGTGTGATGTGTAATCTAGATCTAGATCTAGGATGATGCGGGATGCGAGTCCCGCTTCCCACAGCAACTCAATTTGATTAGCAATCGGTAATTATCTCAACTACCTAGATATTCCTTATTACATACAGCTCTAGTAACTATCAGAATAGGGTCTCAGGGGCTTAGGGGTATAGAGTATGTATGCAAAGTGTGATTTCATTCTAAATGGAACTCATTTCGTTTTGAAAGAAAAAAGTATTCTCATAGGACAGAGACACAAAGGCCACTTCCCTTATTTTATTAATGAGATATGAAATTCAATGTATTAGGGCTTGTTGGGGGACACCTGCCCCGACGTCCCCAGGGAAGGAAGGACGAGGACATCAGATCTTATATATAGTGGCGTTAGGCCCCAGATCCTACGAATGCAAGCTTTTTGATCCAGATATACGTGCCCCTACGATCTGTACCGTAGAGACCACGTTCCGGATCGGCTTCATCTCTGACGACACTCGCTTGACGCGTAATAGGGCTAATCTCTTTGCTCCTAGCAAGCAAGCTCGCTTCCACCCAATTGCCTGGACCTAATGCATACATACAACTCCCGGATGGGTTTATCAAGGGGATTAATGGAACATGAAAAGTTATCCCACATCCCAGCTCTATTATCCCGCATCCCAGCTCGATTATTCAGTCACCCAGCAGTAGCAGCAGTAGCAGCAGCAGTAGCAGCAGTAGCAGCAGTAGCAGTAGTAGCAGTAGTAGCAGCAGTAGCAGTAGTAGCAGCAGTAGCAGTATCAATAGTAGTAGCAGTAATAGCAGCAGTAGCAGTAGTAGCAGCAGGGTTGAGCAGGTCAATATGATTCAAGCTCAGCGAATATGGCTTAAACACGGGTGTAAGCTTGTTCCTGGATTGTGGGTAGCGATCATCATGTCAGTGTGAATGGGTTGCACGCGTCTTTGTTCAAGAACATATTTCCTTCGAGCCCTTTTGAGCCCTTTTGCCTCGCGTCTCTCATCCTATGAGGCTTTGCTTGAATGCATGTATTCTTCTAAACGTGCTTTTTCGGCCGTTGAAGATCGGTCTTCCAGGAAGGCAGGATCTGGTATGCACAAGGTGACCTTTTGTCGCTCATCATCCCACCTGAATTCCTTGAAGAATAGTAGAGTAATAAAAAGTATCGCAGTTTTAATGATGGGCACATTTTTCGCGCAGTTTCTCGGTGGTGTAGCTAGAGCTTCTAGATCCGTGCTGAAATAGGCCGCAATTTGAAGTGAGTCCTTTTTCTGGATATAGAATTGTAGTTGACTGTGGGCAACCTTGTTGCGATCAACATACGCTCCTATGGCCTTTGCAACACCCAGCGTGTCCTGGTTTATGAGCCTAGCAACCACTTGCAGCAGCCTCACTAGGGGCACGTCGCTTGCCAGTGGGTCGTTTGGACATTCCTTACCGGTGTTGAATACATTTTCATCTTGTAGACGCTCGTATATCGCTGACCATGATTCGCGCAAGAAAAATTGCCATGCTTCTTTCTCCATGGCGTGAGGCGCAGGCTTAAGGTCATCGGCGGGCTTGAGCTCGTCCGGATGAGGCCTGCGCTCGTCAGGATCAGAGTCGGACTCGTCAGGAGTAGACTTGGGGCTTCTGATGACATGGTCGTTGTTGTTTCGGAGGTCTCTCGCTGCTCTTCTCATGTGGCTTGTGTATAGAGCCAGATAATCGCCGTATCGAAGATGAAATTGCACCTCCATTAGCTCTTCCAGTTTTCTAAAAGCTGGTTCATAGGCTTTGTCGGTGCTTATTCGATTATGCATGTCCGATATCTCTTTTGTCATCTCGCGAGCAAACCTTTTCTCCTTCCGGAAGTCAGGGTTTTCTATTTGATCATCTAAACGTTGAATAAGGCCTTGTACAATCTGTTCAGTCCTAGGGCTAATAACCCGACGGCCTTCTTCTTCGGTTTCAAGGAACTCGTGTAGTTGAACCCTGCAGTTTAAGAATTGCTCTCGGCGTGTGGTTTTGGCCATGCCGTCCTTTGCGGACGCTCAACTCGGAAGCCATAGCGGTGATTGGAGCAGAGAGCGGCGGTAAATATAACTCAAACAGTGCTGAGAGAAGAGTTGAGCAAAAACTGGCGATGCAGATGACTTTCGGGTATAAGGGTATAAGGATGTGGTAGGTATGAAGAAGACAGTTGAAGTAGAAACGAGGGCGAGAAGGCGGTTTATTAAATAACAGCTTCTTTACTATTGAGTCATTTATTACTGCCCCAGCGGTATTAAGTTGTTGGCATCAAACTTTATCTTGAGCGTAAACCTTTGTCTTAAATCTTATTGTCAAGCAATCTAGATAGATGATTAAGCTCTAGTTATCTGCCTTAATATGGCCAAGCGGGCTGAACTTTAAAATCTCTGTAGATAAGAGCTTAATTGCAGAAATACTCGGCGTCTTGTAGGTCCGTCTCTGCTACTGCTACTACCTCTTCTACCTCCACCACTTGTGCTACATCTACTTCTACTACGTCTACTTCTACTACGTCTACTTCTGCTACGTCTACTTCTACTACTACCGCTACTACTACTACCGCTACTACTGTTACTACTGTTACTACTGCTTAACTTTTAAGTGTATATAATAATTAAATAGCTTATGGACTTTATATACACAGTCTAGCTTTGATGGAGCGAACTTCACTAGTACTGCTGGTATAGATGATGTGACCCAAACGGCCACTTTTAAAACCATCACTGGTCATCGTCGACGAAGCAGGCTGACTGACTGAAGCAATGAGCCTGGTTCCCTGGGTTCAAGTCTACAAAACACTGTTTCAGCCTCAGAGAAGGCAAACTCTCGTCGAGAGAGTCCAAGGAAGTGGAAAGATTGACTATACCCTCTCTGCAAGTTACAGAGTGCATGTTGACGCACATGAGTGGCCACGAAGCCGAGTATATGTCGAGGACATGAAAACGGCGGTGAAAAAGGATGGCATGTCAGAGTGGAAGCGCTACATTTCGAACGAGTGTAGCAAAAGCCACCGCCGATTCACAGATCCAGCTACTAAGATGGTGTTTGTTGATGTCAACGACGGCGAGGAGGGAATGCAAATGCCTCGTATGTGAAGGACGCTTCATACGAGAGCTGGTCTCAAAACTCGTTACATCTGCTGCTAAAGATGAGGTAAACTTGCTTCAAGATGAGAATTCACAATGCCCTATACTCATGCCATACTTTGCTATTTAATTATACAAAGTTTCCTAGCGGGGCCCTGAAGTGGCTTTTAAGCTTGCAGAAACTATGTGCCACGCAACATATACTCGGCTCTATTTACTAAATCTTGACTCAGCCCTCTTCCAATTACAGAGGAACATGGTCCTGAGGAATTCAACGGCTATTGGATAGGCTTGGAGTCGTTGCCCGATAGTGATGATGAAACATCTATCAGCTGAAGGAGTGTAATTTGTTTCACGGTGCTTGTAGAATGATACATTTCCTGGTATGAAATAAGTATATGTTGATGTGTATGTTGACTTAAGATCTTCAGACTTTGCTAATTTGTATTGACCTAACCATTCAAATCCTTCAAGATGAAGGTAAAATCAGTGGTGTAACCCAGTATGCTATTCCTTTAGGAGATGGATTTGGGTAACTTTGAGATGACTTGGAGTTTCGCTACCCATGATTCGGGTGATTGTAGCTGATCGTATCCGAATCTGAAAATCTCTAGGCGCGGATTTCATGTGTTATATACCATTGGCAGTGCGCAATACAGTATATATGTCATATGCACTGTATGTCAACACATGTCTTGCTTGAAGAATCCAGCGTTTAGAATAACCCGCTGCAGCTCACAGGTACTCGGGCAACATCCGTTGGGCTTCTACAATTTCTAGAGGCACATTTTGGCCGGGTCAAAGAGGCGGTGCATTCCCCTCCACTTTTCTCGAGAACCGCTGTGATGAACACAATTTTTTCTTTGCAGTGCAGATGCACGGTGAATTTGCACAGTGAATTTGCACCGAGCCTAGCGTGCAGCGTTTGGCCCAACTGGGGTTCGCGCTGATCCGTCTCCCCCCTGTCCAGGCAGCCTTACAAGGCACCTGTGACGCTGAACAGTGAAGTGAGGCTCATTGGGAGGCTGTGAGGCTTAGCTGCCAGCTGGAGCACTGCGGCTCATGATGGTTCTCGCCAGTGACTCAATCGGCGGTCAGATCCTTGTTTGACTTGTTTGATGATTTTTTACTGTTGTTGTGCACGGTCTTTTCCCTGGATCGCTCATGGCCGGTATGGAGGCCATGGAGAGGAAGATGATTGCATTGGGAGAAGCACTTTAACATGCATGCAGGGAGACGGATGGATGCCACAGCATGGGATTCCGCGCACGCGACGAATAGCCATTGAGGATTGCCTTGTGCCACGTTGCCGCCAAGCGCTGTGAAGTTGTCATTATTAATGACACAAAATCGCATAGTCCATGGTTACTTGATGTTCAATCATGATTGGAATAATACCGATACAAAGATGAACATGATGTACACGTTTGCTGAAAAGCACATGCTCCAAGTACGTCAAAGCCGGTGGCGGCTCCAAAAAGCTCCAAAGAGGGGCCTCCCATCAAGCTCCGGCGCAATCAGGCAGCCAGCGCTCCACTCGGACGGGAGTCATCCAACGAGATCTGCCGGCAAGGAGGCGCTGGCCATTCACATCGCCTGGCCCCGTCTCCACCGTCCAGGCCGCAGCTCAGCTGTCAAACACCATCCAGCAGGATATATAAGGCAGACGGCGCTCGTCTTATGGCTGCATGTAAGACAAGACACTCTCACTCCTACTCCTGTTCTCTCTACAGAGCAGCGTTGGGACTTCGTCTTGGACATTTCTGGGAGGCGAGGCCTGTTCGAGTTCAGCTCGATTCACTGCATTCACATTGAATTGAGTGCTGCCTTCCGCTGGGACCCGTCCGTTGCAAACATCTTCAACTCACATCCCAACATACCGTCCACTCTCAAGGCCGGATCCAACAAGCAGCAGCCATGGATCCCTTCATCAACATGTCGTCCCTCCCAGGCGGCGGCGTCGTGCCCAATCCGCAGTTCGCCCTCCTCAACTACTTCTTCCCCGGCTTCTCCATGTTCTCATCCGCCTTGCACACCTACCTCGGCATCGACCTCAACTTCTACATCCCTCTCATAGTCGCCATCTTTGGCCTCAACTTTGCATGGGGCTACATCAGCACTTCGCTGTGGGCGTGGATCGACGAGTATCTCATGTCGTCCTTCAGGGTCCGCACCGACGACGAGATCTACAACATGCTCATGCTTTGGATCTCGCGCCAAAAGTTTTCGCAAAACTCGCGCCGCTTCCTCGTTAATACCGACCTGTACTCTCGCAGCAGCTACGTCTGGGGAGGAAACTCGGATGACGACAGCGACGATGAGGGCGATGAGGACGTGCCTGTTGTCGATTTCATGGGGCCAAAGCAGAATCTTCATTATACCCCGTCCTTTGGCTCTCATCTGTTCTGGTACAAGAGCCGCCCCTTCTTCTTTGAGCGCCACCAGAACCAGCAGCAGATCAACTTCCAGAGCGCCAGCGAGCGAGAGGAGCTGTCCATCTCATGCTTTGGCCGTAACCCTCGCCTTTTAAAGGAGCTCCTTGCCGAGGCTCGCCAGATGTACCTCAAGAAGGACGAACGCAAGACTCTCATCTACAGAAGCTCCAGCGGCTCTGCCTATGGTGGAGAGCCATACTGGCAGCGCAGCTTGTCTCGTCCCAACCGCCCCTTCTCGACCGTCATCCTGGATGAGAAGCTGAAGCAGGATCTGATTGCCGACACCGCTGACTACCTCAACCCTGCTACTCGTCGGTGGTATGCCAACCGTGGTATTCCCTATCGACGCGGCTACCTCCTATATGGTCCTCCAGGTACCGGAAAGAGCTCGCTCAGCTTGGCCCTGGCAGGATACTTCCGCATGAAGATTTACATCGTCAGCCTCAGCTCCATCAATGCCACCGAAGAGGGCCTCACTTCTCTCTTCGGCAGCCTTCCCACTCGTTGTCTCGTCCTTCTCGAAGACATCGACACTGCTGGCTTGACTCATACGCGAGAAGAACCAGACGCTACGCCCACCCCCGCTCTAGGCATGGATCCTTCAGCACCCCCTCCTCCTCCATCTTCTGCAAATTCAAGCAGTGGATCGACTGGTCGCCTTTCACTCTCCGGCCTCCTCAACATCCTTGATGGAGTTGCCTCGCAAGAGGGACGTCTGCTCATCATGACAACCAACCACATCGAGAAGCTGGACAAGGCGCTGATCCGACCCGGTCGTGTGGATATGATTGTTCCCTTCTCTCTTGCCGACAAGACCATGTCCGAGTCCATCTTTCGTGCCATCTACGCTCCTTTCGAGAGCGAGTTCGCCTCAACCGAGCTTGCCATCAAGGCCAAGGGCGGTTCTAGTACTCCTAAGCGTGCTGAGCCCTCCGAGGAGGCAAAGGAGAGATGGGCTCGACACCACGCCGAAATCTCTGAGCGCATTGAAGATTTATCCACGCACTTTTCAGCCAAGATCCCCGAGCACGAGTTCAGCCCCGCTGAGATTCAGGGACTGCTTCTTAGACACAAGCGTTCTCCTGAGGAGGCCATTGAGGCTGCTGATGCCTGGGTGATTCAGACTCGCAAGGATAAGAAGGAAAAGGAGATTCAGGAGGCTGAAAAACGCCGCAAGGAGCGAGAGGAAGAGGAGAAGAATAAGCTCAAGGCTGAAGAGGAGAAGAAGAAGAGTGAGGAGGCTGAGAAAAAGACTGAGGAGGCTTCGGATAAGAAGGAGAGCACTGAAGCTAAGAGTGCCGACAATACTCCTAAACAGTCTCCGTCCGCTGGAGAAGAGGCTGGAAAGGATGAAGTGAAGCCCGAGGCTGTAGAGACGGCAGAGGCAGCGGGAACTGCCAAGGAGGATAAGAAGAACACGACCTCGGATTCCGAGTATGAGCGTGTATGATTGTGGCCTAACAATGTCACACAGCGGATCGCATAGCGTGGCGTTTTTTGGAATTTGTAGTGTTTGTATTTTTAGCCGATATGAATAGAGTACTATGTGAAATAAAAAATACCTAGGGAAACTCTCAATTTTAAGTCGCTCCGTTTCTTTGGCTTTTGAAAAATGTCATACTGATGGGCTGTTCTAAAATTCTTATGAACAGATTATATGTAGATATGCTGCTTTTACAACAAAGCTACGCCTCCAGAAGGTGGCATTGAGGCTTGGAAGTTGTCATGGTCGACTCTACGACCGTGGATTATCCAGGAGCTATCACTCAGATACGGAGGAGTGTAATATTGGCATGCTTTTAATTCGTCGTACTGTTGTTTACTGCCTTGTATCTCTTACTTGCTCGAATTATTGCATTTTATCCTTTTCAAGTCTCCTTCTGGTGGCTATTGCCGATTACGAGGTAGGATATTGGATCTCTATCCTGAGATGCTCGCTCTCGCGTATACGGAAATCTTTGTATCGATAAGACCTGCCTGGGATTCTGCTAATCTCAAGATCACGGCATCGTGCACGAGCACTGGGAGATGCCGCTTCCCCGCAATGAAGCAGCGTTGCGATAAACGCATTGACGTTGCAGCCTCTCAATTGTTGGCGATCATGTACAGAACTGACGGTACGAGTACGCAGCTCGCTGGCCAATAGGGTTTAGGCCGCTGCGGGCCCCATACCTGTAATTACCGCAGTCAAAGTACATATTCTTGTTCTAAAACTGGGCGTATTCGCAAGGTACTAGTCACATTCGTATTCGTATCTATTTTTATTGTACAAGAGCTGTTTCATGCACGGCAATCTAGAGTTGGCTGTAGTAATTCATCAAAATACGACACGTCACCGATGGTGAATCTTATCAACTTGCCAAGGATTGTGTATGTAATTCAGCTCTGCCGTTTGTCTTAGGCACCTTCCCTTGATTCTCGCCAAGCTGGGTCGCGACTTCTTGATCCGAGTTACGAGGCCGGTAGTGGGGCCGTCCCGGAATCCGAGCGGACGTCGTGAATGAAGCCATTGCCTGCGTGGTTGCGGAGCGACTACGGATATAGCCTCTACATGATGAGGCACTGCCTTGGGTCGCTTCTGGCAACAAATTGCGGCATTTACGCTTTATACCTCGCAAACTTCAAGCTTGGCGTTCCAAGGCTGTAAAGTTCACTACAAAGTACCTACTTGTACTCCAGAAAAAGACAATGGGGGAGGGATAAAGACACGTCTTAGGACGAGGTAGTACAAAGATTTTCCAAGCAGCCTGTCCCTGCGTATCAGATGTCGGTGAATGCAAGCCAAAAACATCCGTCTCACCGTGTTCTGTCTGACTTTGCATTTCCGCCGTTGGCCATGCAGAGATGGTTTTCGGAGCAAGCTTACGGAGAGAAGGGAAGAATACGTAGTCGGCGACATTGGATTCGGCGCATTAGATTCGGTGATGGAACTAGCCGCAAGTGTGCCCGGCCCGGCTGGGATTCGTCCTAGAACCGTGTAACTCTTGTCCAGGCCAGGGTCGATCATGCAACTTGCAGCGCTGAAAAGTGCCATCTACATAGATGGCTGAAAGAGAGATGATGCTGGCGTTGGTCCCATGTAAGTGACGCCTAAGCTGAAGAGGGAATAGTGGGACGAAGAGGATTGCAGCGATATAGGAAGCGGAAGAGAAAAAAGGTGGTGGGGCGATTGACAACGCAGCATGGTAAGACTTTGGACAATGCGCTGCGATCTGGGCGATGGGAATAGAGGCAGCGGGTGAGCTGGCAGTGGCACTTTACAGCAGAAAATCTGGGACGACATGCGGCCCGACTTGAAACGCCACATATAGAGGTATGGTAGGCTGCTGGTTACGGAATATGGCGCGAATTGGACCCGCGAGAAGTAAAGAGAGGACACGGTAGCAATGGCACGAGAGCATTTATTGCTGCTGCTACGAGGAATTTCTGGGTCGAGTAAGGAGTAGCAGCCAGAGCCCACTTGATGATGATGGATTTTCCTTTCCCCCACAAACTTACTCGCTTGTGAGCAATCAGAGATAACGCTCGCATGGATGATGGGGGCTCTCAGGGAGGAACAGATCAGGCAATCTGAAGACCAAAAAGATCAGGATTCGGGTGTCCTGCTGCATGTATCTAGATCTAGATATTCCCTGGCGCGTCCTCACATACTTGTTCGTATCTCTGTGCTCAGGCACGGCTGTATTCGCGTGGGTGCTCCGTACTCGTAGTCGCGATCCGCTAAGAGCAATGTACTCGCACTACCGGCAATCTACTCTCCATGCAATTTCCAAGGCCAGATAGATGCGATCAAAAAGAGCGCCAAAAGAAAAAAAACACCAACGGCCGATCCCCACCTGGCCAGCATCTGGATCCCCCCTGTGGATGCCCCTCTGCCTGTTAAATCACAGCGGGAGTGTCCACTGGTAGCGCAACCCCTGGCAGAAGCGCTGCCGCTATGCAGTCCCCTGCGACTATGGCGCTACAGCGAGGGCGGTGAAAACCTTTAAATGGACTTGCAGCCCGCCACGTCCCAGCCAGAAAGTCGACGGTATCCCCTCCTGAGCTGGCAGCTTTCCTCTCCTTCACTCCTCGACTCTTTCAACTCCCTCGAACAGCTCCCACAAGCTTCATTGCACACAGCTCTACCTTTCAGAATGGCCGCCCGACCTCAGAACATTGGCATCAAGGCCATTGAGATCTACTTCCCCAGCCAGGTTCGTCAATTGCCCCTCCATCCACCGTGCTTGAGAATCATGCCGCTGACTGTGATTTCTCCCAACAGTATGTTGAGCAGAGCGAGCTCGAGAAGTTCGACGGCGCTGCCGCTGGCAAGTACACCATTGGCCTAGGCCAGACCAAGATGGCCTTCTGTGACGACCGTGAGGGTGAGTTGAGCGTTTCTCTATTCCTCCCCGCGCATGATTTGCTACACTTTTCTTCTTCTTCTGTGCCTGTACCCCTGAGTTCTTGAGCCCACGGCTAACATTGGCTCTAGATATCTACTCCATGGCTCTCACCGTCACCTCAAGACTCATCAAGAACTACAACATCGACGTCAACGAGATCGGCCGTCTCGAGGTTGGCACCGAGACCATCCTCGACAAGTCCAAGTCCGTCAAGACTGTCCTGATGCAGCTGTTTGGTGAAAACACAAACATTGAGGGCGTCGACACCCTCAACGCCTGCTACGGCGGCACCAACGCCTTCATCAACAGCGTCAACTGGGTCGAGTCCTCAGGCTGGGACGGCCGTGACGCCATCGTGGTCGCTGGTGACATTGCCCTCTATGCCAAGGGCGCTGCCCGACCAACCGGTGGCGCTGGCGCCGTGGCCATTCTCGTTGGCCCCAACGCCCCTCTTGTTGTTGAGCCCGGTCTGCGCGGCACCTTTATGCAGCACGCCTACGACTTCTACAAGCCTGACCTGACCAGCGAGTACCCCGTTGTCGACGGCCACTTCTCCCTCACTTGCTACACTAAGGCTCTCGATGCTGCCTACCGGGACTACTGCAAGAAGGAGGCCAAGTTTGCCAACGGCACCACCAACGGTGTCGACGCCAGCAAGACCCCTCTCGACCGCTTCGACTACCTTGCTTTCCATGCCCCTACCTGCAAGCTGGTCCAGAAGTCATACGCCAGACTGCTGTACCACGACTTCCTGAGCAATGCTGATGCCGCTGCCTTTGCCGAGGTCGCCCCTGAGCTGCGTGACATGGACTATGAAAAGTCCCTGACCGACAAGGCTCTGGAGAAGACTTTCATGGGCCTCACCAAGAAGCGCTTCCAGGAGCGCGTCAACCCCGCCATCCAGGTTGCCACCCTCTGCGGCAACATGTACTGCGCCAGCGTCTGGGGCGGTCTGGCCAGTCTGCTGTCCTTCAACGACGCCAAGGCTCTCGAGAACAAGCGAATTGGTCTCTTCAGCTACGGCTCCGGCCTCGCCGCCACCTTTTTGTCTCTCCGCGTCGTTGGCAACGTCGAGAACATCCACAAGGTCCTGGACATCCCCGCTCGTCTGGAGGCCCGCCGGGTTGTCCCTCCCGAGACCTACGATGAGATGTGCAACCTCCGAAAGCAGGCCCACCTCCAGAAGAACTTTACCCCCAAGGGTGATGCCTCTACCATTGCTCCTGGCACCTACTACCTGGAGAAGATTGACGACATGTTCAAGCGCGAATACAAGGTCCAGGCCTAAGTTAGCCTAGACTGTCAATCTTCTTCTTTCACCACCTTTTTTCCATTGAACATAAAAGAAACCCTATTTTTTCTGTTTGAATAATTTGTGCGGCATGGAGCACACGGCGTCCTATTTTTTAAAAAAAAACCACTATTGGGCGATTTTTACGGGAGTACTACGCTATCTAGTGGCACGACGAAAGCACAGCGATAGACTCATCTGCTTGAGGGAAAACGCAGATGATACACTTGGAATTTTGTTGCAATGATTTGATTTTTCTTTTTCTGAATATAGACGGCAAAGGTTGGGCATGTTCAAGACCCGTAATGAGAAAGCCGTAAAAAAATAAAAGACGAGGGAGCGAAAGAGATGATGCACACTCGTGTGCCGGGTATCATTAGTGTAAAGTATTTTAGAGATGAGCTTTGCTCTCAGGAGCTTGAGCCTTCAAAATATAGACATGATATGATGTGCGAATAAAGTTGCTCTATAAGATTATGTGATGAATATGTTCTACGAGATTAAAGGTATCCATTGGTTTCTAATTGTTTTACATGGCCATCTTGGCCCATCGTATTGCATGTCTAACAGTAAGCTGTAAAACAAGCCTTCTTTTTGTCTAATCTAATCCCTGTCATGTTCACATCAAGCTCCTTTTCTTCTTCTTTCTCTTTTTATATCATACATAAATCATTCATCTCCCTTGTATTTCCACTCCGCATGTCTATGCAGGTTGTAGTCCCTCGTCAGAATACTCCTCCAGATACCATACAATCCGCCCACAGGCCACTTGCTCTTGAGCGACTTCTTCCACAGCTGCCGCTCCCTCCTGCTCGCCTCAATGTCAATCTTGACCTTGTCGTAGACCGAGGGCAGCGTCGTGGCGCTGTATTTCTCCCGCAGGGCCTGGTACCACGGCTTGTCGTAGACCTGCCAGAACTCGTCCTCGGAGTAGTACGTGTGGGCGTAGAGCCACTTGCGGCCGCCAAGCTGGACAAGCTTGTCCTCGAGCGCGCGGTTCTTTGTGATGAAGTCGTCGTGGTTCTCGGGGCCCCAGCCCCAGACGCCAATGTTGAGCATGGGCTTGGGGACGACTGTGTTGCCGTTTTCTGACGTCTCCGTCTCGCACGTCGGGTGAAAGGTCGGGTTGGGCGTCTCCTTGAGGGGGCACAGCCAGAGCGGCCAGATGCCGAACTCGTCGGTGGTGTAGTCGACGAACTCGGCGGCCTTGTCGTAGGGAATGGCCAGGTCCTGGACGACGAAGCGCGCCGACTCGCCGCTGGCGTGCAGCGCGCGGTAGAGCATGCGCGTGTGCATAAAGTCGTCGAGGAACCAGCGCCAGAAGCCGGTGAAGGGCACGTACTTGAAGTAGGTGAAGCCCTGCGCGCCGACCCAGAAGCCCGCGCGGTCGTAGCGGAAGAGGTACTCGGCCAGCGGGATGTAGTCGGTGACGGCGTCGAGCGGCGTGTCGGCCGAGGTGTGTCGCGTCTTGTCCTCGACATGGAGATAGTACCACGGGTCTTGGGCGTGGCTAAAGGTCTGGACCTTGCGGTCGTCGGGCTTGTCGTCCGTCAGGCGGCCGGTGATGACGACGCCGTGGTCCTTGGAGAAGAGGATGCCGTCGACGTAGTCGTTCTTGGGGTCCTGCGTCTCGGCGCGGACGCGGGCAGCGGCCTCGGCCACGCTGTGTGTGCGGTGGTACGTCGTCCGGACAAACTTGCGCGCCTCAATGAGGTTGAGCTCCATGAGCGTCGTGACGCCCAGCGTGCCCACAGCGCCCGCCGCGCCGCGGAACAGATCCGAGCGCTCGCGGGGCGACGCCTGCACGACCTCGCCGTTGCCCAGCACCATCTCGACGTAGTTGATCGTCTCGTCGAAGAAGCCGTGGCGGAACGAGCTGCTCTCGCCGGCGGTGCCCGCGTAGCCGCCGCCGGCCGTGATGCCGGGAAACTCCATGACGACGGGCGGCACCAGGCCGTGGCGCAGCGTCGCCTCGACCAGGCGGTCCATGGGCACGTTGGGCTCGACGAGGGCCGTCCTTGCGCCGCGGTCGACGGCCAGGACGTTGCCGAGGGCGCTGATGTCGACGGCGCGGTGGCCGGGACCGGGACGAGGGCGAGTGCTGTTTGTCGAGCCGTGGAAGATGCGGTACGACTCGCCGCGCTCAAAGTAGCCCCGGACGGCGGCGGCAATCTTGGTCACGGCCTGCTTGTGGCGCTCCATTGTCGATCAGCGGCCTGGGCGCCCAATTGGCCTGTTTTGGGTGAGTTGAGAGGGATGAGGAGAAGAGGTTTGGAGTTTCACGTCACCAAGATGCATGTGCAAATCGCATAGCTGCGCCAGTGGCTCTAGCGGGCTGCGGTGCCACAGCGGAGCCGATTGATGAGCTTAAGCTACATGGCTTACAGATGTCATTCGCATTGACATGAAATATTGTAAGAGTAATGTAACTAGGTCAAATTTAAAATAGAAGTGTATTGCTGTTATATAGGTATGTATATATATAATTCGTCATGGTGTATGCTATATCTGATAATTTCTGGTATGCATATTTACAGCTTTGCTGCAATCTCCGGATGCTCAGCCTCGCCAACCTTACTTACAACCACAGCTTGTATCTCTTCGAGCGACTCATCAAGAAGCCCCTCGAATTTCAAAGGAACTTCTTCCAGCGTCCGGGCTTTGATGGTAGTTGCGCGGGACTCAATGGAGGCCGGACTTTCGACCGCCCTGCTGATAAAGCTGGCCCAGCTCTCGAGGCAGCGCTGAGAAGCAGGCAGGCGCTCCAGGAATAGCGCGAAGCAGTGTGACATGGCTTCGTATTCTTCAAATATCAAAGGTACGCCGTCGGCGGCGAGCTTCATTGCCAAGGCCTTGTCTTCGTAGGAGAGCACCTCCCAGCCCGTGCACATCCACATGGGCGGCGACCCTTCCCATGAGCGGTTCATGATGAGTGTCACCAGCGGGTGCGTGGCCAGATCGTCGTCCACATAGAAGCGCTTCCGCGGAGGACTTGCTGGCCAGATCGAACAAGGAGGTATCTTGGCCTCGAATTCGGGTCGCGGCTTGGGCAAATAGTCAAAGGGATGAGGATCCTGGCCTTGCCATGAAGGCGTACTCTGCGTGATATCGACCCACGGGGAGACACAAGCAACGCCCGCTGGAAGAGGAACCTCGCGGAGCTCGCCGTACCACTGAATTTGAGGGTTCGTGCGGCGCAGCTGGAGAAGCAGCTGCAGTAGCGCAAGAGCGAGATTTCCACCGGCGCTGTAGGACAAGAAAAAGATGCGTTAGCTAAAATGACAGTTCAAGTAGCACGGCATGTGATGATGTATATGTCCGAGAAGTCATACCTGTCGCCCGCAAAAACAATGTGCTCTGGTTTCACAGCCTCATGAAAGGCATCCGGGGGAGGGTAAAGCAGCGTAAAGTAGGACACAAGAGCATCCAGCAGCGCGCTTGGAAAGGGATCCTGGGGCGCCAGTCGATATCGCACCGAATAGCATCTTCCCTTGGTCAACTCGGCCAGTCTTTTTACCGTATCACGGTGCGTAGCAGGATCGCAAAGGTAGTATGCGCCGCCGTGAAAGTAGAGCACTGTTGTAGGTTTTTGGGTTTCTTTCATCATTTCATGATACTTGGCCACCTCCGAGATTTTAGGCAAATGCTCTCTTTTCGAGGCTGATGCTCTGTATCCTGTCCATTCCGCCTCTATGTGGGCAAAGGGAGGAATCCTGACGTTGCCCTCTTTCACGCTCGGGTCTCTCATGCTCTCCACGACTTGTATCAGTGAGTCTCTGATGTCGGTCTCGGGCGGAGGAGGAGAGGCGTATGAGCTGACCCATATCTTGCCCTTGATCTGAACGTTGCGCGTAGTGAATTTCTGGACAGAGGATATTGGCCGCGGATTTGAAGGCGTCAATATAGCGCGTATGAGAGATACCACCAAATTGGATTTCAGGTCGATGTATTTTGATGGCTCCGAGATCTGCAGCACATGTAGAATGGCGACTTGAGTTAAAAGGGGGATTTTTGACAGAAACAGAAGCAGGAGCCTGAGGCCGGAGGTGAGCTGGGCAGTATGAGATGGTGACGAGGGAGACACAATGGCAGCCGAGGCCACAGTTGGGGACGGAGGCCCGTCCATTGTGAGAACGAAAACGATGTAGATGTAAGATTGCTTAGGTTTGGTAGAAGAGAAAATTAAAATTAGGGAGACGAAGAATTAAAGGGAGAAGAGAGAAAAAAAATGTCTTATAAAGTAAAGGGCGTCATAGAAATCATTTCAAATTTAGGGGCGGGAAAAGTTGGACGGTGTAAGGGAAAATAGCCTAGAGTTGAGTGGAGAGGTCCATATCATCAGGTACAGAGTCGAGGCGTTTGCACTAATAATTCGCGGGGCTTGATTGAGCTGCGAGGCTGCGGATACCTGTCAGTTTGTTTAGTCTATCTACACTAGACAATTGTTTATGGTAAAGTTTGCGAGCATCGTGGTGGGCTGCCATTTCTAGACCACAATTGGGCGCGTTAGGAATCTGATGCCAGTGGCAGGGAAGAAGCCGAGCCTCGGCCCGTCTCTTTCAGCACTAACATGACAGCCGCTGGAGCTTAATTCGAGATGCATATTATAGAAGCCTTTCTTGGCTTATTTATGGCTTATTCAATGACATTTTATATCCTCTAGCAACTAATAATGAAAGAAAAAAAAAGTATGGTCCATTTGATATTAAATACATAGAAATTGCAACCAACGCTCCAGCCGTTATCCAATTGATGTCTGCATTTCTTTATCCGTAGCGCAACAGTAACCGCAATTTAGAGCAAAAACCGTACAATGCATGGCGAATGTCAACTAACGAATGATTTACGAGCTGCCTGCCGCGGCATCGGCGGTCGTCTTCTCAGCTTCTTTGCCGGAAGAGCCAGCAGATCCGGCATTCTGGCCGGCCATGGCCATCTGCCATGCCGGGATAGACGCCTTACCCGCAGAGCCAGAGGTTCTGCTGAACCTGTTCTGAGACGCACTCTTAGGGGCCTCGGGCTTCGGTTCTGCAGAGGTTTCAGTGGAAGGAGAAGCAGCCGCCGCCGGGGGTGATGTCGTTCCACTGGTTGCGCTGGCGCCGTTAACATTGGATCCATTGGTGCCTCGGAAATAGCCGCTTGAAGCAGACGCATTGGAGTTGGCATTCATCCTCTGCGACACGAGGGTCTTGAGACTGGTCAGCTCGGTGTTGATTTCGACGAGGCGGTTATCGGTTTGCTCCTTCTGGTTGTTCATGGCCCGTGGAATGGCGTCCTTGAGGCCCTGTACTTCGTCGCGAATGCGCTGCGCGTCATCTTCCCGGCGCCTATTTGCCGCCTTGAGTTCCGTCATGATGGTCTCAATGTCTGCGAGTGTGATATCCAGCCGCTCTGTCCGCTGCTTCTCGGCATCTTTCAGCGCCTCTGTATCCTTTGATAGCTGTTCAACCAGGGCAAATGCCTTGTCGAACTGCTCCTCAATCGACTTCTTGTCCTGCTCCAGCTTTTCAGGGGTAGGCGGCGCTACGAGAGGGTATACGTAACGCTATCATTCTCTCGTTAGTCCAGCTGTGAGTAAGACGCGTGTATTTGTTAGTCTTACCTTGCCCAAGGAGAACAGCCCGTAGCTGACTCCACCCACCACGGTAGCCATGATGAACCAATCTCTCCAATCCCTTTTCGGCGCGGCCGCAGGTGGTTGCCATGCAGCATACTGAGGATAAGGCTGATAGTATTGCTGAGGAGCACCCTGTGGCGGCGGCGCGCTTGGATAGGGGGGCCGCAGCAGCTACCGCGCTGTTGCCCCCGGCTCTGGCCAGAGCAGCCTCAATCTCCTCCTGTGTCAGGTTCTTGGTTCGAAGAAACGAAATCTTGTTGTCGATGGAAGACGTCGCAACGCTAGGGTCTTGTAAAACTGTGCCATTGTCAATACCGAGTCTCGTAAGGGTGCCGTATAGTTAAAAGGCCGGGTGATGGGAACCAACATTGCGCCTAGAAAGAGTATTTGTCAGTAAGAGTTGAACCCGCGAATGTTTTGCCTTGAGGAGGCCGGATTGTATTAGACGACTTACTGCAGACGCCACGATTTCCTCGCGTATCGCCATGATGATAGACAAATATGCCCAGACTGAGCCTCCCAGCACCACCAGAGTAGACGAAAGTTTTGGCTGTAGATTGAGAAGCTGATGATGAACGAGGCACGAAGCACGAGATGCCCTTGATGCGACAGGCATATGCTGGGCTCGGTAATTGTGGACCAGCTGGATGGCTGAGCGCTGTCTCCGGAAAAGCGCCCAAAACGCCTGGACCGAGGCAACGGGCTCAATTAAAATCACAGGTACGTACCCTTTCTGGGCTTGTTGCCGGCTCTTCAAAGAGATCACGTGCAGCATCGTCTCACGTCTCTTGTCCCTGTCGCGCTAGATGCGCCGCTGCCCAATAAGCGATTTGTTTACTTTCTCACCGAGCAACCCAGGATACCTTATCTTTTTCCCAAGTCCAACTGCCCCACGAAGCCCATCACCCAACCCGCTTGGTTGAGCACAGCGAAGTTCTGATTTTTGCTTCTGAATTTATCCGCCAACATTGCAGGAAATTTTTTTTGATAATTCGGATCGTGTCGCAAAGCCAACAGCCCCACGGGAAGGCTATTCAGCATGTCTCAAGATACGAACCTGTGGAGCGTCCGCAGGAAAAGAGAGGTAAGTCGTTTTGTCGCAGAAGTTCGGAAAACTGGGACAATCGTCGCTTGCGGCGCGCAATTCTCATCCGCTGACCGACACCACAGACGCTGGCGGGCATCAATACGAATAGCGGAATACCAGCTCCGGGCAGTATGAAGCGCTCGAATCCGAGCTCCAGCTACGGCAGCGCTCACGGACGTTCAGTATCGGGATCTAGACACTCCTTGGCTGTAACGCGGCCGAATCCGCCAATGTTCCCGCGCGCATCATCGGGCGCCAACCTGGCTGATCTTGGACTATCCTCTGTCAAGCGAACTTCCTTTCAACAACCCAGAGCGACTTATACCCCTTCAGCATTCACCCCCGGCTTGGCGAGACCGTCGATGGAAAGCGACAGGCGCAGCAGCGTATACCGACCGCGACCATCAACAGCCGGCCCCATAAGCCACCAGAGCTTCTTCCAAACCACGCCCCAGGCGGCTGGAGTTCCACGCGACCCGCGGCCCTTGAGAGATCGATCGTTTCAAGCCCGAATCGCCCAGGAGCTGATGGATTTCATGGTACAAAACAACTTTGAGATGGAGATGAAGCATTCGCTGTCGCAAAACATTCTCAAATCTCCGACTCAAAAAGATTTCAATTTCATGTTCCAGTGGCTGTATCACCGAATCGACCCCAGCCATCGATTCCAGAAGAATATCGATCAAGAAGTGCCGCCCATTCTTAAGCAGCTTCGATATCCCTTTGAGCGCAGCATCACAAAAAGCCAGATTGCCGCGGTGGGCGGACAGAATTGGAGTACTTTTCTTGGTCTCTTGCACTGGATGATGCAGCTGTCTCAAATGCTGGATGGCTATGCCAATAACCAGTACATGGAAGCTTGTCTCGACGCGGGCGTCGATGTAAGTGGCGATCAGATCATCTTTGGCTTTCTTAGTAGTGCGTACAGAGACTGGCTCGCTATGGATGACGATATGGGCGATGAGGATGCGGAACGACTACTGGCTCCGCACGTCGAGGCAATGGCCAGGGCATTTGAACAGTCCAACTCAAAGTACACGGCGGAACTCGAGATGCTAGAAGCCGAAAACGAGAGACTGTTGAAGGAAATCGAAGACCTTGAAAAGTCGACCCCGGATCCTGCTGTCTTGGATAATCATTTCAAAATCATGGAGGAGGACCGCGTCAAGTTTGAAGACTACAACGAGCTCGCAGTTCAACGCTCAGAAAAATACGAAGCCCGAATCCAAGTCCTACAAGGGGAGCTGGATAAGCTAAGGGAGGAATTGAAAGAGGTTGAAGAAGAGCGACGAGGACTCCAAAAGGCCGTTGACGACCAGGGCATCAGCATGCAGGATATCGACCGCATGACTTCTGAACGTGAACGCCTGCAAAAGGGTATTGAGTCAGCCGGACAACGCCTCGATGAAATCAAGAAAAAAGTGATGGAGAAGGAAGCCGAAGCCAGCCGAAAGCTCGATGAGCTAGAGCGCGTGGTAGACAAGTACAACACCATAGCCTATCAAATAGCGCTCATCCCAGCTACGGCCGTCAACGCCAAAGGCAGAGAATACGAGCTGCAGGTCACTCTTGACGATAATAACATGGGTTCGTCAAACTGGAAGAGCTCGAGCACCACACACACTCCTGCGACAGATCGATTGCTAGTGGACGCCGTGACGGGCTATCAACCGGGGCATGTGCTCAACCTGGATCTTCGAGGACAAATCCGAAACAGTTTTATATCTCTGCGGAAAGAAATTGCAGATCGACGCGGGGCTGTCATGGATGACATGATGAAAGATCACGACCTCTTGGATGGCATTAAGGAGGCCATCGAAGATAAACGAAATGAGGTTGAGGCTTTGAACCACAGAGCCAGGGCGGCGGAAGAGGAATATGAAAAGACCAAGGAAGTTGCTACGGCGCAGAAGATGGCATCTGATGCGCAGATTGAAAAGATGGAAAAAGAGCTGTCCAGAATGCGAGCTGGTTTGACAGAATCGGTGCAATTACTGGAGCAGCGCGAGATCAACACCACTATAGAGTACGTCCGACCCCCCCCCCCCCTCGCTAAGCAAATCAGAATAACTAACTGTCTTGATCAGGTATGAACAGCTGGTATTGCGAGCCAATTCGCTACGGGAAGAGCTACACACGGAGATTGATCGCATGCTAAACGACGTAATCAAGTTCAAGATTCACGTTCAAAAGAGCTTGGACGACTACGAGGGGTTTGTAGCAGACGAGTTGGAAAAGGAGCTAGGGGGTGACGAGATGATGCTGGATGAAACTCGAACACTACCGGATATCTAAATTTCTGGCAGCTACTCTATTTGCGTGCTTTGAACGGTATTTTTATGATTGGAACAGCGTTTGATGGGCGGAGTTGCTGGTGTTGACTGGTAAACGGGTTCGTGTGTCGGCTATGTTTTGTGCATAAATTTTTGAAGATACCACTAGCAGCCATTTTGCTGATTCAATGAATGATGACTTTGAGAAACATGATTACACCATGTACTCATTACATTGCATTCTGTCGCCTACTAAGAAAGGTATATATGAGGGGGACATGCTAATAGTAAGGCTTGCAGGGATATATCGTTCTGGTATTATGATCTCTTCTTAGTAGTTGAGTTGAATTTCGAGTAAGGATGTATTTAGAAAGCTTTTTTACTTGAACAAGACTATAGATGGGATGGGCAAGAATTGACTCTTTGTCCCTTGTGATGTTATTTTATTTAGTAGAGGTACCTTGAGGCACATGTAAAGTACTACTTGTTGGCTTCCACCCTAAATCTATTGGGAAAGACTTGAGGGATATCAATTCTATCTTTCATAGGTAGATGGTGCTGTTTCTTTTCATCACTATAAGACGTCCTCTGTATGGCGTTGTTCATTCGTCGAGAAAGTTGTGGGGCAAAAAAAGTAAATACTAATTCTAATTGGTTGAAAAGGGCTCTATGTTTTTCTCGAAAGCAGGGATCATTGCATACCTAATTTATTCGTTGTCTTATATAATAATATCACGTGATTCCGGATATTCATTTCCCCATGCCGCGATTAGCTCCAATGGTCCGATAAGCTTTTCACCATAGCTATCGCCAAACTTTTTTTTTTTCCTCGAAAGACGCATCTCGTCAACCATTCACCAACCTTTCTACCCGCCCCTCAAAACACATCCGGCCGTGAGCCTTGTTCGGGCGAGCCCCTTATTACCATATTCGAAAATGTCTACCGCCAATGAAGCTGGTAAGCCATCTCTGACGACCCTGAAGACTCTGGACACTCTGGACACTCTGAAGACAGTTATCCGCACCATTGCTTGATCTTGCTTGTTAACTTTTTCTTCTCTACAGCTTGGCCCTTGGCCGATGCCGCCCTGACCCAGGAGATTTTGGATCTCCTCCAGTCGGCCATGCACATCCGTCAGGCCAAGAAGGGTGCCAACGAGGGTATGTTGACCAAACTCTTTTTTACATTGCGATTGTGGCTAACTTTGATGATTTGCAGTCACCAAGTCCATCAACCGTGGCACCTGCGAGCTTGCCGTCCTGGCTGCCGACACCGAGCCCCTCGCCATCATCCTCCACATCCCCCTCATCTGCGAAGACAAGGGCGTCTCATATGTCTACGTCCCCAGCAAGACTCTGCTCGGACGTGCCTGCGGTGTGAGCCGTGCCGTCATTGCCGCCAGCATCAGCTCCAACGAGCTGTCTGAGCTTTCCGGCCAGATCAAGGCTCTCCAGCAGAAGGTCGAGAGACTTGCCATTTAAGTGTGGCATCTGCTGAGCCTTGCGGTTGCATTGGGAGGGGGGAATTGTGTTTTCGCACGTGTACTTTTGCACATCTTGTAGTATGTGTCAAGGGCATGCGATTGTAGCACAGTAGTTTAGCAGGATAGATGGTCCTGATGCGCCAATGACATTTTCACTTGGGTAAAACCTTGTGTTTTGAACAAAGCTTACATAATTTGCCTCTTGTGATTGTCCGTGATGAAATTGGTGTTCCTGTAATGATGCCTCTGTCCTCTTTGCTAAAATTCCCAGCGGAAGGCGTAAACCCGGAGTTGTTAATCAATTACTGCCATTGCAGTACATGAAGGATATTATAGTCTACTGTCTAATAACTTTCATTTACTGACATATACCTGTACAGCATCAAAGCATCTACCGATCTCTGTTTAGCGCAAGAATAGTCTAAATGCGGCAGTCAGCACTTGATCTGCATTTTCCGCAAAAAAGCGGCCAATCCACGTTTATTCGCCAGCGCAAAGTTAGTAAGCGGAGTTAAAAACCACGGCCTTGGTGAAAGCGGGCCGCAGGGTCGGAAGCCTAGTAAAGCGAAAAGATGTAAATTGCCTAATGCGGAAGGCAAGCCGTAAATGCAAGAGAGCAAGAGGCAGCATCAGTAATCATAAAAAAAGGGATTTACATATTGACACAGAGTCTCTCATTATACTATCCTTGAAAGACGACTATAAGAACACGTCTTGGAGTAGTACTTACTATACAAGCATTGTCATCAGCTTCTACCTAGTTTGGGCAAATGCCGCCAATGGGCTTTTATCGGATTCCGAAGTCCGCACAAAAAAGCCCTAAATCCTTCAGCCCAAACCGCTTGCATAGACCACTGCCATCTCGGACAAGGAGAATTGGGAGGGGCGTTCGGTTCTCGCATTCGCTTGTATTAACTCCGTCGTCTATGGCTCGATAGATGGTGAATAAACAGGAGCATGGACAAATACGTGGACACGTACGCAGGCCCCTGCTCCGTCTCAGCCTTACTGGTCCACGTTTCTTTCTCTAGATGTAGCTTATTCTCATTGCACCCTTGGTTTTACGAGTGTTATCATGTATTTTAATTAAACTCATCCTGAATGTAAACATATATCCCCTTCTCCCCCTCCGTCTGCTGCCCTCATGTCGCAGTCCCGTCAACGGCTTTTCCCAAAGCTGTGGCACTTCTACTACACCCGCATCCAAGCCAGAAACATCACCAAATCTCCCCAAACGCAGCGAATCCCTCTCCTCCTCTTCGTCTCAGCAGCTGCCGCAACAGCCACCGCCGCCGCCGCCATGACGCGCAAATCAACCTCGTCCACCATCTCATCTCAGCACCTCTCCTCCACATCCGTCACCAAAATCCCCGGCCGCGACAACTTCCCGGAAGAGGCCGCCGCCAACCCGCACCACGTCGTCAAGAAGAGCGGCGCCATCTCCGGCTTCAAGAATCCCTACCCGTCATGGTCCAACCCGCCCAATTTCCTGTCCATCCTCGGCAAGGTCGTCTGGCCGACCATCACGGGCGAGATCAAGATGCCGGACACGACGCCGCCGACGGTGACTGTGGTGACGCCCGAGTGGCTGCCTGCGCGCGATGCGTCGGACAAGATCCGGGCGACGTGGCTGGGCCATGCGTGTTACTATGTCGAGTTCCCGTCGGGGCTGCGAGTGCTGTTTGATCCCGTGTTTGAGGACCGGTGCTCGCCGTTTAGCTTCATGGGGCCCAAGCGGTACACGCCAAAGCCGTGCGATCTCAAGGACATTCCCGTGGTCGATGCCGTGGTCATCAGCCACAGCCACTACGACCACCTGTCTCACGGCTCGGTGCTGGAGATCCAGAAACACCACCCGGACGTGCAGTTCTTTGTCGGGCTGGGCCTGGAGTCGTGGTTCCGCTCCAGCGGCCTGAAAAACGTCACCGAGCTGGACTGGTGGGAGGACGCCGAGCTGACCGTCAAGGTGCCCGTCGGCGGCGAGAAGCAGTCCATCTCGGCCCGCATATCGTGTCTGCCGTGCCAGCACACCTCGGCCAGGACGGCCTTTGACAAGGACACGACGCTGTGGTGCTCGTGGGGCGTCCGCTCCGGCGAAAAGTCCGTCTGGTTCGGCGGCGACACGGGCTACCGCGCCGTTCCCCATCTCCCGGCCGACATCGATGACTATGCCGCCGAGTACGATTCGTTCCCGAGATGTCCCCAGTTCAAGCAGATTGGCGAGCACCGCGGGCCCTTTGACCTTGGCCTGATCCCCATTGGCGCCTATGCCCCTCGCGCAGCCTTCTCGGCCATGCACGCCAATCCGTATGACTCGGTCGAAATCTTCCAGGACACGAAATGCCAAAAGGCCATGGGCATCCACTGGGGAACGTGGGCCTTGACGATGGAGGAAGTGCTCGAGCCGCCGCGGAAGCTGAAAGAGGCGCTGAAGCGCAAAGGCATTCCCGAAGAAGGCGTGTTTGATGTTTGCGACATTGGCCAAAGCCGAGAGTTTTGAAACCACTGATAAAGGAAAGAAAAGAGTAGCTCGGAGCCTAATTTGTGAGAACGAAAGAGCGCTCGTTAAACCGTGGCAGTTGCTTTGCTTACGGCCAAGCTAACTTGCTTAGGCCTATTGTGTATTACTAGAACTCATTCACCATGGAATTTTCCATATTTACCACTTTCAAGTGCGGGTCATTACTTGATGTCATGAATAGTCTATTTCTAGCGGCTCATGTTTGATATTTTCCAATATAGAATACCCCAACTCACTCATTTACTGGCGGATTCTGAAGGGGTGTGCCTCCGTGTTAAAGACAAACTTGTTGTTGCTCTTCTGCAGCTGGACGTCCGACTCTTCAGCAAAGATCAGGTAAGCGTATTTGAGGACCTCGGCAAACCAGAAGCTTTCCATATCGTCAGACGCTCCTCCGCCATTGGCCTGAGTCACATCGTTAAGAGACGAGTATGCGCTGCCGGCGCGGCATTTGCTGAGGATGGCACTGATGGCTTCCCATGCGATATCCTGGTATTTAGAATCACCCGTGATTCGGTACGAGTAGTAGATGCTCTCCAAGGTCTCTGGCCTCAAGATGTAATACGGAGCCGTCACCCAGAATCCTGCCGTGTTGTAGAATCCTGCGTCAGAGGAGGGAGGCTGGCTGCTGCTGCTGTTTGCGCTATCCACCCATTGGAAGCCTTCGGGGCCAATGCCAGAAGCAGTCTGGTTGTAGGTATCAAAGTACGAATTGGTGAGCTCGATGCCAAAGTCAATGTACTTTTGCTCGCCCAATAGAATACCTCCCAAAATGAAGTTGCCACCAGCAAAACTAGCCACTAAAAGGGAACAACAATCATTAGAGTCATGTCATTTGATCTGATACTTTGCACATGTTGAAATAACTTACAATGCCCTGACTGTGGCGATGTAGTTTGTCCAGAATACTGAGACAAGAAAGTCAGGTCCTTGCGCGAGGTCGGGTGAGAGGCAAGATGCGCAATCGTCGAGTCGGCAGCAAGAACCCAGCGGTCTTTGTACTCTCCAAACGTGTCAGGGTCGTACAGGTACATCTTGATCAGATACTCGTAGAAGCTGTCCGAGAGCGCGGACCAGCTGCCATTGCTGTCCTGGAACTGGCCATTGCTTGTGCTGACATATGTGCCTACGAGGCCCGGCCATGCCTCTGGGCTTCCTGTTGGGTTGAGGAGGTATGATTCACCCTTTTGGGCAAGTTGACCATACAGAGGATTGCCAGTGAGATCGCTGAGATGCGTCCACTCGAGAACCAGTGTTCCAATCTCGGCAACATTGTTGTTTCCAGTGCCGCTGTTCCTGTAGGTAGGGTTGAAGTAAACGGTTGGGTCCGGCACACCACTTGTGGTGTTGAATGAAACCTTGAGACCGTTCGCGAGTGATTCAGCCTGAGTCAACAGGTTGTCTACCAACGTCTGATTTTTCACAACAGACTTGAATGGTCCTTTCAGCAGATCATAACCTACAATAAATCCAATCAGTACGGCTACTCCGACAAAACAATACATATGTCATGAGGGGAAAACAGAGACTTACTGGCCAGCATGCCACCAATGTATCGAATGTTGGTCTCAAACACAGAGATGCCCTCATTGGCATTCGCAGTAGTAGTAAAGTCTATTTGAGGCACACGCTTGAGGATCGTGTTGACTATGGCGGAGTCTCTCATAAGAATGGCCGTGTCTAGGCCATCAATGGCTGATGAGCCCCATCCATTCCTAAGATAAAGTTAGCCACCACAGCGGACTCCAAATCTGGCGGGCGCTCAGAGCTTACCTCTCATCATCATAAGTATTGCTGACCGGGTGAAGATCATCGTGGGGGAAAGCATATTGGTGGTACGCGTTCCATGACGTTTGGAATGCGGCTTTGACCGCTGCCGCCCTCGTAGGATTGGGTGAACCGCGCTTTACACCGGCCGGGCGTGGAAATGCCAACGCAGGGGCAACGAGCCCAAGGGCAACAACGGAGCCACTGATGAATCTCATAGTGTATTGTATTCGTGCCTTTTGGATAATATAGCCGGCAAGATGGGAGAGGAGAGACCCAAGCTCAGCAGAAACCCGGGTTGGGAATTTCAGCCCGGGAGGCGGGAAAGCTCTGCAATTTAATCATTTCTGATTCCTTGATCCTCCCTTTTCTGCATAGCGAGAGAATGAGGGGGGCGCTAGTAAACAGGTACCATGATTGTTTATGCTACTAGTATGAGGCCGAAATTACGCTTTTGCTCTATTTCAAGACATGGCGCCGCCCAGAGATGCGGGCACGGCATTCCGGCATGCTGTTTTTTTGAACAAAACGGCCGGCTTCGTGCATCTTGGCGCGTCTCGTAGCCTCAGAGCGGACGAAGCTTGCCGGTGGAAAAGGCCACAGCAGGCAGGTGACACCAGGAACTAACCACAGCTTGCATATAGCCTCTGTCCATGACGGAATCTTTTGGTTACTCCAACAAGCTGGACAAGATGAAGTTCCCGGATGGGTCTCGAGGACCTTATGACATTTTGCTTCGTGGAGCCTGATTGGCCCTGTTATAGGTATGCTGGGTATGCTGGGTACGCTTGCAAGGGGCCGTGAGGGGAAGTTGAAGATCACACCCTATTCTGAGGTATCATTGTGATCCGAATCTAGCATAAGAGCGTGTGTGGTGGTGGTGTGTGTGGTGAGGCCAAAAGTCCGGACAGCCCCACGAAAAGTCAGATCCCGGGAATGCCAGAGCTTACTGCTATACATGTTCGTTAATACAAAGATTCTAAAGCAAAATCTGTCTGATCCGAAAGCCATTGAAGGCTGTATTTGTAAAAGCACGACACCGCATGTTGCAAGTTCTTTTGAGTATCTCGTATGCATAATTACTTAGTATACAACGTAGTATGCCAGGATGCGAAGCTAGCTTGGCTGGGTAACACGGCCAACAGGATACTAGTGGTATAATCGATGCCTAGCAAAAGTCGACATGCCTGTGAATCCGGCATCCTCAACCTGCTGTTTACCGCTTAGCGCTTCGAGCACCTCCGAGTATTTAGGCGGCGTATGATATCAGAAGAGCTGGCTTCTCCACAGATTGGCGACGGCACTTCAGGAACCGGGCTGTGGCTGGGTCCCGCTCTCCAACCCAGGCACAAGCTTGCCCGAGAAGCCCAACGTTGGTTGGACGAAGCTCCGAGGTGCGGAGTCAAACGGTCCTGATGCGGCCGCCAGAGCCAAGACTCGATCGCTGGAGCGCGCGATCTCTTGCCGTTAGTCACCACCATTTCCTACCACAGTGCTGCTCCAATCCAGACTCAACAATGCAATGCATGTTTCAATATGGCCGACGGGCGTCTTGTCTGTACGTAAGGGCAAGACTGATCCCGCAATGTACTTGGCGACTTTTCTTTGCCCAGAATATCCTTCTTCTAAATCCATCCGCGGCTGTGAACGGTATAAAAGAGATAGTCTCGTTATGCGGAGTACAAGGTGTTACTGTTACGCATTTTCATGCGTTGATGAGCCGCGCATCGGCTACTAAAGCTAGCCCCCCTCTTTCTCGGCAGTTCTGCGGCGCTTGGCCGCGAACCGACATGTCGTGGATGTAGGATTCTGTGGGGGAACATGTGATATCATGTGAGAGAGAGTTAACGTCTTCACCCATTTTGTCGTAGCTTTGCCAGTGCTGCTGCCACGCCCTCACTTAGCTGGCCACTTTCCTTACTGGGCTGTGGTCCTGTAGGCTGAGGAGCCTGCTTTTCTTCTCGATTAATCATCTCAAATGCGTCCTCGTCATCATCGCTATCTTCGTCGAGGAAGCGAAACTGCGCGGGACGTTGGGCACTCCCAGATTGACGGTCTGATGTGCCTGCAGCAGGCGAATTATAGTTTGAAGAGCTGTGTGGTGTTGCCTTTGTTGGGGGAGCCCGAGAGATGGGGTTTTCCGTCTCTGACCGACCGCCGGTATCATTCGCGCTCGCTGTTCTTGAAATACGCCCAGCAGTAGCTGCCGACGATGATTGAAAGCCTCTTTTGGCCGCTTTCTTCGCTCGGAATGGCTCCTCGACCGCGGCGGTCCATCTCTTCACTTTCACCCCGCCCCATCCGCCCATCATACTCAGTTGCTCAGGCTCGGCATTTATCGCATTCTTCAGGCTGCCAAAATTGGCAACCAGGGCTACTGCATCTGACTTATTCAGACTCCTAGGCACCGTAACGAATTCCACCAGTTTGTCCGCATAATTGGTAGATTGCTGTCCGCGAATGGCCGAGAAATTAGCGTTCTCGTACGACTTGTAGAGCTCGAGATATCGAGCGGCCTCAGCTGCGGACCAGCACAGTATAACAGTGACGTTGTTGACCACCGAAGTCTTTGATAGTTCACGAATTGAGTCCTCGTGGTTTGGAATATCGACAAGGGTGAGAAGAATACGCAGATTGTATTTGCCTTGTAGATTGCGAATGCGCGTGTAGATGTACTCGGGATGTAGACGATGATATTTCAGACTAGATAAGGACACTCGAGGTTAGATTCAATGAACTGGGATCTAGTATTCTATGGCCGTCAATGAGATATCCTCACCTCAAGAACAGCACACAAGTGGTCAATCCGACGACATAGTCTGCTGGTATGTCACTGTATTCCCAGGGTATCGACCGGATAGACGTCAGCACCGGATTGCCTCGTTGGCGGGGCGATACGAGAATCGTCGACCCGAGGTTCTTTTGCTGAATTATCTGCGGTGTCGGCTGCACTATCGGATTCGCTGAGGCGCTGCTTTTGCTGCCACTGCCACTGCCACTGCCGGCTGCTGGTCTGTTGATAATCTGGGGCGTGGGCTGCTTGATAGCAGATGCCGAGGGGCCCGAATCCACGGCCGCCATGGCCTCTAGCAAGGCATCATCTGCGCCGTAATCTTCGTCGTCCATGGTTTTCAAGAGTGTGACAGCAATTGAGCGTGAACCAGACGGTTGAATCCGGTGATGGCGGTGGTGAATTCTGAGGATGGAGGGAAGCTGAGCTCTAGAATTAACGGCAGCTAAAGTGGGGCATATTTCCACATGCCTGCTGTAGATCAACAGCGTCTACAGCAGCCATTCAAGTATCAAGCCATTGCACACATGCTTTGCACTCTCCGTCTTTTAATTCGATTAAAAGGCCGTGTTACATTCAAGAGCATCATAGTCTCGTAATGCTATAATAAGTCAATGGGTCTAATCGCTAATCTTCCAACATTGAAACTTTGATGTGCTTTCTCTGCGTAACACTAACAGAGCATCTACGCCAAAGCCAGAGTGTAGCTTAGACCTTGACAGTCGACATGTATGAGTTCGTGCTTCAGGCTCTGGTATCAGCTTTGTGAGATATTTTGTAAGTCTCCCATGTCATGATATTCCATAGCAACAAACACGGAATCGCCAAGCTCTAGCCACCCAAAAGATTGCACAAGCAGTGAGCATACTACCAAGTCGATTCTTAGAGCTGAAATCGCGACACGGAGTCATCACGGATGATAGCATTCTTACTTTCAAGTGCGAAACCATGATTATGCCATCGAGTTTTCTTGAGTATTTAAACTCCAAGCTCTTGACTTCTTTGCGGCTCTTAATTTTTCTTGCTTATTGTTTTGAACACATTTCTCCATGTACACTGGTCCATACCCTCCTCCTCCAAGAGCTTTTGTCGCTTACATGTTTCTTCTTTTAGTATATGACGTTCTCGTGCTAATGGGCGACAAGTATACGTCTGTTATCATTACGTGTCCTACATATCTTGATCCAGACAACGAAGATACTGGAGACGAGGAAATGCGTGGTGACGACGGCATATTGGTTGGAGTCTGTTTTATAGAGAAAGTTTTTGCTTGAACTAGACAAGACAATATTATAGACACCCGATGTCCCTCTCGGGAAAATTAATAGCGGTTGAGTGGGTGACCGTCAGCGAACACCAGCTGTTGTATTGTTTTTTTTTTTTTTTTTTTTTTTTTTTTGCTCTTTTATATGGTTCCTTGGTGATTATCTATACAAGGAGGCTCAGCAATCGAACAAGCACATGCGACCATAGGAAATGGAAAATCTGAGGTTCTGTCAAGCAGATTTCATGGGATTAAAAAAAAAAAAGAGCCAACATATCTGGGGATGCGCTTCCAGATTTACTTTTCTTTCTTTTTCCAAGCAATAGTGACGAAATACATACAAAATTGCCCCCACCTGAAAGTTGACCAGCTACGCTGAATATTTATTCCCTCCCCAACGCTCCCTTCTATTGAACTCTAACCTTACCTTGCTCATGTCTAAAGATGGGCAGCCGCCTCATAGAGGGATATGACGAAGGCTATTGAGATCTGGGGGACACGGGCGATGATGATTTACGTCTGAGCCTACCGGTGCGTTATGGGATACTGGGTGCAACATCACCCGAGGAAGTCAGACTCAAAAATGTACAGTCAGACATGGGGTTAGTTAGGTCCAATTTTATTAGCAGACAAAAGGCATAGTAGCATATGACGATGCAAGCCAGTGTCAAGCTAAACCGACTGCTGCAAGCACTGACCAGCTTGACTGTAGACCTTGGGCCGAACTGGAGACAACGATGATCATCAGTTATCGGGAGGTGTACCTTCCGAAGGATCCAAAGAGGTCCCTATTGACTGCTGAGTCTCCAGAGAATGGCATCCCCCAGAGCGAACCAGGAATCCTAAAAAGAGGCAAAGTGGCTAGTAGCCAAAGAATAATAAGATGACTGCCATTAATGTGGTAGTGTTGTGTTGTTGTGGGAATAAAAAGTCAAAGAGAGAAATGGTAAGCGATGTTCATCTTAAATATTGCGGCTAGAGGTTATTCCTTCCATCAATACAAATTCCTTTTATCTCTACAAACTCCTTCCATCTTTACAAACTCCTCGAACCTTCTATATCTGATAATCGACCATCTACTGTTTGTGGAGTCTCTTTCTCTGGGCGGAATCAGAATGGAAGAAAATCCGCGCATACAATAACTTCAGCTCAAGATCAGCAGGCTAATAGTAGTCTTGTGATTACTTCAGTCGTTTCTTTTATAATCTCCGGCGTAGTTATTCCAGATGCTCCATCTACTCTATAGGAAACGGCGGTTAACATCACCATATGCACAGGACCGTATCCCTGCTGGGTTGTTCCTCACTGCAACTGGCTGTAGGAATTGCGAGCCCTGTAGGTGCTTAATGATGGGATAAAGGAGCGCACTGTAGTGCATACAAGTGTATGATGAATGATACATAACTTCGTATTACAATATCCTGTATTGTGTGAAAATAAAATATATATACACACAGCATCTGTGTGTGATGTAGAGTCGCTTCCTCCTTAGATATATATAAATACAATAAAATATGTGATATGCAAATATTATATGCAAATGTTATATGCAAAAAATGTTATGTTCATCAACGCTCTACCGAGCATCATTAAGCGTCCCATGCATCCGTCATATAGTCTCTCGATAACGCGCTATGCGCCGTTCTGAACAAGCAAGTTGACAGTGCTCTCAGGTACGCCTTTGATGGCGCCTTTGAGAGCAGAAGAAGAAATGGTACCACAAAGGCCGCCAATCTTCTGGCCCAGGCCGAGAAGATAGGCACCCAGACCTGCTACGTGCGGAGAGGCCATTGAGGTACCAGACATGACCTTGGTGAGGTTTCCAGGCCAAGAAGAAGTAATGTTTGTGCCGGGAGCAAGGATATCGACAGCTGAGCCTCTGTTGGAGTAGAGAGCAAAAGTATCGTTCCTATCAGTGGCACCAACCGTGCAAACCGCAGGGACGCAGGCAGGCGAAAAATCAGCTGCGTCGAGGGCATCGTTGCCGGCGGCCGCGGCAAGGAAGAGCCCGGCATTTGTGATGGAGATGGCGGCTTGGTTGACGGCATCGGTCTTGATGCCGCCCAGGGACATGTTGACCACAATGCCCTTGGGGCAGTGCTGGCTGGATGCGTTCTTGGCGACGTAGTCCATGCCGGCAATGATAACAGAGCTATTGTAAGAGGTATTGTTAGCACATGAAACATGTCGATTTGAGGAATTAAGGATACATACTTGTTGCCCTGGCCATTGACATCAAGGACCTTGACGGCGAAGAGACTGGCCTTTTTGGCGACTCCGAATGTCTTGCCCGCAATGATTCCAGAGACGTGAGTTCCATGGCCAAACAAGTCTGCGTCGGAGCCATCGCCAACAAAATTTTCCAGAAACTTTGCTCGGCCTTCGAATTCAGGGTGGTGAACGTCGATTCCAGTGTCGATAACAAACGCACAGGTGCCCTCTCCGGCACTGGAATCATAAGAATACCTGGTGGTGTCCGGCTTTTTGTTGGAAATACGAGACAGGCCCCAGTCGGCACTGCCCTCAGTAACGATTGCTTTCGTACTGACAGTAGCATCTTGCTCAATGAAGTCGACCTGAGAGACTCGTTAATTTTCACTCTCATATTGGATCATGCTAACGTGGAGACTCACATTAGGATCGTTCTGCAGAATCTCAAGCTCCCCAGGCGTCAAGGAAGCTGCAAAGCCAGAGAAGCTGTGGGAATATCTGTGGGATGCGCCAGCGCTGACCCCAGAAAGAGCAGATTCAACTGCCGAGACCTGAGCTTCTGTCTTCATCTTGACAATGTATCTGCCCTCCAAGACCTGAGCACCGCGGGGAACCAATACTGGCGCCGGGCTGGCTCGCCTTGAGGGGGCAGCCATTGCTAGAGGCAGGAAGGCTAGAAGAGAAGAAACTCGCATATTTGGTGCTTGATGCTGCTATTGTAGACAAAGACTAATCATAAATGAAACATGGAAGAGCAGGTTTTGCACGAGGGGATAATGTCCTTCCTTTATCCTCAAAGATTCTCTATCCAAAGTGGTGAGGGAGGATCGGTACCGGCAACAACTCCACAGCGCTACACCTCGGAAACAGTCAATTCTATCGCCTTCCAAGCCATTGTATCCATATATGGTCCACTGCCCATCAGCTCTTGAAACTGCGTTGCCCAGTTTCGACCCATCGACAGTATCCAACAGGCCAATTAGCAAACCCAGGAACTGACCTGAAGCCAGCCGATCTTTCAGGTGGTGGCAAAGGCCGGATGTTCGCCAACAGGCACAGATCTCAGGTCCGCTACTTAGTGGTACGATAATATTGGCGCCTCAGAAGCAGCCATAAAGTCAAATCGCCCTATTCAGCAATTTATTGGACTGTGAGGTGCGCACAGTGGGGGGGGGGGGGGGGTGCCTTTGTCGAGATGCTAAGAGTTTTCAAAGGCGTACAGAGTTTTAACTGAGTCAAATGGTGGCGTTAGCAATCCGAGGCGCAAACCACTTTTTGGCTGCTCCATCTGCTCCATATAAGCAGGCGAGTGCTCGGTTGATCCGCAATTGAGAGGTTTAACAGCTCGTAAGACCCGTTATGATGAAACAGAGCGAATTTTGGCATCTTGTTTGCTATCTTGACGTGGACGTTGACGTTGACATGTTTGCGAGTTTGTTTCACAATCTCATGTATATATATATCAACGTACACGCAGTGAAACGGCAATGTGCAAAGACAAAGACGATCTTTTACTGCTTGTAGCATTAGTCCAACCACTTTTCAGCAGTAGCAAGGAACAGATGTTTTAGCTTCAACTCAATTCTCTGCGAATCCTTGCAGCGGCCATGTGATGTGGCTTCGCATCTGGTCCCGCCACCTCATCGGTTTGCCAAGACGGGATGATTAATGAATCGTTTCGAGTGATCATCTCAGAGCTACACTAGCTCATCTACGGATGTTCACCGGGATGTCGCAGCTTGCCAAAGCGGATTCTGTGCAGCGAATATGAGGAGACGCGCTCCTCAAAAAGGCATGTGACTGCAACGCTTGGGAGAAGCTTAACCCATAAGGCGGGGTTGCGTGCGGAGACGAATGGTTAGTCCTTGGGAGCAAGACAGTGGTATTCTCAGCTAAGGAGATGGAATATATTCTCCGGGCAGTAGCGGGGAGTTTCTACTTATGATGACGACGAGGTCAGAAGGTATTCCAAATGAGTCGGGCAGTGTGGAGCAATGCCCATAGTATCCAGAGACACAGGAATGTGAAATAAGGATAGATGTATGTGGAAAGAAATTGTAATTGCAAATATCTGAAGATAAATGGGTGAGAACCGCTTTTCACCAACAATCATCAACCCAAGTACTGCATGCACTAGGGGTCTCGTTTCGAGTTAGAGATGAGAGAATGTACAAGTATAGGCATTGTACATACTCTTCTACTGACTGGGGTGAAAATTTTATCCAGTAATGTTTCAAGTACTCTAATGTATTGTAAACGTCTGGTCTAAGCTAGCAATTACATTCGTAAGCACGGCACAAGACAAGGTGATCAGGGAGACACAAGGCAATATGAGATGGAACAGCAAACAGGGGATTAACTGGGAAGCATGAAAAATAGGGAATGTTATATTATCACACGACTTTCTAATTACGCACATTATACCTGGACCGTACATTCTACTATCCAAATAACTTTCTACAGGTGCTATTGCATATGTTGTTTTAGAATTACTACCACATCTGTTTCTTCTACTACCTACGACTAGCACTCCTGATACTTCACTGCAGCTAATATTCTACAACATCTAGCATTTTTACCGCATTTGTTGCTTGTACAACTCCTTGTATTGCTTTTAATGTTTTTTCGATCTGCTTGGCAGGGGTGCGTTAACATCTAGTAAAAAAAATTTCTGCTTTTACCATGTACTCTATAACACAACGGGGCTCTTTGATAGTTTTTGTGCTCTCATCCCAAGTTGTGTGTTTGATGTTCTGACATGCAGTCCCTATTGCTGTTGCTCCCGCCTTGGCATCCTATCGTTCTCAACCCTCAACAGTTCACAGCCAGAAAAGCCGTCGGAAAAATACATGTACGCTTTCCCCGTTTTCAGCTACAGTGGAGTGAACCTCTGCTAAGTTTGAACGCCATAAGCCACTCAAATCCGACGGTTCGAAACAATCAGAAACGAAAAAAAATCGTTCTATTAGAAGTTGCAGAAAGAATAATGAGGCTCAAAAATTTTCTCATCTCCAAGTCGATAGTGTGCATCTACTCCCCTGGTCATGACAAGCCACCCATCAATTAATCAGGCACGAGCTGTATGCATGTCTCCTCTTCCACATACACAAGCAATCATCGTGTTTAGCAAAGGCTCTCGGGCTTTTATGCCGAGCAAACCACGAAAAGCGCCATCGCGATGCGGGGGCGGGGATGAGGGGCTTCTCCGATAGAATGCCGAACCCCTCCATATCAGATATTGAGGCTGTATACCGTGATATGTGCGGTATATGTACCTATGCTTCGTAGCAATATTTTGCCAACGAGTGGACTCAGATGATTACTTCTATTGACTAAATTGAGTGATCAATCAACTGCTGAGATAACTAGCTCAACCATTGCAAGCAAAAAATTAAATCCATATCGAGGTCAGTTGCGTGACGAGGACTCTCATTCAACCAGACGCGCGCGAATCAAATTACCCCAAAACTCAGCCCCTCAGGAACTATGTCATGAGTTCCAGTCTTTTTCCACGATTTGCTTTGCGCGGTTCCACTCCTCAGCCAATTGCCTCTCGGTCTAGATTGCAGCGAGGTGCATGGCCCGTTGAAAACCGCTGAAGAAGACGTTCGGTTGTTTGAATTCCACCAATAATCGGGCATAAAGAGCCGGCGAGGCGTACGGTAAACCATTTGCGGCCACGTATTCTCCGTCGCGTATATCCACGATGATGCTACTCGTGGGGGACTCGTTAATAGAGGCACTATTTGAATCCTTAAAGGGTCAGCGTCAGCGAAATCGGCTTTGTAGTAGAGCAGCAAGTAGAGCAATAAATACCCTTTGGCGATCGCGACGTGGGTGAGGCCATTCATCATACCTTTGACAAACTCTACAATCTCTTCTCCAGCTATTACTTCCAAGCACACATCATATACCCCAAAATGTCGGAAGTTACCATCACCGGCTTCAAGAGTCGCGATGTGCGATTCCCAACATCGCTCGACAAGACAGGCTCGGATGCAATGAATGCTGCGGGAGACTACTCAGCGGCGTACTGCATTCTCGAGACTGATTCAAAATACAGCGGCCATGGCATGGTGAGTGCTTCTTTAAGCAGTTTAGCTCCCGTCATCCATGCGCTCTGCGATCGCTAATAGCCTGCCTGTTTGATGATTAGACATTCACCATTGGCCGCGGAAACGACATCGTCTGCGCCGCTATCCTCCACGTTGCCGATCGCCTCAAGGGCAAGACACTCTCATCACTCGTGGCCGACTGGGGAAAGACATGGCGGTATCTCGTCAACGACAGCCAGCTGCGGTGGATTGGCCCCGAAAAGGGCGTCATCCACCTTGCGCTCGGCGCCGTCGTCAACGCAGTCTGGGATCTGTGGGCAAAGACGCTCAACAAGCCCGTCTGGCGCATCGTCGCCGACATGACGCCAGAGGAATACGTCCGATGCATTGATTTCCGCTACATCACCGACGCCATCACCCCCGAGGAAGCCATCGAGATGCTGCGCGAGCAGGAGCCCGGCAAGGCCAAGCGCATTGAAGAGGCGCTCCAGAACCGAGCTGTGCCTGCTTACACAACAAGTGCGGGATGGCTGGGATACGGAGAAGAGAAGATGAAGCAGCTTCTGAGAGACACCCTTGCCGAGGGATACAGGCACTTCAAGGTCAAGGTTGGCGGAAACGTCGAGGAGGACAAGAGGCGCCTGAGAATCGCACGAGAAATCCTCGGCTTCGACAAGGGCAACGTCCTCATGGTCGATGCCAACCAGGTCTGGTCCGTCCCCGAGGCAATCGAGTACATGAAGGAGCTCAGCGAGTTCAAGCCCTGGTTCATCGAAGAGCCAACCTCTCCAGACGACGTCATGGGCCACAAGGCCGTTCGGGAAGCTCTCAAGCCGTACGGCATTGGCGTCGCCACGGGTGAAATGTGCCAGAACCGGGTCATGTTCAAGCAGCTGCTCATGACCGGCGCCATTGACATCTGCCAGATCGATGCCTGCCGCCTGGGCGGTGTGAATGAGGCTCTGGCTGTTATGCTCATGGCCAAGAAGTTCAAGGTGCCCATTGTACCTCACTCTGGCGGTGTTGGCCTTCCCGAATATACTCAGCACTTGAGCACAATCGACTACGTAGTCGTCAGCGGCAAGCTCTCCGTCTTAGAGTTTGTTGACCACCTCCACGAGCACTTCTTGCATCCCTCCGTCATCAAGGATGGATATTACCAGACGCCGACTGAAGCTGGATACAGCGTCGAGATGAAGCCGGAAAGCATGGACCGATACTCATATCCCGGTGAGAAGGGAGTGAGTTGGTGGACGACTGATGAGGCCCTACCTATCCTGACTGGCGAAAAATATTAAGAGGATGAGGGAAGAAATGACGACGAAATGAGAAGAAATATCTTGTACTAATACCTTATTTATCTACTCCCCTAGAGATGCAAGCTCGCATTTATACCTAGAGCAGATGGGCCATGCAGGGCAGGAATTCACCATAGATGAGTAAATAGCCAGCGGATGATGCGCATAAAACATACAAATTATATGCACCCTTATCTACAAGATCAAATTTTACAAGTCTACATGTACTGTTTCTAGTGCCAGGGTGATTTTATGTGATGCTGCGCGCCCATCTAGAATCTTGGTGCTGGTATGAGGTGTTGAAGCTACCAGAAATAATGTACCCGTCTAACAGTCTTACTGGGGGTAAAAGTACCTTCAAAGCCCAGCCCGGCGAAATCTCCGCTCAAGAACACTAGAGTTACACGATTACAGCTCCCAGCCATTCAACTGGTACTAAATATTCGCTAAGCCGCCCATAGACCAGTAAACTCCAACTGCACTCACGTATTCAGAATCAACATGCGATTCACCTTCAATGCCTGCCTCATCCACTTCATGCCAGACCTACAACTTGTCTGCACTCTCTCTACCCTGATTCAATTTTCTTCAAAAATGCTCTGCTGATGCCAATTCCGGGACCACCCAAAGCAAACTGAGCTGCACGCACCCAGTCGATGTGAATCCACTCAAGCAAATAGTCTAAAGCATCAAAGCCAAAAAGCCACCATCATCCAGCGCCCATCCCTCAACGACAGCAAAGATGGGCCTTATATCTCATAAAACCTCGCCCACTTACTCTTTATTTACCGTCTTTACCGCTTGGAAGGCCTTCTTGCTCTCCATCGCCCTCGGAACCTCCATCAGCCACGACTATGACACGTCAACGTCGCTCTTCTTCGAGCACCTGTACGGCGCTGGCGTCAACGCATCAGCCCTGGCAACCAAACTGACGCGATGGGATGCGCTGTACTTCATGCAGGCTGCGCATGAAGGTTACACGTACGAGCAGCAATGGGCGTTTGGGGCGGCGCTGCCCGTTGCCGTCGATGGCATCCTCAGGCCGCTCAGGGGGCTGCACCTGGTTGGCGATGGCGCCCTCGAGCCGGTCGTGGCCATCCTTTTCGCAAACTTGGCGCATCTTGCCGCCGTGCTGGCTCTCCACCGGCTCACTCTCGTCCTTTTCAACAGCAAAAGACTGGCCTACGTGGCGGCCGTCTTGCACGTTCTCTCGCCCGCCGGCCTCTTCCTCTCTGCCCCGTACGCGGAGAGCCCGTTTGCCTGCTTGTCCTTCGCCGGCAACTTGCTTTTTGCAATGGGTCTGCGGCCCAGCACTGCGACTTGGAAACGGATGCTGGCCTTTCTTGGCGCCGGAGTCTCCTTTGGACTGTCCACTGCCTTTAGGAGCAACGGCCTGGTCAGCGGTCTCCTGTTCGCGGTGCAAGCGGTCCAATCTCTGCTCGACTTTTTCCGCCACCCGAGCGTCTCCAGACTGACGCTTCTGGCTTCTTTAATCATTGGTGGCCTCTTCATCGCGGCGGGGAGTGCGGTTCCGCAGACGGTGGCGTGGTACAGGTACTGCAATGTTGGCTCCATTGACGCCGAGCCAAGGCCGTGGTGCCAGCGTCTGGTACCCAGTATCTTTACCTTTGTACAGGCACACTACTGGTAAGATGATGATGCTGCTTGTACTTGTACAACCACAGACGCGTCCGGAGTTTCCATGGCTTACACTAGTTCTTTAGGAATAATGGGTTTTTGAAGTATTGGACCCCAAACCAGCTGCCACTCTTCCTGCTGGCCAGCCCCATGCTCGCAATTCTGCTCAAGTCGGGGCTCGATTTTAGTTTTAACCTAACCCATGGCCTTGGTAGAACTGTGCCGGTGCCATCGGAGACGTTTCGCGCGTTTGTGATTACATTGGCCATGATCCAAACGTTGATTGCGACCTTGGCCATTACCAACTTCCACGTGCAGATTATCAGTCGGCTGTCATCTGGCTATCCCATATGGTATTGGTGGCTGGCAGGTAGCCTGAGTAGCGACAGGTCTCAAAAGCTCGCCTCACGGATTGTTGTATTCATGGTTATGTATGCCAGTATCCAGGGTGGCTTATTTGCATCCTTTCTTCCGCCCGCATAGAGACCTCGATTGGTCTACCTTTTCTATGCAGCTCTTTCTATCCACATCCGTGTAACAATCTGCCTGCCAACAGCCTATATACATTGTCATCATGCAAGCGGCCATAACTCTGCAACTAAATCTTTCTTCTTTTTTTTCCCCCGTTCTTTTCTATACTCCAAGAAAACGATCTCCAAGCACCTGCCTAGTATTGCACACACGTTACAGAAGTGCTTTCTCTTAATGATAAACGCCTACTGAACAGTCACAATGTGAACCGTGAATAACACTACTGGGCTACCATCAATCACTTACGCATGCAAACAGCTGCCTCGCGCGTTGACATCGGATGCCTACATTTACTGTCGTGATTCGGGGCCAGTTACCAGCAGCCTATTCCGCATCCATCACTCCTTGGCCACAAAACGGGCAGTCCATCTGTTCATTGTTTTCAATTATACTAGGAAAGTTATACACCGCCAAATTTTGCTACCGCTTGTGCATTTAATCTCCAACAAAGTTGTCCAACTCTTGGCCAGTGCACATATATAAAAGGCCACGGGGCTCTCATGCTTCTTTGTTTACATGATCCAAGCCCATGTAATACTTGTTTCGGAAGATTTTAATAATCCAAGACTAATTAAATCCCCAGCCGTAAGTTGCTGCCAGTCTGTGTAACAACAGCACGGATAAGCTTTGTTCATTGTCAACCAAGTTGCAACGTGCACCCCGAAACCTATGCCATTTTTGGGTTTGAACAAAGCACAATTTCGTTTGTTCCATTGCGTATATTCTAACAATGAAATAAAAAAGGAAATATTCCGAGTACTACTACCTAGTACTTATACGTGGTTACCAGCCACGTCAACATCCTATTACAACCACGGCAGCCATCATCAGCCTTTCCATAGGTAGAGAGACAGTATCCCCAACAAGCCCGCAGAATCGCATCTCAAAACAGAAATCATGACAGCCGACAGCGACCATGAAGCCTCACTTGCAGAGGCCATGACAAACCTCTTGCAGGAGAAGACGGCCCTGGACACGCCCGATGCCCCCAGCGTAGATCTTGCGGCCGAAAACGATGTGAAGCTCTGGCTCCAGCATACCGGATTCTTCGATGTCGAGCACCGCCAAAAAGTTCTGGGCGCACTGCGACAGCTGAAAGCCCTAGATGAACAGCGCCAGAAGATCATCTCGGAGATTCACCACACCACGCCTTATGTTGTGCCTCCATCGACTCCCGTCTTCTCTCAGAGCCAGAGCCAGAGCCAGAGCGTCTACTCGCCATCTCCGTACTCAGCTCAGAAGCCGAGTCCATTGGCTCTCGGCCGTTTGGGAGACTATGCGAATCTCGCGGGATATCATGTTGCGGGTGCCCAAAGCGCCGGAGAGCTCTGTGGCTCTGAGCCCTCTTTGGTCAATAAAGGAGCCGACTCAGAGTCTGCGTATTCGGCATTTGGGAATGGATCGCTGTCTAGTCAACAGCACGATATGCCTGCTCCCGACTGCTCTGTCAAAGAAGGACAACGAAGTGGTGATGATGCTGATTTGGAGAATCAAAATAAGCAATCATCGTCAAAGGGGTCGATTGTCGTCGAAGCAAGCGACACCGACGCATGGCCCGACGAGGCCGCTCAGCCCTCGACACCTACACAAGGTATTTCAAACATTTATGCCAAAGGGACTCAAAGCGACCCTCGTTGACAAAATCAATAGAAGCACGATTCTTCTTAGTCAAGTCTTTCAACTCGATGAACGTTGAAATGGCCCAGCGAGACGTAAGTACCCTGCATATCACGCTCGCTCCCACAAGTCTACACGTAACTAACACTTTCACCAGGGACTATGGATCACAAAAGCTGAAAACGGCCCCATGCTAAGCTTCGCCTTTAAACAATGCAAAACCGTCTATCTCATCTTCTCCATCAACAAGTCAAAGGCATTCCAAGGCTATGTAAATCCAGTCCCCTCATGTTTTTTTTACCACAAAAACCTCGTCCCTCAAAATCTAATTGACTGTTTTAACACATTCCGCAGGCTCGCATGACCACGGCCCCTGATCCCAACATCGCCCCAGCCAAATGGATGAGCAACATCAGCTGGAAAGCCAGCCACCCCTTCCGCATTGAGTGGCTCAACACTCGCCGCACCGCCTTCTGGACGCTGGGAGACCTTAAAAATGCCTTTAATGACCACGCCCCTGTCTTTGTCGGTAGAGACGGCCAGGAATATCCCGAAGACTGCGGGCGCAAGATTCTAGAGGTATTGGATTCAGGTTTGGAAGAGACTAAGAGTGGCGGTGATTCTCCCAAGGCAGCTCCGGCTTCCCCGTGGGCAACTCCGGCTAGCCCGCGTTCACATGCAAAGTCTGGCAAGACGGAGGCTTTGAGTTGGCGACGCGAAGAACCGTCCGGCTGGCGCTGGGATGAAACGGCCCCTGCTCATACGTGTTCTGAGGTGGCGGATGACATGCCCTTGATAGAGATAGAGTACTGACATTCCATACCTATTGTGAGATACTGATACAGATAGACATACAGATAGACATTAAGGTTCAGTTTGCAAATGGTCAAAATTCTGATTTGTGCGTGAGCCCCTAGATACAAAAGTAAACAATCGGGCTTGCTGGGACAGTTTGCACAAATAGTATTTCTATAAAACCAGATTTATAACGCACAATACCTAGTGCCATTTGTTTAATTATGAAGCCAAACTTGTATACCAATCACCAAGACGAGCAAAAAGAAAAGAAAACCCAGGAGTTGAAAACAATCTCAGTTATGCAAACTTCGAATACATTCCGATTCACCCAGTTATACTCCGTGTATGTTCCCATTATTACATCCTAGCAGATTATCGCAAGACTTCCAGCGCACCATACTCCAGTTAATTTAATGAAACGTTTCTTCTTTCGAGCCAAGAAAAAATTAGCAGCCTATTCTTCGTCATAGATAGGACAGTGAAGCACCGTCATCTGAAGATTTGTTCAACGTCAACGATATCAGCACAAGGTTTGGACTAATAGTCATCCTCGGAGTCGCTGTTATCGTGGATCCTAATTGCCCGCCAGCGTCTATCAGTCAAATCCTGAGCAGCAGTGCCCTCGCTCTCAGGGTCGACATAGCCTTCACCTCCACCGATGCTCAACGCAACTGGCAAAAACACCAGAGCGTGAAGAGCAGCAAAGACGACAAGCGCCAACCAAACTCGGAAGTAGTAGATTTCGAAAATCTTTGACCTTGTGAATGCAAGTACCCCAACGCCCAAGAATTTTGTAACCGTGATACCCGAGAACACCGATCCGCCAACGTTTACCAATGCTGTCCAAGCACGGGCATCTCGTCCATTAGCATTAAAGCTGTTCTCCATGACCGTCCGTGAGGGGAACATGAAGGCTCGCGCAATGTGCGCACAAAACTCCACCGAAATTCCAACGCAAATAATGAGATTCACTAGGGAAACGGCATTCAAGGAGACGTTGAACACCACCATTGCGCCCATGATATCCACAACACTCATTATGACTGTCAAGGTCACAATAGCTGATGTCCGTACGGAACCCAACAGGAACGACGCAATGACGAAGATGACGCCAACGGCAGCGCCCAAAAGGCCTCCTGTCAGTGGGATGATGCTAAGGTATTGATCAAAGAAGATATAGAAAACGCTGTAGGGGAAAACGTCTGCTCCAGTTGCTTTTGTAATGTCCGACGCGATGCGGCGTGCTGAGGAGTAGGCTTTGATAAAGTCTTCCTGGCTGCGAAGGCGAGTATGAGCGGTTCTGAAATGACTGGCTTTAACATGTGCCGCTTCGCTGTCCAAGACTACTGCATCTCCGTAGGAAGCTTGACCACCCAATGGGCACACGTCATCAGTCTTTGCTGCGAGGAACTTTTGAAGGTAGTGAATGAATTCGTCATCTTCAGGCATTCCATAGAGTGAAGTATTCCACGCCGGCTGACGGTCTGCAAAGCAAGTCGAACCGTGCTCAATGCAGCATTGATCATAGATGGGGTTCAACCAGAGGAAGTAGTCATCAATCCAGCTTGCTGCCGGGGACATGATGTACGAAATGTCGGATCGCTGCCTTTCGAGCTCCAGAGTATTTGTCAACGAGAAGGGCTGGCAAGTGGTGAATCTTGAGCACATCGCTTGCTGCTCTTGGCGCTGGGATGCGTCGACTCCACGGGTAACAAAATAAACCGGAGGTCCAGTCTCAAGGTAGTCGTAGAGGTCGTTGAAATATGGAATCAAATAAGATCCATCGGGAATAGCGACGCGCTGGTCTAGTCCGAGCTGGATACCTGGCAGCAAGGCAATGGCAGCCGCTAAGAGACCGAGGAAGACAGCAACAACGGCGACCTTGGTCTGCTTGCGTAAGAGGCTGGGAGCATAAGTGTTTCGAATGAATATTTGCAGATAGCTTTCTTCATCGGCATCAGACGCCCTACCGGTAGACGGATAGCCGTTGGTCCCATTGAGATTGATCCTAGCCTTCTTGACCTGCCACCACGGCCAAAGTTCGCATCGATGATCCTCTACCCTCATCTGGTTCAAGGCCAAGAAAGATACAAACATGGTCATCTGAAGAACAGCATTGATGAGAACCGCGCCGGCGGCATAAGCAGCAAAGTTTCGGACAGCAGGCATGCCAACCGCAGAGCCGAGAGCAAATGCAAACGTTTCAGTCAAGGCGGAGAAAAGGATAGAAGGTCCCATACGGCCCAGGGCTCGAGAAACTCTCTCTTCCACCATCTGGTCAGGGAAGTTGATGTTGACTCTTTCCAGCTCGTGAACAATGAGAAAGATGTTATCAACGCCGACGGCCAAGACGATGAACGGGATTACTTCAACGATGATGAGGGTGGCCTTCAGGCCAACCCACGAGAAGAAACCAATGGAAGCAGAAATAGACATGAGGACAATCGCAATGCCAGCAAGGCCCAAAGTGACCTTTGATTCAACCAACAACAGTGCCGGATTTCCAAACAAGTGCTTCAAAGGCGTGCCGAGCGCCAAGCATGCATAAATGAACATGACGATGTAGCTCACGACGACGATTTTGGCATCCGTATTTGTAGACTTGTTGAGCTCCTGCTCCAAGCTGATTTCCGTTGTGAATGACAATCGAAGGCCTCGGCTTTTAGCTTCCTCCTGTGCTTGGAGGAGTCGATCGCGGAGTGCATTTTCCCAGTCAATAGCGCGAAGAAGCGTATCAGAGTTCTCAGCGGCGTTGCTAACGACCCATGTGACTGTCATTGCTTGAGAGTCAACGACATCGTCTTCATAGCCGCCAAGGATCATAGTTGGCTCAATGGGCTGTCCAAATGCAGGTCGGCAGTCTACGGGCGATTTTGCGCAGCTGCGAAGGTCGTCCTTCCAATACTTGGAGTCAATGCCGCCTTTCGAGTACCAATACTGCGTAACAGATTGTATAACACAAGCATCGCCGGTAGGCTTGAAACAAACATCGTCAAGTGTACTGCCATACATGGAGCCTTGGAGTGCTTCAACGCTCTTTTCAATTTCCGCCCACCACTTCAACGTCTCATAGCTAAGAACAGGGCTGGGACCAGATGACTTGGTGTCGTTGACCAAGAAAATCTTTTCAGCTCGGAAAAAGGGGCCAAAGTTGGAGTCGAAATATTCCTTCTCTTGAGCAGCTTCCGACGTCGGGCTGACCCAGAGTCGAGCAGGGTCTTGCTCTATATCAAACCGGAACCAGCCAGCACTCAAGATAGCAACGACCACCAAGCTCACACCTATGGTGAGGCTGGGGAACCTTGCAGACATGTTTCCTAGCTGGCGGAAAGCCTTGTCGCATCTATCGTTGAGCCAATAGCGTTTTGTTGGCTGGTCGCGCATAGCATCAGTAAGAATAGGTCCACCCTCGTCTTCGTCATCGCTGTGCGACGACTCGTGGAGTAGCCGAGTCCTTTCGACACGACGTTTCTGGTATTTAGCCCAGAAGATATGGCCAAAGACGGCGACGAAAAGTGCCAGCAGCAGAACACCGTATGTGAAGATGGATGCGAAAGAGAGACAAGGGAGCTTTCCCACTCGGCAAGACCCAGCTTCCTTTACATCAGGCAGTTTAGGGCATACTTCCGGGCAGTCGACACAAACACATCTATAAGCCGGATCCTCGTCGTTGCATTTCTTGGGCTTCGTCTGCAATGGCGCCATCCCAGGCTGGTCGTATTTTTCCGGGTAGTTGATCTGAATGGGCGAACCAACCAGCGGCTTCTTGTCGCCAAGAAACTTGAGCATATCGTGATAGTTCTTGGCTCCGCCGCCGATCAAGTCCATTGCCCTGCTGTTTGCGCCTCCGAACTTGACCTCCTTACAGCTATCATAGAGCCCTGAGCCGTGTTCCTCTGAAATCAATTGGTCAAGCTCAGTGACGAGTAGCTTGTTTCCCTTTTTCGCGACATCTGTAACATTTATAAAGGTCGATTGATCGGGAGAACACGTGAATTTACAAAACATGTTGAAAAAGTTCTCTTTGCAGGCAGGGCAGGATCCAATCAGAGTCCTTGGGGTGCCCATTTCGGATTTCAAAGCTTTGACCTTGAGGTGGGCATCAGCATCAAATCAACAGCTTCCTACAAGACAATTCAAGGCTTACTTGATCCAGGTTGCAGCAAACAGGTCCCTCGCTCCACTGGGAGCCGCAAAGCTCAACAAGCTCCTTTCGAAGGTCATCGTCCGGGTCTTCAGCAAGGCCGTTGTCGACGCATGGGAGCTCCTTGCCGAAAAAGCTCTGCTTTCCACACTGCCCTCGAAACGCGCATCGGCCCAGCTCGTGCTTTGGCGTATATGATTCCGCAGAGACGCTCGCCCCGAAGAGCAGGGCGGCAAGGCCAGACTGCAGCAGAGCCGAACGCATGGCGCCGACCTAGCCGATCGGCTCTCAAGAGGCTTGCTGAGACGAGCTTTCCAGCGCCTCGGTGATGCGAAGCTGAGCGACAGTGATGAGTCGTCTGGGAGGAAGAGTGGCGGGCTGGATGCGATGCTGCAGAGGTGTATGATTGCGTCACGATCTGGAGAGCGACGGGCGTAGCGGTAAGTGGGTAGATATAGTGCTTGGCACAGGCGCCAGATGTGGTGCCTGAGACGGTACGTATTTGCCTGGTTTAGGCAAGGTTCCGGGCACCTTGGGGGGCATGCTTAGCGCCGGGGTAATATCCATTAGGTCATGGGCAGAGGAGCAAAGGGAGCTGGAGCTCGAGGAGCTGGCTGCATGTGCTTTGTGCCATGTTAAAAGACAAGGTATAAGCATGGTGCTCATGCCAAGCACCAATAATATTCCGCAATGTTGCTGTTGTGAACAGTCGATAAGGATCATTATGCTTAAAAAATTGCATCATCGCGAAGCTTGGAACACCGGCATTGCGCGACCACCGACGTCAGCAGCCCGAGCAATCTATGCCATGTACCTGGCTTATGCTGGTATTATTATTTCAATTTAATAGTTCCAAGATTCTCATCCAACCAGTTTGAAACAGCTTGCTGGCCGAATTCATTAAGTTCCAAGTCTTCTCTTTCTTGCCCTACCTCGACGACCCGAATTCTGCGTTTCGGCTCTTCTGCCAGGTAATGCACGTCCTCCTCATATCTCGCTTTCTCCTTAAGCTCAAACCTAGCCAAACTGCGCCTCATCAAACTGGCAATTTCATCTGTTTGATTCTTAAATGTGTTCCTTTGGTCTCCGTCACTACTGCCTTTGAGTCCCATTTTTGGTCTTGGCTGCCGTGCCGGTGGTCCAGACGGTGCGTCATGTAAGAGGATGGTTTCAGGTATCTTCATCGTTGAGTCTCTAGGAGGGAACCCAAGATACGAGTTACGGGGTAGGACATTTTCCTTGGACTCGTCGCTCGCCTGCCCTTTCATATTGCGAATAATGCTGGCGAGCCGTGTAGATGTGTAGAATGATTCAGGTATAGATAGCCCCGGGTTGTGGAAGAAGAGGCTCGGGCTTGCGAAGGGGTCAAAGAGATTGGATGGCGTCTGAAACAGGGATACCAATTTTTGTTGCAGGGTATCAAGTCTGAAGTTGCCGTTTGTACGCCGCGAAAGACTTGCAACGTCCATCATGGACCTAATCATATTTATTCTGTGGCCTGGCAAGAACATGGTCCAGTTGTAGATGCCATTGTAGGCCGCGATGCCACGCACACAAAACTTTTTATTTGGACGTGACTCGGTCAATGAGAGAGACATGGCTAGGCCGGCGCCGAGATGAGATCCGTAGACGTAAATGCCTCCTCGGCCATTGTCTGGAGGCATCAGAGCTCTGGTTATCCACTGGTAAGCAAAAGCCACATCATGTATCGGCGTAGGCCAATCTAAAGAGCCGGCAAACTCGTGCTCTTCGCTGGCGGCATCTTGACTTGCGACATCGCGACGTTCAGTCTCCCATCGGTAGTTGATGCTTGCGACAGGCCAATCATACAAGAATTCCGGCAGCTGCTTTGCGCTGTTGGCACTCCCCGATGATGGAGGCAAGTGAAGAACCAGGAATTTTGTAGGTGAAAATTCGTCAACATTATACAAACTGCTGTAGGCGTTAGCGCTGAAGTCGCATCCCAAGGAGATTTTGTATTCACATACTCGATATCTACAAAGCCTCCAGAGCCACAAGGTACAGACACGCTCTTTCGAATATGAGGCCATCTTAGCACGCTGTAGTACCGGCGGCGAATAGCGGCCAGCGATGAAAACATGGCATAAGTTTAAGAATTTGCCCATGGGTTGATGATGCGCGAGCAATTGTGGGTGTCCATCAGGCCTCGCTTCTGCCTTGCTATGGCTGCTTGCTACCCTGCACCGTGCAGAAGAAACGAAGATTTTGGCAGCATTGGCTATATCATTTTGGTGTTACAATAGAGAGCTTCTAGGTTTTTCGAAGTCTTGACTGTGACTAGTTTTATCTCCGAAACAAATACCAATAAGAGATGGAGGGACACTCTGAGGCGGTGGCTGTTGAGAAAATATTGGGTTGGCATGCACGCCTCTAAGCTGGCACACCGAACCAACTGTGTGGGTAATATTCACTTGGTGCCTGACAAGATGGAGAACAAAAAACGGCTTCTAGTCTCATTGTTAACTTGCAGAAGCCCCTAAATTAGTGAGTCGTAGTTGTATTCCATACTGCTAAGGTATATTAACCCGTCATCAAATCATTATACTACCAATATTCCTCCTCAATTATCGCTCAAACACTGGGTAGCCGCCTACCCTGCCTGTATCTTCATTCAAAATCTATTGCTTTTTTTATTTAATTTTTTTTCTTTCATTTCATTTTTTTGATACGGCATTTTTGCTTTCGCCTTAAGTCGCAGCGCACGCAATTGCTGCGTGAATATTAGTGCTGTGAATATGGCACTCCTGCGCCAATTTATTGCCTTCGGGACTGATAATGGTGTGTTGCATCCCCAGGCCACTTAGCGTGGGAAATCAGCACATTGAACAGGAAATCATGTAACCAGGTCTCCAAACAATGCTGACGCCTGCCAAGCCGGAATCGAGCGATCATTACGCTTCGTCCAGGCTTTAGTCTCTCTCTTCGCCACATATCGCTTCTCTGCAGCAGCCGCATTGCTGCCTCTAACGTCAACCAAGTTTCCACCGTCAACGTCATTTCTGGAACTGCGGGCCAAGATCAACGTAACCAGGCGTCTCCTGCGATTTGTTCGGTTCCTTGAGCAATTCCAATTGGGATGGGATTTGTACTCTTCCCAGGTATTGGACTTCGAGACATTACTCGATGTGCTCGGCAAAACATGCCTGGGGCTGTATGGCATGCTCGAATCAGTGACCCTGCTCGACCTGCTAGAAGTAGACCATCTGAAGATTTTCGGCGCAGAGCAGACTGATAACTTGAATTATCAAGCTCAGGTCTTTTGGCTCATCGCTTTATGCATCTCGCTGTTTCGCTCCAGTATCGCACTGCTGCGCTGTCTTGGCAAACAGCCGGCCCCGCATGCATCATCCAACCACAACTCCAAAGAGAACATCTCCAGTGAGAACAGCGAACATCAGAAGGGAGATGGACCATTAAGGGAGAATGGCGATGGATCTGGGGATCAAGTGGCATCGCAGAGCGGAGCGACAGAACCCAAGGAGGCTGTTCCTTCGCTGATACTGAAGCTCGTAGCAACCACCATGGACATTCTCCTTCCAGCCGCTGCTGTTGGCTTGATTGAAACTCATCCTGCAGTGATCGCACTGGCCATGATTATTAGCACAGCAATCACCGCCAACGACGTATGGGTTAGGTGCGGCAAAGAGATGCAAAGTCGCTGAAGGAAAGCAAACTTCATGTGTAAAAAATAAACAAGCTTCATAAATACAGTTAAACCGTCGCTAAGGGGATATTGTTTGTTGCAGTTTCATGTTTCTCAGTAGGGTATTTCTCTTCCCACTCCACTCTCTCGCGGACCATATCTCGCTTGCACCAGATGACTGTAATCCAGCCCCAGACCGCACACCATATGAATGGCACGGCCCAGCATACTCCGTACGCAACAGTGGCTGGAACTTCATGTACGACGGCAATAACGGTGAGGGCGCCGGCCAACAGAAGCGCAGGCACGGACCAGAATACAGATTGCTTGAACAGCATTTGCCGGAAGCGGGGGCTGGCATTGTAACGGGCCGCAAAAGCTTCTCGGTATGGTCTACCGGCTCCGGCATTGACGGCAACGACATCTTCAATAAAATAGTACACTCCCGGCAGGACCTGTTTGAAGAAGAAAGAGAATGTTAATATAAGACGCCGACTACTAAGGAGGCAAGGGAAAGAGTCATTGCAATCATACCTTTTCGCCTTTCCCAGTGGAACTGAGGCGGAACGGGGCAGGCCAGTTCATATAGTTGAACAGCGTGATGAGACCGAGGACGCCGCCAAGGCTGTACAGAATGGCTGGTGCTGGCATGCAGAGAACTCTCAGCCAAACTATATGCGGCGCACTGCCCACGATGAAGAGCGCCGTAACGGCGGTGATGGTAAGCACCGATGCCCAGTTCAGTGTATCGAAGCACCAGCGGCTATTCGTGCCCAGTGGACGATAGAATCTCTCCTTCTTCATGAGCCGCCAGGTTCTGATGCCAAATTCGATGTACGTTGGACCGCCCCAAATACTCGTGACCACGGCGAAGATGATCCAGCCTTGGACATGGCCGGCATATCGCATGGCATAGTACAGCACGATGGGTATTAGAGAACCATCGATAAACACCAGAATCGCAAAAACAAAGAGTCTCCAGCGCTTCCATCCATGATGCCACGTGAAAGGCAGCTGCGGCAAGAGCTGAGGATTATTCCCATAATAGTCTTGTAGCGTTCGGTCCCGTCGTTTCCATTCATCGTGTGTTGCCGCTCGCGAGTCGTAGTAAACATCTGCTTCTTGTCGCAAAGCGTACGAAAGGCTTCGCCGGCCCGCATCTGCTGTTCGGGGGGACTCTGGACCAAATGCACGCTGGCTTGTTCTGCTTCCGAAGCTATCCGCATGTGCAAAGGTTACAATATTCGGTAGCGAGGCGGTTCCTTGTACAGACCCCAAAGGGCTGTTCGGAAGGGCTCTGGCGGCTCTCCCAGAGGCTTCATTTGGTGTATCGGACAAAGACCGGCTAACGGTGTTATCTTGACCTATGCCCGGCATCGTTCGACCTATCGCGATGCGTTAAAGAAATACAGGTCGAGTCTAAAGAGCAAAAGAAGAAGAAAAAGTTAATTGTTGATAAACATTGTCTCACTTGGATGCCGTGGGAGCCATTTTTTATTATGATCACGGAAGCAGGGTGGTCAAGCATGGTCGGGCAACCTGTTTAACGGGCGATGACGTTGTGCCCTCAGATGTCAACAGCACCTGCTGAGATCATCCGGCTGAGCCGATGGCATAACAAATCCTCCGTACGGGGCAACCAAAGAATCCTCAAAACAGTAGTACTAGAAGCAGCATTTCTGGGCGCTAAACCCTATTTGGCAACTAAAATTGATGAAAAAAAGAGCATTTTATGATAATTAATGCTAAAATTAGACAAATCCATCATAATCAGAAGATCTGTAAAACGTCGCCGTGGAAGTTCTAGGGCTCCGTGGAACACTTAAAAGGACCTCGGTGTCCCCCATGGTCCGCGATTGTTAAAAATCGGGGCTCCTAACTCTAAAAGGGCTCAGAGCAAGAACTTCGCCAAAACAAGCCTAAAGTGCTTAAACTGTGCGCTTTGCAAGCGTCTACCCGCGTTTGGGGTAGGATCCGCAACCCCATATGCGCATCTCCATTATCACCACCTCGTTATTGCATTACTTGACACACAGCAAAGCTGTCAGCTTTGCACGAGGAAGAACATTGTTCCTCTGAATCCTTCGTAAGCACGAAATCGGGGGTTCGGGATAGTCAGATTGATCCCAGTCAATTCAATTGGGTCCTCATTGGGCACCTAGGGAACTTTGTAGAAATATGTATATTAAGACCAGATTGCTCGTTAGCTGCTCCGTGTGTACGTCTCCCGCCTACTTTCGTGACTCGAGTCAAGCAAGTGCCTCCTCCAACTCTTGGTAGCCGACGTTGATGAATATCGGCGCCTAGCTCTTGGCTACTAGGCAATAGCCGCGGTTATTGCTATTTAACCTGTCACTTCACATCGGCACTCAACTTCAACCCCGCAAACTTCCAAGTTATCATCATTACCGCTGAGAATACGAAAAGGAACAAAGAATCATGTCTGCTACTGTCAGAGTTGTGCCAAATGTATGCTTGTTTCGCCAATTGATGCTTCACTTGATTGATGCTTCACTTGATATATACCTATACTAAGCACAACCATAGGCCGCCAAGCGGGCTTCGAGTCTCCTCCGGACAATTCAGTATACTCATCCTCCATCATGTCCATGCCACTCAAACCCGGGTTATCACCAGCGTACCCCGCCCAAGCTCTCACAGAGCCTGGGAGGCCGACGCTACGCCACGCCTTCGAATGCCAATCTGAAGGAGTATGCCTTTGAAATGGCAGCGTCATCTATTCGCTTTGGCGCTGGCGTGACCCAGGAAGTCGGCATGGACCTGAAGAACCTTGGGTCACAGAGAGTATGCGTTGTTACTGACAAGACCGTGGACCAATTGGATGCCATGAGACAAGTGCGAGAGGCCCTTACTCGCGAAGGCGTCAACTTCAAAGTCTTCTCCGACGTGAGGATAGAACCAAAAGATAGCTCGTAAGTGCCCTCCTGTCTAGCCTATACCAATCTCTCTTGGTCGGATTGTTCACTTTACTAACATGTCTTGGGGGTGAAATAGTATCAAGGAGGCAATTGCATGGGCAAGGCCTTACAACCCAGATGCATTTCTTGCAGTGGGTGGAGGGTCCGTCATAGACACGGCCAAGCTAATGAACCTGTACACATCATATCCGGATGCTGATTTCCTTGATTTCGTCAATGCGCCATTGGGAAAGGGGCGTCCAGTCGACAAGCCTCTTAAGCCGCTCATCGCAGTCCCAACTACGGCGGGTACTGGTAGCGAAACTACGGGAACAGCCATCTTCGATCTCGTCTCGAAAAAGGCAAAGACTGGTGTTGCTCACCGAAATCTCAAGCCAACGCTGGGAATTTGTGACCCCCTCAACACACGAACCATGCCTTCTGCTGTCAAGGCTGCCTCTGGTCTGGACGTCTTGTGCCACTCCCTGGAGTCCTGGACAGCCATCCCCTACACCGAGCGAACACCGCGACCAACGAACCCAATTTTGCGGCCAGCGTACCAGGGAGCCAATCCGATTTCGGATGTCTTCTCTTTCCACGCACTCAAGGCCACTGTGAAGTATCTCCCTCGTTCTGTGAAAGACCCTGAGGATTTTGAAGCTCAGAGCGAGATGCTCTTGGCAGCAACGCTGGCGGGAGTTGGCTTTGGAAACGCTGGAGTTCATTTGTGCCATGGTACGTAACCCGGGTCCCTTTTATATGTGTGTGGTTTGTTCAAAGTTGATTGTTTCATAGGCATGTCGTATCCCATCTCTGGCCAGAATCCAGGTTACACGCACGCTGGCTATGAGATTCCAAACCCTCTCATTCCCCACGGTGTTTCGGTAGCAGTCTCTGCCCCTGCTGTCTTTAGATTCACTGCACCTTCCAACCCGGAAAGGCATCTCCTCGCAGCCGAGGCATTTGGCGTTGACATCTCCAACGTAAAGAAGGAGAGTGCTGGAGAAGTCTTGGCCGAGGCACTGACCAAATTCCTTGAGGACTTGGGTGATCAGCCAAAGGGCCTCAAGGCGCTGGGCTTCGGCAGCGAGCATATCGATGGACTCGTTGAAGGCACTATTCCTCAAGCTCGAGTATTGATGCTCGCCCCCGGCCTTGCCTCTGAGCTGCAAGCTGAAAAGGACCAGCTACGTGCGCTTTTTGAAGACGCCATGACTCATTAATCTAGCATGGTATTGGATGGTCTATCGGAATTTGTCTGGGTTACTTGGGATCATCTTTCTCAGCATAGCAATCTGTTTCACGATGCTAAGCTTTCGAAGCTCTGGGGTTCCGCGCTTGTCGGTTCGCCGTGTACCATTTGAATAGACGACCGTGTTGTCAGGTAGCACATCGCCATTAGCAATAACAGACAAGTGTGATACCGTACAATTCTATTTTTTTTTCCCACTCGTGTTAGCCTCTCCATGTAAAAGGCCAGTAAATCTCAAGTCCTTACCTTGCCAATCTTCGCACCGCTTCCAATTTTGCTTCCCACCTGGATGATGCTGCCCTCGCCGATTTCCGTGCCTCCAGCCTCGATAACTGAGCCCGCTTCGATGAGCACGTAGTCCCCAAGGCTAACACCACCCATGCCCTTGTCCAGGTTCTCTGAAGCAGCTCCGAGGTGCACGCGCTCTTGGATGATACATCGTCGCCCAACAAGAACGCTGCCGACGCTGGACTCGATGCGTGATCGGGGGTGCACTACCGTCTCTGCCTGCATCGTGATCGAGTGTGTGCCCTGCAGAACGGCATTATCGGAAATGGTAAGCGACGTAGAAAAGTTGACAGGCGGTTTCGGGCCGCTGCGGTCAACGGCCGGGAGGACGGAGTGCCTCTTGGACGACATGATGGTAGAGCTTGGAGGAAGAGGTACAAAAAACGCCGACAAGTGACAATTGGTGGAGAGCTTCAGATGCTCGGAACTTCAGAGGCTGATCTAGTGCCGTTTCGTACTAGCTTACAGGTACCAGGCACTGGAGTTGGCAGCACTACTACTATGCCGAATCAGGAGGTCTGGCGGCTGAGCAATTTGGACTCAGTTCTCGTCATCTCAAGTCTGGTTGTCTGGGTACTAGGAGAAACGGTCAAATTTCATGCGAGTACCTTTGTACTTCGCCTATAAAGATATTGCCATCTATTCGATACCGCGGTATTTACACAGAAACCACTACAATGTTTGATTGATCTGCACTTTGTTTGCATCTTATTAGACGGTGCTGGCTCTATTGGTTGGACAGCTTGCAACACAAACTCATTCGAGATGGACATGAAAATTTACATCTATTAACAATTCGTTGCCTTATTTAGCCTTCAGGCTGTCTATACCTCCATCGAAAGATCCAACATCATACTCCTCTGGATACTTTTCTAGCATTGTTCTCAGCTGCTCCTTTTGGTCCTTGAGGTCTTCCGTCAGCTCCTCATAAATGTCCTCGAACATAGTGGCAATCGGTGGCTTCTTCTCCCTCTCTGCTTCGCCAAACGCCTTTAGGATTTCCTTTCTCAGGTCGGTTCTGGCATCCTTCTCCTTGGTCTCATCCCAGCATCCCTTTGCCTCCATCCATTTCCTCAGTCGAGTGAGAGGGTTATCTCGTCGCTTCCAATCCTCGACTTCAACGCGGGCTCGGTATGCAAAGGAGTCGTCAGAAGTGCTGTGATGAGAGACGCGATAGGTCATTGCTTCGATGAGAACTGGCTTGCCACCGCCCTCAAGAGCCATTGCTCGTGCCTTCTTTGTAGCCTCTCTGACGGCCCAGATGTCATTTCCGTCCACTCGAATTGTGTCAATGCCGTAGCCAATTCCTCTGCTTGCAATGCCATCCCCTCGGTACTGGTCAAGAGTGGGTGTGGAGATGGCAAATCCGTTGTTACGGCAAATGAAAACAATGGGACATGAGCGCGTGGCGGCGATATTCAGCGCTGCATGGAAATCGCCCTCGCTGGCAGCTCCCTCACCGAAAAATACTACCGCTACTCGCGGCTTTGAGCTGGGATCTTGAAGCTTCTGTAGCTTTAACGCATATGCTGCTCCCGAAGCCTGCGGAAGCTGTGTTGCTAATGGTGAAGAAACAGTGTGCTTTGCCGGGAGCGTTAGCCAATAGGTTGCGATATTGCGCGTTCAAGGTTGGTTACTCACCATGTTCAATTCCTTGGATCCGTAGTGGACCGGCATGTTTCTTCCCCGACCAGAGTCTTTCTTGTTGGCAAACAGTTGTGACATGAATTGTTCAGTGGTAAATCCCCTCTCCTTGAAGAAGCCCTGCTCTCGATACTGGCAGAAGACGACATCTTCCCTGTCTAGTACGCTGGAGCTACCCACGCTCACAGCTTCCTCGCCTGCGCTTACCATGTAAAAGCTTAAGCGACCTTGTCTTTGGGCATCGAACATGATGAGATCCATGATGGAGATGAACAGCATGTCCTTGTAGAGCTTGATGACTGCCTCATCGGAAATGTCAGGGCTGAAGGAGGGGTCGACGATCTGGCCATCCTGATCCACGACTCGATAGGTCTGAAGGGCTGTGTATGAGTCGGGAGTCTCGAATTTGAGAGAACTGGTGAAAGAGCTCTTCAGGGCTCCAGGAAACGAGACGAAATTAGAATTGGGCCGCTGAGAAAGGCTCCCAGCACTCCGGATAGAGTTGGAGATGACAGAGACGCATGGCTTCGTGCCGGCGGCCAGCCTCCGCATGGAGGCCCTCGGAATGACGCGAGAGCTCATCTGGATCACAGCTGGGATTAGACAAAAGGGTTGAATCTTTTGCAGAAGTGCGGAGTGTTTGAGTCACGTCAAGATGCAGGCACTGTTACTTTTAATATGGAAAATGGAAATCCGGGGAAGGCAGCTTGATCTCGGGACAAGGAGCCAGGATGCCGATAGAGAGCGGTCGCAATTGAGCCGACAGAATCCGCCAGCGCTAACACCACTAAGCCGCAGCACGCCCTGGCCTTGGGGGAGATGCTGCTGCTAGTAGTAGTACCTATGTGCAGAGTGCTGATGAAACAAATCAAATCAATTGCAATTGACACCTTTGGATCATTGAGTGGTAATGCTGATATATATACCGTGGAAGAGTGTCAGGTGTAACGAGACTGCCCAATTGTCTGTGGTCTGGTCACAGCACGTACCGCATTACCGAAAGCTGCCTCAACAGGGATAGTCTTAGCCAATGATCTCGAGTCCTTCTTCAATCCTTATTCTTTCATCTCTCATCATATTCTTTGAAATATTTGTTCAATTGCATTGTGCACGTTATATATTATGTCTGCTGTCCTAAATGAAGCCCTAGAGTAGCACGATATGATGGCTGGCGGCCAGGTGGCAGCAGGCCTGACAGATTCGGTTGATGGCAAAGAATAAATCCGACACCCACGATTAGTGAATTTTCAAATTCCATCTTGTTCTTGTTGTGAATATATTGCATTTTTTTCAAAAATATCTCCTTCACATCGTCCGAAATGGCCCCTCCAGCAGCTAATCTGGTGATACTCATTCTCAGCATCTTCGGCTTCATCGCGCTGATTGGCTGGTTCTTCCAGCAAAGTATCCACAAATTTATCCAGGCACTTCTCGCCTATCGCCGTCCAGAAGCTCAACCTCAATCTAGCCTTCAGGACGCTGAAGGGGCGGAAAGTCTATAGAGACAAGTCTTGTTGCCCTACGGCAGATTTCAATTCGTTAAGAGTCATTCAATCTTCTTTATTTACGTTCTTCTCATTGGCAATTGGCGGAGAATTCTCTTTGCCAAGTCTGCAATATCTGTGGCTTGCCGAAAGAGAAATTTAATCCATTAACCAGATCTTCATAAGAATCCTTGTTTGAGAGTGACAAGCAAAGCAACACGTTCCGGAGCCATCTCTACGCCTCAACTCCATCATCATAAACGCAATTAGCAAATTACCGCCAACGCTCTTTTCTTAAAGACCAACAGGAAAAAAGTAAAACATGTCTGCTTCTTCAGTGGTAAGAGGCCGCGCCGGGCTATTCCGGCCTTCTTCATGCATCTCTCGCACAACCCGCTTCTTCTCTACCAGCCGCCAGCTTCGCGAATCAAAATCAACACCTACCTCAAACCGTCCTACCCACTTTGGATATGAGACGGTTACCGAGTCTGTGAAGCAGGAGCGAGTTGCCGAAGTCTTTACCAGCGTGGCAGAATCATACGATAAGATGAACGACTTGATGTCGATGGGTGTTCACCGTCTGTGGAAGTGAGTTTTTACCTTTAATGCGATTCTGCAACATTACTAGGCCGGTAGCTAATGCCCCTGTAGAGATCATTTCGTTTCCTCGCTGAACCCAGGGGCCACAAACCCTACAGGCATGCCACAGCGCATCCTTGATGTCGCCGGAGGAACTGGCGACATCGCCTTTCGCATGCTGCAGCACGCCCATGTCAACAACGGCAACCCAAACGTGCACGTTACGATATCAGACATCAACCCAGCAATGCTTAGTGTTGGCAAACAGCGCTCCCTATCTCTTCCAGCCTCTCATCAGTCTTCTCTTTCCTTCCTAGAGGCAAACGCTGAAGTTCTGCCATCATCACTCAAAGACAATTCCCTTGACTTGTACACAGTTGCCTTTGGCATACGCAACTTCTCTAATATGCCCGCAGCCCTGAGAGAGGCATATAGAGTCCTCAAACCTGGCGGCATCTTTGCTTGTATGGAGTTTTCCAAAGTGGACAAGTATCCCATCTTCAATGCAATTTACAAGCAGTGGTCCTTCAGCGCGATCCCATTGATTGGCCAGCTGGTTGCAGGAGACCGTGACAGCTATCAATATCTCGTTGAAAGCATTGAACGGTTTCCGTCCCAAGAGGAGTTCCGAGACATGATTGCTGGCGCAGGGTTTGCCATTGTGGGAAAAGGTTATGAAGATTTGACTGGTGGCGTCGCGGCTATCCATAAAGGCATCAAACCCCTATGAAGACTTCTTTAGACTTATATGTCTAGTTTGTATATTAGTATTCAGTAAAGACGCCCACAAAGGTTGCTTTAATAAGAAGTCATATGATATTACAATCAATCACTTTCTTTGTTCAAGGCGATTCACCCTTTATTTCACATGACGTGACACCAGTACAGCCATCTACCTATAGCTCGCACTTTTAATCAAAAGCTGTTGCATTTTTTTTCTTTTCTGTACTGAACTAATCGAGGAACCAATGAAAGACGAAGGCTAATAATACTCTCAAGCCGACACCGAAACCTCCTGGAAGCTCATGAAATACGTATGTACACATGAATTTTTCTGGACCTTGCTCTCAAACCTTCCAGAGCCTAACGCCAGTTTGCCCCAAAAGGAAAACCACGCGAAATGAGATAGAGTTCTCAAGGCTGTGCGCGCCCGAAATAAAACAAGAAGAATGCCATTACAGTGGCTAAGATAATCAGAGAACATGATGTTTGACGTTTGATGACTGGGTTTAATCAGCACTAGGGGTAGAAGGTGCTGCTGCGGGAGATACACCAGCATCTCCCTTTATGCCTCCTCGTCCACGAGAACCACGTCCTCGCTCACCACCCCGAGCTCCTCGACCCCCACGGCCACCTCGTCGGTTGCTTTCCGAGTCGCTAGTCCCACCAGCGCTGCGATAGCCACTGGTGGTAGACCCGCCTCGCCCGCTACCTCCCCAGGTTCCAGCATTGCCGCGGCTGTTGAAAGGCTTGCTCTCTCGATGAAGGAAGATCTTGACAAGTGGCTTTGATCGATCTTCCTGAGTTCGTGTCTTGACCGCTTCTGGCAGCCTTCCCATGGCCCCATCGCGGTCTTCAACTGTTTTGAATTGAACAACCTTGTTTGAGCCACCCCATTTCTCAATCTTGAGAATTTTAGGCTTGTCAGCCTCGTCAAATAGATCGCGGCACTGATCTTCCGTGTTGACATTCATAATAAACAGACCAATGATATCAGATGCCGACGTCTTTGGGGCTGGCGAGGTGGCTGGTTCAGGGACATGTGCCGATCCATTTGTCGGAGCGGCTGTCTTCTCAGCCTCTTTGTTAGCAGCGTTGCCTGCGGTGGGCTGTGGGGTTGATCGGTTCGGTATCGTGGGAATAGGGGCAGCTGGGGTAGCCTTTGGTTGTTGAGTTGGTGGAGATTGTTTGGCGGCCGGGGGTGCAGTAGGGGTAGCAGAAGAGGCTGCGCTTGCTGGAGGAACGGCGGCAGCGGCGGCAGTTCCTGGGGGTGCCGTAGACGACTGCTGTTTAGCTCCTCGGTGGGAGAAGTTAAATCCCTGGGCGCGCATCTCAGTTCCAATTCTTCCATCTTGAATTTCAAGTACCAAATAGCCAAAAGCAGCGTCAGCAAGGTTGAAATTCCACATATTTTTAAAAGCACTTTCGTCAACTGCACCAAGACCACCCGAGCCCGGGACCGGACCCCCAAAAGGATTTCCACCAGCAGCCGTCGAGGGCATCTTTTCCACAATTTGCAGAGCATTCTTCAGGAGATTTTGCTGCGCCTCGTTCTGCTGGATGGCAGGTTCAACTTCTCCCCTGACAGTTTCCCAGACGTCATTGAAGGAAGCCTTTGAGGCAGCAAGCTTGCCACGATAATGGTCTAGCGTAGGGTTGACACTGAATTCGTTGTAGGAACTTCCATATCTGAAGTGGAGTCCGGCTGAGATGGAAAAGTCCGCTTTCAAGGTAACAGAGAGCTGGTTCAATATACCCTCGCGAGCCGGAGAGGCGTGCGTGATAAAGACTCGAGTCTCGGTGGGGTCATAGACACGATGAGCAGTGTCAACTAGCTCTCCCATTTGCAATAGAGTTGTCCACATCGTACCCTGTCCTCCCGCTATGGTAGTACGGCCCTCTCCATTGTCAAACAGTTTGTGCATTACCACAGCGCCACCCAGGCCCAGGAGTCTCAGTTTTACACCACCAACTTCGAGTAACATGGAACGAGCTTCGTCGATGATGTGAAGGTTGTGGACTTTGTACTCGGATGATCTGAACTTTTCAAGAACGCGGACATCTTCACAGGCGCCCCAGACGGTGTATACTGGCACATCCAGTTTCAGCTCTCCATTAAGGAGCAGAGGAAGTTCGGAGAGGGGGAGCTCGCTCGGAGAGAATCTAGATTTCACGGGGCCAGATCCGCCCTGCTGAATAGCCTTCTTGACCGGTTCAGAAATCAGGGGCGAATACTGTGCCACATGCTTCAATGTCTTCTCCACAATTCGTTCCAGGGACGTATGGTCGTAGAATCCGAAGTCGCCAGTGTGAATGATGTGGTCAGCCCGGGCCTGTCTTGCAAGTTCGTTGAGCGATCGCAGGTTTCCTGTGTCAGTTGTTAGCACGTGCCACGGACAGCTGAGATGCTCGCAGCATACCTCGAACGTCTGCAACGCAAAGAATCCGTATGGGTCCGGTCTGGATGATACGGCCTTGGTTGGGCAGGAGAGGCGCTGCGCCAGGCGATGGGAGGCTCGTTGCACCATTTTGTATGTAGCCAGGGGCATATGCTCGCGGCTGCACTCGTTAGCTAAACCGCACGTCACAGATGGAAATCCGGCTGCGGAACCCAGCAGGCATCAGAGGAGGGGTCAAGCGGTGGTCAAGACCAGATTACGCCTCGAATTCCCAATGCCAAGATTGCAGGGCTTGCGAGCAGATAAAACAAACGGCCATGAAGAAGAAGGCAAGGCCGGATGCTTCTGTAGTGTACAAACGTGGAGAGATCCCGAACGCGCAGCTCCCCAATCTGCCACGAGAGCCAGGGTTGACGAAGGGCCAGGAAGAGAACAAGGTGCACTTACGACAGCCATCCTATCAGCCAGTAGAGTATATTAAATTCGTAATCGGAAACAAGTCGCTCGGTGTGAAGGGTTCGTTCGACAGATAATTCTCTCCGGGAAAAGGATGGCGGCTATCAAATGAGATGGTAGACGGACGGCGAGCCGCAAGTGAAGGTGAATTTGGCTGGCTCAGCGAGCAAGAGCACAGTTGTTCCACAAAGTTGGGTAGTGGTGGCCACCCGCTGCACTGATTGGTAGCCTTGCTTGAGAGGTTGTTTTAAGCTAGGCCATTAAGAGGTGGGACTTCCAGGGAAAATTTTACAATGAATTCATAGTGGTTTTATTATATATCAATTTATTAAAAAATAGCTCTTTTGCTTTTGAATAGAATAAATGGAATATTATGTAAAGATAAATAGCTATTAATTTCTTATATAGTTCCATATTAAGTATAAGCTATAAGTTATTGTAATCCTATTTCATATTAAGGGTGTCTATAGAGCTCCACCAACTGTTCTCTACTAGATGGCCTCCACTCAAAGCTCTTTGATAGCTACTCTTTCACACTTCCACAAATGGAATCATGTCACATCAATGGACAGGCTGGACACGAGGCCTTCTACAAATCGCGCCGCGCTCGGCCTTTGTACCGCATACTAACTGTCTCTTCAACGTACCCGGATTGATAAGGTTTGCTTCCTCTGGAAGTCAATGGAAGCAACGCCAGGGCCGCGACCATTTTGTCCGCCATGCCAAAGTCCAAGGACTTAAAAGCAGGGCAGCTTTTAAACTGTTAGAGGCAAGATTCGCCCATCGTCAGCTACTTATGGCCTTTTCGTGATATTAATTTTCCCAAAAGATAGACGCAAAATACAAGCTCTTCAAGAAGAACCAAACTGTAGTTGATCTAGTAAGTTAGCTTGAGCATGCATATGCCAAATCCTGGTATTGCTGCACATCTCTAAAACTTGACCTTTACACCAGGGATATGCGCCAGGCAGCTGGTCTCAAGTACGTTGTATCCATACTAGCATTCGCCAGAGTCTCTAAAAACTTGGGATATTCACATGCCTGAGTAGGTTGCTGTTGAGCGCACTAGACCGTACGGTCAAGTCATCGGTATCGACCTCATACCCGCTCAACCTCCCAAAGGTGTCGCAACATTCCAGGGAGATTTCCTGTCTCCCGTCGTCCAACAACTTTTGAAAGAGTTCATAGCTCAAGCACACCATGATCGACAGTCTAGAGCAGCACAATTTGATGACAATGGCGAGGATGACTTGAAATCTGACCGCACTCTCATCGAACAACCAAGCTACATTGACTTAGAGAGACACTCAACAGAGGCCTCAAAGTCACCTCCCGGTAGCATACCGACAAAGTCGACGTCAAAAAATCTTGTGGATGTTCGTCAGACAGCACCCGCTACTACCACCAACACTGATATTTTGGTTGTGCTAACATCGATATAGATCGTGTTAAGTGATATGTCAGCACCATGGGAACAGACTTCTGGATTTGGTTCCAAGACTTTGAGTAACCCTTATGACAGGCTCATGAATACGAGCGGAATTGCGTCTCGGGATCATGCTGGCAGCATGGTAAGGATCAAACCCGAGCTTGCATAGATTAACGAGGACTAAGGATGACCATAATGGCTACTAGGACCTTTGCGAAGCTGCACTGCAGTTCGCCAGCGATACACTTAAACCTGGTGGCCACCTCGTATGCAAATTCTACATGGGAGCAAGGGATAAAGAATTGGAGAAACAACTCAGGCTACTATTCGCAGAGGTGCACAGAGAGAAGCCAGAATCTTCGAGATCTGTAAGTTTCGACAGAGTACACCCCAAGGGTCATCACAACTAACCACCTACCTACCCGCAACAGGAAAGCAGAGAGGCGTTCTTCGTTGCACTACGTAGAAAATCCACAGCAAGTGTTAGCTTACAAGGCGATCACAATTAATATGGACGCATTTAACCATCACATTTAGCGCTACGATAAATTGGTCAAGCTGGTCGTCAATTGGCCATTTGTAGGCACGAAATTTTTTAACTTTGAATAATATCAAGTCACGCCATCCCTTTAGGTCCCGTAAATAAAACCAAACTGGAGATAAATAACACCTCCATCCCGATGCTCGCCCAATTTTCCCAGCATAATTTAGACCTTGAAACCACGTGAGCGTCTGCGACCACGAGCGCGCTCGAACTTGCGTCCCTTGGACTCGACGAAGGGTTTCTGTGACATGGATTAGCATCACTGGGCCACCGTAGGATCTTTTCGTAACCAACCTTGTGCTTGTGGGGGCCCATGCCGAAGTGCTTGACGGCCTCACGGCTGTTCTTGGGTCCACGGAGGATCAGGGTGTTGCTTCCGGTAGGGGCGCGGAGAGCGAGCTGATCAAGGGTGATAGCCTCACCACCGGCAGCGGCAATTCGGGCACGAGCAGTGGCGGTGAATCGAAGAGCGGCGACGGTAGTCTTGGGGAAAGACAGAAGTCTGTTGTCATCGGTGACGGTGCCGACAATGACGACGGTGCGCTTCTCGCCCTCCTTGTTGATGTTGGAAACAATTCGGGACAGGGAAACGGGAGGGCGGTTAATCTTGGACATGAAGAGTCGTCGAAGGATAACCTTGTTGAAGGCGGCATCGGTTCGGCCTGGGGCACATATGTTAGTCGCTCAACACAACCACCGCGAAACCGCTAATTTCCTTTTTTTTTTCTTTTTCCTTTTAGAATGAGAACTTACGGGCCAGGAAGCGGTAAAGCTTGACCAAGAGCTTCAAGTAGACATTGTCGCTCTTGGGGGCCTTGCGGTGAGTGCCCTTGACGTGGTGGCGGTCGAGATCGATACCTGGAAATTGGAAAACCGTATCAGCCAGATGGTTCATGCTCAAATGTGGCTGCTCATCTTCTCGGAAGAGAGCATCCAGATCGCAGAGACGATACACAAGGTATCATCACCACTCGCATACGCAGGCTATGCATATCAGTTCTTTCACGTACCCATGGCGACGACTGGTGCTGAAAAGCTTGATGATGGGCTTGAAAGTCGAGGTCGAAAATGTCTGGGAATACAGGCGAACTTTCCAACCAAAAATTTCAGGGCTTTCGATCTCGAGTAGCGCTCTGATTGGCCAGCAGTTGGACTAGTGGCAGAGCGGTCAGCCGTGGCAATTAGGGTACACTCTGATGACTCAACCAGCCCACTATGAAAATGCCTGCTAAATTCCCGCTAGTTTCAATCAGGTCAAGCTTCGCTAGCAGTTTGTTACATTGAAACGCGACAGAGCGCTTCGCTGAGAGAACTGCATGCGAAAATTCGGCGCTAGACTATTTGCGTGACAATGCGCCAACGGGGCAACGATTGAGTGCATGTGAAGCAGATGGATGCTACATACATTTGGACCCACGGGTCGATCGATATCTCCTACAGCACTCACACGTTGGTTGGTATTGCTCGACAAAGTTTGTATCTTTTTTTACAATTGCGGCGTCTCGATGAGAACTTCCTCATCCCAATTCAGTCATATTTACAACGACACCGGCTAAAGACCTCTTCCACTGCATCAGTAGAGCTAGATTGCGAATGTCGGTCGTAGCTTATACCGCCAGTAGTTACACCCAATGCAGCGCCCTCATCTACTAACTAGTTACTATGATGTCGACGATCCATCCTTTCAGACATTGGTATCTGCGCAGCAAGCGCAGTAATGTATCAATTAGGGCCTTGCTAATTGTATAAATGTTCACCTTGATATGTCTTGTCACACTCCACTTACATGAAGGGAGGCAAGGAGAATGGGTAGCCAGAGTTCTTGACGCGGAAGACGCTTAGGAGAAAGCTGTATACCAGGAATAGTATAACGCTCCAAACGACAACCGCGACCTGCTGGGTTTTGGCATCGGCCATGCGAGGAACCTTGACAGCCAAGGTGATGGCACAGAATGAGAGCACACCGTCTATCAAATGCGTTAGTGTCGCCTATGAAATTGGCGTGAAAGGACTTTGTCTTACAGATAGCCGCCACGATTTGGGTTTCCAATCCAAGCTGGTTCTGGAAGCCTCCTGCGATATAGCTGACGCCACCATGGCCATCTCCAACAATGTATGGAACTTTCCGAATGTGGTTGAACATATGACCGCTAATGAAGAGGAGAATAGCAATCAGGCTGATGGAAGCCCAGATGTTGCGGTTTTGGATGATAGGCAGCACATAAGCAGACGCACTGGCCAACGCAGTACCGACGCCGAGGACAATGGTCACGGTGGAGGCCCATCGAAGCCAGTTGAAGGGTCGTTGCACAGGCGGGTGTGGTCTATTGGGAAGCTGCCGAGAGATCCAGGAATGAACTTGCTCAGCTGCGGAAGGCCTGGAATTGATCAGTATCGAACGCAGGTATGCAACAACAGAGAGGTTCGCATCATGGCTTACCCTGCCGTGAAATCGTATCGAACAGGCTCTGGAGAGGCAGCGGCATGGGGTCCAATAGTCGGGTTAAAGAGAAGGAGCACCGGGGCGGTTTGGAGGCCAAGCTGTGATGAATTGATACATTAGCTTTTCCATGGAACAATTACTCTTTCTAAATTGAGATGTTCACCACGTACCGAAATAAAAGTCTCTCGACCATCAGCGAAATCCAGCGTACCAAAGATGAGTCGTGACTCGCCGGCTTTGTCGCCTCGAGTCCAACTGCGTCCGAGAACCTCCCACTCAGGCGCGAATTCTTGGCAAAGCTGGCAGCCGAACCTGGTTTCCAAAGCAGTGAGGAGGACAGCCACGCTATGGTTTCTTGGAGCGGCTGTTAAAGAAGAATATGTGGCATCATTCAGCTTCAAAGGCGAAGAGCGCTGGGATAGCTGACGAAATTCCTCATATGAGTCTTTTTTCGCGAAGCCCCCAGCGAACAGCAGGCACAGAGGAAGAATTGACTGGAAGATACGCATCTTCGCGGTGGTTTGTAGCTGTCCGTATAGACGCAGCTGATGTTGCTGCAACTACTAGCCTAAGCTGCCAACTAAGCTGCCAGGTGTTCCTGTGCTGTCATCAAGGTGTTCTTGTTTCGCGATTACATAATTCAAGCTACAAGCATGGCGCGGGGCTTGACTATAAACGGCTAGCGCAGCATTTGCAAGTTGATTCAACTGCCTGTCAAGCTACTCCGATGTTGGCGTATCGATCGTAGAATCTGGCTGACCTTTAAGTACTCAATACCTCCCAGATCTCGCTCGAGCGCATGCTAGTACGCTAGGCGCTAAAAGTTCTAGTCCGGCGTCGATTATCAACACTTCCATTCTATGTCAGACGCCTTGGGCAAATACCTAGAACATCGAACGCCATACCATCTAGGAGTACGCATTAATCGACAGATTTACTTTGTAGCCTTTTTCTCTATTAACATCGGTTTTTCTCCGCATAGCCTCAGTTCCATAAGCATTTGGATGATACGACGGCCATGAGTGACCTCTCAATTGAGGTAACCATCCCCTTCTAAGCCAGCGCTACCTTGACTTTGGCATTGTGCTTATGTTATGCATCTAGCGGACGACGCGTCTCCATGAACTTGATCTGCAATATCAGAAAAGCCTCCACGAAACCGACCTCATAAACCGAGACGAAGAATCTCGCCGATTACAGCTACGAGTATTCCTGCTTCAGGATGAAAATACCCAGCTGCAGGACAGATGCGCCGCCAAGGATGACGAAATAAAAACTCTGTCAAGGAGGAACGATAAACTACGCGTCAAGCTTGACGAGGCCAAATCGCAGAATACATCCGAAGATGAGCAGATGAAGGAGAATCCAATTGAGGCCGTAGGTTATTTCTAAACTCCAAGAAATACCACAACACATTTACTAAGAGGCCAAAGACGAGGACAGAACCGATTGCGGCGACTGCAGATAGCTCGATAGAAGAGAATGCTGCACTTGCAAAGGAGCTCCAAGACTTGCGATCAGAAGTTAAGCTTTTGCGGCTACGGGCGGCGGACGACGAGAAATCGGAATCGAAATCGCATCAGCAAGAGTACTTGGCACAAGAGCCTGCGAGTAAATCACAGTCAAACTCAAACAACTCAAACGATACAAACGAAGAAGTGATTAGACTGCAATCGATGCTAGACAAATCAACCGAACGAATAACGGAGGAAGAACGGCATCGCGAAAGGATGAAATTGAACCATCAGAAGCAACTTTACGAATCCGAGCGCCAAAACAATAAGCTGGAGGGAAAAGTATTGGCACTGGAGAAGAAACTGAAAGACGCACAAACAGAGCTGCGAGAGTTCCGGCAGGCGTCACATTCTGGCTTGAAAGATAGACCAGGCGATGGTCTTGATTCTACCCAAGATGCCGCGACGAAATCCCATGATAGAGATCAATCTCCGCCTGCTGAAAAAGATAAGGTGCCCCGCAAGAGAGTGGCCAGGAAGCGTACGACAGAGCAAGCGAAGATTGGAGAAAAATCAACATTTTCAATCACACCACTACTCAATAAAATAAAGGGTACTGGTGGAACTACTGGGCGCCCTAGCTTAACATTTGACGACATACTTTTACAAGAGGGCGACGATCCATCACCACTCCGAGCAGCAAAGAAACCTGAGGCTCGATCTACAGCAGCAGCACCGGCTACGGGACTGGTAGCTTCTACACCTTTAAGACCTCGGGAAAAATTGGGTTCCAAATCTTCTGAAACGCAATCCCAGCCGAAAGCAACAGAAGCAACATCAGGCAAAGTGCCCGCACCCAAGTCCAGCGCTCCCAGTCAGGGCACGGAAGACGAGAAGCCCGAAGATGCAACGGGCGAAGGAGTATCGAAAGCAGCCGACTCAAAAGAAACAGCTCTTCACAAAAGAATTAAGCTTCACGAGTCTACTACTACTACTACTGATCGTGGTGTTGATTTGGAGCAAAAGAAGAGGAGGAGAAAGCTGATAAACAAGGCTAATACCATAATAGAAGAAGATGAAACTGGTGAGGCGGCCCAGCCCACAGAGGCCCAACCTGGCCGGGCCAGGAAACTAAAGTCAGCCGTGGGAAGTGCCTTCAGCTCGGGAACCGCCTCGAAACCATTTTCGCCTCTTAAGCGGCATAAGCGAGGGATGAACGCAAGCTTTTTGGTTTGAGTACCTTGTTATGTATCCATAAGGCAAGTGATTCGTACCACCTATGAAGAGATTTACATTAGGAACTGCGTGAGTGAGATGGTCACCCAAAAGTCCAATGACGGCGGACAGCATTCTTTCATCTTCCTCATTACATCATATATTAAGCCATGTCCAGATAGATCATAAAGTCAACCGGCGTTAGAGAGTTGATTGACTAGATAAACTCCTGTAGAGTTATGCATTAGGTAGCTAGATGCCAGCGTCTAGTATCTAACCCGGCTACGTTCTGTATTAATAGATATGTGGCATCAAACAGCGTTTAAGAGTTTCTGAGACCTCTCCTGAGCGCTGAGGCTATGATGAAGTCTAAGGCAGCGGGCAGTCCCTTGCTATGTCAGTCAATCTTTGATAGTTGATGCTCTGATATGGGAAAGCGAAGTCTTAGAAAGAGTTAGTTGTACTAAGTACTAGTAGGTATTAGATCGCACGAAATCGATTGCGTCCGTGTGCCAATCAAACACGGAAAGCAAGAGACAAAGGAGAAGAGAGAAGAGCTCAAGCTCAAACCAAAGTCACTGGCAGTCTACATCTGTCCAAACAGGCCATCTGCGCTTAGGCACTCTCCATATTAGTGTCCATCTCTTCTCTCTTACTCACCCCGCTATGCCAATGCTGTAACTTTTTTGGAGCCCGCCCATGCTAGCCTATGGTGCTAGTTTGATAACGAACTGATTGCCAAATTCTGATCTTAGTCAGCCGTACTGGCCAATCGCATTGCTCGGCCCTAATTTTTCGCCCACACAAAAAATTCACAATTTCGTTCAGCCCCAACTTAGAGAGCTTAACATCCGGTGCTGACCTTTTGCAGAAGAGAAGTGGTCTTCTCAGCTAAATTTCTCTCTCTTCTCACCCATCTCTCTGAATTCTTTGCGGGCGAGGCTGTACCAAAATGGCTGAACAACTGATCCTGAAGGGTACCCTCGAGGGCCACGTACGATTGCTCCTCCCCATCGCTACCCTTTCTCATGGTTCGGAGCGAGGCTGACATTTGATGTGATGCAGAATGGCTGGGTTACCAGCTTGGCCACTTCAATGGAGAAGTATGCTGGGATTTCACCTATCGCGAACGCAATCGACCTTGAAAACTAACAAGAAAACAGCCCCAACATGCTCCTGTCCAGCAGCCGAGACAAGACCCTGATCATCTGGAACCTCACCCGCGACGAGACCCAGTACGGCTACCCCAAGCGATCTCTCCACGGTCACTCCCACATTGTGTCCGACTGTGTACGTCCACTCGGATTCCGTTGATGATACTACGAAGAAAAGAGTTCTCGGGACTGATTGAAGTTGATTGGTTAGGTTATCTCCTCTGACGGTGCTTACGCCCTGTCTGCCTCTTGGGACAAGACTCTCCGTCTGTGGGAGCTCGCTACCGGCACCACCACCCGAAGATTCGTCGGCCACACCAACGACGTTCTCTCCGTATCCTTCTCCGCCGACAACCGACAGATCGTCTCTGGCTCTCGTGACCGCACCATCAAGCTGTGGAACACCCTCGGTGACTGCAAGTACACCATCACCGACAAGGGCCACACTGAGTGGGCTTCTTGCGTCCGATTCAGCCCCAACCCTCAGAACCCCGTCATTGTCTCCTCTGGTTGGGACAAGCTGGTCAAGGTACGAATTCTTGTCGATTTTGCCCTATATCTCTCCATCTTACGATGCGCACCACTTCATGATGTATTGCAACATTCAAGTATTTGCTACTTCAGAGCCAGAAATGGCAATGAGACAAACATAACCTATTGCCCTGAACTTTGGTTTCCTTTTCTTTTTTTTCAACATGCCCCCCTGATTCTTCTCTCCAACTATATGTGAGATTCGGATTTTAACAAAATTTCCAGGTTTGGGAGCTCTCTACCTGCAAGCTGCAGACCGACCACATCGGCCACACCGGTTACATCAACACCGTCACCATCTCTCCTGATGGCTCTCTTTGCGCCTCCGGTGGCAAGGACGGTACCACCATGCTCTGGGACCTGAACGAATCCAAGCACCTGTACTCCCTCAACGCCAACGACGAGATCCACGCCCTCGTCTTCTCTCCTAACCGATACTGGCTGTGCGCCGCCACCGCCAGCAGCATCATCATCTTCGACCTTGAGAAGAAGAGCAAGGTTGATGAGCTGAAGCCTGAGTTCACCTCTGTCGGCAAGAAGAGCCGGGAGCCCGAGTGTATCAGCTTGGCCTGGTCCGCTGACGGCCAGACCCTGTTCGCTGGTTACACTGACAACATTATCCGTGCTTGGGGCGTCATGTCCCGAGCATAAATGTTGCCGGGATAGGTAAGGAGAGATGGGGAAGCTTGGCTGGGACGTGGTGGAATATAGGGCATCACATAGTTAGCTTCTTCCTCAAACTGTAACTGAGATTAGGGCAACAGTGTGTGTGACAGAAATACTAAAAAAAGGTACTGGACACAAAATTCGCTTCTAATATAGAAGATGGTTCTTAACTGCTGTTTCTACTAAGTACTAAGGGAAAAAGGAATACTACACTTTCATACTGTTCAAGCCATGTTATTTATTGAATGAATGTATCGTGAAATAATTTTCACTCTTGTATCTGTATCCATTCTCTATTTGTCTTCATTCCATTGTGTATCTTGCCATGTGAAGCTAAGCTGGAACGATGCTTCGGGTATAAGTATAATGATAAGTGCTAAAACAAGCGATGCGCAAATATGAAGTTTCAAGGTGTTCAGCCATTCGTTTAGCAATGGACAGAGCGATATAGTGGCTTAGCCGCTGGCATTTAAATCTGCATTACAATGCATTGGACTTCTTGCCCAGGCGAGATACCTCTCTTCGCGAGAATTTGGCATCAGCATTTACAAGCATGCTGTGATCTGCAATTTCCACCTTATCAGCGTGCTCTCTGAACCGATCGCCCCCCATGAATCGTTTCATCGTAGACTCCCATAATCGGAAACGCTCTTTGCCCTGGCTATCGCGCTCGACCAATGACTTGACTTCTTTTTGCTTGCGCATTTTCGAGGCCCGAACCAACCTGCGCAGCGCATCTTCGCCGAGCTGTGCGCTCTTGGCCGCGTCCTCTCTGATTTGTTTGGAATCGCGCGTCCTTCTGTCTTCCTGTGGAGTAAATCTGTAGGTGTGTGTGCTCGGAAAACCGGGAAAAGAAGCCGGTATAAAGGCCTTGCTCTCTTTGTCTGGTTGGCCACTGAGCTCTTCGCCGAGAAGAGGGAGGGAGTTGAATGTGTCATCGATGGTTATGAGGTTTTCACTGCGATTCGTCACATCTTGGTTGCTGAGCCGGCCCTTGATGTGCGGTTTTAGAGAGGAAATTGTCAAGTTATGGTGTCTGAGCATGAGTTCAAAATCTGACGGGATGGGAGCCTCGCGACGTGATGATATTGCGAATCGCTTGACTTCCTCGATAATGGAGCTTAAGTCTATTGAAATAGAGACATTAGCTTCAAAGATAGAAACGACGATAGAAACACAATGTTTGCCTACACGTCTCAACTGCGCCTGTGAAGCTCTCAAGCGCCTCAGGACTGGCCGATTGAAATCCATCATGCGCCAGGACCATGGCAATAGAACGCTGGATACCGCGGCGAGCAATGTGATGTAGGGTTGGGGATAGAGAAGGCACTGCTGAAAAGGACTCTTCATCTGCCCATTCCGAAGAGGAATCTCGCTCCGCTCCGTTTTGGGTCGTTTCAAGTTGCTGTCCGCTGGAAGGCTCGTCTTCTGGGGTCGCATGCTTAGGCCGTTTTGTGTCCGAATCAACGGAAATGACGGATGCGCTGCGCTTGCGCGACATTGGCAACAGATAAGATGATCGAGGCGAGTAGATAATAGAGGCAGATTCGGGATTATAGCCGCGATGTGTGGTTGCCAATGCGGTCGGTCGTGGTATGAAGAAAATAGAGAGCTGGCCAACGCGCCTGGCGCACACGCTATGGTGGTGTATAATCCGCAGCTACGCACGTTTATATAGCAGTCCAAGCTGCAAGCTAAGGGAGTTTCTCACAATCTACCTTGAGCCACAATACAATGCACTGAACGACGACTTTATAATGACCTACCACATTCACAGCATTCTAATTAACCATGTCTTTAATTGCTTTCTGCTGAACTTGCATGGCAAAAATACTCTTGCTTTTCTCTAGACTACTACTACAGGTAAGCTGTAAAGAATGACTAAGTTTTTTAGGTAAGCCAACAGATTGGTGGGGTCTCATTGGCATTTCCACCGTCATCTTCTGAGCATCTGGTCTAGCCTCCTTGCTGCTACTAGTAGTAATTAGTACCCAGTAATATTACGATTGGGTACAATACGGAGTACTCCATACCTAGGTATGGAGTACTCCTATTCCAAAGCCACTAAAAACCATCAGAACAGGCGCCGATGATAACCCGAAGTCAAAGCACAGAGGCACACAAGCGCCAACGCATAGTCAGAGTTGACGGACCTTTGCATTTACACTTTTGTTTGCTTCAATTCGGAATTTCGTTCAGCTAGGGCTTTGACAGGGGTCGTTGCTGTCGCCTAGAGATACCATTCTTAAAACTTGCTTCTGTATATTATATTAATACTCTTGGTGCTACCGAATCCCTCGAGATCGACGAAAAGGCGACAGCTAGCCAAGCGTTTCTGCGGCCAAATGCCCTCGCGAATGCATCGTCAATAGAAACCCGTACCCGTTCCGAGGCGCTTAATTTCACGAGCATGCTACATGCATTTTCGATTCGCGAGTCGCTCATTAATACAACTTTCTTTGCAACAATTACGATTTTCTAAGACATATACATTGACGGGCAGCGCTGAGTGGTCGTGGACCAATGCTGCCGCCATAGAGCGAAATCGCCTGCTTCTGGATCCTCAACTTGAAACTCGGTCGAAGATTTGAATCAAACGTTGGCCCAATTACCTCTGTCGCCATCATGTCAACCGTACGCAACACTTTACAGACTGCCGCCATGCGTACATGTCCAGCAACTAATTCACTTGTATAGTCAGTCCCCGACGCGATGAAACCATCTGCTCGCAGCGATTGGTCGATGCAGTTTCGAGATACGATATCCCAACCGATAGTCGCCGCCTTTTGCGGCGGAGGCGTAGCCGGCGCTGTATCCCGAACGGTGGTATCGCCACTAGAAAGACTCAAAATCCTGATGCAGATTCAAAGTGCTGGACGAGATGCATACAAGTTATCAGTTGGTCAAGCGCTTGGGAAAATGTGGAGAGAAGAGGGTTGGAGGGGCTTCATGCGAGGCAACGGAACAAACTGTATACGCATTGTTCCTTATTCCGCTGTGCAATTCAGCAGTTACAACTTTTACAAAAAGGTATTTCAACCATATGCCATGATCAGCGTCAGCGCCAGCGCCAGCGATCCGTGCCCCCAAATGGAATATCAGCGGTGCTAACTGTAGATTCAGAATTTGTTCGAACCGTATCTAAGAACTGACCTTACTCCCGTTGCCCGCCTAGTTTGCGGTGGATTGGCGGGAATAACGTCGGTCTTCCTAACTTATCCTCTCGACATCGTCCGAACACGGTTATCCATTCAGTCAGCCAGCTTTGCAGAATTAGGAGCGAAGCCGGATAAACTACCAGGAATGTGGGCAACTCTGGTTTCCATGTACAAGACAGAAGGAGGTGTATCTGCTTTATACCGTGGCATTGTCCCAACCGTTGCTGGCGTGGCCCCTTATGTATGTTCCGTTGACTATCACTCAACAACCCCCGGTTATGTGACGAAATGCTGACTTTTAATCATTATAGGTCGGCCTGAACTTCATGGTGTATGAGTCAATCCGCCAAGCATTTACGCCTGAAGGCGATAAGAACCCTAGTGCATTGCGCAAGCTTTTGGCAGGTGCCATTTCTGGCGCAGTTGCCCAAACCTGCACGTATCCATTGTAAGTAGCCCCAGTTGTCCTTTCTGCCTCTTGCTAGATGCCCGATCTCATACTGAACAATTGCATAGTGACGTACTACGGCGACGTTTCCAGATCAATACCATGTCAGGCATGGGGTACCAGTACAAATCCATCACCGATGCAGTCCGTGTCATTATCCGTCAAGAGGGCGTTAAAGGATTGTACAAGGGCATCGTGCCCAATCTCCTCAAAGTAGCTCCCAGCATGGCGTCGAGCTGGTTGAGCTTCGAAGTTACACGGGATTTCCTCACAGATTTAAAAAGAACCGATGATACTGAACGTTTATAAAGAAAGCAACAGGCTAAACTAGTGCGTTGTTACTTTTCTTCACTTGGGTTGTTTTGGCATGTGGTGTGTAAGTAAATAGGTACGAAGCAAATGGGTCTACATAGATGGCGTAAGAAAATAAGTGGTTATAGATGGCATGAATATGAAGAGCTCGCGCTGCATCAAGGGACATGAGGCACCAAAAAAAAAAGTAGGTAATGGCTTGCTTTGTGGGATAAGATAGGGCTCGATATAATTTTTAATACTGAAAAGAATTGCATATGGTAGATTTCTAACCAAAAAGTAACAACTGCTAAAACAAAGGTCAAAAATCGAGCACATACAGCACTGTAGCACTCTGTACCTTGCATGAGACGTCTAACCCATTTTGATGGTGGGTCTGAGTGCGTGAGCTCCCTGAAAATTAGCGGGGCATCAATCAACACGAAAACGCCGTTTGCTCACTCAGAATCGATCTGATACGTCTAAGCGTGCCGTGCACCGACATAATCGCTGAAATACAATTTACCAAGATTCGAGGGACAAACAAAGTGACAAACGCTTGCCATGACGACTTTATGATAATCTCATTCTCTCTTTCTCTCTTGCACCTTCTTCCCACTTCTATCAACACCAAAATCTTGGAATTCATGGCATTATAGCATACGCAGCCGGTGGATGAGACTTGGGTGGGAGCCACGCTGCATCCATTTCACAGACGCCTACCATTTCAATCATCTCTAATGACGCTGCTAATTAGTTTGAAGCATCAGAGGGCCAGTTTTAGGTGCTGCTTTGGCTACAGTCTCTCCGCAGGAAACCTGGCCACAAAGCGTCTGTGTCTGGCGGATACATGCATGAGTTGCGACTGACTGCTCTCACTGCTCTCTCCATCTCAATTTTTACATTGCTTAGCACTACTTTCCCCCCCCCCCCCCCCCCCCCCCCCCCCCCGTTTTGTCCTCTTTTGGCGATAATTATGCCCCCAGAACCTCACTCTAGTGGTACTACCCGAAAAAGTCGGGAATGTCGCTCGACGGGCTCTACCAAGCAGGTCCGTTTCCCTACGCGGCGCAGGAGAGTTCGGGGCCAGAGCAATGGGGTCCAGAAACGAGAGAACTCGTCGTTGAAGCGAGGAAATTCATCGTTGGAGCGAAAAGGCCCGTCGTTGAAGCAGCAGACATTGACACAGATGAGTTTCGTCTCGTCATTCGGTGAAGAAGTTACCTTGGCCTTGACGGATGACGATGCCTCAGATGAAGACGGGACAGCTTGTGACAAGAGTGGCTTGACGGTTCCTCAACGGGAATCTGAAACTCTGTTAACAAAGGAGCCACTAGAGTTGGCGACAAGAGAAGATGCCATCATTATTCAAGATTCCTGTGGTTCAACTTACGACGGCTCTGACGATGACGATGCACCAGCCGGTGTCAACATCTCTCCTCCACAATGGCCTGAACATGTACAGGAAGCTGCTGCGATGCCTCCCCGATCTGTGGCATGGGCCGGTTCGTTGGATATAGTTAGAGATTCTCCACGGCGCCGTGCGCATCTGAGCAGAAATCTGGAGGAATTGGAAAGCACCCAGAGCTCTCAAGAAGACGGCGCATCGTTATCGGCACATGTCCATTTTGCAGCTGTGGAAGCGGATGACCGGGAAATTCCAGACTCGGACGAGGAAGACAATGAGGAGCTGCAGCTGAGAGATTTCAGCAGGCTGATACACCAAGAAACGCTCTACGCCGGCCACGAGACTCAACTTATTATGCAGGAAATGGCTTCTTTGGAGGACCCGGTACTAACCCCTGAGAATTCACCAAACAGAAGACAGCCGACGGCGTCTCATAATTCGCTCGCCTTGACGCCATCGGATGGAATTGCGGATGGCAAACATGACTTTCTGATGGAAGATACTCAGAGCCAGCCTACTGCAATACCACAAACTCCTGCCTTCTCATTACCATCATCACAAACGACGCAAGTCGGCCCCGATGACCAAACTGGTTTCAGCCAAGGGCATAATAATCACCACGCTCCAACACATACACAATTGCCCAGTCAGGGTCAGATCTTTGAGTCTCAGCGCGTGCCACTTCAAATTCTCCAGTCTCTCGCCCCAGTATCCGCGCGCACGGATATCCTCATTCCCACGCCATCCGAAGTACTTGATCCCATCATTAGCGGCTCCGAGGCATTTGTCCATCTTGCTTATCGAGTGCCCGAAGAAGTCCAGCGGTTCTGGCTATTCAGCCACGGTTTATTACGCTACATGGCCTGTATACAGCCTGGCAGGCCTCACGGTCGTGGCTGGGATTACCAGATTGACCAAGTTTATCAGCTCAATAACGCATTGGAAGAGCGTGATATGCAAGAAGAAGGATGGGTAAATGGCGAGGTCCGACGATACATTTACCTTCCTCCGGCAATAGCGGGCCAGCTTCTGTGGAATTTGAGATGCGCCACGTTTGGCCAAGATAGATCACAAAAAGACGATAAGATTGAAATATCATCAAATCACCCGACATCCAGCCATAAGGACCCGACTAGTTCAGCTACCACTCTACAGTCAGCCAAAACTAGTACTGCTTACATCCGTGACCACGATACTGCTGGCCAGCCAAGCAGCTTAATCTTACAAGACTATGGGAGCTCTACAGCTACTCTCCCGGCTAATGCTGTCTTTGGCTCATCTCCGCTTTTGACAAAGAGCCAAATGCTCTCTGACAGTTTGATAAGCGATAAACTATAATACCATTGGAGCGTTGAAAGAAGAAAATAATGGTCAAAAAGATGGACTTAAGCTAGCTATCATCTCTGCTTGAATTATCACGCTTACCAATATGTGGATGCCCCTTGCTTCATTATCGTTAGCATCTTGACGGCCTTTCCATAGAAGCCACTATGATTGATATATATATACAGTCTTAGCATGAAGGCTTATTATGAAGACTTGGTAGCGGCAAAGCCAGCTCTGTGTCCTCATGAGGCCGTGAAAGGTTCTTAAATGTAATTAGTAAATGCTCTAGTATTCATCCAGCGGTGAGCTCAATTATCCTCAATACTTCCATGTCTCGTCTCATAAAGGGAGGATAACACGCTGAGGATGCCGATTATACAGTTCACTTGGCTTATAAATCTAAAGATAACCGTGCCGCAGCGTAAATTCGTCTTCAGTGTAAAATATGTTCACCCAAGTGGTGTGCTAAATCTATCATTCTCCATCGAATATATACTAATTAAGATTAATAGAATCTTTTATCTAGCTCCTTTTTTTCCCCTTTGGGGGCATGCCATACTGCCACTGATGTAATGGTCCTGATTTCAGCAACTCATGACAAATGGAAAGCTCCCTGTCCTTCCCTGATTGCAGTATACAGCTGTTTCTTCAGGATGTCCATCGTCGTATAATCTGGAAGTTTCAGATAATTCACGCACGTCATGACACTTGGTAGATAAGCGTCAGAGGTGTACGGAGGCTCGCTTGGTTTACAAACAACGGTAAACATCGGAGTTAAACTTTTAAAGCCTGGTACACTATAAGCCTCCTGTTCAAAAATCCGGACTGGGATGTAAAATACTTACCGCCAATAGGAAGCTTTGGGCTACCAGTGGTGAATTGTAGGAAATCTCGTCGCTGTTTGAGATCCAGCTCGCTCATCGCCTGCAGTAGGTTCTTCACGCTTCGACTGTCCATGTTGAAGCCATGGTCCGCCTTGATAGAATCCATAAGAGCTAAACATCTCGTGTCAGTTATTCTCCTCTCAGTATGTCTAACATATGCAGGCACTCACTCTCAAGGCTCCAGTCTTCTTCTACTTGTCCAAACAGCGATACTAATTCGTCGGGAGTGAAAGCTCTCAGTGCAGTATATGGGAACACCTGCGAGAAACCAGTACGAAAAGCATCAATTTGGCGTTTAACACCAGTCCCCAGAGTCATATCAATGACTTTTTCCAAGTAGGTATCAACGTTTTCCATAGTAACTCGCTTCGAAGAACCATGCTCCTCAAGTTCAATTTCGGGGTAGCCAGGCAACGTAAAGTCGAGACAGAAATCCTCTAACCTCGCATTGTCGATCATGATTGCCTCTGTATCAGCCACTTTTTGTGCTGGTGTGAGATTTGGGTTTTCATCAATCTCTTTCTTAGCCAGCACAAATTTCTTGATTGTTTTCAGAGAGCGAGCAAGACCTGGGTCAACAAGCTTTACCGCTCCCAAAGAGGGCTTGACACCAGTCAGGGAGGGATCTCCAATTCTGAAAAATATCGGATTGAAGTGGATATCAACTATACGAGAATCGATCATTGATCGGGCCACAAATTTGCCGAGAGCCTTGAATAAATGAAGAATGCGCTCTCCATTTGGCGTTGTTGCCTCTTCGGGGCTGAGAGGCCGGGGAAATAGCCCCGTCTGGCCCATTACAAACTCATCTGACCCGGCAGAGTCGACTTCTCGCCAAAGTTTGAGTTTCTTTTTGCAAAACTCTTTCGATACGGTAGAGTAGAATTCGAGCGTCGGGCCTAAGCCAGTGCCAACTTCTTCAAAATATTCGACTTCCAATATACTTTGGGAGGCGCCGTATAGCTCCATCACTTTCAACGCTGACTCGAGGATCTTGAGTCGGGAGATGCGGACTTTCTGCCTCTGAAGTCGGCCCAAGAACGGCCGCTCATTGGAGCGATCTCGTCGATTATCATCCGTCGACTGTGCGTTCTGCCAACGAGCCATTGACCGGGCATATCCGAATGATGTTGACTGGAGAAAGAGATGCCGAGTCTCGAAGGGGAACAGAAAAGGGTAGAGGCGTGCTAAATCTTCAGACCAACTCGGCAAGCAGCTGCTCGCAACGATTAATGGCTCCTCTAATTGGCGATTAAGCTTAGCCGTAAGCTTTGTATTCACGAACTGAGACAATTGCTCAACCCGGAGGCCAACCATACTATTCCTATTTTCAATTAAAACGTCTTCTATGTTAGCATTGAGGTCGTGAAGGATGTTGAGAAGCTGCAGGATAGAGGCGGTTATTGGGTGCTTCGCTAGTGATGCCGAAATCCCATTCTCCACTTCTCCATCAGTCTCGATATTGAAGTTGGTCGGTCTAGACTCTGCTGGAGGCTGTCCAGAGACTCTTCGAAACTTGATGGGGTGTGTGGATGACCAAATGTTTTTATTGTTGTGGTCACCTGACGAGGGTGTCGACATATGAACAGCACGATAAATGGTCGTCTCATTTGGAATAACTTTATCATCCAGCGTGAACTCAATATACCAATCCTGAGGGGCAGACTGGAGTATGGAGGAGTATGAGGGCTGTCGCGATGAAGAATGAGATGCTGCCGGGCTGCTATGCTTATACGAGCCATAGTCCTTGAATCTTGATCCAGTCGGTGTGGGGACTCTCGTGCCGTCCTCTTTTCGAGTGATGATGTTTCCAGAGGCAACTTCGAGATTTACGGCCGATGGATCCGGATCTCCTCTTCCTTCCATATCTTCATCAAGCTCGCCGACAATAGCATCAAGAGCAGTACTGTCGCCAGCTTCGTCGTCGTCATCGTCATCGTCAGTGAGCTGTTTCTCATCTGCACACTCCAAAGTAGGCTGTGGAGCCTTGTCTTCATCAGGAGGACGAGTCGAAGGATTTGGTATTTCTGCGGATGACCGAAAGAGCCGTGAAGAGCGACGTAGTGACCCCTTATCGGTAGATGGCCCGGCAGGCTGCGAGTTGGCTGTCTCTCCCTGATGAGATGATAGCTTGCTGTTGGCTCCGCCGGAAAACCGTGAAGCCGAGGACCCTGACATTAGAGGCAAAGGAGGCTGCGTGGTAGATCCAGTTAAACTGGCGCCTGCAGCAAAATTTTGCGACATGCTAGAATTAGCTATAGCCGCAAGGGCTCTAGAGAGTCCATCTCTCCGGGAGATCCTTGGCCGCTCCGCCAGACTAATTCGTGGACGAAGATAATCATCAAGGGACTTGAAGGTGGCGATTGCGTGAATGGAAACCATAATGTTTCGGTAAGATCGGGGAATCGATAGCTCATCATCTGCAACCAGCCTGAGTTTGATCTGCTTACCCAACATTGACGCGGGGCTGCTGCGATTACCATCAAAGCTGTTTTGATGAACGGTAATGACTTCAAAATGCTCTGACCTACTGAGCAAATCTTGTAATTTATGAATTAATACGCCGAATGGTGTTGCTTGTGATTCCGTGACGCCAGTTCCGGGCTTGGGCTTCACCGCGGGATTCATGAACACTTCCAAAAAGCTTGCTTGGGCAGCGTGCGCCAGCGATTCGTCAGGATTGCTGAAAATTGCAAGAAGCACTCTCACTATACCAGACGCTAGAAGTTCTGCACTGGTAATGCTTTCCAGGATGTCGGTATCAAAGTAGCTTGAGAGCTTGGAGAAGAGTGTCCGTCCAGTTTCTGGAGATGAATGTTTTGACGTGGCTAAGTAAAAGGCCTCGAGTTCTTCTGCTAGCTGGGATAAAGTTTGCAGTATCTGCGTAGTTTGCGTTCGCATGACCTGGCCGTGGCCGTCTTTTTCGTGGACTTCTAGAAATTTCTTTGCAATGGTGATAATACGGGACTTCATTAGTTGGATATTGGAAACATAGGGAAGAGACGTGGCATCCAGCGACATCGAAGATCCGCGAGAACTAGCAGGTGATACGTCACTAGCATTAAGCTCATTATCAACGTCTTCTTCGTCGCCGCCAGAAGAGTGGTGTTCATGAGCAGCACCTTCGCCCTCGTCCTCTGCTTCTTCGTCTTCGTTATCATTGTCTTCCGACTCATGGTCTGATGATGGCGTGCTACTATCGCCAGCATCGGGCAGACTGCGTCGTCGGGACGTGTTCCTCAACTTTGAATCTTCCTTGGTGCCAGGCTGGCTGTCGTCGACTGCAAGTTTTTGAATCTCAAGAATTACGCCTTCGCGATAAAGTTGGTATCGATAAACGCTACCAAGGCGGGTAAGGAGTAATTCCGTTGCTTGGAGGCCTAGAATAACTAGGGAGGGGTGATCTTGCTGTGATAAAATAGAAGCTAGAAAGGATGCATAAGGCACTGGTGCTAGTGCCTCAGCCAGAAGATTTTGGTCCAAATTGGAAAGCATCTTTATCTGAGCAGTCAATACTTTCTGGCGTACACTCAGGTTGATTGTGCTGGAGAAAGCATCTGTTAATGTTGGGAAAATGATGAGCACGAAACGGCGAACTTGGTCTTTGCAGTCTTCCAAAAGTTCAAGCCGGCGGTCGTTGGGGCCCGGATCGCATCTACTGCCCAAAGATGACGGTGCAATTGGCTCAATCGCATCATGCAGCTCCATAAAGTCACCCACGGCAATTCCTGCATTACGAGGCAAGTCTGGAAGCAGCTCACATATGACATTGAGGGCTTCCACAATTTGCTCGCGGGGCCGGTGGATAAGCGCCTGCATAATGATGACACTGTCCAGCTTAGATGCTACATCCTCAGTGCCCGTAGGAGGAGAAACTCCCGTCAAAATTTGATAGAGTGTCTCGACAACATTTAACTTGAAGAGCTCAGAGGAGAGTCGGGCGCTTGCCCTTGCAGTGAATGCTAATACGCGGAGAAACTGAGTATGAATGTTGGGGCCAATGAGATTCGTAGTCCCTGGGACAAGGAGACGTAATATCGCGCGCAGTAGGTCAACACTGATTAATTCTTCGAGCTTCGACGGGTGATATTTGAAGCTTTCGACGATTCCTGAGACACACAAGGAAGCCTGCTCCACAACTCGTTGGTCATTGCTGTTGAGGACATTGAGCAGGGTTGGCATGACATCCTTGACTACAGGGAATGAGTCATCGGGAATATTCCGACAGCAATTGGCCGCTGTAGTCACCGCTGTTCGCTGAGTGCTCGTTGCAAAGAAGTCGAGGTATGATAAGCATGCCGTGAGCCCCCCCTTCTCGGACAATGCTAGACGGGTACTCGGTGGATATCTTCTCAAGCGTACTAAGAGCCTGTTCTGCCAGGTCGATGAACGAAATCTCGAGCAGCTTCTGACAGAGAACAGGAACGGCATTTCCATACACAACATTGGCAATGCTAGCGGGTAGGGCCTCCATAAGGTTCGCAAGACAACGGCAGGCTAGGAGCATGATCTCGGGGCTCTCTTCCTTGCCCATGAGTTGAACAAGTTCCTTAACAAACGCATCAGGTGAAAAATGGCCCGACAAGTTATCTTCATTAGATACCAGGAAAATTTCGGACAGCTCCTGTAAGGCAATCACTTGGACAGACGAATCGTCACTCCGCAGGCCGCCGAGAAGTTCTCGTAACCGACTTGATAGCCCAGTCATGATGCCGGTGAGTGCTCGCAAAGTACTGGAAAGACCGGAATCATGATCTCCTGGGCCGCCGTATGCTCCGAAGGGATCATCGTCGTCCTCGTCGTCCTCGTCGTCCTCGTCTTCGTCTTCGTCGTCTTCGTCCTCGTTCCCGTCATTGTACGGGGGGTGTTCAATGCGATTTGCGCCGCCACCTCTGCCCAAATCGTCATCTCTCGGGTTGTCACCTGTGCTATTTCTAGCGACTGTATCTCCCTTCTGGGGTGAAGACGAAGAGGCTTGAACTCTGGGTTCGCCCGTGCCACCCATGGTAGTATCTTGGTCAGAGCTATTGCCTGTGGAATGCTGGAGGTCCTGATTAAGCGGCATTGAGGAGGTAGTAGCTGCATATAACAGTCAGTAATTACATCCCATGGAGAAGACGTCTATCAGATGAATCAAGGACTGACCTTGGGACTGTGTAGAACTCCTTTTGGTCCGAGCCGATCTTCGACTGGCAACATTAGAACTAGGTGATGTGTCCATAGCGACGGGGATATCAGGCATCCTATTTTGAATATTAACACCATTTCCAACAAACACGGTCTTTCCAACTAACTCGGTGCCGTCCATATCCACTAAGACTTTCCCTTTCCGCGGCGAGGTTGGGTGAGGTAGATTATTTGCAGATTCCAATGGTGGAACAGCAGCTTCAGGAATCTTCTGTCTCTTGGACCGTCGAACCGAAGAGCTGGATTGTGATCCAGTCGCAGGGCTTTTCTCAGCGCTCGAAACTTTTCGCTTCCGGGATAACGATAGCGATGGAGCAGTAGAGGGCGAAGTCTCTGGCAGCGTGTTGGTAGAAGCAGATGATGCAGCAGAAGCTCGAGCCGCCTGGCTCGCTGCTTGGCGGGCAGAGGACCTGGTTATTCTGGGAGACATGAGAAACTGGCCAAGAAACTGCTCGCTTGCTCGTGCCTGGGGTAGAAGGGAAATGAGGGAGAGGAAAGCGGGGAGAAGAGTAGAAATCCTTGCTGCAGCAGTTCGTGATGGCTGTGGATAAAGTAGCTGGGTTGGTGTTGTCAGGCGTTCGGCGGCGGCAGTGCCAGGGCAGGTGCGTGCGTGTATAAGCTATGCAGAGGGGCTGCTCGTGATGAATGGAGTAAACGGCAGTGCCAGACCTCGGATTCGGGTGAATGAGGCACACAGGATGATGTCTATGCTAAGAGGGCTGGCAGTGGGTTGGGATATATAGCACGGCCCAGCATGTAGAGGAAGTGCCTCATCAACCGCAGCACTACTGGTGTGCGGAAGATGGAGACGTAGAAGGACACCAGAGGGCAAGTGGGAGTTCAACTGGCAAGGCTGTCGCAGATGGAGTGTGTGAAAGGAAAAGCGTTGAGGTGTTGAGGTTGTCGGTGCGCCGTAGACGAAAGCTTATGGCAGCCTTCAGAGCTTCATACCTTTGGCTTTGGACGGTGGCCGGTACAGGCCTTGCAGTGGCGGACGCTGCAGTCGGGGCAGTGGGCGTTGGAGAGGACGCGGGAAGTCGCACTTCGTGGTCGGTTGCCGGTGTTTGTTCTGCCATGCCCGAACTACGCCATCAGGAGGGCAAGCACGAGCTAGGCAGGAGCGATGGAGACGGAGCGTATGTAGTTGAGGCAGTTGAGGCAGTTGAGGTCCTTGGATCCAGCAGAGCAAGCAGGCGCACGTCGCTTCTTGCGCCGCTTGTTGGCGATGCACGGTGTCACTCCCGCATCTGAGTGTGGAAACGGGGGCAGGCCGGGCAGCCTTGGGAGCTGGCAAGGAGAGTTAGAAAGTCAGCGACGGTTGATCACGTCCGTCCACTCAGGATGTCGCCGTGGGAGTTGAGCCAAGACTAAGCGCCGTAGATAGGTTGGTAGGAAGTGTGTATTGGATCCGAGTTTGCTTGCAGCGTCACTCGTGCCTCTTGCCTGCTACGCTTAGTTCGGCGGTGGAGCTCTGACTAATTTAGAGGCGCTTACGATAAGCGCATGGGTACAATATGCATCCCGCTGGAAACGTCTAGTAATACCTCAGCCGCTAGGTAGCTTGGGTGCACCAGCAGCATCAGGATGGCTGAGAACAAGCCGTGGTTTGCTTGAGTTGAATATGTACTATTTAATGGCAGGACCAGGTAGTATTTCCTATCGAGGCACCTACCAATGAGGTGGTTCCGCGTGAGCATCAAAATGTACATGCGAGGCAGCTGTTTCTTCGGCGTATATTTAGCAGCTACCTACCTACTCACACTATCGGGTCAGCTGCTTCTACAGCGGTATACATGTGCGCAGGCTCTCACCCGCGTATTACATCTGGAAGAAGGAAGCAAGAGAATCAGGCACGCGCGGTTGATAGCCGCCCCTCCTCTCCCCCTTTTCTCTCCCTTTTTTATTACTGCTAGCAATTTTTCTAAAACTTCACGTGGAACACGACAAAGCCTCACAGTACTACCCCGGTGCTCAAACACTCCATGCTATACACTGCTCGTCAGCTGCCTGCAGCATAAAATCGGTGTAAGTGCAGTTTACCCTGGAGGGGTCGGCGGGGGAGACGGTGGGGCTACTCCGTAGTTCATGCCCCTTTTACTGCTCTGCTCCAAAGTTGATATCTTATAGACCGCCGGCAGAACATTCTTTTCTTCTTTCATTTTTCTTCTCCTCCCAGACTCAAGACTTCAAGTTCGCTAAGCTCTTGTTGTCCTTTCAGACTAGGGACGACCGTTTCTTTTCTTTTTTTGAACCACGCTTTACGCGACCCACGACTACATATCATGACCATATAGAGAACCCATTGATTAACGAAAATCGCATTTTCCACGAGGTATGTCTGCTCTAGCTCGCTGTGTCTCGACGAAGCGGTATTGACAAGGCCTATGGTACCGCCAGCACGTCGTAACGCATATTAAACCGTCTCAAAATGCCAGAGAGCGAGATGTCAACTGTTGTTGCTCAGCCTAGCGACGAGAACAGTGCTCCAGCTAAAGACCGAGCTGCTGAGGGGGCTGAACCGCCCGCTAGCGATAAAGTTGGCTCTGCCTCTGCGCCAGCAGCAAGAGCCACCCCCCGCTATGCCAGCGCAACCGCTACTTCGACTGTGGCTCGGACAACTGCCTCGGCGCGATCTGCGGCTACTCTGAACAAACAGCCGACTCGCGCGTCCACTTCGGCACACCGATCTACCGCCTCCACGTCGACGATAGGTCATCGAAGTGCCCCCAGTGTCGGTGCAAGTGAAGATGAACAGAAACCCAAGCCTGCGTCGCGAAGAGAGAGCACAGTAGTCTCAAACTCAGCGGGAGCCGCAGGAGAGAGAAAAACCGGGGCCGCTGGCAGCACTGTAGCGAGCCGTCGATCTACTGTGGGTGTTGGTGCTGCAAGCCCCAAACCTCCTGTTCCGCGCACTAGAACGGGAGCATCCGACTCAGTAGCAGCGATTCGAGCAGGATTGACCCGGAGTACTGTTTCGTCGAATGCCGCTGCGGATGCGAGGAAACGAACACCTGCACCTGGTATAGTGACTGGAGCTTCACGTCCATCAACAAGAACATCTGTTCGATCTGAGGCGCATCCAGACAGCCCTAAAATCCTCGACGAGCTCACATTCAAGCTAGCCGAGAGAGATAAAGAAATCGAATCCCTCAAGGTGGAATTGGGCACCTTCGAAAGCACCGTAACTGAACTCCGCCAGCAGCTAGAGGGCAGCGGCCAGCAAGCAGACGAGGGCGAATCTCCAAGCGAGCCCAAGGCCACGCCAGATGGCCCGAAAACTGATTACGATGCCGTCATACGTGACCTGGAAGCTCAACTACAAGAGAAAGCCGAGAAACTTCTTACTGTTGATGACGAGCTTATCGAGGCTGCTCGCATCAAAGACGAAGGAGGAGAAGCTCTAGAGGCACTGAAAAAAGAGCTTGAAAATCTAAAGGCTGAGAATGAGGAGAAGCTTAAAGCAACCGAGACTCAACTTGAGCAGACAAAACAAGACTATGCTGCTCAAGTTGAGAAGCTGCAAGCCTCCATCTCTGATAAAGCAGACTCAGACAAAACAGACACAGACTTGAGATTGGCATTCGAAGCAGACATTCAAAAGCTTCAGAACCAGGTGGATGAACTGACTGCTTCAAAAGCCGACTTGGAATCGACTATTAACGCCATCACATCCGAGCGCGATGCGTTGACCAGCAGATTATCTGATCTTGAAAATGAGATTTCAGATGTTAAATCTAGGCTCGCCATATCTGAGACAGCTGCGAAGAGTGCTGAAGCAAGTAAAGACGATGATAAGTCTCTGGTAGCGAAGATTCAGAGCGAATTAACCAACCGAGAGACGGAGCTAGAATCTGCCCGCAAAGTTGAAACTGAGCTGCAAAACACAATTAGCGACATGAAAGCCACACTAACTGGCAGGGATGAGGAGATTTCCAGCTTGAAAACAATGCACGATGAGCGTTTGAAGCAAATTTCTCAAGATTACGAGAATGAAATCGAAAGCCTTCGCGGCGATGCTTTCTTTAAACGCAAGTTTGAAGAACTGGAAAAGCTGCATAACGATCTGCAGGCCACCCTGACCGGAGAATCAGAGAAGCATACAAACGCTCTGGCAGAGTCGGAAGAGCGCCGGTTATCAGCGCTTAACTCACTCGAGTCCAAAGGACAAGAATATGAAGAGCAGCTGGCCAGTTTGAGACGTCGTCATGATGAAGAGTTGGCAGCTGCCAAAAACCAAGCTTTGGAAACATTGGATGTTCACGCCAAAGAACTAGAGTCTATTAAAGCTCGATACGACGAACAACTGCGGCTCGCACTTGCAGATGGAGAAGCTACATCGGTAGAACAAAGTGGGCTTCACGAGAAGGTGCTGAATGACCTTAAGAAGCTTCACGAAGAAGAAAAGCAAGGCTTGCTTGCTGCACACCAATCTACTCTAACAGCAACATCTAGTCAACATGCAGAAGAATTAGCTGCGCTGCATACGAAGCTTGAAGAGGTGGCAGCACAGCTTGAAAATGCGAAATCCACGAGTGCGGAGGAGTATCAAGCCTCAAAGCAGGAATTGCTTAGCCTACACGCTGCCGAAATCGAGAAACTCACCACTGCTCATGCAGATGCCCTGGCTGCATTGAAAGAAGAGGGACTCCAAGTAACCCAGAAGCTAGAAGAGCTAACAGTCGCTTATGCGCAAATGGAGACCAGCTTAAGCGAAGCCAAGGCTCAAAACGCGAGCTCCAGGGCTACTCTGGATGAAGCTAAAGCTCAGAGTGCGAGCCTGGAGGAGCAATTGTCACATCAGACTTCCACAAACGCAACTCTCCAAGCCTCATTGAAAACTGCGGAAGAGCAACTTTCACTTCAGGCTTCCACCAATGCAACTCTCCAAGCCTCACTGAAAACTGCGGAAGAGCAACTTTCCCTTCAGGCTTCCGCCAATGCGACTCTCCAAGCCTCGTTGAAAGCAACAGAGAAACAGCTATCACTTCAGGCTTCCACCAATGCCACTCTCCAAGCTTCACTGAAAACGGCACAGGAGCAGCTAGTCGTTGTCCAAGCAGAAGCAGATGACGTCGGCCAGCAGCTTGCTCTAGAAAAAGTAGAGCGAATGACCGCACTTGCTGAGCTAGACGCCGTTCAGACCGCCAAACCTGATATGACAGCCATCAACACCCTGAAGGCTGAACTTATGGCAACTACCAAGACGTTCCAGGAGGCCTTGACTGTTACTAAAGCTGAGCTGAAGTCTACCAAAGATAACCTTGCCGACATGGAAGACAAATATACCGCTACCCGAGAAAGCTTGATTCTGACGTCCAAGGACTTGGAGGAGCTGCGGATAACGTCGGAATTGAAGGAGAAGACGGCTCACGCAGATTATAGCGACTTGAATGATAGCATGACCACACTAGTGGAAGAAGCCAACAAGAAGGTGAAGGAATGGGAGATGAATGTTGAGCAGCTCATGAAGAAGCTCACTGAAGCAGACCTTGAGAATGATCAGCTGCAAGGTCAGCTAAAAATCAAGGACGCTGAGCTAGCGGAGGCAGAGGTAAGTTCTCACGCCTTCTTTATACCTGAAGACGCTCCCTGACTAACAACGCATCAGGCTCAGGCCGCTCTGTTCAAGTCCACCAGCGGCGGGACTGGTAGTCTAGATGCGGCAGGCAATGCAGCCGACGGCGAAGAAATCGATCACTCTTCAACGGCACTAGCTTTGGTACGAGAGCCCCTGTAAACTGCCGCCAATCCTGCAACCATTTTTCATGCGCAGGTTGATATTTCGATTTGACTAACCGTTTGAAGTAGCTCAGCAAAGTTAGATTGACTGCCAAGCAAGTTGACTCTCTCGACCGAGAGATGAGAGATCGTAACTTACAGTAAGCAGGCTCATCGTACTAACATTACGGCCAAAATAGAAATAAAATACTAATTTGTTTTTACAATATAGGCTCCTCAACTCAATTACAGATGTGAAGCTGTCATCTTAGAAACTTTTTTTATTAACGTTATTTATATGATTTGATTAATATTTAGTGGTAATTAGTGCCATTTAAAATTGATGAATTTAAATGGAACCTGAAAGATGATTTACGCTTTACCGTGAGTTGCCATCAGAGATCCTATCACCTTATGTTAGCAATGAAACACGGAAAAATAAAAGCTGCATAGCCTTTGATGGTATTGAACTTACCAATGAACGTCGTCACCAGGCGACTACGGACCTGGCAAATATCCTCGGGGACAAGCCATATGGTCGCGCCAAGCTTACGAGCAATACTAATGCTCAACTTCGCATTCATATATGCATCTTCTTCCGTTTGGCCGGGAGTCACCAGGTCATAGTCCACATAGCTGCTCTTCATGCCGTTGAGGACGTCCAGAAGGAAAACACCAGAGCCAATCGCAGGGTCCTTGAACGACCTAATAGATGAGTTACGGCCACCCTTCTTTGACATATCGTTGGCCCATCTGACCATTTCGGCGTCAGTTATCTCTTTCTTGCCGAGATTTTGTGCCAGAGAGGATAGTGTCAGCGTAATGTCTTTTCGCATGAGTTGCCACACAAGTCCAAGTGTCAATGTTCTTTGGCCATCTGTAATATCTGCTCCTTGAATGCCTACGAGCGAAAATCCATTCTGCTTGCCCAACTCTATAGCATAGTTGGTGTTTTCGACAGCTTTGAATCTGAGCATTTCCCCTCCATGAGCGGGAGCTTTGTTAACGTGGCGCCAGTTAACAGATCCTTTAATGACCTTGTCGTATGCCTGTAGAAGAGCCGAGCCGTCTCTCAAATCATCGAAAAACGAGACTACAGCTGGCTGCACGTCCAAGCTGTTTAGCCACAGAGTAAAGACTCTCGCCTCGCGTTCTCCCTCTGCGTCGAAATCTTCGACCTGCAGCTTCTCCTCTTCGGTAATAGGGTCAAGTGCAGGATGGGTGTTGAAGAGGTTAGCGACGAATGCCAAGTTCAGTTTCGGGTTGCCCGCTACCAATGATGACGGAGTCAAAAATTTGCGGCATCCAAGCTTATCGGCTTCTTGCAACACCTCTTCAGCCCTCTGCGTTAAATCTCTGGTTTGCAAAGCAGCTCGTGTGCAGCCGTACTCTCCTCCTATTTGCGCGAGGAGGACGGTGTAGTTTTCACTGTCCTTCACATCGCTAGAGAAGTTTGCCACTCTAAACGAGGCCAAAGAGTTAGTGATAGTCCCATAGGAAAACAATTGTGCACATACCTTCTGGGCCAATTGGCGGCTTTTAGGTGGTAGTTGAACCAACGAAGCAGAATCTGCTCGGGAGGCAGTCTCAAGAACTGCTCCAGAGTCTCATCCTCTTCCAGGAGTCGGTACAGTTCAGGGTGCAGTTTGATATCAATTTTTCCCAGCAAGCCTCGTCGAATAATTTGCCAAATGAGACCAAGAATAAGATGCTCGCGCACTTCAATGATATCTCCCGCTCCGATATTGACAACAGAGCACCCAATACCCTTGCATGACTCAATGACGATGTTGTTGTTCTCACTCATTTGGAAAGCATTTAGAGTTTTGGTTTTCCGGCCGGGTATATTCATAACTCGCTCATCGATAGTATCCGGAACGCTGTCGTTAATGAGTTTCGCAAGAACCAATCCATCTTTACATTCGTCGAACATCTCAAACGTGTCGGTAGGGAACGGAAGTCGGCTACCAATATCCCGATCACCAGCCAAAACCGCGTTGATGTGGCGTGTAAACTCTGTTCTCTCATCTTCATTGATTGTATGCGTAGTATTCGCATTTGATCCCTGGACTTGGATTTTGCCGCTTACGCTGCCCTTTGAGGCATGGCCTTGGGCGGCGCCAGCTCCAGAAGGTGCTGGCCCAGGACCAGTAGAGAGACGTTTTTGTGCGGTTGATCCGGCGCGCAATTTAGCGATAAGCTGGCAAATGTTAGAGGAGTTGCGAGGCAAGAAATAGATTGACTGACTCCGACATAGTCTTCGAGCTCTACTCGCCGTGAAGAGTCGAGGTCTACTTCCTTCAGAGCTTGTCTGACAACATCATACGGCTGATTTTCGCTTTGCTGGGTGGCTTTAATGGCCGTTGCTTCATCGAGGTATCCCCGGTCTTCTACGTCCAGCCGCTGGAAGGCGTCGGAAAGCTGGAATATCTCATTCTGAGGAAACTGAGGAAACTTCCTATCAAGCGCATTAGATCAAGGCCGAGTGAGGCCATAGCCGATCAACATTCAACGTACCTCTGAAGCTTAAGGACATTCATACTGGAAATCTCGGTGATCTTTCTTCGAGTCAATGTCGAGTCAATGTTCAGAACAAAGGAGCTGCGTAATCTGCTCGAAGTAATGGCTAGCCAGCTAGTAGTGAGGGGGGGTCAGACAATTGACGCCAGTGGTTGAACCCCACACAGCCACGTTCCCCTCTATCCAAGGCAGCCTAGCTATCCATAGCTAAATTACGTAGTTGCCTGCTAGGCATACACGTAATGTTAGTAGAAAAGATAGCACCCCCTGTATTAAAGCTATAGACTATCCTATTTTATATGCTGAATAAGGTATTTTGTCGACAAAGGTGATTTGATCGTTAGACTAATACAATACTTACGTGCTATTGAGCATAAGTAAGTCCAGTTATTCTAGTGGCATACTTTTAAAAAAAAAAAATAACTGTTTTATTACTAGATAGGTATTAGTTACAATACTTCAGTATCGCAAACCGTTAAAGGCGCGTTTTCGAACACCATTATAACCAGCACAAATTTTGGTCTTGTTACCAAGTATCTCGCATCTCATGAAAAATATCTTTCATGTGTTTGAATGTAGAAAATACCTGGAGACCCGAACATTGTACAAATGAGAGGAAAATGTGGACAGAAAAGAGAGTAGTACGGTTAAAGATTCCAGGCAACCGGTCTACTACCGTAATTACACTTCGACATTGGTGGCTTCTACTACTCAGCAACATCAAGATCGTCATGAGCGGGAAGAGGACTCTCAGCTGGTAAATGTCAGTATTGTGTTCACAATTGGAAGAGACAGATCCGGGAAATGCCGCGCTACCTTTTCTTTCGTCGCCATTAGTTCCGTTTTCCTTTCGGTCGCGATCATCACGCTCATCTTTAGTATCGCGGTCTCGGTCGCTACACAAATAAAAATGTCAACTTCGGAACCGCCATTGATAGTTCGAAGAGCTTACCGGTGTTCAGGGCTTCTAGAGCGATCCCGGTCCCTTCGACTATCGCGATCATAGTCTCTGTCGCGATCCCGACGTTCTTCTTTGCGCGGAGAATAGTCGCGAGTGCTGCGACGGGGGGAGGGTGATCGGCCACGGCGAGGAGATCGCGGTCCACGACGATCACGATCACGCCCAGATTCGAAGCGCCATGAGGCTGAAGGAGGTGTTCTAGCCCACTAGAAGCACGTTAGTAGTGGCAAATGATTGGATCATTGCACACGCACCTCAATCTTCAATAGATCATCTCGGCCAATACGTTTGTTGTGCATTTCATGGTATGCGTCATCGGCATCGCGCCTGTCTTCGTATTCCACGAAAGCAAACCTTATTAGAAGCCGTTAGCAAAGCGATTACTTCTCAAAAGTATCAAGTTACCCACAGTCTGCTGGAAGTAGATCGCGGCGCAGGAATGTCACAGCGGACCAGGCGCCCATATCTATTCGACACTCTTCATTAGCCATGCCATCACAATGCAGACACGGAGGGTGCAGTCGACGGGGCAGCCGTTTCTCGGGCATTTTCATTGACTGTATGCACACGAAAGGAGGTGCAATCTAACTATCGGTTCGCATAGAACAACTTCGGGCGATAAATGAAACGCATCGACCGACACGGCAGGAAAAGGGAGAGGTAGGTTCAGGCGTCAACGGGGGGGGGAGGGTTGCGAGGGCATCGGACATCGACATCGACGGTGTATCAAATCTGTCGACCGAAAGGAGTTCCTCGTGGCGGTACAAGACAGGACGCGGGCGAGGGCGAGGGCGAGGACGAGAGCGAAAGCGTGAGCGTGAGCGTGGCGTGGTTGACGTACCGTTCGAATTCGTAGGCGAGATCGCGCGCGCGGGTGCCGTGGCTAAAGCCTGTGACATATAAAGTAGTGCCGCCGCGAGACATTTCGAAATGTGAAGGAAAAGAAAGTCAGTATTGGAGTGTATTGGAGCAATTGAAGAAAATTAGATATCCGGGTGCGCAATCGTCAGCGGATGTAGACGTTAGGATGGTTCTGAGGCACGCAAAAATGTGCTAATGGCAATAAGTTTAGTAGCGTACTAAAAGGAAATCTACTAACGTACTAGTAATAATACCAAGATTTTCATAACGTCATCATTCATGTATTTATACATTTATACATTATATAAACTTAAAATAAAGTACTTTCTTTTTAACATTATAAATGTTAAATATCAAGCACAATAATAACTAAAATTAATTAACTTAAAAATTTCATAAGCATTCAGCATACCTAACGGTACTTGAATGATTTTGTTTTTTTTTTATAACTTTTATTTTATTTTACTTCAACTATGAATCCTAAATCTACTCTCAATTTCAGTACTTGCCTCGCCCTGAAACAACAAACCTCCCTGTTTCCACTGTATACTTCCACCCGTCCCGCGCAAGCGCAGCAGCCACAGCCTGTCGAAGTGGTGAAATTCCACTTGCATTATGACGGCCTAAGCCAGTAACAATAGTGAGACTTTTGTCTAAGACTGGCCCTTCTCGAGCACGTATATCTTTCCACCAACTCAAAACTCGCTGACGAGCAATTCGCACTCCATCTTGGACGGACACGCCGTGCAAATCAACTGTCCTATCGGTGCTTTGTTGGTCAACTAATATGTCTGCCGCAGTGGATGTAGCTTCTTGGGCGTGCTTTGCGTGTTCGCGAGCCTGTTGCGCATAGTAGCCTGCTGCCTGTCGATACAGCGGGTTTGAAGCCCCACGCCGATGGAGGCTTGCAGCAGATGCAATCGCATCTTGTTTCTGCCTATGTAGATTGTTTGATGTTTGCAGAGCCTTGTTGAGATTTTCTCCGGCACTAGAAGTTGATATCGAGGTAGCTCGACGAGAACTCCTTCCTTCAGCCCGGGTATCAGTGACCGTCTCTGTTGATCCTTCGAGATCTTCGTGTGGCAGCGGTGTTAGCCTATAATTCAGTTTGAGCTTCTGGTTCATCGATCTTTTGCTGAAGTATGCGTTCACTTGTGCTGCGAGTTCCGCAGCATATGCAGAATCCGGCCCAGTTATCCGGATGATAACTTGCAAGTACTCGTCCGGGGTATTGCGGTACTTCTGTTTGAGATCGTCTATGGCTTTTTTCTCTACAATTGATGGGGACTCAGCCTCTCTCTGTATGAGGAACTGATCCAGGATTCCGAGGATGGTAGCCACTTTAGAGTTACCGTTTTCGGCATATATTATAGAAACTTCTTCAGGAGACATGTTCAAGCGCTTGGATATGTAGACGATGGCAGTGGGAGCTGTGATAACGCAACACTGTTTAGCAACTCACGGACTGGGTGGTAGACACCAGGATCAACCCACTTTTCAGCGTCTTTGCATTATTCATACTGGCCTCGCCATCGGTCATTCTTGCTGCGTCATATCCGTATACACTACGGTTCCCACTGAGAGCCTCGATTTTGGTGTCACCAGCGCTGGAAAGTGCATCTGGCGCAGTCCCTTGAGCAGTGGCGGATTGTAGATATTGAACACTAAGGAGGGTATCCAACGCAATTGCAACGACGCCGTTTGATTCGAGTAGTGCATGCCTAATAGCCCAACTTTGTAAATCAGGAAACAATTCCTGGAGCTGCAGAATGTCTGTTTCCAGCAGCCCAGAATTTGGGAATTCACTGTCTGGAAGCACCAACTCTGCAGAGAGAGGGAGTGAAGATGTCGCATTTTCCGCGTCGATCGATCCTTGGCCATTAGCATGTTTCCTATTGGGACTGCTCGTGCTGGCTGAGTGCTCAATGTCTACTACCCATCTATCTTCGTCTTCCAGATGCCGGTGTACGGCACTTGGGTCGAAACCACTAGATTCTTCTGTGTTGGCATCTTGCGCGAGACTTTCCAAGACCGTGCAGGCAGTACTATAGCCAGCAGCGGTAGATACATCGTAGTCATTTGCGATAGCAATGACCAGGGACTCGTCAAGAACTGAGTCAAATAAATCCTAAGGGAGAAGACGCAATTTAGATTGTGCTGGTGGAGGAAAAGGCGAGAGGTTAACCAGTTGGAAGAGACATAGGTACTATAGAACGAAACTACTAGTACTAAAGAAGAGAAATAAGTATAATACATACCACCAGCTGCTGGATAAGTGAAGTCTTAATAGTAGTAGCCATAAGGGAAAGAAGTACTATTAGGTTGTAATATTGGTAGTAAAATAGTATGTTTGTTTAGGATAGTTAAAAAAGTAATAATATATTATAATTAAAAGTAAAGGTATTATAATTAGAAGTTGTAATTTTACTTATTTATAATAAATATAATATATAATAATATATAATATTATATAATATTATTAATAAAATATATTAAATATTTTTTTTAATTTTTATAATAATAAATAATAAAGAAATTAATAATATTATATTTAAATTAAAATTTAAAAAAAGAAATTATATATAAAAATTTAAAAAAAATTAAAAATAATTCTTAAGTAAAAGTTTATTTTATTTAATTAAAAGTTTATTAAAAAATTTCTTAGTTTATTTAAATTAATTAAAAAAGTTTTATTTTAATATTTTTAAATTTAAATTTTAGTATTAATTTCTTTTATAATTATTATTTTAAATAAATATTTTAATTAATTTATAAGATTTTTTATAATTTAAATATATTTATTATTATATTTTTATAAATTAAAATAATATTAAAATTTTATAAAATTTATTATTTTATAAATATAATTAAAAAATAATTAAAAAATATATATAATTTTTTATTATTATTAATAAAATATTTTATTATATTTATATTTAAAAAATAAGAAATTATAATTAATATTAAATTATAATTAATAATAATTTATAAAATTAATAATAATTTATAAATAATTTATAAATAATTTAATAAAATTATTAAAAAAATATTATTAAAATTTATTTTTAATATAATTATATATTTATAAAAAACTTATAATAGCTAATATAATAAATAATTATATTTAGTTTTTAGTTTAATAACTAAATAAATAAAAATATTTAAAAAAAAATATATTATATTTAACTTTATTAGGTTTAATAATATTAATAATACTAGATTATTAAAATTACTTATAAGGTTTAAAATAAGGTTTTTATACTAAAAATAATATTTTTTACTAATAACTTAATATAATATAATAAAAAAGCTACTTATATAAAAGCTAGTCTTAAGTTTTATAAATATAAAAAGCTTTAATAGTTCCTTAAAAAATAAAAGAAATTAATTATTAAATATTATTATAATATATAAGACTTTAATATTAATACTATAAATATAATAAAATAATCTTATAGTAATAAAATAATTTTATAACTAACTATAATTTTTAAATAATAAATAGTAAAAGGAAATAATAAAAAAATAGTAATAACTATTAAATTAAACTAGTTATAAAAGTAAACTATTAATTAAGCCAAAATTAATAAATTTAGAAAAAGAAAAGTAATAGTATAATAAGTAAAAAAGTAAAAAAAGTAATATTAAAAAGCTTTATATACCTAAGGGAATTAAAAAAAATATTAAATAAAATTATAAATATATAATAAAAGGAAATAATAATAATATTAAAATATTAAAAAAAAGGTTTAATAATAAATTATAATAATAGGTAGTTTATTTTTATATACTTAAGAGAAATAAAAAAATATTATATATTTTTATTTTTTATTTTAAAAAAACTTATAATTTTATATAAAAAGAAATTATTTAAAATATAATATAAATAATTAAAATATTTTATTATATTTTAATAATTTATTAATATATTTATTATTTATTTAAATAAAAAATAAATTAAATTAATTAATTATAATTAATTTCTTTTAAATATAAAAAAAATAAATTACTTATTAATATAATTTATTATTAAACTTTTTTTTAGTATTTTATTATTATTATTATTATTTTCTTTTATTATATATTTAATATAATTATATTACTTATTATAATTATATTACTTATTATAATTATATAATTTATTATAATTATATTACTTATTATAATTATATAATTTATTATAATTATATTACTTATTATAATTATATAACTTATTATAATTATTTTTTTATTAACTTATTAAAATTAAATTTTTAGTTTAAAATAATTAAATTTAATTACTTTTATTTTTTTAGTAATACTAGTTTTAATATTTTAAGTAAAATATATTACTTTTTTTTATAAAAGAAATAATAGCTTTTTTTTATTAATATTAAAGTTTTATATATTATAATAATATTTAGTATTTTAAATTATATTTAATAGTTAATTTCTTTTATTTTCTAAGGAATTATTAAAGTTTTTTATATTTATTAGCTTTTATATAAATAACTTTTTTCTTATTTAACTTTAGTATTATATTAAGTTATTAAAAAAAAAATTATTTTTAATATAAAAACCTTATTTTAAATCTTATAAGTAATTTTAATAATTTAATATTATTAATATTATTAAACTTAATAAATCTAAATATAATATTTTTTTAAATATTTTTATTTATTTAATTACTAAACTGAAAGCTAAATATAATTTTTATTATATTAGTTATTATAAGTTTTTTAAACTTATATAATTATATTAAAAATAAATTTTAATAATTAAAATAATTTATTTTTATTTAAAATAATATTTATTATTTCTTTTATTTTTATATATATAATATTAATTATTATAATAAATAATTTAATATATTAAATTATAATTAATAATTCTTTTATAAATTCTTATATAAATTTATTATTAAATATTTTTTATAATTAATATAATTTAAAATAATTTTTTAAAATATAATTATTTAATTTATTATAATTAAAATACTTAATTTTATATTATTTAATAATATTTAAGTTTATTAATATAAAATATATTAAATTTTTAAATTATATATTATTATTTTATTAAATTCTTTTAATTTATATAATAATATTTATTATCTTATTTTAATATTATTTTAATATTTTTTTATTATTTTTATTATTTTTTTAAATAAATTATAATTATATTATTATAACTTATTAAAATTAATTTATTTTAAACTTAATATAAGTAATTAAAAAATAAAATTATTTATATTTTACTTAAAATATAATAAGTAAAAACTATTAAATATATTAATTTAAAAAATATAATTAATAATATTTTTAAGTTAATTATTATTAAAAGTAAAAAAAAATATAAATTAATTAAATTAAAAATAATATATTTTATATAATTATATTATAAGTTTAAAATTATAATTTAATTATATATTACTTTAATAAAAATTCTTATAAATTATATAATAATAAAAAATATTATAAAATATATATTTATATTAATATTTAACTTAATAAAAGTAAATTAGTAATTAATAATAATATTAATTTATTTTAGTTAATTTAAATTAAATATTTATTAATATAACTAATATACTAATAATATAAGTATTAACTTTAATATAATTACTTATAAACTTTAAAAAGCTAAGCTATTATAATTATTAGTTATATTTAAAATAATAATTTTTAATTAATTAATATTTAACTAATGTTTTTTTAAGTTATATAATATAAAATAAATTATTAAAAATTAATATAATATTAAAAACTTAAAAATAAATATAATTATTAATTTTTTATTATTTATTTTTTTACTTTAATTATATATTAAAAATACTTATTTAATAAAATAATTATATATAATTTTTTTTTAAATACTTATATTTATTTTCTTTTTAATTAATTTTATTACTAATATTATATATTTTAATTCCTCCTAGATATAAAAAAATAAACTATTTATTATTATAACTTATTATTAAACCTTTTTTTTAGTATTTTATTATTATTATTATTTCCTTTTATTATATATTTATTAAATTTAGTTACTTTTATTCCCTTTTAAAAAAGCAAAAGCTTTTTTTATTACTTTTTTTCCCTTTTTACCTATTATATTTATTTATAAGTATTCTAGCTTTTTTAATTTTAGCTTAGTTATTAAGTTAAGCTTTAGCTATTTATTATAATAATTTAAGTTTAATAGTTATTATTATTTCTTTCTAGTTTTCTTTAATTATTATTTATATATAAAAGATTATAATTAATTATAAGATTATTTTACTATTATAAGATTATTTTATTATATTAAATAGTATAATATTAATATTCAAGTCTTATATATTATAATAGTACCTAGTGCTTTAAATTATACTTAGTAGTTAATAAGTTTTATTAAGAAAAATTTCTTTTATTTTCTAAGGAATTATTAGGGCTTTTTATATTTACTAGCTTTTATATAAGTAATTTTTTTATTACTTTAATATTATATTAAGTTATTAGTAAGAAATTTTATTTTTAATATAAAAATCTTATTTTAAATTTTATAAGTAATTTTAATAATTTAATATTATTAATATTATTAGACCTAATAAAGCTAAATATAATAAAAAAAAATTTTTAAATATTTTTATTTACTTAATTATTAAACTAAAGGCTAGGTATAGTTTTTTATTATACTAGTTATTATAAGTTTTTTAAATTTATATAATTATATTAAAAATAAATTTTAATTATTATTATTATTTTATTTATATAAGTTTTAAAAACAATTTTAAAATAAATTATTAAAATATTATATTTATTATAAGTAATAAAAATTAAAATATAATTTTAATAAACTTTAAAATTTAAATTAAAGTATTTAATTATATATAAATTATTATAAAAGTTAATTTATAAGCTTAATTAATAATAAATTAAATTAAAAATATATTTTAATATATTATAAATAATATATTAATATTATAAAAATTAATATATAATTTATAAATAAAATTTAAGTTTTATTATTATATTTTAGTAAATATAATTATTATAAATTAAGTTTTTTATTATTTTAAAAAATTTAAAATTATTATTTTTATTATTTAATTTTTTTTAATTATTAACTTAAGCTTTAAATTTTTATTTATATAATATTTAATTATAAAATAACTTAAGTTATATTATTATATATACTTAATAAATTATTATTAAATAGAAATATTATATAAAATAATATATTAATAAAAAATTTTTTTTTATATTATTAATTAATAATTTATTATTTTAATTATTTTACTTTTAGTTAAGCTTAAGTTTATTTTTTAATATTTTTTTACTTTTTTTTATAAATAAAATTTTATTTTATTTTATTTATAAAAAATATAATATTATTAAATTATTAGCTAATTAATATACTTAAAAGTTTTATATTTATTATAATATTAAATTAATTAATAATAAAAATATTAATATTTATATATAATAAATTTACTTAAAATATTTTAATATTTTTAATTATTTTATATTTATTTTATTAAATAATTAAAAATAATTAAATTATTTATTTTATTATATATTATTATTTATAAAACTTTTATTATTAGTTTTATTATTATTAAATATTTTATTTTCTTCTAGGTATTAAAAAATAAACTACTTATTATTATAACTTATTATTAAACCTTTTTTTTAGTATTTTATTATTATTATTATTTTCTTTTATTATATATTTAATTATATTACTTATTATAATTACTTTTTATATTAACTTATTAAAGTTTTATTTAATATTTTTCTAATTTTTTTAAATATATAAGGCCCTTTAGTATTACTTTTCTTACTTTTTTACTTATTATACTATTACTTTCCTTTTTTAAATTTATTAATTTTAGCTTAATTAATAGTTTACTTTTATAATTAGTTTAATTTAATAATTATTATTATTTTTTTTATTATCTTTCTTTATTATTTATTATTTATATATAATTATAGTTAGCTGTAAGATTATCTTAGGTTACTATAAGATTACCTTATTATATTAAAAAAAAATAATATAATATTAATATTAAAGTCTTATATATTATAATAGTATTTAATAATTAATTTCTTTTATTTTCTAAGAAACTATTAAAGCCTTTTATATTTACTAGCTTTTATATAAGTAGCTTTTTTATTACTTTAATACTATATTAAATTATTAGTAAAAAATTTTATTTTTAATATAAAAATCTTATTTTAAATCTTATAAGTAATTTTAATAATCTAATATTATTAATATTATTATAATAAAACTAAATATAATATTTTTTTTTATTTTTTTTTATTTTTTTTTAAATATTTTTATTTACTTAGTTATTAAACTAAGGGCTAGGTATAGTTTTTTATTATACTAGCTATTATAAGTTTTTTAAACTTATATAATTATATTAAAAATAAATTTTAATTAAATATTTTATTATTATTTTTTATAAGAAAATAATATTAAAATTATATTTTTTTAAAAAACTTTTTTAATTTTAAATAAAAAAAGTAATTTCTTATTATTTATTATAATTTAATTTATTAATAATTCTTTTATTATTATTATTTTAAATATTAATTAATAGTTTTTTAATAATTAATAAAATACTTTAAATTAATATTAAATAAAAAAATACTTTTATTATTAATAATATTAGTTTAATATATATTTTATTAAAAGAATTTATTAGTTTTATTATAATATTAATATAAAAAAATTATTTAAAAAGCTTTTTTTTTAAATTTTTTTTTTTAATTTTAAATAAGTATTTTTTTTCTTAAGTTATTTTAAATAAAAAAAATTTTTATTATTTATATTTATATTTATATTTAAGTTTTTTAATATAAAAAATAATAATTTAAATATTAAAATTATATTATTAACTTTATATATAATATTAATAATATTTATATTTAATTATTTTTATTATTATAAAAGCTTAATATTATTATATTTTATTTTTAAAATTTATTAAATTAATTATATATAATTAAGTAATTTTAAAAATAGTTTTTAATTTAATAAAAATATTTTTATATATAATTAATATTTTTATAATAATATTATTTTAAATACTTTAATATAATTATTAAAAAAAATTTAATTAATTATTATATAATATTAATATTAATAATTAACTTTTAATTAAATTAATTAATAATATTAATATTAAAAATAAGCTTAATAAAAAAATTATTAATAAAAATAATATTAAATAAGTTATTATATTTTTTATTATTATTAAATAATAAAATTTTAAAATAATTTATTTTTTTATTTATAATTATATAATAATCTAGTCCCTAGATCCTAAGTTATTATTATAAGGTAAAAGGTTCCTAAAGAATAAATATATATATTTATATTAGTAAAAGAAATAAAATATTTATTATTAAGTATATTATATAATTATATAATTAATAAATAAAATATAACTTATATCTAATATTATTATATTATTAATAACTAATTATTTAAGTTATTTAATAAGTATATATATTATTAACTTATATAGTAAATTATTTTATAAAAACTAATATAACTTATTAATTTAGTATCCTAAGAATTACTTATATATATTAGTCTAGTATATAAAACTATTATTTAATTATTAGTTTTTTTTAATTAGTAATATACTTTAAGGTTATCCTAGGGTATATATTATATTATATTCCTTAAGAGGTTAGGTTATAATAAATTAAATATAATTTTAATATAAGTAAAGTTTTATAATATAAAATATATAATAATTTTACTTAAAAATATTTAATATTTATTTAATATTTTTTAATAAGTTTAATTATTTATAAGTATTATTTTTATTTTTATTTTTAATTTTTTATTTAAAAAAAAACTTAATTTTATAATATTAAAATAATAATTAATAACTTATAATTAATATATTAAAATTATATTAAAATAATATAATAATTATTTTATTTATTATTTTTACTTTTATTATATTATTTTTAATATTTTAATAAAAATATAAATTAATTTAAAAAATATTATTTTTATTAAAATAAGTAATAAATAAATTATATTAATAAAAATATAATAACTTTAAGTAATTTTTAATAATAATATATTATAATTTTATATTTTATTTAATTAAATTATTTATTATTTAAAAACTTTTTATAATATAAAAGTTTTTTAAAATAATTATTAAAATTAATTAAAAGCTTATATTTATAACTTAAGTTATTTTAATATATTTATAAAACTTATAAAAGTATTTTTTAAAATATAATAAATAACTTATTATTAATATTAAAATAAAACTTATAATATTTTTTAATAATTTTTATATTATAATATATTACTTTTATTAATATTTTATAACTTTTTTTAATTAATTTTTTATAAAAAAGCTTAATATTATAAAATATTAGTTTTATTATAAATAATAAATATATAAAAATATATATATTTATAAATTATTTTAAATTTTAGATTTTTTATAAATAAATTTTAATTTAAAAAAAAATAAAATAAAAATTTATATAATATTAAAAAAAATATTTTATAATATTTAACTTTAAGCTTAATTATATTAGTTTTTATAATAAATTATAAAAAGTTTTTTAAAATAATTATTAAAATTAATTAAAAGCTTATATTTATAACTTAAGTTATTTTAATATATTTATAACATTTTTTATTATTAATATATATTAATAAAACTTATAAAAGTATTTTTTAAAATATAATAAATAATTTATTATTAATATTAAAATAAAACTTATAATATTTTTTAATAATTTTTATATTATAATATATTACTTTTATTAATATTTTATAACTTTTTTTAATTAATTTTTTATAAAAAAGTTTAATATTATAAAATATTAGTTTTATTATAAATAATAAATATATAAAAATATATATATTTATAAATTATTTTAGATTTTAAATTTTTTATAAATAAATTTTAATTTAAAAAAAAATAAAATAAAAATTTATATAATATTAAAAAAAATATTTTATAATATTTAACTTTAAGCTTAATTATATTAGTTTTTATAACAATAAAAACTTTTTAAAATTTTATAATAAATACTTTTAAATATTTTAAATATTATTAAAAGTTATTAATTTAGTTTAATATTATAAATATTTAAAAATATATTATTTTTATTAATATTACTTTTTTAATAAATAAATATTAAAAAAAAATTTTATTTTTTTTATATTAATTATAATAAGTTTTATATTATATATATAATTAACTTTTAATATTTAATTTTTAATAATACTTATAATAATATATTTTTTAATAATTATAATTAATTTATTACTTTTAAATAATTAATATATTATAATATTTATTTTTATATATTAATATATATTATAATTAATTATATTATTAAATATTATAATAAAATTAAACTTAAAACTTAAAACTATTATAATATTATAAAAAAAATACTTTTTTATATTATTAATAAATATAATTTAATTACTTTATAATTTATTTTATAAATAAATTAATTTTTAAATATAATTAATTAATTATAAAATTTAATTACTTATTATTTAATTTATTATTAAAAAAGAATTCTTAAGTTATATAAAATATTAATTATAAGCTTTTATAATAATAATAATAATATAATAAAAGTATAAATAATAAATTTTATTCAAAATAAAATATATATTAAAAATATTTTAATTATATTTTTAAATAAATTAAAATTAATTATTTTAAGTTTTTAATAAAAATTAATTTAGCTTAAAGTTTATTTTAATTTTATAAAAAAAGTAATTAATTAAATTTTAAATTATTTTTTATATTATAAGCTTTTTAAAAAATATTTTAATTTTAAAAACTTTTATTATATTAAATTAATTTTATATTATTTATATTTTTTTTATTAATAATATTTAAAATATTAAAAATATTTAATTTAATATATATTAAAATATATATATTTTTTTAAAAAAGTTATAAAAATAATTACTTAAGTAATTATTATTATAATTTATTTTTTTTAATTAAAAACTTTTTTAAGCTTAAGTATTATAAAAAAAAATTATAAAATTAAAAATTATTTATAATATAATTACTTTAATATAATATTAATATAAAAAATATTAAGTTATTTAAAAATTAAAATATTAATTTTTTTTAATTAATTAATTTTTATTAATAAATATTTTAATTTATTATAAAAAATAAATTATTAAAATATATATTAATATTATTATATTTATAATTAAAAAAGTATTTTATTTAATAATATTTTTAATAATTTAAACTTTTATTAATAATTTACTTTTAATTTTATTATTAATTATTTTAAATAAGTAATTAATTTTATTATTATAATATTATTTTAATTATTAATAAAAAGTTTATAATAAAATTATATACTTTTAGTTAAATTAATAATTATTTATAATAAAGTTTTTTTTTAAATATTAAAATAAGATTTTTAAAAAATATAATATTTTATTAATAAATAACTTATATTAATTACTTTTTATTTTAAAAAAGCTTTTATTTATTATATTTTTTTTATTAATTTATAAAAATAAAAAAGCTATAATATATATAAAATATTTAAATAAATAATTATATTTTAATAAGTTATTTAATAATAATAAAAATTAAGTTATTTTTTAAATTATTTTATAATTTCTTAAGTATAATAAATTTACTTTTATTAACTAAAAGCTTTTTTATACTTATATTTAATTTAACTTATTACTTAATAAAGTATTTTATTTTAATAATATTATTTAAATATATTTTATTAATAATTAAATTAATAAATATAATTATATATATATAAAAAGCTTTAATATATTTTATATTTAAGTTTATATTTTAAATATTAGCCCTAAGGTTATAAATATAAAATATACTAATATAAGTAATTTTTATAATAAATTACTTTTATATATAAATATTTAAGTAATATTAATTAAAAATATTTAAATTATAATTAATTTAATAAATAATATTATTAATATTATATATAATATTTTATAAAATTTTAATATTTTTAATTTTATAAAAAAGTTTTTTTATATTTTATTTATTTATTTTAATAAATATAATAATATAACTTATTTTAATAATTTAAATTTTATTATTATTAAATATAATTTTTTTATAATTATTTATATTATTATAATATATAAAATATAAAAGTTTATACTTAAGTATATTATAATAAATATTAATAATTAAGATTTTTAAGTTAACTTATTATATATTATTATTTTATATATAAAAATATTTTAAAATATTATATTTAATATTTTTTTTAATTTAAATAATTTTTAAATAAAAGTTATATTAACTTTTAATTTTTACTTTTATAATATTTTTTATTACTTTAAGTAAATTATTTACTTATAAATATAACTTATTTATTATATTTACTTATATTTTTTAATATTTTATTAAATCTTAAGTTTATTATTTTATATATAATAAAACTTTTAAAATTATATTATAAAATATAAATAAAAAAAAAGTAAAAGTTATTAAATATTTATATATTTTAAGTTTAATTATAATAGTTTTATATTTAATATAATTAATAAATATTAAATTTATATTAAAAATTAATATTATTGTTTATATTTTTACTTAAAGTAAAAAATAAATTTTATTATAATACTTTTATACTTTTATTTAAAATATAAAATAAATTTTATTATTATATTTTTATATTTTTATTTAAAATATAATATAAATATTATTATAATATTAGTATTTAAGTAATATTTTAAAGCTATTAGTTATTATAATTAAATTTATTAAAAAAGAAATATAAAATAAAAAGTATTTTATTTATTAATTAATTTAAATTTATTATTTATATATTATATTTTTATAATTATAAATAACTATTTTAAATAAAAAAAGTTAATTAAATATATTTTAATTATATTATAAAAAAATAATATAATAATAATAATTAATATAAATTAAATATATAACTTTTTAAATATTTATTTTATTACTTATTTATTATATTTATTAATAAATTATTTTTATTATTTTTATTAAATAATTAATATATAAAATATATAAATATATATTAATAATATATATAATTACTTTTATATAAAATTAAATTAAATTTATTAACCTTAAGTACTTAAGCTTATATTATAATTAACTATTAAATATATATAAGCTAATTATAAAAAGTATTATTATTTAAGCTTTTTTATTAATTATTTTATATATAATAATAAATATATATATATATAATATTATAAATTAAAAACTATTACTTTTATAAAATATATAATTATATAATAATAATTTATATTCTTATAATATTCTAACTTATATTATTATACTTAAGTATAAAATAAATTCTTAATTTATAAACTAAGGTATTAGTTTATATTAGTAAAAAAAATATAAAAGATTTAATAAGTAATATAATTATATAATTAATAAAATTATAAATAACTAATTTAATTATTATTTAAAAGTATTATATTAATAATTAATTATTTAAGTTTTACTTAATAAATATAATAAATATTCTTATATAATAAGTTATTTTTTTAAAAGTACTATTACTTATTACTTTATTATAATATAAAGTGCTTATATAAGTTATTTTATTTTTAAAAGTATTATATTTTATTACTTTTTAAATTTAATTAGTTTATTAGTTTTATACTTTTTTTAATATATTCCCTTAGGTTTAGCTTATAGTTTAAGTTATAATATAATATTTTTTTTCTATTAGTTTTATTCTTAAAGCTAAATAAGAGTTTATACTTAATTATATAATATTATTTTCTTTAAGTAAATATAATCTTTTTTCTTTTATTATTATAATATATTTAATTCTTTAATTCTTTTATAATACTTTATAAGAAATATAAGACTTTTTCTTTAATTAAATATATATTAGTTTTAAAAATAATAATAAATATATTATATATTTATTATTATTACCTTAAATTATCTTATATTATTTTAAAAGCTTTTTTTTTATTATAAAAATTATATAAAAACTAAGAAAATATATAATAATATTCTTATTATAAGTTCTTATAAGTATTTTTTTTATATTATATTAATAATAACTAATTTAATTATAGTTAAAAAAGTAATATTTTAAAAATATTTTTTAAAATATAAAAAAAAAAGCTAATAAATATTTTAATTCTTTAAATACTTAGCTTTTTAAATTATAAAAGTAATTAACTAAAATAGCTAATTATTTATTATATATTTATAATATATTAAAGAAAGCTAAAGAGTAAAGTAAGGAATTATTTTATTAAGGGGTAGCTAAAGCTAATACTAAGGTAATAGCTAAATAATTTATTATATAAGATTTATAATAATTAAAGGTTTTTAATAATATTAATTAATTCTTTTTTAATATTAATTTAAATTTTAAAAACCTTAGTTTATTAATTTTATTAAATAAAAAAACTTTTATATTAGCTTTTAAAAGTTAAAATATTTTACTAGTTTTTATAAGTTTTTTAAGTTAAAATATTTTTTTTATTTAATAAAATACTTAACTTTATTAATATTAAAGTTTTAATATATAATAAATATATTTTTAATTTTATATTTTTATTTTTTATTTTTAATAATAATTTTATTTAAAATAAGTTTTTTAATATTTTTATTTACTTATACTTTTTTTAACTATAATATATAAAAAATTAAATTTTAAAGGTTTATTATATTTAATAAAACTAGCTTATAATTAACTTATTTAATTTATTTAAAAATTTTATAAGATTTTATTTTTTTAATATTAAGTTTATTATTTAACTTATTTATTTTAATATTTAATAGTTTATAACCTTATAAATATTATAATAAGTAAATTATATTTTTTTCTTAAAAAATTAATTTTATAATTTTATTTTAATTTATATATTTTTTTTATTTTTTTATAAATAAATTTAAATTAAGTATATATTTTTTAATATAAATTAATTATTAGTTTTACTTAAAATTTTACTTTTTTTATATTAAGTTTATTTTATAATAGTTTATATACTTTTAATATAAATTTATAAAAGCTATAAAAAAATATAAGTTTTATAAATTTTAATAATATATTATTATAATATAATTATATTACTAATAACTTTTTTACTTAATTATTTTATATAAAATTAATATAATAATATAAGTAAGCTTTAATAATTTAATTAATATATTTTATTTATTTACTTATTTAAAAATAATAAGTAATATTAAATTTATAATTTATTTTTAATTTAATTATAAGTTTTTATTAAAATTTAAAAGTAAATATTTATTTTTTATTTAATATTATTTCTTTTTATAATTTATAATTTATAATAATTATTTTTATATAAGTATATATAAGGTTTTTTATAAAATATAACTTATTATATAATAAAAAGTAAACTTACTTTAATAAATAATAAATAATTATAAATATATTATTTTATTTAACTTTTATAAAAAGTTTAATAAATAAAAGTAAATTAATAATATAATTAAAAATAATTAATTTTTATAATTATTTTAATATTAATAGTAATTATAGTTTTTTATATAATTTATATTTTTTATTTTTTATTTATTAATATATATAATAATATAATATAATATATTATATATATAATTTAAGTTTATTAATTTTATAATATATTAGGATTTATTAAAGTATTTTTTATATAATTTTATATTTATAAAGTAAATATTTATAAATATATTTAATTATTTTTTTTTATAATTTTTTAAGTATTTAAATTTTATTATTTTACTTAAGGTATTTTTATTTTATAATAGTATTTTTTAAGTATTTTTTATTTAAATATATTTTTATATTTTTTTTAATTTTTTTAAATATTAAATTAATTTTTAATATTTTAAATATTATATTAATATAAATTTATTTAATATTTTTATTATTATTATATTAAAGTATTTATATTATAAACTTAAGTATTTTTTATTTATAATTTATTTTTTTACTTAATATATTAGCTTATTTATTTTTTATTTTTTTTATAATAAATAAGTTTATAATTAAATTATAATAAAAATTTAAAATATTTAACTTATTAATTAAAAAATTCTTTAATAATAGTAAAATATATAATATTTTTATAATTTATATATATTATAATTTTATATTTATTTTTATAATAATAATATTTTTATTTTTTAAATACTTATAATATTATATATATTTTTTTATTATATATTAAGTATTATAATATTAATTTATTAAATTTATATAAAAAAAAGTAATAAATTTAAGCTTATTATTATTATTAAATTAACTTAAAATTTTATTAATTATAAAATTTAATATATTAATTTTAATTATAATAGGTTTCTTTAGGTTAAATATAATAAAAACTAGTTTTAAAGTTATAGCTTATTTAAGTTTTTTAAAAGCTTTTTCTTATTTTTTTTTTATTTAAAAAGCTAGTTTTTTTTTTTATTATATTAATTAAAAAAATAACTTTAAGTAAAAAATCTTTAATAAACTTTTAATAATAATTTATTAACTTAAGAAATACTTATAGTTTTTTAAATATAATTAATATTAATTATTTTTTAATTATTTTAATTTATTTAAGTTTATATAAATTTCTTTAAGTATAATAATATATTTAAAAAAATTAATTTTTTATAAATAAAATATATATTTCTTAAGGTTAATAAAAAGTTTATTTTTCTTAAGTTTTTATAATATAAAATAAATATATTTTTTATATTTTTTAAAAGTATTTAAGAAAATAAAAATATTATTAATATATATTATTATAAAATTATTTAAGTATAGTTTAAATATATAATTTATTTATTTTTAAAAAAATATAAGTATATTTATAAGCTTTTATAATATAATAATATATTTATATAATTTATATTTTATAATAAAAACTATTATTTATTTATATTTTTATTTTATTTTAATAAATTTATAAGCTTTTATAAAATTAAAAGTTATAAATTATTTTTTATTATATAATATATAATATATTTTTAATTTATAAAATTAAAAGTAATAAGGTTTTATTTTTTTAATAATTATTTTATTTAACTTTTTATAATTAATAATTAACTAAAGCTTATTATTTTTTTTTAATATAAAAATAATAAAATATTTAATAAGTAATTTTAAAATTTAAATATATTTTTTTTTAAGTTATATTTTAATTTATTTTTTTAAGTATTTTAAGTTTTATTTTACTAAAATTATAAATTTTATAAAATTTTAAAAATAATTTATTTTTTAAAATAATTTTATAATTTTATTTTAAATATAATAGTAAACTTTTATTTTAAATATAATAATAAACTTTTATTTAATTAATTTTTATATAAACTATATTTTTAATATTATCTTAAAATATATATTAATAAGTTTTTTAAGTATTTAATTTTTTAAAGTTTTTTTATTAAATATTATTAATTCTTTTTATAAAATTATAATATATTTTTATATTTATTATTTTAAAATTCTTTTTTTTTAATATATTAAAAAAGTATATTAATAAGTAATAGAAAAATCTTAAGTTTTTAGCTTTTTATTTTTCTTTTTTGTTTTTTTTTTATTATATTATTAATAAATTTAGCTAATTTTTTAATTTATATTAAGTATATATTTATATAACTAAGGTATTTTTAAAATAAAATTATATTTTAAAATATTAATTATATTATATATAGTTTTTATAATATAATTTTTAAAATTTATTAATAAGTAATTAATTTATTATTTAATTTATTTATTATTATATTAAAAATATTAGCTTTTAATATATTAAAGTTAATATAATTTTTTTTTATAAGTTAATAATTATAAATATATTATAATTAATATAAATATATAATTATATTTTAACTTATTATTTATTAAAACTATAAGTAAATTTTTATTTAATAATATTTTATAAGTTAATTTTTTAAATATTTTATTATTTTTATTATTATTATTATATTTTTTTTTAAAAAAAATATTATATATCTTAAGTTTTTTTATTATTTTTTTATAAAAGATTATTAAAGTTTTTTAAATAATATTAATATTTAATTTTATATTTTATATATTAAATATAACTTTTATTTAAGTAATTTTAAAATTATTTTTAATTATAATTTAATATAATTTCTTAATTATATTTATTTTATTATTTTATAATTTTAAAAAATTAATAATATTTATAAAAAATTAATAATATTTATAAAAAATTAATAATATTTATAAAAAATTAATAATATTTATAAAAAATTAATAATATTTATAAAAAATTAATAATATTTATAAAAAATTAATAATATTTATAAAAAATTAATAATATTTATAAAAAATTAATAATATTTATAAAAAATTAATAATATTTATAAAAAATTAATAATATTTATAAAAAATTAATAATATTTATAAAAAATTAATAATATTTATAAAAAATTAATAATATTTATAAAAAATTAATAATATTTATAAAAAATTAATTTATATTTATAAATATTTCCCTTATTATAAGTATATTTAACTAGTTTTAATATAATAATTTTAAGAGATTAATATTTTTAAGTTAATTTTATAATATATAAGGTAAATTAAGTTAATATACTTATAATCTTTTATATAAGTATAATAATTAAAATTTTATTATAAGGTTTTATTAAAAGTTATAATATAAATAATATATTATATTTTAAACTTTTATTATTTTTTCTTATTTAATTAATTATATAAAAAAATAAAATATTATAATTAATAAGTTCTTTTACTTTTATAATATTATAATAAAATTTATTAAGTTTTTTTTATTTTAAAAATATAATTTTTATATATTTTTTAAATATTTTTATTTTTTTTATTATAATATTTATAATTATATTATTTATTATTTTTATTTTTAATTATTTTTTTTATTACTTATATAAATTATTAAAAATTATTTTAAAAAATAAGTTATTAGTTAAATATTTTTTTTTATAAGATTTTAAAATTATTTAAAAGCTTAAGTTTAAATTAATAAAATTTATAATTATTATTATTTTTAAGTAAATATAAATATTTTATAAAGTAAATATTTTTATTATTTATTTTTATAATATAATTATTTTTTAATTTAAGGATTTTTTTTTAAGTAACTTATAATTATATATTATATAATTAAGTTTTTTATAATTATAATATTTAAAGTTTTTCTTTTTATTATTTTCTTTTTATATTATATTAATATTTATAAGTTCTAAAGTATTATTATTATTTTTAATAACTTATTTATTTTAATTTTTACTTTTATTTAATTAATTTTTTTATATATTATAATTTTTTATATTAAGTTTATAAAAAAAGTTATTTACTTTAATATATTTTTTTATAAAAAAATAAAATTATACTTAATTTAATTAATATTATAAACTTTTTTTTAACTTTTATATTAAGTTTATTATAGAATTTTGTAATAAATATAAATTATTTTTAAGTAATTTTAAAAATTAAATTTTTAAATTTTATAATATAATTAAAGTATTTTTCTTTTTAATAAATTTTTAAAAGTTTATTTTTAGTTATTTATACTTTTTTAATATTTTTAAAAGCTTTAATAAGTTTTTTTTTAAATTTTAAAAAATTAATAAAAATTTTATTAATATAAGTAAGTTATAGTTTAATAAAGTTATTAAAATATATATTTTAAATAAAATAAAACTATTTAAATATAATTTCTTTAAGATAAATAATTATAAAAGAAACTTTCTTAGTTTTAATATTAATAATATTTTTAAAATTAATAAAGTAAACTTTAAGTTAAGTTTAAAAGTTATAAAGTTTATTAATTTTTTTATTAAATATAAGAAATAGTTAATATTTAATAAAACTTTTTATATTTTTATTTATAAATTTTTTAATTTTAATTACTTTTATAAAAAACTTATTAAAAGTAAATATATTTAAAAAAAAAGCTTTAATTTAATTCTTAAATATATTATTTTAATTAAAAGCTTTTTTTATAATAATATTTTTATTAGTATTTTAAATAAAAATAAAAGTAATCCTAAAGGTTAAGTTAATAAAGGTATTAGTTAATTTAATTACTTTAAGTATAATAATTTAAATTACTTAAAAATTTAAAGTATTTTTTTAAATAAAAGTTATTAATATATAATATTTTAACTTATATTATTATACTTAAGTATAAAATAAGTTTTTAATTTATAAACTAAAGTATTAATTTATATTAGTAAAAAAATATAAAAGATTTAATAAATAATATAATTATATAATTAATAAGATTATAAATAATTAATTTAATTATTATATAAAAGTATTATATTAATAATTAATTATTTAAGTTTTACTTAATAAATATAATAAATATTCTTATATAATAAGTTATTTTTTTAAAAGTGCTATTACCTATTACTTTATTATAATATAAAGCGCTTATATAAGTTATTTTATTCTTAAAAGTATTATACTTTATTACTTTTTAGTTTTAATTAGTTTATTAATTTTATATTTTTCTTAGTATATTCCCTTAGGTTTAGCTTATAGTTTAAATTATAATAATTCTAGTTATTAAAAAATTGTATATTATTATATTTTATATTAAATAATTTTAAGCTAATAATATATAATTATAAAAATATTAAATACTTATAAAGTTATTATAAAAAGCTTTTATAAAAGTATAAAAAAAAAAAAAAATTAAAATATAAATTAAGCTTTTATAAGTAAATAAAAAAAGAAATTTATATTAAAATATAAAAAGTTAAATAAAAATTTATTTTATTATAATATATAAAATAATATTTTTTATTATATTATTTACTTTAATTTAATTATATTTTTAAATTTATTTTTAATATAAACTTTATTTATTATTATATTATAAAGTATTTTTATTATTATATTAAATATAGTTTACTAGCTTATATATTTTTTATTTTTAAAAAAAAATTAAAAAAAATAATAATATTTATTTTAATTATTAAATTATTAAATAATTTTTTAGTTTTTAATTTAAGTTTATATTTAATATTTACTTATTATAAGTTATATAATATATTAATATTAATATATTAGACTTTTATATTATAATTTTATATAATATTATTTACTATTAAAAAAATTAATATATTAAAATAAAAATATTATTATAAAACTAAAGCTTATTAATAAATAATAAGTTTTTAATAATAATCTTTATTATTTTATTTATTTATTTTTATTTTAATAATTTTATATATTATTTTATATATTTTATTAAGTTAATTAAAAGTAATTTATAAGTTATTTAATATAATTATAAATTATATTCTTTTATTATATATATAAGTAAATAATATAATATTACTTATTTTTAATATTTTAATAATATTAATATACTTTTTATTATAAAGTTTATTTAAAAAGCTAATTTAATTATTTAATTAAGTTATTACTTTATAAAATAATTTAATTAACTTAAGAGAAAGCTATTAGTTAAAATTAAAAAGTATTATAATTATAAATATAATATATATTAATTATAATTATTATTATTATAAAAATATAAAAAATAATATTTTAAATTAAAGTTATATTAATTATATTATATAAATATTATTATAATTAGTAAAAACTTATTAATATTTTATAAAGTTATAATATTAATTAATTAGTAAAATAATAATAATAAGAAAAATATTTTTTTTTAAGTTTTATAAAAATTAATTAAATTTATAAATATTATACTAAAATAATATAAATATCTTTTATATATAATATAATTATATTATAATATTTTACTATTAATATTATTACTTAATAATAATATATATATTATAATTAAGTAATATAAAAGTTTATTATATAATTATATTATTTTTAAATTTTAATTTTTTAAATTTAATTATATTAAATATAAATTTACTAAAGTTACTTAAGTAATATATTAATAATATTATAAGTAAATATATTATTTAAATAAATTAAGTAAATTAAATTAATAAATATATATAAAAATAAAAAATATAAATTAAGTTAATAAAGTAATAAATTAATAAGTAAATAAAAAAATAAAATAAAATAAATTATAAATAATTAAAATAAATTTTTTTCTTATATATAATACTAATAGTTTTTAATATATTATTAAATTATTTTTTAATTTTATTATATATATTATACTTAAAAAATAATATAAATTTAATAAATATTTTAAAAGTATTTATTTAATTAAAGTTATAAATTTATTATTAAATTTATTATTAAAAATAAATTTATTAATAATTAAACTAATTTTATTTTTTTAAATTAATAATAAAATTAATTTTATTTTTAGTTTTTAGTTTTTTATTAATATTTATTTTTTATATATAAATTAATAGTAAAAATAAAAAATAAAATAAAATAAATTTTAATTATTAATTTAGTTATAAATTTATTAATTAATTTAATAATTATATTTATAAATAAAAATATAAATTAAAAATAAAAATAAAAGTTTTATTTAAAAAATAACTTTTATTTTATTTTTTTTATATTATTAATATTATTAATATTATTTAAATATTTACTTTCTAGCTTTTTAAAAATTTTAATTTAGTTTTTTAATAATATTATTTCTTTAATTAAACTAAGCTTAAGCTTATTTTTAAATTTAATTATAATATTATTAAAAAAAATATTTTTTATTATAATAAAAATAACTAAATAATATTTTATTAAAATAAATAAAATAAATAAAATAAATAAAATAAATAAAATAAATAAAATAAATAAAATAAATAAAATAAATAAAATAAATAAAATAAATAAAATAAATAAATAAAAAAACACTTATATTTTCTTTTAAAAAACTTTATTACTTAAATAAAATTATTTCTTAAACTTTAATAAATTTAAATTATAATTATAATTTTTATAACTAATATTATTATTATAATTAAAATTCTTAGCTAATTTATTAAAAAATTAAATTAAATTATTTATTAATTATAATAAAGTTATTTATTTACTTATTTAATTTATAATTAAATTAAAAAAATAAAATATAAAAAATATAAAAAAAATAATAATATATTTATTATATTTAATTTTAATTAAGCTTATTATATTATTATTATTATTTAAATAAAAATATAATAAACTTTTTTTTTTAAAAATAAATATTTTTAAATTAAAAATTTAAAAATAAATTAAATAAAAATATTTTATAATTAATTAAATTAAAAAAAATTAATTTTTTAGAAAAATATTTTTTTAATTTAATTAATTTTAATTTTATAATATTTAAAAATAACTTATAATAAAAAGTTTATTAAAAAATTAATAAATAATAAAATATAATAAAATAAATAATTTACTAATTTATTAATAAAAATATTAAAAATATATTTTTTATATAATAATTTTAATTTTATTATAATTTAATTTTTAAAAACTATAATATAATATATACCCTAGGATAACCTTAGAATAAATAACTAATTAAAAAAAAATTAACTTATAAAAGTAATTTTATATATTAAACTAATATATATAAGTAATTTTTATAATAAAAAACTAATAAGTTAAAATAATTCTTATAAGATAATTTATTATATAAGTTAATAATAATTATACTTTTTAAATAACTTAAATAATTAATTATTAATAATATAATAATATTAAATATAAATTATATTTTATTTACTTATTAAGTAATTATATAATATATTTAATAATAAATATTTTATTTTATTTATTAATATAAATATATATATTTATTTTTTAAAAACCTTTTTATTTTATAATAATAACTTAAGATTTAAGAATTAAATTATTATATATTAATAACTTTTATTTAAATAAATATTATATTTTATATTTAAATAATAATAAAAATAACTAATAAAATAAAATTTTTATTTAACTTTAAGATAAATATTTTAAAAAATAACTTTTTTAATATAAATAAAAATATTTTAATAAAAAAACTTAATTAAAATAACCTTAATAATAATAATTTTATAAAATATTTTAAAAAAATATATAAATAAAATTAATACTTTACCTAGCTTATAAAAAAAAAAATATTATAATAAAAAAAAATCCTAAAGCTTAAATACTTAAGACTTTATATAAATAAACTTAAAAAGCTTTATTTTTTTATTATAAATATATAATATTACTTATATTATTTTTTAAAAACTTTAAAAAAAAATTTACTTTTATAATAATTTATTTTAAAGAAATTATATAAAATTTATTTTAATTTATTTTAAAAAATTATAAAATTAATAAGCTTATAAATATATAAAAAAAAAAATTAAAATATACTTAAGTTATTAAATATTTAAAAATAAATTTATTAAAATATTCTTAAACTTAAGAAAATAAAAAATTTTAAAAAATAAAATAATTAAACTTAAATAATAAAATAAATATATTATTTATATTATTAAATTTAATAAGATAATTATTTAACTTAAATAAAAAAAAACTTTTTTAAAAGATTTTTTTTATAATAAATTAAAATATAAAATTAAAAAACAAATTTATAAATATAAAAAAAAAAATAACCTTAAGCTAATTTTAATAATAAGCTATTAATATTAATAATTTATTATATAAATATTATTTAAAAATAATAATAAAAATAATAAAAAAAATTTAAAAATAATATAATAAAAATTATTATATAAATTAAAAAAAAATAATAATAAAATAATAATATATAATTTAAAAACTTAATTTATTTTAAATTAATAAATTTAAATATTATTAAATAATATAAAATTAAATATTTTAATTATAATAAATTAAGTAATTATATTTTAAAAAATTATTTTAAGTTATATTAACTATAAAAGAATATTTAATATATTAAATTACTTATTATAATAATTAATATTATATATATAAAAATAAAAATAAAAATAAATATTATTTTAAATAAAAATAAATTATATTAATTATTATTAAAAAATAAAAAATTAAAAATAATAATATTATTAATTAAAATCTTTTTTATATTTAAAATAATAATAAAGTTTTATTAAATTAATAATATAATTAATAATATTTTAATATATATTAAATATTTAAATAAGAAAAATAATAATATTATTATTAATAAAATTATAATATTTACTTTATTAAAAATAATTAAAATTATTATACTTATATAAATTAAGCTATTATATAAATTTACTTAATATAAATTAATTAAATAATATATTTATTATTTAATTATAATTAAAAATTAATTTTTAAAATAAAAATAAATATAATTAAATTAAAAATTTTTTTTTAAAATATTATAAATAAGAAAAATAATATAATTATATTAAATTATTTTATTTTATTTATATTATATTAAAATTAATTAATTAATATAAATATTTTAATATTTTATAATATAAATAAAAAAACTTTATATAATATTATAATAAATTATATTATAAATATTATTATTAATAAAAAACCTTTAATTATATTATTTAAAATTTAAAAATTTAAAAATATAATTTTAAAATTTATATTAAAAGTATATAATAAAATAAAAAATATAAAATAAATTAAAAATATATTAAATAATATTATAAGCTTATAATATAAAATATTTTATAAATTAAATATTATTAATATATAAAATATAATTAATAAATAAATAATAAAATTTAAATTAAAATATATATTAATTAATTTATACTTAAAATAATATAATAAAAAAATAAAATTAAGCTTATAATTAAAGTAATAATTATAAGTTATAAAACTATAATATAAATAAATATTAAAATAATTATTAATTATATTTTATTAAATTTTATAAATTTTATATAAGTTTTATATAAAATAAAAATTATATTTATTAAGTTTTATAATATTAAAAAAAAGAAATTCTTTTATAATAATAATATTATTAATAAAAAAATTAATTATTTTAAAATTATAATTTAAAGCTAAATTATATTATTATAATTTAATTTTTTATTAATTAATAAATTTAATATAATTATAAATTTTATATAATTATAAAAATATAATTTTATTATTAATTAAAAAATAAATTAATTAAATTAAAGTAATAACTTAAGTTTACTTATTAAAATAAAATTATAATTTAATTAAAAAAAGCTAAATAAAAAGTAAATATTATTAAAAAAATTAAAAGCTCTTAAGTTATTATTAAAAAGTAAAAAATAATAAAAAAAAAATATTTTTAATAAAAATAATTAAATTTAATAAAATACTTATAATAATTTTTTTATAATATTATAATAAATAAAATAAATTAAAAATTATATAAATATAAAAAAAAGTTATATTTATATAATAAAAATTAATATTTATTAATATTAAACTTATAAAAATAAAAATATAAATTTAAAATAAAAATAAAAAAAATAATAATTTTAAAAAATATTTATAATTTATTTTATAAAAGTTTTAATAATATAAGAAATTTTATATTAAAATTATAAAAATTAAAATATTAATTTATATTAAATAAAATTATATTATTAAATTAAAAAATAAAATAATATTTAAATTTTATAAAATTTATAACTTAAGTAAAATTAAACTTATAATTTTATAAAAATAATTAAAAAAATAACTTAAATTAAAATATATATAAATATTTTTATTATTAATAAAATATTTTATTATATTTTAATTTAAGAAGAATAATAAGCTATAATTAATAATAAATTATTAATAACTTAATAAAATAAAAAAAAAATTAAATATTATTATTATTAATTTTAAAAATTAAAAATAAATTAATAAAAGTAAATTAATTTTTAACTTTTAATTTTAAAAGCTTATAATTTTATATAAATTAAAAAAAATAATAAACTTAAAATTATATTTTAAATATAATATAAATTATTTAAATATTTAATTATATTTTTTAAATTTATTAATATATTAATAATATTTTAAAAAATAATTAAATTTATATTTAAAAAATATATTAATTAATTTATTATTATTTACTTAAATAATATTTTAATTTTTTTAAAAATTTATAAAAAATATAAAAAATATATTTATAAAATATTATAAATATTAAAAAATATTAATTTAAAATATAAAAAATAATATTTTTAAAATATATTATTATACTTAAAAATATATATATAAACTTTATTAAAATTAATATAATTTAAAATTAAGAATTTTTTTAAAAATATTAAAAAAATATAAAATTTTTTAAAATTAATAAATTATTATTAAAAATTTATTAAAAACTTTATAAAAATTATTATAATATTTATAAATTTTATAAAAAAAAAAATTTAAATAAAAAAATTTAAAAATTATAATATTTTAATAATTTAAAAATATTATTATTAATAAATTAATTTTAATTATATTTAATAAAATAAAATTAAGTAAAGTAAAAATAAATATTTTAAATTATATTTTAAAAAAATAAATTAAATAATAAAACTTAAATAAAAAATTATAATTTATTATATTTTTTTTAAAAAAAACTTTATAAATTAATATTATAATATTTTATATATAATAAAAAATTTATAATAATTATAAAAATATTTAAAAAATAAAAATATTATTTATATAAAAGTTTATATAAAATTAAAGTTTAAATTAATTATAATAATATTATTTATTTATTATAATATAAAAGTTATTTAAATAATAAGTTAAATATTTTAAAAAATTAATATAATTTAATTATAAATTAATTTATATTAAAAAAAAAGAAAATAATTAAATAAATATATTTAATAAAAAACTTAAATTATTTTAAGAAATTTTAAAATATTTTATATAAATATTATAATATAATAATAAAAGAAATTTAAAATAATAATTACTAATTATAATATTTTAAATTAAAAAAAAGAATTCTATAATTATAAAAATTAAAAAATATATTATTTAATAAAAAATAAATAATATTTTAAATAAAATAATTTTTAATAAAGGAATATTAACTTATAATAATAAAATTTAAGTACTTAAAAAATTATATAAAAAAGTAATATAATTAATATATAAATATTTATTATATAATTATAAAAATATATAAAAAATAAAAAAATAAATATAATAATATTATTATATTAGTAAAATAAAAAAAATAATATAATATATTATATTTTATTATAATACTTATTAATAAAATAAAAGTATTAGATATTTATTTTATAATAAAATTTAATTATTATAAATATTTATAAAATTATAAAAATTAATTTTATTTAATTATATTATAAAATTATTATTATTAAAAAAACTAATAATAAAAATAAAATATAATAATATTTTTATTATTATTAATTAATTAATAAAAATAACTTATTTTATTTTTTATAAAAAAATAATAAATATTAAAAACCTTATATATATTTTTATAAGATTTATTAATATAAATTATAAATTATTAAAAAATATTATTTTTAAATTTTAAAAAAAACTTATAATTAAATTAAAAATAAATTATAAAGTTAATATAATATATTATTTTTAAATAAATAAATAAATTAAAAAAATTAATTAAATTATTAAAATATAATTATAATATTATATTAACTTATAATAAAATAATTAAATAAAAAAGCTATTAATTACTTAACTTTTATATAATATTATATTATTAAAATTTATAAAAAAAATATTATTTTTATTAATTATAGCTTTAAATTAAAAATATATAAATTATTATATATTAGTAAAAATATAAAAAAAGCTATAATTAAAGTAAAAAATATAATTAAGTCATATAAAAAATTATAAGTATAACTTAAACTAATATATTAAAATATATAAAAATATATTAATTAAATAAAACTTAAAAAATTAATTTTTTAAAAAAGAAATATAATTTACTTTTATAAATATATATAAGAAAGTAAATAAGCTAATATTAAAATAAATTAATTAAATAATAAGTTAAATTATAAAAAAGTAAAATTATATAAAATTATAAAAAAAATTAAAAAAATTAATTATAAGCTTAATACTTTTAATATTAAAAAAAAATAAAAAATAAAACTTTATTTAATTTTTTATATTTTTTTTATTAAAAAAAGCTTTATTTAATAAAAATATAAGTAAAATTATTTATAATAAAATTATAATTAAAAAAAAATATATAAAATTAAAAAAATTCTTAAAATTAAACTTAATTAAAATAAGTTATATAAATACTTAATAAAATAAAAAAACTATAATAATAATATAAATAACTAAGAACTTATTAAATATTTAAAAAAATATATAAATAATAATAAATAAAATTTATTAAAATTTAAAAGCTTAAATAATATTAAATTTATTATATTAAAATTAATTTACTTAAAGGAAATTAAGCTATTAGAAATAAAACTAGGCCTTAGATTAGTAATTTATTTAAAAAACTATTTAATAACTACTATTATATTCTTTTTAATAATTTTATAATAAAATAACTTTTTATTTTTATTTTTTTATTTTTTTTATATTTTATAAATATATAATAAATAACTTAATTTTTTTATAAATTTAAATTATAATTTTAATATTTAAGTATTTAAAAATTTTATATATTTATTAATCTTTTTTTTCTTATACTTTAATATATTTTCTTAAGTAAATAATTTTTTTAACTAAAAATAAATTAATTATTACTAAATATAAGTTATACTTTATTTACCTATTAAGTAATTATATAATATACTTAATAATAAATATTTTATTTTATTTACTAATATAAATATATATATTTATCCCTTAGGAATCTTTTTATTTTATAATAATAACCTAGGATCTAGGAATTAAATTATTATAAATTTATTATATATTTTATAAATATATAATAAAATAATTAAAATTATTATATAAAATTAGTTTTATAATTTAATAAAAAACTTTAAAAAAATAAAAAATATATTTTTTTAATTTTTTTAAATTTATTATTTAATATTATTTAAATATAATTATAAAAAAAATTAATTATTTATAAAATAAAAATAAAAAAATAAAAAAATAAATAAATAATATATTTTTTTTAAATTTATTATTATTATAAAATTTATAATAAAAATATAAAGTTTTTTTTAAATTAATAAAAATATTAAATATATAATAAATTAAATTTTAATATATTATATTATTTATTTTAAAATTAATTATTAAAAAAAAATAAAAAAAATAAAAATATATATATATATAAAATAATATACTTAAAAAAATTTTTTATTATAATTAAAAATTTTTTTTTAATTTTTTTTTAATTTTTAAAATCTTTTTATTTAATAAAAAACTTAATTTTTAAATATATTTTATAAATAATATAAGTTATTTTATTTAATTTCTTATATAAATTATTATTTATATAATTTAATAATAATAAATTAAAAATTAAATTAAATATATAATTTTCTAATATATTTTAAATAATTAAATTAATAATATATAATATATATTTAATATTATTTATAAAGTTTTTTTTATAAGATTTTTTATAAGCTTTTTTTAAAAAATTTATAAATATATTATTTTTTATAATATTAAAAAAATATAATTAATAATAAAAATATTATATAATAAAAAAATATTTTTTTATTAAATTATTATAATTTAATAAAAAAAATAAGCTTTTAAATAAATAAAATAAAATAAAAATAAATAAAATAAAATAAAAATAAATAAAAATAAATAAAATAAAAGTAAATAAAATAAAAATAAATAAAATAAAAGTAAATAAAATAAAAATAAATAAAATAAAAATAAATAAAATAAATAAATAATTTATTTATTATAATAAAATAATAATTTATTTATTATAATAAAATAATAATTTATTTATTATAATAAAATAATAATTTATTTATTATAATAAAATAATAATTTATTTATTATAATAAAATAATAATTTATTAAAAAAATTTAAAATAATTATATTAAAAAAATAATATTAATTTTATAATTTTATTATTATTAAATAATAATATTATTTTTATAATTTTATTATTATTAAATAATAATATTATTTTTATAATTTTATTATTATTAAATAAAAATATTATTTTTACTTTTTTTATATTATAAATTTAAACTTAATAAATTATTATATATTAAAAAAATAATATTAATTTTTAATTAAATTATTAATAAAAATATATATATAATAAATTAAAAAAAAATAATAAAATAAATAACTTATAATATTTTTTAAGTTTTTTAAAACTTTTATTATAAATTATTTATAAGTAAAAAACTTAATAATATTAAATAAAATTAAATAATTAAAATTTTTTTAATTAAGTTATTAACTTATAAATATATTTAAAAAATTTAAAAAAAATATTATTAATAAAATAAAAATATTATTAAAAAAAGTAAATAAAATACTTTTTAAATATATTATTTATAAATAATAATATATTTTATATATTTTATAAATTAAAAAATAGAAAGTTTTAACTTATATAATATATTATAATTTAATTTTATATTTTTTATTTAAATTAATAATAATAAAGTTTTAGTAAATAATTTATATTAAAAAAATATAAATTTTAAAACTTTTATTAGTTTTTAATTTATAATTTTTTTTATTATAAATAAAATTAATAATATATTATATAAGTTAAAATTTTTATTTATAAAGTTTATTTTAATATTTATAAAATATTTAATAAAAAAAAATAACTTTTATAATTTTAAAAGCTTTAAAATTAAAGTAATTAAAATTTATTATAATAAATAAAACTATAATAAAAAATAAATTAATAAAAAACTTAAAAAAGTTAAAATAATAATAATAATATATATAAAACTTTTATTAAGTTATATTTATTATTTATAAATAAAATTAAATTAATACTTATAAATAAAATTAAATTAATACTTATAAATTAAATTAAATTAATTTAAAAATAATTAAAATAAATTAATTTTTTTATTATTTTTATTATATATTAAATATAAATTTAGTTTTATTATTAATTTATTATATATTAAAAATAAATTTTAATTTTATTAGTTTTTTTTAATTACTAATATTAATAATTAAACTAATTTTAATTAGTTTTTAATTATTAAAAACTAATTTATTTTTATTATTAGTAATTAAAAACTAAATTATATTTTGATAATAAAATAAAAAATATAAAATAAAAACTAGTTTTTTAATTTTATAAAAAACTAATAATAAATATAATAAATACTTAAGTTATTAATAAGTAAGAAAATAAATATAATTATATATATAATATATAAAATAAAATATAATTAATTATTAAAAAATTTTATTTTTTATTTTTAATATATATTTAATTTTTTTATATATTAATATAAGTTAAATTTTATATATATTTTAATAAAAATATTATATAAATAAAATTTATAAGTAATTTAATAACTTAAATTAACTAATATATAAAAAATAAAAAAAATTAAAAAATTAAAAACTAAAAAAATTAAAAAAAAACTTTAAAATAAAGTTAAATAATAAAAATTATAAGTAAACTTATTAAAAAAATAAAATAAATATTTATAATATTTAAGTTTAATATTTAATGTTAATAATAAGAATTTTTTAATAAGTTACTAGTATACTTTAATTAATAATTAAATAAACTAAGCTTTATAATTTTATAATATAAAATACTAAAACTATTACTTATATATAAATTTTATTATAAATAAAAGTATTTTATTTTTATAAAAAAATAACTAAAAATTAAACTTTTATTTAAATATTAAATTTAAAGTTATAAATAATAATAAAGTTATTTATTTTTAGTATTTTATATATTATTTAAAACCTAATTCCTTAGCTAATACTATAACTTTTTTTAAAAGCTTTTTACTTTTTATTTATTTAATTTTTAAAGCTAGTATTAATTTTATTAACTTATAAATTTTTATTTTTAAGTTATTATATAACTTATTAATATACTTATTATATTTAAGTACTAAGCTAATAAGTATTAATAAGTTTAATAACTTTTTACTTAGCTACTATTATTAAAAATATTATAATTATATTTCTTATTATATTTAATATTATTTTAGTTATTACTATTAATAGTAATAGCTATTAAAAATAATTTTAATAACTTTTTTTAATTTTTAAGTTAATAATATATTTAAATTTACTAGAAAGTTATTAAAAACTTTTTTAAAGTAATTATTTTCTTTAAGTTAAAACTTTTTTTTAAGTACTTTTTTAAATAAATAATTATTAAGTTATTTAAAACTAAAATAGTATTTATATTATTAATTTCTATTAAATAATACTAAAATTAATATATATTATAAAAAAAATTAATTTTTTCTTTTATATTTTTTTTAGAATTTTATATTAATAAGAAAACTTATAAATAATATTAAAAATATATAAGTTATATTTTATAAATATTACTGAATTACTTATTTAATTAATAATAAATAAGTATTTTTTTAATAAGTATAAGTAATATTATTAATATAACTTACTTATAAATTATTTAAAAAAATACTATTAGGTTAAATTTAATATTGTATTTATTTTTTAAACTTAAAGATTTTAAAGATTATAATATTATTAATACTAAAAGTTTTTAAGCTAAGAAAAAATAATTATAAAATTACTATTATTATTAAAAATATATTTTTTTATTCTTAAGTATATTAACTTTATAATTAATATTATAATATAACTAAAATACTAATATTAATTAACTTAGTAATATATTATTTTATACTTTTATAATATAAGCTAAGTTAATATAATATAATTAATAATACTTTTAGAATAAAAGTTATAATTATATTAAAAAAGCTAAAGAATTAGTAACTAATAGTTATATTTTTTTTTATTAAAAAAAAATAAAGCTATTTTAATTATTTAGAAATACCTAAAATTATAATACTTTTTTTATATATTTAATAATAATATTAAACTTAGCTTTAAGAGAAAAGTATTTTATTTTTATTAGTATATTTATATTAATATACTATTAGTATAAAATATATATAGTTTTATTAATAAATAAATTTAAATTTAAAGCTTTTATTAAAGTAAACTTTTAATTTATTATTATAACTATTAAATATTAAATTTAATATTTTTTATAAAATATTAAAATTATTAAATTACTTAGTTATAATAACCTTAAGTTTTCTTTTTAAAAAATATAATAGTAACTTAAAAGAATTTCCTTATTATAATAACCCTAGTAATATTAAATAAAAGTATATTAAACTTATTTATTTTATAAGTATAATTTATAAATAAAATAAAAAAATAAAAACTAAAAAACTTAATACTAGTTTTTAAAATAATAAATAATTTTATTAATTAATTTTTTTTATTTATTATAACCTAACTTTTAAAAACTATAATATAATATACCCTAAAATAACCTTAGAATAAATAATTAATTAAAAAAAATTAACTTATTAAAATAACCTTATATATTAAATTAATATATATAAGTAATTTTTATAATAAAAAACTAATAAGTTATAGTAATCCTTAGGAAATAACTTATTATATAAGTTAATAATAATTATATTTTTAAAATAGCTTTAAAAAGTTAATTATTAATAATATAATAATATTAACTATAAGTTATTTTTTATTTATTAATTATATAATTATATAATATACTTAATAATAAATATTTTATTTTATTTACTAATATAAATATATATATTTATTTTTTAAAAATCTTTTACTTTATAATAATAATCTAAAACCTAAGAATTAAATTATTATATATTAATAACTTTTATTTAAATAAATATTATATTTTATAATTAAAAATAATAAAAATAATTAATAAAATAAAAGCTTTATTTAGCTTTAAAATAAATACCTTAAAAAATAACTTTTTTAATATAAATAAAAATATTTTAATAAAGGAATTTAATTAAAATAATTTTAATAATAATAATCTTATAAAGTATTTTAAAAAAAAAATATAAATAAAATTAATATTTTATTTAGCTTATAAAAAAAATTTTTATAATAAAAAAAAATTCCTAAAGCTAAAATAATTAAAACTTTATATAAGTAAACTTAAAAAGCTTTACTTTTTTATTATAAATATATAATATATTTTATATTATTTTTTAAAAACCTTAGAAAAAAAAAAAGTTACTTTTATAATAACTTACTTTAAAGAAAGTATATAAAATTAATTTTAATTTATTTTAAAAAATTATAAAATTTATAAGTTTATAAAAATAAAAATAATAAAATAATTAAAATATATTTAAGTTATTAAATATTTAAAAATAAACTTTTTAAAATATTTTTAAACTTAAAAAAATAAAAACTTTTAAAAAATAAAATAATTAAATATAAATAATAAAGTAAATATATTATATATATTATTAAATTTAATAAAATAATAACTTAAGTTAAATAAAAAAAAACTTTTTTAAGAAACTTTTTTATAATTAATTAAAATATAAAATTAAAAAAAATTTATAAATATAAAAAAAAAATAATCTTAAATTAATTTTAATAATAAATTATTAATATTAATAACTTATTATATAAATTTTATTTAAAAAAAATAATAAAAGTAATAAAAATAATAAAATAATTATTATAACCTAACTTTTAAAAACTATAATATAGTATATACCCTAGAATAACCTTAGAATAAATAACTAATTAAAAAAAAACTAATTTATAAAAATAATCTTATATACTAAATTAATATATATAAGTAATTCTTATAATAAAAAACTAATAAGCTATAATAGTTTTTATAAAATAACTTATTATATAAGTTAATAATAATTATACTTATTAAATAACTTAAATAATTAATTATTAATAATATAATAATATTAAATATAAAATATATTTTATTTATTTATTAAGTAATTATATAATATACTTAATAATAAATATTTTATTTTATTTATTAATATAAATATATATATATATATTTCTTAAAAATCTTTTACTTTATAAATAATAACTTAAGATTTAAAAATTAAATTATTATATATTAATAACTTTTATTTAAATAAATATTATATTTAATAATTAAATAATAATAAAAAATAATTAATAAAATAAGATTTTTATTAACTTTTAAAATAAATATTTTAAAGAATAATTTCTTTAATATAAATAAAAATATTTTAATAAAAAACCTTAATTAAAATAAATTTAATAATAATAGTTTTATAAAGTATTTTAAAAAAATATATAAGTAAAATTAATATTTTACTTAACTTATAAAAAATAAAAAAAATATTATAATAAAAAAAAAAAATCCTAAGGCTTAAGTAACTAAAAGCTTATATAAATAAATTTAAAAAGCTTTATTTCTTTATTATAAATATATAATATTATTTTTATTATTTTTAATAAATCTTAAAAAAAAAAAGTAAAAGTTATTTTTATATAACTTATTTTAAAAGAATTATATAAAACTAGTTTTAACTTATTTTAAATAATAATAAAATTAATAAGCTTATAAGTATAAAAAAAAAAAAATTAAAATATACTTAAGTTATTAAATATTTAAAAATAAATTTATTAAAATATTCTTAAACTTAAGAAAATAAAATATTTTTAAAAAAAATTTTAAATTTAAATAATAAAATAAATATATTATATATATTATAAAGTTTAATAAAATAATTACTTAATTTAAATAAAAAAAAACCCTTTTAAGAAAATCTTTTATAATAAATTAAAATATAAAATTAAAGAAAATATTTATAAATATAAAAAAAGGAAATTACTTTAAGCTAATTTTAATAATAAGTTATTAATATTAATAACTTATTATATAAATTTTACTTAAAAAAAATATTAAAAATAATAAAAAAATATAAAAATAATAAAAAAATATAAAAATAATATAATAAAAATTATTATATAAATTAAAAAAAATAATAATAAAATAATAATATATAATTTAAAAGTTTAATTTACTTTAAACTAATAAACTTAAATATTATTAAATAATATAAGATTAAGTATTTTAATTATAATAAAATAAGTAATTATATTTTAAAAAAATTATTTTAAGTTATATTAATTATAAAAGAATATTTAATAATAAAATTATATAAGAATTTATAAAATTATTAATTATAATTTTATATATTAAATTATTTATTATAATAATTAATATTATATATAAAAGAATAATAAGAATAATAAATATTATTTAAGGTATAAGAAAGTTATATTAACTATTATTAAGAAATAAAAAATTAAAAATAATAATATTACTAATTAAAATTTTTTTATATTTAAAGTAATAATAAAGCTTTATTAAATTAATAATATAATTAATAATATTTTAATATATATTAAATATTTAAATAAGAAAAATAATAATATTATTATTAATAAAATTATAATATTTACCTTATTAAAAATAACTAAAACTATTATATTAATATAAGTTATATTATTATATAAGCTTACTTAAAATAAGCTAATTAAATAATATATTTATTACTTAATTATAATTAAAAATTAATTTTTAAAATAAAAATAAATATAATTAAATTAAAAAAACTTATTTTTAAAATATTATAAATAATAAAAATAATATAATTATAATAAATTATTTTACTTTAATTATATAATATTAAAATATATTAATTAATATAAATATTTTAATATTTTATAATATAAATAAAAAACTTTATATAATATTATAATAAATTATATTATAAATATTATTATTAATAAAAAGCTTTTAAATATATTATTTATAACTTAAAAACTTAAAAGTATAACTTTAAAACTTATATTAAAAGTATATAATAAAATATAAAATATAAAATAAATTAAAAATATATTAAATAATATTATAAACTTATAATTTAAAATATTTTATAAGTTAAATATTATTAATATATAAAATATAATTAATAAATTAATAAAAAAAGCTAAATTAAAATATATATTAACTAAATTATATTTAAAGTAATATAATAAAAAAATAAAAAAATAAAATTAAACTTATAATTAAAGCTATAATTATAAGCTATAAAGTTATAATATAAATAAATATTAAAGTAATTATTAATTATATTTTACTAAATTTTATAAACTTTATATAAGTTTTATATAAAATAAAAATTATATTTATTAAATTTTATAATATTAAAAAAAAAATTCTTTTATAATAATATTATTATTAATAAAAAAATTAATTATTTTAAAGTTATAATTTAATTTTTTATTAATTAATAAATTTAATATAATTTTAAAATTTATATAATTATAAAAATATAATTTATTATTAATTAAGAAATAAGCTAATTAAGTTAAAATAATAGTTTAAATTTACTTATTAAAATAAAATTATAATTTAATTAAAAAAAGCTAAATAAAAAGTAAATATTATTAAAAAAGTTAAAAGCCCTTAAGTTATTATTAAAAAGTAAAAAATAATAAAAAAAGAAAATATTTTTAATAAAAATAATTAAAATTAATAAAATATTTTTAAATATTTTTTTTATAATATTATAATAAATAAAATAAATTAAAAATTATATAAATATAAAAAAAATTATATTTATATAATAAAAACTAGTATTTATTAATATTAAATTTATAAAAGTAAAAGTATAAACTTAAAATAAAAATAAAAAAAATAAAATTTTTAAAAAATATTTATAATTTATTTTATAAAAGTTTTAATAATATAAGAAATTTTATATTAAAATTATAAAAATTAAAATATTAATTTATATTAAATAAAATTATATTATTAAATTAAAAAATAAAATAATACTTAAATTTTATAAAATTTATAATTTTAATAAAATTAAACTTATAATTTTATAAAAATAATTAAAAAAATAATTAAAGTTAAAATATATATAAATATTTTTATTATTAATAAAATACTTTATTATATTTATATTTAAGAAAAATAGTAAATTATAATTAATAATAAATTATTAATAACTTAATAAAATAATAAAAAAAAATATATAATAATACTTTTTATTTTAAAAATTAAAAATAAGCTTATTAAAGTAAATTAGTTTATAGCTTTTAACTTTAAAAAAACTTATAATCTTATATAAATTAAAAAAAATAATAAATAAAAAATAATATTTTAAATATAATATAACTTATTTAAATATTTTATTATATTTTTTAAACTTATTAATATACTTATTATATTTTAAAAAATAATTAATTTTACACTTAAGAAATATATTAATTAATTTATTATTATATACTTAAATAATATTTTAATTTTCTTAGAAACTTATAAAAAATATATAAAGTATATTTATTTAAATTAATTATAATAATATTACTTATTTTATAATAACTTAAAAGTTATTTAAATAATAAATTAAATACTTTAAAGTATTAATATAATTTAATTATAAACTAATTTATATTAAAAAAAAAATAATTAAGTAAATATACTTAATAAAAAACTTAAGTTATTTTAAAAAATCTTAAAATACTTAATATAAATATTATATTATAATAATAAAAAAAACTTAATATAATAAGAATTAGTTATAGTATTTTAAATTAAAAAAAATAACTTTATAATTATAAAAATTAAAAATTATATTACTTAATAAAAAATAAATAATACTTTAAAAAAAGTAATTTTTAATAATAAAATATTAACTTATAAAAATAAAATATAAGTATTAAAGAAATTATATAATAAAATAGTAAAATTAATATATAAATACTTATTATATAATTATAAAAGTATATATAAAATAAAAAAATAAGTATAATAGTATTATTATATTAATAAAATAAAAAAAGTAATATAATATATTATATTTTATTATAATACTTACTAATAAAATATAAATATTAAATACTTATTTTATAATAAAATTTAATTATTATTAATATTTATAAAGTTATAAAAATTAATTTTATTTAATTATATTATAAAACTATTATTATTAAAAAAATTAATAATAAAAATAAAATATAATAATATTTTTATTATAATTAATTAACTAATAAAAATAATTTTTTTTATTTTTTATAAAAAAGTAATAAATATTAAAAATCTTATATATATTTTTATAAGATTTATTAATATAAATTATAAATTACTTAAAAATATTATTTTTAATAAAAAAAAATTTATTTTTAAATTTTAAAAAAAACTTATAATTAAATTAAAAATAAATTATAAAACTAATATAATATATTACTTTTAAATAAATAAATAAATTAAAAAAATTAATTAAATTATTAAAGTATAATTATAATATTATATTAATATATAATAAAATAATTAAGTAAAAAAATTATTAATTACTTAACTTTTATATAATAATATATTATTAAAATTTATAAGAAAATTATTATTTTTTTTTAATTATAGCTTTAAATTAAAAGTATATAAACTATTATATATTAATAAAAATATAAAAAAAACTATAATTAAAATAAAAAATATAATTAAGTTATATAAAAAATTATAAATATAACTTAAACTTATATATTAATAAATATAAAAGTATATTAATAAAATAAAACTTAAAGGTTTAATTTTTTTAAAAAAAAATATAATTTACTTTTATTAATATATATAAAAAAGTAAATAAGCTAATATTAAAATAAATTAATTAAAAAATAAATTAAATTATAAAAAAATAAAATTATATAAAATTATAAAAAAAAATTAAAAAAATTAATTATAAGCTTAATATTTTTAATATTTAAAAGAAAAAAAAGTAAAACTTTACTTAATTTTTTATATTTTATTTTTAAAAAAAAAGCTTTAATTAATAAAAATATAAGTAAAATTATTTATAATAAAATAATAATTAAAAAAGAAAAAGAAAAATATAAAGTTAAAAAAATTCTTAAATTTAAACTTAATTAAAATAAGTTATATAAATATTTAAAAGGTAAAGTAATACAGTTAGTTATTTACTACTTGGTATACTTATTGTTCTAATAGGTTATAGGTTTAAATCCTATATACCTTATAAATTTTAACCCTTTTATTAAAGTTATAAATTTTTTAATAAAAGTATTACTATTTATAATAGTTAGTTAATGTGGTTAGGGTTAATTCCTAATTAGGACTAGTAAAGAGTTACTATTCCTAGGTGGTTTTTTTAACCCAAGGGTTAAGGGTTTTTCTACCTAGTAGTACACTTAGGTTAAGGTAGCTTAGTTAAGTATTAGTTAGTATATTATAAATAAAACTAAGTTTATATAAATATTTAATAAAATAAAAAAACTATAATAATAATATAAATAGCTAAAAACTTATTAAATATTTAAAAAATATATAAATAATAGTAAATAAGATTTATTAAGATTTAAAAGCTTAAATAATACTAAATTAATTATATTAAAATTAACTTAATTAAAAAAAATTAGATTATTTAAAATAAAACTAGGCCCTAGATATAAATTAGTAACTTATTTAAAAGATTATTTAATAATTATTATTATATTTTTCTTAATTATCTTATAATAAAATAACTTTTTATTTTACTTTTTTACTTTTTTTTATATTTTATAAATATATAATAAATAATTTAACTTTTTTATAAATTTAAATTATAAGTTTAATATATAAGTATTAAAAAACTTTATATATTTACTAGTTTTTTCCTTTTTATACTTTAATACTTCTTTTTATATAAATACTTTTTTAATTAAAAAATAAAACTAGTTATTATTTAATAATATAAAAAGAATAAAAACTTATAAAAACTTATTATTAAAATTTTATTATATAACTTTTTAGTTTTTATATAATTTTTATAGTAAAAGAAATTACTAGAAATAATATATAATAATTTTAAATAATAATAATAAGTATATAATATATTAGTAGTTATACTTATAACTAAAATATACTTAGCTAAAGAAAAAGCCTTATAATACTTTCTTATAAAAGCTATAAAATTAAATATATTATATATATAAAAAAGAAAAATTATTTACCTAGGAAATATACTATTATAATATATAATAATAAATATTATATAATAATCTATAAGAATAAAAGCTTTAAAAAAAAGAATATTATATTATAACCTAACTCTTAAAAACTATAATATAATATATACTTTAAAATAACTTTATAATAAATAACTAATTTAAAAAAAAACTAACTTATAAAAGTAGTTTTATATATTAAACTAATATATATAAGTAATTCTTATAATAAAAAACTAATAAACTATAGTAGTTCTTATAAAATAACTTATTATATAAGTTAATAATAATTATATTTATTAAATAGCTTAAATAGTTAATTATTAATAATATAATAATATTAAATATAAGATATACTTTATTTACTTACTAAGTAATTATATAATATATTTAATAATAAATATCTTATTTTATTTATTAATATAAATATATATATATATTTATCCCTTAGGAAACCTTTACCTTATAAATAATAACCTAGGATCTAGGAACTATATTATTATAAAAATATAAAAATAATATAATAAAAATTATTATATAAGTTAAAAAAAATAATAATAAAATAGTAATATATAATTTAAAAATTTAATTTATTTTAAATTAATAAACTTAAATATTATTAAATAATATAAAATTAAATACTTTAATTATAATAAATTAAGTAATTATATTTTAAAAGATTATTTTAAGTTATATTAATTATAAAAAACTATTTAATAATAAAATTATATAAGAATTTATAAAAAGTTTATTAATTATAATTTAATATATTAAATTCTTTATTATAATAATTAATATTATATATATAAAAATAAAAAAAATAATAAATATTATTTTAAATAAAAGTATATTATATTAGCTATTATTAAAAAATTAAAAATTAAAAAATAATAATATTATTAATTAAAACTTTTTTATATTTAAAATAATAATAAAATTTTATTAAATTAATAATATTTTAATATATATTAAATACTTAAATAAAAATAATAATATTATTATTATTAATAAAATTATAATATTTACTTTATTAAAAATAATTAAAATTATTATATTTATATAAGTTAAGTTATTATATAAACTTATTTAAAATAAATTAATTAAATAATATATTTATTATTTAATTATAATTAAAAACTAATTTTTAAAATAAAAATAAATATAATTAAATTAAAAAAACTTATTTTTAAAATATTATAAATAATAAAAATAATATAATTATATTAAATTATTTTATATTAATTATATAATTTTTTAAATAATTAATTAATATAAATGTTTTAATATTTTATAATATAAATAAAAGTTTTTTATATAATATTATTTTTTTTTACTTTTTTATTTATTATATTATTATTTTCTTTTTTTAAATTTATTAATTTTAGTTTAATTAATAATTTACTTTTATAACTAGTTTAATTTAATAATTATTATTATTTTTCTATTATTTTCCTTTATTATTTATTATTTAAAAATTATAATTAATTATAAAATTATCTTATTATTATAAAATTATTTTATTATATTAAATAATAGCTTTTCTTATATTATTAATATTAAAGTCTTATATATTATAATAAGAAACTATATATTTAGTATTTTTTAATAAGTAAATTATATTTAAAACTATAAAAAAAGTAAAATATATAACTTAAATACCTAAAATACTAATTCTAGTACTTTTATATAAAATTAGCTAAAAGTAAAAAAATAAAATTTTTATAAAAATAAATATTATAATTATAAAACTAAAAATTTACTATAATAATATAATCTTAGGTATTTTTTTAGTTTTTTCTAATTAGCTTAAGCTAATTATTTAGCTTTTTATATTAATAATTTATTTAATTTTTAAATTTAATATTGTTTTTATTATTTTACTTATTATTTTTCTTATAATTTTTAAGCTACTATTTTATATATTAATATAACTTTTATATTTTTATTTTAGGTATATATATATTATAAAGCTTAATAACTTATAAGCTAATTATTATAATTAAAACTATTATAATATTTTAAGTTAATAATTTTATTATTATTTTAGCTAATATAAATAAAAGTAATAATTATAAATAATTATTTTTAAAAACTTTAGCTTTTTTTTATAATAAAATATATTTAAAAAAACTAAAATTTCTTATTATATTTATAACTTTTATATATAATATTCTTTTATTACTAAACCTACTTTTAGAGTAATCTTTTATTTTAATAATAAAAAAAGTAATAAAATTATTTTAATTTTTATAAAAAGCTTAAAATTATAATACCTATTTAATATAGCTTTTTTTTTTAAATTACCTTAGGGAAAAATTCTTTTATTTTTATTAATATATTTATATTAATATACTAATAGTATAATAAATATACTAATAGTATAATAAATATACTATTATAATAAAGTATAAGTTTAAAGTTTTTATAATAATTTCTTAGTTTATTATTATAACTATTAAATAAGAAATTTCATATTAATTTAATAAATTATAAAAAATACCAAGTCTTAAGTATAATAGCTTTAAGTTTCTTTTATTAAAAATATAATAGTAACTTAAAAGATTTTCTTAAAAAATATAATACTAGTAATATTAAATAAAAATATATTAAATTTATTTATTTTTTAGTATAATTTATAAATAAAACTATAAGAAAGTAATAATAAAAGTTAATACTAAACCTTAAAGTAATAAAGTAATAAATAATATTATAAGTTAATTTTCCTAATTCTTTTAATTTTAATAGTAGTAATAAGTATTTTAGTTTTATAACTAATTATAAAACTATTTTATTTTTATATACTTAGCTAATTTCTTTTAATAATACTTTTATATAATATTATAAATATTAAAACCATAAGGTAATATTTAAATTACTACCTACTACTTGCGCACTTGTAATAAAATAAAAACTAGTGTAATTTTTAAATTTTCTAGGGTTATTTACCCCTTGCCCTAATATTAGGTTTACCTTAGACTAGCCCTAGGGGTAGTGTAAAGGAAAATAGTATTCTAATAGTAATTAATTATAGTTAAGCTAGACTTGCCTAAAGTATCTTTTACTTAAATATAGGCATTAAAGAATTTAACCCTAAAAGGTATAGTAATATTAGTATAATAGTTAAAATAGATATAATAAAAATACTTATATACTTAGCTTATTAAAAAATTACAGAAATTATTTTAGGTAATACTTTTTAATATATCTAAGATATTATCTAGGCTGCCCTTACTATTACCTTGCTTATCCTATAGGATAACCTAGTTACTATTACTAAGGCTAATCTTAAAATAGTTATTAAAAATATACTTATTAAAAAGAAAATAAGTATAAAAGTAATATAAGTTATAATTATAATAATTACCCTTATACTAAGAAAAAGCGCTTATAATTACTTTTTAAAAGTTATTCTAATATATTATAAAAGAAAGGTTAAAGTAATAAGTAATATAATTACTAAAGGCCTTTAAGGCTATAGCCCTATAAAAGTAATCCAGACTATTAATATAGCTACTAGCTTTAATATAGTTATTATAATATAATAATTACTTAGCAGGGATATTATAATTACCTTCTAAGGCTTTATAATTAAATATAAAATAAAAACTAATTAAACTTAAGATACCTTTAGTTTTAATATAAAGCTATTTTAATAAGTATAAGTAGTTATAGTAAAAAAAGTGCCCTTAGCTACCTTAAATAAATATATAAATAAAGCCCTTATTTATAATATTAGTAATATAAATAAAATTACTATAACTAGGGTAATAATATACTAGAACTACTATAAAATAAATAAAAATACTACCCTTATAATTAGTATAAAAAAAGTATAATAAGTAAACTAAGTATATAACTATAGCCTTATTCTTAACTTTTAAATATTTAAAGTTAAGTTATATATAAATAATATTAAGCTAAAGTAGTACTATAACTACTTTTAAATTAAATATATTATAAAATTTTATATTATAGCCCTAAAATATAATTATTATAATACTAAAGCATATATAAATAAATAATACCCTGCCCTAAAGGAATATTACCTTTTATATAATAAACTATACTTTACCTAAAATAGGGTATACTTAAAAATTTAACCTTATATTTAATACTTATAAGAAGCTTATACCTAAAGGCCTTATTACTTTACTAAATTTAAATAATAGTATTACTAAGCCTTCTTTTTATTAGCCCTAGCACTAATAATAAACTAACTTTTTACTAATAGCTAAAGAATACTACTATTACTACTACTAGTTATAAGAGGTTAATATAAAGGTAAACTAAAAGGTACTTAGTAAAGTATACTATACTTAACCTATTAATATACCTAAAACTTCTTTTAACTATACCCTTAAACAGGGTTGTAAAACTAGTTTTTCGTTTTTCGTTTTTTGTTTTGTTACTAAACTAGTTACTAAATTCGTTTTCTATTAGCATAAAAGAAACGAATTTAGTAACTAAGAAAAAATAAAAAGGTATATAATAATAGTAAAAAGCTTATATAATAATAATAAAAAATGTTATATAATAATATTATAATAATATTATATAATATTATTTTTTTTACTATTTATTTTATTATATAAGGGGTTCTTTTTAATAATATAAGTTACTGCTAATAAAAAACGAATTTCGTTTAAACGAAAAGAAACAAAACGAAATTCGTTTCGTTACTAAATCTAGAAAACAAAAACTAGTTTCGTTACTAAAGAATTCGTTTTTAGTAACAAATTTAGTAACAAATTTACAACCCTGGCTTAAGGGAATTATTTAACTTTTTTTAATACTTAATTTATTTTATTTTTAAATTTAATATTAATATTATTAATATACTTATTATTATAATTTTTTAAATATTATTTTATATATTAATATAACTTTTATATTTTTATAGTAAATATATATATATTATAAAACTTAATAACTTATAAGCTAACTTTTATTATTAAAAGTATTATAATATCTTAAGTTACTAATTTTAATAATTTTAATTTTATTTTAGCTAATATAAGTAATAAAAAATAATTATAAGTAATAATTTTTAAAAGTATTAGTTTTTTTTAATAATAATATTTTCTTAAATAAGCTAAGTTATTTTATTATATTTATTACTTTTATATATAATACTTTTTTATAATTAAAGTTATTTTTTAAGTAACTTTTTTATTATAACCTAATATATTATAATAGTATATATTATAAATTAAGTATAAACTAAAAAACTAATTATATAAAAGTTAATATATACTACTATTAACCTTAATTAACTTATAATAAAAGTTAATAAAAGCTAATATAAACTTTTATTAGCTTTATAAAATAACTTATTATATAAGGTATTTATAATACACTAGAGTTATAAATTTTTTACTAATTTTATTACTAAAAATAAATTTATTAGTAATAAAACTAATTTTATTTTTTTTAAATTAGTAATAAAACTAATTTTATTTTTTTTAAATTAGTAATAAAACTAATTTTATTCTTTTACATTAGTAATAAAACTAATTTTATTCTTTTACATTAGTAATAAAACTAATTTTATTTTTAATTTTTAGTTTTTAATTAGTATTTATTTTTCTTATTAGTATAGCTAATATATAATAGTATAGGTATTAGCTTTAGTATAACTACTTATAAACCTTAAAAAAGCTAAGTTACTATAATTACTAACTATACTTAAAATAGTAATTTTTAATTAGTTAATATTTAATTAATATGTTTTTAAGTTATATAATATAAAATAAATTATTAGAAGTTAATATAATATTAAAAACTTAAAAATAGCTATAATTATTAATTTTTTATTATTTATTTTTTTACTTTAATTATATATTAGAAATGCTTTTCTAGTGGAATAATTATATATAGCTTTTTTTTCTTTTAAATACTTATATTTATTTCTTTTTCTAGTTAATTTTACTATTACTATTATATATCCTAGGTATTTTTCCACTTTTATAATCTAATTTTTTTATATTTTACTATTATTTAATTTTATTTTATTTTATTACTTATAAATTATAAGTTAGTTAAATTCCTTATTATATTACTATAAAAGACATATTTTATTAATATTTTTATAGCTTTACTTAATACTTTTTTATTATTAATTAGCTATAACCTTTTATAAATATATATAATAAAAAAAATAGCCTTAAAGAGTTATTTTATATTATTACTAAAGCTTTACCCTTTTAAAAAATTATTAATTATTTTTTATTCTTATAAGTAATTAATTTACTTTTAAATTATAATATATAATAAACCCCTTATAGCTTATAATATAGTTAGTCTTAGTTATTAATTTAATTAAGTTTTACTTTTATAATTAAAAAACCTTTAATATTATTTTCTTCCTTAGATTTATTATTATTATTATTATTATTATTATTATTATTATTATTATTATTATTATTATTATTTTATTTCCTTAAATAACCTCCTAAAATAAGTTATTAAAGTATTATATTTATTATAAATAGTAAAATATAATTTTAATAAGCTTTAAAATTTAAGTTAAAGTATTTAATTATATATAAATTATTATAAAAGTTAATTTATAAGCTTAATTAATAATAAATTAAATTAAAAATATATTTTAATATATTATAAGTAATATACTAGTATTATAAAAACTAATATATAACTTATAAATAAAGTTTAAGCTTTATTATTATATTTTAGTAAATATAGCTATTATAAGCTAGGCCTTCTATTAGGCGCCTAATAGGTCCATGGGATCTTATATATTTAATTTACATAAAATCTTATATAAATTATATAAATAGCATAATACTAATTTACTTAATTTACTTACATATATACACTTATAATAATTATAATTATATTTAAAAAGGAATATATAAAAAAGTTAAATTAAGCTTTAAAAAGGTTAATTTAAAATGCTTTTACTTATATTAATTTACTTATACTAATTTATATATATATATATATATACTTATAATAATAAGTATTATTATTCAGGTAAAATATTTTTATTATTTAAGTGGTATTTCCACCTTACTAAGCCTTATTAAGCCTAGGTTTATATATACTAGGATTTTATATTAAAATATAATATAAAATTATAATAGTTAATATATTATATAAAGGTTATTTAATAGTTAATTAATAGTATTAAAATAAAGCTATTATAACTGCATTTTCTTAAGGTTTTATTTATATTACTAGGATAACTTCCTTAACCTTTATAATATTACTTTCCTTTATAACTACTAAGTGTTAAGTGCCTATAATAAACTATACACTAGATGGTTAGTAATATAAGGGCTTCCCAAGGGATAAACCTAGAGTTTAGTTCCAGGTTTATATTAATAAAGTAATTAGGGGATCTTTAAGCAGGGTTGCCATATTAATCCTTCGTTATTCGTTTTTGTCTTTGTTAACAAATAACAAATTTCATTAGTTTTCTTTAAGGCACTAACAAAACAAAAATGAATTTGTTATTAATTTATTAATAACAAATAATAATTTATTAATAAAATGAATAACGAATCTTTTTTTTATTAATAAAATTAGTTAATAGCTTTTAATAAAATAATAGCTATTTTAAAATATAAAATAACTTAATAAATTAATTAATATATAATATTATAATATATATATTTTAATTAACTTATATTAGCTTATTTATTTATAAATATATAGCTTATTATAAGTTAAAAGTTTTAAAAGTATTTAAAAAGAAAAATACTAAGCTTATAAAATTAAAAAATTAAATACTTTTTTTAATAAGCTAGTTAAAATTATATAAAAACTATATTAATTAAATATATTATTAAATTATATTAATTTAACTTATTAGCTTATTTTAGCTAGCTTATTAAGAAAAATATAGCTTATTTTAAATTAAAAGCTTTAAAAGCTTTAAAAAGATAAATAAATAAGCTTATAAAATTAAAAAATTAAATATCTTTTTAAATAAGCTTATAGAAATTATATAATAACTAAATTAATAAAATATACTATTTAATTAATATAATTTACTTTATTAGCTTATTTTAACTAGCTTTTTAAAAAAGATATTTAATTTCTTAAATTTATAAGTATATTATTTCCTTTTTTAAAGCTTTTAATTTAAAATAAGTTATATTTTTTTTAATAAACTAGCTAAAATAAGCTAGAAAAGTAAATTATATTAATTAAATAATATATTTTATTAATTTAGTTATTATATAATTTTAATTAGCTTATAAAAAAAATATTTAATTTCTTAATTTTATAAGCTTATTTATTTATCTTTTTAAAGCTTTTAAAGCTTTAATTAAAAATAAGCTATATTTTTATAAATAAAATAGTAAAAAAAGACTTATAAAGTAAATAATAGAAAATAACTTATATTTTATTAAAAAAAGGCTATATAATTTATATATAATTTATACTAAGCTATTTTTCTTTAAGTATTTATTTTCTAGCTCTTTAAAATCCTTTAACTAGCTTTTTAATAAAATTATTTTAGAAACTAAATTAGGGCTTAACTTATTTCTAGTTTTTATAATAATATTATTACTAATAGAAAATTAACTTTCTATAGAAGCAGAAGTAGCAGGAATAGCTAAATAACATTGTACTAAAATAAATAAAATAGGAAATCTATTATTATTAGATTTCTACTAATTTAAAGGTAAATATTATATTTTTATTAATTAGTAAATAATAAAAAATAATAAAATAATAAAATAAATAACTTATATCTTTTTTAATAAGTCCTTCTTCTAAATATAAAAATATTTTATCTTTAATAATATTATTAGTACCTAAATAAAGGTCTTTATTAAAATCTAAAGAATAATTATATAAATTATTATTAGGTTCTTTAATTTCTTTATTATAATTAAAATTATTAGCTAATTCATTAAAAGATAAATTAATAAAATTATTATTAATTATAATAGGTCCATTAACCTCTTTATTTAGCTTATTTAAATTAGTATAAATATAATAAATAAATAATAAATAAATAAATATATAAAAAAACTAACCTTTTATAATCTATTTTAATTAAATTTAAAATAGCAGAATTAATATTTATAAAAAAATATAATAAACCTTTTTCTTTAAAATAAATATCTTTAAATTAAGGATTTAAAAATATACTAAAAAAAAGGGCTTATAATTAATTAAATTAAAAGTATTAATCCTCTTAGGGAAATACTTTTCTAATTTATTAATTTTAGACTAAATAAATTTAATATAAATCTTATAATAAGAAGCCTAATAAAATAAGTTAATTAAAATAAATAAATAAATAAGATATTTAAAACTTACTAATTTTAATTTTTTAGCTTTATTATTATATTTTAAATATAATAATTTAAGCTTATTATATATTTTATATATATATAATAAAGTAATTAAAATTATAATATAAAGCTAGTCTTATAATTTAATAAAAGGCTTTAAAAAAATAAGAAATATATTTCTTAATTCTTCTAAAGCCTTTTATTTAAAAGAATTAAAATATAACTATATTAATTAATTAGTAAATAAAATAATTAGTATTAATAAAATAAAAATAATACCTTTTTAAATTCTCTATTAAAAGTATTATTATTATAATATAATAAAGCTTCTTTTAAATTAATAAAGGTTTTAAGTATATAATAGGTTAAATTCCATTAGGTTATATTATTTATTTTAATTAATTAGCTTTATAAAAATAAATAAAAAAAAATATATAAATAAATAAATACCTAAAGGAATTTTTTCCTTATTATAAAAAATAAGAATTTTTTTATCTTTTTTTACTTTTAATATTCCTTTACTTAATAAGCTATTAAGCTCTTAAGTATATTTAACTAAGGAAATAATTTACCTTAGCTAATAAATTAAATCTATTAAAAAATAAAAAAATTAAATTATATAAAATATAATTAATAAATAAATAAATAAATAAATAACTTACTATTAGAAAATTTATTATTCTCTTCCTTTTTTATATAATTATTATTATTATATAAATTTAAATTTATATAATTTAATAATAATATATTAAAAAAAAAAAGATATATAATCTTTTAATATATCTTATATAATTAAATTAATAATATATGCTATATATTTAATATTATTTATAAATTTCTTTTTAATAGTATTTTTATAAGCTTTTTTAAAGGATTTTATAAATGTATTATTATTTATAGTATTATCTTATATAATACTAAATAAATAATTAAATTAGCTTTTTATTAATAAAAAGCGCTAATAAATAAATACCTAAATATATTATTTATATTTAATAAATAAAGTTTTAGTATTTTATTAAATTATTTATAAATATAAATTCTAGTATAACTTTCTAATAGCTTTTTAAATCCTATTATAACTTATATTAGTATTAAACTTTAATAAATAAAAATATAATAAAATAAATACCTATTAGCTTATATTTTAATTTATAATCTAGATTAATAAAAATAAGGATTATTTCTAAATAGGAAGTTTAATTATTTGCAGTCTAAATATTAAAGGTTATAAAAAAGAGCTATTAGTTTTTAAATTAGCTTTAATATGCAAATTTAAATTTAATAAGGCCTTATTATAATTATTTTTTAATATTTTAAGAATATTAGTTTAATTAATTATAGTATAATTATTATAAAATTATTATTAGTTATTTTATTAATAAAAAAGGGTTATAAAAAATATATAAAATAACTTACTTATTATAATAAGATAATAAATTATTAAATGAATTTAAAGAAATTATATTAAAAGAGATATTATTTTTAATAAGAAACACTAATATCTTATTTAATACTTTATCTTTATTAAATTTATTAATTATAACCTTTATTTTTTTATTTTAAAGGTTTAAATTAAATAAAGAATCCTATGTTAAAGGAATAACTTTAGATTCTAGATATAAAAAAAAAGGTTAGTAAACATCCTATTATAAATAATAATAATAATAATAATAATTAAGGGTTAATTAGCTTATAAATTATAATAAGCTAATAGGTTAAATTACAGATAAAATAATTATAATTATAACCATTATTTCTAGAAAATAAGATTATAATTATATTTTTAATTCATTTTCATTATTAAAAAAGAAATAAAATAAATATATAATAAAATAACTTACTTTTTTTTCTTATTTACTTAGATTACTTATTATAAGCTATTAAAGAATGCTTTATTTAATAATAGTAAGCTAAATTAGATAATTTAAAGCCTTTTAATTAATATTTAGCTTTAAAATTACAACTCTAAAATTAATTAATTAATTAGTAAGCTAATAATAATAAAATAATAGAATAAATAAATAAATAACTTATATTATGCATTTGACATCCATTTAACATTCATTTCCTAATTTAATAGGTAGTAATTCCCTAGTAAATAGGTTATTTTAAAAAAATATAGATTTTTAAGTCTTTATTTTCTTCTAATTTAAAATCCGGATTATTAAAAATAGAAAAACTAGTAATACTAGCTTCTTTATCTTAAATAATAGACAAATTTAAATTATAATAAGAAGAAATAAGGTTAATAACCCTAGGTGGGGTTAAATTAAGAATAGTAGCCTTATAAGCTTCTTCTTCTTCATATTCATAGTTAGAATCCATAATAAAAGATAAAAAGTATAGATATTTCTTTAATAAAAAGATTAATAATAATAAAAAAATAAAAAATAAAAGGAATAAAAGAAGATATATATATAGTTATTTTTTATTATAATTTATAAGCTATATTTTAATTTATAAGCTGCTTTTAATTAATATGCGCTATTTAATTAATATATGCTATTTAATTAATATATACTATTTAATTAATATATGCTATTTAATTACTATAAGCTTAAAAAGTTAATAAATTAAATATTATTTTTAATAAGTTAAATAAAATAATTAAATAATTTTAATTAATAAATATATTTTATTATTATTATTATTTACCTTATAAATCTTTTTTAGTTATTTTATTTATAAAAGTATAGCTTATATTAAATTAAAAGCTTTAAAATCTTAAAATAAAAAAGATAATAAGCTTTAAAATTTAATAACTAAAATATCTTTTTTAATAAGCTAGCTAAAATTATAAAATAATCTTATTTTATTAATATATTATAGTTTTAATAATATAAAGCTTACTAGCCTTTTTTAGTTAGCTTATTAAAGGAAATATAGCCTTTATTAAATTAAGAGCTTTAAAATTTTAAAATAAAAGGGATAATAAGGCTTAAAATTTAATAACTTAAATATCTTTTTTAATAAGCTAGTTAAAATTAAAAAAAAATACCATTTAATAAATATATTATTAACTTATAATTATTTATATAACTAATTTATTTTAGCTAGCTTATTTAATAAATTATTTAAGTTTTTTAGTTATTAGTAATTAATAAAATTAGTAACAAATTATTACTAATTTTGTTATTTGTTTTCTTTAGAAATTTGTTAACGAATAATAAATAAATTCGTTTTATTTTCTTTAATTTATTAACGAAACGAATATTCGTTAACGAATAACAAATTAAATTCGTTTCGTTTTCTTCAACCTATTGAAGAAACGAATCGTTACTAATTTGCAACCCTGTCTTTAAGTAATATAAATAGTAGTAATAAATATTATTAAATAATAAGTAATATAAAGCATATTATAATTTTAATTTTATATTAATAACTAGTTATTTAAGTTATTTAAATAAGTATAGAAAAATAAACTTATATATTTAGTTAGTTTAGGTAGGATTTATAAAAGGTTTCTAGATTTATTATTAAATTTAAAGAAATTTCCTAGATTTACTAAGGATCTAGCAGGGTTGTAAAAGTAGTTTTTCGTTTTTCGTTTTTCGTTTCGTTATTAAAAACTATTATAGTTTTTAGTTACTAAAAACGAATTTGAAAAAACGAAAATTAGTTTCGTTACTAATTTCGTTACTATTTTCGTTACTAATTTCGTTTTTTATTAGCATAGGAAAAACGAATTTAGTAACTAAAGAAAAATAAAAGCTTATTTAATAATAATAAAAAGCTTATATAATAGGAATAAAAATACTTATATAATAGTAATATAATAATTAAATATAATATATTATTTTTATTATTTTATTTTATTATATAAAACCCTTTTTTTTAATAAAATAAAAAACTACTAATAAAAAACGAATTTCGTTTAAACGAAAGAAAACGAAACGAAATTAGTTTCGTTACTAATTTAAAAGACGAAAAATAGTTTCGTTACTAAAGAATTCGTTTTTAGTAACAAATTTAGTAACGAATTTACAACCCTGGGATCTAGTAATAATTACTAGATCTGTTTTTTATTAGTTTAGTTAGTCCTTAGTTTATCTAAATTAACCTACCCAGGAGGCCCCTAGTTATAACTATAAAGATTAAGTTATAATATAATATCCCCCTCCTATTAGTCTTATCCTTAAGGCCTTATATTTATCTAGGGTATATAAATACTTACCCTTTATTCTTTTTAGTTCCTATAAATAGTTTTTTTTCTTTCTTATTTTATTGTAATTACTAATTATAATAGGTGTTTAAAAAAAACAGTATTATTTAAAAACTAAGTGTTATAATATTCTATTAAAGGTTATCTTATCTTATCTTATTATAATAGCATATTATACTTATTATCTTAATAAGAAAAAATAAAATTTCTCTAAATATTAAATATTTAAAATAAATTCTTTTTAATATACTAAGTGTATAATTAATAATTAGCTGTAATATAATATATATTCTTTAATACCTTAATAACTTTATTATATAGCTTTGCTTTATGCTTATTTAGAAAATGCCCTTAAGATAGTAGAGGAAGAGTATTAAGCTATAAATGCTAAAATTGCGCATTTTTACAAGAAGAAGCATTAATAGATGAAGAAAATAACTTATGCTATTACACAGGGAATTAATAATTTAAAGGAGTTAAATTAGGTTAAATCAGGGTTGTAAATTCGTTACTAATTTTGTTACTAAAAATGAATTAATTAGTAATAAAACTAATTTTATTCTTTTAAATTAGTAATAAAACTAATTTCGTTTTTAATTTTTAGTTTTTAATTAGTATTTGTTTTTTATATATAAATTAATAATAAAAAATAAAAAATAAAATAAAACTAATTTTAGTTATTAATTTAATTACTAATTTAATTACTAATTTATTAATAAAATAAAAATATATATTAAAAGTAAAAATAAAAGCTTTATTTTTTAAAAAAATAACCTTTATTTTATTTTGTTTATATTACTAGTATTATTTAAATACTTATTTTCAAGCTCTTTAAAATCCTTAATCCAGCTTTTTAATAATATTATTTCCTTAACTAAACTAAGCTTAAGCCTATTTCTAGATTTAGTTATAATATTATTAAAAATAAAAAAAATACTCTTTATTACAGCAGAAGTAGTAGAAATAGCTAAATAATACCTTACTAAAATAAATAAAATAGGAAATTAAGTTTTATTTAATTTCTAGTATTTAAGAGGATTTTCCTATAAAAAATTAATAAATAAATAAATAAAAAAATAAAAAAGGAATAAATAAATAAAATAAATAAATAAGAAAACACTTATATTTTCTTTTAAAAGACTTTCCTTTAAATATAATAATATTTTATTTTTGATATTATTATTTTTATTACTTAAATAAAATTCTTTATTAAAATTTAATAAATTTAAATTATAATTAGGATTTTTATAATTAGTATTATTATTATAATTAAAATCCTTAGCTAATTTATTAAAAGATAAATTAATTAAGTTATTAGTTATAATAGGGCTATTTATTTCCTTATTTAGCTTATAATTAAATTAATAAAATAAAATATAATAAAAAAAGAAATATAAAGGAAATAATAACTTACTTATTATATTTAATTTTAATTAAGCTTATTATATTATTATTTAAGCTTAAATAAAAATATAATAAATCTTTTTTTTAAAATAAATATTTTTAAATTAAGGATTTAAAAATAAGTTAAATAAAAATACTTTATAATTAATTAAATTAAAAGAAGTTAATTTCCTAGGAAAATACTTCTCTAATTTAAATAATCCTAATTTTATAGTATTTAAAAATAACTTTAAGAAGTCTATTAAAAAAATAATAAATAGAAAAAAAAATAAAATAAAATAAATAACTTATTAATTTACTAATAAGAGGATTAAAAGTATATTTTTTATATAAGAATTTTAATTTATTATATATTTTATAAATATATAATAAAGTAATTAAAATTATTATATAAAACTAGCCTTATAATTTAATAAAAGGCTATAAAAAAAGAAGAAATATATTTCTTAGTTCTTCTAAAACTTATTATTTAATATTATTTAAATATAACTATAAAAAAAATTAGTTATTTATAAAAAAAAAAAAAGGAAATAAATAAATAATATACTTTTTTAAATTTATTATTATTATAAAATTTATAATAAAAATATAAAGCTTTTTTTAAATTAATAAAAGTATTAAGTATATAATAAGTTAAATTCTAATATATTATATTATTTATTTTAAAATTAGTTATTAAGATAAAATAATAAAAAAAAGATATATAAATAAAATAATATACCTAAAGGGATTCTTTCCTTATTAAAATTAAAATAGATTTTATTCTTTTTTCTAGTTTTTAAAATCCCTTTACTTAATAAAGAACTTAATTCTTAAGTGTATTTTATAAGTAATATAAGCTGCCTTATTTAATTTATTATATTTATTTTTTATTAGTTATTTAATATAAAATAAAAGAAGATAAAATAAAATAAAATAAAAAACTTATTATTAAATATAATATTTTTTATATTTATTAGCCTTTAATTTATTATTATTATATAAATTATTATTTATATAATTTAATAATAATAAATTAAAAGCTAAATTAAATATATAATCTTTTAATATATCTTAGGTAATTAAATTAATAATATATATTATATATTTAATATTATTTATAAAGTCCTTTTTATAAGCTTTTTTAAAGGAATTTATAAATATATTATTATTTATAATATTATCTTTTATAATATTAAAAAAAATATAATTAGTAATAAAAAGGTTATATAATAAAAAAAATATATCTTATTAAATTATTATAATTTAATAAATAAAAATAAGCTTTTAAAGCTTTATTAAATTATTAAAATATATAAATTCTAGTATAGCTTTTAAGAAGTTTAGAAAAACCTATAATAAAATTAATAATTAAGTTATAAAAAATAAAAATAAAAAAATATACTTATTAATTTATATTTTAATTTAAAATTTAAATTAATATAAATTAAAATAATCCCTAAATAGGAATTTTATATATTTAAAGTCTAAATATTAAAGGTTATAGAAAAAGAATTATAAGATTTTATATTTACTTTTAAAAGTAAATTTAAATCTAATAAAACCTTTTTATAAGTTTTTTTTAAGGCTTTTTTAATATTAACCCTATTAACCTTTTTATAATCCTTAATAAAAATTAGTAAAATAAAATAAAAATAAATAAAATAAAGATAAATAAAATAAAAATAAATAAAATAAAAATAAAAATAAATAAAATAAATAACTTACTTATTATAATAAGATAATAATTTATTAAAAGAATCTAAAGTAATTATATTAAAAGAAATATTATTTTCTATTAGAAACAATAATATTAATTCTATAGCTTTATTATTATTAAATAATAATATTATATTTACTTTTTTATATTATAAATTTAAACTTAATAAATTATTAAGTGTTAAAGGAATAATATTAGCTTTTAATTAAATTATTAGTAAAAAAAACATATATAATAAATAAATCAAAAGTAAAATAGTAAAATAAATAACTTATTGCATTTTCTAAGCCTTTTAAAGCTTTTATTATAAGCTATTTAGGAGTGTAAAGCTTAATAATATTAAGTAAAATTAAATAAATTAAAATTCTTTAATTAAACTATTAACTTATAAGTGCACTTAAAAAATCTAAAAAAAAATATTATTAATAAAATAAAAATATTATTAAAAAAAAAATAAAATGCTTTTTAAATATATTATTTATAAAAAATAATATATTTTATATGCTTTTTAAATTAAAAAATAAGAATTTTTAACTTATATAATATATTATAATTTAATTTTACGCTTCTTATTTAAATTAATAAGTAATAAGATTCTAGTAAATAAATTCTATTAAAAAATATAAATTCTAGAATCCTTATTAAGCTTTAATTTATAATCCTCCTTATTATAAATAAAATTAATAGCACTAACACTAGTGTTATTTATTATAAAAGAAGAATTATTTATAAAGCTTATTTTAGTATTTATAAGAAATTAAATAAAAGAAATAACCTCTGTAGCTTTAGAAGCTTTAGAATTAAAGTAATTAGAATTTATTTTAATAAAAAAAACTATAATAGTAAATAAACTAATAAAAAACTAAAAAAAACTAAAGAAATAATAATAGTATATATAGAATTTTTATTAAGTAATAATTATTACTTATAAATTAAATTAAATTACTACTTATAAATTAAATTAAATTAATTACTTATAAATTAAATTAAATTAATTACTTATAAATAAAATTAAATTAGTTACTTATAAATTAATTTAAATTAGCTGCTTATAAATTAATTTAATTTAATTTAATAGTAGTAAAATTAAATTTATTATTATTTTTATTATATACTAATATACTAAAAATAAATTTAGTTTTATTATTAATTTATTATATATTAAAAACGAATTTAGTTTTATTATGAATTTATTATATATTAAAAATAAATTTAGTTTTATTACTAATTTATTATATATTAAAAATAAATTTAATTTTATTACTAATTTCTTATATACTAAAAATAAATTTAATTTTATTACTAATTTCTTATATATTAAAAATAAATTTTAGTTTTATTAGTTTTTTTTAATTACTAATATTAGTAATAAAACTAATTTATTTTTATTATTAGTAATTAAAAACTATATTAGTTATTAGTAATAAAACTAAAAACAAAAAATGAAAAACTAATTTTACAACCCTGGGTTAAATATAAGAAGGTAAAGGCTGCTTATTAAGTTACTTAACTAGCGCCTAATTCTATTACTAGCCTATTCTAGTTTATTAACACTATTAATTAATTTAAATTTAAACTAGACCTATTATTATTTTTACCCCTAGAGATTAATAAAATTCCTATAGAATTATTTAAGTGTTCCTCTTAAGTTCTTACTTTAGGACTTAAGAGTTTTTATTATTATTATATCCTTTTTATTTAATAAGGTACTCTTTTTTTGCCTATTATTTTATTTATTTATATATAAGTTAGTTTTTTAATTTTATATTTTTTTTAATATCTTAATAATTTTATTTATAATTAACTTACTTATTTTTTTATTTACTAATGCTTTTTTAAGTAGTAATATATAAAAGATAACTATTTTTAGCCTTATATTATTAGGTAAGTTTAACTTATAATTAACTTTACTAATTTTCTTTAAAATTTTAAATAATTTAAGTTTTTTAAAATTTAATTTATTATTTAGCTTATTTATTTTAATATTTAGTAATTTTTTATTATATAAATATTATAATAAATAAATTATATCTCCCTCCTAAAGGGTTAGTTCTTTAATTCTTATATAATTTATATATTTTTTTAAATATTATTTAAAGAATTTAAATTAAACTTTAAGTTCCTTTTATAATTAAATTATATTTTTTATAAGTATATATATATTATTTATATTAAGGCTATTATAAGATAGTTTATAAGCTTCTAGTATAAACCTATAGTTAGTATAAAATAGTATAACTTTTATTATTTTTATAATAAAGCTATTATATTATATTTAAGTAATTAATAATATTTTAACCTAGTTATTTTACTAAAGGTTAATATAATATTATAAATATACTTTAATAACTTAATTTATTTATTTTATTTATTTATTTATTTATAAATAAAATATAATACTTAGCTTATAATAGGTTTTAAGTTTAACTATTAGTTCTTATTAAAATTTAAATATAAAGGTATTTTTTTTATTTAATATAATTTGTTTTAGTATTTTATATTTAATAAATATATATCCAGGGTTGTAAAAGTAGTTTTTCGTTTTTCGTTTTTCGTTTCGTTACTAAAAACTATTATAGTTTTTAGTTACTAAAAACGAATTTGAAAAAAACGAAAATTAGTTTCGTTACTAATTTCGTTACTATTTTCGTTACTAATTTCGTTTTTTATTAGCATAGGAAAAACGAATTTAGTAACTAAAGAAAAATAAAAGCTTATTTAATAATAATAAAAAGCTTATATAATAGGAATAAAAATACTTATATAATAGTAATATAATAATTAAATATAATATATTATTTTTATTATTTTATTTTATTATATAAGGCCCTTTTTTTTAATAAAATAAAAAACTACTAATAAAAAACGAATTTCGTTTAAACGAAAGAAAACGAAACGAAATTAGTTTCGTTACTAATTTAAAAGACGAAAAATAGTTTCGTTACTAAAGAATTCGTTTTTAGTAACGAATTTAGTAACGAATTTACAACCCTGTATATATCTTATATAAAAATACACTAGGTTTTTAATATTATATATGTTTTTATATAATAAGAAGTATACTTACCTTAAGAGTTTATTTATAATAATAAAAATACTATTAAAGTGTTTTCTTATTAATAAGTCTTTTAACTTAAGTAAGTTAATAATATAGTTAAATATAATAGTATATTAGTTTCTTTTAGGAACTAGAATTAATTATAATATTTTATATAGCTAATACTATTTATTTTTTATTTTCTTATATATATTATATTTTTTAATAACTTTTAAGATTTTATTTTTTATTTTTAGAAACTTATAGTAATATATTATATAGTTTTATATTATTTTAATATTATAATATATTACTATAATTATACTATAATATAAGTCCTAGATTACTTTTAATTATAATTTTAGTAATACTTAGATTTTTTTTTTTTTTTAGTAAGCCTTTTTTAATAATTACTTTTTTTTAAAAGTTTATTTAGTTTTATATTTACTATATATTCTCTTATTTTATTTAAAATAAGATTATATTTTTTTATAATAAATAAGCTGTTAATTTATATTTATTTATAGTTTCTCTTATAATTCTTTCTTAAAATTTAAGCTTTAATTTCTAAGATTTCTTTAAAATATTCTTTTTTTTTATATAATATATTTACTTATTTATTAATAGTGCTTTTATAGTAAGTAAGTTTATAATTAAAATATAATAATATCTTAAAGTAAAAAGTCTAGTGTATAAAAAGCTTTTAAGTCTTAGTAAAATATATAATATTATAATAATTTATATATACTTTAATCTTATATTTACTTCCTAGGTAATAGTATTACTATTCCTTAAATACTTTAAGAATTACTATAAATTCTTTATTATAAATAAAGTATCTTAGTTCTAGTTTATATAACTTTTATAAGAAAAATACTATTAAATAATTTTTCCTATTTTTATTTTTTTATATTAGTACTTTTTTAATAGTAAAATCTAATAAGTTAATTTTAATTTCTAGTAGTTTATTAAAATTATATATAATAAGTATAAGTTTACTAAGGAATATATTTTTAAGTTACTTAAATACTTTTTTTATTTTTAATTTATATATAAGTTTTATATTTTTTTATTTTTTTTTATTTTTTTTATTTTTTTTAAGTTAAATAGTATTAGTAAATAGCTTAATAATCTTATTATAATTCTTAATAAACCTTTAATAATAGTTTACTAGGCCTAAGAAACTTTATATTTTTTTTCTTATATTTAATAATTACTAGTCTTATATTACTTTAAGCTTATCTAGGTTTATTTAAACTTATCCTAATAAAATTAAGTATTTTAGGTATTTAACTTTTTAAATATAAAAGCTATATTTCTTAAGTTTTACTAATAGATTATTATTTTATAATATTTATAATACTTAATAAATATATTTTTTATTTTTTTTAAGGGTTTTTAAAAAAATATAAATATTATTAAAGTAAATAATTATATAATTATTAATATATACTTATAATATATAATTAATTATTTACTAAAATATTATTAATATATTAATTAGCTTAAATAATATTACTAGGTATTTAAATAATTTATAATATATTTTAAATATTATTTTTTATTTATCCCTTTTATAAATATAAATTAGGTTATATACTCCCTTAAGATTTAAGGTAGTAAATTAATTTATATTAATTAAGCAGTCTTAAATTTCTATAATTAATAGTAATAGGGTTTAATTTTTAATAATAATCTTATTTATCTATTTATAATTAATAACTAATTTAAGTTTTTTATTTTTCTTTAATATAAATATAAGATATTTAGCTTATAAGATAAATAATATAATATATTCTTTTTTTAGCTATTCTTATATTTATTTTTAAAGTATTTTAAGTTTTATTTTATTAAAGTTATAAATTAAAAATTTTTTTATTATTTTTTTATTTATAAAATTTATATAGTAATTCTATTATAAATAAAGTAATTATATTATTTCTAATATTAAATTAAATAGTTTCTTATATTTCCTTTAGTATTATTAAAATACTTTTTAAAAAATATCTTTTAATTTTTAATTTTTAATTTTTTTTTTTACTTTTAATAATACTTTATTTAAAGCTTATAATTTTATTTTAACTTATATAATAACTTAGTTAATATATACTTATTTTCCTTTAACTTTTTTATAGTTATATTATAATAATATTAGTATTTTCTTTATATTAAATTTAATCTTTCTCTTAGGTTTTATTTTTTTCTTTTATATTTTTTTTATTTTATTATATAAGAGATTTTATTTTTAGGCCTAAAGGCATGTCTTTACTTTTCTTGCTTTTTTTATAGCTTAGTTATAGCTTTTAGGTAATGTTTTTTTCCTAGAGTATTTACTTTATTTTTTAATTAATTAGTAGGTTACTTTATTTTAATTATAGGTGTTTTAGTATAATATTATAAATATTAAGGCATATAATATTATATTTAATATCCTTAAGGCATTTAGTAATTATTAAGAAAAAGTAATTAATCTTATATTTAATAATTACCTTATATTTTAAATATATAATACTTAAAATATAAAATAATAGCTTTTTAATAATACTTAATAACTAAAGATTAGCTACTAAGTTAAAAGTAATAAGATTATAATTTATATTACTATTTATATAAATTATAACTAATTACTATTTAATATATTCTTTAATTAGTAGTTTCTTATTTTATTTTTTAATTAAATTAATTTAAATATTATTTAAATAAGTTTAATTTTATATAATATTTTAATATTTTATATATTATTAGTATTTTAAATTTTAGTTTTAATTTTAAATTATATAATAGTATTTTTTAATTAAGGCTTTATTTTTTTATTTATTATTAATATAAGTCCTAAGGTTATAGCTTTTTTATATTAGCCTTTAGGTTATTTAATAAAATTAGTTTTTCTTTTACTAATATTTTAAGTAATCTTATATATTATAGGTAAAAAAGTAATTTTTTTAGTATTATAAGTTTTATAAATAATAATTTTATTTTTTATATTAGTTTTTAAGTTTATTAAGAATATGTATTTTATAATAGAAATTATTATATAATATTTAATTAGTTTTTTTATAATTCTTATTAAATTTTAAGTTTTTTATATATTTATTAATTATTAAATAATAGGATTTTAATAAAGTAATATATAATAAGTTATAATTAGTAAAATATTTTTATACTAAAGGGTATTTCTTTAAGTACTATTATTTTTTTTTATTAGTAGTATTCTTTAACTAAGGTATTTAAAACTTTACTATAGTTATAGTAAATATTCTATAAGCCGCAGGTGTTATATTTATAATAATTATAATTAAGGTTCTTAGATTTATAAAGTTTATATTAATAAATATAGCTTTATTAGTTAATTAGCTTATTTTACTTATATTTTTCTTATTTTTTAAAATATTCTTTAATAAGTTTATTTTTTTTTAAAGAGTTTATATATAGCTTTTATATTTTATTACTATTTACTTTTATAAATATATTAGAATTTTTTTATACATTTATAATTTAGGTATTCTTCATATTTATAGTTAAGGTCTTATAAATAATAATTATTATAGTTATAAATATCCCTTAGTTTAAGGGTTTTAGCCTTATATTAGTATTATAGCTTATAAGCTTTATAATACTTATAATCCTTATCCTAGTTTAAGTTTTTCTTTTTACTTAAAACTTAATTATAGAAATTAAAAGTATTAATTCTTATTATCTTATAAGTTTTTTTAGCTTATAGTTTTTTTAAGTAATAGCTTAATTTATTTTTACTACTTTTATATATAAAATATAAATTATTATAGTAGCTATTTAGCTAAAGTAATTATATAATACTTTTATAATAGTATTTATTTAAACTTTATTTTTAATAATCTTAAGTTTTTTTTTTATTTTTTTTAATATAATAATAGCTTTTATTATAGCCTTTTTTTACTATAAAATCCATAGGTTATCTTAAATTAATAATTTACTTTCTTATAGCTTTTTTTATTATAAGTGTTATAAGTTTTATTAAACTTTTTATAGTTTAGGGTGTTAATATTTATTCTTTCTAGTTAAGTTTTATTATCTTAGGTAATATAGTTTTTTTTTTTAATTAGCTTAAGGCTAATGCTTAGTAGTTTAGCTGCTTTTTTTATTTTTTATTTTTTACTTTTATTTTTATTACTAGTTATCAGGGTTATAAAACTAGTTTTTTGTTTTTCGTTTTTCATTTTGTTACTAAAGAATAATCTAGTTTTTAGTTACTAAAAATAAATTTATAAAAAATAAAATTAGTTTTATTACTAAATTTGTTACTAAATTCGTTTTCTATTAGCATAAAAGAAATAAATTTAATAACTAAGAAAAAATAAAAAGATATATAATAATAGTAAAAAGCTTATATAATAATAATAAAAAATATTATATAATAATATTATATAATATTATTTTTTTACTATTTATTTTATTATATAAGGGTTTTTTTTTAATAAAATAAGTTACTGCTAATAAAAAACGAATTTCATTTAAATGAAAAGAAACGAAATGAAATTCGTTTTGTTACTAAATCTAGAAAACGAAAACTAGTTTTGTTACTAAAGAATTCGTTTTTAGTAACGAATTTAGTAACGAATTTACAACCCTGCTAGTTATTAATTATAATAGCTTCCTAGGTAAGTATAATAAAGGTGACTTTTTATTAGTTTATTTTATAGATTTTATTTTTAACTTTTAACTTTAGGCTATAGTAATATATTTCCTTTTTTAAGTCTTTAGTTTAATTAATTTTACTAAGTAGCTAAATAAAGGTTAAAGTATACTTATAATATAGTCCCTTTTACTTAAGGTTTTTAAGTTTCTTTTCTACTTTTTAAGCTTTATTAGTAATTTTAAAGGATTTTTTTAATTATTCCTTAAGGTTTTTATATCCCTTAAAGACTTCCTTTATTAGGTTATTTTATTTAGCTAAGTTATTCTTCTTATTTTTAAAAAGTATTTTAAATTAATTAACTATTATATTTTTAATATATATTTTTATATATTAGATTTTTTTTTAAAATTATCTTCTAGGAATATTTTTAAGTAATAGTATTTAAAGTATATTTATAAATTATTAAGAAACTAATAAAGCTTAATAGTATTTTTATTAAACTTTTCTAATTATTTAATTTTTAAGACTTTTCCTAGTTTTAGTTTATTATTTATAGGGATTATTAATATTACTATAGGTGCTATAGTAGGTGCTATAGCAGGGGCCACCTAGGGTATTACTACTAGTAGGTTGTTAAGTTATTACTATAAGTTATTAATAGTTTATATATACTAGAGAATAATTTATTAGTTTATTTAGTATTAAGTATATAAATTTTAAATTATATTTTTTATATTTTTTATATAAGCTTTAGTACTTTATTTTTATTACTTATATTATTTATATTCTTATTTAAGAGCTTTTACTAAGATATTTTACTAATTTTAAGCTATTTTTTCTAATATATTTTTAAACTTAATAATATTATTTAACTAGTAATTACTTAAAGCTTAACTCTTATAATTAATATTATTATTTAGGATATTAAAGGTTAATATTTATATTCTTATTTTTATATTACTTATAAGGTTTAGTAATTATTTAAATAAAAGCTATTAATATATAATAAATTATATATTAAATAGTTAATAATATAAGGGCTTCCTAAGGGATAAACCTAGAGTTTAATTTTAGGTTTATATTAGTAAAGTAATTAAGGGATTTTTAGGTAATATAAATAATAGTAATAAATATTACTGGATAATAAGTAATATAGAGTGTGTTATAATTTTAATTTTATATTAATAACTAGCTATTTAAGTTATTTAAATAAGTATAAAAAAGTAAACTTATATATTTAATTAATTTAAATAAGATTTATAAAAGGTTTTTAAATTTATTATTAAATCTAAAGAAATTTCCTAGATTTACTAAGGATTTAGTAATAGTTACTAAATTTATTCCTTATTAGTTTAGTTAGTTCTTAGTTTATCTAGAATAACCTACCCAAGAGGCCCCTAGTTATAACTATAAAGGTTAGGTTATAATAGTGCCTTAAGTGCCTTAGGTACCTAAGGCCTAGCCTTTTTCTTTTTAACTTTCTTATTTTTTATTACCTTCTGCTACTTATAATTTCTTTAGCCTTATTTATAAGAATAGTTAACTAAAAGCTTTAATTTCTATAGCTATTTAAGTATATTATATACTTAAGGTTAATAAAAAGGGTATTATTAACTATAAAATATAATTAATAGGAACTTTACTATTTTAGGGTAATCTTATAAGTATAGGTAGGGTTATAAAACTAATTTTTCATTTTTTGTTTTTTATTTTATTACTAAAGAATAATCTAGTTTTTAGTTACTAAAAACAAATTTATAAAAAATAAAATTAGTTTTATTACTAATTTTATTACTAATTTTATTACTAATTTTATTACTAATTTTATTACTAAATTTATTACTAATTTTATTACTAAATTTATTACTAAATTCATTTTCTATTAGTATAAAAAAAACAAATTTAGTAACTAAGAAAAAATAAAAAGCTATATAATAATAGTAAAAAGGTTATATAATAAGAAATAAAAAGCTTATATAATAATAATATAATAATATTATATAATATAAATTTTTTATTATTTATTATTATTATATAAGCCTTTTATTTTAATAAAATAAGTTACTACTAATAAAAAATAAAATTCATTTAAACAAAAAGAAATAAAATAAAATTCATTTTATTACTAATTATAGAAAATAAAATTCATTTTATTACTAATTATAGAAAATAAAAACTAGTTTTATTACTAAAGAATTTGTTTTTAGTAACAAAATTAGTAACAAATTTACAACCCTAAGTATAAGTCTAAGGGAAGTAATAAATTTTATAATTAACTTAAAGTTATAATATTATAACTATAAAAATATATTATTTATTTTAAACTAATTTTATATATCCTAGTATATTATATTATATTTTAGTAAATTAATATAAAATCTACTAAAGCTATTTTAAATAAGTTTAATATAATAAAAATACTACCTAAATAGTAAAAATATATTACCTAAATAGTAATACTTATAATAATTATAATTATATTTAAAAAGAAATATATAAATAAGTTAAATTAAGTTTTAAAAAAGTTAATTTAAAGTGCTTATATATATATACTTATAGTAATTATAATAATTAATTTTATTTAAATATATTAAATAAATAAAAATCTTAGCTAAGTAAAATATAAAAAAACTAATTTTATTTAAAATCTTAAATAAATAAAAACTTATTTTAATAAAAGCTATAATTCTTATATATTAATACCTTAATAAGGGAATAATATTATATAATTATAAATTTTAATTATAGTAATATTAGTATTAATATTAGTATTTAATAGGTTTTTAAGTATTATAAAAATACCTTATAATATAATTTACTAAGGAATATAACTTTAATTTTTTAAAAAAAAACTAAGATATTAATAAAGCTAATATTTAATTATAGCCTAGTAACTAATTATAAGTTTTTTATATTTTACTTTTAGCTACTTTTTTACTATAAGAGTTATATTATTTAATTAGTAAATCTTATAATATATTTTTTTTAAATAATTAAATATAATATATAAATTTATTATTAAACTTATAAAAGCTTTTTTTTAAATATAAGTAAAAATAAAAGCTATATTATTACTAGCTTTAAGAATATTATTAGTAAGGTTTTAGTTAATTTATTATATTATTAATAAGTTAACCTAATTATTAAGCTAAGTGATTACTTTTTAAAAAACTATTAGTAATTTAAAAAATTAAAGTTAAAAAATATATATTATTTAACTTAAGTAAAAAAAAAAACTTATAAAATATAATATTAATTCTTATAAGTATAGTTTATATAATAAGTAAGTAATAAGCTAAATTACTTATAAGTATAAGAAAATATTATATATATTATTATTTAAGTAATACTTTTTTACTATTTAAGTAGTATTTAAAATACTTTTAAAAAATTACTAAAAATGTTATATTTTCTTTTAGTAAAAAAGTTTTAAAATTAAATTAAAAAAAATATTTTAAAAATTATTAATAAATTATGTATTAGTAAAATTAGCTAAATAATTTTTATTTTTATTTTTATTAAATTTATATAAATTTATATAATTATTAAAAACTATAGTAATTTTTACCTAGTAATTTCTTATAAAAATATTAAGAAAATTAGTAATATAATACTATAGTATAACTAGATAGTATATTATTTATATTTACACTATAGAAATATATTAGTTTATTTAGCTTACTTAAACTTAAAATAATTAAGCCTTTTTTACTATTTAGTATTTTACTAATTAAGTAACTTTTTAAATAAATAAAATCTTATATATTTAAATATTATAAATATTATTAATATACTTTTTTTTATTAAGAAATAAATAAAAAAATCTTATATTAAGTTTAAATAGGTTTTTAAAGCTTAATTTTTAATAAAAATATAAGATAATTTAAAAATATTAAAATTTATTATATAAATTACTTTATAAAAGAAAAGTAATTAAAGGTAATATTATTTATAATTACTTTTATAAAATACCTTATTATATAAGGTAATATAAAATATATTTATTAAATAATTTAAATAATTAATTATTAATAATATAATAATATTAAATATAAGTTATATTTTATTTATTAACTAAGTAATTATATAATATATTTAATAAAATATTTTATTTTATTTATTAATATAAATATATATATTTATCCCTTAGGAATTTCTTTATTTTATAATAATAACTTAAGATCTAGGAACTAAATTATTATATATAATTTAATTATAAATTTATTTATATTAAAAAAAAAAATAAATAAATAAATATATTTAATTATAAACTAAAGTTATTTTAAGAAATTTTTAATTATTTTATATAAATATTATATTATAATAATAAAAAAAACTTAAAATAATAATTCTTAGTAATAATATTTTAAATTAAAAAATAATAATTTTATAATTATAAAAATTAAAAAATATATTAATTAATAAAAAATAAATAATATTTTAAATAAAGTAATTCTTAATAAAAATATATTAACTTATAATAATAATATTTAAGTATTTAAGAAATTATATAAAAAAAGTAATATAATTAATATATAAATACTTATTATATAAGTATAAAAATATATAAAAAATTAAAAAATAAGTATAATAATATTATTATATTAATAAAATTAAAAAAATAATTTAATATATTATATTTTATTATAATATTTATTAATAAAGTAAAATTATTAAATACTTACTTTATAATAAAATTTAATTATTATTAATATTTATAAGATTATAAGAATTTTTTTTTTAATTATATTATAAAATTATTATTATTAAAAAAACTAATAATAAAAATAAAATATAATAATATTTTTATTATTATTAATTAATTAATAAAAATAATTTATTTTATTTTTTATAAAAAATAATAAATATTAAAAATCTTATATATATTTTTATAAAATTTATTAATATAAATTATAAATTATTAAAAAATATTATTTTTAATAAAAAAATATTTATTTTAAATTTTAAAAAAAAAACTTATAATTAAATTAAAAATTAATTATAAAGTTAATATAATATATTACTTTTAAATAAATAAATAAATTAAAAAAATTAATTAAATTATTAAAATATAATTATAATATTATATTAACTTATAATAAAATAATTAAATAAAAAAGTTATTAATTATTTAACTTTTATATAATAATATATTATTAAAATTTATAAAAAAATTATTATTTTTTCTTAATTATAACTTTAAATTAAAAGTATATAAATTATTATATATTAATAAAAATATAAAAAAATTTATAATTAAAATAAAAAATATAATTAAATTATATAAAAAACTATAAATATAACTTAAACTTATATATTAATAAATATAAAAGTATATTAATAAAATAAAATTTAAAAGGTTAATTTTTTTTAAAAAAAATATAATTTACTTTTATAAATATATATAAAAAAGTAAATAAGTTAATATTAAAATTAATTAATTAAATAATAAATTAAATTATAAAAAAGTAAAATTATATAAAATTATAAAAAAAATTAAAAAAGTTAATTATAAGCTTAATATTTTTAAAATTAAAAGAAAATAAAAAACTAAATTTTATTTAATTTTTTATATTTTACTATTAAAAAAGCTTTAGTTAATAAAAATATAAGTAAAATTATTTATAATAAAATAATAATTAAAAAGAAAATATAAAATTAAAAAAATTCTTAAATTTAAGTTTACTTAAAATAAGTTATATAAATACCTAATAAAATAAAAAAGATTATAATAATAATATAAATAATTAAGAATTTATTAAGTATTTAAAAAATATATAAATAATAGTAAATAAAATTTATTAGGATTTAAAAGCTTAAATAATACTAGATTAATTATATTAAAATTAACTTACTTAAAGAAAACTAAGCTATTTAAAATAAAATTAGGCCTTAGATAAAAGTTAATAATTTATTTAAAAAACTATTTAATAATTACTATTATATTTTTTTTATTTTTTTTATAATAAAATAACTTTTTACTTTACTTTTTTACTTTCTTTTATATTTATAAATATATAAAAAATAATTTATTACTTTAGTTAATTTAAATTAAAGTATTAATAATTAAATATTTAAAAAGTTAAAATATTTTTTTTTATATATTTTAATATACTTTCTTATATAAATACTTTTTTAATTAAAAAAAAATTAGCTAGTTATTTTTATAATAAGAAATAAAAACTTATAAAAACTTATAACTAAAATATTATTATAAAACTTTTTAGCTTTTATATAATTTTTATAATAAGAAAATAATTTTAATAATATATAAGTAAGCTTATAATAATAATAATAAGTATATAATATATTAGTTAAAAAACTTATAATTAAAATATATTTAGCTAAGGAAATATTTTTATAGTACTTTTCAATAAAAAATATAAAGTTAATTATATTATATATATAGGAAAAAAAATTACTTATAAGAAAAAAAGTATTATTATAATATATAAGTAATAAAAAAATATTATATAATATATAATAAGCTTTAAGAATAAAACTTTTAAAAAGAAAATATTATATTATAACTTAATTTCTTAAGGCTTTAATAAATAATATATACCCTAAAAGAACTATAAAATAAATAATTTATAATAAAAAAAGTAATACCTAAGAGTATTCCCTTTATAAAAGTAATATAAATTAATACTTTATAACTTATAAGAAATAATAAATAATAGTACTTTTTATAAAATAACTTAATATATAAGTTAATAATATATATACTTATTAAATAGCTTAAATAATTAATTATTAATATATAATAGTATTAAATATAAGTTATATTATATTTATTAACTATATAACTTATATTATATATTTAATAATAAATATTTTATTTTATTTTATTTTATAAAGAAATATATTATAATAGTATTTTATTTTACTAGACCCCTAGTAAAATATTTCTTATTAACTAGAATTATTATAATAATATTAATTTAATATATATTTTATTAAAGGAATTTACTAGTTTTATTATAATATTAATATAAAAAAGTTACTTAAAAAGCTTTCTTTTTCTTTAAGAAAAATTACTTTAATTTTAAATAAGTATTATTTTTTTTAAGTTATTTTAAGTAAAAAAAATACTTATTATTTATATTTATATTTATATTTAAGTTTTTAAATATAAAAGGTAATAATTTAAATATTAAATTTATTAACTTTATATATAATATTAATAATATTTATATATAATTACTTTTATTATTATAAAAGCTTAATATTATTATATTTTATTTTTAAAACTTATTAAATTAATTATATATAATTAAGTAATTTTAAAAATAATTTAAAATTTAAAAAAAGTATATTTATATATAACTAATATTTTTATAATAGTATTATCTTAAGTACTTTAATATAATTATTAAAAAAAAGTAACTTAAGTAATTATTATATAATATTAATATTAATATTTAGCTTTTAATTGAATTAATTAATAATATTAATATTAAAAATAAACTTAATAAAAAAATTACTAATAAAAATAATATTAAATAAGCTATTATATTAAATATTATTATTAAATAATAAAATTTTAAAATATTTTACTTTTTTATTTATAATTAAATATAATTTTAATATAAGTAAAGTTTTATAATATAAAATATATAATAATTTTATTTAAAAATACCTAATATTTATTTAATATTTTTTAATAAATTTAATTACTTATAAGTATTACTTTTACTTATATTTTTAATTTTTTATTTAAAAAAAAACCTAATTTTATAATATTAAAATAGTAATTAATAATTTATAACTAATATATTAAACTTATATTAAAATAATATAATAATTACTTTACTTATTACTTTTACTTTTATTATATTATATTTAATATTTTAATATAAATATAAGTTAATTTAAAAAGTATTTTCTTTATTAAAAAAAGTAATAAATAAATTATATTAGTAAAAATATAATAACTTTAGGTAGTTTTTAATAATAATATATTATAGTTTTATATTTTACTTAATTAAGTTTTTTAAAATAATTACTAAAATTAATTAAAAGCTTATATTTATAATTTAAGTTACCTTAGTACTTTTATAATATTTTTTTATTACTAATATATAATAATAAAGTTTATAAAAATATTTTTTAAAATATAATAAATAGTTTATTATTAATATTAAAATAAAGCTTATAATATTTTTTAATAATTTTTAATATAACTTTTATATTATAATATATTACTTTTATTAATATTTTATAACTTTTTTTAATTAATTTCTTATAAAAAAGTTTAATATTATAAAATATTAGTTTTATTATAAATAGTAAGTATATAAAAATATATATATTTATAAATTATTTATTATAACCTAATAAAATATAATAGTATATACTATAAATTAAGTATAAACTAATAAGCTAATTATATAAAAAGTAACTATAAGTACTATTACTTTTAATTACTTTATAAAAGAAAAGTAATAAAAGGTAATATTACTTATAATTACTTTTATAAAATAACTTATTATATAAGTTAAATAAAATATACTTATTATTATAACCTAATATATTATAATAATATATACTATAGATTAGGTATAAACTAATAAACTAATTACATAAAAGTTAATATAAACTACTATTAACCTTAGTTAACCTATAAAGGAAGTTAATAAAAGCTAATATTAACCTTAGTTAACCTTATAAGAATAACTTATTATATAAGAATATTTAATTTATATTTATTAAATAGCTTAAATAGTTAGTTATTAATATAATAATAGTACTAGATATAAGTTATATCTTATTTACTAACTATATAACTATATAATATACTTAATACTAGATATCTTATTTTATTTACTAATATAAATTTATATATTTATCCCTTAGGAACCTTCCCTTACCTTATAATAATAATCTAAGATTTAGGAATTAGATTATTATATATTAATAACTTTTATTTAAATAAATATTATATTTAATAATTAAGTAATAATAAAAATAACTAATAAAATAAAATTTTTATTTAACCTTAAGGTAAACACCTTAAAGAATAACTTCTTTAATATAAATAAAAATATCCTAATAAAGAAACTTAATTAAGATAACCTTAATAGTAATAACCTTATAAAATATCTTAAAAAAATATATAAATAAAATTAATACCTTACTTAGCTTATAAAAAAGAAAAAGAAATATTATAATAAGGAAAAAAAAGAAATCCTAAAACTTAAACACCTAGGATCTTATATAAGTAAACCTAAGGAACTTTACCTTTTTATTACTAATATATAATACTACTTATATTACTTTTTATAAACCTTAGAAAAAAAAAAGTAAAAGTTTTTTTTATAATAACTTACCTTAAAGGAACTATATAAAATTAGTTTTAACTTATTTTAAAAAACTATAAAACTAATAAGCTTATAAATATAAAGAAAAATAAAATAATTAAAATATACTTAACTTATTAAATATTTAAAAATAAATTTATTAAAATATTCTTAAACTTAAAAAAATAAAAAATCTTAGAAAATAAAATAATTAAACTTAAATAATAAGGTAAATATATTATATATATTATTAAGTTTAATAAAATAGCTATTTAACTTAAATAAGAAAAAAAACCCCTTAAGAAAATCTTTTATAATAAACTTAAATATAAAGTTAAGGAAAAGGTTTATAAATATAAAAAAAAAAATAACTTTAAGCTAATTTTAATAATAAGCTATTAATACTAATAATTTATTATATAAATTTTACTTAAAAAAAGAATATTAAAAGTAATAGAAAAATATAAAAATAATATAATAAGAATTATTATATAAACTAGAAAAAAGTAATAATAAAATAATAATACTTAATTTAAAAACTTAATTTACTTAAAACTAATAAACTTAAATGCTATTAAATAGTGTAAGATTAAGTACTTTAACTATAATAAAATAAGTAATTATATTTTAAGGAACTATCTTAAGCTATATTAACTATAAAAAAAATATTTAATAATAAAACTATATAAGGATTTATAAAAAATCTATTAACTATAACTTTATATATTAAACTACTTATTATAATAATTAGTATTATATATATAAGAATAAAAAAGATAATAAATATTACCTTAAATATAAAAAAGCTATATTAGCTATTATTAAGAAATAAGAAATTAGAAATAATAATATTACTAATTAAGATTTTCTTATATTTAAAGTAATAATAAAACTTTATTAAATTAATAATATAATTAATAATATTTTAATATATATTAAATACTTAAATAAAAAAGATAATAATATTATTACTAATAAAATTATAATACTTATCTTATTAAAAACTACTAAAACTATTATACTTATATAAGTTATACTATTATATAAACTTACTTAAGATAAACTAGTTAAATAATATATTTATTACTTAGTTATAATTAAGAACTAATTTCTAAAATAAGAATAAATATAATTAAACTAAGAAAACTTATTTTTAAAGTATTATAGTTAATAAGAATAATATAACTATAATAAATTATTTTACTTTAATTATATAATATTAAAATTAGTAAAATAATATAAATATTTTAGCACCTTATAATATAAATAAAAAAACTTTATATAATATTATAATAAGTTATATTATAAATACTATTATTAATAAAAAACCCTTAATTATACTACCTATAACTTAAAAACTTAAGAATATAACTTTAAAAATTATACTAAAGGTATATAATAAAATAGGAAATATAAAGTAAGCTAGAAATATATTAAATAATATTATAAGTTTATTATATAAAATATCTTATAAATTAAATATTATTAATATATAAAATATAACTAATAAATTAATAAAAAAAACTAAATTAAAATATATATTAATTAAATTACATTTAAAATAATATAATATAAAAATAAGATTAAACTTATAATTAAAGTTATAATTATAAGCTATAAAGCTATAATATAAATAAATATTAAAGTAATTATTAACTATATTTTACTTAACTTTATAAACTTTATATAAGTCTTATATAAAATAAAAACTATATTTATTAAATTATATAATATTAAAGGAAAGAAATTTCTTTATAATAATAATATTATTAATAAAAAAATTAATTATTTTAAAGTTATAATTTAAAAATAAACTATATTACTATAATTTAACCTTTTATTAATTAATAAGTTTAATATAATTCTAGGACTTATATAACTATAGGAATATAATTTTATTATTAACTAAAGAATAAGCTAATTAAGTTAAAGTAATAACTTAAGTTTACTAATTAAAATAAAATTATAACTTAATTAAAAGAAGCTAAAAAAAAAGTAAATATTATTAAAAAAATTAAAAGCCCTTAAGCTACTATTAAAAAGTAAAAAATAATAAAAGAAAGAAATATTTTTAATAAAAATAATTAAAAATAATAAAATACTTTTAAATATTCCTTTATAATATTATAATAAATAAAATAAATTAAAAGTTATATAAATATAAAAAAAATTATATTTATATAATAAAAACTAGCCTTTATTAACACTAAACTTATAAAAATAAAAGTATAAACTTAAAATAAAAATAAAAAAAATAATAATATTAAAAAATATTTATAACTTATTTTATATAAGTTTTAATAATATAAAAAACTATATATTAAAATAATATAAACTAAAATACTAGTTTATATTAAATAAGATTATATTATTAAGTTAAAAAATAAAGCTATACTTAAGTTTTATAAAATTTATAACTTAAGTAAAATTAAATATATAACCTTATAAGAATAATTAAAAAAATAACTTAAGCTAAGGTATATATAAATATTCTTATTATTAATAAAATATTTAATTATATTTATACCTTAGAAAAATAATAAGCTATAACTAGTAATAAATTACTAATAATTTAATAAAATTATAAAAAAAAGATTATATATTATTACTTTTAATTTTAAAAATTAAAAATAAGCTTATAAAAGTAAACTAGTTTATAGCTTTTAACTTAAAAAAAAGCTTATAATCTTATATAAATTAAAGAAAGTAATAAATAGAAAATTATATTTTAAATATAATATAAATTATTTAAATATTTAATTATACCCTTTAAATTTATTAATATACTTATTTACTTAAATAATATTTTAATTTTCTTAAAAACTTATAAAAAATATAAGAAATATATTTATAAGATATTATAAGCGCTAAAAGATATTAACTTTCTTATAAAACCTAAGAAATATTAATTTAAAATATAAAAAGTAATATTCCTTAAATATATTATTATACCTAGAAATATATAAATAAACCTTATTAAAATTAATATAATCTAAGACTAAAAAAACCCTAAGAATATTAAGAAAGTTTAAAGCTTTTTAAGGCTAGTAAATTACTACTAAAGGTTTATTAAGGACTTTATAAAAATTACTATACCTTTTATAAACCTTATAAAGAAAAAAAATAAATTTAAATAAAAAGATCTAGAAATTATAGTATTTTAATAACTTAAGAATATTATTACTAATAAACTAGTTTTAGTTATATTTAATAAAATAAAATTAATTAAAATAAAAATAAATACCTTAAATTATATTATAAGAGAATAAATTAAATAATAAAACCTAAATAAAAAACTATAACTTATTATATTCTTTTTAAAAAAAACTTTATAAACTAATACTATAATATCCTATTTATAATAAGGAATTTATAATAATAGTAAAAGTATTTAAAAAATAAAAATATTACTTATATAAAAGTTTATATAAAATTAAGGTTTAAATTAACTATAATAATATTACTTACTTTACTATAATATAAAAACTAGTTAATAAGTATAAATTAATAAACTAATTATATAAAAGTTAATATAAATTACTATTAACCTTAGTTAACTTATAAAGGAAGTTAATAAAAGCTAATATTAACCTTAGTTAACCTTATAAAAATAACTTATTATATAAGAATATTTAATTTACACTTATTAAATAGCTTAAATAGTTAATTATTAATATAATAATAGTACTAGATATAAGTTATATTTTATTTACTAATTATATAACTATATAATATACTTAATACCAGATATCCTATTTTATCTGCTAATATAAATTTATATATTTATTCCTTAGGAACCTCCCCTTACCCTATAATAATAATCTAAGATCTAGGGACTAGATTATTATACTTATTAAATAACTTAAATTATTAATTATTAATAATATAATAATATTAAATATAAGTTATATTTTATTTATTAACTATATAATTTAATATAATATACTTAACACTAGATATTTTATTTTATTTACTAATATAAATATATATATTTATCCCTTAGGAATTTTCCTTATTTTATAATAATAACCTAGGATTTAGGAAATAAATTATTATATATTAATAACTTTTATTTAAATAAATACTATATTTAATAATTAAGTAATAATAAAAATAACTAATAAAATAGGATTTTTATTAACTCTTAAAGCTACTTTAGAAAATAATTTCTTTAATATAAATAAATAAAAATATTCTTATAAAAGAACTTAATTAAGAAGAAGTTAATAGTAAAAACCTTAAGGAGTATTTTAAAAAAATATATAAATAAAATTAATACTTTATTTAACTTATAAAAAATAAAAAAGATTATTATAATAAAAAAAAAAAATCCTAAAGCTTAAATACTTAAGCTTTTATATAAGTAAACTTAAAAAACTTTATTTTTTTATTATAAATATATAATATTACTTTTATTACTTTTTATAAATTTTAAAAAAAGAAAAAAATAAAAGTTTTTTTTATAATAACTTATTTTAAAAAAATTATATAAAACTAGTTTTAATTTATTTTAAAAGATTATAAAACTAATAAGCTTATAAATATATAAAAAAAAATAATAATTAAAATATACTTAACTTATTAAATATTTAAGAAAAAACTTATTAAAATATTCTTAAATTTAAAAAAATAAAAAATTTTAAAAAATAAAATAATTAAATTTAAATAATAAAGTAAATATATTATATATATTATTAAGTTTAATAAAATAATTATTTAATTTAAATAAAAAAAAAACCCCTTAAGAAAATCTTTTATAATAAACTTAAATATAAAGTTAAGGAAAAAGTTTATAAATATTAAAAAAAAATAACCTTAGGCTAATTCTAGTAATAAGCTATTAATATTAATAATTTATTATATAAATTTTACTTAAAAAAAATACTAAAAGTAATAAAAAAATATAAGAAAAATATAATAAAAATTATTATATAAATTAAAAAAAGTAATAATAAAATAATAATATATAATTTAAAAACTTAATTTACCTAAGACTAATAAACTTAAATACTATTAAATAATATAAAATTAAATATTTTAATTATAATAAAATAAGTAATTATATTTTAAAAAACTATTTTAAATTATATTAATTATAAAAAAATATTTAATAATAAAATTATATAAGAATTTATAAAAAAACTATTAATTATAATTTTATATATTAAATTACTTATTATTATAATTAATATTATATATATAAAAATAAAAATAATAATAAATATTACTTTAAATAAAAATAAGTTATATTAGCTATTATTAAGAAATAAAAAATAAAAAATAATAATATTATTAATTAAAACTTTCTTATATTTAAAATAATAATAAAACTTTACTAAATTAATAATATAATTAATAATATTTTAATATATATTAAATACTTAAATAAAAAAAATAATATTATTATTACTAATAAAATTATAATACTTATTTTATTAAAAACTATTAAAATTATTATACTTATATAAGTTAAATTATTTTATAAACTTATTTAAAATAAGTTAATTAAATAATATACTTATTATTTAATTATAATTAAAAAATAATTTTTAAAATAAAAGTAAATATAATTAAATTAAGAAAATTTATTTTTAAAATATTATAAATAATAAAAATAATATAAATATAATAAATTATTTTATTTTAATTATATAATACTAAAACTAATAAATTAATATAAATACTTTAGTATTTTATAATATAAATAAAAGGATTTTATATAATATTATAATAAGTTATATTATAAATATTATTACTAATAAAAAGCCCTTAATTATATTATTTATAATTTAAAAACTTAAAAATATAATTTTAAAACTTATATTAAAGGTATATAATAAAATAAAAAATATAAAATAAGCTAAAAATATATTACATAATATTATAAATTTATTATATAAAATATTTTATAAGCTAAATATTATTAATATATAAAATATAATTAATAAAGCTATAAAAATATTTAAATTAAAATATATATTAATTAAATTATATTTAAAATAATATAATAAAAAAATAAAATTAAATTTATAATTAAAGTTATAATTATAAATTATAAAGCTATAATATAAATAAATATTAAAGTAATTATTAATTATATTTTATTAAACTTTATAAACTTTATATAAGTTTTATATAAAATAAAAATTATACTTATTAAACTTTATAATATTAAAAAAAAATTCTTTTATAATAATAATATTATTAATAAAAAGATTAATTACCTTAAAGTTATAATTTAAAAATAAACTATATTATTATAATTTAATTTTTTATTAATTAATAAATTTAATATAATTTTAAAACTTATATAATTATAAAAATATAATTTTATTATTAATTAAAAAATAAGCTAATTAAGTTAAAATAATAACTTAAGTTTATTTATTAAAATAAAGTTATAACTTAATTAAAAAAAGCTATAAAAAAAGTAAATATTATTAATTAAGTTAAAAGCTTTTATATTACTATTAAAAAATAAGAAATAATAAAAAAAATACCCTTAATAAAAATAATTAAACTTAATAAAATACTTATAATAATTTCTTTATAATATTATAATAAATAAAATAAATTAAAAATTATATAAATATAAAAAAAAGTTATATTTATATAATAAAAATTAGTATTTATTAATATTAAGCTTATAAAAGTAAAAGTATAAACTTAAAATAAAAATAAAAAAAATAATAACCTTAAGAAATATTTATAACTTATTTTATAAAAGTTTTAATAATATATAAAATTATATATTAAAATAATATAAATTAAAATATTAATTTATATTAAATAAAATTATATTATTAAGTTAAAAAAAAATTATACTTAAGTTTTATAAAATTTATAACTTAAGTAAAATTAAACTTATAATTTTATAAAAATAATTAAAAAAATAACTTAAGCTAAAATATATATAAATATACTTATTATTAATAAAATACCTAATTATATTTATATTTAAGAAAAATAATAAACTATAATTAATAATAAATTACTAATAACTTAATAAAATTATAAAAAAAATTAAATATTATTATTATTAATTTTAAAAATTAAAAATAAATTAATATAAGTAAATTAGTTTATAACTCTTAACTTAAAAAAAGCTTATAATTTTATATAAATTAAAAAAAAGTAATAAATAAAAAATAGTATTTTAAATATAATATAAATTATTTAAATATTTAATTATATTTTTTAAATTTATTAATATACTTATAATATTTTAAAAGATAATTAATTTTATATTTAAGGAATATATTAATTAATTTATTATTATTTACTTAAATAATATTTTAATTTTTTTAAAAACTTATAAAAAATATAAAAAATATATTTATAAAATATTATAAATATTAAAAAATATTAACCTTTTTATAAAACTTAAAAAATATTAATTTAAAATATAAAAAGTAATATTCTTAGAATATATTATTATACTTAAAAATATATAAATAAATTTTATTAAAATTAATATAATTTAAAATTAAAAAAACTTTAAAAATATTAAAAAAATCTAAAGCTTTTTAAAACTAATAAAGTATTATTAAAAATTTATTAAAAACTTTATAAAAATATTATATTACTTATAAATTTTATAAAAAAAAATTTAAATAAGAAAATTTAAAAATTATAATATTTTAATAATTTAAGAATATTATTACTAGTAAACTAATTTTAGTTATATTTAATAAAATAAAATTAATTAAAGTAAAAATAAATATTTTAAATTATATTATAAAAAAATAAATTAAATAATAAAACTTAAATAAAAAATTATAATTTATTAATAATTTTTTTTTAAAAAAACTTTATAAACTAATATTATAATATTTTATTTATAATAAAAAGTTTATAATAATTATAAAAATATTTAAAAAATAAAAATATTACTTATATAAAAGTTTATATAAGATTAAAATTTAAATTAATTATAATAATATTATTTACTTTATTATAATATAAAAACTAGTTAAATAATAAATTAAATACTTTAAAAAATTAATATAATTTAATTATAAACTTATTTATATTAAAGAAAAAATAAATAAATAAGTAAATATACTTAATTATAAATTAAAATTATTTTAAGAAATCTTAAATTATTTAATATAAATATTATATTATAATAATAAAAAAAACTTAAAATAATAATCCTTAGCTATAATATTTTAAATTAAAGAAAATAACTTTATAATTATAAAAATTAAAAAATATATTATTTAATAAAAAATAAATAATATTTTAAATAAAGTAATCTTTAATAAAAAAATATTAACTTATAATAATAATATTTAAATACTTAAGAAATTATATAAAAAAAGTAATATAATTAATATATAAATACTTATTATATAATTATAAAAATATATAAAAAATAAAAAAATAAATATAATATTATTATTATATTAGTAAAATAAAAAAAGTAATATAATATATTATATTTTATTATAATACTTATTAATAAAATAAAAATATTAAATATTTATTTTATAATAAAATTTAATTATTATTAATATTTATAAAATTATAAAAATTAGTTTTATTTAATTATATTATAAAATTATTATTATTAAAAAAACTAATAATAAAAATAAAATATAATAATATTTTTATTATTATTAATTAACTAATAAAAATAACTTATTTTATTTTTTATAAGAAAATAATAAATATTAAAGATTTTATATATATTTTTATAAGATTTATTAATATAAATTATAAATTATTAAAAAATATTATTTTTAATTAAAAAATAATATTTATTTTTAAATTTTAAAAAAATACTTATAATTAAATTAAAAATAAATTATAAAGCTAATATAATATATTACTTTTAAATAAATAAATAAATAAAAAAAATTAATTAAATTATTAAAATATAATTATAATATTATATTAACTTATAATAAAATAATTAAATAAAAAAATTACTTATTACTTAACTTTTATATAATAATATATTATTAAAATTTATAAGAAAATTATTATTTTTTTTTAAATTATAATTTTAAACCTAAAGTATATTAATTATTATATAATAATAAAAATATAAAAAAATAATAATTAAAATAAATAATATAATTAAATTATATAAAGAATTATAAGTATAACTTAAACTTATATACTAATAAATATAAAAATATATTAATAAAATAAAACTTAAAAAATTAACCCTTTAGGAAAAAAATATAATTTATTTTTATAAATATATATAAGAAAATAAATAAGCTAATATTAAAACTAATTAGCTAAATAATAAATTAAATTATAAAAAAATAAAATTATATAAAATTATAAAGAAAATTAAAAAAGTTAATTATAAGCTTAATATCTTAAATATTAAAAAGAAATAAAAAATAAAACTTTACTTAATTTTTTATATTTTACTATTAAAAAAAGCCTTAATAAATAAAAATATAAGTAAAATTATTTATAATAAAATTATAATTAAAAAAAAAAAAAATATAAAATTAAAAAAATCCTTAAATTTAAACTTAATTAAAATAAGTTATATAAATACCTAATAAAGTAAAAAAACTATAATAATAATATAAATAACTAGAAACTTATTAAGTATTTAAAAAACTCTTAAATATTAATAAAAAAGATTTATTAAAATTTAAAGAATTTAATATTATTAGGTTAAAATTAATTACTCTTAGGTTAAAAGACTTAAAGGTAAAAGAGCTATTTAAAAAAAGTAACTTTTATATTTTATTAATTAACTTTATTATATATATCTAATACTTTTATATTATAATAAAATACTTTATTATTATACTTATTAGTATTTTATTTTAATTAATAAACTTACTAAAGCTAGTTTAATACTTTTAATAAAATAGCTTTAGCTTTATATTTTTTTTATTATATTTAATATACTTTTTTTATAAATATATAATTAAAAATATTATAATTAATAAAAAACCTTATACTTAAAAAAATAATATAAACTTATAAAAAATAGCTATTATTTTATTATTATATAACTTATATAATTAAATATATCTTTAGTAATAAAAGAAATAGTTACTATAATAATATATACCTTTAACACTTGCGCTTAAATAATAATTATATAATATAATAAAAATACCTATTACCTTAGTTTAAGAAACTAATTCTTTTTTTATTTAAATTAATATACTTTTTATTCTTAATAAAATATAGTATAATATAAGCCTTATAAATTATATTTTTTATTAAAGGTATTTTTATAATTATAAAAAAAAAGTAATATAAAAAAAGAAAACACTTACATAAAAAAATAAGTTATAAGGTTTATATATAAAAAAGGAAAAATATTATATTATATTAATATATAAAATAAAAAATATTATAATAGGCCTTAAGAATAAAACCTTTAAAAAGAAAGTATTATATTATAACCTAATAAAATATAATAGTATATATTATAAATTAGGTATAAATTAATAAGCTAATTATATAAAAAGTAACTATAAGTGCTATTACTTTTAATTACTTTATAAAAGAAAAGTAATAAAAAGTAATATTACTTATAATAAATATATTTATTAAATAGCTTAAATAATTAGTTATTAATAATATAATAATATTAAATATAAGTTATATTTTATTTACTAATTATATAACTTATATAATATACTTAACACTAGATATTTTATTTTTTTTACTAATATAAATATATATATTTATTCCTTAGGAATTTTCCTTACCTTATAATAATAACCTAGGATCTAGGGAATAAATTATTATATTATTTTAAATTTTAAATTTTTTATAACTAAATTTTAATATAAAAAAAGTAAAATAAAAATTTATATAATATTAAAAAAATATTTCATAATATTTAACCTTAAGTTTAATTATATTAATTCTTATAATAATAAAAACCTTTTAAAATCTTATAATAAATACTATTAAACTTTTTAAATATTATTAAAAATTATTAATTAAGTTTAATATTATAAATATTTAAAAATATATTACTTTTATTAATATTACTTTTTTAATAAATAAATATTTAAAAATAAATCTTATTATTTTTATTTTCCTTATATTAATTATAATAAGTTTTATATTATATATATAATTAACCTTTAATATTTAAATTTTAATAATATTTATAATAATATATTTTTTAATAATTATAATTAATTTATTACTTTTAAATAATTAATAAATTATAATATTTTTTTTTATATATATTAATATATATTATAATTAGTTATATTATTAAATATTATAATAAAATTAAGCTTAAAACTTAAAGTTATTATAATATTATAAAAAAAATACTTTTTTATATTATTAATAAATATAACTTAATTAATATTATAATTTATTTTATAAATAAGCTAGTTTTTAAATATAATTAATTAATTATAAAAATTAATTATTTATTACTTAATAATTATTATAAAAAAGTTTTTAAATTATATAAAATATTAATTATAAGCTTTTATAATAATAATAATAATATAATAAAATTATAAATAATAAAATTTACTTTAAGTAAAATATATATTAAAAATACTTTAGTTATAATTTTAAATAAACTAGAATAAGTTATTTTAAGTTTTTGATAAAAGTTAACTTAGCTTAAAGTTTATTTTAATTTTATAAGAAAATAATTAATTGAATTTTAAATTACTTTTTATATTATTATTTTTTTAAAAACTATTTTAATTTTAAGAACTTTTATTATATTAAATTAACTTTATATTATTTATATTCTTTTAATAATATTAAAATTATTAAAAATATTTAATTTAATATATATTTAAATATATATATTTTTTATTTAAAAACTTATAAAAATAATTACTTAAGTAATTATTATTATAATTTACTTTTTTAATTAAAAATGTTTTTAAGCTTATATATTATTAAAAGAAAATAAAATTATAAAACTAAAAGTAGCTTATAATATAACTATTTTAATATAATATTAATATAAAAAATATTAAGCTATTTAAAAACTAAAATATTAACCTTTTTTTAATTAATTACTTTTTATTAGTAAATATTTTAATTTATTATAAAAAATAAATTATTAAAATATATATTAAAATTATTATATTTATAATTAAAAAATATTTTATTTAATAATATTTTTAATAATTTAAAGCTTTATTAATAGCTTACTTTTAATTTTATTATTAATTATTTTAAGTAAGTAATTAATTTTATTATTATAATATTACCTTAGTTATTATTAAATATTAATAATAAAAGTAATATTAATAAATTATTTTTTATTTATATAATATTTTTTTTAAATATTTTAGTTTATATTTAATATACTTATTAAAGTTACTTTTATAAAAGTTATTATTAATATTATTAATAATATAATATTATACTTTTTTTTATATTTTTTTATTTTTAAAATATTAAGTAATATTAATTTACTAGTATTATTAAATTTATTATTCTTTTAAATAAAACTTTAGCTTATTTATTATATTATTATTAATAAAAAGTTTATAATAAAATTATATATTTCTAATTAAATTAATAATTACTTATAATAAACTTTCCTTAAATATTAAAATAAAATTTTTAAAAAGTATAATTTTTTATTAATAAGTAACTTTTATTAATTACCTTTTATTTTAAAAAGCTTTTATTTATTATAATTTCTTTTATTAATTTATAAAAATAATAAGATTATAATATATATAAAATATTTAAGTAAATAATTATATTTTAATAAGTTATTTAATAATAAAAAGAAAATTAAGTTATTTTTTAAGCTATTTTATAATTTTTTAAATATAATAAATTTACTTTTATTAACTAAAAGCTTTTTTATACTTATATTTAATTTAATTTATTATTTAATAAAATATTTTATTTTAATAATATTATTTAAATATATTTTATTAATAATTAAATTAATAAGTATAAATATATATATATAAAAGGTTTTAATATATTTTATATTTAAGTTTATATTATAAATATTAGCCCTAAGGTTATTAATATAAAATATATTAATATAAGTAATTTTTATAATAAGTTATTTTTATATATAAGTATTTAAATAATATTAATTAAAAATATTTAAATTATAGTTAACTTAATAAATAATAATATTAGTATTATATATAATATTTTATAAAATTTTAATATTTTTAATTTTATAAAAAACTTTTTTAATATTTTATTTATTTATTTTAATAAGTATAATAACTTAGTTTATTTTAATAATTTAAATTTTATTATTATTATTCTTATATATTAGTTAATATATAAGTTTATTAATAATTATATTTTTTATTATTAAATATAATTTTCTTTTATAATTACTTATATTAATATAATATATAAATTAAGGTTATAAAACTAGTTTTTTTATTTTTTATTTTTTATTTTATAATTAAAAAATAATTTAGTTTTTAATTATTAAAAATATATTTACAAAAAATAAAATTAATTTTATTACTAATTTTATTACTAAATTTATTTTCTATTAATATAAAAAAAATAAATTTAGTAATTAAAAAAAAAATAAAAAACTATATAATAATAATAAAAAAATTAAATAATAAAAAATAAAAAGCTTATATAATAATAATATAATAATATTATATAATATAAATTTTTTATTATTTTATTTTATTATATAAGCTTTTCATTCTAATAAAATAAGTTATTATTAATAAAAAATAAAATTTATTTAAATAAAAAAAAAATAAAAACTAGTTTTATTATTAAAGAATTTATTTTTAATAATAAAATTAATAATAAATTTATAACTCTAATATAAATTATAAGAGTTTATACTTAAGTATATTATAATAAATATTAATAGCTAAAATTTTTAAGTTAACTTATTATATATTATTATTTTATATATAAAAATACTTTAAAGTATTATATTTAATACTTTTTTTTATTTAAGTAATTTTTAAGTAGAAGTTATATTAGCTTTTAATTTTTACTTTTATAATATTTTTTATTATTTTAAGTAAGTTATTTACTTATAAATATAACTTATTTATTATATTTACTTATATTTTTTAATTAATAAAAATCTTAAGGCTTTTATTTATATATTTTCTTTTATTTATTTTATAATAATAATATAAATTTTCTTATTTAATAATTAGCTAATAAATTTATAATTACTAAAGTAAAAACTTATTATTTAATTTATATTTTAAATTTACTAGATTTATTAAATTTACTATATTTATTAAATTTACTATATTTATTAAATTTACTATATTTATTAAATTTACTATATTTATTAAATTTACTATATTTATTAAATTTACTAGATTTTTTAAATCTTTTTTAATTTATTAACTAATTTAAATTTAATAAGCTTACTTTTTTTATATTTTATTAAGTTTTAGGTTTATTATTTTATATATAATAAAATCTTTAAGGCTTTATTATAAAATATTAATAAAAAAAAATAAAAGTAATTAAATATTTTATATTTTAATATTAGTTATAATAATCTTATATTTAATATAATTAATAAATATTAAATTTATATTAAGAATTAATATAATTCTTTATACTTTTACTTAATATATAAAATAAATTTTATTATAATACTTTTATACTTTTATTTAAAATATAAAATAAATTTTATTATAATACTTTTATACTTTTACTTAAAGTATAAAATAAATTTTATTATAATATTTTTTTATTTTTACTTAAAGTATAATATAAATATTACTATAATATAATACTTAAGTAATATTTTAAAGCTATTAGCTATTATAATTAAATTTATTAAAAAAAATATAAAATAAAAAGTATTTTATTTATTAATTAATTTAAGTTTATTACTTATATATTATATTTTTATAATTATAAATAATTATTTTAAATAAAAAAAATTAACTTAATATATTTTAAAATTATTATAAAAAATAATATAATAATAATAATTAATATAAATTAAATATATAACTTTTTAAATATTTTTTATTATTACTTATTTATTATATTTATTAATAAATTATTTTTAATATATTTATTAAATAATTAATATATAAAATATATAAATATATATAAATAATATATATAATATAATTAAAGTTATTATTTTATAAAAAATATATATATAATTACTTTTATATAAAACTAAACTAAATTTATTAACTTTAAGTACTTAAGCTTATATTATAATTAATTATTAAATATATATATATTAATTATAAAATATATTATTACTTAAGCCTTTTTATTAATTATTTTATATATAATAATAAATATATATATATATAATATTATAAATTAAAAACTATTACTTTTATAAATTATTTAATTATATAATAATAATTTATATTTTAATTATTAAAAAGTTATATATTATTATATTTTATATTAAATAATTTTAAGTTAATAATATATAATTATAAAAGTATTAAATATTTATAAAGTTATTATAAAAAGCTTTTATAAAAATAAAAAAAATAAAAAAAATAAATATATATAAATTAGGTTTTTATAAGTAAATAAAAAAAATTTATATTAAAATATAAAAAACTAAATAAAAATTTATTTTATTATAATATATAAAATAATATTCTTTTATTATATTATTTACTTTAACTTAATTATTTTTTTATATTTTATTATTATTATAAAAAATAAAATTAAGTATATTTTTAAGTTTATTTTTAATATAAACTTTATTTATTATTATATTATAAAGTATTTTTATTATTATATTAAATATAATTTACTAGTTTATATATTTTTTATTTTTAAAAAAAAATTAAAAGAAATAATAATATTTATTTTAATTATTAAATTACTAAATAACTTCTTAGCTTTTAATTTAAGCTTATATTTAATATTTACTTATTATAAGTTATATAATATATTAATATTAATTTATTAAACTTTTATATTATAACTTATATAATATTATTTATTATTAAAAAAATTAATATATTAAAGTAAAAATATTATTATAAAGCTAAAGTTTACTAGTAAATAATAAGCTTTTAATAATAATTTTTATTATTTTATTTATTTATTTTTATTTTAATAATCTTATATATTATTTTATATATTTTATTAAGTTAATTAAAAGTAATTTATAAGTTATTTAATATAATTATAAATTATATTTTTTTATTATATATATAAATAAATAATAAAATATTACTTATTTTTAATACTTTAATAATATTAATATATTTTTTATTATAAGATTTATTTAAAAAGCTAATTTAATTATTTAATTAAGTTATTATTTTATAAAATAATATAATTAAGTTAAAAAAAAACTATTAATTATAATTAATAAAAAATTATTAATATTTTATAAAACTATAATATTAGTTAATATTATTACTTAAAAATAATATATATATTATAGTTTAATAATATAAAAGTTTATTATATAATTATATTACTTTTAGATTTTAGTTTTTTAAGTTTAATTATATTAAATATAAATTTACTAATGTTACTTAAGTAATATATTAATAATATTATAAGTAATTATATTTTCTTCTAGGTTTAAAAAAATAAACTACCTATTATTATAACTTATTATTAGACTTTTCTTTTAGTATTTTATTATTATTATTATTTTCTTTTATTATATATTTATTTTATTTAATATTTTTTTTAATTCTCCTAGGTATATAAGGCCCTTTAGTATTACTTTTTTTACTTTTTTACTTATTATACTATTACTTTTCTTTTTTAAATTTATTAATTTTAGCCTAGTTAATAGTTTACTTTTATAATTAGTTTAATTTAATAATTATTATTATTTTTTTATTATTTCCCTTTATTATTTATTATTTATATATAATTATAATTAGTTATAAGATTATCCTAGGCTACTATAAAGTTACCTTACTATATTAAATAGTATAGTATTAATATTAAAGTCTTATATATTATAATAGTACTTAGTAGTTAATTTCTTTTATTTTCTAAGGAACTATTAAGGCCTTTTATACTTATAAAACTTAAGGCTAGCTTTTATATAAGTAATTTTTTTATTATATTATATTAAGTTATTAGTAAGAAACTTTATTTTTAGTATAAAAACCTTATTTTAAATCTTATAAGTAATCTTAATAATCTAATATTATTAGTATTATTAAACCTATTAAAACTAAATATAATATTTTTTTTTAAAATATTTTTATTTACTTAGTTATTAAACTAAGGGCTAGGTATAATCTTTTATTATACTAGCTATTATAAGTTTTTTAAACTTATGAAATTATATTAAAAATAAATTTTAATAAGTAATTATATTATTTAAATTAATTAAGTTAATTAAGTTAGTAAATATATATAAAAATAAAAAAAATATAAATTAAGTTAATAAAATAATAAGTTAATAAGTAAATAAAAAAATAAAAAAATAAATATAAATAATTAAAATAAAATATTTTTTTTATATATAATACTAATAGCTTTTAATATATTATTAAATTATTTTTTAATTTTATTACTTATATATTATACTTAAAAAAATAATATAAATTTTCATAAATATTTTAAAAGTATTTATTTAATTAAGCTTTTTAATAATTTTATTAATTATATATTTTATTTAATATAAAAATAATATTTAAAAGTTAAATTATAAGCTTTTATATAAAACTTTTTTTTATTTATTTTTTAATTTTTTTATTTAATATAAATATAAAACTAAAAAAATATAATAAATATTATAAGTATATATAATTTTATATATAACTTTTTTATTTAAAAAAAATAAAATTAAAAAAAAAATATATATATTATAAGCTTAAATAATTTAATTATAATTATTTTATTTAATATAAAAATTAAATACTAATAAAAATTATATATTTATTATAAGATTTTATATAAAATTTACTTTTATTTATTTATAATTTTTTTAATTTATATAATAAAAAAGCTTTAAAAAAAAATTTTTTTTATAAACTTTTATATAAACTTTATATTTATTTTTTTTTAAATTATATTATTTATATATATAATAATCTAGTCCTTAGATCCTAGGTTATTATTATAAAATAAAAGAAAATTCCTAAGGAATAAATAAATATATTTATATTAATAAATAAAATAAGATATTTATTTATTAAGTATATTATATAATTATATAGTTAATAAATAAAAGTAACTTATATTTAATACTATTGTATTATTAATAACTAATTATTTAAGCTATTTAATAAATATATATATTATTAACTTATATTATATTTAATATATTTAATTATTATATTAATTATATATAGTTAAAAAAGTTATATAATAGAATTATTATAGTAAAATCTTATAAGTTTTATAATTTCTTATAGTATTTACTAAGTAATAACTAATTATTTTCTTTAATAAAAAAAGTGTTTATTTAGAAAAGTATATTAAAATATAAAAAAAAAAACTAGTAAATATATTAAGTTTTTTAATACTTAAATATTAAAGTTATAATTTAAACTTATAAAAAAGTTAAATTATTTATTATATATTTATAAAATATAAAAGAAAGTAAAAAAAGTAAAGTAAAAAGTTATTTTATTATAAAATAATTAAGAAAAATATAATAATAGTTATTAAATAATTTTTTAAATAAGTTACTAATTTATATCTAGGGCTTAGTTTTATTTTAAATAATTTAATTTTCTTTAAGTAAGTTAATTTTAATATAATTAATTTAGTATTATTTAAGCTTTTAAATTTTAATAAATTTTATTTATTATTATTTATATATTTTTTAAATACTTAATAAGTTTTTAATTATTTATATTATTATTATAATTTTTTTATTTTACTAGGTATTTATATAATTTATTTTAATTAAGTTTAAATTTAAGAATTTTCTTAATTTTATATATTTTTTTTTAATTATAATTTTATTATAAATAATTTTACTTATATTTTTATTAACTAAAGCTTTTTTTTAAAAGTAAAATATAAAAAATTAAGTAAAGTTTTATTATTATTTTTTTTAAATATTAAAAATATTAAGCTTATAATTAACTTTTTTAATTTTTTTTATAATTTTATATAATTTTATTTTCTTATAATTTAGTTTATTACTTAATTAATTTATTTTTATATTAGCTTATTTATTTTTTTATATATATTAATAAAAGTAAATTATATTTTTTTTTTAAAAAGTTAAATTTTTAATTTTTATTTTATTAATATACTTTTATATTTATTAATATATAAGTTTAAGTTATACTTATAGTTTTTTATATAACTTAATTATATTTTTTATTTTAATTATAGCTTTTTTTTTATATTTTTATTAATATATAATAATTTATATATTTTTAATTTAAAGTTATAATTAAAAAAAAATAATAATTTTCTTATAAATTTTAATAATATATTATTATATAAAAGTTAAGTAATTAATAACTTTTTTATTTAATTATTTTATTATAAATTAATATAATATTATAATTATATTTTAATAATTTAATTAATTTTTTTAATTTATTTATTTATTTAAAAATAATATATTATATTAATTTTATAATTTATTTTTAATTTAATTATAAATTTTTTTTAAAACTTAAAAATAAATATTTTTTTTATTAAAAATAATATTTTTAAGTAATTTATAACTTATATTAATAAATTTTATAAAAATATATATAATATTTTTAATATTTATTATTTTTTTATAAAAAATAAAATAAGTTATTTTTATTAATTAATTAATAATAATAATAATATTATTATATTTTATTTTTATTATTAGTTTTTTTAATATAAGTAATTTTATAATATAATTAAATAAAATTAATTTTTATAATTTTATAAGTATTAATAATAATTAAATTTTATTATAAAATAAATATTTTATAATTTTATTTTACTATTAAATATTATAATAAAATATAATATATTAAATTACTTTTTTTATTTTACTAATATAATAATATTATTATATTTATTTTTTTATTTTTTATATATTTTTATAATTATATAATAAGTATTTATATATTAATTATATTACTTTTTTATATAATTCCTTAAGTATTTAAATTTTATTATTATAAGTTAATATTTTTTTATTAAAAGTTATTTTATTTAAAATATTATTTATTTTTTATTAAATAATATATTTTTTAATTTATATAATTATAAGATTATTTTTTTTAATTTAAAATATTATAATTAAAAATTATTATTTTAAATTTCTTTTATTATTATATTATAATATTTATATTAAGTAATTAGGGATTTTTTAAAAAAGTTTTAGTTTATAATTAAATATATTTACTTAATTTTTTTTTTTAATATAAATAAATTTATAATTAAATTATATTAGTTTTTTAAAATATTTAATTTATTATATAATTAGTTTTTATATTATAATAAAGTAAGTAATATTATTATAATTAATTTAAACTTTAATTTTATATAAGCTTTTATATAAGTAATATTTTTATTTTTTAAATATTTTTATAATTATTATAAATTTCTTATTATAAATAACATATTATAATATTAGTTTATAAAATTTCTTTAAAAAAAATATAATAAATTATAGTTTATTAATTTTTAAATTTTATTATTTAATTTATTTTTTTATAATATAATTTAAGGTATTTATTTTTATTTTAATTAGTTTTATTTTATTAAATATAATTAAAACTAGTTTACTAATAATAATATTTTTAAATTATTAAAATACTATAATTTTTAAATTTTCTTATTTAAATTTTTTTTTTATAAGATTTATAAGTAATATAATAATTTTTATAAAGTTTTTAATAAATCTTTAATAATAATTTACTAATTTTAAAAAGCTTTATATTTTTTTAATATTTTTAAGGTTTTTTAATTTTAAATTATATTAATTTTAATAAAGTTTATTTATATATTTTTAAATATAATAATATATTTTAAAAATATTACTTTTTATATTTTAAACTAATATTTTTTTCAGTTTTATAAAAAAATTAATATTTTCTAATACTTATAATACTTTATAAATATATTTTTTATATTTTTTTATAAATTTTTAAAAAAATTATAATATTATTTAAGTAAATAATAATAAATTAGTTAATATATTTTTTAAATATAAAATTAATTATTTTTTAAAATATTATTAATATTAATAAGTTTAAAAAATATAATTAAATATTTAAATAATTTATATTATATTTAAAATATAATTTTTTATTTATTACTTTTTTTAATTTATATAAAATTATAAGCTTTTTTTAAGTTTAAAGTTATAAATTAGTTTATATTTATTAATTTATTTTTAATTTTTAAAATTAATAATAATAATATTTAATTTTTTTTATTATTTTATTAAGCTATTAGTAATTTATTATTAATTATAATTTATTATTTTTCTTAAGTATAAATATAATTAAGTATTTTATTAATAATAAGTATATATATATATATTTTAGCTTAAGTTATTTTTTTAATTATTTTTATAAAATTATAAGTTTAATTTTACTTAAGTTATAAATTTTATAAAACTTAAAATATAATTTTATTTTTTAGCTTAATAATATAATTTTATTTAATATAAATTAATATTTTAGTTTTTATAATTTTAATATAAAGTTTTTTATATTATTAAAACTTTTATAAAATAAGTTATAAATATTTCTTAAAGTTATTATTTTTTTTATTTTTATTTTAAATTTATACTTTTATTTTTATAAACTTAATATTAATAATTATTAATTCTTATTATATAAATATAACTTTCTTTTATATTTATATAATTTTTAATTTATTTTATTTATTATAATATTATAAAGAAATTATTATAAGTATTTTATTAAGTTTAATTATTTTTATTAAAAGTATTTTTTTTTATTATTTTTTATTTTTTAATAGTAATATAAAAGCTTTTAACTTAGTTAATAATATTTACTTTTTTTATAGCTTTTTTTAATTAAGTTATAACTTTATTTTAATAAATAAACTTAAGTTATTATTTTAACTTAATTAGCTTATTTTTTAATTAATAATAAGATTATATTTTTATAGTTATATAAGTTCTAAAATTATATTAAACTTATTAATTAATAAAAGATTAAATTATAATAGTATAATTTATTTTTAAATTATAATTTTAAAGTAATTAGTTTTTTTATTAATAATATTATTATTATAAAAAAAATCTTTTTTTTTAATATTATAAAGTTTAATAAATATAGTTTTTATTTTATATAAAACTTATATAAAATTTATAAAGTTTAATAAAATATAATTAATAATTACTTTAGTATTTATTTATATTATAATTTTATAACTTATAATTATTACTTTAATTATAAACTTAATTTTATTTTTTTATTATATTATTTTAAATATAATTTAATTAGTATATATTTTAATTTAAATTTTATTATTTATTTATTAATTATATTTTATATATTAATAATATTTAATTTATAAAATATTTTATATTATAAGTTTATAATATTATTTAATATATTTTTAATTTATTTTATATTTTTTATTTTATTATATATTTTTAATATAAGTTTTAAAGTTATATTTTTAAGTTTTTAAATTATAAATAATATAATTAAAGGTTTTTTATTAATAATAATATTTATAATATAGCTTATTATAATATTATATAAAGTTTTTTTATTTATATTATAAAATACTAAAATATTTATATTAATTAGCTAATTTTAATATTATATAATTAAAGTAAAATAGTTTAATATAATTATATTATTTTTATTATTTATAATATTTTAAAAATAAGTTTTTTTAATTTAATTATATTTACTTTTATTTTAGGAATTAGTTTTTAATTATAATTAAATAATTATAATAATCTAGTCCCTAGATCCTAGATTATTATTATAGGGTAAGGGAATTCCTAAGAGATAAATATATATATTTATATTAATAAATAAAATAAGATATCTAGTATTAAGTATATTATATAAGTTATATAATTAATAAATATAACTTATATTTAATATTATTATATTATTAATAATTAACTATTTAAGCTTTTTAAAAAGTATAACTATTATTAACTTATATAATAAGTTATTTTATAAGAATTACTATAGCTTATTAGTTTTTTATTATAAAAACTACTTATATATATTAATCTAGTATATAAGATTACTTTTATAAGTTAATTCTTTTTTAATTAATTATTTATTCTAAGGTTATCTTAAGGTATATATTATATTATAGTTCTTAAAAGTTAAGTTATAATATAATACTTTTTTCTTAAAGGTCTTATTCTTAAGGCCTATTATAATATTTATTATTATATATTATAGTAATATATTTCCTAAGTAAGTAATTTTTCTTTCTTATATATATAATATATTTAGTCCTATAGCTTTTATAAGAAAGTACTATAAGGCTTTTTCCTTAGTTAAATATATTTTAGTTATAAATATAATTACTAATATATTATATATTTATTATTATTATTTAAAATTATTATATATTATTTTTAGTAATTTTTTTTATTATAAGAATTATATAAAAATTACAAAATTATATAATAGAATTTTAATAGTAAGTTTTTATAAATTTTATTTTCCTTATATTATTAAATAATAATTAATTTATTTCTTAGTTAAAAAAGTATTTATATAAAAAAAAGTATTAAAGTATAAAAAGAAAAAAACTAGTAAATATATAAAGTCTTTTAATACTTAAATACTAGACTTATAGTTTAAGCTTATAAAAAAGTTAAGTTATTTATTATATATTTATAAAATATAAAAAAAAATAAAAAAGTAAAGTAAAAGGTTATTTTATTATAAAATTATTAAAAAAAATATAATAATAGCTATTAAATAGTCTTTTAAATAAGTTACTAATTATTTTAGTTAAGTTTAAATTTAAGAATTCTTTTAACTTTATATTTCTTTTTTTTTTTAATTATAATTTTATTATAAATAATTTTACTTATATTTTTATTTATTAAAGCTTTTTTTAATAGTAAAATATAAAATATTAAGTAAAGTTTTATTTTTTATTTTTTTTTAATATTTAAAATATTAAGCTTATAATTAACTTTTTTAATTTTTTTTATAATTTTATATAATTTTATTTTCTTATAGTTTAGTTTATTATTAAGTTAATTTATTTTAATATTAGCTTATTTACTTTCTTATATATATTAATAAAAGTAAATTATATTTCTTTTTTAAAAAATTAAACCTTTAAGCTTTATTTTATTAATATACTTTTATATTTATTAATATATAAGTTTAAGTTATATTTATAATTTTTTATATAATTTAATTATATTTTTTACTTTAATCTTAGCTTTTTTTATATTTTTACTAATATATAATAATTTATATACTTTTAATTTAAAGCTATTATTAAGGAAAAATAATAATTTTTTTATAAATTTTAATAATATATTATTATATAAAAGTTAAGTAATTAGTAATTTTTTTACTTAATTATTTTATTATAAGTTAATATAATATTATAATTATATTTTAATAATTTAATTAATTTTTTTAATTTATTTATTTATTTAAAAGTAATATATTATATTACTTTTATAATTTATTTTTAATTTAATTATAAGTTTATTTTAAAATTTAAAAATAAATATTTTTTTTTATTAAAAATAATTTCTTTTAATAATTTATAATTTATACTAATAAATCTTATAAAAATATATATAAGGTTTTTAATATTTATTACTTTTTTATAAGAAATAAAATAAGCTATTTTTATTAATTAATTAATAATAATAAAAATATTATTATATTTTATTTTTATTACTAATTTCTTAAATATAAGTAATTTTATAATATAATTAAATAAAATTAATTCTTATAGTCTTATAAATATTAGTAGTAGTTAAATTTTATTATAAAATAAGTATTTAATACTTTTACTTTATTAATAAGTATTATAATAAAATATAATATATTATATTACTTTTTTTTATTTTATTAATATAATAATAATATTATATTTATTTTTTTATTTTTTATATACTTTTATAATTATATAATAAATATTTATATATTAATTATATTACTTTTTTATATAATTCCTTAAGTACTTAAACCTTATTATTATAAGTTAATATTCCTTTATTAAGGGTTACTTTATTTAAAATATTATTTATTTTTTATTAAGTAATATATTTTTTAATTTTTATAATTATAAGATTATTTTTTTTAATTTAAAATATTATAGCTAAGGATTATTACTTTAGGTTTTTTTTATTATTATAATATAATATTTATATTAAATAATTTAAGATTTTTTAAAATAGTTTTAATTTATAATTAAGTATATTTATTTATTTATTTTCCTTTTTTTTAATATAAATAAGTTTATAATTAAATTATATTAATTTTTTAAAGTATTTAATTTATTATTTAATTAATTTTTATATTATAATAAAGTAAGTAATATTATTATAGTTAATTTAAATCTTAATTTTATATAAACTTTTATATAAATAATATTTTTATTTTTTAAATACTTTTATAATTATTATAAATTTTTTATTATAAATAAAATATTATAATATTAGTTTATAAAGTTTTTTTAAAAAAAATATAATAAATTATAGTTTTTTATTTAAGTTTTATTATTTAATTTATTTTTTTATAATATAATTTAAAATATTTATTTTTATTTTAATTAGTTTTATTTTATTAAATATAACTAAAACTAATTTATTAATAATAATATTCTTAAGTTATTAAAATATTATAATTTCTAGGTTTTTTTATTTAAATTTTTTTTTTTTTATAAAGTTTATAAGTAATATAATAATTTTTATAAAGTTTTTAATAAACTTTTAATAATAATTTATTAATTTTAAAAAGCTTTAGACTTTTTTAATATTTTTAAGGTTTTTTTAATTTTAAATTATATAAATTTTAATAAAATTTATTTATATATTTTTAAATATAATAATATATTCTAGAAATATTACTTCTTATATTTTAAATTAATATTTTTTAAATTTTATAAAAAGATTAGTATTTTTTAGTACTTATAATATTTTATAAATATATTTTTTATATTTTTTATAAGTTTTTAAAAAAATTAAAATATTATTTAAGTAAATAATAATAAATTAATTAATATTTTTCTTAAGTATAAAATTAATTATTTTTTAAAATATAATAAATATATTAATAAATTTAAAAAATATAATTAAATATTTAAATAATTTATATTATATTTAAAATATAATTTTTTATTTATTATTTTTTTTAATTTATATAAAGTTATAAGCTTTTTTTAAATTAAGGGCTATAAATTAATTTATACTTATTAATTTATTTTTAATTTTTAAAATTAATAATAATAGTATTTCTTTTTTTTATAATTTTATTAAGCTATTAATAATTTATTACTAATTATAGCTTATTATTTTTCTTAAATATAAATATAATAAAGTATTTTACTAATAATAAAAATATTTATATATATTTTAGCTTAAGTTATTTTTTTAATTATTTTTATAAAATTATAAATTTAATTTTACTTAAGTTAAATTTTATAAAACTTAAGTATAGTTTTATTTTTTAACTTAATAATATAATCTTATTTAATATAAACTAGTATTTTAGTTTATATTATTTTAATATATAATTTCTTATATTATTAAAATTTTTATAAAATAAGTTATAAATATTTCTTAAGGTTATTATTTTTTTTATTTTTATTTTAAGTTTATATATTTACTTTTATAAATTTAATATTAATAAATACTAGTTTTTATTATATAAATATAATTTTCTTTTATATTTATATAACTTTTAATTTATTTTATTTATTATAATATTATAAAGAAATTATTATAAATATTTTATTAAGTTTAATTATTTTTATTAAAAATATTTTTTTTTATTATTTTTTACTTTTTAATAATAATATAAAAGCTTTTAACTTAGTTAATAATATTTACTTTTTTTATAACTTTTTTTAATTAAGTTATAACTTTATTTTAATAAATAAACTTAAGTTATTACTTTAACTTAATTAGCTTATTTCTTAGTTAATAATAAAATTATATTTTTATAATTATATAAATTTTAAAATTATATTAAATTTATTAATTAATTTAAGGTTAAATTATAATAATATAATTTATTTTTAAATTATAACTTTAAGGTAATTAATCTTTTTATTAATAATATTATTATTATATAAGAATTTTTTTTTTTAATATTATAAAGTTTAATAAGTATAATTTTTATTTTATATAAAACTTATATAAAGTTTATAAAGTTAAGTAAAATATAATTAATAATTACTTTAATATTTATTTATATTATAATTTTATAACTTATAATTATAGTTTTAATTATAAGTTTAATTTTATTTTTATATTATATTACTTTAAGTATAATTTAATTTATATATATTTTAATTTAGTTTTTTTTATTAATTTATTAATTATATTTTATATATTAATAATATTTAATTTATAAAATATTTTATATAATAAGTTTATAATATTATTTAATATACTTTTAACTTACTTTATATTTTTTATTTTATTATATATTTTTAATATAAGTTTTAAAGTTATATTTTTAAGTTTTTAAATTATAAATAATATAATTAAGGGTTTTTTATTAATAATAATATTTATAATATAACTTATTATAATATTATATAAAGTTTTTTTATTTATATTATAAAATATTAAGGTATTTATATTAATTTATTAATTTTAATATTATATAATTAAAATAAAATAATTTATTATAATTATATTATTTTTATTATTTATAATATTTTAAAAATAAGTTTTTTTAATTTAATTATATTTACTTTTATTTTAAAAACTAATTCTTAGTTATAATTAAGTAATAAATATATTATTTAACTAATTTATTTTAAATAAGTTTATATAATAATATAACTTATATAAGTATAATAATTTTAATAATTTTTAATAAAATAAGTATTATAATTTTATTAATAATAATATTATTATTTTTTTAATTTAAGTATTTAATATATATTAAAATATTATTAATTATATTATTAATTTAATAAAATTTTATTATTACTTTAAATATAAGAAAGTTTTAATTAATAAAATTATTATTTTTAATTTCTTATTTTTTAATAATAGCTAATATAATTTTTTTATATTTAAAATAATATTTATTATTTTTTTTTATTTTTATATATATAATATTAATTATTATAATAAATAGTTTAATATATAAAATTATAGTTAATAGATCTTTTATAAATTTTTATATAATTTTATTATTAAATATTTTTTTATAATTAATATAACTTAAAATAATTTTTTAAAATATAATTACTTATTTTATTATAATTAAAATACTTAATTTTATATTATTTAATAATATTTAAGTTTATTAATTTTAGGTAAATTAAATTTTTAAATTATATATTATTATTTTATTATTACTTTTTTTAATTTATATAATAATTTTTATTATATTATTTTTATATTTTTTTATTATTTTTTATAACTTTTTTTAAGTAAAGTTTATATAATAAATTATTAATATTAATAGCTTATTATTAGAATTAGCTTAAGATTTTTTTTTTTATATTTATAAACTTTTTCCTTAATTTTATATTTAAGTTTATTATAAAAGATTTTTTTTAAAAGGTTTTTTTTTTATTTAAGTTAAATAATTATTTTATTAAATTTAATAATATATATAATATATTTATTTTATTATTTAAATTTAATTATTTTATTTTTTAAAATTTTTTATTTTTTTTAAGTTTAAAAATATTTTATAAGTTTTTTTTTTAAATATTTAATAAGCTAAGTATATTTTAATTATTTTATTTTTTTTTATATTTATAAGCTTATTAATTTTATAATCTTTTAAAATAAGTTAAAATTAATTTTATATAATTTCTTTAAGGTAAATTATTATAAAAAAAACTTTTACTTTTTTTTTTTAAAGTTTATAAATAGTAATAAAGATAATATTATATATTTATAATAAAAAAATAAAGCTTTTTAAGTTTACTTATATAAAAGCTTAAATATTTAAGCTTTAGAATTTCTTTTTCTTTTTTATTATAATATTTTTTTTATTTTTTATAAGTTAAGTAAAATATTAATTTTATTTATATATTTTTTTAAAATATTTCTTAAGGTTATTATTATTAAGTTTTTTCTTAATTAGGTTTTTTTATAAAAATATTTTTATTTATATTAAAAAAGTTATTTTTTAAAGTAGTTTTAAAAGTTAATAAAATTCTTATTTTATTAATTATTTTTATTATTACTTAATTATTAAATATAATATTTATTTAAATAAGAGTTATTAATATATAATAATTTATTCCTTAGATCCTAGGTTATTTATTATAAAATAAAAGGTTTCTAAAGAATAAATATATATATTTATATTAATAAATAAAATAAAATATTTAATATTAAGTATATTATATAATTATATAATTAATAAATATAATATAACTTATATTTAGTATTATTATTATATTAATAATTAACTATTTAAGCTATTTAATAAATATAAATTAAATATTCTTATATAATAAGTTATTTTTATAAGGTTAACTAAGGTTAATATTAGCTTTTATTAACTTTCTTTATAAGTTAACTAAGGTTAATAGTAGCTTATATTAACTCTTATATAATTAGTTTATTAGTTTATACTTAATTTATAGTATATACTATTATAATATATTAGGTTATAATAATAAGTTTATTTTTAATTTTTAAAATTAAAAGTAATAATATATAATCTTTTTTTATAATTTTATTAAATTATTAATAATTTATTACTAATTATAACTTATTATTTTTTTTAAATATAAATATAATTAAATATTTTATTAATAATAAAAATATTTATATATATTTTAGCTTAAGTTATTTTTTTAATTATTTTTATAAGATTATAAGTTTAATTTAATTTAAGTTATAAATCTTATAAAACTTAAGTATAATTTTATTTTTTAACTTAATAATATAATCCTATTTAAGATAAACTAGTATTTTAATTTATATTATTTTAATATATAATTTCTTATATTATTAAAACTTATATAAAATAAATTATAAATATTTTATAAGATTATTATTTTTTTTATTTTTATTTTAAGCTTATACTTTTACTTTTATAAGTTTAATATTAATAAAAGCTAGTTTTTATTATATAAATATAATTTTTTTTATATTTATATAACTTTTAATTTATTTTATTTATTATAATATTATAAAAAAATATTTAAAAGTATTTTATTATTTTTAATTATTTTTATTAAAAATATTTTATTTTATTATTTTTTATTTTTTTAATAATAACTTAAGGGCTTTTAATTTTCTTAGTAATATTTATTTCTTTTTTAGTTTTTTTTAATTAAGTTATAATTTTATTTTAATTAATAAACTTAAGTTATTACCTTAACTTAATTAGCTTATTTCTTAGTTAATAATAAAACTATATTTTTATAATTATATAAGTCCTAGAATTATATTAAACTTATTAATTAATAAAAAATTAAATTATAATAATATAATTTATTTTTAAATTATAACTTTAAAATAATTAATTTTTTTATTAATAATATTATTATTATAAAAGAATTTTTTTTTTAATATTATAAAATTTAATAAATATAGTTTTTATTTTATATAAAACTTATATAAAGTTTATAAAGTTTAATAAAATATAATTAATAATTACTTTAATATTTATTTATATTATAATTTTATAATTTATAATTATAATTTTAATTATAAACTTAATTTTATTTTTTTATTATATTATTTTAAATATAATTTAATTAATATATATTTTAATTTAAATATTTTTATAGCTTTATTAATTATATTTTATATACTAATAGTATTTAGCTTATAAAATATCTTATATTATAAGCTTATAATATTATTTAATATATTTTTAGCTTATTTTATTTTTCTTATTTTATTATATACTTTTAATATAAGTCTTAAAGTTATACTCTTAAGTTTTTAAGTTATAAATAATATAATTAAAGGTTTTTTATTAATAATAGTATTTATAATATAACTTATTATAATATTATATAAAGTTTTTTTATTTATATTATAAAATATTAAAATATTTATATTAATTAATTAGCTTTAGTATTATATAATTAAAGTAAAATAATTTATTATAATTATATTATTTTTATTAATTATAATATTTTAAAAATAAATTCTTTTAATTTAATTATATTTATTTTTATTTTAAAAATTAATTTTTAATTATAATTAAATAATAAATATATTATTTTATTAATTTATTTTAAGTAAGTTTATATAATAATATAACTTATATAAGTATAATAGTTTTAGTAGTTTTTAATAAAGTAAATATTATAATTTTATTAATAATAATATTATTATTTTTTTTATTTAAGTATTTAATATATATTAAAATATTATTAATTATATTATTAATTTAATAAAGCTTTATTATTATTTTAAATATAAGAAGGTTTTAGTTAATAATACTATTATTTTTTATTTTTTATTTTTTAATAATAACTAATATAATTTTCTTATATTTAAAGTAATATTTATTATTTTTCTTATTCTTATATATATAATATTAATTATTATAATAAGTAATTTAATATATAAAATTATAATTAATAATTTTTTTATAAATTCTTATATAATTTTATTATTAAATATTCTTTTATAATTAATATAACTTAAAATAATTTTTTAAAATATAATTACTTATTTTATTATAATTAAAACACTTAATTTTATATTATATAATAATATTTAAGTTTATTAATCCTAGGTAAATTAAGTTTTTAAATTAAGTATTATTATTTTATTATTACTTTTTCTAATTTATATAATAATTCTTATTATATTATTTTTATATTTTCTTATTATTACTTATATTTTTTTTTAAGTAAAGTTTATATAATAAGTTATTAATATTAATAGCTTATTATTAAAGTTAACTTAAAGTTATTTTTTTTTATATTTATAAACTTTTTTTTTAATTTTATATTTAAGTTTATTATAAAAGATTTTTTTTAAGAAAATTTTTTTTTTATTTAAGTTAAGTAATTATTTTATTAAACTTAATAATATATATAATATATTTATTTTATTATTTAAATTTAATTATTTTATTTTTTAAAAGTTTTTATTTTTTTAAGTTTAAAAATATTTTAATAAGTTTTTTTTTAAATATTTAATAAGTTAAGTATATTTTAATTATTTTTCTTTTTTTTATACTTATAAGCTTATTAGTTTTATAATCTTTTAAAATAAGTTAAAACTAATTTTATATAATTTCTTTAAAGTAAATTATTATAAAAAAAACTTTTTTTTTCTAAGGTTTATAAAAAGTAATAAAAGTAATATTATATATTTATAATAAGAAAATAAAGCTTTTTAAGTTTACTTATATAAAGGCCTAGGTATTTAAGCTTTAGGATTTTTTTTTTATTATAATACTTTTTTTTATTTTTTATAAGTTAAGTAAAATATTAATTTTATTTATATATTTTTTTAAAATATTCCTTAAGGTTATTATTATTAAGTTTTTCTTAATTAGGGTTTTTTATAAGAATATTTTTATTTATATTAAAAAAGTTATTTTTTAAAGTAATCTTAAGGGTTAATAAAAATCTTATTTTATTAATTATTTTTATTATTACTTAATTATTAAATATAATATTTATTTAAATAAAAGTTATTAATATATAATAATTTAATTCCTAGATTTTAGATTATTATTATAAGGTAAAAGAATTCCTAAGAGATAAATATATATATTTATATTAATAAATAAAATAAAATATCTAGTATTAAGTATATTATATAAGTTATATAATTAATAAATATAACTTATATTTAATATTTTTATATTATTAATAACTAATTATTTAAGTTATTTAAAAAATATAACTATTATTAACTTATATAATAAGTTATTTTATAAGAACTATTATAACCTATTAGTTTTTTATTATAAAAACTACTTATATATATTAATTTAATATATAAAACTACTTTTATAAGTTAATTTTCTTTTAATTAGTTATTTATTCTAAGGTTATCCTAGGGTATATATTATATTATAGTTCTTAAAAGTTAGGTTATAATAATAATAATTATATTATTTAGCTAGCTTATTTTAAGTAAGTTTATATAATAATATAACTTATACTAGTATAATAATTTTAATTATTTTTAATAAAATAAGTATTATATTTTTATTAATAATATTATTATTATTTTTTTTATTTAAATATTTAATATATATTAAAATATTATTAATTATAATATTAATTTAATAAAGCTTTATTATTATTTTAAATATAAAAAGATTTTAATTAATAATATTATTATTTTTTATTTTTTATTTTTTAATAATAACTAATATAACTTTTTTATATTTAAAATAATATTTATTATTTTTTTTATTTTTATATATATAATATAAATTATTATAATAAGTAATTTAATATATAAAGTTATAATTAATAATTCTTTTATAAATTTTTATATAATTTTATTATTAAATATTTTTTTATAATTAATATAACTTAAGATAATTTTTTAAAATATAATTACTTATTTTATTATAATTAAAGTACTTAATTTTATATTATTTAATAATATTTAAGTTTATTAATTTAAAGTAAATTAAGTTTTTAAATTATATATTATTATTTTATTATTACTTTTTTTTAATTTATATAATAATTTTTATTATATTATTTTTATATTTTTTTTTATTTTTATTATTATTTTTTAAATAAAATTTATATAATAAGTTATTAATATTAATAACTTATTATTAAAATTAGCTTAAGATAATTTTCTTTTTTTAATATTTATAAACTTTTTTTTTAATTTTATATTTTAATTTATTATAAAAATTTTTCTTAAGGGGGTTTTTTTTTATTTAAGTTAAATAACTATTTTATAAAATTTAATAATATATATAATATATTTATTTTATTTTTTAAGTTTAATTATTTTATTTTTTAAAATTTTTTATTTTTTTAAATTTAAAAATATTTTAATAAGTTTATTTTTAAATATTTAATAGCTTAAGTATATTTTAATTAATATTTTTTAATATTTATAAGCTTATTAATTTTATAATTCTTTAATATAAGTTAAAACTAGTTTTATATAATTTCTTTAAAATAAGTTATTATAAAAGTAACTTTTATTTTTTCTTTTTTTAAAATTATTAAAAAATAATATAAATAATATTATATATTTATAATAAAAAAGTAAAATTCCTTAAGTTTACTTATATAAAGTTTTAGTTATTTAAGTTTTAGGATTTTTTTTTTATTATAATATTTTTTTATTTTATTTTTAATAAATTAAATAAAATATTAATTTTATTTATATATTTTTTTTAAAATATTTTATAAAATTATTATTATTAAGTTTATTTTAATTAGGTTTTTTTATAAGAATATTTTTATTTATATTAAAAAAGTTATTTTTTAAAATATTTATTTTAAAAGTTAATAAAAATTTTATTTTATTAATTATTTTTATTATTACTTAATTATAAAATATAATATTTATTTAAATAAAAGTTATTAATATATAATAATTTAATTCTTAAATCTTAGATTATTATTATAAAATAAAAGAAAATTCCTAAGAAATAAATATATATATTTATATTAGTAAATAAAATAAAATATTTATTTATTAAGTATATTATATAATTATATAATTAGTAAATAAAAGTAATTTATATTTAATACTATTATATTATTAATAACTAATTATTTAAGTTATTTAATAAGTATATATATTATTAACTTATATAATAAATTATTTTATAAAAACTAATATAATTTATTAATTTAATATCTTAAGAACTATTTATATATATTAGTTTAGTATATAAAACTATTAGCTAGTTATTAATTCTTTTTTTAATTAGTAATATACTTTAAGGTTATCTTAAAGTATATATTATATTATATTCCTTAAAAGATTAAGTTATTAAGTTATAATAATATAATTATTTTTAATATTATATTTTATTTAACTTAATATACTTTTATTAATATTAGTAATAACTTAATTATTAATTTAATTAAAATTATATTTTTAATAATATTTTTTATATAATTAATATAATATTTTATAATATAAACTTAAGTAATTATAATAAAAATAAGTTTATAAATTATAAGTTTTTTATTAACTTAATTTTATTATAAATACTTATAAATATTATTTATTTACTTTTAAATATATATATAATTATATATATATATATACTTATAAAAATTAAAATATATTATTTTTTTAAGTTTTTAAGTATAAAAAATATTTATAAATATAATATAACTTTTTTTTAATATTTTCTAATAATTAAAACTTATAAATTTATAAAATTTATATAAATATTCTTTAACTTTTTTAAGTAATTCTAAAATTTATAAGTTTATAAAATTTATATAAATTTAATAAATAATTCTTAACTTTTTAAGTTAATAAAAGTTTTTAAATATTATAATTTTATAAGTTTTATATAAATTATTTAACTTTTTTAAGTAATTTTAAAACTTATAAATTTATAAAGTTTATATAAATATAATAAATAATTTATAACTTTTTAAATTAATAAAAGTTTTTAAATATTATAATTTTATAAGTTTTATATAAATATTATAATTTTATAAGTTTTATATAAATTATTTAATTTTATAAAATAATTTTAAAATTTATAAGTTTATAAAATTTATATAAATTTAATAAATAATTTTTTATTTTTTAAGCTAATAAAAAAAAGTTTTTAAATTTTATTAAGTTTATAAAACTTATATAAACTTAATACTTAATTTTTTAACTTTATTAATTTTATAAGTTTATAAAACTTATATAAATTTAATATTTAATTTTTAACTTTTATAATTAATTAAACTAAAGTTTATATTTTTAGTAAATTTATAAAAATTATATAAATTTAATATATAATTCCTAAAGTTATTATATAATTAACTAATCTTTTTTTAATACTTTCTAGTATTAATTAAACTTATAAGTTTATAAAACTTATATAAATTTATTATATAATTCCTAACTTATAAACTTAATATAATAATTTAATTCCTAGACCTTAAGTTATTATTATAAAGTAAGGAAATTCCTAAGAAATAAATATATATATTTATATTAGTAAATAAAATAAAATATTTTATTAAATATATTATATAATTACTTAATTAATAAATAAAATATAATTTATATTTAATATTATTATATTATTAATAATTAATTATTTAAGTTATTTAATAAGTATATTTTATATTAACTTATATAATAAGTTATTTTATAAAAGTAATTATAAGTAATATTATTTTTAATTACTTTTTTTTTATAAAATAATTAAAAGTAATAATACTTTTTATTATTTTTTATATAATTAGCTTATTAACTTATATTTAATTTATAATATATATTATTATATTTATTAAGTTATAATATAATATTTTTTTTTAAAAGTTTTATTTTTAAAGCTTATTATAATATTTTTTATTTTATATATTAATATAATATAATATTTTTTTTTATATATATAAATTTAATAACTTATTTTCTTATATAAATATTTTTTTTTATATTTTTTTTTTATAATTATAAAAATATTTTTAATAAAATATATTATTTATAAAACTTATATTATATTATATTTTATTAAAAATAAAAAATATATTAATTTAAATAAAAAAAATTAATTTTTTAAATTAAAATAATAAATAATTTTATTATATTATATAATTATTATTTAAATATAAGTATTAAAAATATATATTATTATAATAATTATTTTTTTTATTATTAAAAATATATTTAATTATATAAATTATATAATAATAAAATAATAATTATTTTTTATAAGTTTTTATATTTTTTAAATATAAGATTTTTATTAATTATAATATTTTTATTATATATTTATAAAAAAAATATATTAAATATAATAAGAAAAAATATAAAATTAAGGTTATTTTATTAAAAGTATTAAATTAGCTTTAGTAAGTTTATTAATTAAAATAAAATATTAAAAAATATAATAATAAAATATTTTATTATAATATAAAAGTATTAAATATATATAATAAAATTAATTAATAAAATATAAAAGTTATTTTCTTAAGTAATTTTTTTATTTTAAGTTTTTTAACTTAAAAGTAATTAATTTTAATTTAATAATATTAAATTTTTTAAATTTTAATAAATTTTTTTTACTAATATTTAAAAGGTTTTTAAATATTTAATAAGTTTTTAAATATTTAATAAGTTTTTAATTATTTATATTACTATTATAGTTTTTTTATATTATTAAGTATTTATATAATTTATTTTAATTAAATTTAAATTTAAGAATTTTTTTAATTTTATAATTTTTTTTAATTATAATTTTATTATAAATAACTTTACTTATATTTTTATTTATTAAAGCTTTTTTTAATAATAAAATATAAAAAATTAAGTAAAATTTTACTTTTTATTTTCTTTTAATATTTAAAATATTAAGCTTATAATTAACTTTTTTTAATTTCTTTTATAATTTTATATAATTTTACTTTTTTATAATTTAGCTTATTATTTAACTAATTAATTTTAATATTAATTTATTTATTTTTTTATATATATTTATAAAAATAAATTTTTTTTTAAAAAAAATTAAACTTTTAAGTTTTATTTTATTAATATATAAGTTTAAGTTATACTTATAGTTTTTTATATAACTTAATTATATTTTTTATTTTAATTATAACTTTTTTTATATTTTTATTAATATATAATAATTTATATATTTTTAATTTAAAGTTATAATTAAAAAAAAATTTCTTATAAATTTTAATAATATATTATTATATAAAAGTTAAGTAATTAATAACTTTTTTATTTAATTATTTTATTATAAGTTAATATAATATTATAATTATATTTTAATAATTTAATTAATTTTTTTAATTTTTTTATTTATTTAAAAATAATATATTATATTAGCTTTATAATTTATTTTTAATTTAATTATAAATATTTTTTAAAATTTAAAAATAAATATTTTTTTTTATTAAAAATAATATTTTTTAATAATTTATAATTTATATTAATAAATCTTATAAATATATATATAAAATTTTTAATATTTATTACTTTTTTTATAAAAAATAAAATAAGTTATTTTTATTAATTAATTAATAATAATAAAAATATTATTATATTTTATTTTTATTACTAGTTTTTCTAATAATAATAGTTTTATAATATAATTTTATAAATATTAATAATAGTTAAATTTTATTATAAAATAAGTATTTAATACTTTTACTTTATTAATAAATATTATAATAAATTATAATATATTAAATTATTTTTTTTATTTTATTAATATAATAATATTATTATATTTATTTTTTTATTTTTTATATATTTTTATAATTATATAATAAATATTTATATATTATTTATATTATTTTTTTATATAATTTCTTTAATATTTAAATTTTATTATTATAAGTTAATATTTTTTTATTAAAAATTATTTTATTTAAATATTATTTATTTTTTATTAAATAATATATTTTTTTAATTTTTATAATTATAAAATTTTTTTTTTAATTTAAAATATTATAATTAAAAATTACTATTTTAAGTTTTCTTAATTATTATAATATAATATTTATATTAAGTAATTAATAACTTTTTAAAAAAGTTTTAGTTTATAATTAAATATATTTATTTATTTATTTTTCTTTTTTTTAATATAAATAAGTTTATAATTAAATTATATTAATTTTTTAAAATATTTAATTTATTATTTAATTAGTTTTTATATTATAATAAAATAAGTAATATTATTATAATTAATTTATATTTTAATTTTATATAAGCTTTTATATAAATAATATTTTTTTTTTATATATTTTTATTATTATTATAAATTCTTTATTATAAATAAAATATTATAATATTAATTTATAAAGTTTTTTTAAAAAAAATATAATAAGTTATAGTTTTTTATTTAAGTTTTATTATTTAATTTATTTTTTTATAATATAATTTAAAATATTTATTTTTACTTTAGGAAATATATTAAATAATAAATTTTTTAAAGTATTATATTATATTAAATATAATTTTAAATAAAAAAAATATAATTTTTTTAATTAATTAAAATTTACTTAAAACTTATTAAAAATAAAATTATAATATAATATATTTAAAATTCTTTAATAAATAATAAATTATTTATTATAATATTTAATAAAAACCTAGAAATAATAATAATATTTTTATTTTAGTATTATATTAAAGTAAAAAAAGTATTTTATATAAATAATATATTATATAAATAAATATTTTATTTTAATATATTAGTAATTAATATTTTAATATAAATTAATATAAAAGCTTTTTTAAAAATAAACTTAAAAAGCTTATATAATTTTTATAATTTTATAAAATAAAAATAAATATATTTATAATTAATTAAATAATATAAAAAAAATTTCTTATTTTTATAAAATTATTAAAAATTTATAAAAAAATTTATATATTTTAGCTAATTATATTATATTATTTAATTATATATAAACTTATTATTAAAATATTATTTAAGTTACTTAAATATATAATTAATATATTTTTATAAATTTTTATTTTAAATAAATAAATATATAAAATACTTTTATTTTTATAAATATTATATAAAAAAATAACTTATTTATTAATAATAAATATTATTTTATATTATATAAATATATTATTAAAATTATTATTAAAAATATATAAAAAATATATTTTAATATTTTTTATTAAAAAATTATATAAAATTATAAATAAATTTTTAATATTTAAGTATATTAATAAATATAATAATTAAAAATATTTTTATTAAAAGAAATTTTTATAATAAAAGTAATATACTTACTTAATATTATAAACTTATATATTAAAGAATATAAATAATATATTAAAAACTATTTTAATATATTATATTTTAAAAGATTTATTAATAATATATTTTTAATTATTATAATAAAATTTAAAATAAATATTTTTAATTTTATTAAAAAAATTACTAAGTTTACTTTAAGTTTAAAATATAAATAAAAAAGTAATTTAAAATATATTATATTTTTAAATATTAAAATTTTTATTTTAAACTAAAGCTTTAAATATAAATTATATTATAAATTACTTAATTATTATAAATAAATCTTATAGTTTTTTATATACTTTTTATAAATAAAAAATATTATTTATTAAAAAAATTAAAAATATTATTAATTTATTATTTTTAATAAATATATTTTTAATAATTATAAAAAATTTAAAAAAATTTATATTATATAAAAATATTTTATTAAGCTAGTAAAAAATTAAATAAAAAATTATATATTTTAAAAATAAAAAAATTAATATAATAAATATAAGAAAAAAAAACTAGTTTTATTACTTTTAATTTTAAAATTTAAACTTAATATAATATAAAATTTAATAAATATAAAAAAAATATTTAAAAATATATAAGATTATTGAATTATAAAAAAAGATTTTATATTATTAAATAATTTTAAAAATAATAATTATATTATTTTTTTTAAAAAAAAAATAAAAAATAAAAAAAATATATTTTAACTTTTTAATATTATATTAAAAAAATATTAGTAATTTTTTAAAATACTATAGTATTAATATATTAAAAATAATATTAAAACTTTAAAAATAAATTAAAAATATTTAAAAACCCCTTAGGATTTTTAAGTAAAAATTATATTTAAATAATAATAATAATATATTTAAAAATTCCTTATAATAAAATAATATTTTTTTTTTAATATATTAAGTAATTATAATATAAATTATATATAAATAAAAGGTTTTTTTTTATATTATTTTCTTTTTTTTAAAAAAAGCTTTTTAAAACTTTTTTATAACTTAAAGCTATTATAAAATCCTAGTATATTTAATTTAATTTATATAAGTAATATAAAATATAACTTTTATAATAAAATATAAGTAAAATAACTTATTTATATATTATTAAATAAAGTAATATAATTATATTACTTAATTAAGTAAATTATAAAATATAACTTATTTATTTTATATAAAAATAATAATTAAAACTTATTATTATTATTAATATAATAAAATAATAATTTTTTATAAAATAATAAAAAAAGAAATTTTAATAAATTAAAATAATTTACTAATACTAGAATATAATAATAATATATAAAAAAAATATTTTTAATAAATATAAAAAAAAACTTATTAGCTTATTAAAAAGGTTTTTAATATAATAAAATATAAAGGATTTTACTAATAAAATTATTATTTAGTATTTTAGCTAATAAAACTTTTTTATTTTTATTAAATTTTTAAGTAGCAAGCTTTTTTAAAATCTTATAATTAAAAATATTTATACTATTTTAATATAATATTTATAAATTTAATTAGTTTTTATAAAACCTAGAAAAAATATACTTTTTTTATTATTTTTACTTTACTATTATCTTAAATAATTTTTATAAATACTAATAGTTTATAAAATTTTAAAAGTTTACTTATTTTATTTATTTATTTACTTATTTTAAAAATATTATATAATAGTTCTTAATAAATTATTTTAATATAAATTATTAAAAATATTATTTATTATTATTAAGTTTATTATAATTAATAATTTAATTAAAATATATTATTATAACTTAATAAATATAATAATATATATTATAAATTAAATATAAGCTAATAAGCTAATTATATAAAAAGTAATAATAAGTATTATTACTTTTAATTATTTTATAAAATAATTTATTATATAAATTAATATAAAATATACTTATTAAATAACTTAAATAATTAATTATTAATAATATAATAATATTAAATATAAGTTATATTTTATTTATTAATTAAATAATTATATAATATACTTAATAAAATATTTTATTTTATTTATTAAGATAAATATATATATTTATTCCTTAGGAATTTTTTTATTTTATAATAATAATTTAAAATTTAAAAATTAAATTATTATATATTAATAACTTTTATTTAAATAAATATTATATTTTATAATTAAATAATAATAAAAATAATTAATAAAATAAGATTTTTATTTAGTTTTAAAATAAATATTTTAAAAAATAACTTTTTTAATATAAATAAAAATATTTTAATAAAAAAACTTAATTAAAATAGTTTTAATAGTAATAATTTTATAAAGTATTTTAAAAAAAATATATAAATAAAATTAATATTTTACTTAACTTATAAAAAAAAATATTATAATAAAAAAAAATCCTAAAACTTAAATACTTAAAATCTTATATAAGTAAATTTAAAAAACTTTACTTTTTTATTATAAATATATAATATTACTTATATATTTTTTTAAAATCCTTAGAAAAAAAAATAAAAGTAATTTTTATAATAATTTATTTTATAAAAATTATATAAATTTAATTTTAACTTATTTTAAAAAACTATAAAATTAATAAGCTTATAAATATAAAAAAAAAATAATTAAAATATACTTAAGTTATTAAATATTTAAAAATTAATTTATTAAAATATTCTTAAACTTAAAAAAATAAAAAACTTTAAAAAATAAAATAATTAAACTTAAGTAATAAAATAAATATATTACTTATATTATTAAGTTTAATAAAATAATTATTTAATTTAAATAAAAAAAAATTTATTTAAGAAAATTCTTTATAATAAATTAAAATATAAAATTAAAAATAAATTTATAAATATAAAAAAAAAAAAAACTTAAGATAATTTTAATAATAAGCTATTAATATTAATAATTTATTATATAAACTTTATTTAAAAAAAAATAATAAAAATAATAAAAAAATATAAAAATAATATAATAAAAATTATTATATAAATTAAAAGAATAATAATAAAATAATAATAAAATAATAATAAAATAATAATAAAATAATAATAAAATAATAATAAAATAATAATAAAATAATAATAAAATAATAATAAAATAATAATAAAATAATAATAAAATAATAATAAAATAATAATAAAATAATAATAAAATAATAATAAAATAATAATAAGATAATAATAAAATAATAATAAAATAATAATAAAATTATATAAAAATTTATAAAAAGTTTATTAATTATAATTTAATATATTAAATTACTTATTATAATAATTAATATTATATATATAAAAATAAAAAAAATAATAAATATTATTTTAAATAAAAGTAAATTATATTATTAAAAAATAAAAAATAAAAAATAATAATATTATTAATTAAAAAATTTTTATATTTAAAGTAATAATAAAACTTTATTAAATTAATAATATAATTAATAATATTTTAATATATATTAAATATTTAAATAAAAAAAAATATTATTATTAATAAAATTATAATATTTACTTTATTAAAAATAATTAAAATTATTATATTAATATAAGTTATATTATTATATAAACTTATTTAAAATAAGCTAATTAAATAATATATTTATTATTTAATTATAATTAAAAATTAATTTTTAAAATAAAAATAAATATAATTAAATTAAAAAAACTTATTTTTAAAATATTATAAATAATAAAAATAATATAATTATATTAAGTTATTTTATATAAATTATATAATTTTAAAAATAATTAATTAATATAAATATTTTAATATTTTATAATATAAATAAAAAGACTTTATTTAATATTATAATAAATTATATTATAAATATTATTATTAATAAAAAACCTTTAATTATATTATTTATAATTTAAAAATTTAAAAATATAACTTTAAAATTTATATTAAAAATATATAATAAAATAAAAAATAAAAATAAAGTTAAAATTATATTAAATAATATTATAAATTTATTATATAAAATATTATATAAAATATTTTATAAATTAAATATTATTAATATATAAAATATAATTAATAAATTAATAAAAAAAACTAAATTAAAATATATATTAATTAAGTTATATTTAAAATAATGTAATAAAAAAATAAAATTAAATTTATAATTATAAATTATAAAATTATAATATAAATAAATATTAAAATAATTATTAATTATATTTTATTAAATTTTATAAACTTTATATAAGTTTTATATAAAATAAAAATTATACTTATTAAACTTTATAATATTAAAAAAAAAAATTCTTTTATAATAATAATATTATTAATAAAAAATTTAATTATTTTAAAGTTATAATTTAAAATTAAATTATATTATTATAATTTAATTTTTTATTAATTAATAAATTTAATATAATTTTAAAATTTATATAATTATAAAAATATAATTTTATTATTAATTAAGAAATAAGTTAATTAAGTTAAAATAATAACTTAAGTTTACTTATTAAAATAAAATTATAATTTAATTAAAAAAAGTTATAAAAAATAAATATTATTAATTAAATTAAAAGTTTTTATATTATTATTAAAAAATAAAAAATAATAAAAAAAAAATTTTTTAATAAAAATAATTAAATATAATAAAATACTTATAATAATATTTTTATAATATTATAATAAATAAAATAAATTAAAAGTTATATAAATATAAAAAAAAATTATATTTATATAATAAAAACTAGTATTTATTAATATTAAACTTATAAAAATAAAAATATAAGTTTAAAATAAAAATAAAAAAAATAATAATTTTAAAAAATATTTATAATTTATTTTATAAAAGTTTTAATAATATAAAAAACTTTATATTAAAATTATAAAAATTAAAAAATTAATTTATATTAAATAAAATTATATTATTAAATTAAAAAATAAAATAATACTTAAGTTTTATAAAATTTATAATTTTAATAAAATTAAATTTATTATTTTATAAAAATAATTAAAAAAATAATTAAAATTAAAATATATATAAATATTTTTATTATTAATAAAATATTTTATTATATTTATATTTAAGAAAAATAATAAGTTATAATTAATAATAAATTATTAATAATTTAATAAAATAATAAAAAAAAATTAAATATTATTATTATTAATTTTAAAAATTAAAAATAAATTAATAAAAGTAAATTAATTTATAGCTTTTAATTTTAAAAAAGCTTATAATTTTATATAAATTAAAAAAAATAATAAACTTAAAATTATATTTTAAATATAATATAAGTTATTTAAATATTTAATTATATTTTTTAAATTTATTAATATTTTAATAATATTTTAAAAAATAATTAATTTTATACTTAAGAAATATATTAATTAATTTATTATTATTTATTTAAATAATATTTTAAGTTTTTTAAAAAAATATAAAAAATATAAAAAATATATTTATAAAATATTATAAATATTAAAAAATATTAATTCTCTTATAAAATTTAAAAAATATTAATTTAAAATATAAAAAATAATATTTATAAAATATATTATTATATTTAAAAATATATAAATAAATTTTATTAAAATTAATATAATTTAAAATAATTCTTTTTTTAAAAATATTAAAAAAATATAAAACTTTTTAAAATTAATAAATTATTATTAAAAATTTATTAAAAACTTTATAAAAATTATTATATTATTTATAAATTTTATAAAAAAAAATAAGTTTAAATAAAAAAATTTAAAAATTATAATATTTTAATAATTTAAAAATATTATTATTACTAAATTAATTTTAATTATATTTAATAAAATAAAATTAATTTAAATAAAAATAAATATTTTAAATTATATTATAAGAAAATAAATTAAATAATAAAACTTAAATAAAAAATTATAATTTATTATATTTTTTTTAAAAAAATTTTTATAAATTAATATTATAATATTTTATTTATAATAAAAGATTTATAATAATAATAAAAATATTTAAAAAATAAAAATATTATTTATATAAAAACTTATATAAAATTAAAATTTAAATTAATTATAATAATATTATTTATTTTATTATAATATAAAAATTAATTAAATAATAAATTAAATACTTTAAAAAATTAATATAATTTAATTATAAACTTATTTATATTAAAAAAAAAAATATATATATTTAATTATAAATTAAAACTTTTTTAAAAAATTTTTAATTACTTAATATAAATATTATATTATAATAATTTAAAAAACTTAAAATAATAATTATTAATTATAATATTTTAAATTAAAAAAAAATAATTTTATAATTATAAAAATTAAAAAATATATTATTTAATAAAAAATAAATAATATTTTAAATAAAATAACTTTTAATAAAAAAAATATTTACTTATAATAATAAAATTTAAATATTAAAAAAATTATATAAAAAAGTAATATAAATAATATATAAATACTTATTATATAATTATAAAAATATATAAAAAAAAATTAATATAATAATATTATTATATTAATAAAATAAAAAAAGTAATTTAATATATTATAATTTATTATAATATTTACTAATAAAATAAAAATATTAAATATTTATTTTATAATAAAATTTAATTATTATTAATACTTATAAAATTATAAAAATTAATTTTATTTAATTATATTATAAAATTATTATTATTAAAAAAATTAATAATAAAAATAAAATATAATAATATTTTTATTATTATTAATTAATTAATAAAAATAACTTATTTTATTTTTTATAAAAAAATAATAAATATTAAAAATTATATATATATATATTTATAAAATTTATTAATATAAATTATAAATTATTAAAAAAATATTATTTTTAATAAAAAAAAATTTATTTTTAAATTTTAAAAAAAATTTATAATTAAATTAAAAATAAATTATAAAGCTAATATAATATATTACTTTTAAATAAATAAATAAATTAAAAAAATTAATTAAATTATTAAAATATAATTATAATATTATATTAACTTATAATAAAATAATTAAATAAAAAAATTATTAATTATTTAATTTTTATATAATAATATATTATTAAAATTTATAAGAAAATTATTAATTTTTTTTAATTATAATTTTAAATTAAAAATATATAAATTATTATATATTAATAAAAATATAAAAAAAATTATAATTAAAATAAAAAATATAATTAAATTATATAAAAAACTATAAGTATAATTTAAACTTATATATTAATAAATATAAAAATATATTAATAAAATAAAATTTAAAAATTTAATTTTTTTAAAAAAAAATATAATTTATTTTTATAAATATATATAAAAAAGTAAATAAGCTAATATTAAAATTAATTAGTTAAATAATAAGTTAAATTATAAAAAAATAAAATTATATAAAATTATAAAAAAAATTAAAAAAGTTAATTATAAGCTTAATATTTTAAATATTAAAAAAAAAAATAATAAAATTTTATTTAATTTTTTATATTTTATTATTAAAAAAAACCTTAATAAATAAAAATATAAGTAAAGTTATTTATAATAAAATTATAATTAAAAAAAAAATATAAAATTAAAAAAAATTCTTAAATTTAAATTTAATTAAAATAAATTATATAAATATTTAATAAAATAAAAAAAACTATAATAATAATATAAATAATTAAAAACTTATTAAGTATTTAAAAAACTTTTAAATATTAATAAAAAAGATTTATTAAAATTTAAAGAATTTAATATTATTAAGTTAAAATTAATTACCCTTAGGTTAAAAAACTTAAAAGTAAAAAAGCTATTTAAAAAAATAACTTTTATATTTTATTAATTAATTTTATTATATATATTTAATACTTTTATATTATAATAAAATATTTTATTATTATATTCCTTAATATTTTATTTTAATTAATAAACTTATTAAAGCTAATTTAATATTTTTAATAAATTAGCTTTAGTTTTATACTTTTTTTTATTATATTTAATATATTTTTTTTATAAATATATAATTAAAATATTATAATTATTAAAAATCTTATATTTAAAAAATATAAAACCTTATAAAAAATAACTATTATTTTATTATTATATAATTTATATAATTAAATATACCTTTAATAATAAAAAAAATAATTATTATAATAATATATATTTTTAATATTTATATTTAAATAATAATTATATAATATAATAAAAATACTTATTACTTTATTTTAAAAAATTAACTTTTTTTTATTTAAATTAATATATTTTTTATTTTTAATAAAATATAATATAATATAAGTTTTATAAATAATATATTTTATTAAAAGTATTTTTATAATTATAAAAAAAAATAATATAAAAAAAAGAAAATACTTATATAAAAAAATAAGTTATAAAATTTATATATAAAAAAAGAAAAAAGTTATATTATATTAATATATAAAATAAAAAATATTATAATAAGCTTTTAAAATAAAGTTTTTAAAAAACATATTATATTATAACTTAATAAATATAATAATATATATTATAAATTAAATATAAGCTAATAAGTTAATTATATAAAAAGTAATAATAAGTATTATTATTTTTTAATTATTTTATAAAAAAAAGTAATTAAAAGTAATATTATTTATAATTACTTTTATAAAATAACTTATTATATAATTTAATATAAAATATTCTTATTAAATAACTTAAATAATTAATTATTAATAATATAATAATATTAAATATAAGTTATATTTTATTTATTAATTAAGTAATTATATAATATACTTAATAGAATATTTTATTTTATTTACTAATATAAATATATATATTTATTTCTTAGGAATTTTCTTATTTTATAATAATAACTTAGGATCTAGGAATTTAATTATTATAAATATCTAATTTTATAAAATAAAAATATTTATTATATAATTTATATAAGTTATTATAAAATTATTAAATTTTAAATATATAAATTAAATAAAAATAAAAAAATTTATAAAAGAAATAACTTTAGTTATTTATTTTATTAGTTTAAAGTAAATTAATAATAAAAAAATATTATAAGTATTAATTTTTCAATATAATTACTACTAGTTAATAAAATACTAAATAAATAAAAAAAAATTTTTTTTATTATAAATAAATAAATAAATTTATAAAAACTAATAATAATATAATATATATTATATATTTATTATATAATTATATTATAATATTTTACTAGTATTTTTTATTATTACTTATAATTAATAAATTTCTTAAATATTTTTTATTTACTTTAACTTTAAATTTATTTAAATAAGTAAGTTTTTTAATATTATAAATTTATTTATTATTTTAAAATTTTCTTAATAATTATATAATTAATTATAATTAAAATTAAAGTAAATATATAATTTCTTTTATTAAAAGTATATATTTATATAAATAAATAAATAAATAAATAAATAAATAAATAAATAAATAAATAAATAAATAAATAAATAAATAAATAAATAAATAAATAAATAAATAAATAAATAAATAAATAAATAAATAAATAAATAAATAAATAAATAAATAAATAAATAAATAAATAAATAAATAAATAAATAAATAAATAAATAAATAAAGTTTATTTTAAATTATTAATAAAACTATTTATAAAAGTATTATATAAACTTAAATCTAGGTTTATAAAAACCTTTATAATATCTTGAATCTTTCCTAGGCTTTCTATACTACTAGGAAAATATATTTTATTATCAGTTAGGTTTTTACCTTGTTTTATTAGTTCCCCTATTATTTCAGCTCGGTCAGTTATATCCTTAGGTATTCCATTTAATATTGCACACTGGCCTCCTAAACCTGTTGAGCTATACCCAGTAGCTAGGTGGAACAAGTAGGTAACTTTATCCTCTGCGTTAGTAGCATCAATGTTGATCATCACATCCATGTGCATTAACGAGAGTTGGCTATGATCATGTAGATAACCGTTTAAAAACACTTCATAAAAGTGTGTAGCAACCACTAGTTTTGGTATTGCCGTTGCGGGAGAAAGGAAATAGTCCAGCATCGCTGTAAACAATCCAGCACCGCCATCGGCCGCGGTCCTATTTCCGAATTCATCCATAAGAACCAGGCTCCGCGACGTAGAGTATTTCATGGCTTGGAAGACTTGTTTGAGGTCTAGAGCAAATGCACTCCCGACACGGGAAACGCTTTCTTGTGACGGCATCCGAGTCAATATTTTATCCACAGTGCCGATCACAGCTTCTTTGGCTGGCACATAGCTCCCGATGTGCGCCAGGTAAACAATTATGGCAACCTGCTTGATATAGACGCTTTTCCCCGATTGATTAGGACCAGTCAGAACTAGGGCTTGGGTCGCTTGTCCATGGGTCAAACTCTCTTCCCCAATGAAACAGTCATTTCGCACAAACGATGGCACCAGTAGCTCTTGAAGTGGGTGCCACCCACCCTTGATATGAATGACATTGGCGTCCGTCATCTTGGGGGGTTGCCAGTTATATTTTGCAGCGCCGATGGCAAGAGCTAGAAGTGCATCAAATTCTCCACATAAGTCTGCAGCTTCCAAGAGTGCTTTCTCGTGAACAATGACATCTGAAGCCAGCTTTTGCATGACCTCGACTTCCTTATCTGGTTGAATATTAGCAAAGACGTGATTACACGAAGCGTTATGGAACTTACCGCTTATCTTAGAATACATATCCCCGTAATATCTGTCTAGATCTTCCATATGGCGATTTTTATAATAGGTCGTCCCTTTATGAGTGAAAGATTTCTTCCATGAGTTGTCATTTATACTTTCGCCATTAAAAATGTCGTTTTCTAGTTGAGACTCCTGCCCAACTATGGTTAAAAATCCAAGCTGGGGAAAGAAAACGCATGACTGGATGTATTGACGCGCCCAATCTGGCAAGCCTTTAGCAACACGCTCGACTACTGCTGTCAATAAGCTATTCATGCCGTCGTATTGTCGTTTTAACGCGTCCAATTCGGTATCCACGCCAGGTCTAACTGAACAATACTTCTGGGACTTGGCGTCGTCAAAGTTGATGAATCTGTTGATCATGTCGCCTACCAGAGCTAGAGATACTGGGTCGATTCCGCCGATTATCTAGAGGGCTATTAGAACCGGCGCGCAAGATAAATCAAGATTCTTACCTTATTGATAATATCATTCTGGTCTGCATTGGAAGAGAACGCAATCACCACTTCTCTCAATTCAAGCGATTGAGATACGAATCTTCTTAGCGTACCCTATACACTAATACTGAACGCCTTGTGGGGAGACGGAGAGCTGATTCCCTTATGGAGATGAGCGATTGCATGCGCTACATTTTTCATTTTCCGTAGTATAGCAATAGCACGTTTTGTCGTTTCCTCATTACTGGGATGGAGGAGTAGTGCAATCGTTCGCTGCCTCTGGGAGAGGATGTTAAGATTCGACACTGGTCTAAGGAACATGTGACGCAAGTGAGTCCGACCTTGCGGTGTAGAGACCAGCGGATGGAATAAACCATAAACAGAGAGATTCTCCTTTTCAGCTGAACTTTTGGAATCGACACTCCAAGCGGGTCTATTTGGATGTGATTCGTGGCTGATGATTTGTAGGGAGAGTCTGGACTCTTCACTGACGAAAACATAGTCTGCCAAATTGAATAGCGTAATATATCTCACATCAAACATATATCCCGTGTTGGTATTGCTAGACGGGGATACGAGTGATCGCCGTCGGCGTAGGTATATGAGAATAGCACTTGCGCAGCCCATCTGTTTTTTTATTTGAGCACTCAACTGGGCACTGGATACCAAAAGGCTAGATACTTACGGATGTGACGTTGTCAAGGTCAGTTGAAGAGCTGCAACGGACCAACTTCATGCACTGAGAGTCTTGGCGGTCGCATTCCTGTAGAGCCTGGATACTGCTCTCAGTATAATGCCTCTCCACGTTGGCAGATGATGTATCGAGTGACATTAATTCTTCACAGGCCAATGTGTGTGAGAAGTCAGAGGGAGACACCAGGCGGGAACGAATTTCTAGGTCACGTTAATACGAAGAAATGGGAACGGACTGGCCATACGGGATATGGACTATGCCAAGAAATACTCACCTTTGTCACTCTTTTCAGCATGCTTCTCAATAAAGGCAAAGATTGATTCTGGGACTCGTCGTGAGACCAGAATAGTGGTTGGTTGCGCGTAGCTGAGAAATTGCTCGACCACATCTTCGCCCGCCATAGACATGTCAGTACCTATCTTCAAGGTGCCGTCTGCAGTGGAGAAGAGGCTGCATCCTAGGGTGCTCCGATCTTTGACATCGATGGCTAGGATCGACTCGCTGAAAGGAGGGAGCCCAGTTTCTTGATCAGACGTAGCACCTTCTGTGGCATCCATGTTGGAATACCTTGTTGGCGGCGGTTGTCCTAGAGTTGGAGAGCTGTAGATGCGTAAAGTGGAAAGCTTGGGTGCAGGTTACTAGTGGTGGAAGAAACGAAGTAGGGATAATGGCACCTTCCCCGTTTCGCTTGTCGATATACCAGTTATCAGATAGTACCTAGGCTGTATTGCCCAGATATAAAGCCATTGACATATATTAAATTGATATATATTATAGTATGTAATTAATCAAATTATCGTATTAAACGAAAACAAGCCTTTAATAAGACTTACGTCTATCCATCGCTATCATATGTGGTGCATTTGGCTGAAAATACTGCCGTCATCATTTAAGAGTTGATACTGTCTCGTCTTCTTCCACACGAATCGAGTGCTCTACGCCTAATGCTTGGACGGAGGCAAGCGCATTCGCTGGTGCGATTACGGCAAACCCACTATGGTAAAGTCAACGGCAAATTCAAACTCCGCGAACCAAGGAGACGTACTTGATGATAGTGTATGTATGTGTGATTTTACCTCCAGCTTTCAAGATACTGTCCTTCACCTGGTCCATGAAAGAGGCTGGAGTAGCTGGGTTATCGAACCAAATGATGGCTGACTTCTTCTGATCAACAGCAGAGCCTAACTGAAAAAGACTTAAAGCCGCGATAAACAACAGGCACCTCATATTGTCGTGGAAAGTAGTTCTTGCAGTTCTTGCAGTTCTTGCAGCAATAGGAGACAGCGAATGAATGTTGGAGCTGGATGTTGTATTGGTTGACGTTGGGAATGGGTCTCCTCTGCGGGTCAACTACCGAGATAAGTGGCGACTGGCTGCTGGACCCCTTGTACAGTGGCTACCGTCCCGTATGCGCCTAGGTGTGTTTCACTAGTCTGCCAATTGGTACATTCCTATTAAGATGTATATATTAAAAAACACAAAAAGTACCTAAATCAAAATATTAATACTAAATATAGGGTAAATAAATAGTGTAAATAGTATAATGTTTTTATAAATATAATATAAGGAATTACTTATATATTTAAATAAGTAAGTAAATTATTAAATTAGTAATATATTTAAAATATAATATATTAATTAATATTAACATACTTTATTAACATATGTTAAGTTAAATCATAATAAAAACATCTATTATATTCAATATTCATTTTTCTAATCTTATTAAGTAAAGAAAACACGTAATGTATTTTTCTATTAAGTATTAGTACTAGGTACTATGTACCTTTGTGGCTGTGAAGATGAAACTGTCGCGACACTAAGCGTACCTCCATCTCCATATAACATTTGACAAGTTGACGTATGACTATTCAATATAGGTTGCTATTAATAAATTCTATAGGTAAGAAGACCCTTTCAATTGAAAACCGAGTTGCGTCTCCTTTAATTCTTATCTGATATCGGTGTCTATAGTGACTGCTATTCAAGCTCACCCCCGCGAGGATGTTAGCTGTGAAGCTCTATCCGTGATGTCTAGTCCTTGCTACGATTATTACCTAGGTATATTGCCTTGAAAGCTAGGAAGGCTGTAACAATGTCCCCCGAGCTGCCAGACGACGGCAGCGCGCGCCCGTCGCCGATAGGTCTACACGCCACCAGTTCTCGGGATAACCAGTATGGGGTTGGCGGCTCCCAGCAACGACCCGGCGATGAATCCACGACCCAAACAACTGGCGAATCTGGACTGTCGTCCTACTGGCATACTTCGTACAGCTCTCCCCATGATCGCATTAGTTTCGAGTCTCATATAGACCCTACGGCACTGCAGGCAGCGCTACCTCCTGATATTCCTCCACCATTGACACAATCTCCACGCTTCCCTCCAGACTCCTATCACTCGTTCGATGGAGGGTCACAATATGTCGAAGAGTCGACGAATCCCTATTACGCAGATTCCGATAGAGTTCCACTCACAGCGGGAGTGCAACCGATTTCTGGCTCTCACCTTGGAGACGACCATGGCAGGGAGAGTTTTCAAACTGTCCGCGACCTCGATAGCAATCCAATCCGGGACCATGAAGGAAAGGGCCTTGGACACCGTTCTAATCTTGGCTATTCACCTGGTGGTCACCAAAGCTATGGCCTGACGCTAGATCCTGGCGATTTTCGCTTATCGCGGTCAGCTTCAACAGCTGGAGCTTTCCAGCGCGCCGGATCAATTGTGAGGGCCATGTCACAAAGAGTTGTGAATCTAAGTGGAGAGTCGGATGTTGCTGACCAGCGGTCCTCTCGCTATCACTCCCGGTCTCGCGACTCGTCAAGTGAAAGGCCGCTCAATCCAACACTATCAACGTATGCCGATGAGCCGTATTATTCTCGAGCAACTACATCTCCGGCAGAGAAAGCCGCTCAAAATACCTTCTTAACCACTGAAATCCCAACTCGATTACCTTCACCAGCTCGTCCAAAGGCTCCCAACCCCCTGAGAGGAAAGTCACTGGGGATATTCTCTCCAGAAAGTCGATTTAGATTATGGATGTGTGATTTACTTGTCAATCCCTACACGGAGCCTTTTATCCTTATCCTTATTGTTTCCCAAACGATTCTACTTGCCGTAGAATCCTGGCCAGATGTTTTCAGCCCGGGAAATGCGCGCCCCGAGCAATGGGGTAACAGACCAATAGATTGGACAATGCTGGCGCTCTTCATTATATTCACACTCGAGATCATGGCTAGGATTGTGGTATCTGGCTTCATATTGAATGCAGAGGAGTATAGCACCATTGATCGCAAGAGGGGCATCCGAGCAGCGGTTGCCGATCGATATAGATCTATTTTTCAACCACAGAGGCAAAGGTCTACTAAGAGAGTTCGGTCTGCCCAGCCTCAGGCCCCAGCATTCGCCCGTTCATTCACGACTTTGATGCAGGGGCAGCAAACTGGCCCCAAGACGGTTGAGGACCAGCAACGGTTCCAATTAGCACGCCGAGCCTTTTTGCGGCATTCATTCAATCGTCTAGATTTTGTTGCTGTGGTCTCTTTTTGGATTACCTTTGTGCTGGCTATGACTGGCACTGAGAACCGACACCACTTCTATCTCTTCCAAATGCTTAGTTGTCTCCGTATTCTGAGATTACTGGCTCTTACTCACGGCACTGCTGTAAGTACTAACATCTTTACGTTGACCTGGTGTGATGCCAAGCTTATACCACCTAGATTATCCTAAGAAGCTTGAAAAAGGCAGCCCCTCTCCTTGTCCGTGTAGCGTTTCTCATCAGCTTCTTCTGGCTCCTTTTTGCCATTATCGGTATACAGAGTTTTAAATCAAGTTTGAGTCGGCAGTGCGTTTGGTTGGATCCATTGGATCCGAGCAATCTAACGGCCTCTTTCACCAACAACATGCAATTTTGTGGTGGCTACTTGGATAACGCGACTGGAGCCACACTACCTTGGGTGAAATTCAGTGCTGCAGGATCTCTAGAAAACCTAGTCAAGGGCACTACCGAAGGAAAGGGATATTTGTGCCCCAGAGGCTCAATATGTCTACAACAAGACAACCCTTATAATGGGACAGTGAACTTTGACAACATCGTCCAGTCTCTCGAGCTGGTATTCGTCCTAATGAGTGCCAACACATTTTCCGACCTAATGTACTATACTATGAACTCAGATTATCCTCAGGCGGCTTTATTCTTTGGTGCTGCCATCATGATTATGATGTTGTGGTTGACCAACCTGCTTATAGCTGTCATCACCTCGTCATTTCAGGTCATTCGTGAAGAAAGCAAATCGAGTGCCTTTACTGTCGAAGCGGAACCGTCCGCCCAGCCACATACAGATGAGCGTAAACGAAAAGATTCACCTGCTCAGCACCTGTATAAGAAGACATCGCTGTTTTGGTTGCTTGTGGTGGCTTTCGCTTTACTTAGTGAGGCGTGCCGTAGCGCATCCATGTCCGATTCCCGGAGAAGATATATCGATGCGGCTGAGATTGTTGCCACTATACTACTTGATATTGAAATCATCATACGAATTGTGGCCTATTGGAGCGTGTTCCATCGAAGTTGGCAGAATATCTTTGACCTGGCTTTGGCTATAATCGATTCCGTTATCCTCATACCAGCAATCCACAACTCCCGCGTGTATGCCTGGCTGACTGTCTTTCAAGTTCTTCGAGCGTACCGACTTGTTTTGGCAATACCTGTGACGCGAAAGCTCATACTTTTGGTGCTTGGCAGTGCGGCCGGTATTGGCAATCTTATGCTATTTGTATTTTTAATGACCTTTTTGGTCGCAATCTTGGCCGCACAGCTGTTCAGAGGACAAATACCTGTTTATGACGATGGAGAACTAAATCGCATCTCATTCAACACCATGTTCAACTCTTTTCTCGGCATGTATCAGATACTCTCCAGCGAGAACTGGACCGCCATTCTATACTCTGTCACTTCTTATACAAAAGCGCTGAAAACCGCTTGGATCGGAGCGATATTCCTGATAGGGTGGTTTATCTTGGCATTCTTTATCTTGATTAACATGTTTATTGCTGTTATTCAAGAGAATTTTGACGTGTCGGAAGACGAGAAACGTTTAGAGCAAGTAAAGGCTTTTCTTCAGAGGAAGGAACTCGGGCGTACGTCCAACAACCTTACGCTTTCTACGATTTTCAGCTTTGGAAAATCTCGCCGACGCAAGGATCCGTTAGACTATGGCCCAGGCATGATGGAAATGCTTCTTAAAGACACTGTGGTGCAGGAGTTCTTAGACGATGAAGTGGCCGACCCTCTCCGTCTTCACCCAGAGCACAGAAATCGACCACAACGGAGTACCACAAATCTGATGGGAGACGGCAAGCCGGGTTTCTTGAAAAAGATATGGGCTCGGTTTAATAAGAGCGGACCTAATCCTTTCTACTCAAATCTTCGCTTCGACGGCCCCAATGGCACTTTGGATCCTCGGCAAATGGCCCGACAGGCAGTATCGGCAACGTCGGCTCGCCGGAAAGCTCAGCGAGATTATCTCGCTCAGAATCCTCGATACAATACATCGCTATACGTCTTCCCCCCCAACAGCCGCGTCCGACGCCTTTGCCAAAGTCTTGTAGGCCCAGCCAGGGGCCTCGAACGCTTCGACGGGGTTGAACCCAACAGGATCGCGTGGTACTCGATATCCGGCTTCATTTACGCGTCCGTGTTTGCAATGGTTGTTATAGCTTGCGTTACAACTCCGCTCTATCAGAAGGAATATCGAGAGCAGCATCCATCCACCGTGACTCAATGGTACATCTGGACAGACCTGGCCTTTGCTGTGATCTTTACCCTCGAAGCAGCCATCAAGATAATTGCAGATGGTCTTTTATGGACGCCCAATGCATTTCTACGCAGCTCGTGGGGCATAATTGACGCAGTTGTGTTAATAACCCTGTGGATCAATGTCGTAACATTGTTGATTGACGACGGTGGCATCTCGAGAGCGTTGGGTGCTTTCAAAGCACTTCGAGCGCTGCGGCTACTGAATGTGAGCGACAGCACGCGTGATACATTCCACTCACTGATTATCGTCGGATGGTGGAAACTTTTAGGCGTACGTACATATTTTATATCCGGTTACTTTTGTTGCAAGACTGCTAACATGATTCTAGGCTGCGTTTGTGTCTATATCTCTCTTGATCCCGTTTGCTATCTACGGCCTCAACCTATTTAATGGATTACTGGTATCTTGCAATGATTCTGGCGATAACATCTCTACCCTAACTCAGTGTTTTGGCGAATTCAACAGCACCCCTTATTCCAACGACTGGCCGATGTTAGCACCCAGAGTGGCATCAAATCCATACTTTGGCTTTGATGACTTTGGCTCGTCACTTTTCACGCTGTTCCAAATTGTCAGCCAAGAAGGGTGGGTGGACGTTTCATTCGCAGCTCAGGCGATTACAGGCCTTGGCATGCAGCCACAAGACCTAGCAAACCAGGGAAACGCAATGTTCTTTGTCGTTTTCAACCTCTTAGCCACTGTCTTCATTCTTACGCTCTTCATCTCCGTGTTCATGAGAAATTATACAGAGCAGACGGGAGTTGCGTTCCTCACGGCAGAGCAGCGATCATGGCTTGAGCTGCGAAAGCTCTTGCGTCATATCTCCCCATCAAAAAGCTCATACGACGATTCAGAGAATAAATGGAAAAAATGGTGCCACAAGAGGGCCATTGAAAAAAGAGGGAAATGGTACCAGGCGGTTACGGTTGTTCTGGTTTTGCATCTGCTCTTGCTGGTGGCAGAATTCAACAATGAGCCATCGTGGTGGACGACAACCCGAGAATACATATTCTTGCTCTTCATTCTGATTTACATTACCAACATCACGATTAGGATAGTAGGTCTGGGGTGGACGCGTTTTAGGCGGAGCTCTTGGGATCTCTACTCTCTAGTAGCTGTATCGGGTGCCTTTATTGCTACTCTTGCACTACTAATTGCAGACAGTGGAGCCGATACGTATGTGCAGCTTCACAAGATATTTTTGGTTGCCATCGTTCTCTTGCTGATTCCAAGGAACGATGCGCTGGATCAACTATTCAAGACGGCAGCAGCAAGTCTGCCGGTCATCAGCAACCTCTTGGCTACTTGGTTTGTTTTTTTCCTTGTCTTTGCCATCGCAATGACGCAGACCTTTAGCTTAACTCGCTTCGGTGATAATGAGGGAAGTTACATCAACTTTAGGACAGTTCCAATGGCTCTGATATTCTTATTCAGAATGAGTCTAGGAGAAGGATGGAATCAAATCATGGAAGATTACGCGGGGATTGAATCACCACTCTGCGTTGAGACTGACAACTTCTTCGACAGCGATTGCGGCAGCAAGCCATGGGCCAGATTCTTATTTATCGCTTGGAATATTGTCAGCATGTACATCTTTGTGAATCTGTTTGTTTCACTCATTTTCGAGAGTTTCAGCTATGTTTACCAGCGCTCGTCTGGCATGGCCGTTGTGGATCGCGATGAGATTCGACGCTTCAAGGAGGCCTGGCGGAGCGTAGACCCCGCCGGGACTGGCTACATCACAAAAGAGGCCTTTCCACGCCTCCTCGGTGAGCTTTCGGGAGTTTTCCAAATGCGGATATACGAAGCAGATGATTCTGTTCGGCAAATCTTGGAGGATGTGCGGGAAGATACAAGAATTTCTCGCCATACTTCCATCGTTTCGGTGGCTGCGCTCAACGACGTTGACATTAATCGGCTGAACGAAAGACTGTCCCAGCTGGACGTTGAGAAAGTCCGCAAACGGCGCCATCGATTTAATATATTCTACGAGGAAGTCCTCGTAAGCGCCGACCCCGACAAGGGAATTGCCTTTACCGATGTTTTAATGATACTTGCTCACTACAACATTATAAACGATAGCAAGAGTCTAAAGTGATTCTTACCATTAACCCTTGATACATTCGAAGAGGTTCAATTTACTAACGAATAATAGACTCGAAGAATTTTTGCGGCGCCGTGCGCGCCTGCAACGCGTTGATGAAGGGATACGACGGCGAATCGTACAGGGCTTCTTTGATACGCTGTAAGTGGCCGCAGCGACTATTTAGTATAAACATACTTGATGTCCACAGCAGTGAGCTGACTAGATTGGCTTAGATATTACTCGCGCAAGTTTAAAGAACACATGGAGCGAAAGAGAGCATCTCGCATGACAACAATCCCGCAGCTCAGAATCCCGGATATCTTCGTGGAGGATGACGAAGGCCTCATGCCCGGAGATGCCGAAGTGAAGATGCGCCAGCTTGGTGTTGATGCTGACGCGGACGAGCAAAGAAAGCTAAGCTGGCATGGCAATACGGCATCAGGCACCACTTCCCAAAGCCACCCCCTTGGGTTGCCGCGCTCGTCACTTTCGGCAAATGAGGAACCCAGGGGCTCTTCAACTTTCAGCTTCGAACTTGAGACACCTGATATCCAGGAAACGACAGCAGCAGAGCTTGAACGCCCGGCAGATAGTAGCAACCTGGCCTCGGTTCAGGACATGCTGGACGGCTCGGTATGGATTGATAGCATTCGACGCAGCACGACTTTACGCGCTACGGACAGAAGCTCCTATCGCTATGACGACTTACCCTAGATTTAGACCGGTTAGATTTTGTCTGCTAATTATATATTGAACGAATTGAATGAAATATCAAAGAATATGGTTGGGGCACAAAATATATCTGCAAGTGTATGTATTTAGTTTTGGCCAGTTGGTATGAATCTAATGCCATGACGCCTTTTGGGTACTCCTCCTCCTTTTCCTTTTTACCGTAACGCTTTTTTATATCTTTCTTCTTTATGCAGTTCTCATTTCCCATTTCCCATTACGCATTTATCGTGTGTTGTGGATGTCCAGGACAAGGATATCCTGAGCACCCACTCGCTTCAAGTCATCCATGACGAGCGCAATCTTCTTCTTCTCAACCATTGAGCTCACAGCAACCCAGCCATCATCCAGTGATGTGACTGTGGGAGCACGCTTTCCTGGTGTGATCTGCGTGGCCGCAGCGATGCTTGACCGCTCAATGTTGTATTGGCACAGAACATATCGCTGGGCAGTGATGACGCCGCGGATACGTGCCGCAATGAGGTCTACCAAGTCGGTGTTGGACGGTGAGCGCGACTTGATGAGGACAGCCACCGACTCGACAACGGTGTCGATGGCCTTGAGGCCCGCAGCCCTCATGGTCTCTCCTGATTCTGCGCAGAGTCAGTTGCCATGTTCATGCTTCTTCTTGACACTATAGAGACAAGTGCAGGCACCAAAGGAAGAGGAAAAAGAAGAAGCAACTTACCAACAAGATCCACGATGCCGTCGGCGACGCCCAGCGCACAAGCTGCCTCAACACTGCCGCTCAGCTCAATGATCTTGGTCCGCAGCTTCTGAGGCGCAGCTCCGCCTGCCTGTGCCTCCAGCTGGGCAAAGTACTCTTCAGTCAGGCTGACGAAACTCGTGCCAATTGTGCGGCCAATCAGGTCTGTGCCGGTGGCGTATTGTCCCTTCTCGGGGACCTGAACCTGCAGCTTGCACGCGCCAAACTCGAGGTCCATGACCATCTCGCTGCCCGAGACCGGCGACGAAGGATCCTCGCTGGCGGCGGCCTTGACGGCAGCATCGTGCTCCTTGACCTGGTCCCATCCCGTAATGCCAAGGTCGACGCGGCCCTGGCCGACAAACGTGGGGATGTCCGCCGCGGGCAGGAAAATGAGGGCGATGGGGAGGTTCTTGACAAGGGCGATGTCAAGGCGGTTCTCGCGGCGGAACTGGATATCGGCGCCCTCTAGAAGATTCAACGCAGCTGCGTTCAATCGGCCCTCTACGGTAGGAAAGACGAGCGGGCTGGTCAGCGACAATTACACTTGTTTGCGGGTTGATTGGATTCAGACACGGTTGGCAGGGTTGTGCGCGCAGCCAAAGACTAACTTTTTGGTACCGCAAAGAGCAGGCGTCCTTCGAGACTGCGGCAGGCAGTAGAATTAGCGAATTGCTTCACGTCACTTTCAAATACAAGCAGTAGAAGAAAGAAGAAAGGACAAAATAGAAGAACAAAAGAAGAAGAAAACGGGTTACAATGGCTGGCGTTGGCTTACCTGTTGACGAGATCCATGGTTGCGACGAAAGTTGACTACACAGGTGCAAATCGAAAGAAACAATATCGTCAATCGACACTTGAATATCGGAGAACGAAGTTGCAAAAGTAGTCGTAGAGCCAAGGTGGGACTCTCAAAGCTACGTCCGAGTCATAAGGGCCCAAGTCTCTCATTTAGCAGCTATCATATTCTTTTTTTTTCCTACTACCCAAAAGCGCTAGGAGTATTTTCTGCAGATATGACGAACGTTGGATTTTAAGCCTCCGGTTGCGGCGCGAATTAGGTTTTTTTTTTTTTTCTCTTTTTTTAAACCTCGCAGTGAGTGACAAAGGAAAAGCTGCTGATGCTGGTGCAATACTACACTTACTAAGTCGTCTTAGCAGTACAGGTAGGTCCTGGTTAGTGAGCCTAAATGAGGTAGGTAGGCAGCCTTGATAGCCTGATGTGTTTCGTGCCGGCACTGGCATTGGCTGCATTCCGCTGAGTCTGATGACATCTGTTAGCGGTATTTAGGCTATTGGCAGGCTATTTTAGCACAAGGCGACACGAGACGTGGCCGTCAAGTGCCATTGGTCAGGTGCTGCTGGAAACTACAATCGATATGGATGCTCGAACAGGGCGAGTAGTAGACGGCCATGCGATTAATAGTAACAACAACACTAATCATTCAACCACCTCAACGTGCAACGTGTATTACTTTGTATTTGAAATCAGTATTAAAGCCTATATACCGCAGGCGAACATACCTCGATTTATCCTCGCTTAGTGTTTATGTATATTGTGCCCCCTCCCCAGGAATATCGCGCCGTCTACTATGCCAGGTCTACATATTTTGATTTTAAAAAATAAAAATAAAAATAAAAAACAAGACGCCATACAGATGAAACGGCGACCTCGGTTAACTTGACCTGGAATTAGAGAGCCTCCCAAGCTATTAATGACGAGAAAAAAAAGGCAATAAAACAAACAATACCGGGAAGTCCCAGCTATAACATTTTTGCTGCAGCGCAGCGAGCTCTTCGCCATACCCATTCTACCATCCAATGTTCAAGAGAGAAAACAAAACAAATAAGAAAAGACAGATGCGCTGCGACTGGTTTCGCTCTGAAAGACGAAAATGAATATTTATATGGCACGCCGCGTGCTTCAGGTTGACATTCTACACAGTATAGCATGATAAAACTATACCCAAGTCAGAATGCCCAAAGTGAAGTGATTGCTCAAGAAATCGACAACTCTTCTATTGGGGTTAGCTTTCCCTAGCATCCTTTGCGTGTACTTAAAATGCAGGTCCCAAACCATTGCGCGATTGCCTCTTGCTGAAACGATTTCTTTTTGCCGGCGTGGGATCCTCGATGCTCGCCTGGCCTTTGGTCAAATGCCCACGTGCAGATCGATCGCTGGTTGAGAAGCCGTCAGAGCCATTCCCTCTGCCGACTAAAGTGCTGGAGGGCGTCGACACTGTTGAGGATATCTCGCCAAATGAGTTATCGGCTGTTAAAGTCTGGGACAGTGCCATGTCCCTGGCTCTCTCTAGGCTTTCGATCCACTCCTCAGCAAACGCTAGATCGCCTGTTGAGTTGGATGATGATTTGGTTTCCTCAAAGGTAAAATGTTGACCACCCTATAAAGGTTGTAAGTATCGTGACGAGTAGATATATGGGTACTCATGTATTCATATATATATGTGTGTACATATTCAAAATGCGGAAAGAAAAAGAAATGTCTGGGCAAACTTACCGTATCGAGACACCATACATGCTGGCCTTTAGCATCTTGATGGGTTTTCCACGTGGTGTCAGGAGCCAAAAGTGACAGCTCCTGCTTTGCTCTCTTTTCTTCACCTCCGGCTGGAGCTAGTAAAATGCGGCCGCTTGACGTGACCATTACAAGTCTCTGTCGTTTCTTTGTTGTACTTCCGCCAAAGAACCGAGCTAATTTCCTATGACCCTCATCGGATCCTTTGCCATGAGATCCGTTGGGTATTGGCGTAGAAACCACCATCAAATCCCCAAGCTTCAAAATCCGTTCGTTCGATTTTGTAAGCACAGGTGACCATTCAATGTCTAGCTGTGTCGGGGGTGGTAATTCTGTAATGATACGGGCAGGTCGGCTATTACCATTTGATGTACCACCGGGCGTATTGTTTGATGGCTGCGCTCGAGTATTTGAGCCAGCGTTTGCCGAGAAGTTGTTGAGTTGGATGATGTTTGGCTCTGGGGTTGGAGGGACGTAGGGCCTCAGTCGTGGAGCCTTGGACCTCCATAGAAATCTCCCAAACTGCTGGCCACTGAAGAACTCATGGTTCTTGATGTGCTCTATAGTCAGTCTCCTAGCAGGGTCAAGCACGAGCAATCGCTCGACCAAGTCTCGTGCCAGAGGAGGAAACCCCTGCGGAAACTCATATTCTAGATTGACAATCTTCTGGAAAGTCAAGTATTCGCTTCCAGCCTTGAAAGGCGGCCGCCCAGCCAGTAACTGGTAGATGATACAACCAAAAGCCCACAGGTCACTAGCCTTGCAAGCATTCTTGTGCGTGAGCAATTCAGGGCTTACATACTCGGCCGTTCCGACGAAAGAAGCGGCGCGGCCATCATCGCCGTTCCGACTATCCGAATCCAGCCCGTCGCCCCCATCGGCTTTTGTATCCTGAGCGGTTCGAGGGTCGGGAAGAAGCCTAGCAGTGCCGAAATCTGTGATCTTGACGTGCATTTGGTGGTCAAGCAGCACGTTCTCTGGCTTCAAGTCTCGATGTATAACGCCTCGGGAGTGCATGTAGTCTATTGCGTCGAGGATCTGAGCCCCGTAGTATCGTGTGCATTCGACATCAAAGGTGCCGGTTCTCTTCAGCACGCCTAGCAGCTCGCCGCCGTTGCATAAATCGAGCACATAGTAGAGCGATGTCTCGTCTTGAAACGTGTAGTAGAGACGGACAATGCCCGGATGCTCTGTTAGGCGGTTTAATGTGTTCTTTTCGATATTAACATACTTGATCTTCTTCTCCTTGATGATGTGTCTCTTTTCCAAAACCTTGATGGCGTATTCTTTGAGTGTTTGGCGGTCGGTTGCGAAATATACGGTACTGTATGAGCCCTCCCCAAGAATTCGGCCAAAGGAAAAATCTCGAACTCCTTTTTTGACCTGCCGAACGACAGGACGGCCGCTCTTGTCGAGCTCCCGGCGTACGCTGACGGCAGCTCCGCGGTCTTTCCACTCTTCGCTGGTTGTCGGAACAGGGGTATCTCCCGCAAAGCCCTGGGGCATGGTAGAGGAGACATCTCGCTGAGAGGGCTGTCGAGAAATCACGGACTGTGGTTCTTGATGGAAGTGAGGGTTCGACCTTTGGCTTGGAATGCGGCGGGGATATTGTGATGCTGGACCAGAGGACGCAAAGCCAGGCCCTGCTGCTGCCGCCGCCGCTGCTGCATCCGGGCCGTCTAGCCTCAGGCCGTCCGAGGAGTGTAGAATGCGCGGAGGCTGGGCATGAGGAACGTCCAGCTGACCATGGGCAGCTGGAGCGGGTGCTGGAGTTGGCTCAACAGGGCCAGCGCCGGGCACGACAAACGTTGGTGGTGCGGCCGGTCTCGAGTCGTCTTGGGCGGCGGGAGCATTGACAGCATCAGCGGAATCAGAGTCGTCCGGGTTGGCAATTCGTAGCCCTCCGAGCGCCTGGGAGAGGCTCAGGTCCCCATTCATCTTGACGGTCAAGGAGCACAAGATGCTCCTTGGGGATGGCGGGCGGACTCCCTATGAAACAGGGTGACGATAAACAAGTAGCCGCAGCCAGCACGGACGGCCGTGTGCTAACTCACTTCCAGCTGCTGGGTCCTATAATAATGGAGTGGGCTCAAGCCTCCCTTCATCTGGCGCATCACAGGTACTCTGAGCAGGTACGAGGTACCTAGCCGGTATTGGCCAGCGTCTTGAGCGAGTAAGGGATGCCCCCCCTGTACTTCAGGTACGGCACGGTACACACATTATACTAGCAGCCCGCCCCGATGCCTTGTGTAAAGTCAGCGAGGCGACTGACGCGTAAAAATACCTAGGCACTCCAAATTAACGAGCAGATTAATAGGTACTGTAGCATGCAAGCCCGACAAATACGAAGTACATAAATACATAGTAGGTACGCAGCACCCGGGGCATGTCTGGTATTATTTTGTTAGAAAACCTACTAGTAGATATGGATAGATGGAAGGAATTGAGATTGGTAGGTTTCCTCTCCAATATGCAAGGCCGCATGGATTCCATTTGCGCATTTGCCCAGTAGCTCGAGTCTATCAATCAATCTACACGTTGTTAGCTAGCATGCGCGTCCATGCCTGCAGCGAGCGTGCTGCTGCTACCGCCAAGTGATCCCGTCAAATGAGACTCGACACCCACTAACAATACCACTTGGCAAGTACAGTGTACCTCGGCACTATTATAGAACCTAATTTGTCTGTAGACCGCCGTATGACGAACATGACTTGTGCTATCGCTTATCTGAATAAATTGTTGAGAACAAAGGGACCAGACCCCTCCCTATAACATTGCTGCCTTCTGCCCCTAAAGATTCGCTTCCCTACTTTTGCGAACGCCATCTTCACGGGTTTCTCTTCAATACGGACGCCCTACCTTGTGTGATTTTGCAACGAAGTCGAATTCGAGAATACTCTTACAGAATGAAGGACCCTTTCTTTATTCCGCCGATACCATGGCTGTCTGAGCTGGTGCGGCCCTGGTGTGACCGCTTCGACCTCCCCTCGCTGCCAGACCACATCCACGAAGTCCTCCTGTCCGCCGTCTTCTACTCGCTCATCTTCTGGCCGATTTCACCGCTGCTGTCGAAATTAATAGCCCCTCAGCACTACTCGAAGCTGTCCCGAAGAAGACGACTGAACTGGGATGCACATGTTGTGTCGTTCATCCAGAGCACGCTGATCAACGTCATCGCCATTTGGGTCATGGTAGTAGATCAAGAGAGAAAGAGCATGAATTCTGAGGAGAGGATATGGGGCTATACTGGCGCTGCAGGCATGGTCCAGGCATTGGCAGCTGGTTATTTCGTATGGGATCTATACGTGACTAGCACTAATTTGGATGTCTTCGGGCTCGGGACTTTGGCGCACGCGATCGCAGCTCTGCTTGTCTACACACTTGGTTTTGTGCGTTTTGCCCTCAGTGACGGGGTGATTTATCTGACCCCACTGCTAACTTTCTCTGTAGCGACCTCTTGTGAACTACTATGGATGCGTCTTCATTCTATGGGAGCTATCCACGCCCTTCCTCAACATTCACTGGTTCTTTGACAAGGTCAACATGACGGGCTCTAGCGCACAGCTTTACAACGGCATTCTCCTGCTCTTCACCTTCTTCTCTGCCCGACTTATTTACGGCACCTACCAGTCCTTTTGCGTCTTCAGCGACATGTGGGCCGCCGTCAATGCCCACCCTACAAAGACATTCTCGCAATCGCTCGTCATGCAATACGCGACGTCGGAGTCCACTGTCCCGACTTGGCTTGCAGTATCATATCTGGCGTCAAACATCACTCTCAACACCCTAAACTTCTACTGGTTTATCATGATGATACGGGCTGTTCTCAAGCGATTTAAGCCAAATGAAGAGCATTCTAGCGCTACCGAGGTCGAAGGGGTCGAAGTCGACCTGTCTTTGATTGCTTCTGGCGTGTCTGTGGGCAAGGGGGCGCAACACCGGAAACAGGCAACGTCCTGAAGTTTGAGATGGATGATGATCTGCCTTGGTTAACCCATGGGTCTCATGATGTTGTCATTTAGAAGGATATAGAGCTTATGATTGGGCTACGCGGCGCAACAGTCAGGCGACCTAGGAGGTTGCCGGGTATAATGCTTTGCTAGTGCTATTTGCGGGGTTTATTTTAGTATCGGGGTTTAACTGCTATACAGGACATGACTTATTACTGTTTAACTGTTTCACGGTCATGTATGAATATAAACGACTTGAATTTTTCCTACGGGAGCATATTGGATTTGGACCTTTAATGTACAACCTATTCTTTCAATTACATGGTGGGTAACACGGGCTACAGGTAGGAGACCGGCAATATCTCGTACAGATAGGAGTTGGTCTGGCCAAACCCAATCTCTAAATTATAGCGGGTATCTGTGCTACTTGGCAGATCCTTCAAATAAATAAGTAGAAATGCTACTTCTTTGTACTAGTAGGCTGGTTATATATATTGCTGTCTTATATAAGCCCGCCTAGTATTATTCAGATGGCAGCGCGGTCTTATGTAATACATAATACTACTCCCTCGCAGCATCATCACCGCTAGCGGCACCTTTATAAGACCCAGCGGGCCAAGTTCCCACTAAAGCTTTTTCCCATCTCTATCACATCCATCATAGCGAGGCCACCTGGGGATCATCTCCGTCGGGCTCGCTATCCCGCTTATAGCTTAGGCGGCACACTAGAGTCCGGCACCCCTACCAGACTTGGAGGCTCTGTCTGTCACTTCATCCAGCGATCTCCACCGATGCTGGACCATCCGACTTGGACTTGGACGTCGTGAAATCATGAATTCCGCTTATGGCTCTGATGCGCCCCGGCAGGTGCCCATCGGCGGCCATGGTCCGACACTGGCAATGCCTCCCATTGCTCCGCCAAGCTCGGCCTCCAACTCGGCGGCTCTAGACCACCTCTATCATCATCACCAGCCGCAGCCGTCACTACGCCATCCACACAGTGCTGCCCATTCTCCCATCCAGAGCCAGGCTCCTCCACCACACCTTCATCCTCAGCCTCACCACTACCCGTATCACCAGCCGCCGCATCTAGACCGAGAACAGCAGCTGCCTCCTCTGCAAGCTCCCTACGACACGCATCTGCCGCCGCCGCCTCACTCACAGCATGTCCAGCACAATGCCTTGCCGCCACGGCCAGATCCATCCGAACCCAGCCACTCGAATCAACAACATTATGTTGGCGAACACAAGGATCAACCTCAGCGTCTCCTTGATCATCCGCATAGACCTCATGAATTATACACAAGCATGCCGGCCAGCACCTTGATTCATTCCGAAGCGCAACAAATGGGGACGGCGAACATGCTGATTCCCTTCTCAAAAGTAGACGAGGCGACAGGCCGCAGATATCAGTTGGTTGCCTCTATACTGTCATCATCCTCAGTGACTGGATCAAGCTAACATAGTCTTTAAGCCTTGATGTTGCCCAACAACCTCGACGAGCCCGCATGTGCGGCTTTGGAGACAAAGTAGCATTCCCCCTTCCAAAAAAAGCAGAATGCACTGTTTACAGACCACTAATGGCTCTGCAGGACCGACGACCAATAACACCACCTCCCTGTGTGCGGCTTGTCATCACCGACATAGCCACGGGAAAAGAGATAGACAGCAAGTACGTGTGGCTTGACGCGACTGAATTATCTTGCTCCTATATTGGGTCAACAATGCTAATCCGCTAACAGTGACATTGATTTTTCAATGTTTGTGCTCAATGTCGATCTCTGGAGCGAAGACGGCACACGAGAAGTCAATCTTGTTCGCTCGTCCACCAACAGCCCGTCAATATCCTCCACAGCACCATATGCATATATCGGCGAGAGTCCCCAGTCAGCCTATGGACAAAGCAGCCTTCCTCCGAGCCGGGACGCGGCTTACCCTCCGCCACAGAATGGGGGCTACGCCTCGGATTATCAGCCGCAGCCGAACTACACACAAGGTAATAATACCATCACTAAATATCTTCCATGAAGTATTCAAGGTTAATCAATCTCGTTGGAAATCATAGCCTCTTCAACATACCCCCCTGGCGGGTCATATGGCCCACCACAGCAGTATTTCCCACAGCACCAGTCCCAGACTTTCCGCTCAGACGCAGGGGCACAGGCGAGCGTTACATCTTTTAGAGGATATCTGCCAGATTCGACCTCCTTGACGAGAATGGCTGTGGTGGGTGGGCAGCCTCAGGGCATGTTCACACGAAACCTCATCGGAAGCTTAGCCGCAAGCGCTTTTCGATTAGCTGACACAGAGGAGCGTATAGGCATCTGGTTTGTCTTGCAAGATCTCAGTGTCCGAACAGAAGGCCCATTTCGGTGAGTCAATTCGAATCCATCCATACAAGTAGAGATGCTAACTGTCTGGGCAGCTTAAGATTCTCTTTTGTCAACGTTGCCGCACGCGGGGGAATGCCACAGAATGGCTCAAGAGTAAACACTGGAAGGGCTCCCATATTGGCGTCCTGCTTCAGCGAGGTGTTTAATGTTTATTCTGCCAAGAAATTTCCTGGGGTTTGCGAGAGTACGCCGTTGAGCAAGGCTTTTGCTGCGCAAGGAATTAAAATACCGATCAGAAAAGATGCGAATCTCAAGGGAGGAGATGGAGAAGACGACTACGGCGACTAGGCTTGCATTTATGCTATAAAGAGGCCTGTTGGCTTCATTAATACTGTTATCATAACTAAATGCGATGGTGGCAATGCAGAATGTTTAACATGAGAGGGATGAATGGGAAAAGACCAGCTTAGGATAGGACCTATGAATACTGACCATATATCTAGCATACTAGATTTTTCTTATTTTGGTGACATATTTTGGTGACAATAAAGCGCAAATTAGACACAGGTCGTGACTTTATCACGCAGAAACAAATCTTTGCGTCAGAACGTTTATTAAATATACATGCGGTTCACTACTCTATAAGCCAAAACTATCAAGCAATGACGCGGCATCTGGTTCGTGAAAAGTCGAAGGTGGCGCCACAGGGTGCTTAACCTGTTCACGCTCGGCCAATAGCGTGGCGTGTAGCTCCGACGTGTGAAGGTCGTTGACAACGAGCGAGCTTCTTCGCCTCAGGAGCGTCAATGGGTTCATATCACCCCCTATTCTAGGCGGCGTCTGTTTTTGGAATTCCCATGTACGAACTATGAATAGGAGTCGTGTTAGCTTCCAGGTTCATTTGAAGAAAGATTCGAGGGTGTGTACCTAAGCTAAGGCCAAGGAGATCGCAGCCCATGCGGTCATAGAGCTTCGCGCTGTGAAGAACAAATTCCCATTCGACTTTGGGCGACACTTTGGATGCGCCTCGCAGCGTCTGTAGTGTTTGCTGCCGTAGCTGGGAATAGAGGACGACCAGAGCAGGATCGTCGGCCAAGAACGATCGAGACTTCAGGTCTGGTGAAGAAGGCGTTTCAAGGAGAGTGTATATAGGAGTCTGGTCTATCCATTAGCATTATTTTCATGGGCTGATCATCTTGTGGTTTTCAAGGGAGAAAATCCAAAGCCGGTGATACTCACAGCTAGCGCCCTCACAGCCATATCTTTTCTGCCCAGCATCCAGAAGGCCCAAGATGCAAGCCAGCGATTGCCCTCATGCGACGCCACAGTGAGGACTTCTTCCCGTAGCACTTTTCGCAGTACAGGGCCGTCACTGCCCTCATAAACGCGAGTGATTGCAATGGCGAGTTGTAAATCTTTCAACTGGCGGAGACAGACTTCGACAGCGTCTTCCAGCCGGTCAGCTAATAGAAAGAAAGCAGCTGCGTACTCTATCATTTGCCAAAATTAGTATCAAAACCATTGTGTTATAGTAAGATTTCAATAACTTCAACGTACTAAATCGTCGCTTGCTAAGAAGAGCATATGCATTTTTCAATGCCGCTGTACGCCATCTTGGCTCCTCAAAGTCATGGGCCAAGAACCGCTGAGTGGTGATTTGCTCTTTGTCACCGCCGGCCATACGCCAAAGCCCCTGAAGCACTGCTTTCTTGCGAAGCGCAATGTAGAACAAGCTACAGTTCACTGGGCTTCTATTTCCATCCTTGGTATATTCGTTTCTGGCAACCGCTTCGAATTGTCGTTGCTATCCAAAGGTTAATAACTTTGTTCTGCCCACTCTCTTCGAGTCGGTTTACAAACCAAGTGTTGTGTGTCAGTAAGCCACATAAAAATCCCGCTCTCGCGCGCGTGCTCCCATAGCATGACATTGTGGTTCTGTCGAGTCACAAAATCAGCGAGAATATCTTGACTTTGAGAGTGGTATGCCCAGTTGATCTCTCTCCAAGAAAGCTGTATCTCATTTGTGCGTCCTTTGCGAAGTGCGTGTTGTCGAAAGAAAAGCATAAAACGAGCCCCGTTCTCGTCTATAGATCGGCGCTCTCGCTCAACCAATGCTACGCATTCGATCATATCTACGAGCTGAATCTGCTCATGACCAGAAAGTTGGGGGACGCCTAGCCGAGTAAGCTTCTCGTTAATGGATGTAGCAATTTCTTCAGTGAAGACTTCAGTTTCTTCTCCGTCGACGCCTTTGTCCGAAAAATCAAAACCTGTGTGAAGTGCTCGATTGGTATTTTCCTAGGTATTCGGTTAGCAAATGGGGCTTTCTAGATTGAAGGGCGGGTTTTCATACAGCAGTTGGTTGATACAATTCCCCCAACTCTATACCAAGATAGTTATCCACAGATTCTCCCGGCACGAGGAATTTTAATGTTTTATGAAGTTCCACGAGGATTCGTCGCACAAGTTCATTCCTTCCTGCGAGGATGCATTGACTTAGAAACTGAGGGTGGAAGACGGGGAGGGGGCCGTTGAATCTCTGTACTGCTTCAAAGAGATCCCATGTGCCGTCTTGAAGGTGAGGCAGTCGAAGGTCAGTAGTAAGGGATTCTACGGCACTAACCCGTCGGTCGTGGACAAACAGCTGATTGCCGGCCCCAATAAGCAGATAGCCATTATCTAGCCAAGTTGAATCTCCGATTGGATGAGGTGTCAGCTCACGGATGCTAATCTCGCGAATTGGTATCCAGGCAGCGCCCTTGTTTAAGTAATCGAATCTCATTTGTGACAGGAGGAGGACACGATATTGGAAACCAACTGCTAATATGGATTGAGCATCGGGGGTTGACGTCCAATCTAGGTCTTGAATGGAATCTTGTAGCTGATAGTCTTGGTCAAACTCAAGACGAGCTCCGCCAACATCCCATATGGCAAGCCTCGACCCATCTGACCTTACTATTGCAGCCTTTTTGAGCATGCTACCACTAGCTAGTGATGGATCTGAAAATCCTGTCTCAGTACTACATGTTGATAGCCAATCAACTTTTCTGCGTTCTAGATCGACGCGAGCTGTCCAGAGGTCAATTCGGCCGGTTTGCGTACAGGACATGGCGATATCACGGGCAAAAATATCCAGGAAGCCAGACGATACAGGACCAGAACCAGCAGGGTCAACAGGAAGGACATACTTCAAATCATCATCAGACTTGAGGTTAACCTGGCTGAATTCTGTGATACCGACGTCCAAAGTACTTGCTGAATCCTTGGCGTAGTTGGGAAAACTAAGTTCCCAGACAATCCCACGTCCTTTGGACGTTATCATGGCGATATGCGCGGTCCTGTAATCTGTATCTTGTGGCTTGGGCAAAATGATGAGACAAAGAGGAACTCCCGGTGCCTCATACGTACTGTGAGCAAGGCTGACCCCCCTTTCACGTCGGCAGTCCCAGAGTGAGATGACAGTTTTTCTGAGAAAGACAACAAATCGGCCTTTACGAAGGACGCAAATGCGATGGATATGTTCAGTCTCCGGGATGATGCTCCGGCGACTGAAATCAAGAGGGCCGTGTGAGGACCCAACTGGATTCGCGGGCGAATGTTCCCAGACAATGGTCTCGCCATCACTTGTTCTCGATACCACAGCTCGACCACTAAAATTGCGCACTATTTTCCTGATCGAAGCAGAATGTCCGGACCACACTGAATGGAGTAGCAATCGCTTATCATTGGCCGTGGGATCAAATAAATCTGCTGCACTGCATTCAAAAATAGCTATCCTGCCGTCGAAAATGTGCAGCAGTATCCGCAGCTGTCCAGTTTTCCGATTGCAGTACGTCTCGATTTGTACATGCGAGACGTCATCCGGGTGTAAAAGGCTAGATAGATCCTCTAACCCTGGTGATATTGTTTGAGCAATGTTGAAAATTTGGCGGTCGTCGGTCGAGGTGCTACCGACATTTTCTAGAGCCCAAGCCGTCAAAAACCCGGATCGGTTCATGGCGAGGCATATCTCGGGGCTCCGATTTGCAATAGCTACCAAATGGTCTAGTGCCACGTCGTCGGTACTGCTATCATCTGCCATCCGTTGCTCGATAGCTCTCTCCACGGAAGCAGTGAAATCTCGCCCGTCGATGATACAGGCTAACCATGGTTCCTGCTGAGGGGAACCGTTCGGTATTGACTCTGCAATGTTGATTTTACCCCAGAGGTGCCATTGCCAGCCTTGTAGTGTGTCTGTTGGAACCCACACGCGCATGTAACCATCTAGGCAGCTCGTATACAAAACATTGCCCGTTGCTTGCTCGACGTGAAACGGTTTGCGCCATCGGATGCTTGTAACGACATCCGGGTGAGGAAGGTAGGCTACGTCGAATCGAACATCGTCGGAGCCATAAGTTAAACGGCGCCAGACCTTGGCCAAGTAATCATGATGACCGACGGATGCAATGTAACCCGAGTCGTATGACAGCGTCGCTATCTTGGCAGGGCTGGGAAGCAATTGTTCCCAGGATCGGCCTGGGTGCTCCCCTGTGGAGAACAGAGACAAATAGTTGCCAGCAACTAAGAGCTCCTCCGAACTACCCCAAGATAATGCGCATGCTGTTTCTGAGTCGTCGCGAGGGATGTCAAAGGTAAGTTGTAGGGCCCACTGCTAACATGTGAGCTCAAATAATCACAAAAGCTGGGAACTACCAAGGCGAAGTGACCTTTAAAGCATCCTCCTGTAGCCCTCCAAGTGGTTTATAGACTCGAACTTGCGTTGCCGTGCTCGTGGCTATCTTGCCCGTCAACTCGTCGATGGCTATTGCCTGTAGTGGTTCATCATTTTCATCGTATATGGTTTGAATAATGGTTTGTAGTCCGTCAAGGATGGTAAATGCATTTCCAGTAATGTATGCCTACGTCGTCACGTCAGCGTCTGGTAGAGCTCGTCCAAGGTCAAGCTTCGTTGGCCATACATTCAAGTGTAGGTTGTTCCAATAACCAATAGCCAGACCTTGAAGTCTTGACTGCGGCTTACCCGGCAGGACGACGCTCATGCTACTGGAAGAGGGAGGTCCAGCAGGCCTGCGGAAGGTTGTCCAGATTGAAGCTCGAGGGATGAAATAGCGACAAGCATGATAATGTTGAAGCTTGTAAGTGAGCACGGCCAAATGACGTTGTGGTATGGAAATTGGCAGCGGAGCTTAGCGCACTTAGCTACCTATGAGCAAGGCGCAACTGCGTCTTCTGTACACGCTCATTTAGCGCACCTCTGCGTCCCCGGACCGAGGCTGGGCTAGCCTCAAAACGGACGTCGCAAGTACTTTTGTACCGCCCAGCAGCGACACTCTGTGAGGAGTGCAGTACACACCTCAAAGGGTTCTGCTCAATTCCTATTGTACAGCCCTCTGGAACATTCGCAAAATGTCTAACCCGTCGCAGCTCTTCTTACTGGCTGATCATATAAAGCTATCGCTGCTCGAGTGGCAGCGTGCTCAAAATCTCGATCCCGACGACAACTCCCATAACAGCGACGTCTCGCGCTCGTTCGATCAGCTGCGTAATGGTATTGCTTCGCTAGAACAAGAGAGCGCTCGCCTCCAGGAAGCCGGCGATGAAGTGTTTGTCTTTCCCTCTTAGCTGCATAAATACCCATTTGCATGATTGCAATACTTGCCGCTTATCTTCTCTTTCTTACTAATCCTCACCAGGGCCTCCCAAGCCATTACTGAATCTCTTCCGGGACTGCATAAACAGTTTGACGAGTTAATATCTCAGTACCATTCGCTTGCCGGCTCATCGTCTCAAGAGCCCGGCGAAGAAGCAGATGAGCTCTCGTCATCCGCCAATCGATCTGCTCGTAAACCCAAATCCGTACGATTCAGCGAAAACCCTCCATCACCAACTCAGGAACTATTCGGCCGCTACCGCGATGACCCGAACGCCTCTTCCGAATCTCTCGGATACAGTGACAATGCCGCTGGATTATCCAACCAACAAATACACGCATATCATTCACAAATATTACAAGAGCAAGATGATCACCTTGACCGCCTAGGAGAGTCCATAGGGCGGCAGCGAGAACTCAGTATGCGAATTGGCGATGAACTAGAAAGTCACATGGCCATTTTGGAAGAGGTTGACGAAGCTACTGATCGCCACTCTAGCCGATTAGATCGAGCTAAGAAGGCTCTAGGAAGAGTTGCGAAAAGTGCTTCGGATAACAAGCAATTAGCGATTATTTTCGCTCTCATCGTTATTCTTGTGCTGCTAATCGCTATTTTGAAATGATCTTACTGCCATGTGTCACTGCTGGAGTATCATACAATATTGGCGTTGGCGTTGGCTCGGCGTTGAAGAAATCAGTTGGTCCTGAATCGTTACATACTCTGGTGTGACATTCGGGTTGCTTTTGCTATGGTACACAAACTAATCCCATAGATTACTCACATAATAATCACCATTATCAGGTTTCTTGCTTCCCATTCAGAGAGGAATTTATTTTTCACACTAGCACTATATAAATAGGTATGATAGTGGTTCTTGTTCTTGCAATCTAGAATTCGCTTCACGGTGAGCCTGTTTTGCATTTACCATGTAGCAAACCAAAGGCATATCACCGGATTACATCTCCTTCTTTGTCAATACCCTCGAGACTTTCGAGAATATCACTGCCCCCCCAGCATCCCTCTTCCCCTCCCCACGATCTTCCCTTCATTACACCAGATTTCATGGAATTTCACACTCTTGTCGCTTGAAGCGACAACTATGCATCCCTCGCGAGATTTTCGATCGGGGTGTACTGTGTTTGACTTTACCAAGCATCTGGGGTAAGAGATGGCGTATAAGGCGCGAAGTTCTCCCTCCCATGGGATCGCTGCAACCTGCTTGCATTCTGGCCAGCTGAAAATGGCAATGCGGTATGGATGCTCTGGCTCTGTATATCCAAAGGTGGCAGCGATCTCGCGCCTCGTCGATGACCAGATAAGAGCCGTCACCTGAGCTGAAACTGCAATGGAAGCTAAAGCTGAGCCTGAAGTTGTATGGAAGAAGTGGATGCATTTATTATTAGACCCACCACCCGTTGCAACCAGTCCTTCGCGCCAAGGGCAAAATGCAATGGCCTTGACTGCAGCTTTGTGTATCCAACGATGCTTCTCTGATCCGGGGCCCAGCCTCCGAATCGGGGTCGACAATGGTCTTGCAGGGCGTACGTCGACTGTATCCTCCTAGTCAATAGCATGATCTCGCTTGAACGGTTGTTCTGGAGATGATGTACAGCCTCTAGTCTGGTCAACATAGCCCGCTTTGGTGCCTTCAGTTGCCAAATGCCATCCCAACCAACGCGAGCTGTTTGGGACTGACTCCTGCTTTTCGACAAGCACGCTGTCTGTATCAAAAAGACAGCATAAGTTATCGTTTCCTCCAGAGGCAAAAAGCTTCCCGTTTGGTGACCAGGCCAGACCGCATATCTGCTGGTTATGAAGTGAAACCTTGGCAATGAGATAGATTGTCCCAGGCCAGGTGTCTCGCGTCACCTCCCAGCCCATCGGCCACTCTACTACATAGTAGTATATCACGCCGGTATCATCGCCGACAATCAGATCTTCAGTCTGCACGGCAATACCGGGATTGAACGGGTTTCTAGAAGGCCTCATGGTGTTTGTCGGACGCCAGCTCACGCAAGATATTGGAAAAGGCTGTTGTACCTGGAAGCGAGGGAGACCATCATAGATGGACTTGAGCACCAAGGATCCGTCTGAACGTCCAATAGCTAGGATGCATTTACCTCCTTGAATAGAGGAGAAGGATACCGATGTCAGCCATACGTTGTGTGAAGGAGATCCATGCATGGGCCGAGGTCCAGTCCCTTCAGACCAGACATATAATACATTTCCGAGGCCGACTGCGAGCTTTTGGCAGACTGGTGAATAGGCCAAAACGGAGCAGTAAAAATCATCGCGCAGGTCCGGAGCATCGAGTACCCTTTCATGCATTAGCTTAAGCCGATTAACCTATGAGCTATCGCGGGATATCAAATACCGGAAAGGAGCCGCAGGGAGAGACCGACGGGGCAACGGGCTGTAGTTTCCTGGGTACCAACAGTTAGTAATTTCTATCTTGCTTGGTATGAACACTGCAAGTATGGCCTCACGGGGAGATTCATATGGATCGTTGTCATTATCAGCGCCTGTCCAAGAAGCATGCTCCAGGTCTGCTAACATTGACATTGTGCGAATGGGAAAATCAGGGGCAGCAGGCTGGCGGCAGGTAAAGTCCAGTACTCGGCGAATGCGGTCAATCCTTAGCGCAGATGCAACGCGGCCGTGGTAAAAATGCGAATCATCATCACGGCGGCTGGGTCTCGTTGTATTCACAGACATGGTGAAGAGACGAGCCGATGTGCTACTTCGTGCCGGTCGACGATGGTTACGATCTATTTCCGCCGTCTCTGTCCCAGGAGCCAGGCCGCCTACTATCCATACATTGCCTTGGCTTGGCAGTCTCGTGGTCGAGTAGATGCTTGAAGAAGGGCTCCTCGCTATTAATCTCGATCAGCAAACCAGCCTCCATAGCTCTACCTCCACCCTCCTTTTAGGGAGTTGGACAGACCTCGGCCCTGGGGCTGACCAGCCAATGGTGCGCGAGTTTCGTCGGAGACACGTGCCTGAGGGCGCTGAGGGCGCTGAGGGCGTGGAGGCGTTGAGAATGGATTCAAAGGGGCCCTCTTCCTTCTCAGCAACTTCTCGGTCGGCGAGAGGTCTTGCAAAGACTTCGTTGTCTGATACACCTGCCTGCTGGGCTCATCGCTGTCACGCCGAGGGACAAATCTGTCTGGCGTACGAAGGCCTCCACCGCCACATTTCTGTCGAAAGGGGAGCGTGCTCGTGGCATCTTTGCTACTGGGCACCAGATTCAACTGCTGCGGCTTCCATGCAAGAGATGGGCGATGAAGTGCTAGGCCCGAATGCGAGGCCTGAGATAGTTTCGGCAGTTGTTCTGGTGTAGCGCATGTAGCCTCTTCCTCGGATCTCTCAGCTGATGTTCCCGGGCCATGATGTGATCCAATTTCATGCTCATCATTATGCGAAACAAAACTGTCCCTGGAGTGAGGTGGCGAGATTGGCGAGTCTGCAGAACCTCCGTCTATTGACCCATATCCAGAGTCAGATCTGGGAAATAGGCAGGTGACATTTGTTGGATTCTGTCCTTCATGCCGAGTATAGACCGCATTATTCGTCCTTAACTCGAGGGCCGGTGAAGAAGTCATTGCCTGAGCCAAGCACTGCCGATTGGCCCACTCACTGCGGTCCTTGAATCGCTCCAGATAGGCGTAGGCGGGCTTGTGCAAATGCTGTTGCCTAATTGACGACACATGGGAGTGATTGTTGCGAATGCCCTCGGCAGCAAGGAACTAGCTCACTGAATACCTAGCAGTTAATTCCGTAATAATACAAGACTGTGTGATGCTCTGATCGCCCAGTCGACCACCAGTTAATTCAGCATTGCAGCCACGAGAGCTACAAATACCTTACCTTGATACTTGGTGGGGGAATGGTTATAGGGAGAGGGGAGAGAAGCCTTACAGCCAAGGAGAAACATGGTTGTTGCTGGCAAGATAGAGGTAGGCATACTGTATGCTCTTCTTGCCCGCTTCGACAACCAATGTTGCATCACATGTGCTGTTGCTCAATTCTGTCGTTGACGACTGCCGCACAAGCGCTTTCCCTTTGAGATATCATCTCAGAGTCGTAGGTATACGCTTGTAATGTTAGTGTCTGGTGTTTTATGCTAGCTGAGAACGGGAAGGTAAGTGGTTGCAGATGGATACAAGCACATGTATAAGGTTCTAGGGCCAGTAGGTAGGTAGGTATGTAGCATTAGGATCTGGGCACGCGTGAGAGCAGAGATGTCTGGTGCTTACTACCTGGACTATTACCTCTTACAGTACTGCTACCAAGATATCCAGGTAGGCACCTTGGCAACTTTGGCAGGCTGATACGTGCTCGTCACTAGTACTCAATTCCACCATTTACTGCTCGGACGGTGGTGTAGTCCGTCATCAGAAGAACGTAGACTCTATGAACAGAGTGGACGTGATTCCATCAACTACATGTACCCAATATGATTATCTACTTAGGTATAGAGAATAGATAGCAACAGGTGGTATAGTAGTAGCGATAGTGCCACCGCCACCACTGCCATCACCACCACCATCATCATTGCTACTACCTACTAATAATATGTAGGCTGTATAGGTACCTACCCAGGTAGGTAGGTTGCCAGTTTCTCAGCAATGGGTTAAATGCTAGGCCCATGTGGTGATTGCAGGGTTGCATAACGGCTATTTAGCTCACCACTTGAGGGCTATATTAATGTGTAAGAGCATAATGTTTACCTTAATTACTAGCTTATATCGCATTTTAATTCGCGCCGGCCGCCACTTGTACTTCCGCCTGACGCAGGCAAGCAACTCCTTTGACGACGACGATTCCCCATTTGGTAGGTAACAGCAATTTAGCCAGACTACCGCCTGTCAGTTATTAAATCACGTAGCTCAATCGGCCCCTTTAGGCTGGGTCATCCTCTGTGCTCCCCCATTCCCATACAAGCGCTTGCCAGGACTTGATAGCTAAAAAGGACCAGGTGCTGTTTCACTTCCCCCACCATACAGTAATACGTTTGCTGGGCTCCCTGTAAAAGCCAGAGGCCATCCTGAGTATTGATGCCTTCCAGGGCCACCAAGCTTGTTGCAAGGCATTAAATCGGCATGAAAACAAGCACCTACGCGCCTAGCAGCAGCGGCAGCAGCGGCAGCAGCAGCTGTAGTGGAACGTCTAAGCGGTTTAGGCATATAGGTACCTAGTAATGCCAACCTATAGTGCCGCATCTGGGTCCGGCACATGTCGTGAAATTCCCCCACATAGGTCTTTTGTTAAGGCGCCTATTCCCATAGCTATTCACAGAGATGCTCCAGGCGCTGTCTCTACCTTCCTGCAGAGCTCCCCATGGAGCTACTGTGAGGAAATCACGTTGACTGCGACCTAAAGTCCTTCCTCCTTCTTCGCAGGCGCCCGCTCAGATTTCTCCCCCACGTAGCTGCATCGGCTGCTTCCTCTCCGGGGTATAGCAGAAACAGCACTTGAGCACCTTTGATAAGGCTACTAACGTAAGCCTATAGACTGCCTCTATACAAGATGGGAACCTGCGGCAGGGGTCTGGTTCCTTAGCCTCGGGGCCTTATCCAGGCAGGTCTCGAGTGCCCTTTTATCTCCTGCCGAAAAGGGAAAACTGGCGGCGCCCTGGCGCGGCTTGAACGAACCTCATCTACTTGTACTTGCAGTATGGCGGCGGTGGACCCATGGCTGATGGATCACGCTCACGCTCACGCTTGAGAGGATAACGGAGCGGCGGAAGGGGCAGCGGCGAGTATCAGAGGTCACAATACCACGTTGTAGGCGAGTCAATCTTGGGGATTCTCGCTGCGCTCGCGAATCGCGATGAGTCCTATGTGAAGATGCACATCATGGCGGCTGCAAGGCGCATCATCAGATGCACAGGCAAGGCAAGGCAATCGGCATCTGCAGCTGGCAGCAGATCAGGCGCATGGGCAGCCTCTCGCAAGCTGTGACTTCTTGGAATGGGCTGGCGCTGGGATCTGGGCCCCTGAGACATTCCCTTTCCCCCGGAAGTCGGGTGTCCTCTACTACAACTACAGTATAAGCATATCGGAGAAATGCCACCACCAGCAACGTTGCTAGACTTGGCGAGGTGCGGCATAGTTCAGTGATATTGCGCCGGGGCATCCCCTGGATATGCTTATCTTCTGAATCTGGGGAACTTGGGAATTCTACGAGTCGACAGCCGCCGAGCCCTGGGCACGGGACAGGGGCCACAAGCTCTTGCACGATGGCACTATTCTAGAGCAGAAGTGAGCATAACGTTGCGATTGACCATGTTGGCAAAGCATGGGTTACATACCTACTCGTGCTAAGAACCCCGAAAGGGAAGCTTCATAAGTTGACTTCAGATTTCGCTGAACAATAGGAGGCTCCACAATCACTTATAAATATGCTGCATATCCTTCCAGCACTTCGGATGAAAATTCCATCCAGCAGCAGCAACTTGGAGAGCTCTTTTCAGCAGCAACTTCTTCCTTTCAAAGCATCTCTTGACAACCTTTGCTGAATCTCAAACACTTCACCATGTTGGGCTTCCTCGGAAAATCCGTGGCCCTGCTTGCTGCGCTGCAGGCCACTCTCATTTCTGCATCTCCTGTAACTGCAAACGACGTCTCTGTTGAGAAGAGAGCCAGTGGATACGCAAACGCCGTCTACTTCACCAACTGGTAAGTGAAGCTGCTTCAGAGTCATGAAAATCAGGACTAACCATTGGTGATTAAAGGGGTATTTACGGCCGCAACTTCCAGCCTCAGAACCTGGTCGCGTCGGACATCACTCATGTCATCTACTCGTTCATGAACTTCCAAGCAGACGGCACTGTGTAAGTTTTGAAGACAAGAGTCAAGATATTCTAATTTCCATATCCAGTGACTAATCTTTTCACTTATAGCGTCTCTGGAGATGCCTACGCCGATTATCAGAAGCACTATGACGACGATTGTATGCTAGCCCTACTCCCTTTGTTCTCTCCTGTTTTTGAGCTCTTCAGGTATACTAACGTCTACAACAGCTTGGAACGACGTCGGTAACAATGCGTACGGCTGTGTGAAGCAGCTGTTCAAGCTGAAGAAGGCCAACCGCAACTTGAAGGTTATGCTTTCCATCGGTGGCTGGACCTGGTCCACCAACTTTCCTTCTGCAGCAAGCACCGATGCCAACCGCAAGAACTTTGCCAAGACTGCCATCACCTTCATGAAGGACTGGGGTTTCGATGGTATTGACGTCGATTGGGAGTACCCCGCCGATGATACCCAGGCCACCAACATGGTTCTTCTGCTCAAGGAGATCCGATCTCAGCTAGATGCCTATGCTGCGCAATACGCTCCGGGCTACCACTTCCTTCTTTCCATTGCTGCCCCCGCTGGCCCAGAGCACTACTCTTTCCTGCACATGTCCGACCTTGGCCAAGTTCTCGACTATGTCAACCTCATGGCCTACGACTATGCTGGTTCTTGGAGCAGCTACTCCGGACACGATGCCAACTTGTTTGCCAACCCGTCCAACCCCAACTCTTCACCATACAACACCGATCAAGCTATCAAGGACTATATCAAGGGAGGTGTTCCCGCAAGCAAGATCGTTCTTGGCATGCCCATCTACGGACGAGCTTTTGAGAGCACCGGTGGCATTGGCCAGACCTACAGTGGAATTGGATCTGGAAGCTGGGAGAACGGTATTTGGGACTACAAGGTTCTTCCCAAGGCCGGCGCCACAGTCCAGTATGACTCTGTCGCACAGGCATACTACAGCTATGACCCCAGCAGCAAGGAGCTCATCTCTTTCGATACCCCTGACATGATCAACACCAAGGTCTCTTACCTCAAGAACCTCGGCCTGGGAGGCAGCATGTTCTGGGAAGCTTCTGCTGACAAGACTGGCTCTGACTCCTTGATCGGAACAAGCCACAGAGCTTTGGGAAGCCTAGACTCCACTCAGAACTTGCTGAGCTACCCCAACTCCCAGTATGATAACATCCGAAGCGGTCTCAACTAGAGATCTTTCTTCTTCTTATCTTTTTCTTTTACTTCCCCTATGGTTGTACCAACATTTCACACACGTTATGCGAAACGATTATGCAGGGAGCGTTATTTTTTAGTAAATAGTTGCCCTTTGAGATATATGAACCTGTACATAAAGAACTACTAGCAGTATATAAGGAGACATGCAGGATCTCTAGAATTGACTTCCATGCTTTCCTCAGTCATGATTTCCCGAAATATCTTTAACATGCAAAGCAGTGGAATTTAGTGCTGTCTTTGAAATTGAAAAATCGTAGTTTGTTTTCTGTTAGGTGTTTACAGTATGTAGGAAATCGTTACTATACCTAGGTAGGCAGTAAAGCAATGGAAGCGATGTCATTTTCAAAAGCTGACGATGGTAGTATCTTTGCACTTGAATTTACCCCAATCATTAAATCTTCGTATAAAGAAAAAAGACCGAAAAAAAAAAAAAAAGCCTGATACAGGGGCTTTGTCGACTTCATGTATCTGATGGTTTCTAGCTTTGCTGTGACTTGAATTTTGATGTGTCGTGGTTGTTCCTAGTACTTACAATTGCCCAAGTTACAGGTGGTGAGACAAGGTACCGAGCACTTTTTGTCGCGCTAGCAATGGGTTGTTTGCCAGCATGATTAGCGCTTGCACGTGACTCGCATTGCAACAGTCACGACGCGGTATCACTTTGCGCCAACGTGAGCGAGTCTCAATTGCTTTTGGCCCAAGGGTGCCCGTCACACTGCGACTTCAGCCCAAAATGCAGTCACAATACCGCGCGTATGCCCAGCAGGCACCACAGCGGTCGCCGCATCCTCCAAACCAGCGGCGGGGAGGGATTGGTATGATTTTCCAAGCCCAGACGCCAAAATCGCATTTCGTCTAACCAGCCCAGGACCCATGATGTCGTCTGGACCGCATCCTTCTGTTCCTCTGACACAGGCGCAGATTGCGCAACAACAACAAGCACAGGCCCACGCTAGCGAATTGGCGAAGCGAAGGAGCCGCAAGCCGACAGACAAGAATATTCCCGATGGCGTGGAGGATTGTATCATCGATCCCGATGGTGTCAAGCGATATGTCGAGTTGAGAGAGATTGAGAGGTTGATTGACGCTACAATAACGCGAAAGAGACTGGATGTGCTTGATGATGCAAAGCGAAGCTCAAAGGTCGCCATTTTTCCCGATCTTCGCTGTTTGTTTCGAACGTTGTGCAGTCTAACTGACACTTTCTTAGTTGCGGAAAACGCTGCGAATCTGGATTAGCAACACTACCGAAGATCAGATCTGGCAGGGAGAGAGTCTCAATGCGGATTCCTTTGACTTCACTCCGGCTATGGAGGCATCCTACCGCGTGAAGATCGAGGGTTACCTTTTAGATGAAGACGATAGCACGGTCGACCAACCGAAGAGCGATCGGCCAGAGGACAAACCCGCCGGCACAGAGACGAATCAAAAGAAGCACCGATTTTCGCACTTCTTCCAATCCATTTCTATAGATTTTGACCACTCCCGGTTCCGGAATGGTGCTGAACACACGGTAGAATGGAGGAGACCAGAAGGCTCGCAAAACCAAGCAGCCTCTGCTGCGTCAGCCGATGGCGACTTTGACGAATTTACTTTTAAGCGTAATGGCGACGAGAATATCAACATCACGGTCAAGCTACAGAGACACGAGTCGCCCGAGCGATACCAGCTAAGCCCTGAGCTGGCGCAAGTCGTTGATATGACCGAAGCGACGCAACACGAGGCTGTTATGGCCCTATGGGAATATATAAGGCTCTCAGGGCTGCAAGAGGATGAAGAAAGACGCAACTTTCGATGCGACCCCTATTTGAAAAAGGTTAGTATTTGCGCCTTCTTCTAACATTCCTTTTTGCGTTTACTAAATGATCTTAGGTCATTGGACGAGATTCTGGTATTATACCAATGCTCAGTGAATACGTTATGCCACACCTTCGCCCCTTGCCTCCAATATCTCTCCAATACACAATTCGAGTGGACGAGGAGTTTCACAGAAATCCCCAGCCTACTGTCTATGACGTCCAGGTATTGGTGGAGGATCCAGCCAAGTCCAACTTGCGCCCGATATTGAATAACCCCCAATACGCATCCACATTGAAGCAGGTTACCGCGCTAGATGAGCAGCTGGCAAGGCTTGTGCAAGCAATTTCCATGTCCAAAGCCAAGCATTCATTCTTCACATCGCTGAGCGAAGACCCAGCTAACTTTGTTAAGAGCTGGCTCAGCTCACAAAAACGAGACCTTGAGATCATCATGGGAGAAGCAGCAAGCGATGCTGAAAACGTTGCTGGGGATGAATGGCGGCGGGGCGGGAACAACAGTGTGTGGAACAGCCAGAACGCCAGGGAGAGTGTCAACGTTTTACTCTCCAGGCAACGATGAGACGCTCCTTCTTCAACGTTGTGTAATGATTCAAGATGGAAATGGACGTCATCGTAGATGCGTGGGATGAGAAATGAGAAAAGGAAAGGAGAGAAAGAAGAGAAAGGAGGGGAGGGGGAAGTGAAAGTCATCACAGCAGCAAGTCATGATCTGTTGCTACGATTTAGATAAAGGGGCCACCTGGCGTGTGGAATTTATCCAGCGAACTTATTGCCTGCACTCTGAATCAATTTGTAATATTATCTTTCATAATGGCATGCCTTGACCCGCAGATGATTTGATGTGGCCCTTAACTCCACGGTATTAATAAACTCCAATACAAAATGAGGACTGAGAGCAGAATTTTTAAAAAAAAAAAAAAAAAAAAAAAGTTAAAAGGATGGCCAGCAAGACGCGCAATGACGACACTTCTAACTATGCGCGCTCTTTCAACGAAACGCGATGATCTATGATGCGCTAACGGAGCGTTGAGAGACCACAGGGGTCGATGGCATATTACGAATTTGCTTAATCAAAAATTCTCGTTCATCAATAAATTGTTCGTCATCAGTTCGATCCTCGAGGAAATGCGCTAGGAAGGTCAAAAGTTTCTCGCGGTTCATGAGCAATATCTTTTGAACGGCGATGGATTTATGAGGATTCGCAACGAACACCTTGAACACGTGGAATCCTTCGTACTGGACCATTTTCCTGTCGTCTCGGAGAAGGTTCATGCATATTTTCAGGTGCTCGCCGCTGTCGACGTACGCCGTCATGACGCTGTAGTTGGACCGGTCCAGCAGGAGTTCGCCAAGGAGTTTGATAGACTGTCGTTTGGTGACATAGCTGTTCGACTGCACTAGGGTGTTGTTGTATTTATCAAAGAAGAGGTCGAAGTTGGTGGAGAGATATTTCGGAATCAAGTCCTTGTGCCGCGTCAAGAGCTCCTATTCCATAGTTAGATCATTCTGTTGTTCATGTATGTTGTAGCATGAATATTCCCCACCCGAAAGGTCGTAAAGGCATCCGCAGCAACTTCAAAGGAGCTCTTGTTGATCCAGTCGAAAAATCTCCAGAAGACGCCGCGGCCGCTCTGGGGTCGGTTGCGGTCAATAGCGGCGAGTCCCTTGCAGCTGGATCCCGGTTCATCGCCGTCGTCGTATAGGATGATGGCCGCCGCAGCTTCGTTTTTGAGAAGCTCTCGAAGGACCGATCCCGCGGGAGTGGCGCTCTCTTTGTGGTCGTAGGCGCGACAGAGCTCGACTAGAACTTGTGGCCTGTTGCACACCACGTATGATAGAGCGATGGGGTCGCTTTTTGGAGCTGCCGCCGCGGGCCGGAAGCGAAACACATAGGAGAAGATGACTTGGGTATCCTTTCGCGATTCAAACGGTAGGCGATAGAGGTTGGTGGCGAGGAGGAGGAGCAGGTCCTCGTCTATCAAAGCGGTGACGAGCTGATAGATCTGCTCGGGTGAGCTCTCAGTTTCTTAAGCTAGTGTTAATGCACCCAGATGGCTAGGCTGAGGACAAGTGGGATGGAAGAGAGGGGGTCATCAATTCCAGGGAGCGAGTACCTTGAGTGCCTTGGAGAGCGACCTTCATCTGGTTGAGCACGCGAGCAAGCTCTTCGGCCTGGTCGCGGTCGCGTTAGAAGCAGCGCCTCGGCCGTCGTGGGAAATCTGCTGCGTACCTTGGAGACCCCGTTAGGGCTTTCAAGCTTGAGGATATGCTCTCGGGCTTGCCTAGGGAGATCGGCCGCAGCCCGCGATCTGCCTCTCCCGAACAAGAAAGACATGGTTGGGGTGGTACGGCTGTGAACTGGCGAGGGTCTGGTCGTCTCTCTCTCTATTTGTCTAAACAGTTGCCTCTAGACATAACCCTCCGTCTCACATCGGCCGCCTAGAAGCCCTGCCGGAGGCGCGATTCGTGATCCGCTTGCTCTGTTTCCAGGGCGCTCCGCCCAAGGTGACAAGCTGTGAATAGGGATGCCAACTGAGATGCGTCAGCGCGCCTCTGCTCTGCGTATACGAAGTACATGCACCGGATTTCGGCCTATCAGGTGCATCGAGCACAGTGCACAGTGGTGCTCTACAAGGCTTAGACTCCGCAGCTTATGCTGCTGTTCTCGTATTAGTGCTCAGACTTTATGGCCTCTGGAAGGGCATTTTAGTGACCACTCACCCCACTTACCCTCTGAGGAATAATGAGGGGCTGTTACAAAGCCCCTCCATTTGAACTTTTGACTCACCCGGGCCGAAATTCAAACCTTGTGAGTCTTGGGTTGTTGATAATCTTCCCTTCCGTTTGACAAATTTCGGGTTCTCTCCCTCATCCATCCAGTTTGTCTATTGGCGAGAGAGAGAGACACGAGCATCATGTCTATCGATTTTCCCAAGGAAGAGGAGATTGTCCTCGAGCGATGGCGCTCCATCAACGCCTTCCATCGTCAGGTATGTCAATGTAGAATTTGTTTTCTGCTGCTTGAGGCGCATTGTGACTGACAAATCCTAAAGCTCGAATTGTCTGCTGGTCGCCAACCTTACACCTTTTATGACGGCCCTCCATTCGCTACAGGCCTTCCTCATTATGGCCATCTGCTGGCGTCCACCATCAAGGACATCATCCCTCGATACTGGTCCATGAAGGGCTACCACGTCGAGCGAAGATTTGGATGGGATACCCATGGACTCCCTATTGAACATGAGATCGACAAGAAGCTGGGTATCTCCGGAAAAGCCGCTGTGGAGAAGTTTGGAATTGCAAAGTACAACGAGGAGTGCCGCGCCATTGTCATGCGCTACGCTGCGGAATGGAGGACTACGATTGAGCGCCTCGGACGTTGGATTGACTTTGACAATGATTACAAGGTCAGGCGATCTTTAAACTCTATCCCTCTCTGATTTTGTAGTCTACGAGGACTATTACTAATGTACTGTTACAGACCATGGACCCGAAATTCATGGAATCGCTGTGGTGGGTATTCAAGCAGCTCCACGACAAAGAGCAGGTGTATCAGGGTGCCCGAGTTATGCCTTACTCTACGGTGTTGACGACTGCCCTGAGTAACTTCGAAGCCAACCAAAATTACCAAGACGTTACGGATCCCGCGGTTGTCGTGTCATTCCCACTGCTAGATGACCCGGACACTCATCTCTTGGCATGGACAACCACCCCCTGGACACTGCCAATGCACCTTGGCCTGGCAGCGCATCCCGACTTTGAATATCTCAAGATCAAGGATGGCAAGTCTGGAAAGACCTACATCATCCTCGAGAATTTGCTCGGAACTCTGTACAAGGACCCCAAGAAGGCCGACTTCAAGAAAATTGGTACAGTCAAGGGATCGGAAATGCTCGGGTGGAAATATGAGCCATTGTTTGACTACTTCTATGAAGAATTCAAAGATGTTGGATTCAGAGTCCTGAATGCAACCTACGTCACCTCGGACAGCGGTGTGGGAGTTGTTCACCAAGCCCCAGCTTTCGGTGAGGACGATTACAATGTGGCTATAGAGAACGGCATCATCAACGAAAACCGCCCTCCTCCTGATCCGGTCAACGAAACTGGACACTTTACTGATCGGGTTCCCGAATTCGCTGGCATGCACGTCAAGGAGGCCGACAAGCACATTATCAAGCACCTCAAGAAGACCGGGCGATTGGTTGTTGAATCTCAACTTCGCCACTCTTACCCCATGTGCCCCCGTTCTGATACTCCCCTTATCTACAGAGCCGTGCCTTCCTGGTTCATTCGTATTCCAGAAATCATCCCAAGCATGCTTAAGAACATTGAAGACTCTCACTGGGTTCCATCATTTGTCAAGGAGCGTCGTTTTGCCAGCTGGATTCAAAATGCTAGAGATTGGAATGTTGGGAGAAACCGATACTGGGGAACTCCCATTCCGCTCTGGGTTTCCGATGATATGGAGGAGCGCGTCTGTGTGGGAAGCATCGAGGAACTTCGAGAGCTCAGTGGCTACACCGGAGACCTGTCCGATATTCACCGAGACAAGATTGACCACATCACTATTCCCAGCAAGAAGGGTAAGGGTACCCTGAAGCGTGTTACAGAGGTCTTTGACTGTTGGTTCGAGTCTGGCAGCATGCCCTATGCTAGCCAACACTATCCTTTTGAGAATGTTGAGAAATTCAAGAACTCGTTCCCTGGTGACTTCATTGCTGAGGGTCTAGATCAGACACGAGGCTGGTTCTATACTCTATTGGTTCTGGGAACACACTTGTTCGGTACTTCGCCTTTCAAGAACTGTGTGGTGAATGGTATCGTTCTGGCAGAGGACGGAAAGAAGATGTCAAAAAGACTGAAGAACTACCCAGACCCAGGTCTGGTGATGCAGAAGTTCGGATCGGATGCCCTGCGGCTCTACCTTATCAACTCCCCTGTCGTGCGAGCAGAGCCACTGCGATTCAAGGAGAGTGGAGTGAGAGAAGTTGTCCAAAAGGTACTTCTGCCACTTTGGAACAGCTACAAGTTCTTTGAAGGCCAAGTTGCACTTTTGAAGAAGGTTGAGGGCGTTGACTACATGTGGAACGTTGGATTGGAGACTACAAACACAAATGTGATGGACAAGTGGATCCTGGCCAGCTGCCAGAGTCTGCTGCAATTTGTCAACGAAGAGATGAAAGGTACGTGATTGAATGCTACGAGGCTTATATCCCCTATTACTTCCAGTGTTATAAAGCCAGGGCTAACACCCATTCAAGGATACCGATTGTACACTGTGGTGCCTCGACTTCTTGAGCTCATTGATAACACGACCAACTGGTACATCAGATTCAACCGACGTAGGTTGAAGGGAGAGAATGGACTGAATGATACCCTGCATGCGCTCAACGCTTTGTTTGATGTTCTCTTCACTTTGTGCAGAGGACTGGCTCCCTTCACCCCTTTCCTGTCCGATACCATCTACCAGAAGCTCCTCCCACATATTCCGAAGGAGTTGCAGGCCGAGGACCCTCGAAGTGTTCACTTCCTGCCTTTCCCGGAAGTCAAGGAAGAGCTATTCGACGCCGAAGTTGAGCGACGTGTATCAAGAATGCAGCGGGTCATCGAGCTGGCTCGTGTCTCCCGTGAGCGCAGAACCATTGGTCTCAAGACACCACTTCGAACCTTGGTTGTCATTCACCATGACAACCAGTACCTTGAGGATATCAAGTCACTTGAATCCTACATCACTGAAGAATTGAATGTTCGAGATTTGGTGCTCTCTTCGGATGAGGCCAAGTACAATGTCCAGTATAGCGTGACCGCTGATTGGCCCGTTCTTGGTAAGAAGCTCAAGAAGGACATGGCTCGAGTCAAGAAGGCCTTGCCTACCTTGACTAGCGAGCAAGCCCAGAGCTATCTCAATGACAAGAAGATCCTTGTTGATGGCATCCCCTTGGAAGAAGGCGACCTTGTTGTGCGCAGAAGTGTAAAGGAGGATGAGGCCTCCAAGAAGCTGGAAATCAACACGGACGGCGCATTATTAACCATTTTGGATTCTGAGATATACCCGGAGCTGGCCCAAGAAGGATTGGCCAGAGAGATTGTCAACCGAGTGCAGCGTCTGCGCAAGAAGGCAGGCCTGCAACCCACTGATGATGTCAAGATGGAGTACCAGGTTGTGTCTGACCCTGAGAACCTTGGACTGGCAGATGTGATGGTATCACAGACAGCTACTTTTGAGAAGGTGCTTCGACGACCTGTGGAGAAGCGCGAGGAGGGGGCTACTGGCGAGCTCATTGCGGAAGAAGAGCAAGAGATTCAACAGGCCATTCTGTTGCTTCGTCTTGTAAAATTGTAAAAGAGAGGCTGAGATTTAGAGCTCATTGTACTCAAAATTAGAGTGAGATTTAAACAAATAAACAATAAATTAATAAAAAATTCTTGCCAAATACAACTGTACGCAATCAATTAATTAAAAGGAAAATATTACTATCATGATTACACTTTTTTCATTGCTGCCTATTATTTGTGAAGAAGTCTTGTTAGTCTCATAGGCTCAAGAAGAGGGGAAAAAAAAGCTATAGGGTGAAGAAGACTGGATAATATCTAACCAGATAGCAATCTTTTAATCTCAGAAATTCCCGAGCACACTTGTCCTTGGTCACGTCGTTATAATCTGCTACGATGCATTTCCCGTATGCCGTCGCCTATTGAGAGCAAATGTCTTTAGTTAGTATCAGCCAACATCGGCAAAATACAAATCAACTTTTCTAAACGCACCTCTACAGCGCATTGAGCAACGGCCGTTGAGACTTTCTGGATCGGGCGGCGGGTGGTTTGAGGATTCATTTTCTGTTGCTTTTGTGCTGCGTGGAACAAGGGCAGTTTGGGTACTGTTGGTTGAGAGTAGAGTTTTTTTTGAGCCTTGGAGGAGGTACAGCGATCGTAACAGTGAGTGGTGGAAGCTCAACTAGCGCTGTGGGGAAGCTGGTGATGCTGAGATTGTTTTTGCTACGAGTGGCATGAAGCTCGTTCAATGTAAGCGATTTGGAATCTTTTTAGATCTCCCATAATTTGAAGTGAGATAAAACGCCAATAAACAACAAAAGATATCATTGAAATCTTTTAAAGAAACTGCCACGCACACTCATGAGGAACCATGAAATGGTGTGCTATTCCAGCACTGTGGGTATTTACTGTATAGGTAGCCTTTTTGCTATTCTTTTATGGCTTCATTAATCTATCCTATGCTTGAATGCTTGAAACGCGATTAAGTCTAGCTATCCACTTTGAGCCAAGTTTCTTGAACTGTTATTACGGTGCTCTCTGGCAAGGATTCCGGGAAACATCATGGGATCGTTCCCAGATACGTGGCTATCAGGCAGAAGTGGCTCCCCGGTATGAGCCTCGATAGATGGCGCATTTTCTGGGATTGCATCCATATGCTCGGCCACTGAATGCGCCACTGAAGAAGTAGGCTTCTTGTTTTCCTGAGCCTCTAGTCCCTGAACGCTTGCTGCCATGCTGTTTGATACCATTTCATTGAATGCGAGATACCGGGTCAAACTGAATTTCGAGTTAGTATATATGCATAAGTGAAAAAATAAGACGGCAGGAAATAAGGGCATAGGGGATAATGATTGCTTACACGTCTCTTTCCTGCACGAGCGTATGGTATCGGAACTCTTCTCTGCGATCGGGCACGTTTGTCTTTACCATCTTGTTTCCCTCTTTGCCAGGCTTTTCAAAATCTTGACCCAGCCACTGCTGCTTGATGGCCTTCTCATAACCGCTCTGCTTCACCGAATTCTTTGCCAACTCGCACATATCGACGGGGCTCAACTTGTAAATCTGCGCAGCCACGGCATATTCCTCTATCAAAGGCTCCTTGGTAAACGCAAATTGCAGCGGATCATCCGTGGATAACGAGACATTTAGGCCCCGTCTGAAATACTGGTGGAAAGGGTTTCGTTCGTAGGCCAAGAACAAGGCGTTATTACTCAGCGGCGACATTGCGATACCAATTTGATCCAAATAGAAGATATATTGTAGCAGGGGAACTTTCCGCAGCAACAACCCGTGACTAATACTGTGGCAGCACAGTGCCGCCACAGCCAAGTGCTCGCTATCGCCCGCCTCTCCGCAATGAGGTCGCAAGACGAACGTATTGTAACCGCGACTCTTTCGGAAGTGATTCAAAGAGGTCATATTAGCAAACAAGAAGTAGATCCAGTAGCTATACGGAGGGTTCTGCTTCGTATCCCAGGCTCTGGGAACCGGAAACTTCCTGAAGAGCCGTCTTTCGGTTTTGCTTTCGTCGTCCACGCTGTCGAAGCCAATGACTCGCTGAAGAAATATGTGTAGCTTGGGATGAGAAGCTGGATCTCTTGTGACTTCGAACAGAGGTTGAAACACATTTTTGATGACTTGCTCAAACGTATCCATTAAACCGCTGGCCTTGTAGATGTCGTAGAGGCGAGGGATCTGGACCAGCCAGCGAACATTGTGGGAAAAGAGCTTGTTATCCACGACCCATGCCGCGAGCTTATCCCATTCGTCTATAGACTTGCCGTAGATGGATATGCGCCACTCCACCATCTGATATTTGCTGGACTCCAGGTCAGAGATGACTTCTTTGGTAATCTCAGCCAAGTAGCGTCCATGGATGAAATTGTCCGTCTTAAGAAATATTGTCCTGAGGCGCGACTCGCCGATAGGGTTGTATTTGAGATTGAATTTATCAAAACGATGAAACGAGTCGGTATGCGCCTGTTTGGTTAGCATTCTGTTGTGCTAGGGAGTCTGTGTGGGTTACATGAGCCGCAACTTACATGCATGTCAAGCGTGTCTATACTCAAATCATACGCTGTTAGGTTGATACTGGCAAATACCTCTGCCAAAGTGAGATGCTTTCCATCTCTGAAGAGCACAACTTCGTTTGGGTATTTCTTCATTTTACTCTTGATAAATCGCAAGAGATGCTTCTGGTTCATACAAGCAGAGTGGTGAACGTGCGTATCCACCTTTCTGACATTGTAGAAGTCTCGATGTGGTACCTTTTTGCTGTCCGCAGTCTCTTGGTATTCATTAAGGAGAACATAGAGATTGAATTTTCCTTCCAGATACTGAAGCCGCCGGAAAGCAAAGCTTTTGCTTGGACCATCAGACGAAACTGCGAGAATTTCTTCCAAGTCCATGTAGAATTCTCTGATAGTAGGTACTCTTATAGCAGGGGCTTTGCTGGTCGAATTGTCAAAAACCTGATAAATGCCTTCACTGTCGAGCTCAAAAGTCATGTCGCCACTTTCTGGCAAGGGTAGCAAATCTTCCAAGCAGAAGTCATCTCCAACATCTTGACCGGGCTTTCTCTTCCGAGTTGGCCTTTTTCGTTCCTGAGCATTGGCAGAAGAGCCTTCAGTGCCATGGCCATGACCATGGCCATGACTTTGAATCCATGCAGGATCGGGAGGAGGCGGATATATGTCCCAGCTAGGGTCATCTCTAGGATTGTCATTTGGTCCTTGAGCCGAAAGAGCGATATACTTGCGTCTCACGTCAAGTATTCCATGTATTTGCTTGGCAATAGCACTGAGCTCAGCTGTTATGTGAGGCTCAGTATCAAATAGACCATTCCCCGGCAAGCCAACAGAAGGCTCATTGGCAAGTCTTGCGTCGTTGAAGGCCTGACTGGTGGGGTCACTGGGCTTAGTATACGACACATTAGACGGGCCTGTCGACCCAAAGAGACTGGCAGGGGTGTCTACGATTTCTGGCTTGTCTAGCACTTTAGTTAGCAATCCGCTTTTGGTATATTTCGTGGGCGGATTGACTAATCACCATCGGTGTCGAGGACTAGGGAATCGAGCCCGTACTCGGTGGCCGGGTATGAGCCTGAAGGAATTTGTGGACTTCCAAAGGGAGTTGACTGCGGCCATGGAGAATTTCCACTCCGCGTATCAATCTTGCTTCTCTGATAGAATAGTTTTGCATCCGTTTGGGTCATCTGGAGCTCTGCAACTGGATCATAAAAGGTCGTGCGCTCTGGGAGATCGCGCAGCAGCATTCCATCTTGGAGAGATTCCTCGTGGTTCGCGAGTGGCTCTTCATGCTCTTCATGCTCTTCAGGGTCGATCAAGCCGGTAGTAGCCGGGCTCTGTATAGCTTCGTCGTCGCCTTCATCCCTAGTACGTACTGGGAGTGACATGCTGCCACTGTATAATGCGTGGTCTAAAGGAGAGCGATTAGGAACAGCGATTATTGGAGTTTAAGCAAGCAAAGCGAGGACCATTAATCGTCAAAATAAGAGGGGAAAAGATCTGATGTGACGCCCGCTTTGTTAGGTGGGATAAGAATACAGCCTAATGGATGGATTCCAGCCAAGCTCGCCAGACATTCCAAGCGCACATCCCTGGTAAATACTTACCAGTCATGGCTTCAGTGTATTATCATAGTACATAAACTCTCAGGCAATGGTGGGAGAATCAGAATGCCCAAAGAGGCTCAATCAGAATCAAGAGTCCGATACTGATTATATTAAGGTTACACGGAAAGGATTAGAGCGCGGAACCGCAGCAAGGTATTTTCAGGCACAAACAAAGCGTTAGTTGGGTTAAACCTATTCCGGGTATTAGACCGTGCAGATTGGGTCTAGCGCATCGATACTTGCTTTAAGCATGCGATGGGCGACAGGCCATGGCTTGCAAGATGTTCTCCAACCAGTGTCTAGGCATTTCTTTGCAATCAATGGTACTAAGATTTAATGGTCCCAGGGAATAGGTAGATGAGATAATGAATAGAGTTGTTGAAATATGAACTACATAAGCTCCGCATTCAGTACCGATAAAGATGATGTGAAAGTTGCCTGCGTTGACCAGCAGTGTCAATGTGCTTTGCACCGATTCGCAGTCATAACTTATGCTGTAGGTTGACTCCTTGGTCCTGCAGAGCTTATGAAAGACTAATTTTATGTTTTATATAGACTCGGTCTAAGATGCCATTCCATGTCAACGGCTCGTTCGTCTATATACCATCTCTTGTGTCTAGACGAAATATGCACAATGTACACCAAAAGACTCAACTCAACAGTAAGCAATTCTAATAGCCAGTGTCAAACTTTCTTCTTTTCCTCAACCACGACAGGCTTTGCGGTAGGTTTTGGGGCCACGCTGTAGATCCCTGCGGCTCCAAATACCACAATTGCGCTAAGTAAGGTATTGACTGAGAGGGTATTGCCAAAGAGCCAGATACTTAACAAGAGGCTGATGAGTTTTCGAATGCTTAGTATTATTGTAACAGTGAGCGCCGATGCGTTTGCTGCAAGAAGATTTACGCCACGAATACAGGCATATTGGGTCAACACATTGACTGCCAGATAGGCTAGCTGAGATGGAACTCGTGTAAGTGGCAGTGATGAAGCAAATGGTATGTTTAGCTCAAGAGGAGTGCTCTTGCTGAGCTCGGCTAAATTGCGTCGCATGGAGGGCATAAAGGGCAAGAAGAGTGGTAGCGCCAAAATATGGGCATAAAAGAGGTTTTCCTTCCACTGCGGCCCATACTTGCGATATGTTGCTTCGGTATACAGGCCCATAACAGACGAGAGAACTTGAGCTACAAAGATAATCAAGAATCCGACGTTAAAGACTGGCTCAGCACTGCCTTCGCTCGTTTTCTGTTTGACTAGTTAGGGACGAATAAGAAATATAGTGATTTTCTTTGAAAGCATTTACCTTGTCCTTGGAATCTGACCAGGCGGCCAAACTGACGCCGATGCTCAGCAGAAATACTGCAAACACTTGGATCCGTGAATATGTCTTTCCGCAAAAATAGCCTGCAGCCATAGTTGTTATGCTACCCCCGGATCGTAAAATGATATGGACCGGCACGGATATGTTGTAGCTAAATGCATGATTGTTCAACACATTGATGGTAAAGAACAGCAGGATGTTGACGAGCCATCGGCGAAGCGGGACGACGTTGGGCGCAAAGAAGAATGGTGGACGCGTTTTATCGAACTGCGCTACATAGCCAGTGATGGCGATGAACAGAAATTGAACAAAGGTTATAAGCGTTCCTATGTGGCGCGGATAAGTATATGGACGTGATCAGTCTTGTAAGGAACCGGGCGTGTATTTATACCATTCGTGGGCTCGAAGCTATGCAAGTTAAATTTTGGTACTGGTAACAGGCATGGGTGAAGAGGCTTACTTGATGATTGCTTCTAGGGCGTATACCTACGGACCAGAGAGTTAGTTCACCAGAGAAGAGGCAGATGTAGGTATCAAGATGCAGCACGTACGTTGGAGCAGCATCCACCGAAGATCAGCACCGTCATTACCGCCGTAGCAAACAGAGTTGAGCCGCTGTCCACGGCGAAATGGCGGACAACATTTGCCAAGGTGGGTGATGGAGATGCCTTGTTGGATATCGACTGAGCACCCTTGGCCGGTGTCAGTTTCGGTAGAGGTTCCATTACGGCTCCGATTGCGAAATGTAGGTCATGTCGTGTCGAGGAATTGAGACTGCCGTGGACAGGTAATCAATTGCCAGGTATGAATTCGGGATATGGTACTTTGCACCTATTAGTATTAGCCTAGCTGCCAGGGATTAGAAATAAGTAATTTTTATCAAACGAACAAAAGAACCAACAAATATACAATTTAGTATATTTCGATATAACTTTTATATCAAAAATATATTACTATAGTATCAAATGTTTAATCTGAATAATTTTTTATATAATATTTCTACTATTTCTCAAAGTGTTAATTCGTCTCCTACCTCTATCAAACGTTCCTGGCCCTTTGCGGCTTAGCGCGCTTAGGTAGTTCGGTGGAGGGGTACGACCAGCATGACGGAGTGTGCTGCGACGTAAGTCGGATAGGTACCTAATTGCTTCTTTGGTGATTCTAAACCACCACAAACACCAACGATACCAGCCATAGCCTCCAAACCAATCGGCGTCCTTTTCGAGAGCTGCCGCTGACCACAAACCATCGCCGACTTCCTCAATTACTGAGACCTTTTTCGCTCTCTCAGGCGCTGAGCCCTTCAATCCGCTGCTTAAAAAGGTCCAGTTCCTACCATCAGCTACAATGCCTACAACCACCGCGGAAACACTCTCGCTGGTCACGAGAAACGTCTCCGTAGCTCCGCTAGTCCTCCTCTCCGCGGTCGACCATTACAACCGAACAGTCCAGAACAAGACCAAGAGGCGGGTTGTCGGTGTTCTTCTCGGCCAGAACGATGGAAAGAACGTGAGGGTGTCAAACAGTTTTGCAGGTACGTCGTAGACTGCGCAAGGAATCCCAAGAGATTCTCCAACCTAGAGAGGCCACGCCCTCTAATAGCTTACTTCGCCACTCAGTTCCCTTTGAGGAGGATGAAAAGGACCCTTCAGTGTGGTTCCTGGACCACAACTACGTCGAGTCGATGAATGACATGTTCAAGAAAGTGAATGCGCGCGAGAAGCTGGTGGGCTGGTACCATACCGGACCCAAGCTTCGTGCTTCTGATCTTGAGATCAACGAGCTCTTCAAACGATACACACCCAACCCCCTACTAGTCATCATTGATGTTCAGCCGAAGGAATCCGGTGTCCCTACTGACGCGTATTTTGCGGTCGAGGAAATCAAGGATGTAAGTCGTTCATATTCCAGCATCTTGAACAGAGAAAACTAAGCTGACTCTTCCCTTCTCTATATAGGATGGCACCACCACTTCTCGAACATTTGTCCATACACCTTCGATTATCGAAGCCGAAGAGGCTGAGGAGATTGGTGTCGAGCACCTACTAAGGGATATCCGCGACGTTGCTGTGGGCACCCTGTCCACTCGCGTGACTAACCAGCTCCAGTCTCTTCAAGGACTGCATCTCCGGTTACGAGACATCGGAGCCTACCTCCAGAAAGTTCTCGACGGCCAACTCCCGGTCAACCATGCGATCCTCGGGAACCTTCAAGACGTCTTCAACCTTCTCCCCAACCTCTCCACACCCGATGATGATAGCAAATTGGGAAGCCACGAATTATCACATGCCATGAGCATCAAGACCAACGACCAGCTGATGGCCATCTATCTAAGCAGTCTGATACGTGCCATTACGGCATTCCACGATTTAATAGAGAACAAGATCCAAAACCGACAGCAGCAAGACGAGAAGGAGACTAAGAAGGAGGAGTCTAATACCAAGGATGAGAAGAAGGATGGCACCGCCACTGCCGCGAACGGAGAGGCCAAGGAAGGTGGTGAGAAAGAAAAGCCCAAGAAGAAATAATTAAAGAGACAGCGCACATGGGGCCGCCTCAGAATCAGAAAGAAGGCGTCTGAGTGCTTAGAGTAATAAAGTCAAATAGCGGTTTCTATATGTGGTGGATAGCGAACCGCTAGGGGAAAAAAATCAACTGAAATAGATATTTTGCATTTCCATCGTGTCTTAGCCGTGACAGCTATCTGATGGGGGTGCTAGAGACCTCCGATTATGGCAGCCAACTCTTCTTTTGTTATATATCTATCCTCGACATGGCCTCTCGGAGCTCCTCTCCATTTCTCGGCCAGCAAGCACGCGAGAAGGTGCTTACAGCAAGGAAAATCCTCCTGCAAACCCAGCCAGGCGTCCATCCCCAGGCTGCCAAAGCCTCCAGATGATATACCAGACTCTTGGAGCTGCTCAGTAATGCTCGTTACATCATAGTTAGAATATGCATCCAGGGCGAAACTACCGCAATTGCAGCTCCACGCATCAATATGCACTGCGTATGATTTCGACGCCTGCGGAATGTGTCGCCGTCTGCCCCGGGATGTGGCCGAAGCAGCAGATTGGACACTGTACATGCATATCTGATCTTTGCTGAAGCTTGTTGCTTCTTGGCCGACGAGGTCTCGATCTGTAAGCTGACCTTGCACAGGCTCGGTTTCACTATCTTGAGGGACGTGACTTGGGTGAGAAGCCGCAGCTTGCGCCGGGTTGGCTACTATGAGACGGCTGACTAGTCCGCGATCCAGCAGGTCCAGGGCTGGCAAAAGAAGACTTGGGAAAACGACATGGAGAGTGAGTAACTGTTGACGCCAATTTGAATCGTCGCTTGGAGGCGATGATGGAATTAGGGCTGTGTACAGCTGATGATGAGATGGGAGATGGTTTCTGCTCATCGTTTTTGTGGAGTCTTTGGGTATAACGGCTCCTTGCCGAGAGCTACTATGCGCGGCATCGATGAAGGGGTATTGATGGCATGCGATTATAGGTGCTCGGGTTTGACAATGCGAGAATGGAAATATAGTCTATAAGGCGAATGGCGACGATTAGATGTAATATGAGATTTGGTATGGTATACTGAGCTTAGGCAGATCCAGTTAAAGTGCACATTATCCCATTTTGGGAACTGGTGGATCTGAATTTGCGAACAACATTGTTGTTATTTACTACCAACCCAACCGCATCCATAAGGTATAGATGGATAAATCTCATCATGACGGTTACAAGGTAGATAACAAGTGCCAATATTTTTTTTATCTATTTCCTCTATACTATACAAAGTATATACTGGTAACTATAACCCTACGCAATTACAGAAAAGAGTCGTACTATTTATTTCAAACCCACTCCTTGGGCTCCTTCAAAACGTCCACTAGCCGCTGCTCCCGGCTCTTGGGCTCTGGCTCATACATGTATTTCCAGCTTGCCGTCAACGGCAGGCTCATGAGAATGCTCTCCACCCGTGATCCAGGCGTGTTCAAGCCAAAGGCAGTTCCTCGGTCGTGGACCAGGTTGAACTCGACATACTTGCCCCTGCGAATCTGCTGCCACGCCTTCTCCTTTTCATCAAAGGGCATGTCCTTTCGCTTCTCTAGAATGGGGACGTACGACGGCAGGAAAGACTTTAAGCAGTCCTGGATGAAGGCAAAAGTGTTTTCCTGGTCACGCTCACTCTCATCCAGATCATCAAAGAAGATACCGCCTATGCCTCGGCACTCGCCGCGATGCTTGTTGTAAAAGTACTTGTCGCACCATTTCTTGAATCGAGGATAGTAAGTCTTGTCGTGGTTGTCGCAGGCGGCCTTGATCGTCTTGTGGAAGTGGATGGCGTCCTCGTCAAAGAGGTAGGAGGGCGTCAAGTCGCTGCCGCCGCCAAACCACCAGGCCTGAGATGAACCATCGGGATTGGCCGTCTCAAAGTATCGGTAATTCAGGTGCACGGTGGGGGCCATGGGGTTGGACGGGTGAAGCACCATGCTCAGGCCAGCGGCGAAGAACTCCAAAGACTCGACGTTGGGATCGAGGTTCTTGTGGTTTTCTCGCATCTTTGCAATGGCCGGCTTGGGCAGCGCTCCGTAAACGACGCTGACACCGACACCGGCCTTTTCGAAGACGTTGCCCTCCTGCAGCACGCAAGTTATGCCGCCGCCGCCATTTGGCCGTGTCCACTCGTCTCTGCGAAACTTCTTTCCGTCGATGCGCTCGAGTTCTTTGACGATGATTTGTTGCTGCTCCTTGATGAACTTCTCCATCCGCAGGCGCATCGGAGATTCGTCGGTGATGCTGGCCTCTCTCTTCTTCTGCTCATCTTTCTCAGCAAGTGACGATGCATCTAGCTTGGCGGACTCTGCCGTTGACTAGAAGCAAAAAAGACGCGTCAGTCAAAAGAAGCTTTAGCTGTCCCATTAGGTAAAACTCACTAAGCTGTAAGCCAAGGGAGCAGTGATGCTAATAGCGGCTGCTGCAAGCCAAATGGCTGCGGAGGAGGATGAGGAAGAAGCTCCAAAGCTGGCGGGAGACCGCCGAGCGCCTGAGGAGGAGGAAGCCCATCGATTGAGAGTCAATTGGCTTCTCAAAGGCCGTGCTGAGCGCAGGCGGGCTTGCGAGACCACGCGCTGAACATGGCGAGAAGCCGCCGCGGGCGAAGCCATGGCGGGGTGAAGATGGCAATGGAGAGATGAGACGAGAGCGGCTGAGGAAGACGGAATGGACAGAGACGAGGTGGGCGCAGCCCGGTTTTAATAGCAGAACGCGGGCGCGACGAGAGGATAAGCCGGAGAAGAGATTTTTTGGAGATTTTCTTCTTCTCGTCGTCTCGTCTTTTCTTGTCCAATTCAATTGGACAATTGGCCCCTCCACTGATCGAGCCACCGACTTCCCGGTGGCGTGTTCAGTAGTTGATATCTTCCCACATAGTAGACCATGCCTGGCTAAGGCTGATGCTTGTCGGCACAAGCTCGGCTCGGGATTCAACGTGGCGGTCGCAGCATCGCAGAGGGGACCCTGATAGCGTTCTGGTTAGCGTAGCGGTAACGGACCTGTATCGTGAGAGGTCCGTAGGCTGTAGCTATGCCGTGAGAATGCGCAAAGTGGCTTGTGCGTTATGAAGTCATTGTTGCTTTGGTCCTCGTCCATTCCTAGGCACAAAACGAAACGTCGATGTCTATCTTATCAGCCTTACGATAAGATGGAACTTGACATGACAGGTACTGAATACTAGAAGCATACAGATGCCAGTCACAACGTCCATCTCTATGGGATTACTGGCTGCTTACAAGCACTCTGTTCAGAGGAGCAGAGATGATAGGTATTCTGGCGTTATGTAAGAATGCCGCACTTAATAAGCTGTGAAGGATAAAGATCACCCCTTGTGTATTACTGCTTCATTCAATAGAGCGTGCAGCCGGATTACGGATGCTCCCATTTCCCCTGCAGATGAAAGCGAATACGGCACGGCCGGTCAGCCTTACAAGTCACTGCCTGAGGTACGGGGCAGTAGCTCAGCTGCGAGAGCGCTATCTACTCCCTTGGGGCGGTTCCCGGTACCAGTGACAGCGGCAGCTTGCACGGCAGCATTCCGGGGTACAAGGGACTTTCTAAGCAGCGACCGACTGACTGCCTCCCTGGTGATGTTTGATTGCTGAGCACAGCACCCAGGATCCGGACAAGCTGATCATGTGGCCTCTGAGCACCCAGCCGCACGCGGGTACCTGCCCCGGGGGGGTCCGTGTTATGCATGTACAGCGGCTGAACCCCCCCTTTTCTCCTGCTGCTCTGCGCGCAGCCGTACCGCGCCTGTACCGCAGTACGAAGAGCGCAAGTCACGGGCTGGTGATTCACACACCGCATTCCCGCATCAAGCTGGCGCCACCGCCCCGCGCCACCCAATGCGCGCTGCTGATGGCGAGCGTCACTGCCTAGCCCTCGCTGTAGTGTTCGCCGCTGTTCTGCCTACCGCCCTCTTGCGTGTGTCATCCAGTCATCAGCCGCCCCCCGGAAGTCACTGGGTCACTCCCGCGACGGCACCCCTCTCCTCCACTCCGTCACCTCCAAAGAGGCTCGCCCTACTTCTACCGGCTGCATCATCGCTTGCATCCCTTGTTTCCTTCCTCTTTCTTCCCCTTTTCATCATCTCTCCGCCAAACCCCAACCAGACTTGCACTGCTTTCTTTAAGAACAGCTGCGAGTTCGAGCGATAACACCGTACAAACCACCACCTAAGTGCACTGCCATCTCGTCATCAACAGCTCCCCCTAACGCCATCTCGACCCAACTTCATCCTTTCCAACCGCCATCATGCGCAGCAAGTTCAAGGACGAGCACCCCTTCGAGAAGCGCAAGGCTGAGGCCGAGCGCATTCGTCAGAAGTACTCTGACCGTATTCCTGTAAGTTGATCGCTTCACGCTCTGCTCTCTACCTCGCTTCATCGTCGCTTGCCCTTGTCTCCGCTATGAATACACGCATCCGTACATAACTTTGTGGCTGCCTAACATCATCACCATCCATCACCATCGTCAATACACTTCTTCCGCATCTTCCATCTCTCCAGCTCGATGGCTGACATTCTCTGTTTCAACAGGTTATCTGCGAAAAGGTCGAAAAGAGCGACATCGCTACGATCGACAAGAAGAAGTACCTGGTCCCCGCCGACCTGACAGTAGGCCAATTTGTCTACGTCATCCGCAAGAGGATCAAGCTTTCTCCCGAGAAGGCCATCTTCATCTTCGTAGATGAGGTTTTACCCCCTACCGCTGCTCTCATGAGCAGCATCTATGAAGAGCACAAGGACGAGGACGGGTACGTACAATATTCTTGGTCCAATCCGCATCACTTTGTGTGATCCCTCATCGAGAAAGAGGCTAACCTTTTGACTGTTTCTAGCTTCCTATACATCACCTACTCTGGCGAGAACACCTTTGGTACCGCATAAACACCGAGGCGATACAGGGAACTTTCCAAGCCGAATATGGCTGATGCAGGCGTTCTGGTAGTTGGGCTTTTACTCTTTTTCCGTTAGGGGATATCGGGAGCTTTGTTATATTGCGGATACTTTTTTACTAAACAGACGAGCCGAGATAAAATAGATGCCCAAGGCATCTCATCTCTATGCTACCTTTGTCACGAGCCTTGACCTTAGAGGGGAATTATTTGGTGGCATGGCGAAGGAGGCTTCATTCAATGACATGTGGCTACATGCGGCTGTTCACTTTTTAATGTTTCAGCCCCTCCAGCGTGTGACTGCTGCTCCTACTTTTGCCCTTGCGCCTATCTATTTACTTGTTTTCTGCCTCATAGTCGGTAGCGAAACAGAGATTAATAATAGTGTTGTCCCTCCAAGACGTCAATTCTTCACTCTACCTTGCTCTCATGATACGTCGTAGAAGGGAGAGTAAAAGTAAAATGAGATACTATTGTTTTATTTATATGCGTAAACGAGCATTATATATCGTTTGTAGTGGTATATACGTCCAACCAAATCACGTCAATCTCGTGGTAGATGGCTTGCTTCCCTTCCCTCCATTAATATTAATCATCATAAATATCCAAAAACCAACATGAGAAAAAGAAAAACCGAGAGACAAAACATCAAACTTTCTCAATGTGAGTTTCGAGAATTCCATCGTATTGGTTCATAACCTTCTCGTCGATGGATTCGTGGAATACGTCCACCTTTGTGGAAGCAAAGTTTCGCGCGCTGACGCCCTTCTCGAAGAGCACGTCAATTTCAGCAAAAGTTCGGCCGCGAGGCTCGGGGAGTCGGAAGTAGGTGTAGATGATGCAGCAGAAGCAGATTCCGCCCCAAAAGAATCCGGTGTAGTTGCTCCAGTTCCAAGCGGTGGGATTCAGCATGTAGGGAGTCAGAACGTTTGTGATTATGCCGACAATGTTGCTGCACGAGAGGTTAGTGATCTAGGCTCAAGTATATTAGATGAATATAAATCTGGACTTACTAGAGATTTCGGGCAAGGACAACCGTCTTAATCTGCAGACGACGGGATGAAAGTTCACCGACGAGAGAGTAGCAGACAGTGCCGACGGTGAGCTGGTAGAAGAGGGCCCAGACAACCATGATGCTGCCGGTGGCGAGGGAGCCTTGTCTCCTGTGCGACTCGGGGACTAGGCCCAGGAAACCGAGGATGAAGAGCATGCTGCACAGGCCGCAGAGACCATACAGATACAGGGTGCGGCGTCCGACGCCCAGAGCCATCAGGCCCCATGCGCCAAAGACTCCCACCATGTTGATGGCGTACTGGCCCAGGGCAAACGAGTAAGAGTCGTGGTTGGAAAGGCCAGCCTGCTGAAGGAAGTAGGTGGAGTAGTTGGAGAAGGCATTTCCACTGAGGTTCTGGATGGCCCAGACCATGCAGACAATCTCGGTGCGGCGCAGGTCGACTCCCTTGAAGCAGTCCCAGTAAGAGGCGCCGGCTGTGACCTTTTCCTCCAAGGCGGTCGTGTGGATCATCATTGCCACGGTCTCGTCGGCGTCAAAGTCGGTCTCGCGCTCTAGGCTGGTCAGGCGGAGCAGTGCATGCTTGGCCTCCTGGGCCTTGCCACGGCGGACAAGCCACCAGGGGGGATTCGGGAGCAAAGTAGATGCCGATGAAGAGAGGCAGCGGCCACATCCACTGAAGCCCATAGGGGATGCGGTACGCCCACTGATCGTCGCGCTTCAGCATGGCAAAGATGACTCCGATGCCAATCTCCTGACCGAGACCCCAGCAGAAATTGACGTAGGTGGTGAGGTAGCCTCGTAGGGCGACAGGACAGACTTCGGAGGCATAGGTGACGGTGAGGGTCTGGAAGATGCCCCACGGGATTCCGCACAGGATCTCGGCGACCAGCAGGGCCTGTACGTTGGGCGCGGTGAAGAAGATGGCTGTGAAGGCGGCGATGAGGACGAGGCAGGCCATGACGGTTTTGCGGTAGCCGAATCTCTCGGAGACGAAGCCGTTGATGAAGAGACCAATGATTTCGCCGACAGCAGCGCCCTGGTTTCGATGACTGTTAGCCCGGCCGTGGTCGAGATATTTGAAATTGACAAATATATATATATACATATATGTCGTGGAGAGATGTAGAAAACTCACGTTACTCAAGCCTGACTGCCATCTGGCCGGTACCTGATATTTACCGTCTGGAAACAATTCACCATATTTCCTATTGAACTGAGGGAACGCATCTGACAACTGGTTAGTCTAATTACACGCAAGATTCAAAACTCCCTAAAGGGGACGTACAGAAATTGTTTACCAAGCTGACATCGTAGCCCTCCATGACAATGCAGGTAGAGATGAGCATGCTCCACGCAATGGCCTTGGGATACAGCTTGATGCCTTGCAGCAACGTCATCTTCTGCTCCTTGGCAGCAGCCGATCTGGCGTGCTCGATGACGGTACGATCTCTTTTGGAGAACTCTTCATCGCCATCGACATTGATGACGCCGCCGGTGGTGGCATCTTTGGACGCCTGGATGTCGCCACCATCACCATCGAGGTGAGGGGAGATTTCCTTTTCAGAAGCCATGGTGTTGTGTAGTGATACAAGCCGACGAGGATGTTACAAGAACATGAGACGGCCTGATGTATCAACACTCTTCACAGCAGCAAAGTGTGTGAAAGGGAATGAAGAAATAGTGACAGAGACAGGAAAAACAAGGATCGAGGAAAGAGGGTGGGCGGGATCAGACACCACCATATATAGGTAAATGAAGAAAGCGGAGTGGGCACGATGTTTGGAGATGAGGAGAGATGCTTGCTGGAAGCGATGCCGGGGGTGTGATTGTAACTAAGCCGAGCCCTAGCACCTGTACGGTGTTGGAGGTCGTTTCCTTCTGCTCGGTTGATCCAATGACGCCCGCCTGTTGTTCTGGAGCCGTCGATGGAGGAGGAGGTGGTGGGTTCCTTTTTTTCGTCCCTAGACACAATATCAACTAGATATGCAGCTAGGGTCAAAACCCGAAGAAAGATGGTCGCGAATTAGGATTCCCGCCGTCTGACGCCTTGGCTAATGCCGGCTATGTCTAATGCAAGGCCTTCTGCAGAAAAGGAACGGCCAGATTCAAAAAGAAAAAGGAGGAGGGGAAAAAAAGATTTCTTTAGCTCTCATTAGGTTCCTACTCCAAAAAACCACTTCTCTTTTTTTTCTGCTCTCCTGCCCCCAGCGAAGAAGAGGGGACATGACATGTTCAGTTTAGCAGACGAACTAGTGATGAAATGCAAAGCCGGGAGTGGCTCGTGGCGGCGGAGAAGCCCGCTCAAGCTGCTAAAATGCCCAGGTCCAGCCGTGGTCCAGCAAGTAGAAAGGCTGCAAACAGAGCCGTAATAATGGGGCAATTGAGTTGGAGACTTTTTCATGGGAATATGCCCCTGGTTTCTTCGGCCAGAAAATTTTCACTCCCTTGTCGCAGAGGGCCTGCCACCGCCACTTTGGAGAGGCTGGAATTGCGAGTTTTATGTAGCAGCTCTTATCAGCGCTTATGGAGCAGATTGCATGACGGCAGAGAGAGAGGGGGAGAGATGTCTTGACCTTGGGTTGTAGCGTAGATGATCAAGCCGGTGAGATATCTTGGTATATCTCTCTACCTAGTTAGATACAGCATTGATGCTCTGTTAGTTAGTATTCAGTAGCTCATCGTAGAAGGCATCTGTAGGCAGCTTCCCCTCTTGAGGCGTTTGTCTTTGGTGATTAGAATAACAATTATCCCATCAATCACAGCAACATGTTTGTAGCAAGCAATAGTCAATAATAGTATATCATCTCTATAAGCCGCCACAGGGGGAAGACACGCGGGAGCTGAGGCGTTCACTCGCTTCTCTCAGCCATCTACAGCCTTCCAGCCAATGACAGGCACCGCGATTCTACACACGAGGCAGCTTGTCGTCATTTGGGGAGACGCAAACCCCACGGGGAAGGATCGCGATGCGGGGGGGAAACGAGACGCTAGATCGCAGCCCTTCAGCCCCATATGCTTATTCGAATCTGGCATGCTGGGGAATTGACGTGCGCCTTGGTTTCGCTCTGCGGCTCGTTTGGCGATGGCCAGGCCATCCGACATTTTTGGTGTCGTGGGCCACAGAAAAAGGGAGCTGTGTCCACTGGCTTTCCGGCGGCGCTAGCTGAGACGGGTAAATTTCACAGGCCTCTGCCGGCGGGAACTTTCTGTTTTAGGCAATTATAATTTTTCTGATTTCTGAGTGGACCACGGTGAAGAGGGCGCCATTTATAATTGTCCTAAAATGGTAATATCCGCCTGGTTATGCCTGTTTCCTGAATTACTGTATTTTACCATACTCCATACCATCTATCACGAACCCTCGCATGGGTTGGACAGCATCTGCGATTGCTCAGCTCTCCCCGGATTTTGATGAATAGTTGCTCATTAGCTAGATGAGCTAGACAATCTCGATGCGGGGGAATAAGCATCTGCGGCTATTGACCATTTGCCGATGAAGACCAATAACTCGATAGCGTGGAGTTTATATGCATGACTGCGATGGGTGTCGTGTAGATGAATAGTAAGTACGTCTGGATGGATAGATGTGCTCCATGACGTGCAAGATGCCGTCTGTCGTCTCATAAAAGGGCGTGAGAGGGCGCAGAAGGACAGGTGAGCAGATTCGTTCATTTACATCGTCCTCAACCTGCTTGACTGACTACTAGGACTATTTCTATATGAGTTGTAATATCTTATCCATCGGTTGATATGAGCAACCTGAGTTGTGCCTCTTCTCCTGCAGCTTCGATAAGACTTGAGCAATCTTCAGCGAGCCTTCTCAGGGTCCGTGTGGTGCATATGCACGCCACTCCCTATAGAAGGGCGCCTTGCTTCTAGAAGGCTGAGCTTATCTGTATGTCGGCAACCATCGCATAGCCCAACTGTCATTACATAATTCCCTGCCGTTCTCCAGCTGCCAACAGACCTTATATCGACTCTACTGCAACATTCTGCATCTCTCTGCTCAAGCAACACCGCAGCTCCGGGAATAAGTTTTCCCGGTACCTCTCTCCAGGATCTTTTCTTTCACTTCGGAGAAGAGTCGGAGCTTTGAAGCTCTCCCGATTCTCCCCGCAAGGATTTGCATCCACCTCCAGCACTTTGAGCTCCATGTGATGCTAACGCAGCTACTAAGAAAACTCAGGCGGGGGACGAAAAACTCAATTAAAGTGCAGTCATGTTCAACACATGTAAGACGACAACAAGATGCATCAATAAATATTTACACAGATTGCTTAGGATACAAAAATAACTAAAAGGAAAAAAGACACCGCTCCTGTAACACTGAGAATGTTAATATTACTCTCATGAATTCCAGTTGATTTTTTTTATGCCGCCTTTCCTCCGAAGTCCCCAGACTAGACCCACCTGGTTTTTGCTCAGTGTCAACGCCATCGAACCATCCCGCTCCGGAGCTGTGACTGTGCCTGTTCCTTTTTCGTGTGCCCGACTCAATACTCCTTCAGCCACAGACAAGCTCCCGACCTTTGTCTGGAACCTCAATTGCCCTTCTGCCACTGTCATTTCTGCTCTTCTCGCAGACCTCAGAGGCGCAATTCCCTCGTCTCCCCCCTAACCCCGCCGCTCTTCCGGCTCTTTAAACTGCCTCACCTCCACAGAAGCCACGATGCTGTCCGCTCTCCGAGTTGCCAGCAGGCGAACTGCCCTGCGACCTGCGACCCTCAACCTCTCCAGCCGCGCTCTTCTGTCCACCTGGATCAACGTGCCCCAGGGCCCTCCTGTGAGTTTTCATACGAAAATACAAAACTGGCATTTTCCATGTTTGCCTGTTGCTGACAATTGGCTTGTAGGATGTAAGTTGACTCCGTAATCAGCGGATTCCCCGGCTCTTCGACCATTGGGCCATTGGACCATGCGAGGCTCGATATATGAAACGAGAGCTTCAGCTACGTGTACTAGATCGGCTAACAGAGTACTTTTTTCGTGCTGTATAGGCTATTCTTGGTACGTTTACCCTCCATTGAGTCCCATCTCTTGTCGTGTGACTAACTCCTCCATTAGGCATTACTGAGGCTTTCAAGGCCGACAAGTTCGAGAAGAAGATCAACCTTGGTACGATACCTTTCCGCCCTTTCGAGCGCCCCCTAATCTGCGCCAACAACACCTGCTAAACATACAATTGTTTCGTCCGTTTAGGTGTCGGTGCATACCGTGACGATGCCGGAAAGCCCTACGTCCTCCCCTCCGTCCGCGAGGCCGAGGAGAAGCTTGTCAACAACAAGCTGAACAAGGAGTACGCCGGCATCACTGGTGTCCCCGAGTTCCCTCCCCTGGCCGCCAAGCTCGCCTACGGCCCCAACGCTTCCGTCCTCGACCGCGTTGCCATCTCCCAGACCATCTCCGGAACCGGTGCCCTGCGACTGGGCGCTGCCTTCCTCCAGCGCTGGTACTCTGGCGACAAGAAGATCTTCATCCCCAACCCTTCATGGGCCAACCACAAGGCCGTCTTCAGCGATGCCGGCCTCAAGGTCGAGACCTACCGCTACTACAACAAGGACACCATCGGCCTCGACTTTGACGGCCTGGTTGCCGACCTCAAGGCCGCTCCCCTGGGCAGCGTCTTCCTGTTCCACGCCTGCGCCCACAACCCTACCGGCGTCGACCCCACCCCTGAGCAGTGGAAGGAGATCTCCAAGGTTGTCAAGGAGCAGAACCACTTTGCCTTCTTCGACATGGCCTACCAGGGCTTTGCCAGCGGTGACACCGACAAGGACGCCTTTGCTGTCCGCTACTTTGTCGAGCAGGGCCACGACATTGCTCTCTGCCAGTCATTCGCCAAGAACATGGTAAGCATATTTCTGCCAGTGTATATGCGAATATCAGAGCGGTCGAGTTCTGGATGATGTGTAAAACCTCTGCTAATCGCTTCTCCTAAAACAGGGTCTCTACGGAGAGCGTGTCGGAGCCTTCTCCGTCACCACTGCCGACGCTGAGGAGAAGAAGCGTGTCGACTCTCAGCTGAAGATCCTCATCCGCCCTCTGTACTCCAACCCTCCCATCCACGGCGCCCGCATTGCCGCCGAGGTCCTCAGCAACCCCAAGCTGTACGAGCAGTGGCTGGGTGAGGTCAAGGGCATGGCCGACCGAATCATCACCATGCGTGCCCTCCTCAAGGAGAACCTCGAGAAGCTCGGCTCCAAGCACGACTGGTCCCACATCACCAGCCAGATTGGCATGTTCGCCTACACTGGCCTGAACGCCGAGGAGATGAACAAGCTGGCCAAGGAGTACTCCGTCTACGCCACCAAGGACGGCCGTATCTCCGTTGCCGGTATCACCAGCGACAACGTCGGCCGTCTGGCCGAAGCTATCTTCAAGGTCAAGGGTTAAGAAGGGAAATAAAAAATATTTACAAGTTAGAACGGAAGGGGGGAGGGCTGGACAGGAAATTTAGAAGAAAGATTTTCGATTCAGGTTATTAGGCGATCTAAAAAGGAAAAAAGAACACTTTTTGCATTGCCTAATTGCCAGATGGCTGATCTATAATAGCCAGTGTAACAATAATCATGACGAAATGCCTGATGATTGTATTATGTGTACCCATCCGCGTCTAAGCTTTTGCAAATCTCCATTCAAAATAAGAAAAAAGAGGGGAAAAAACCATATGCTCGCTATATACAAATTGGACAAAGATAGAAGCGCTTCATTTATCGTTGAAATCATGACAGTCGTAATCGGTCCATGTCTCGTTCCGTATCCTCCACGTGCTGTCCTTCATCTTGGTGGTCTCCTCCATGCTCAACTTCTGACAGCCCCCCTCCTTCTTCCTCCAGGCTCTCGTCCATTTCATCCAGAGAGTCTTCGTCATCGTAAGCTTCCAGGTCAACCTGTAGATCCCGCACTTTTTCAGCAACCCGTGTGTTGGCATCCTTAAGATGCGTGACGTAGTGCTGCAGAGCGGATATGCTCTCCGCGGTATACACCTCCTTTCTGAGCTTGAGCATTGTCTGCTCGGCCTGCTTCTCTGCGCGCTGCGCATCGAGGGATATATCCGAGGAGCGGAGCTCCAAGCTACGAGCAATGACGCCGTGCTTGGCTTCTAATGTACGAACGAGACAAGTGAGGCATTCTGAGAAGAGTTGAAGGAGGTTGGTGAGAGACGTGATTGTGCGTATGCGGGCTGCTTTTAGAGTCTCTTCGGCGGCAGCCAGACCGGCATTGAGATTCGCAAAATCTTTCGGCAGAGAGGCGACATAGCGATGTAGATAAGACGGGTTTGTGGCGGGATGGGCAAGACGAGCGAGGCCCAGCGCAGAGGCATGAAGGTTGGATGATATCAAATCCGCCAGATCGGGTAACAGAGCTTCAAAGTCGGACAGCGGCGGACCGGAAAGAAGCAACGCAATTGAGTCGTGAGGCAGCGTATCGACGGTATCGAGGAACGAGGGCAAGATGAGGATCAGCTCGAGGAGCGCCTCGGGCGTGGCTTCGGCGGAAGACTGTGACTGTTTCTGTTGGAGACGCTCGCTGGCTCGGGAGAGTCTGGTGGAGGCTGTTGATGAAGACGAGGGCTTTGGCTCTGGAGGCGTGGCGGTTGCAATGGCGCGTTCTAGGAGGTAGTGCTTTGCCGCTTTCTGGCGATGTTTGTCGAGACTCTAGGATGGAGCTGGGTCAATACTAAACAATATTTACAGAAAGAGGAGAAGAAAAGGGGGAGGGGGGGCAATATCTCTGGAAGCTCACCTTTTGCACTACAGCCCGATCCTTGGCCTCGTCATCATCCTTGGTAGAGCCATCCGGGTTCAGGATGGCAGTGGTGATGACGCGATAGAGCTTTGCGAATTCCGGGTTACTTTGCAAGATCTTTTGCTCAACGGGGGGGGAACATGCTTTCTCCATCAGTTGAAGAGTCCGATTCACAGGGCGATTGAGATTCTATCAAGTATACAAATACAAAAAACAGGTCAATGGAAAAGGAAAAATCAAACTCGCAGCATAATTCGCCAAGGAGATCAATACACCCCACGAAAAGGCTGCCCAGCCTATCAACGTAGTGGGGTAGCAACCAAAGATGCCCAAACAAGAAGCGCCTAGCTTTTCAGACGAGAGCTCGCGAAAGGACCGCGGGGTCTCGTGACCTTGTACGTACCTGCCAGCTTCACCCCGCCCAAGCTTCTCGGAGCGGATCATCTCATTTTGCGCGCTCAATCAGAGAACTTGTACGAAAACTCCAAACAACAGGCCATGCCAAAATTCTCAAAAAGCTAGTGGGATCGTGGGGTCGTTTTCTTCTTCTAAAAGCTCAACATCCGCCAATTGAAACTGGCATTGCTTCTCTACACCTCGTCAATGGTCTTTTCATAGGACCCTCGAGATTCTTTGTTTTCAATCTTTTCTAAAAATCTGTATTTATAGCGTGTAACGCCACACAACGAGCATCATGCCCCCAACATTATTACCCTCATCATCGGCCCGGCCTCTCATGGCCCTCGCCTCTCGCCTCTCCTCTACAACAGCAACCACTTGCTCACTTCGACAATCATCATTAACGTCAACAACATCAACAACATCGTCATCAGCGACCCGATCCTTCTCAACCACCTCCCCCCACCTCACCAAAACCGTCAAACCGCACCGCCTCCCCAGCGACCTCATCCCCCCCGTACCCCTACGGCCAGCGCCTCGTCTACAAGCAATCCAACGCCGGCCTCTACGGCTCCGCCCGCATCCGCTTCGGCAACACCGTCGCCCCCAAGCACAACAACAAGGCCCGCCGCCTCTGGCGCCCCAACGTCCACGTCAAGACGTTCCTCATCCCCTCCCTCGGCGCTCGCATCAAGACCCGCCTCACCCTGCGCGTCCTCAAGACCATCCGCCGCGAAGGCGGCATCGAGAACTACCTGCTTAAGAGCAAGCCCGCGCGCCTCAAGGAGCTGGGCCCCGGTGGATGGAACCTGCGCTGGCTGCTGATGCAGAGCCGCGCCGTGCAGCAGCGCTTCAACGATGAGAGGGTTACGCTGGGCTTGGAGCCGAGGGAGCTGGAGGACAGGGACGACATCATCCAGTATGCGCTCGATTACGCTACTCCGGGACCGCTGAGTCTGAGGAGTAAGGCTACGTTGGCTGAGATGAGGGCTGCTTTGGACCAGACCTTTGTGCTGGGCGACGAGGACTTGGCAGATCTGGAGGGAATCCAAGAGCTGTCTGACGAAGAGGAAGCGTTGTTGATGCAGCAAATAGACCGTGCGGATGAGGCAGCAAGGACTAGTCAAATCAAGGTGGAAAAGGAAAAGCAAAATCTTGAAGTGTAATGATTCAATCTGATAGAGATTTTTTTTGTATATCATTGTATGTACTCTTGTAAAATAAACCCAACTATATGACACAAACTAGCACAAAAACAAACTATTGAAATGCCGGATATCCTGAGTGCAGTATTGCAGACGAAAGAAGCTTTTTTATGCCACCACAATCTCTTACATGCTAATGAAATCTCCAACCCCAAACTTTTCTTAAAATCGAAGGTCCCAGCCAATCTTGGGTCCAAGGCGAGGCAGTTCCTCCGCCACGCTCTGCACATCCTTGTCTCCTCTGCCACTCAAGCAGATGACCAGGTCCTCGCCCTTCTTCATCGTCTTGGCCAGCTCAATGGCTCCATAAATGCCGTGAGCTGACTCCAGAGCAGGAATGATACCCTCCATCTGGCTAATCAGTCTGAAGCCCAAAAAGGCTTCGGCGTCAGTCGCAGCAATGAACTTGGCTCGCTCACTGTCCTTCCAAGAGCTCAGCTCAGGTCCGACACCAGGGTAGTCAAGACCAGCAGAAACGGAGTGTGTCTCAATGATCTGGCCGTTCTTATCCTGGAGCACGTATGTTCGGACTCCATGAAGAACACCCTTGGATCCACCGCTGAGGGTTGCACTGTGCCTTTCCGTGTCGACACCATCACCGCCAGCCTCAACACCCAGAAGCTTCACTGAAGGGTCATTGGCGAAGGGGTAGAACATGCCGACGGCGTTGCTACCTCCTCCAACGCAGGCAACAACTGCATCGGGAAGCTTGCCGCGCATCTGCTGCATCTGCTTCTTGGTCTCATCACCAATGACGGACTGGAACGTCCTGACAATAGTGGGATAGGGGTGAGGTCCGATGGCAGATCCGATGATGTAGTGGGTGGTTTCGAGGTCAACAACCCAGGCGCGGAGAGCTTCGTTGACGGCATCTCGAAGAGTCTTGCTACCGGCCTCGACAGCCACGACCTTGGCGCCAAGCAGTCTCATTCTGAACACGTTGAGGGCCTGTCGACGAACATCCTCCTGTTACACATAGTCAGCATAGATTCTTTGTAAGTTGGGCAGCAACATCAAAGAATGGCACTTACAGCTCCCATGTAAACTGTACATTCCATGCCAAATTTGGCACAAACAGTAGCAGTGGCAACACCGTGCTGGCCGGCTCCAGTCTCGGCAATGATCTTGGTCTTTCCAAGGCGCTTAGCTAGAAGCAGCTGTCCCAGGGCGTTGTTGATCTTGTGGCTACCGGTGTGGTTCAGGTCCTCTCGCTTGAGCCAGATATTAGCGCCACCGCAGTGCTCGGTAAGACGGTCCGCCAAGTGAAGACGAGATGGTCGTCCCATGTAGTCGTAGTATGATCGGTATTCCTCCCAGAACGCAGGGTCGTCCTTAATCTGGTTGAAACCCTCCTCAAGCTCGGACAGGCAGTCCATCAAGCTCTCTGGAACGTACTGACCACCAAACTCTCCGAACCGTTCAGGAATTTTGCCGTGAAGAGCTGCCAGCTGGGCTACCAAATCGCTGTCCTGCTCCGCTGTGAGTCGGTTACTATCCGTGACAACTGCGTTGACAGATACTGAATCTGCGGGGGCACCCTGGTTGTCGGGTGCATCTTGAACCAACGGAATTTCGTCAGTAAGCACTGGTCGAGAATCACGGCCGCAGAGATAGGCGCAGTAGTTTTCAACGTCGGCGTCGATTTGGCCAGAGGCGGCTTTCTGGATTGTGGTGATGAGTTGGCTGCCTACAACGACACCGTCGGCGATTTCGGCGACGCTCTGGAAGTGCTCGTGGGTGCTGACACCAAAGCCGACAGCAGCGGGCTTGTTGCCACTGTACTTCTTGACGCGGCCGAGGAGGTCGGGGAGGTTTGTGCTGAGGCTTCCAGTGGCACCGGTAACACCTTGCCTGGAGACAACGTAGATGAATGAGTCTGCGAGCTGGCACAGAATCTTCATACGAGTATCTGAGGTTGCAGGGGCGATCAAGGGGACGTATGAAAGGCTAATGCGTTAAACACTGATTAGTATATTTCCCCGCTGATAGATTGTATCACAGTCGGCACTTACCCGCCCTTGGAGCAGAGCTTACGGAATGAGATCGCCTCTTCCGGGGGCAAGTCGACGACAATGAAGCCATTGACGCCGGAGGTCTGGCAATCTTGCAGCAGACGCTCCTCGCCGTAGCTAAGAAGGGGGTTGTAGTATCCCATGAGCATGACTGGGGCCTTCAAGCCGCGGGACCTGGCCTCCTTGACCATGGCCAAGGTAGACTCGATGCTAACGCCATTATTCAGAGCAATCTGTGTACCACGTCAAAGTCAGCAATACAAGTCGATTGATTTCCTGCTCGGTATAGATGTTCGTACCGTGTTCGCGGTTTGGATAGTCGGTCCGTCGGCAATGGGATCGGTAAAAGGAGCTCCGAGTTCAAGGACATCTTTTCGCCCCAAAAGTTAGTATGACTCCCAATTTCCTCCATGTCTCTTATACAGTGCAAACTAACCAGCTCCTCCCTTCTCCATAGCCAGCAAGATGCCAGGAGTATCCTCCGGTCGTGGGTATCCCGCAGTCACATATGTAACCAGCGCCGGCTATAATTTTTTTTCGCAGTCAGTGAAATGCCCTTCTTCTTTCTACCAATTGCTACCCCGCGGATGCCGTCAATGGAGGGGCAACTCACTCGTTTCTGCGCCTTGCAGCGGGCAAAAGTCTGCTTGATAGCCTCCATGATTGTCCGTCTCTCTCTGTGTTATCTCACTTCAAAAGGAAAGGTGCAATTCACCAAGATGAAGGGAATTATGCGTCGATGTCGAGATCAGTGGCGAACACAAAGTCGAGCGTCGCTCTGGCGTTTTTTAAAGATTTGGACGTTCTGGCACCCGATTCCGGATCAATGCGGTCCGCCCCTCCAGATGGCTCCTGCCACTGCTAGCACCTGCATGAGCCCCGCCTCCCGCAGCTGCAGCCCAGCCCCACAGGCCCGGACTTGCCCAATCCGGCAATGCTCAGCAGGCGTCATGCGAGATGGCCATGCCTGCCATGATCCGATCCACGACGGCGGCCAGCCTTTCACTCAGCCCGCTCGGCTTCTCCGCAATATCTGGATGTGCTAGTAGGTAATGCAATGCAATGCAAGGTATGGGAAGCTACATGCTTGTACATTACATGCGGCTGACATACAGGTACGATACGGCATGCTTCATACCACGTTGGCTCATACTCAATCTGCCGGCGTCGCCACCTCCAAACACTCAACTAGGAACAGAGTTCACCCCATCACTGCTGACAACTACATGCGTCTTACATCCAATTCAAGTATGAGTCAATAGTGGAGGAGTCGGAAACGGAGTTTATGGTCTTTTCACCCCAACTTTCCTTTTCTTATTTTCAATATCAAATACATACGGAAGTGCTTGATTAAGCTTGTTGCAGCTGTCCTATTTCTAGATAGATGTGAATTATATGGTAGTAATCACCTGTGCGGAGTAAACCAATTTGCCAAAAAAAATCAAAAGTCAAGCCACCAACCAAGATGAATGAATACCCTAACGCCGCCAACCTCTATTGCCTCCCCTTGAAATTTATGCCCTTTTGCTAGTATTGTTCTGCTTTTCAGTTGGTCCAGCCAGCTCGAGCAAGTCCTGTTATTACAACGTCTCGCCCACTCTCACACTATCCTCCTTATCATACTTCTTGATCTCCATCGCTCTGTGTTACTCGAGCAAACTGCATTAGAACCCAGTCTTTTCATCCGGATAGTCGTATGGATTGTTAGTCATCTTTGGTCTTGTTGGGCTCGCCGCACCGTAGACGAATTTCTCATGAAATGAGTCCCGTGCTGATCCGCTACTTCCAACGGAACTGCTGGAAGAGGAGGCTGACGGCTCCCATGGCGGTGGCGGGTCCTGCGCCCAGGAACGCTCTGCAGGCGCGTCAGAGCGCATTTGGCCGCCGCCGTCGTCCATGCTTGGGTAGCGGATGCCTCCCTCCGCTCGGCCTCGTTCGCTTGTGGCCATCCCTATAAGGGTCTGGATCACACCGATCAAGACGATGATGACATAAGTGAGAAAGATGCCGGTAGACATGAGGGCCTCCTGTACCAGGTTGCTATGGAGCCACTTGGTAACATGACCGACAGCCTCGCTTATTTCATTGGTTGTGACATCAGACGGAGAGGCAAGGAAACTATCAATGCCCGAATCACCAGCCACAGAACTGTTTGCTCCTCCGCTAAACGTATCGTTGGGAAATAGAGGAAACTCAACGTGGGCGTGGTCGTGGACAAAGGTAAGGCCCTTTTGAACGCTCTCAATCTTGAGTCCAATAACACAGTGTAAGACCGACTTGATGGGTCCCAAAAGAATGGTGTCATTGAAAACGAATTCCAAGCCCTCCTCCATCTTGTCCATGAAAACGTTGATGGTGTTGTTGACCGCCTCTGTTGCGTTGCTGACGTAGTCGAGAAGGTCATGGTTAATGTCGTCGTTGAGACCCCCAATGACTCCATTGGCGCCATCGGCCCACGACTGAGAGACATTCTGCAGAGTTTCCACAACATTTTCAGCAAATTGTCCAACTTCTTGAGCCAGCTTAGGAGTCTCCTTTTGAACTGCTCTTAAAAGAATGTATTGACAGATGCATGCAAGGAACCCAGAGAGCGCGAGTGATAGGACGAATAAGGCAGCTGGCGAGGTAGCATACGCAATGCACCAACGGGCAAGGATGCGTTGCTTCCCAGTCAGCTTGCTCGTAAACCGGAGACCGTAGGTGGCGGTAAACGGCCGAGAAACAATGTAGACGACATCCATGGGATCTTGGTCGTTTTGGGTGACAAGCTTTGCGTGGTTCCTTTGCCGCCGCCATCGGCGAATCTCCAGCCATGCCATGGGAGCCATGACGCCTGCAGCCGCTAAAGAAATGACAACAATAAAGGCAACTCTAGCTTTTGCCACCAGCTTAAACAAGTGGTCAAAGATATCGTTGAGCGAATTGTTATCGGAGCAGAATGTCATCTGCTGTTTCTCGGCAAGAGGAAAGGCGCTCTTGTTGAACGTGTAGTTGCCATAACTGTCGTCCAAAATATGGCGTAGGGCTTCAAAGGGAAGTGAGATGGCAGATTCGGTAAAGTTTTGAACGTCTTCAAATGTGGGGAGATCTTTGTCCAAGAGTTGAAGGCCACTGACAAAGCTGGTCGTGTTCAGCTGGAAATCCAGAAGCTTATTGAAGGGCTTGGAAAAGTTGACTTTGGGAATATCTGGGATCAAGTCGCCAAATATACTGCCTTCAATGCCAGACGTCAGATTGGAGATGCCGTTTTGCAAAGAAGTGGCGATTGTGTTCATCTCGCCCACCGTCCCGTTGATGAGCTTGTTATAGGTCTTTGTGGCATCCGCGGTGATGTTGGCGATTATCTCGATACTACCGTGTATGAGAGCAGTGATTAGACAGGTGTATGTGGCCGTCAAGAAGTTGATGTAGAAGATGATGATGTTTTCAACGCCGCTGATGACAAGGTCGAGCATCTCAACCATGCCATGGACAGCCTTTTCAACCCCCATGCCAACGAGTTCATTCACTCCCTGGGAGAGATAATGGGGCATTGACGCCATGGCACTGCCCACATCTTCGACTTTGGTACAGGCAGAAAGAGCCTGCGTTTCGGCAACGGCAATGTTGTCTCGTAGCTGAGCTATCAGGATAATGAGACGAGCGAGGAGAATAATTAAGAGGACCGTCCATCGGTTGATCCATATCTGGGAAAGACGAGCTGGAAGGCTGAGATATGGCGTAATGTAGGGGGCGGTATCTGCACGCGACTCGATAGATGGTTGAGGTGCTGATGGGATGGACGAATCGGTTCGAAGTGTGTTTGGGACATCTGGAAACTGCGACAAGTTGTCGCCTGTGCGAGAAGATACCATTCTTACGCAATGAGTGTATAAAGAAAGCAGAATGAGCGGTGAAAATAGATATCAATGAGCTAAGTCGCTCGAAAGTGGTAATAGTTGCCGAAATGATAGTTTTCACGGCCGGCCGCTGAAGATATAAGAAGATGTATCGAATAGAAGGGCAAAATGAGGGTGAGAAGATGAGAAAAGTCGCAAGGACAGAGAGAAGAAAAGGAAAAGCCACAAAAGAAAAGAGAAAGGAAATTGAAATGCAAAAATGCCTATTTGCCCATTATAAGCGTCTATTGTCTGAACAGAAGCAGGAGAAATGAGTGAATCAGAAATGAGCAACAAAGGGTCAAGAACAATAGCGCGCAAGCACCATAATAACAAGAATAGAATCACTGCCACGAGGGGCCCCGGCCTGTGAACACAAACTGAACGCCATGGCGCAAACGGAGGTCGATCCAGCCGAGCGCATATCGCACAGGGTCTTTCAAACACTTTTTTTTTTGGCCTCTCGATAATAGACAAGATTCAAAATAGTATCCCGGAGGCCGTCGATTCGACAAGAGAGACTCAGACAGGCATGGCAGCACCGACGCTGGATGTGGATCTCAGTCTAAGCGCCAGTCAGCCAGCGCCAGCCAGTGAGAGCGAACCAGCAGACCGCAACGGGTAGAACCTCAAACCCACCATGAGAACGAAACAATTGGCATATCCATGCCAGAAGCCGCTGTGCTGCCGGCACTCTGCAGCGGTTATTCACTGGCTGGCTCACCGACCACCAACCGGGGCCTCGATGGCAGCTGGACGCAAACGCCGGCATGTGGGACACCAGAAGCGCTGCTGCCAGCCAGACCAGAGAGCAGGCGAAACACCACCTCGAGCTGCGGCATCAATGACGTACGAGGACAAAGACCAGCAGAGACGGCACGGACCAGCCCGAAGAGAAACGAGATCGATTGGCCATGCGTGAATCTTGACAAACGGGGCCGTGATCCGCTCATGAGAAATGAGCGTGGGACATGGCCGTGGTCAGATTCGCAGCCACATGCTGGGCGGCACGTCACGAGAGACAGAATCGTATTCACCGGGGTCACGCGGACATCCTGGCAATGGGGATACAGAGCAAGTGAAGACAGTTGCAGCAGCAGAAGATTTAAATGTAATTATCAGGGTGCAATCAAGTGGAAGAGCTGTTGCAGTGGCTGGGATGCTCTGGTCCAATCAATAGCCGCGCACAGTTGACCAGCGCTTATGTAATACCGTGCTCGTCGAAAGAATAGCTTGGAGATGGCAGCACCAGCCTCAAAGAAGTTTCATCTATGGCGTTTCGATGGGCGTTACAAGCGCTCCTTGTAATATCTGAAATGAGCACTTGTCAGCGTAATTTGGATGATTTAGACGCAGTTCAAGCTCAGCCGCTCAAAAACGCGCCACCAAAGCGCCTATCGGTAACGTTTACCGGGTAGTCCAGAGAGGCGTTTCGGCATGAGCTGGTACGGGACATGTTTCTCAATGGCAGAGTGATATCATACCATGTGAGTAAAAGGCTAAGCTAAATGCCTTGAAGTTTCAACGAATATACAGACATGTATCGTGGGCCCTTGTTTTACGGCCGTTAGCTAGAGCAAAAGCTCGGCGTCTGCCATCATGTAAGTGAACAATCACGCGCCTTCGTAATACCTACTACTTTTCGTAACCAATATATTTCCTATGCCCAGACAGACAGCTACAAGGAACTTCCCCGCTATACTAACAATATATTATCTGAAGCGCGTCCACAAGGTAGCTTTCCCCATCTGCTCACGGCCGGAGCAAGTCTGGTCTCTCAAATGTGCCCCATCCTGCGGCCGCCGTCGCCGCCGTGATGGGGCATATGAGCTGCCGCACTTGATGCCCTTGGAATCCAGGTTCTGCCGCTGCTTTATCAGTAGAAATCTCCCTGGCCCTATTTTCAACTTCTCTGTCGTAGAGTCCATCTCCGGTCAGAATGGCGAGGTTTTTGTCAGCGCAGCTGTCAATAGCCCACAACTAATGACGGGTTGAATCTTGCCCTTAATATAAAGCACGTCTGCCATTGTGATTAAATATAAAGCCGAGTTCTGCTCCATGCCTCAGATAATTGAGATGATTTCGTAATGATTGATAATATTGCCAGAATCATATCTCTAAGGCTATACGACCTGCCCTTTAAATACCAGCTACGACCACGACGGGGCACCGCAATCGCATGCTTTGAGCATCTCGGAAGCGCCACGGCATAAAAGTCCATGGTGAATGTCCGGCAACCAGAGTCCCGATGCGTACGGATCGTGCCAAGTGCTCTCAAGCAATGCCACTGCCGACTCTGAAAACGATGATCTGCTCATGGCTTTGGAGAACTCGGTTGTAATCCCAGCAATTGCATTCAGATGGTCACCCTCATTAGTTAGACTCAAACGCGAGTAAGATTGAGCCAGCTCATACCAAAGATCCATGTCCAATTCAGAGCGTGCGGACAGCTGGCTTTTGGACCCAAATCTATGAGCTTGCCATTTCCGGGGATTACAAATATCTAGCATGTTTGGAGTCGTATCCGGAGCTTCAACGTCTTGATTTCCAATGGTACGAGGAGCTTGAGTGCGGCATTCGAGGAATGTATTGCTGGGAGTCAGATGAATGGTTCTTGCGCTGAGAAATCATTCCTGGAACACCCATGCACGTGATAAAAGCTCGCTCTGGTCGACTTCATCCAAATACTGAGTCTTGGTCCTCTCTTTTTATTTGAAAATGTAAAAAGAGCCTTTCTGTCTCAGGAGTCCAACGATGGCTTAGAATCATGTAGCTGCCACGCGTACCAGAGCACTCCGCAAGGTGAGCAGGACCGTTTATGCCAACGTCAATACAGCGGCTTGGGAGCTGCTCATTGTAAAGATCCAGACTCTCTACTCCAGAAACTGTCACGCAGCATCTTCAATTGTGATTTGTGATGCAATTATCCATCCAGCTCTTAACTGCGGCGGCGAATTCTGACGAGCAGCGACTTTGGCCGTTTTCGATAGTTTCCATCTACGGTGATTCGGACCCAAGGGTTGTCTACATCACCGCAAACTTTACTTTCATGAGCCGGGGCTTTGAAGTCATCGAGACGGTGACAGACCCCTTCTAAAAGAAGCGAGCATAATTCGCAGCCGAGCTTTATCGACCTTATTCGTTTTATCACGGTTCCTGAAGATAAGTTCAAGCCATTGACTGACATGGTAACATTTTGCGGAACATCCGATTTGAGCATTTTGTGTGTTGTAATAGCCTTTTTATCAGCCTATGGAGAGTTTTTAGTTGGCATCATCATACTAGTCAATTTGGTCTGTAGGTATTTCCCATATATTCTCCGAGAGGGTGACTGGATAACTATGAGTAGCCGCGACAACTAGTACGTATGATACAACATGGCTACCTATAATCTATCTTTTGAGAAAATATTCCATTATTCATTCTTGTCATGAATACTGTTCTTTGCTTCTGTCAACGGAAAACCTGGATCAGACTCAGGCAAGCCATTGAATAATAAGGTGGCATTTTGCGGCGAAATAGACTCAATTCATAGGAGTGTGTGGCATCTTTATTCTACTCACTTGAGTTCGTTGGGATATACCATATGCCTAATGAGAGAGCGACTGGAAAATTGTGAGCAACGACAATTCATGTTAGTGCGGATATTATTAACGGCATACCTACCTACGTATCCATCTCCTAAGAAAATGGTTCTTTGTTCAAAGTGATCACGAGCAATTGAATACGTCAATGGAAAACAAAAGATTACTCCACAGTAATAACGTGTCCTTGGTATTGAATTTAAATATATGGGAATAAGAGGCTTGCTTGAAAGCCATGCATTAAATCATTTAAAATCAGGAGCATCGACGTTCGAAAACGCTTCACAATCATCCAAACCCAAAGCCAGAATCCCCCTAACCGCCCGACTATAGCAGTAAAATCATTAAACACCCTTTTGCCTATGTACATACACATGTTTGTTTATACATCCACGTGCTTGTTGGCACCAACGACGACATCCTCGATTGTCTCGTCACTGAACTTCAGATCCTCTTCAATCGAAACGTGGTCCTTGATCTTCAAGAAGACAACGGGTGCGGCCAGGATCAGGGATCCGGCGAGTACACCCCAGGTGGCGCCAAACATGGTGTTGTAAGGAGTGTTGATAGCGTCGAGACGCCAGAAGATGGCAGCACCAGCGGATTGGAAACCCTTGTAGAAACCTATCCAGATTTTGTCAGTAAATGGATCGACCAAAGTGTTCAATGAGGGTGTATTAGAGAACAAAACTTACCAGCCAAGTTGGCAGCCCTGCGGCCAGAGTTGGACAATGATCCCATCCACCAGTAGATGTTGGTCTGCCAGATGGCATCGTAGAATCCATAGAAGAAGTACAGGAACATGGGTCCAATGAAGAGGTGGCCACCATCGGTCCAGTCAACCTTGTTTGGCTCGTAGTTGGCCTGCGACACCACGTCACGAGTGGGCTGCATCTTCTGCCAAGCATAACCACCGCCCCAGATGACAAAGGTGAGGAAGAAGAGGAAGGCGAAGGACAGCTTGGCGCGCATGGCACGGCCAATACCAGTGTAATCCAGAGCGTAGCCGTTGATGACAGCGCCGATGATCTGGGCGAGCCAGTACAGCAGGTTGTTGAGGGATCGAGTACGGATGTTGAAAGCAGCAGCGTTCATGTCGTTGTTCTGGTAGGTGTAGAAGATGTTGGAGGCGAAGAACATGGGGAACAGAAGAAGAACCCAGGGAGAGCCGGAGATAGTCTGCCACAGACCAAGGAACTCAGACTGCCACGAAGGGTTCTTCATCAGGACAACCTTGGTGCCATCCTCACGAATGACCTTGTCGGCATCCAGCAAGAAGAAGGCAACAATCAAACCGAGGAACATGAGAACAATGAAGGCAGCATAGGTGCCATCGCTGACAGTACCGGTGTGGTTCTGAATGTTCTGAGCCAGGGGAATCTATAATCGGGAAAAGTCAGCAATCAGTCATGTGTGAAAATGAGCGTTCAAATTCAAAGTCTGAGGCCCATTATGAGAGAAAAGAAAAAAAAGAAAACGTACCAGAGAGCCGATGACGGCACCCAGATTGAAAATAATCCAGAAGGTAGAAATGTATCGACCCTTCTTGTTCTCGGGAGGATAGGCCATCATGACAGCACCCTGAGCAGTCCAGAGCAGACCGGCGCACACACCAAGGAAAGCACCAGCAAAGATGACGAAGCCAATGTTCTTGTTGTGGTTGTAGCTGAGGAAAGAGGCGCTGTAGATGCAGTAACCAAGACCACCGATTCCAATGGTGAGACGGAGACCGAGACGGTTGGCAAAGGTGCCAGAGAAGAAACCAACGACGGCAAAGGTAGAGTACAGAGCGACGGAAGAGTGGTCCTGGGCCTTGGGGTCGACTTGACCACCACCTCCCAGACCGCTCAGAGAGTTGTACATGCCGGGGCAGAGGAAACACACCAGGGCAACCAGCAACAGCTGGACTCTGGGTGAGGCGTAGTAGACCTCACGGCCAAAGAGCTTGTAGCCCTTGTAGATCCATCCATTGGGTCGGTCAACGAACTCGTTCTGGGCAGAGGCGTATTCGTCGACGGGAGCCACCTGGGGGGTGGCTTCCACGGCGTGCTTCTCCTCATCAGCCATGGCGAAGAAGAGAGGCGCAGGCCTTTTCTGGTTGCTTATAAGCCTGAAGGGACGGTTTCTCTGTCGAGGATATCAACGCTCGGCAGTAAGCAGAGCGTATCTGTCTTGGGTTGGCGGAGCTGCGCACGCAAGTTCCAACGGGAAGTAGCCGAAGCCGTGGAACAAGATTGGGGAGCGGACAGTGAAAAAAAGAAAAGCTCAAGAGAGGATCCAGAGAGGAATCTGGGGGACCTGATGATATATGAATTGTCGTGGCGCAGATCTGACGGGTCCAGCGCTTTTGGAGGGTAGTATCGGCAGGGCTACCCCATCCCGCAATTGCTTCCAGGGGATGGAACGACCAAAGGGCCACGGTCAAGGTTGCTTGACTTTTAGCACCAGACTAGCTCTCCAGCAACCACTTTCTATTATGGTGCTGTGGATGGACGGATGAGCGGCGAGGGGACCAGGTATCGGTGCGGAGACTGAGCTGGGGGGGGGCCGACTGGACGATGGACCGCAAAGTCACACCACAATCATCAGCATGCGCAGCGGTACCTCGACGTTGGAGGCGATTGCTGTACGAGAAAGGAGTCGAGAAGGATGCCGCCAAACGGTGCCTAGCCTCGTGCAAGCAGAGTGCATACAACGTGGATCCCGGGGCGTTGGTAGCAGCCAAGAGCAATGCGCCAAAGCCTGCGCCGGACGAGCGAGGGCCTAGTTGGCCAAGCTAAATGTTAATGAGAACGGCAATGCGACCTTGGAGGCTGGGCAGGGGTTGCTGTTGGCCCAGCGCAGGCTGAGAGTAACGGGGTGGATCAGGAAGAAAGGTTGCATCAACAGGCTACGTGACAATCGGGCATGTGGGAAGGGCGCTGACTAGTGCTCGTACCGGCCGTGCTAGTCCTGCTCGTTGCAGAGGAGACGAGATAGCATTCGCAGCGGCAGAGGAGCGGCTGCTTGGGTCGAGAGCCATGATATGATGGCGGCGGCGGTGGCTTTTTAGGGAACAGAGAAGAGAGGTTCCGTGATGTTTTGCAGCTGGCGGTCACAGGTATGTGCGCACCTGCCATGGCAGCCAACAATTGCCAGAGCAACCAACGAGACATCCCTCCTGCCAGATGCAAGGCGTGGAGTGACAATTACTGGACTGGCATGTGTCTTCTGCTCTTGGCTGACACATACCGGTATCTTTCTGTCATTCACTAATTATAGAATACCATTTCCCGACGTCGGAAGTGATAACGAGATATCAAGATAGAGCATTATCTATCAGGCCTTGACAGCAGATGAAATGGCATGATACCATGCACTGATAGGGAGCAAGTAGCATGCTCCAACACGGCAAGATTGGCGTCTGCCCTCGTATCTCAGGCGGCAGATACAGCAAACAAACAAATAAAAAAGTTTACACCGTCACAAGACAAAAAAACCAGCTAGTGACGAATTGAAACAGTACGTAAAGAATTACAGATTAGAGAGAGAAAAACAGACAATGAGACCAGGGTTCGGGCTTTGGATATTCTTTTTTTGATGAGCGAGGAGCCGTCTGGTGGAGCAGCGCCACTCGGCTAGGCCGCCACAGCACGCGACTGATGAAATGCCAGAGTCGAGATCGCAGTGAATATCAACGAATGGATACTGATAGGTACGAAGTACATGAGATAGCTGAAGGCAGCAGTGAGATGAAAGATGCTGGGTGGTAGATAGGATCGGCATCATCTGTAGGTGCTCGTGGCCATGATACCTAGCAAGCGTCTATGTACCAGTGAGAGATTGGACGGCTCTGTTGGTTTCAACCGCCAGCCAGCATGAAGCAGCAGCACGCACATTGGTCCAGAGGCAAAATGTAACTGAACCCATGTCGCATCCAATATTGCTTTTCCTGCACTAGCAGGTGCAGTAGATGCAGAAAGGCAGGGTCTGAACGAGGGAACAACCTCAACTTGTCTGCGCCGTCCACCGTCTTTGCCCCGCGGCGTGGCTTGTCCCCTTGGGATTTGGAGTAACTACCCTTTTGGTATTTAATTTTTTTTTTTTGGTTTTATATTTCCATTTGTCTTTTTGCGAATGGGTGTGGTGGCGTTCCAGTTTCGGCTGGAGTAAAGCCCGCTGCTGCTTGAGTCGCTCTGCCCGTCCCCCAGATTCTTCCCCATGTCCAATTAGCAGCTGCTTTTCCTCTGCCTTTTTACTACTACTCGCTTGTCAATTCTCACCTTTGGCTTCTGCCAAGCATCATGTACTTGTGAGAAAAAGAAAAGGAATCGACAGCGAAGAGGCCATCCCTGGCCATCTCACAGGCCGGCCACGCTACATCACCCTTCCCTCCTACCCGTATCGGACAAGGCTGGGTCCTCGTATCTCACCTGCCATCGTAAGCTGAGCTGGGGGAAATGAAGACGCTGATGTTTAGCGAAGAAGAGCGCTGTAACTCTTACCTGCTATCCTCTCCCCCCCTGCCTCATCACCAAAACGAACCTGTCAGCTCGCGGATGAAGGCCCGAATGGCCCTGCTGCTGGTTGGCCGCCTTTAGGGATTTGGTCCAGATCGAGGCGCGCCGCCACCGCCCCTCGCAAATGCAAAAACGAGCATTAGCCTTCAGCAGAGCAACGCGCTGACTGGCCGCCTGCAACCCCTGGGCGATGTTCGCAATGGCCTAATCAGCAGCCGATGCCGCGACTCTGCGCCGCTCCATGAGGAGGGAAAAAGGTCCGGGGCGGGGCGCGCTTCGGCATGGGGGCCAGCTAGAAAGTAGCGAGCGGTGCTAGCACAAATTGCGGTAGCCACATGATGAGGATAAGAGGCTGCAGGCTGATTCATGGAACAACAAGATGCACGGCCGCTTCATCTTCGGTTATCGGGCTTTGTGTATGGATGATGGCAAGCATTGATTGACTGATTCCGTCCAGCAGGATCCGGTAGTTGTATGGAGCACGAGGCTCGTGTTTGGGCACATACGAGGACAGCGCATGACGTGGTACACCCGGACGCAGCAGGATAGACGCCACAACAGCGCACACAACAGCATACCTACACAACAGCACACACAGCATCCCACAGCCATGTACGAGCACCATGCACGCGATACGATACGATACGAGCCACTGCCAAAACTGCACCAGAGCCAAATCCTTCCCTGGGCGCTTCTCGATCGCACCAACAAACGCCGGCTCTGGGGCCAAGCCATAAAACGGGTCACCCGCCTGCGAGAAGCCGAAGCGCCACAGCTCCTCTGGCTCCAGGAAAAAAGGGAGATCGTTTCCATTTCTTTAAAAGTTCCGCGTTAGGCCTAGGCCACCCATGTAACGTTCCCTCGTCCCGTCCTTTTCGGTACCTATCGATTTCCCTCAAGCCACAAAGGCACAGAGAGAGAGTCATGGGCGGCTGACTAACTATGACCGTAACTTATCTCGACCTCTTCCCCCATGATCCCGTAATTTTAGCATTTTGAGATCTTGGGAATCGACTCATATTTTTCAGCTCGGCCATCAATCAGGACGCTAGAAGCTGGCCTTGATACTGACGCTAACATTCACGCCAGCAGTATAGTATCAGGAGCCGTAGTCCAGGGCATTCTGCCAAGAGAGGATACATGCCAATCACTTCAATTATTAGCTGATGGCCGTTGGGCATCGCTGCACTGGCTCGTGACATTGATCCAAATGCTAACCCGAGGCCTGGGGCCGTCAAAAGGATGCGCGGGCCTCCACACTCCAATGCCTATCGCGGGGCCCCAGCTATATTCTCCCCAGATGCACTTGTTGCACATAAGGGCAATTAGTACAAGTAGGTAACCAATTATATGGTGCGCACAGTGAAGGGCAACAAGAAACACAGCGACTTCTTTTTGCACAACAATGCTCTATATGTGCTCCAGAAATAGTTCATCAACACTATTCTCTTGCCCGTTCCTCTCGTAAGCACTCTCGCCTCCCATCATGCGTTAACGAGTTCCCTTATCCGACTAGCCGTGAGATGCTCTGCTGCAGTCCCCAGCCAAGTCCCCTACACCGGCGATCCCTTTAATCTTTCTTTCTTGTGCTACCCCCTCACCAAAAAGCGCTGCATCCCCGAGCGAGAGCCAGGGAGCTGCATCCTACGAGGCCATACAAGCTTCAAACTGCACGCGCTATCCGTTATCAATGTCGTGGTGTGGTTCACGGCTTAATATATTGGCTAGCACTACTGTATGAAGTCCACACCCTCCTCTCCCCATGCCGTCAACCAGTAGAAGAGCACCAAAGCCCAAAACACAGCGAGATAGGCGAAAACAAAAGTAGTCACTCGCTCTCATAACGGAGTCCTCGGTTCCCGTACTCTAGTACATACATCAAAACGGTACACAGCCCGTCCTATCGCTCCAGAAAAGAAATGTTACATTCGCCTGGCAAAGAAACTAAAACGGAGTCGCGAGGCGTATTATCGGTACGCTCATTACGTACGCGCTAATAGGTACCGCATGCTACCAGCCAATCTCCAAAAAGCCATTTCCACCATTTGTAGCTAGCTGTGTCTTCATGCTTTTGTTTGGTATTATAGAGACCTACATCATCCTATTCAGAGAAACTGCAGACATCTCCGTACACAAAGTTCAAAACTTACCCATTCAATAAGCATTCTTTAGGTAGTACCGAGTTATTCCAGCTCAACTCACCTTATCAAACCTCGGCAGTTTCCTAAAAATCATCTCCATATCAATAGCATATCCACACTCCCCGTCCGTTCTACTGTACTTATCAAGTCCTCTCGCAAAGCAACAATCCCAGGTTCCACCAACCAATCGAGCATGTTACCTACCCACCTCCCAATAGTCCAAATCTAAAGGAGCTCATCTCACAACGTTGGATTCCATTTCCCCGGCGTCTACTTACTGTACCTACAGCCCATGCTTGAGCCTACCTAGGTAGCTAGCCAAGCCATCTGGCATGCCTCCATCTTCATCTCCATCTACTTGTAGTGCATCTCCGTTCCATCCCTCCATCTTCAACATACATGGCTAGGCATGTGTCAGTATAGATTTTCCGCGTCTGCCACGTGTACGGGGTTACATCTTTCATACGCATCGCCATCTCGGCCCATCTCAGCCATGACTAGGCGCCGATGATTATCGAGCTAGTAGTTTTCAAGTTTAAACGCGAACCATGAGAACATCTCTTACTGTACGCTTCTGCCAACTGCATTTTTCTCCTTTCGTTTTAATGGAAATTGAGTCAATTCAAATTTTCCTTCTTCTCCTTCTACCTGGTTTAATTTGCCATCTGATACAGATTTTAACTCCATGTAATACACAAACTCCTCTTTTGCTATGCCCTCCAACCCATCTCATCCGATCATGACGCCGTTCCAGATCCGCTTAAGCATGTTCGCGTTTTGCACTTCTTCCCAGCAAATTGATAAAAAAAAAAAAAGGACAGATCATGTATCATCTCATTCAATCGGATTTGCTCCAAAATTAGGCCCTTTTGTGTTCCAACGCCCATGTACCCGAAAGAAGACTAAAAACCAGAGTTACCAACGCCGTTACCTTCCACCTCCTGACGAACGAACGAATGAATAAGAAAGAAAATGAAAGAAATATCATGTGGTGAGGCATCAAAACGAAGCAACGCATCCCCTGAGCTCTCTTATATTCAACAAACCTCTTTCCTAGAGGTGTTTGAAAAATAACGTGGGCAGTCTCATTGCAGAAAACTTGAAACGACGCTCTTGTTAGCATCACAAGAGTCTTTCTCCAATGCCAATCTGCAAGGAAAATGCCATCATTCTGATCCGCGGCGCTCTCAGTACCGTCTCGATGTAACGGTATGGTGCCTCGCGTTTCACGCTTCGACATAAAAAGGTAACCAGAAAACAATGCCGGGGTATCGAAATCAAAAGTAGATAGCAATGTGTATGTGGATGCCAGTACGTAGAATTCCAAGAGTTTCATCTGCGGGTGGAAAGGGAGATATGAAAACAGCACAAATTTAGCTGTCTTTAAGCTTGTGGTGTTGAGTTTTGTCCAACTCGATCACGCGTAATCCAACCGAAAATATCCGGTCGGCCTGCCGCTGACGCCGTTGCCGTTGCCGGCGACTCAGCAGTCTCTCGCTTCGTCATGGATTCGCGAGGTTCAAGCAAGAGACTCTTCCGATAGTATGCTACTTGGACGTTCCCCTGGCTTGTTTCACGGATTTGCTGGAACTGTGCTGATAACCAGTCCTGCATATCAGGCAGCTCCGTTAGCCTGTATGGTATTTGGAAACGTTGGAGTTCGCCAATGATCTTGGCCGTCTTTGTATGCTTGTCGAAGTTGACGACTGTCAAGCCGCCTGCGCCATCTACTTCAGATTCGCTTCCCAGAGATACACGCTTCGTTGACGGGTTGCCGATATCAACAAAAGTCAAATCGGTAAGATACATGCCAAGGAAAGGCAGGCAGGGAGGGACGTGGTCGTGTACTTTTGTGCGAAGAACTTTGTTGTTTTGCGCTGGCTCAACAATCTCCTGCAGGTTGCGGAGCGCTTCTTTACGCTTCTGTGATATTGCGTCCCAAGTCTTACGCAGACGAGTGATGGTGCTGCTGTTAAGGGAGCAGATGATAGCCATCAGGCCATCGTAGTTGTGGAGCTCCAAGAATGACAATGCAATTTTGATCCACTGCTTGATGACGGCGGCGCGCTTTTTGAGCTCTGAATGCTGAAGTATTGTTTCAGCAACCATATTCGATAGGTCGGTCGATAGAGCAGACATGGCCTTGACGTTTGGGGCATCTGCTCCGCCCTTCTTCATCCACTGGGAGGCCAGAAGCTCTTCGGGCAAGATGGAACAAAAGATGTTCATCTGCTTGACGGTCAGTTGGCGGGCAAGTTCTAGCGGGTCAAAGTCTAGTATTGTAGGTGAGGCGCCGCCGGCTTTGAAGGACTGCAGTGCGCTCTGTTGGCCCTTGGAGATGATGGAAGAGGGAAGAGGAAGATCCGCCGGCACGTATTGGCCAATGGCCGTGTTGGTCTTGCCCATAGAAGAGACAAGCCGAGGCACCAGCGCTCCTTCATTAGACACACGAGTCGTCAGTTCCAGCAGCCGAGATCCCGCAGACGGTAATGTAGCGTTAAGTCGGGTCTCAGCAAAGGGGATAATGAGCTTCAATGCATCCCGGTCGGTCTGGTCTCGCCAGTGAGACTCAAGCCAGCCCTTGAAAGCATTATATACCCGCAAGCGAATTGGGCCCGAGGTTTGTGGCGATTCTTCCGCGTATTCATATCGGTCTATGAGTGCCTCTGTCAACTGTATGGGGGTGGCAAACAGTCTAAACGTCAGGTAAAACGTTGAGACAAAGGTAGCATCGGGAGTAGCTTCGTGAGTGGTCAAACGCTCAACCAATGCTGCAAGTGAGCCACCAGTCACCTGGCCTTCTTTGTTGAATACTAGTTCATGTGCGAATGTCTTCATCAGCAACTTGGATTCGACATCGTCAACTTCTTCGGTATGAGTGGAGCTTCCAGCAGCGCTCAGCTCGGATAAAGAGGGCTGGTTACGGGGAACCAGCGTCTGGTCAGGGGTAGTGGCTCGCGTTGAGCTCTGAGATACGATGCTGACTTCCGAGTCTCTACTCAGATATGTTGTGCTGCTTCCAGCGCTGGAGCCAGCCATGCTATCAAAGGACGAATGAAGGTCCTGTTCGCGAGCAGAGCTATTGTCGGTCGTCTCTGGGGGTATTGAGGTGGTGGTAAGTTTCGGAAGAGGCGGGAGTGTTCGACCAACTGATGTAGCGGAGGAGGCTGGACTTGATACGGCTTCTCTCACTACTGATGATGGCCGAGAGGTTTTGGGAGTAGTAGCAGGTGGCGTAGACTCTTCGTCAGGCTGGCTTCCGGGGACACGAGGTAGAGGCTTGTCAAGAGCCACGACACTTGGCCGCCTGGCAGGGGAGCTTGCCGATGTGACGACACTGGCAGCTTCAGATCTCTCTGCCACTGATGGCGTCCTTGATCTAGTTGCAGTGACATCTAAAACAATTAAATCCAAAGGCAGGGCATTTCCAACAGACTCGAGTTCGAAATCTCCGGACCTCTCGATGACACCTTTTGTCAAGGCGACGCACTCTCCGGCCGCTCTCACACAGCTTGTGGCGGAATTTAGCATGATGGTATTATCCTGGGGCATAATGATGTCTGCCCCTTCCGTTTCCGCATTCGCCAAAGTATCCCGCGCGGCGCACACCAGGTCTTGAATACGATCCAGGAGAGCATCCCTTGATGAAATCAAGGCTTTGATCATAGAACTGCTTTGCGTACTAACTGCATCAACAATAGCCATAAGCTCTCCTCCAGAAATCGCAGACTGCTTAATGGCTATTGCAAGCTCATTGCGCGATTGTGACTGTAGATGCAGGCGGCCGATGAAAGATCCAAGGTGCGAAAGAAATTTATCGTGACTTTTGCTAAGACGCTCTGACACTAGATGGTGAGGACGAGATAGCGGAGATGGACCAGCCAGTGATAGTCGATGGGCCATGTTTGCGGAAAGGCGATTCACGTGTGTCATGCTTGTTTGGGAATGTCGATTTGAATGGGTGCCAGCTGGTGCGTTCAAGGACGATAATCGCTTGCTCCAGCGGTTGGGCTGAACCGGATGCGCAACAACAGCATTGGTCTCTTCGGAAGCAAGAGAAGCCTCGTCGCCAGCTGTGGCAGCAGCAGAAACACGGTCATCCGGAACTGCCTGCGTCTGTTCGACAAACGCGCCTCGGTCTGCAGGGGGTGTAGGGGGGAACACACGGCTCTTCGATTACGGGAGGCATTGTATTAATGATGTGTGAGGATGAGTGGGCTCGCTTATCATCATCTAGAACATCGAGGAATCGTACTCCCTTGGTGACGACTTTGAATGCCTTTAATATCATTTGGTCCACGACGTCGTTCACCTCATCGGGGAACTCGAATGCCACTGTTTGAAGGTCTTGGAGCTGCTTCGCCGTTTTCACAAGTGATGAAAGTTCTGATAGCAGCGATTTGCGGCATCTGCGCAGAGGATCGCATCGCTTGATGAGCATTGATTCACGAGTTAGGCACCGAGTGCGCTCCTATACGGCATGTGTTAGGATTTTCTTTTTGTAGCCAGTTGACTAACAGGATGACTTACCAGCAGATAGCGCACTCCACCGATGAGGCCCTTCATAAACTCTTGGCTCTGAAACATGTGGTCCTCGTCGATTGTTGTTATTCGTAGCAGGTCCCAGAAATTAAGTAGCGCCTTGAGGAGGCTGCGCATTTCCTCCGGCTCGTACGCCTCACAGTAGTTGGTTGGAAGCCAGCCCCTGGCGCCTGATGTTAAGAGCGTTCCGTCTGCCCACCCGTTTGTGTGGATTGAGTGCACCAGAACGACGTCTCCTTCGTCTAGTGGTAGAGTAACGCTAGAATCGGCCATTGCGAGACTCGGGTGAAAAGGATAAAAGGCGCGGAGGAAGTTGTGGAAAACGGGCGGCATATGGGGCGCCGGTACGGAGGAGAGGTCCTCTTGCGAGCCATTGGGGGTGACTGGTGGCGTCATTTGAGAGCGAAGATGTGAGATTTCCAAACTTGATTCGCCTTTGGGAGTTTGGTTGTTTGAGGACGATCCATCGCCGGCCTCTTCAGGTCGAGGTTTTGTGAGATCCAGAGGAGCCACCTGAAGGCTCGCTCGCATACGATTGTCGCTCAGCATTGGGAGGGCCAAGGACACTGGTTGTTGATCAGGTCATCGGATAACAGTCTCTCTGTCTAAGACCCAGCGCTCAACGGCCGGTATCAGATGAAGATGTAAACAAAAGCCGGTTAATATCGGGTTCTGGGGAAAATCACAGCGGATATCCAATAGTAGGGAAGTAGGTGGTGGAGCTGTCTGGGTTGTGTGCCGAGAGAATTAGAAGATTGCAAATTGCAGATTTGGAAATGGTCCAGACTAGTCGCCTTGTAGATGTCGTTGGTTTGGTGTTTGATGCAAGGCTGTGCTGAGAAGAAGCTGGAAAGAGACGTGGTCGTGACGAGGCTCAGGAGCGACGAGCTGGTGGCGCAGGGGAGCTCCTGAAGTGGCCTTTACTGTGGTATCCGAACGTGATGGATCGAACTGAACTGCGTCATCAGCAAAGTGCACCATGCCTCGGCGATGCTATGTTGTGGCAGGCAGAGCCTGGCCGTGGCTGGAATGAAAGGAGGTCGTGATGGGAGGCGGGGAGCGGAGCCAAGCAGGAATGAACAACACTTCATTCGCCCGGCAGCTTCCGTGACAACACGATGCTGGCGATGGCGGGAATGGCGGAGGCGACCAGCAGCTCCAGGGCCACAGAGCGATCGTGACGCCGCCTTACACAGCAATGCAGCCGTGTATGTTTAGGTGTTTTTTTTTTTGTTCTTTGTTCTTCTGGGGGGGCTCGTGCTGGAGATGGGAGTGCTGGGGAGCTAGCGCAGGGCAGGTGCTATACCACTGGCAGTAAAGAATACGCGGTACATGTACTCACAGACTCAATTGATGGCTGCAGCCAGGCATGGACAGGCCCCAAGCGATATTGCGATGAGAGCCAGTGCGTCTGTCCGCGAACCGATGAGCCGCTGACTCGAGCGGTTCGATGCAGGCAGAATCGAGATCAGAGGCCAGACTTTGGGGAGAATCGGAATGCAGGACTCGCCATGCACTGCGGCGATCCGCGTCGGGTGCGCACGAGCAGGGTTGGCCGTTGCGCAGGGTTCGTGCAGTGGGCGCAATTCAGTGTCTTGGCCCCGTGGCCCAGGCGCTTCCCGGTGTACTTCGTACCTGGGAACGAACTGCTCCCACGTTTTTGCTCCAGGCGACGACGAGAGGCCTGCGGTGGGTTGCTTTTTCTTAATCAAAGTCTGGCGGCCACTCCGTAGCTTGATACAGCAGCCTCTTGTGAGCTCAGCCCTTTTGGCGTTTCCCACCCTTGGATCGCTTCTCTCAAATTTGTCGTCGTGCGTCCGTCCGTCCGTCCGTCTGTCGGTTTGATTTTGCTGATTGCTGAACGCTGATGGTTGCCGCAGCTCCAAGCCAATGTTCGTTTCGTCTTTCGTGCTCAAGCTCAAAGCCACAAAGCAGCGTCCTTTCCAACCAGTGGGCGGCGAACAATATTCGTACAAGTATGTCCAAGTCCACACATGGGTGAGGGAATCGAGAAGAAAGAAAAGCTCAGACAGCCGTCTCTGAGTCTGGCAGCTCCGGGGAGGCAGCTGTTTATTGCTTGGAAAAGCTGGATCGGTGCGTGTCCATCCGAGCAGCTACTACTTTGTTCTACCCACCCAGCATGTTCCGCCTCGCCACCAATCACTCGGCCCCTTTGGCCAGTTCGTCACCTCCAAAGGCGTGTGCTGCCCAACTCGTATCCACGCCCCTAGATGCTGTACATGTTTGATGCTGTCTTCGTCACCAGAGGCTAATGTCCCTTGCCCAGGGTCTCAGAGTGACAGCAGGACGGGCAGCAGCAGCAGACTTGCACTAGATGGCTCGGGGACAAGGAGAACCGCCAGAAGCACACCAAGCGCCTGCGCTAAGAGGTCAATCCGCAGGGGTTTTGATGGACTGCCAAGGACATGAGCAGGGATACATGCAGGGGTTTTGCAGAGGTCTCCTCCAGCATCACAAAGTGGCCCCTGCCCACTCTTGGTCCATGCTCTCAAGCTGTCTGGCATAGCACCAGCAGCAGCATGTCATTGTGCAGTGGCGTCTCCCGAGGCGACGGGAGCAACGGTCAAGCTGAGACGCAAATTGGCCAGTGGAAACATGGCAATGCGCCGCCGCCGCATCATGGGAAACGCTGCTCTCGCAGCTCTGAGTGTATCTCGTTTTGCATCATGTTTGATGTCAGATGAACGCTCAGGCAGCTGGCTACGAGAGCTTTTAGAGTTCGCCTTATTATGCTCCCTACTCCACACGAGCGCCCCGACTCCAGGGCGCAATCATAGACACAGATGACCACCTAAGGAACCTTACTCTGAATTGCGCCACAATAAATCCAATGGTGGTGTCAAACCATGGAGTCAATTGCTATGCTGCAGGGAGACATCGGTCAAGCCCCTAGGTATTGACCACCATTGTAAATCTTTTAGTGCTCTTACTTCAACTTTTCGTTGAAAACAGCCTTCCTCCCTTTACGATCAATCAGTTTTCTAACCAATTAGAGAAAGAAAGACGCTGTCATTCGGAAGTTGCAGCTCCTGTACGGGGTGCTCTCCTCCTCAAACTAAGGAGTGCGATTTCGTATCGTATTTCAAATTGCTGACCTACCAACAACCACTAGCCATAGGCTGGCAGACCGGGACCCTGTGGGATGTAGCTGATATCGTCTTTTTCAGAAAAGAAAGGAAGGAAAAAAAAAAAGGTTCGTTCATTGACAATGTTGCTATGAGCAGCAGCTGCGTCCAACCACTTGTACTACAATTACAAACCACTAGCAGAAAGCCCTTGCGTTAATAACAGTTAATAACCATCAGATGTCAGCCACCGCTGGGCTACAGCAATTGCGGATAGCAGCAAGTTGCTAGAAGACATTTAGTTCACCAAAAGTCTTGCCTTGCGAGCCATTCTATTCTCAAACGCACGAGGCAGGCCTTTAAAAATTACCCTTAAGAATTCTTTCAGCTAATATTATCTGGTACAGGCACCTAGAAGCATCCCCGTTAGTGCGGGTTTACTTCGAGCCATGACGCCCAAGGCAGACTGAGATCTATACGATATGTCTTACAGCTGTCTCGCTTTTTCCATATCGTGGCGAAAAGGGAGAAGGCATACAATTTTCAAAGACAAAAGAGCATGTACTGTTAGTAATTGGATTACAAGACACCTGATCCATCTGTCAGCCCACAGCTCTGATTTGTGATTTATCGATTTCTGACAAGTGTGCCGCATCCCCATTATTCTAGGTTCAGTAGTGTTGCTCTGCTCTGACACATATCATGATGGTTCTACCAGCTTCATACTACGAGTGCAAGCTGTATGTACAAATACGTCAGTTCTGCCAGAATCTCATTTTTATACCACGCCTAGCAGCACCTCTAGAAAACTTTCGAAATGGTCATTATCCTCATGATCCACGGCTTATCTTTGACACACAATACGAAACATCCATGCTGGAGGGAGTCCGATTAGGGCAAATTATGGCATGGGGTCGATACCAAACATTTACCACTCCGCGCTCGTCTCTTGTTTGGCCTATTGGTAGATCTCTTGGAGGTGACGGCATCGCCTCAGCCTTCCCACTTACCTATTCGTTCGCGATAGCTCTGGCTCCATAACCTTATGACATGCTTTACTTGGTGGGCTAGTAGGCTAGCTGGCTCTCAGGGTCAAATGTCCCTGTGCGCTCCCCTTTCCTATTCCGATTTCTCTATCAAGGCCATTTCCGGCCTTGGGTTTGCCTTAACCCATTGTGGCCATTCAGAGTCACAGAGTCAACAGCCACCCTGCTTGAATTCACGACCCCCTGCTTCTTGGCGGGTCAGACCCATCGTTCAGAAGCGAGCAGTTCAAGGGTCAAATCAGAAGCACTAACGTCTCAGCATTTTCCTATGCTACAGTACTATGGCGCCTAGTAGCGCTCCCCAATCTCATCCACGTGCCGGACTCGTGGAAGCAACGAGAATCAGTTTGTTGATAACTTTTTCCCCTTGAACGCAACATACGTCTATACTAATCTGATGAATGAGTCAGTGTCTTTGGCATAAACTATCGCCACCCAATCGGACAGCAGTATACCATAGCGCAGTTGTCACCAAAGCTCAGTCCTCACCCAAATTCCCAATAAGGCTCTCCTTCTTCCTTCCCCGTAGTCCATAAATAGGCAGGCAAGGAAGGTAGGTATACCATGCAGCTTCCCGTGTTAAGATGACATGCCCCGTATTCTATACTCGTGGGGTACGGGATATCATTTGCATAGGACTACACGTGCGTACCATGGGCTAGGATGCCCCAATATCTGCTAAATGAGGCGGCGTGAATGATGCATCAATGACATTTGGCAGCTTATCGTCATCTTACAGCTGCTACTACATAGAAGGCGTACACGATTGCCTACCGTAAGAGCCAGCTAGTTTGGCGGACACCATACGCTATTTCCAGACTAGACCATGGACTGACCAAATAATCACAGCCTGCCTATACGAATCATGGCAACCGACAACGCTGTCTTTGCCATTGGCATTCCGAACGTCAAGCGCCGGCTTTGGTTTACGATTGACCGGAAATATCCGTCTCGACTGTGGACTGATCCCACGAGCTACCGGCAGTACATGAATGTCAGCCAACTCCCGTCCCAGATCTACGGAGAGCCAGGCTGCCAGGTCCGCTGCTGAGCCGCCGCTCAAGTGCGGAGCTCATAGGCGAGAGCTCCAGGCACTATTGTTACTATCACGTCTATGGCGTAGCGCGTGAGAGCGGCATCGGACATAACGAAGCCGCCCAAGAATGCTTCTCTAGCTTCACCCAGCTTCAATCTCTCAAGCACCACCAACATTAAGCAGTTGTGGTTATGGTAAGCCATCGCTAATATGACCAATGTCACATTGACGTTATTGCGCCTTGGATTACGGGTAAGAATTAGCGGGCAGTTGATATTAGCGGGCAGCTCTAATTTAGAATAGGTACTGTGAGCTTGCATGCTTCTAGCATTGGTATATGCTGGGTATAGAGGATCAACACTGCACATCAGGCAGCAAGTCCTGAAGAATAAAGTGAAACATGGTAGACATCCTGAGCCTGAGGAAGGGCCGAGAAGCTCTGGTCGCAATGCTAACTGTAGATTATGACGATCAGGTCCAGGGCATTGCGCCGGATAGTCATGTGAAGCTAGGATCAACAGTTCAACGCACTAGATCAATCCTCGATGGCATACTATGTATGTACATCTACCAGTTCATTCTACATTCGAGGCTCATTCTTCTAAGTAGCATTGCATGCTACATATGAGAAGTTATCAGAAGCGACAGAGACAATGAATGGCTGGGAAGCATCCACAGGGCAGCGAAATTGAGTGGACTACGAAAGCTGAGCCCAGCCAGACAACCTCCGATGTGCTTGCAAGATTGACTTGCGGTACCTACGTCTTTATTATGACACACTCAATACCGGGCTAGAATTGATTTATATTCATTCGGCCAACAATAATTATCTGCTACCTGTTATACCCGGCTGTATGCTAACTTGCGACATTAGTCTAGTCGATTGAGGCAACGTCTCTCAAACGCTAGATTCGAACCACGCGGGATAAGAAGCTGAATTTTGAAATGATGCCTGCAGTAATATGGGAAATAGGAGACCGCGGACCATAACGGGCCATACGGATTGCGTTCCGTCCAAGATATTAAGCGACAAGCTTGGACTGGCGCCTTCAGGTGGCGTTGTTTAGTGCTGTCGAAGTTGAGGGTCTGGCGTTGCTACCCTGCTTGTCTGCCGTACCACAGCTCGAGACTCGTCTGAGTCAACGCGGGATTGAATGCATCCTGGGGGCGGAATAGCTGTTGATATTAACGAAATGTGACCTGATATTGAATGAGAAATACGAGCGAGCGGATCAGTGCCTAGAGAATGGAGCCTGTTATCGACCAGCCACCAAGACATGTCATTCGAAATCAGATCTTTTTTGACATGCTTGCTTGTACAGATCTTAAACTGGGATCCATCTCAGATTCTGAAGCCACGGCTTGGCGGACGAGGGAGCTTTTTTTTCCAACAGGCGAACCAGGGCCGGGCTTTATTTCGCCTATGGAAACTCGATTCCAAATTTATCAAAGTCCGACCAGCTTTTCACTCGTCACTTCAGCCGCATCTTCAGCTTGCCTGAGGCTGAGGGCTAATCATTAACACTATTTCGAATGAACCATGTTGATATTCGCTCGCAGTGCAAGCCAGGGCATTCCCTCTGGGCATAGCCAACGCTGCGCCGACGCTTCTTTTTTCTTCCCCAGGCCAAGTTCTTGGAAAGCGTGATGAAATTTACGTGGATTCAACGTGCAGCTTGACCATGGAGACCCGGCCCCTTTCCGATCGACGGAACTGGGATCCGGCCAGAGTTGACAGACAGGTGGGCGTGTTAGTGAAACCGGATACACCCATACCGAAAGCGATGACAGATGGCTGTCGGAAGAGGCCGATTAGCGTCACTTACACAATCTCCACGCCAGAATCGCGCCACTACTGCCGCCGATTATGAGACACTTGTACCAATTTCTCAAGACGCGACTGTAAGCTGTTGGGAGAATTTTTCGTGTGAGGAGGCAAGGAAGCTAGAAAATGAGCAGCGGTTCGTACAGAGTCCAAAGCGCAAAGGCTGCCCAGTGGCCCTAGCGATGAGCCCCAACGGCACGAACCAACAGCCGCATGTGCTGCGACAGGGACGGATGCACGATATAATTGCCCCGAAATGGATGTTACGCCGCTGTTGTCGGCCCGTGAATTTGCATGTGAGCGGTACAACTTGTCTCTTCCACGTCTGCCACTTGCACAACATCTGCATGAGGTGAGCAGGGGACCGCTGCTCACCGGCCAGAGAGTGGCGTTGCCTCAAAACAAAGCGCTGTCCTGAAAAACGCCTCTTACTCTCGGCTTCTGAGATAGCAGCGTTGTACACGTATGTGAATACTACATGGCGTTTCGACTTGTCAGCGGCCCCCAATCTCGTGCCGCAGTGGCCTCACCGGTCTCTCAGCTACGGTCTGTGCTCCATGCCACGAAATGCAGCCAGATGTCTTGTCCGAGACCGCAGTGTTCCGTGATTGGCAGCAACAATATGGAGTACGACTCAGCTGAGGAGAGGGCTTTTGGTTTCAATCCCAACATTTCCTGGCCTCGGACTATTGCTACTACTAATAGTACTTGTAGTAGTACGTAATCCCAGCTTTGCCTTTCCCCAGTCTGTCATTTGTCACCTGTCATGTTGGTAACGGGAGCTCCTTGCCTATCTATGCGAATGGCAGCCCATGAACTCGGAGACTTTCCGTCGGAGTTGTAAACCGGGCGGGCATTGATCTGTACTTTATCCGTCACTGTGGGACCAGCTGATCGTTCATGCTCTCTCAAAATTTACACTTGCGGAGTAGGTACTCCGAGACAGAGGCAAATCTGGACTCTGCTGAGCGAAGGGGCTCATTGAGACAGTAGTTTTGCTTGTGGAGAATATCCTCCACTGTGACTCACGATGTGCACTTCAGACGTCTCTGACACTCCCTTTTGATCCTGTGAATCCCTTATCCAGGGAGAGAATTACATTGACGTGTTAGCGAGATAGTAGCCCGACATGTGGGGGACCTTGGAGTCTGAGAAATAAATGACAGCTGTCATTTATGATTGTGATTCATTGAAACGTTTGAATATATTGGCTCAAGGAATTAGTCGTAGTAGGCTGCGATATACTATGCACCAGGGTATGAAACATAACTGCTGAAGATTCCGCATGGCGAGTATTCTCGCCTTTTTTTCCTATTTACAGCAATAAAAAGTAACTATACTGTTTAAACTGCCCGTCGAATGTCTGACGTAGTCGCTATTAGTGGCATTAGATGAATATAGATATTTAACTAGTTACATATTGCATATGACTTACACGTATTAGCACCCATACAGGACTTTTTTTCATCTCTTCTTCCAAGCATTCTTGAGTAACGTTTATTCAGCTCAAAAACATTTATGGCATGCTAAACTGTGGCTGATTTGTTAATAGAGTCTTTTTTTAGACAATGCAATATGGATTCCCATTGTACCTTCCTAGAGAGACGAGAAGTCTTTGAGATAAAGTACAGGGTTGGGAGCAAACGTACCAAACTCCAGAGGTTTGTTTTTATTAAGATGTATGCCTTCCTATAGTTTCATTGCACATATTTCCGTTGAGTACCAGGATGATGTGTTATCCAGGTCTGGGGTGACAAAATTGCCCTTCTCATCTCAATAAGTCGCATTGGAGGATACTGTGAGGCATATCTATATATTCTGATACACTATGAACAATTTCATAACTTTTGCTATTAAGAGCTGCGTTATCTATATTTTCCTAAGTAGTGTTTGATGAAGTTTAAGAAATGCGTCCTAGAGCGGAGGGAGACCTGATGGTGTGCTTGAGAAGATTTCGATCAACTACACTATGAAAACTAAGTACATCCTTTAAAAAACACTGAATACCTATGTTACTCTAGCTGTAGGCCATTTAAATGTCTCCGATGTCATAGTTCAGCTGATGAAGCACTACATACATGGCCATGCGCAGCGAATCAGTAGAGGCTTTTTACCTATTATCTGAACACAACACTACTAAATGTTAGCAAGCTGATATAAGAAGAGCTTGTAAACATAAAGGTATCAAAAAAGTGCAGCAAATCATGGATGTTCCACCCTCTAAGCTATGAGCTCATTGATGGTGAACTTACTACACATGCCCTCTATAAAACTCGCGCAGATATTGTCTCTCACTAATTATGAAGTCTAGGTTGCTGTTATGCATCCACTGACTGTAATCTCTAGTAAAGAACTATTGTTACTTTTCTGGATTTAATACGCCTGCGTTACGGTTGCTGTATGCACAAGTTCAATCGTCGCATATCAGTGCTGTGTCGGCAAACTAGACCTCTATCGTCTGTAAATGGATGTACAAGCACGTCTCACGATTTCAACGCCTTAATGTTCGTCCCATCTCTAGAACTACATAGGCTATCAACTCACTCCCTGTTCTTAAACTCTTACACAGTCAATCATTTTACAGCGCAAGAAACACTATAGCTAGTTGAGATTGCGCGCAATCGCATGGAATGATGGCATCGCTGAACATCAATGGATAGTTCTAAAGTCTAAAAAACTCATATAAATCCCTAAGAAATAATTTAAAAGCTTAATCTCTGAAGCGTTGTGTAAGAGACGTAGCTTTCATCTTCGTATTAATTGGCCGCCCGGTGGCCTTGAAGCAACACTTGCCCGGATAAGCTTGAATAGAGGATGGAGCATTGTAAAACTTGGATATTACAGATATGACTATTATAAATATAAAACTCATCATATGTTCTGTCGTTCTCGTATATTCCCGTCATAAAGGGCATACAGATTGCGCAAATTTAGCAAGGCGGATGTTGAAGAGTGTTTAACACCTATATCCCAAAAACTTGAATACGACTACGGAATTAGCAAATATTTACTAATATTTACTAATATTTACTAATATTTACTAATATTTACTAATATTTACTAATATTTACTAATATTTACTAATATTTACTACATACTATGCCAATGCGGATGATCGAGGACATGAAAGCGGCCTCGAAGTCTCATACGTAGAATGCTGATCCGCTAGTATGTCGCATATGGATTGTTGGGTCTTTGCGATATCGTCCCACGCTGCTTACTTGGTCATGTATAGCATGCTTCGTCATGTCCTAATGTCAATTTCATTTCAGCCATTGGTAAACGCGTTGTCTTACGAGATTATTTGCCTTCTGCAGTTTGTAGCTGCGGGACATGAAAAGAGCGTTGCGATTCACCCATTCCTTCTAAACAGGCGTATGTGCTTAAATATTCGGAGGATTCAATGCGACTTTTGGGTAATGAAATAAAAGCTGTCAAGACTCAAATGCTCTTTAGACGAAGTACTGATGATAGAGACATCGGACCTTTTCCTAGGATTCATTGCTCACACCAGATTACGTCTGCTATCTATATATTCCCTACATGCTATATTATATGTCGTATTTCACCTACCACCAAGCTTCATTTCTTGCTTGATAATCCGAAATACGCAACAACGGCTATAACATGAATCTGAATAACCAAATAAGAAACTCTTATCCGCACCTTCACGTAAAAATATGTGCAATGAATGGCACATCGCGTGGACGACGCTTCTATATAACAACCCGCAGACTCGCGTTAGCGCTAGTTAGTGCCTGTAGCCAAGATGGCCGAGTGGTTAAGGCGATGGTTTTAAGTATAAATATTTGACACCATTATCGAGAGATTCCAGGGTTCGAACCCCTGTCTTGGCAGTTACTTTTTGCGGTTTCTCAATGATGTGGTAATCTGATGTGGATGTGGTAATCTGAAATACATTTCGCCATGGGCGTAGTGGCTGGTAGCCTCTGATAGTGGACAGCGGGTAATTTTGCGCGGTTCCAAATAGCATGGCGTTAGTGCGGGGTTCATGGACGATGGGGAAAGGGACACAGGCCATTACATTTTTCCAATAATATAAAGAAAAGATGACCCAAATATCAAGAAAGAATGATAAAAGGGAAACTTATTCAGTACCATCATTCTGTTATCTAGCAATTAGCTATAGCGTGGGCTACTACTGCTACTACTGCTATTCATCTATTGCATCTACTATCTCTACTACATGCACCTTTACTATCTTTACTACCACTGCTGGTACTGCTCCTGATGCTCCTGATGCTCCTGATGCTCCTGATGCTCCTGATGCTCCTGACGCTCCTGACGCTATAACTTCTTCATGTATCTACTAGTTGCATATTTTAATACGCAGACTAACCGTCTTCATGTTATTAAGCTACAGCCGGGGTGCTGGATCATGAAAATAGGTGGCGGATAACTGTTCCCTAATAAATGGCAGTATATAATCGACGAAATCCCCTGAGCTCTAAGAAGTATTCATCCATCATTTCCTTACTACAGTAAATGAAACGAGATCAATATGCTTGACAACATACACGAAAGAAGAAGAAGAAGAGTAATGAATAGGCTTCTCATTCATGAGGATATTACGCCCTCGCATTTTTATGTTCTACAAGTCAATGAATAAGACATAAAGCGCTTCATTAGTTAAGTAAAAGGATCAAGATACTCCACTGCCAATAAATCCAAACTGAAACCATATAAAGAATGGACAATATTTCGGTTCCTAGGGTAGATATATCCTACGATACGAGGCACGAAATTGTAGGGTAAACAACTAGTTTATAGAACAGACCATACAAAGCGGGAATGTACTATTTCTCCTGCTATCAATCAAGACTAGTAGCTAATTTATTCACGAGGAGCTACAAAAGCAGACTAGTTCGTAATTATAGAAAGGGGGCCAAGATATCTAAGAGTCAGTTTGACCATTGTCAGTCGAATCCCACCCGATGTTCATACGTCTTTGCAATCACTAGTATCATTATAAAAAGACAATTTCCTGATTCGATTGACCAGCGGGCTTCATTTTCCTCTTTTCAAAAGTCATTGGATAAAGTAGAAGTGCAACCGGCCACTCTTGCAGTTCATCCATACGATACTTGACTCTTTATTTCTAAAATTGCTATTCATTTGTAGCATTTAATACGTCGCGTCCTTCTTTAACAAATAGTTCATCGACGTAAATGAATTGAGCAATTATATATATATAGCTAGCAGATAAGCCATCACCCTTTGCAATAAGAGAAAAACGCCAATTTGTCCATGCCGAACTTGTCTCCCCAGTGAAAGATTCGTAGTACTGGCCCATACTCTGTATACTGCCTACTTATCACAGGAGCAGAAGCAAACTGTGTTTTGGATTGAAGCAAAAGAGATGGATCTTGGCCATGTCATGCAGATGAGCTGGTTAACTCACTTGGCCACGATGACCATTGTTGTAAAAGGGGACGAAATCTACAAAGCCATAAACCCCGTTTATAAGACATGAAAGAAATAATATTTCCTGAGATTCTGTGTATGATCAGAAAGGCCGTCACAAGATCAGTTAGAAGACTAGGAGTCAAAGTCTACGAAACATCCTACGGACGCCATACACAGCTATGCACCATTGTTAGCATGCTAGACAAATAGTTCACTTACCTCTTCGCCGTAGCCATTTCAGTGGGGAAAAAACTCCGTCTCCCAGTTCTTCACATGAACAACATATGAACCAAGCCACAGCAATACAAGAGGGCATGTAACTCCAGCAAAGACAGATACCCCAAACTTACTTTCAAGGCCATTGAAAACCCGTTCAAGACCGTCAAAAAAGCCAAGAAAGCCAAGATCTCGAACACGAGGCAAAAAGAGCAAAAGCAGTTAGTAAACTCTGAACAAACAAGCGTAGAAAGCATAGAAAGACAAATGGACGAATAAGTCGCATCCAAAATGACACGCCAGCAAAGATCGAGATGCAAAAGGCGGAAACCTTTCCATTTGCCACCAGCCGCGCGGAAACCAGGCCTTGTTAAAAAAGAGCAACTGCCCCGATGAGAAGCGACAGCCAACCACTTGTTCGACCAAGCCACGTTCACGCTCAAATTCCCTCAATAGGCAATTAGAAGCAATTAGAGAAAAACTCTCTTCGCCCAAGCGCGGCGCCTCCTTCGCTTGGGGGCCTGGTTAACCGTCTGGGGAAGAAGAAAGTTAAAAACCCAGGCTAGAAGGTTTCGAACAAATCGAGAATAAATGGTTGGATGGCTCGTAAACCAGGTTGATTGTGTATTCCTCGCTCTAGTTTTTTGTTTTCTGCTTGGCTGAAAACGTCTCTCTTGACATTGGAGTCGTGTCGCATTGTCATTCGCGTAACTCCAGCCCCCTGAATATTCTGACCGGATGTCTTCGGAAGCTGCATGCAGTAGTGAAATTGAGCTGTCGCATTGCACCCAACAGCCGTTCTCGTCTCAATTTTCCAGAGCATGGCTGTCGGAGTGGCTTGAAGCCACAGCAACAGAGCAGTGTCAGCGACCCAAAAACAAGGCTCGCCCCATGAATCAGTGGCAAAAGCCACACCAAGAGAACAAATACAGGGGAGCTGTAATTAAAAATCTTGCCATTGGCTAATCACATCAAGAGCGAGAGCCCACTACGCGCCCAATCAGCACGCAAATGCAAGACAATAACGGTGCAGCTGAAAACGCAAAATTCGTGATTCCGCGCGGAATCCGTGCACGAGGGCTCAGCCGCGAATTGCCGAGCCCCAAGGCGTCGCGAAAGCCCGTATATGGTAGTCGCGCTACGATCGCACGGCCTTGGATTCCTCGTTAATTGAGTTCAGCCTCGTTTTAAACAGAAAATAAAAGCATCTCGGCGAGGCCTCAAAGTCCAAACTGGTGGCGATGATGTCGACCAAGTTTCCACATGGGCACGGGCTGGACCCATTGGGTCCTCTTCCCGACTGCTTGCCACCAGATTCATCTGCCAAAACCTGGGGCCCCGGATTTGCCATGACAAAGAGATATTTGCATCTCTTGCATCTTGGAGCATGTGTTTAGTCGATGGGGCAAAATGGAGTTGCCCAGATTCCAGGATCTCGCCTTTGCTCCAGGAAGTTGCAAGTTTGTACGTAATTGAAACTCCACCATGGGGAGGGGGTGAGCCGAGAGACGCAGAATGATCCCATCGCGAGTTTGTCAAGTCTGGCAACTCTAGTAAACGATTACTCCGCAAAAGTTGAAGTCGTCAATGCCGATTTTCCCTGAGCTTAGAGACGAAGAGGCGGAGGGGAGGCGCTATCGAATGGTCGCGGTGGAAGGGAGGCCAACTAGGAACAGCTCAGCTTGTGAAGAACAAAGAGCACGCTGCCCAATTAGCTCTGATTTCTTACCGTCGCATTGATCGGATTAAGCTTGAATCAAGGTGATGCGTTTAGAATGGATACAGTTCCATTATAGGTATCATCTGCGTCGTAAAGAGGAGAGGATTGTCGTTCAGCGGTTGCGTTTCAAATGACCAATCCGCTCCTTGGCATAGCGGTTGATGCTACGCAAATGCACGAATTCTTTCCAAGCTGTAAGATTGGGTGCCAATGCGTGGCGCACAGACATCCCGGAGCTCGATCCTGTCTGGACCAGGAGCATACTGCTGCTGACGGTTGAACGTCATGAGGGGTTTCCTCTCAGCTGCAATAAGCGATGGATGCTGGTGGAGCGATATTGAGTCGATGATTCCAATGAGGGGGAAACCAAACGCGCCATCTCCTTCAGCTTTGAGCGCTTAATGCTCGAGATTGCGGAGTAGCTGTCATAGTAATACCTACTATGTAATAGACCAGGCAAGGGAAGATAAACTGACGTTACTTGACACTGACTCGTAAAGATTTGACCAACAATCAAACGTGTCGCTGCTTCCCTGTCTAATCTTTCGGTCGAAGCGCGGCGGATCCTCTAAAAGGGAAGACAGGAACCCACCAAAGCGGAACAGGGTCTCGAGATATGGAGTTGACACATAGCCTTCTCGAGACGGGAGCGATTTGTTGATCATGGCTAACTTCTGCCTTTTCCTGCCTTGCCTAGCGATGACTGTCATCACTTTAACGAAGGGCAAATAGCTTGCTCGCCCATCTCTCTAACTCAGTCGAGTCAAGACGCGGCTGCCCCGTATTAGACGCCGCCAGCTGATGATTATTGGGCACGAGGGCACCTATTGAGCTTATCAGCTCGGTCTGCTTTGGTATTAGCACCGTCATTCTAGGTGCACATAGACATGCCGAATCGCGTATATTTTGTACGAAGCGCTAGCAGAGGGAGCGGCGTCGCCGATCCTTGAGCAACGATGCCATTCGTCCATCTACCACGCTAGCAGAGGAGACCTAGCCAGATGAGGCTAACACTGGCCGGAGCAAGTAAGTGAGGCGAGCATTAGTCCAGCATCCCAATAGCGTCGGGGGAGGTGGCATGAAGATTGCAAGGGCCTCCAATGGACCATGGTACAAAAATACAAGTATGTGCCAGAGTACGGTAGCATTCTGCGGTGTCGTCTTCCGGGAAATACGGGGACCGTATCAAGAGGCATTAGTGCGTGTCTGGCCGATGACACCTGAAGCAATCCGTGCTTGGCTTGAGGCAGCTTGAGGCATCAGCTCTGCGTTCGGTGCTGTTTAGCCTCTTGTCACGATTCTAGAACAAGACAAAGGGCTTACGGTCACTCCTCGTTGACAGTTTTAGCCCGTCCTAAGATGCGCCCTCCGTGCCGCCTTACCCTACGGAGAATTTGGTGCTTTGCGGGGTGATTGGAATCGCCTTGGATACAGAGAAGAAGCGGCAGAAGGCCAGCTAGGCAAGGCACGTCCTGCAAGCTACCAAAGGGTGTTCCTGCGGGCGGCAAGGCAGTGCTGACTAGGCCGGTAGGTTAAGTGAGGCGCCGCAGATGTGATCCGCTCTTCTGACATGTGCTCGGCGATGTAGCATCAAGGCTATCCTCCCGATATCCATGCAACGAAAAACCGTTGAAAGAGCTGCTGCTGCTCCATATTCGAGGTCGAGACGTGATCCGAGCCGTGCCAGCGCAAGTGGGTAGAGCGCACGTGCATTGATGCCTCTGCGATGCCGAGATTCATCGTCTCTCCACTTGGCATGTGTTATCGCCCAGCTGTGGCTCTTCCTTCTTACTAACGAGTTGCGAGCCACTTCACCCCAGACTAGTCGAGTCGCATATGAGCTGTTCGTGGTCCGTGTGTACCGCCAAGTTTCGTATCTAGTGACAGTAGTATCCAAATACGCAGCATTTAGATTGATATCGTGGCGGAGAAGAGATATGAAAACGACGCTAATAAGCAGGAACAGTCAGTCATCTGCTCGAAGCATGGCGTAGAGGGGGGCAAACGAACACCAAATCCTCCAGCCAATCAGAGCCCCTGGGTTAGCAGCCCTTCTTGCCCGTATGTGGTGTCACCAAGGAGGAAAAAAACCTTCCTGCTAAGAGCGCCATCTGGGTGTTTAATCAGCTTCTAGAAAAAATGTCGCATTCTAGTGCTGGCATTCGGTGTTGTGGCGGACAGCCCTCTGGTATTGGATGCCTCAAGTGCCCTCGGCTATCATGAGGGAGGGGTCGTTTTAGCCAAAGGAGGCAGAAGGCATGGCGCCACAAGCTACGACGGTTGGAGAACGCTAAAAACATTCTAAATCATTCAAGGTTCTGGTTTCCATATGGAGACTAACGGGAGTTGCAATTCAGGTGAATCGACCTCTTTTAGCAGAGCCAACGGTCAACGCAAGATTGTTATCGAGACCTGCATAGTTGTACTAGCGGCATGGCCAGTTTGCAGATACCCAAAGGGCTACTATAGGTAGCCATGAGTGGTGAGTCTACTAGCATCACTAGTGATACAGCAGACAGAACTTAGTACTCTGCGCCGCTTGTACCTGCAATCTAGGGACGCTGACCTGGATTGGGGTGCTGGGCGAGTCAAGAAACAAGCATCGCCAGATCCTGGTGGTAGCGTCAAGCTAGACTTCACCCACCTGTCACGAGAGGCAAAAATGGCCATTGTATCTCCCAATAGCCTTGCTGAGGCTGATTTCACGTCGCTAGCGCGTAACCCTGATCGTGCTTTGTACATTTCCCCAATACAGGCGAGGAAGAAGCGCTGCAAGGTTTGGGGGCAGGTATACCATGTGCGAGAAATTGGGCTGCTTGTAGGGGTGTAAAGAATTTGAAGCCTGCGGGCGACATGCTCGGATAACGACCAGGATGTTAAAAAGCACTTGACAATTGCGAGCTTACCGGATAGTACAGTAGCCCTTCCCTCCGGAGCAATGACACCAAAGAGAGCAAAGACCCCTGGAAAGACTGGGTCAGCCTGTTCGGTCAGATATAGATTATTGGCCTCTTCCTTGCCCTAGGCAGATAAGCAGCATTTGCTTTGTTCATCAGAGCAGGTACTGTAAGCTGTGAAAAGATGAGCAGCCGATCCTCTTCCTGTCCTTGAAGCAGCGGGCCTCTGTTGGCTCACGACTCGTGTTTGCCCGGCGACTTGTGAAATTGGATGATCGGCGATGATACCAGAAGGGAGCAGAGCGTGCAGAGGAGACAAGATGCGACCCGCCGTCGCTTCGGGCCAAGACGACAGCTTTGGGCCAGGAATGGCAGGTCAGCAGGGCAGAAGCTTGCTAGAATGCTTCATGGAAGCCCACATCGCCACCGGGAGGGCATCAGATCCAATGGGCGAGCCGCGAATAGTGCTAAGCTTGAACAGAGTAGATAAACCGGCTGCGCGGGGATGCAACCACCAACCACACGCTGTTGACCTATCATGGTGGGTGGAGGCCCAGGGAGCCAGGGTGTCGGTGTCTTGGCTTTGCTGCAGACAGACGGCGCTGAGGTTGTACGAGGCGAGGCTTTCAAAATGACGCCAGCAGCCGGTATGTGATCGGTGTACATGTATGTGCCACCGTCTTTGCTGTATCGGTATGAGACACGAGGCGAGGCAAAGCTGGCTTCTATCGGCCGAGCCGTGAACGAGCTGATGGGATTGTGGATCGATCACACGCTTATCGCTTGATGGCATGGCTGTCGGCAGCGAGGCTGTATACGAGTACGTACTGCAGCGGACGGTATCATGGAGGCGAAATCGAGCCATGTGGCGTGGGCAAACAGCTTGGAAGAGAGGGAGTGTGACAAGATGGCAGCCAGGCCAGCTGGATGGAAATGGAACCATTGCGGAGACGAGTCTGGTGATTTCTGGACAGATGCGTGAGCGATCTGGGTGCTGCGGAGTGCTGGAGAGGCCGGAGAGAGAGCTGAACGCAGGTTAACACGAGTAAGTTGATTTATTGCAGCCCAGCAGATGGCGTGAGACGTTTCTGGCGTCTGATGGCAGATGGCGATATGGAATGGACTTGATATCATGGAAATCATCGATGCATGAGTCGAGCGTGAGTCGAGTAATATGGAGTAGAGCAGGCAGGATTCTGGACGGCTGCAGCGAAAAACATGTGCCTGCGTATCAAACGTGCCCTCCACGAGGCCAAGCAGCTGTCTCTGGTAGTGATGGCTGCCATCTGGCCTGCGAATTCGTGCGAAGGCCATGTACCAGGTACAAGAGCCTACATGCGCTCCGATCGCCATGGCACTTGGCTGACAGCAAACAGCAAGCGGTGTGCGGAGTAATTCGCACTCGTTGTACCGTCAGGTAGCAGCAACAGACGCTGAAGGGCCAGGCACCATATCAGGGTCTCGCCGAGATCCAGGCAGAGACCCAGGCAAATGACACCCCGATTCAGATATGCATTGTGCTGGACATGCAGGTGCTGATGTACGTAGCAGTGATCAGCGTAGCCATGCGCATCGTCGCCACGAGGCTGCGTGCGCTACAGAATTAGAGTCGAACAACAGCGCTCTCCCGTACGCTCTAGCAACCAGACGCCCGGAGCATCGCCAGATGTTGCGCTGCAACTCTACTCGAGTCTCTGCAACTCTGCAAGAGGCGCGCGCAGGGGTTGTCCGACGACCCAATTGGCGGGCTAGCCTTATTCGCAACCTGGGGCTTGGAGTAAATGTCGCTTGCGCCACTGCCCCGTCGCGCTAGCATCTCTACGCCCTAGCGCGGCACCGGAGACCACTGAAAGAAGGCCAGCAGCCACCAACCCCCAACTTCCCCGTAGAGACAGCGGGCTCCGAACGCTATCTGGTTCGCTGCTAGCGTCACGCGGCATCCACAGATAGCGGCAGCAAAACGATTTGATAATCATAATCGATGCATGGTGCGGGGGACATTGATAAACATGCCCAGGGAACGTGGCTCGCCAATATATGGTGCACGGGCTGCAGAGTCATGGTCCCCATCAGGTTGAATCCCTCTCTTGCTTTGCAGCCAAGCGCTCGACCTGCAATGCTGAAGGCGATAAGCACTGTGGAGAGGAAATAGGCACTCGTGCTAAACCCCCGAAATACAGGTAGTGCCCAAGTAGACGCTGCTAGCACCATCGCTGGGACTGCCGCCTGGTTTCGGGCAAACACCAGGGCCAAGATCTGCACCACCAGACGCTCAATGCAGCGATCATTGGGGGAAACAGTCCAGAGGCAAGGGGGTGCGGGGCCTTTCCTCGACCGGGACCAGGATGCAGCACGCGCGTAATAGACTGGGCTACAGATTTGCCCAAGTGACGGCGCTGGAGATATGATATGCGCCATACTGGATGGTGTAGCGCTCGTACTGTGTCTATGAGCCTGCCTGCACCACGCACTGCAGTGAGCTCTGGTGCTACGTACGGTACCAGCAGCTGATGGAATGAAATGAACCCAGCCGTTGTTCCGTTGAATGTAGTATCTGTACTTTATGGCTGCAGCAGTCTCTGCGCTACAGCACATGTACGAGGTCCCTGTGCAGTAGTCTCAGAAGAGAGACAGGGGTTGCTTCCGCCTTGGCTCTTGTTTCTTTGCGTATTGGTGTGGCAGTGGTACCAGAGCCATGGTCGAGCCGATGGCAGCAGGCAAAACACTGGTACCGGTACCTTGCGCGCCGGTTGACCAATCCATCGCTCTCATGCCGGCGGTGCACGATACGCTGGACGTACAGCAGCAGCCTGTATCATATAGGAGGCAGGACAAGGCAGGACAAAGACAGGCCGGCACAGGCAGGCAGAACAAGACAGAAACGGGAGAACGGGCCTTTTGCTCTTGGCTCTGCATATGCATGTGCCGATGCTGGTGCGGTGCTGGCTGGCTGGTGCTCACTCACCTCACTTGGGGAAAAAGGACCGCGGGCGATGCGATACAAGCATCGATACCTTGGGCTGCTCGAATCTCCAGGTCCGGGCCCGGGTCCAGGTACCTTCCGCCTCGCTTGATTCAGGCAGGATCCCTCCGTCCCCTCCTTCTCTTCTGCTCTGCGCACCCTCTGGGACTTTTCGCTCGCCTCACCCCCCGGCAACTCGACGCTTCAACCCAGAAAAAGAGCTGCGAAGCTAAAAGCCTCGAACTCCGTTAGCCTCACACACCAAGCAAGCCTCCAAAATCGCCCCTCTGCCACCCCGGCCATAGCGCCAGCACCAGCAATCGCACCAGCGCCAGCGCCAGCAGCCAGATCCAGAGCCACGACTTTCTGGTGCAACGTCCTTTGGGGTCCTTTGGGTTCCTGCGAATGCTTCCATGCATAAATTGTCGCTTCCCGGCCCTCCTTGTCGACACCGCCCTCTCAATCGGTATCCCTGCCTCACTCGGTCCAGAGGGTTGTTGACTGGTCCCCGACTGCATCTGCATCTTTTCTTTATTTAGACCAATTGTCCCCCTCATCTCTCGTCCCATCTCTTCTTCTCCTCACCTCCTTCCTCTCTCTCTTCTACCTTTTCCTTTCCCTTCATCCTCAAAGACACAAGACACAAGAAGAGCAACACCAAGGCCTTCATCATGTCGAAAGAGGAGAGTGGCCATGTCACTCCCGAGAAGGGCGACAATGTCGTCGACTATCAGGCCAGCACGACAGTCCTCCCCAGCGAGGGCCCTGAGCGCGACGCCAACTGGTTCACGCGCAATGGCCTCAACGCCGACTCCTTCAAGAAGAAGCACTATGGCCCGGGCATGGTCGAGCTTGAGCGTCCCATGAAGGCTCGCCATCTTCACATGATTGCCATTGGTGGTTCCATTGGTGCTGGTTTCTTCGTCGGCTCGGGCGGTGCTCTGGCCAAAGGTGTAAGTTTTTCTGTCTCTCCCGATGCTTCGTCCTTCTGGTCTCTTTTTGGCGCAAAGATGTGAACGGTTTTGCTCATCATGTCTTGCAAACTTATAGGGCCCTGGTTCTCTCTTTGTCGACTTCCTCATTATCGGTATCATGATGTTCAACGTCGGTAAGTGCTATTCGTTGCGCAATCTGTCCCTGGTATGACTGTGATCTGACAAGGCTTCATTAGTGTACGCTCTCGGTGAACTCGCCATCATGTACCCCGTCTCTGGTTCTTTCTACACATACTCTGCTCGTTTCATCGACCCTGCCTGGGGTTTCGCCATGGGCTGGAACTATGTTCTTCAGTGGGCTGCCGTTCTTCCGCTTGAATTGACAGTTTGTGGTATTACGATATCGTACTGGAACTCGGAAATCACCACAGCCGCTTGGATCTCTCTCTTCCTCGGCGTCATCATCATCATCAACCTGTTTGGCGCTCTCGGCTATGCTGAAGAGGAGTTTTGGGCATCGTGCTTCAAGCTGGCTGCCACCGTCATCTTCATGATCATCGCTTTTGTCCTTGTCCTCGGTGGTGGTCCCAAGGATGGCCGATACCACGAGTACTGGGGTGCCCGCTACTGGTACGACCCGGGCGCGTTCAAGAACGGCTTCAAGGGCTTCTGCTCCGTCTTCGTCACCGCTGCCTTCTCCTTCTCCGGTACTGAGCTGGTCGGTCTTGCCGCTGCCGAGTCTACTAACCCCACCAAGAACATGCCCGGTGCTATCAAGCAGGTCTTCTGGCGTATCACCATCTTTTACATCCTCGGTCTCTTCTTTGTCGGCCTGCTGATCAACAGCGATGATCCCGCTTTGCTCTCCTCTGCCGCCTACGCTGACTCCAAGGCCTCTCCCTTTGTGCTTGTCGGCAAGTACGCTGGCTTGAAGGGTTTCGACCACTTCATGAACCTCGTCATTCTCGCCTCCGTCTTGTCCATCGGTGTCTCTGGTGTGTATGGTGGATCTCGAACCCTGACCGCTCTGGCTCAGCAGGGCTATGCTCCCAAGCTCTTCACCTACATTGACAAGTCTGGCCGTCCCCTGCCCTCTGTCATCTTCCTCATCCTGTTCGGCTTCATCGCCTATGTCAGCTTGGATGCCACCGGTCCCGTTGTCTTTGACTGGCTTCTTGCCATTTCCGGCTTGGCCGCTCTCTTCACCTGGGGCTCTGTCTGCCTTGCCCACATTCGATTCCGCAAGGCCTGGAAGTACCACGGCCACACTCTGGATGAGATTCCATTCAAGGCTGCTGGCGGTGTCTACGGCTCATACCTCGGCCTTTTCATTTGCGTCATTGTCCTGATGGCTCAGGTAAGAATATGCTTTTCTAAAAATCTGATACAAGAAGACGACATTTTACTAACCTCTGTGGCTTTAGTTCTATACCGCTATTGCAGCCCCTCCCGGATCACCAGGCGTTGGTACCGCAGAGGACTTCTTCAAGCAGTACCTGGCTGCTCCCGTCGTCCTCGGTTTCTGGATCGTTGGATGGCTGTGGAAGCGCCAGCCTTTCTTGAGAACCAAGAACATTGACGTTGACACTGGTCTCCGTGAGTTTGACTGGGACGAGATCAACGCAGAGCGCACAAGAATTGCTGCCCTGCCTGCCTGGAGACGCATCATCCACCACACCTTCTAAGAGCCCAAGCTCGACGATAATTTCTTTATCCATTTCTTTTTTTTTTTATTCAACACATGTGTTGTTCCTCCGTCGATACAGTATGGCATCATGTTGGATGCAGACTGGAGTTAATGAGGCGGAGTGAATTCGGATGACGATGATGTAACGCTGTATATGCAACCACGCCTACGATGCTGTGGGCGACTTCTTCCTGTAAACAATTAGCTTTATTTCTATTATGCAACATGATACCACGGCGGCTGTAAGCAAGCCTCTAACGGGGATGGGAATCAAATCAATATATACCTGTTCATACAATCAACTATTGATCCATGATATGTTTCTGTGATGATCGATATCGACATAAACTGGTTCAGCAACAGCACTGTGACTATTGCTCGACGACGTCTCGATGTTTTTGGTTGCTGACATTTCGCGGTGCATCTTGGTCAAATGTCTGCTGCTTGTTGGCAACGAATGAAGTCGCCAGAGTCAGGACGAAAAAGAGCTGGAAAGTTTGAGACGAACAACGGTGCTGTATCGATGTCGAGTTCGTAGCGGTCTCATCGGGACATGAGAATCGTGAGAATGTTATTGACATGGCATATGGAAATCTGTTGACAGTTTGGATCAGGTAAGAGGAGCTGCAGAAAGAATGCAACGTAAGACGAGAGAAAGACTAGAAGTTTTGAGAAGGGAGTTGAATATGATGGCGAAATGAAGAAAGAAGTCTTCATTTCCTTCTTGTCCCTTTTCGTTTGCATTTTTTGAGAATGAGAGAGACTAGGAGAGCGGCAAGGATTGTGTGCATGTTTTCTTACTTTTTTTCTCTTACCTCTTCTCATTTCTTGCAAAGATTAAGGTCTGAAAAAAAGCAGAAGAAAATATATGGGTACAGACAATCTACCTATCTTTTTCTTGTTTTATTTTCATCTCATCGAAAACCCCGATGGACGGCGGGAACGGGGGGGCCTGCGAAAATATTTAACATGTCGTTAAGGCGCGCGCCCTAAACTTTTTTGACATGGACTTGTTTGGATGGATCGTTTCCCCCATGACACACCGCAACCGCAGTGGCATGGAAGCGGCAATAGCGGGACGACGTAACCTGCGCCCTATGGGCGGACCGCGGGTTGTAATCGGAGTGGCGTGGGGTCTTGGTCGGTGTGGAGAGAGCTGGGAATCGAGCCGGGGGGAATATACGAGCTGGGGAGAGAGTGAAGAAGAAAAGATGATGAAGAAAGGGAGGTTGGAAAAATTAGGGGAAATGCAAAAAGTAGTATAGATATAGACATGGAGAGAAAATAGATTGTGTGAAAGGAGTTGAGGGCCAAAGAGGCTGAAACGATTGAGCTGCTGATTTCATTTCTCAACATTGGGAATTTCTTATAGGCAAACTTACCTACAAGGGGGAATCCACTAGCCTCTCCACGCGGACGCATCGCAAATGAGGAAGTCTAGGACGACAGCCGCAAAAAAAAAAAAAAAAAAACGATATGAACAGGAATAAGCTACAGCAGGGGCTTGCTACGATGGATATATGTACGTATGTATTTCGCATACATAATCTGTTCTTTTTATATTCCGTAATCTAGATCGGAACACAACACGAGAGGGCCTTTTTGTGGTGGAGACTTTTGGCGGGCGCTGAGTAAACAAAAACGTGTCAGGAGGACTGGATTTTGAGTCTTGAAAGTTTAGGGCGTGGTTTTGACTATGACTAGTCTTGGTACTTTTTGGCAGATGATGGAGAAGCACGAAAGAGAGGAGAGGAGAGGAAATGTGTGTGAATAAGTGCTTGTGGGGAGTGCAGGTTGACGCTTTATACTACGAGCACTGCTGCTTGTCTGAGACATGATCAACGTCCGTCAGCAAAAGGTTGTCAACACACCGCAAAAGAGAAACATGGCCATGATTAAAGATTAAAAACCGCTAGTAGAAGATTAAAACAACTAGTAGCTCAAGAACAAAAGGGGCAAAGAAAATGTTTTATATACTAATCAGGAAGCAAAAGTCAGGCTTAGTAATTTTGTCGCTCCACCATACTCATCACATCGCCAACAGCCGTCCTCCCTAGCTTTTTCAACAAAATCTTCTCGTCCGCCTCTCGGTATCGCTCCCATCCATCCAGACCTTCCTTTGCCTGGATGCTCAGCGTCTCGTAGCCCTGCTTGATGACCTCAGCCACCTGGTGCGTCGTCAGGTTGGCCGGCAGCTTCTTCTCCGAAGAGCCTCTCTCGGTCAATATCTGTTTGTAGTGAGCGCTGACGTTGATGAGCGTATCGATTGAGTTGCTGTTGCGGTTCCCCAGACGATAATTTTCTTTAAAGGATGTGAGGACTTCGCCTGATTCGAACACCTTGTAGAAGAGATCGTCGTATGCGGCAGGAGTCGGTAGGAAGGCTTCACCAGCGGATAATGACAGTGCGACTAGATTGACGACGTGGTCGAGGACGGTTTCGATGTGCTGCAAGTCTTTCAAATCCGAGGCATACGTGTTAAGGAAACGTATGAGCGATAGCAAAGACCGGAAAAACTCTGACCAATGGTAATCCAATCGTGTTCGTGACCGCGAAAGATAGGAAATGATTCGGAGCATGATACCCAAGCAGAGAACGTATAGACTGACGTCCAGCCGTCTTTTCAAATTGTGGTTGATACCATCTAGCATCGTATCGAGGACGCACGTTGCAAGAACACGATCTCCCTTTACCAAGGGCAAGTGCGGTGGCCGTTGTCGACAAAGCCGTACATGCGTCTTGGATTCGTCGCTACAAATCTTCTTGCAAATGGCCGGGTCTTCAATAAGAAGACGGAGCACCATCAGATTCAGATGCGAATAGTACGTTGCTCGAGACGACAGGTGAGAGTGTTGCAGAAGATAGGAGGTGAGTGATAGGAAGCTAGATATTGGGCGCTCTTTGTCTTTTTCGCTGGGCAGGGTCACGAGATGGAAGCAAAACAGCTTATTTGCGTGGGAGAAATCATATGTTGCTAGGAGAACAGCAGCAGTTTGGCCGGGCCTTGGGGGTAAGTTAATGTTAGACTTCTGACGCAATATTGGTTGAAGTCTGCCTCCAATGAGGGCTAGTCATCACTTACAGTTTTGTAAACAGTTGCTTTGCCGTTGTAGCATCATACACTGGCTTCTTCTCGGGCTTTGGCCCAGGCGAAATGACTCCCAAGCCAATCATGTTCAAAGTGCTGCTCAACGTCCAGCCCTCGGGGAGATCCTCTTGGATGTCGACATAATCAGATCGCAGTGTCTGGCATGCGTTTCCGATGCAGCGAACAACCTTTTGAATGACGGCTTCATTGACAAAGTCGTTTAGCCGTAGCTGGTACGGATTTTGGAATTCAAACTTGTTGTAGTTGGCAAGTATCCCCAGCAGAATAAAAGGTTCCAGGTCTTGATCAGGTTGCTCCGAGCTTTGGATAAACTAGAATGAGAAGCATATGAAGATTTAGTTGGTACTCCTAGTCTCAGGCGCCTGGCTTTCAATGTTGCCGCCCTACGCACCTTCATAATTGACGGGAACAAGTCCCTCTGTATCATGTACGTCAAGAGCGTCGTCTGATATGCTCCCGCCGAGACGGCCAGCAGCACCTCGATAGCCTTGTGGCGCAGATCCACTCCATCGCACCATCCGTCAGCTTACAGCACTTGTAACACAAGCTTGTTGACAGGTGTACACACAGTTTGTCCCATTCCGTATAATCCCGTCGAGAGTGCTCACAAAATCCGTAAATACCGTGTCAACGTGATCGAGGCCGGCCAGTATAGTTATGATGTCGGAGCTCGGATGCGCGTGTTTCTTGGTCAATACGCATGCGAGGAAGACGCTCAGGGTCTATCCAGTCCAACGTGTGATGTTAGCGGTTCGTCCTTGTCTGGGGAATCGGATCTCGAATCAAATGCCGTGGCGCAGCGTACATCAAGAGCATACAACGGAGCTGAGCCCTTGCCATCCTTGACCGCCGCAATCGCCTTGCTGAAGAGCTCCCTCGTGCGCCCCTCCAAGAGCAGCAGGTCGGCCGGGTGGATATCGTTTAATATCTTCCTCAGCGTCGGCCGATCGGGTCGCAGCAGGAAAAACTCCCGCCAGAAGCCTTCCGATTTGTCGCCGTCGTCATCGTCCTAGTGCGTTCGTCTTCGAATCAGCGCGGGCGCATTGCAGAGCCGGAAAAGTAGAATACCTTTGGCGACAGGCTGATTTAGCTAAGATGGTCTTGCTTTGACACGACGGCCAGAATAAAAGGGGGGGCGCTGGGCAAACCTTGAAAAGGGTTGAGTAGAGCTCGACAATCTTGGGGACAAAGACCTCTGGCTGAGGCTGGCGAGTCAGCGGTGACGCCTCCATGGGAATGCGAAGTTGGCGAAGAAGAGAGCTTCAGCTGCTCCTGTCATTGAGGCGATGGAGACGACGTGGATGTCATTATCGTGAGGTGGGGCAGCCGATAAAGAGAGCACAGCGCTAGACAGTTGGGTGCTCTTAGCACTGTATAAACACTGCGATATGGTCGAGCGTCTGACAGTAATGTCTCGGGTTAAGCACTGTATGCACCCCGGACTGTAGCCCCAGGCCAATCACAATCTTTAATTAGAACTTTCACGATATCGCTCCTATACGGATGTGCTCAGCTACTAGTAGTAAGTAATACTCCGTATATATGGTGTACATAGGGCATGCATGCACTTCGGAATCTCCCCAAAGTAGAAAGCCCGAATCTGGCTTCTCGTCAACATACCAAATAAAGCTAGGCAGAGAAATGGTTGTCGTTTCACGTCCCACATTTGCTGCCCAGGAGATAGCGTCTGGTCTAATTACGATAGTACGTAATATCTCTCAATAAGCATTATTCACGCGCGCAGATACACATACAATGTCAGATTAAAACAGAGTTGAGCAGTCTCCAGTGGATTTTTGTACAAGTTTTGAAATTTAATCAAGGGGCTTTTTGCGTAAATACAAGGCTAACTATTCGTGCCTTGTGGCACTTAGCCCACCTCTCTAGTGAAGCAGCTTTTTGTGACGACCGTGTTGTTGAGGGATAAAAGGTGATAAAACAAGGCTTTTTGGCTTAGGAAACCAGTAAGAGGTGCCTGATGCGATACCAGTCGCATCTACTTGGCGTAGATAACCCCTTGCTGTAAAATCGTGAAGCCCAGATACAAGAAGAAACAGTCAGTCAGCTACATAAGTTGCAGCGCAAATCGAGCCCAGCAGCCACCACACGTGAAGCAGCAATCTCCTCCTCGTCTCAGCCTGATCTTTGATAACTTCTTCAAAGTAGCAGACAGTTCCCTCTGGCCCTTGCCAAACACGTCATCTCCCCAATATTCAGTATCATCGTACACAACACCTCGCTTCTGAATCATGCATCAGTGCCGAGTTACGCCGTTTTGTCGTAGAAAGTCGTTATTAAAACAATGTAGAAAGTTCTTTTCTCCTCTCGTCCCATCACATCATACGCTTGGGACTCTCGTCTTGTTCTCATTGGGCCACCTGCCACACAGCTTCATTTAACCAAGGATGGCAGCGCCGCCAGACTCGATGGCCTCAATCTCGCTCAGGTCGATAGGCTGGCGACGGAAGCGGGCAGGGAGCTCGGAGACGTCGAAAGCAACGCCCTTGGGGGCCAGAACAGAGCCCAGCTTGTGGCCAGAGGAGCCGCCGATGCCAGCATCAGAGCCAATGGTCCTCTGGAGAGGGCCGTGCTGCTGAGCGTGGTCACGGTAGGCGCCGAAGGAAGAGTGAGTGGAAGCAGCATCGCCGCGGCCGTAGGCTGTGAAGTCCTCGGGGAGCTTGCCTGAGGGGGAGGCGGGGTGAGGCTGGGGAGTGTGGTCGATTGAAGCTGAAGGGGGTGTCAGTACGCAATGTCCCTCATTTTTCACATGGAAACAAGACAAGGCGATGGAGTTGCATGCACTTACAAGGGATGGTTCGGGGTCCAAGGAATCGAATCAGAGGCGTGCGCTCGGCGTGGACCGCAGCCTGTCGAAGAACTCTTGTGGCATACATGGTTGGTTTGGATGAGTTGATTATGTGTCTAGAGGAGAGCAGAGTAGAGTAGCGAAAAGCTAGATGCCGAGGATACGATGGCGGGGTTGTCGTCGAAGTGTGTTATAGTGGTAGACGCTGTTCACAAAACTTGGAAGGATATATTGGAGATTCAAGTTCAACTTCCAACAGGCAGCGGGCAAACGGCTATAAGAGGAGCTGCAGGTTGTCAATTAGAAAGCAAGCGATGTCGAGATTCGCGCGGCGCGAAAGTGGAGGTTCTCTCGAATTAATAAAACAGTCGGCCGGAGTCTCGGATGGGGGCTTTTACTAGCACGTAGCTGGTCGCGAAGAGGAAAAAAAAATCAAAAATTATTAAAAAACGTGCGTAATGAGCGCTATCCCACCTCATAGCTCTTTTGGGAAAGCCCGCTCGTCCAGGGCTTTTGCAGGCGTTAGGCTGCCAGTTTGCCAGGCCGGGAACAACCTGTTAGCGCGCCCATGTCCGAATTCGGGATCTCGGAATCCACCGCGGCCTCACAAGCTTGCAGTCTCACGCCTTTCTATTACGCAGTCTGAAGCAACACTGCACTGAAGCGAAGAGAATCCACTCGCACCGTTGCGCCCCCGTCTTATCTCTCCAGGCGCCAGGTAAGAAATCGTCCCACGCATCTCCTGATCGGCGGGAAGTAGCAGCGGAATCGCTCGCGGAGGCTCCAGAGTGGAAGTCCGAATACTCCTCTTCCCCATGTTTTCTTTGTTTTTGGACGAGCCAAAGGCATAATCTGGAGACTCGTGCCGTCTAATGCCGTGTAATCTTGAGACCGGGTCATGGATCCTACATACTTGGCAGTGCTCCTGTAAATAGGGCGCGTCTTCCACAGCTCAGCACTTCAAAGCAACGAGTGCGCCACCAGAAATAGGCCGTGGATGATGCTTTGGAAGCGGATATACAGGAGGGTCTAACGGAGAGAATCGGAGCTTCAACCACCAACTCTACTTACTAGCGAGATGGTCTAATATAGTACTATTCCGTACTCAACTTGCGTTTACTATATGTGTAGTTACTTGAATCATACAATCCTCGTCTGCTGATCCAGGCCAAGCTCTGCTGGTGGAATACAGCCTTTGTGTCGAGGTTCGGGCCACGCAATCGCCTCAATCACGATCATCTCGGCGTTTCCCCCCATAGTTCGGAGTCTTTGTTATCGGAATCTGATCCTGGTCTGTCGCCATGCATACTCATGCAGGCATGCATGTTCGTAACGAAACGGGCTTCCCCACCTCCGCATGTCGCAGTGCTAATAGCCGTCAGCCCTGGCCTATCGGCTGCTGAGCGTGAAACCCCGCGGTATTGTTTTCTTAATAATATTGATTAATTTTTCATGTGCCTCGAGATGATGCTTCTTTGCTCAAGCGCTTACAAGCACAGAGGTGTGACGACTAAGATGTCTAACAAATACTCCCACCAGGAATGAGACGACTCAACTTGTTACTGTTATTGGCAAAACCTAGGAATAGGTGATAGTACTCGTAAGCATAGGAATGAGCGCTTACAGATCTGACAGATGCGACAGAAATGACATGTGCCTTGTCGTCGCAATGCCTTGTTCGCGCTCAGTTACCCAATCAGGCCACCTTGACTAATCGCCAACCGGGCAGCCAAGCCACCGTGGACCGTTTCAACAAATTTCCCTTTTTCGTATAGTCCAGCGTTATTACTGTAAGTGAGCCAAGAGAGCAAAAGAAACTCCAATTCTTCTAGAATTCACGCCACGAATCGCGGTACCTGCCGTTCAAAAGCTTGTCTCGGTCTGCCGATTTGACGGCTGCGCCGGTATCGTGTTCGCCACTATATCCTGGTCAACTATGCAGTGTGTAATAATGCCTATCTCAACGTCAACGTCACATCAATGCCAACATATGCGCTTCTGTCTGCTTATTGCATTACTGCTTTATAAGAATCTTACTGCGTCGCCGGACGCATCGCCGATAACCGATCGGTCCCCGGGTATGTGATGGCGCAATAGCCGGCCACTGATCTTATTGCGCCGTGAATAGTGACATTGTTTGTGCATGCACCAGAGCTATAAGCTTACCCATGGATGCCAATGCTCTGACATCTCTGGCATCTCTGATTCTCATGATTGACGGGTGCTGGTCATCAAAGCATAACTTCTTGATGCTTCATATAATATTTTATAGTCTTTGTAAATCAATTGAGAGCAAATCAAAGCGTGCAGCGATTAACATCAACGTCCCGCCCTACCCTCCTGTCCCATCCGTTTTGTAATAACACTCTCGCTGTGCCACTTATCCTGGTATTTTATATATATGCTTTAATCCGTTTTCTTCTTCGATTGGTGAGTGAATCATGATGGTGAATCATGCATCTTCCCCGCAAAAAAACTTGCCCCAGCCCCAACTCTTCTATGCCCACGACTCAAGATTCTGGACAACACATCCTGCCTGGCCATCTTGTCTACGAACCAGTCTACCAATTGTGTACACGCGCTCGTCGCCACTGCGCAGAGCCGACACCACAGCGTCAACTTGACTCGCCTCGACGGCTACCACCATGCCGATACCTGAGTTGAATGTTCGGCACATCTCTGCCGGGGCGACATTACCAGCTGCCTTGAGCCACTGGAAAACGGGAGGCATTTCCCAAGTGCCATACGCAATCTCCGCTGCCAATGAATCGGGGAGCATGCGAGGTACGTTCTCGAGCAGTCCACCTCCGGTGATGTGAGCGAGACCCTTGATTTGGCCGAGAACGGGCAGCAGGCTCTTGACGTAGATCTTGGTGGGTGTCAAGAGGGACTCTCCAACGGTCTTGGAAGAATCCCAAGGAGCAGGGGAGGAATAGTCTAAGCCAGCAGCCTGCACAATTCTTCGCACGAGGGAGAAGCCGTTGGAGTGGACACCGTTGGATCCGAGACCCAAGAGAATGTCACCCTCGGCCATGGCATCCTTCCGGGGAAGCATGCTGCCGGCGGTGACAGCACCCACTGCGCAGCCAGCCGCGTCGTAATCCTCGTCCTTGTACATGCCGGGCATTTCGGCGGTCTCACCGCCTACCAAAGCACAGCCGGCCTGGATGCAGCCGTTGGCGACGCCCTCCACAAAGTCAGCAGCGGAAGCAAGGTCCAGCTTGCTGCAGCCGTAGTAGTCGAGGAACATCAAGGGGGTAGCACCCTGGACAACCAGGTCGTTGACGTTCATGGCAACGAGGTCGATACCCACAGTGTCGTGCTTCTTCATGGCTTGCGCAATCATCAGCTTGGTTCCAACACCGTCAATGGCGCCAACCAAGATGGGCGCGTTCGGATATCCGCACTGCGAAAGATCGACTTCGCCTCCAAAGCCACCAATCTCGGCGCTGGCTCCGGCTCTTTTGGTGCTGGCAACAGCCTTCTTGATCTTCTCCACAAAGTCATTGCCGGCCTGGATATCCACACCAGCCTGAGCATATGTCATGGAAACCTTGCTCGTGTCTCTGAAAGCACGGTGGGCAATATCCTTGCGGAAAAACTTGCCCTCAAAGTCAATGACATTCGACGCCAGAGCAGCATATGAGGCATCGACTGCGGCTCTGAGTGAATCTCCGACAGAGTTGATGGCAATCACGCGACCACCTGATGTCTTGAGCTGATTTCCATCAAGCTTTGTGCCGGCATGGAAGATTGTGCTTCCCGCAGGAGGCGTCTGAACGGTCATTGGGGTGCCCTTGGCGTAAGAGCCAGGATAGCCGCCAGCAGCAAGCACTACTGTAGCACTAAACTTGTTCTCAATGGTGATGTGGACGTTGTCTAGATAACCGCCTGTACAGGCCAGCATGATCTCGGCCAAATCGGTGTCGGCGGAGAGCAGAGGCAGCACGGTCTGGGTTTCGGGGTCGCCAAATCGCACGTTGTACTCGAGCACCTTTGGTCCAGCGGGGGTGATCATGAGACCCGTGAAGAGCACGCCGCGGAATGGCTGCTTCTCCTGTCTCATTCCGGTGATGGTAGGTACCAGGATGTCTCTATCGACCTGCTGGACCAACTCAGCAGTAGCAATGTTTGTAGGCGCATAGCAACCCATGCCGCCAGTGTTTGGGCCCTGATCGCCATCGAATATCCTCTTGTGGTCTTGAGCCAGGGGGAGAGACTTGATGGAGTAGCCGTCGCAGAAAGTGAGGACGCTGAGCTCATCACCCTGAAGGAACTCCTCAATGACAACTTCGTCTCCAGCATCGCCAAAGGCCTTGTCAATCATGATTTCCTTCAGCGCGTCCTTGGCCTCTTGCTTGGTCTGCGGGATGATGACACCCTTGCCAGCAGCCAGACCGGTGGCCTTGATGACAACGTCGTGGTTGATGCTGTCAATATAGGCAATCGCTTGGTTGTAGTCGGAAAAGTTTTCGTAGGCAGCGGTAGGGATGTTGTATTTCTTCATGAAGTCTTTGGAGTAGGTCTTGCTGCCCTCGAGACGAGCAGCCTCCTTGGAGGGTCCGAAGCAAGGAATGCCGGCATTGCGAAAGAAGCCCTCGACACCGTCGACGAGGGGGGGCCTCGGGGCCGGGGACGGCGAGATTGACGCCGTTGGCCTGAGCGAACTGGACGAGGCCGGCGAAGTCCTCGGCAGAAACAGACGAGACGTTGGTGACCTTGGGGCAAGTCGCAGTGCCGCCGTTGCCAGGGACCGCAAAGATAGCGTCGACTCGAGGCGATTGGCTCAGTTTCCAAGCCAAAGCGTGCTCGCGGCCACCGTTTCCGATGAGGAGGATTCGAAGGCCGGCCATTGTGGGAAGTGACGAAGTCTGACGGTTCCTCCAATGATATCAAGTCGAGATATCTCCGTTTCGAGATTCAGGATGCGAACAGAGGTCCGTCCAGCACTTGGAGGGGCCAATGTTAGAAGCCACCCGAGAGGAAAAAAATTTTGAGCTCGAACGGCTGCTATTTTATCTCTCTTAATAGCAGCCAATAAGGGCCGTCGATTGTGTCGAGCAGCTAATTATTTTTCTTTGGATTGCACGTCGAGGTGGGGTGGAGGCGGGGCATTGATCAGCGCGCTACGATAACGGATTATCGGCCACTATTACTCAAAGTACCGGCGCCGCCAATTTGCTTGAGACTCGCCTAGTAAAGCTGCAGGACCGGTACATAACTGACATGATTCGCCATATCCACCCAACGGCAGCAAACCACTTATCAGCTCAAAGATTTTTTTTTCGCGGGGTCTTGCCAACAGCAAAATGCCCCTCCATGGCCGATCGGAGCCATTCAGTCACTGTTAAGAGTTGGGGCTCCACAGCAAGCACCTGAATTAACGAGAGCAATTGGGAGATAATCTCAAGCTGCTGCATCTCGAGCTTCATCTTGTCCTTTTAATTGTACCACATCAATCCCGGCTCTATCTGCCCAGATATCCCCAATTGGGTCGATTCTGCCTCACTCTGCGCATAAAATGGCGTAATACAGGCGGCCTGAACCCTTGATGGTCAAATACAACAAATGTTTCTACTTTGACTGACTCCTTTATACGCAAGATGTCGCGAGAAGCATCGCTTTTGTCCGGCAAATGCAATTTCTGGCATCATCACACAAGAAGAGCAAGATAATCTTGAGCAAGGCCTCCGTGAGATCGAGAAAGAGTGAGAGTCCGGCACATTACCATTGTCCCCAGTGTTGATGAAGATATCTCTACTGCCAACGAGCGCGGGCTCGGTGAGATCATGGGAAAGAATATTGCTGGCAAGCTTCACGCTGGTCGCAACCGCAATAAGCAGGTTTTAAATGGTACATGGATCGGATATCGCTCCGTGATAAGCTTCGAAAGATTGAGGAGCACCTAGTCAGCTTCCTCAACGTCATTGCAGCCCGTGTTTAGCAGGAAATTGACTATATCATGCCTAGATACACCCATTTCAGCGCGCTCAGCCCATCTGATGAGACCATTGGACGCTCTCACACGGATTAGCTTTTACCAGCGATTTGGAGAGGCTTGGGGAGGCTATTAAGCGCATCAACAGGACTGGACTGTGGCATTCTTGCCGCTATCCCCTTTAGAATCGGCCGTGATGTAATTACCAAGGAGCTTGGTTTCAACGGCCTAGATTGAAACTCCATGGCTGGTGTTTCTGACTGTGACTTTGTGTCAGAGACCCTTCAGTGGGGGCGCAATATTCATGCAGCACAGTTCTCGCTGGCTGAGGATTTGATCATCTACTCTACCGCTGAGTTTGGACTCGTCCGTCTCTCGGATGCTTACTCTGCCGGCAGCTCCCTGATGCCTCAGGCCCTGGCAGTCTTGAGCTATTATGAGAAAAGAGTGGCCGTGCCTTTGGTCACATGGCACACAAAAGGTTCTACCTAGCACATATAACAAGGACCTCCAAAGATCATTAAGCCGGTGCTCGATCACGTCAAAACTGTATCTGGCAGCATCCAGATTGCCAACGGTGTCCTGTCCACCTTGAACGTAGACGCTGCAAAGATGAAGGCCGGTTTGGATCTTTCCATGCTGGCTACAGATGTTGCCAAGTACCTTGTCCGCAAGGGAGCTCCCTTCCGAGTGACGCACCACATCTCGTCGCCAAGTCTGAAGAGACTGGCATCCCCATGAATGAGCCCCCTTTTGAACAGCTCCAGGCAATTGATGGCTGCTTCAAAGAGGATATTGCCAAGGCGTTTGTCTAAGACGAGCATGGAGAGGAGGTCAGCCGACGTTAGAGCAGATTCAGGTGATTGAGGCAGCGCTGAGCGAAAAGCAAATCCAAGGGCACGGCATCAGCTTGAAATAATTGGGAATATGTAAAATAAGGCCAACAAATTCATCCTTTCTTGAAGGGATGAAAAAAAAAATCGTAACAACATATATAACAAATTTCAGGCGGTGCAAGCTTTGACCCAATGGATGGTCTCTATAACACGGCTTGTTTACCCATATTAAGCAACCCAGCCAGTCCTGGATTCGCCCTGCTGAGGCAACCGAGCTGCCGGGAATCTGCTGATGAGATGAAAGGCTAATATTAACCAACATTGAACCAACACTTTCCCACCTCCGCACCCAGCTATTAACGCTGCCATGGAGGCGCCAGCGAGGCCAGCTGACCGAGTCTATAAGCGGCACGGGACGACGTCGATGAGGCACCGCGGCCACGGGAAGGGCTTATGCAAGGCACTCGTGGCATTACGCACCAATGATGTTCTCGCCACTCGCCCACGACTTTTCCATGTCGCAATGGAGACCTTCTAAAGGATCTGCTTGTCTCTGGGTCTGGCTGTGGTTCTGATCACTGCGGAGAATCGTCCGCAGCGCTCAGCTACCCCACCGCCCACCATCAGCCTCTCCGTTTAGGTCATAAGAATCTCGCGATAGCGCCCTAGACAAGGGGCCGCGGGACTATCGAGGGCAAAACGGAGCTGAACCCTCCCCGGAATCTGCGTTGCTCGCGGCGACCTTTTTGTTTAATCATCCCCCCTTGCGTCTCATCTCACTCCATCCTGCGTTTCCAAATCGCATCTGCATGGGATTCTGCTGGCTGCGGGTGATGCTCCTATTGGCCACCCCCTGCTTCCTCAGTGCCTTGTTAGCCGTAGTTGCATCGAGAGCCGTTTCTATTTAAAAACAAATCGCCCCTCAAGGATCTTGGCTGTTGTAATCAATCCACAACGACTACGCAATAGATACTTGAACAGCCCTTTTTCCTCTCTCTCTCTTGCCTTATTTATATCTTCCATCTGCTTCTTTCTTGTCATCGAATCTTGTGCCGCCTCTTTTTCTTCCTTTTCTCTTTTGCATCTGACGATATCGAGGGCTGTGCACGAGGCCTCTTGTACCTGTACCTGCTGACACCTACGACCTTACTACAACGAGATCCGAATATAGTACACGATACCATATTGTTTGAACGCCTCACCTAGACTGGCAGCCACCTTTTTCTGAAGAGAATTATTCATATATATATATACGCTATTGGCAGCAGTGCTCCCGCGCTTTCAAGATGGACACTCAAAAATTGGATTTTGTGCCCTCTCAGATCGCCAACGACATGCAGATCCGCACCAGACAGCACCGAAATTTCGACAAGGTCGAAGGCCAACTCGTCGACCCAAAAGACTCCGCTGCATACCAGCTCTCCATCAGCGGCGTCCTCAATGAATTAAGCCTGTGGAACCCCTTTGCCAAGGCAATCGTCAAGGGCGACATTGTGTGGCTGTTCGACAACACCGCCTTTAAAGAGGCTGAGAACGAGGAATGGCAGGCAGAGTTTATCATGGCCGTGTTTGAGAACGAGGCAAAGTGCAAGGTCGCCGACATAGTTTCCAGCATTGCTGGTGCTGTCGGCCTGGCTGACGATGCCGATGAGCGCAAGACGATTGAGCAGAGGCTGATGCCGTTCCTGTGGGACATTCGGACTGCGAGAACGACGACTGTGGCTCAGGGAGATTTGTCTCTGAAGCTGGGGCCGAGTGGTTTTAATGGAATTGCAACGAATGTCTGCAAGCTTTTGCATCATAGCAAGGGGTCGTTTACCACCAAGAAAACCACCCTTGACGTTGAAGGCGTGGATGGTGTTTTGAGCATGCAGACGCATTTTGCACTGCCTGAAGGCTGGGGGATCATCTCTGGTATGTCTGGACAACTAAATATATACTTTCCGTTATGAAACTGACTTTGATCATAGATATTGACGACACAATCAAAGTCACAACAACCAGCGACCCCGTCAGCATTCTCAAAGAGACTTTCATCAACTCTCCATCTCCCGTCCCCGGAATGCCCGAGCTCTACGCAGGCATCAAATCCTTCCTTCCGCATGACACGCCATTTTTCTACCTCTCCGCATCGCCCTACAACTTGTATCCTTTCCTGAAAGAATTCCGGGATGCCTACTACCCGCAAGGGACTTTTATTCTTCGAGACTCTAGCTGGAAGACCGTGTCCGGACTGCTCTCTTCTCTAACGGTGGGCACGGAGGAGTACAAGGTAGACCGTATGAAGAAGATCAACTCGTGGCTTCCCAAGAGGAAACTCATCGTCTTTGGAGATTCTACACAGTCGGATCCCGAGGCCTACGGCGAGATGTAAGATGATGCCTCCCTTTCTCCCTTGAGTCATGCTAATTCTAACCCTTTGGCAGTTATCGAGCGTTCCCGGGTTGGATCAGAATGATCTTCATCCGCAAAGACACCAATTCTTTCGCCGTGGGGCTCGAGGAAAAGAATGAGCCAAAAAGATTCGAAAAGGCATTTACGGGCATCCCCCGGGAGGCCTGGCACGTCTTTGAGAATCCTGATGAGTGTTTGGATCTTGTCAAGGCTGCGGTCAAGAGAAATTCATAAGAGGTGGATCAGATGTTTAGCTATTTGTTTGTTCATTTCACATGTCTCTCTCCTTTTCATTTATAGTAGCGATTTGATTTTACGCACTTTAGGCACGTGTCTACGGTTTGAGATTGATTCGAGGCTGTACCAAGTTATAGATATCTCAATCTCACATCTAGGGCCAACTTCTCCCTATTACTTAGTAGGTATACCGCATATCTAAGTAAATATTACATGTACGAATACACAATAATCCTATAACTGCTTCCTTCTCCCCTCATACTAAAAGAGAACATCATTCCCTTATCCAAGATTCTGTAGAGAATTCCCAGGCATGACTCATCCAGGCACCTAACGCTGACAATCCCTGGCCTATCGTGTTCCCTTTTGTTTTTATGTAACATTAAAAAAAGCCCTGCTGAAAAAACGCCTTTCGCCAATCCTGTATGCAGTATATCACGCCCAACCAAACTTATATTATATTATTCCCTTCTCCGTGCATAAACCCCGTCGTCCAAGAAAAGAGTAGCCATTTAAACTCTTCCTTTAGCCACGAGAAAAAAGAAACAGGTAGCCAATTCTATCATGCGAAAAGCTGGTCTTTGATTTGTTGAGCCGTCTTTTTCGCCAATTCTTCCTTGGCGCGCTCTCCGAAAGTAAATCCATCGTAGAAAAGGTGGTCGTTGGGAACGTCGCATTCGCGGCCGGTGTGAGATGCGGCAACGCCAGTAATGGCTCGGTTATCGGCAATACAAGGCGTCCAGACGTCAAAAAAGCGCATGGCGCCATCTGCGGGCATGGAGCCTCGGCCTCTGCTATCTTTGAGGCCTGATCGCTGCATTTCTTCTTCCGTCATGGCATCCAGGACGTTCGCGACCAAAGTGGATTGCAGTCCCAGTCGTCGTGGATATGGCGCATAAATGATGTCCTCATCGGCAGTTCCCTCTTTATTATCCGCGTCTTTAGGCTGAAGTGCTCCTGGGAGATAGCGCAGCAGAGATGTCATTGTCGGGACTGCCATGGCTGTTTCAATGCCTTCATCTTCGATGCCCTCGGGCTTGGAGTCGGCCTTCTTTCTCCACTGCTCAATCTGCTTGGCGACTTGAGAGTTCCACCTCTGGGTGAGATATGCAGCGTTGCGCATCTGGACACCTCTCGATTGCGGTTGAGAAGGGATGGGACGATTCTGCCAGCCTGGGGCCAGAGTGATGTCGAAGAGTTGCGGAATGATGATTCGGAAGCTCTCCATCCTGCGCTCGTCGGGCTTTTTGTCGGGCTCTGGGTGAGTGAGAGCCTGGACCTCGGCCTTGGTAACATTGGACCAGAAATCAGAAAAGGCAGGAGACTTTGGGTTTAGCGATTTGCGATACAGCAGCTCGATCTGAGAAAAGATGTTGGCAACCGATTCATCGATGAGTCTTTCGCCCGAGGCCCGTGGAAGCGAAGCCAGGTTCCATGTCTCCCATGTACCAAACGAGAAAACCCACAGTGTCTCACGCGGCGGGAGCTTGGGAGGGGCCATTGTGAGAAATCTTTGGACCTGCGCCACTAGATCGGGCGTCTTCTTGGGCACGGGATATTGTTCCGAGATGTATAAATTGTCAAGCGCGGGCTTTTCCGTAAGGTTGACCTGCTCGGTAACCATCTCTAATGCTCGAATCTCGGTGCCATAGAGGCTGTTGGAAGCCAGGCCGGGCTGCAGATCGATCGGAGGGACAAAGGATAGCACGGAACGACAGTTGAGCTAGGGGAAGCATGTTAGCAATTCTCTATGTCCAGAAGGGCTATATGAATAGCTGTAATGACAGCGCACTCACCTGTTTGCAGAGATGCTCCGGCCACGATGTCTGTGTATGCTCGGCATCGGGCGCGCTGCCCAGCAAATCCTGCGAGCCGAAAACCACGATGCGCAGGTCGCTAGAGGCAGCCGACTCGGGCGCAGACCAATTGAGAATCTGCTGGTAGTTGTCGTTGAACTGCAGCGGCACGAAGAAGAAGAGCATGAGCAGCGCAAAGGCAACGGCGGTGATCTGCAGGATGGACCGCGGCCCGCCCCGCCACATGCGATGCGAGCACACGACCAGAAAGGCCTTTGCCTGCTGACTCCATCTTGACGACCCGTCGCTCGGCAGCTGGAAATCCGACGGCTTGATGAACCCGCTCATGCTGCCACAAGCTCCCGGGTTTGGCGAGGCTGAGGAGCCTGGGAGGTGGTGCGTGGAGGAGGCGAAAGGAGATGGCGGCTTCACAGAGCGAACATAAGACGAGGTTCAGGCGAAGAGCTGGCGCAAAAAGCTCTATGGCGGTAGATTGAAGCAGCCTGGGAATTATAGAAATGCAACGGCGCAGAGGATATGGTTTTTTCCTTGGGTCTATGCAAAGAGGCCAATGCGAACCCTATGGGACGGACCGTGGAGATGCAAAACCACGGGCCAAGAAATAAGGAGATGTTATTAGCGGCAGGAGGAAAGTTGGATGTACCAATAGTTGAGAGGAAAAGGAACAAGAATGAAGAAGCGAGAGTCACGGCTGATAGTCGAGCTGCGGAGGAGAAGAAGTCGGAGGTCCAGGGGAAGAGTGGAGGATGCAGGTAACAATACGGGGGATATTTTCTCTTGAATGGACTGGCGACCCTGCCTTTGTGCCAAGTCTGGAGCACGGGCACACGACCAAACGGCTAGGTAGAAAAGTAGACTGGACTAGGTGCCGAATTTGGGGTGACGGCAGCACTTGATCCTTGCCCCCAAGCCTCGAGCTTAACGCAATGGTACGTACGCCAACACGTAAGTCGCCATTGCTGCGGCCGACGTACCGTGTACTTTGCTCGCCGCCGTAATCACGTCAATGTGTAGTAACGGATTGTGCTGTTATCCACTAAGAAGCTATTGCAGATATTACTCCGTGCTCTAATATAGCGCCACATACGAAGGGGTGGATTCAGAGTGTCTGTTCTTTGTGTTATAGGCAGATCTATAGGTAGGCAAATCCGACAAATGTGCATCCCTCTCCAGGCAGAAGAGCTCTTCCGTGCTGCCAGTGTGCCATTTTGCGCACCGCGCTTGATTACCCGGGCGGCCAGAAAGCAACTGAAACGCTGCTTTGAGGGCACAGAGGCTTCATCTTTGCCGTGTTGCCGTGCTGGTGGGCGCTTTGATGACGCCGCTTTCGGGGAGTGGGGACGCCTCTGGAAACACGATTGCAGATGCTGCTAGATGTAATCCAGAAGGTCGGCCACGGATGATCGTGGGCAGCTAGCCCCAAAGCAGGAGCCGAAGAAGGGATGGACAGCACTTACGAGTTCTGCTGCAGTGCTAGGTATGTGCTTGTGGGATTTATCCGACAATTGGAGAGGAAACAAGACATGCATGTTGGTAGAGGGGTAGACAATGCTGGGCGCGCGAGAGCACTAAGGCAAGTGCACAGATACAGAGTTCCAAGACGCATAACATGTACAAGTAATACGAGCCTCATCCAAGTCTTGGCTTACGTGCGAGGCAGCCAAGCACCACCAATCCGATGGACGCAGCGACTTTGCTCTCTGCGGCGGCCGTCTCATGATCCCTCCATCTGGAAAAGGGGCACGCGACAGACAGCACGTTTAGAGTGTGCCAAGACTTTTGGCGCGACCCCCCCCCCCCCCGACTTGGTCAAGTACTGTCGACTTTGCGTGCCATCGTCGGTGACTCGATCCAGCGCAAATCGACAGCAGGGTCGCGCAGCATCCCCTAGAATACACTAAAGAGAGAAGCTCTCAGCTTGCAATACCAGAGTGTGGGGAAGTGCTGTAGAATTCCAATAAAAGGTTAATACTAAACGCTGCACTAGGAAATGACGGTGGAAAGAGGCTTAAACGGCCAATTTCTACTTCGATGCCTGGCATGTTTCATCTGGAGTCCAAAGTACATGTACCTGCGCTCGTGGTCTTAGACTGAGCTCCACCCGCCCGTATCAGTTCCCGGGTATCCGTCCATATGCCCGTTGCATCTCCGCTGCAAAAAGGGTGCTCTTGGCAGCTCAGTGGCAGGTTAAGCAAGGCGAAATACTGCAGAGCATGAGACAAAAAGAGGAGTGGGCAAGGCATTGAATAATGCTGCAACTTGGGGAATAACGACGCCGGTATGAGAGCCACTGCTCATAGGTACGCCAAATTGAATGCTACGCGCGAGCTGTCAAGTGTCACGATGTTTTACTGGGATGCAATCAGCCCGGTTTGTTGGCAGAAGAAGCTTGGCTGCTTTCATCCTGGCCTTCAACGCCATGTTCTTCTGGTGACATCCAGATCTGATCAAAGATCTTTCATCGTGTTGATACCATCAATTAGTGTCCCGTTAGCAAGATCAAGTGTCGTGAGGCTTGGAGAAGCCCAAGTCACGTAAAGACCGCGGCTGGGCCTACCCCATACTTTAGATGCTGCCCTGGTCAAGCCAGCATTTTTTTTCTCCAGCAGAATACGAAGTAACACTCGCAGCCGTCTTATTGTTTCTGCATGTCTAGCCTGCAACAGAACGGGCTCAGATCTCTCCGAGACCCAGATTTGGTCCCAGCGTCCCGTCGGAAGCCTCTTCCGATAAGGCTGCGCCAGTCAGCTGTGTACATAAATCGCCGAACCCTGCCCAGTGGACTTGAGGATGACTTTTATACGAGTTATAAGTTTGTGTGAACAGTGTCTCTGGATGCGCATTCAATAGCAGCGTAGGGATGCATTCTTTTCCCATACCTACCTAATAATTCTACTAGTGATAGAATATAGGCGCTTGCTGAAAGTTCTGGCTGGGCTCTAGATAGTGCGTTGTATAAGGAGCCTCGTAAGACGTGAAACGAAACGAACATGAATTGCTCATTTGGAATATTTTTTTGCGAATCTGTAAATTCTGGGCGGAAATTACACGCTTCGTGCCAATTGACGAATTAATAGGCAGCTAGTAATATAATTGTGAGCAATTTGTATATATTCCGTAGGAAATAAACAAACTGAAAACTTAAAGAAGTAGGACAATTAACGCAACTAGAGCAGCGAGAAGAGCTGTTTCAGCGCATATTACATATGAGAATGAATGAAAACGAATTATAAAGTAATATTGAATAATTCTCAGGGCATCTCAGAAATGCATATACTGACTGAACATGAGAATAGCGGCGTAGCCGGATTAGCTCAGATAAGCTGGAATCTTACACCTTGCTACTCTCCATCATTGAGCAAGGAACAGGTGAGCAATTCTTTAGTATCCCGCACGTATTAGTTGATGCTAGCATTTGTTTTACTACGCCTCATTTACACAATTCTAATTTTCGCTACTTCTTTTTGCGAAGAGCTTCAGATGGATCATCACTGAGCCAGCCCGAGCCTAGGATCCAGAGTGGAGAAAAAACGCTTTGGAACGTTTTGGGCGTTTTGCCGCTAGGACTGCGGGCGATTTTTTCAACATTGAAGCTTCAAGCTCTGTTAATAGTACCGAATGGCTCGTGGTAGGCTCGTGGTTGACAACCAGCCACAGTTGACGTTAAAATTGACAGCCTTTTGTAGAGCTGCTGAACACACAAAAGTTGCTACTATTGAAGGAGCACCGCAAACTCCCAAGCGCAAACCCTCTTTTGCCAGGCCGAGTCCCTTTTTCTTCAGTCGTTGCCCAAATTAGTAGTACAGCGGGCAGGGCGCTGTGCATCTCAGATGCGCCGGCAATCTCCTCCCTAGCATAGCATAGCCCTGCGTCTAGTCAGCCTCTTGGAGCCAAATTCTTCACCAAATCTCAGCCAAGGCGGCTGACCTCATCTTCCTCACTCAATCTCGGTTGCCCCGTCGGTTTCATGCTCACGGACCGCTCCCTTGGGCAACCAGGCGAAGCGCACGTGGCTCGACTGGCATCTGGTATTGTTGAGACGGCCTAGAACATGATGCCTGAACCCAAGGAATGCTGCCTGCTCGCTACCGCTACCTGCTGTATCTGTGCCTAGCAGCTGTCAACACCGCCCTGTTAGTGCTTGTTGTTAGTGGCGCCCCTGCCTGCTTACCCGGGCCGTCTGCAGTTATTTATGGGACCTCCCATCGTTCGGTCGATCGCGCCTAGAACGGCGTCGCACACACACCAGCTTCTTCGCGTTGAATTGTCCGGACGGCTCGATTGCAGAGGCATCCATCGTCGAGCGCCCGCTTTGCTTACTCGAGATAGCGCCAGATCTTCGACGGCGACGGCGACAGCTTCAGGCTTCTTGGCCAACGTGCGCGGCGCCTGGCAATCTCGTGGCAGCCACCGCCGATTGACGCCTCAAACCCCTCCCAGATCCATTCAACAATGTACAGGGTGCGCCGCGAGCTATGAATGCGCCTGCTGCGTCCATCGCTCTCCGAGTCTAGGATATCTTGTGCAACCGCCTCTAGTCATCGCTGACGAGGGCCGCTGCGGCTCCGTCGCTCGACGACATGCTGTCCCATTTGCGCTTCCACCGGCGAGGGCCCTCAACCCCGACCTCGCCGGCACCAGATCAGCCCTCACCTTCGTCTCAATCTCCTCTCAACGCCGACTCGCCGTCTCCTCTTGACGCGCAGCTGGCGGCGTCTGCTTCTGCCTCTGCCGCCTCTGCTCCCGCCTCAACCTCCCTGCCGCCGACTCTGCCGCCAATAGCCCGCGTGACGTCAAACGAACTCAACCTAGATGCTCCCCGGGTCGAAGAGAGGCGGGATGTCGAGAAGCCAGCGCAGCCGCCCGCCAACCGCCCGCCACAATCCCAGAGGCCTGGATACAGCAGCACTGGATCGGGATTCATTGGTGGTGTCGCTTTGCGGAACTACCAGCGGAACGTGGCGGCACAACAAGCTGGCGACAGCTCCAAGTTTGACGGCCATGCCCAAACTTCGCATCAGGCGCCCGCCCTGAACAACGTCGATCTGCCAACAAGGCCATCGCCGCAGACGCTGGGCGGTTCAAAGGCTACAGCTTCGCATAGTACCAGCAGCGTACCTTACTCCTCTTCATCCAACCAGCGACTCCCCGGATCTACACATTCAAGTAGTGTATTAAATATTGAGCCTCAAAAGGGAAAGAAAGGGCTGCCATTTCTCAAGAACCCAATGTCTACGCTGTTACTGAGGAGAAAGAACAACCAAAGCCTTCAGAATGCCCTTCCTCCCCCCTAAGCGGGCGATCGGAGGAATTCACCTATGATCCTCGTATCAAGGGCACTCGGGTGCATGACTTTAGTGCGCCAAGGCGCAAAACAAACGCTCCTGCCAACGATACCGTTGCCATTCGCTCTGCTTCCTTGGCCAACATTGCGCTCGAATCAGGTGTTGGCCCTCGCGACGGAGCAGATAGCCGGGGACCTGTAGTATTGGATGGACAGCAACAGCGTCGCATGCTGAGCAGCGCGTCAGACCCAGCCCGCCCTGAATCTGGGAGTACGAATTCGCACACTATTGCTCAATCATCCAGCGTATCTTCCGCTAGGACCGGCTCTTCTACTGCAGAGCAAGCCTTCCCGTATGATGACTATATGACTATGAAGAAGAATGATTCGGCTCTCCAAGCAAATCCCTCAATAACCTCTCAGATGCCCGCCCAGGATACCGACGGCTCCAGGACGGTGGCTGGTTCTATACGAACTACCCGATCCAGAAACGTATCTCTTTCATCCATACCGAGACACATGAAGAGCACATCTTCACGATTCAGCTTTGACATGATCGGGGCCGCCAAGCAGGAAAAGCTCTTGGAAGAACGACATCGACAGCGAGAGCTGGAACAGAAGGCAGCACAGACTGAGACGAGGGATTCTCGCTTCGACGACTTTGACGAAGACTCATTTGATTACGACGCTATGATGGATGACGATGGACTGGAAGAAAGGATACCAGGAGTCAACGCCGATTATGATGAGGAAGAAGAACCTTATTTCGATGATCAATATTATGAACAAGAGGCCCAGTACATCGAAGATGAGTTGGATCCAGACAATGATCAAGAGAATTTTGCTGGCTTTGCTTTTCAGCGATCTGACGTGGATTCCTCCGTAGCAACTCCACAGAGCGGAGGGATGATGGCAACACCTAGAGACATTGACGGCGAAGACATTGGTTATACAATGACTAAAGATGCGACAGAGTTGCCGATGGACTCTTTGTTGCCCGAGTCTGGTTTGGTTCCCAATCAGGAGACCGATGCTGAGGTGTCTGGTCTGGGGATCCAAGGCGTTGATGTTGATGCTCCTTTCCAAACACCAGGCGACTCGAGCTCGGACCCTATGGCTGTGCCACCGGCAGCCGGTATACGCCGTAGTATCAGTGAAGACGAGCTATATTTTGATGGAGAAATGGCGGGTTTCGGAGGTGTATTCGCCGAAGATTTAGCCGGGGGCCCTATAGAAGATGACGTGCCTTTTGACGAGTCGTTATTTGACAATGATGACACTGATCAGTTTGGTCGGCCTCTGGCTGGAGCTTTTGCATTGGCGAAATCTCAGCGTGAAAAGAAAAGCAAACAAGGGACACCGGATCAAGGGACACCAGGTCAGAAGACACCAGATCAAAAGACGGCGGAGCAAGAGCCAGACATACCAGAAGTACCAGAAGTACCATCTCAAATCTCGGAATCATTGCATACTTTTCAACCAGAGACGCAAACGCCATCAAGCATCGATGAAGAGCAGTTGGATGAGACTGCTGTTCCTGACACTGACGCTGACGCTCTAAGCGACTTGCCTCCTATTTCTGGGACTAACATCGTTGCGCCCCAACCTACGACTTACAATGCGAATCCTATTGTTGCCTACCAGGCTGCTCTGGCTGCAGCCGCCCAGAAAGCCGCCGAGGCTGGCATGTTTGAACGCGTGATGCCTCAGTCCCCCACCGGCGCAGATGCCCAAGGCCAGCAGCCCTCTGCAGACCTCGACGAGCTGGACGCGACTTATCACGATGACCCATACGACGATTACGGATATGCTTATGACGATATGGATGATTTCGAGATGGATGATGATGCCATTATCGCGGAAGCAAATGCCAGCGCGCTTGCAAACGATGCCGAAGGATGGTATGGCCAAGAATTCGGCTTTTATGCTGCCCCGGCTGGCAACAACGCAGCTGCCAACTTGGAAAGTTATGGATACGCTGCTGGTGGGTTTTTTGGTCCCAAGGGCGCAAACAGTTTGAATCGCAGCGTTAGCGGCCGGGTAATATCAAGAGAACCCAATCTGACACCCATCACCGAGCGATCTGAATATTCCAATAGAAACTCTCTCATGAGTCTCGGCATGCCGCCAATCAGCGGTACACCCATCATCCAGAGCCCTGGACTAGCTCAGCTAGCCATGATGGCAGACCGAGGAGACGAGATGAATTTGTCAGCTCTCCTTCGACTAAGGTCTAGGGCGTGGGGAGGGTCACAGGCAAGCTTGGCTTCTAGTAATGGTGGCTCCCCACGATCCGAGAGAGGAGATATTCCAAGCTCGCCACGAGGGTCTGTCTTTATTCCCGGTTTCCCTCCTACTGTTGGTCATACACGCAAGAATTCGGCATTCTCCGTTGTAAGCCGCGAGTCGGACACTGGCAGTGCCCCTGCCAGTCCTACACTTACAATGCCAATGTCGTTTCTCAACCACAGATCGTCAGCTGATGCTACTTTCATCAACCGCGAAGCAGACCTGCCAGCAGGCTGGGGAGCGGCCTCAGTGTCGCCCGTGCAAATGGGATCGAATTTTTTCCAAGAGGGTGTTTCCCCGCTTAGCGATCCTCAATGCCCGCCTCCTACTTTTACAATGCCCTGTGGTGTACATCCGCATGCGATGAGCAATAATCAAGGAGCTTCAAGCCCAGAAAAAGGCCACCGACGACAGAAGGGTTCGACTGATAGTGTATCATATATGATGGAGGAAGAGAGTGGAGAGACGCGGTGGGTCATGGAACGCCGGCGAACGGGAGAGTTTGGACAGGTGGAGATTTTGGAGCGAGAAGTTGTCGAAGGAGGACGGATATAGGAATACGTCAATTCGGTGGCCGGCTTGAGCGAACGCAGAAGTGACTCGCATATCGACGACGATGGTAATGAAAGCGATTCAAGCGGACTGGAAGGTATATATAATATTGGAGGCTTAGGGTGGCTTTGGAGCGCGAGGTCTGCTACGCGAGAAAGAAAAGAAATTGCCTAAATTTATTTTGGATGTATATAAAGAAGTTTTGGAGCTGGGTTATTTGGGTAGCAGATGGTAATGGTGTTTAGGAGTCCCCCGGAGATGGCTACGGCGGGCTTTTCCAATAATCAAAGGGCTTTTACAGGCGATAGGCGATCTTGAAAAATATCACATGGGCAGAGAGAACACGGCGCACTGGAGGGAGCGTTTTTAATGCACTACATTCTAGAACTGCTACGCACGAGGAACGGCGGCTCATATATGGTTCTGCAAGATTGTTTTGCCATACCACACGATGAGCTGAGACAAGATGGATGCTTCAGCTGTGGTGTTTACTTGAGCTTCTGTTTCTGATTGCTACATGCTGGGGAGATGTAAGGAGATTTGAAGCTTGGGATACCCCTATTTTTCTTTTTCTTTTCTACGGATCGGGTTGACGAAGGTGGGCTTCTATGGAAAAAAAAAAAAAAAAAAAAAACCGCTCTGGAATAAACATTTACTTTCATTGCTTGAGTTGTCTTAATCCGTGATTTGGTGCTCCGAAGTAAGAACAGTTCCCACGAGCTTAGTGCTGCTACGAAGTGAATGATAGAAGCACTTTGGCTTCTATACTTCAATACTTCTTTCCATGTCAACAACCATTCTGAAAACGACAATCTAAGCACTGCATTGCTTGTACGAAATATGGACCGTGAGGTAGGCAGATGGTAAGAAGCAGTTATCAGGCATACCGCCTTCGTCCCGGCGGCAGAATCACATGATAATCAAGATGATGCGTGCTAAGAAAACGGGCTAATACAGCTAGTGGCATGGAGTAAATAATGCCCCTTGCCCATGTCCCCAGGGCCAAGGCGGTGAGCCCCGATGATAGCCGGCTAGTGATTAATTTGTTTTTTTGTTGGGAAAAGAAGAAGGCAATCAAAAGAGCGAATAAGATAACTGATGGGATATTGGTGAAAAAACTCACAGCAGCCTTGCATGCGAGCTTAACCTCTATGGTGCCCTGTGTCCGATGACGAGGGCCAAGACCGAGAACATGGGATACAGAGCCCCTCGTCATAGCGTGGGGGAAATGGGGATTGCAGCCTATGAGAACGGCCGTTTTGTTCTGTTGGCTTCAAGTGGGGGCGGGAGATTTACTTGGCTTCTGGCCCGGTGTTGGTTTTACTGGCTACTGTAGTCTGTATTAGTCTGTATTTACGAGTACGGGGCTGTCAATCTATTTCCAAGGTTACGGGTAAAAGAACTTTTGAGAGAGTGAGAGAGAGCGAGTCTTGAGATCTTGGGAGAGAGGGTCCAAGTAGTGTCTCATATGAGAAACCCGTTTGTGGTTGCAGAAGGATGAAAAAGGCAAAGGCAGGAATGTGCTCTGTGTATAAATGATGACACCCCAGCAACAACAGCAGAGTGTATACATGCATAGCAGCGTTGCAGCGTGGAGGAGGCTGAGATGTCTAGGAAAGACAAAGACAAGACGCCCGCTGTGCATAATCGATATGATGCATGCTTTAGGTAATTGCCGCGCTATCATGTATGTCATCTCGGCGCACACAGCAGCTTCTCCGCAATTGGAAAACTGACTGGAACTCGAGCTAAGCAGCACGAGTCGCATTCCATGGATGGTTTTTCTTGCCGGGTAATAAAGGCGCCCCAAACTGTGAACCATACATGACGCAGTGCTGTCGTTCAGCTTTCGGTTTACAGGCTGGCCAATCAGGGCTTGGTGTCGCACAAAGGCGCGCCGCAAAAGGTGCCTTTGCCGTGTAGAGCTAGACAATTGACCGACGGGAATCCATGTCGATGGCATGGCGGGTTTGGAGAAGGTGATGGCACCTACCGAATGCGATGTGATGTGAAGGAGAAACGGGGATCGAGATGATACGAGAGAGTGGGAGAGTGGGAGAGGAGAGAAAGAGATGGCTGATGTGCTGAATGCAAGAGAAAAGATGGAAAATCTAGACCTGGATCTTTTTTTGCAATCGGGACGGACTTGGACCCAGTCAATGGTTGATTGCCCTTGCTCTGCGCAGCCATGTGAGCCCAGCATTTTGGTGAAATATATCTCGCAAAGGGCCCTCGTCCAGCCAACGAAGCGAGCCCGCGATGCCACGGATGCTCGCGACTGCTCCAGAGCTGCTCTGCTCGAGTCTGGCCGAAGCTTCACCAACCCCACTGCGCCATGCCCCTCCAAGCCCCGGGTCCGGTTTAAAGGCTCGCGATGAGAGCTGCGCCTATCAGCGTCGGTCGTTGAGAGCACGGGGGGAGACGCTTTGCCGCATGCTGAGCGCTACAAGACCGATTGCCCCCACACGTTTGGAGTCTCTCAACTCTTTTGCTCCGCTGATTGACTCGAAATGCCAGTTGATTGAGGAAGAAGCACAGAGAGAAAAAAAGAGAGCTAAAACAAGAGGTGACACCCCCCAGCCTGGCCTGGCGCAGACTCCACCACAGCAGAGACCGGCCGTGACGCTGATTGGTGTCCCGGGCTGCGTCTTCAATGACAAGCAGAGCACGAGGCAACACATGCTGAAGATGGGATCTTCGCGTGGTCTTTTACCAACTTAGGGTCCCTGCATTGGCTGCGGTTCCCTAGCCTTGGTCGTGTGCCTGTTGATTGCTGCGTCGCGTGGCCGTTTCTGCTGAGGTTTCCTTCTTAATACGGCCTCGTCGCCCGCACTTTTCCTGATTCCTTCTTCTTCTTCTTCTCTTGTCGGTCCTACTGTATCTGCGCAGGACAGCCGCATTATTTCTACTTTTTGTTTTATCTTCCTCTGTTGTGGTTCCTCTGGCAACCATAGCCTTTCTTCTACCGGTTTCTTCTTTCTACGTCGTCCTCTGCCTTGTCGAGGTCTAGACTGTCGCTCAGAGACCGCAATCGATCACCTACAAGCCCCTCCTACTCCCTTCGCTCGTCCTATTTATATCCCCTCGGCGGCAGCGCTCCGCTTCTGGGTGAAACTGGCCGGAAAAGGCTCAATTCGCTTTTGCGCGTGACGCTCTGTCCAATTCAATTTTGCTACGGGAGTTTGCTGCTCTCGCTAGGTAGTCGCTGCTTTTGCTCAAGGCGGCTCTCATTGCTCTAGGTTCAGGTTCAGATTCTATACGCTGTCTGCCCCTCCAGCTTCTTTTCGCGGGGTTTGGCTCAGCTGAAAATATCCACCTTTTTTGGATAGAGGCGTGCTCGACTATACATCGTCAGCCAAGTTCTTTTTTCTTGTGCTCTCCTGCGAGGCCAGGAATTTTCTTGCTCTTCCGTGTGATAAGCTAGCGCATACGTTTTCACGTCCCAGCCTCAATTCGTGTTTGATCCTCAGTCCGCAGCCATGGCTCACGCTGCAAGCCCGGAAAAGTCAGCCATTGACGCCAGCTCAATGGAGAAGAACCTCGAGAGCGGCCACGCTCAGGCTCAGGAAGGCATCTTTGGCGATGTCAGAAACGCCGATGGCTCGTCACTGCGCAGCGGCGAAGATATCCTCGCCCTGCAGGATCTCGACCCGGCCCTGAATATGAAGATGCATCTTGTGAACAACGTGAGTGACGGGAAATAGAGAGGCTTTCATGTGATCAATGCTGTGAGCGACGAGAACACCAGTCTAATCTAACCTCAAAAATCCCAAAAATCCCATTCTCTTCTGCAGTATCTCAGCACTGACACTGGATTTTTAAAAGGCAATTGATGAGATTGGGTGGACTGGCTACCACTGGAAGCTCTTCTTCCTCAACGGATTCGGGTCAGTTGCTCCTCTGCGCCATCACCTTTACAATCACCACCACCACCACTACTCCGTTAATATTCGATTCCAACATCCTTTTCGAGCAGACACCCTTCCTAAGCCCGTATAATGCAACATGAGACGTGAGAAATGTGTTTATGTGCTAATCTGGCTCGTCTCGTAGTTATGCTGTGGATTCCATGATCCTCCTCTTCCAATCCATTGTTGCCACCCAGGCCTACCGCGAATTTGGCCAACACGGCTACGCCAATGCCCTCACCATTGCCGTGTACGTCGGTATGCTGACAGGCGCCCTTTTTTGGGGCTTCAGCGCCGATGTCATTGGCCGCAAGTGGGCGTTTAACATCACCCTCTTCATCTGCTCCGGAAGCTGCATTATTGCTGGTGCCATGCCCAGCTGGCCTACGCTCTCGCTCTTCATCGCTCTCCTCGGCTTTGGTGGAGGCGGCAATCTCATCTTGGATACAACCGTCTTCCTTGAGTATCTTCCGGGCAACAAGCAATGGCTCCTCACTTTCCTGGCTGCTTGGTGGGGTTTTGGACAAGCCATTACCGGTTTCATTGCTTGGGGATTCATGGTGCCCGAGAAGTGGAACTGCGTGGACGTTGAGACCTGCACCAAGGCGAACAACTGGGGCTGGCGATATGTGCTCTTCACCGGAGGCGCCATCGTCTTTGTCATGTCGATTCTCCGAATCACGGTCGTTAGACTGCGCGAGACGCCCAAGTATCTGCTCGGCCTCGGCGACGATGCCCAGGTGGTCGAGACTTTCCAGTACCTGGCTACCAAATACAACCGTCCATGCTCCTTGACCGTTGAGAAGCTCGAGGCCTGTGGAGAGGTTCGAACGGCGCATAGCAAGAACCGATTTTCCCTTTCCGAGACCCGAATTCACTTTGCCGGGCTCTTTAGCAACAGGAAGATGGCCATTTCCACTCTTTTGGTCTGGTTCAGCTGGATGTTGATTGGTCTCTGCTATCCGCTGTTCTATGTTTTCCTCCCGTACGTCGTTTACCCAAGACATGATGACAACAGCAGTTTTGCTAACTATGATTCACAGTACATATCTTGCAAACCACGGCGCAGTCTTCCACCGTACCGTCTTCGAGACCTGGCGCAACTACTGCCTTACCAACATCTGCGGTATTCCCGGTCCCATTATCGCTGGTTTCATGTGCAACACGAAACTGCTTGGCCGCAAATACACCATGGCGATTGGTGCCCTGATCACCTGTGTCTTCTTCTTCGCTTACACGGCCGTCAAGACCGCTGCCCAAGATACGGCCTTTACCTGTTTGATCGGATGCTTCCTGAACATTTACTACGGCACGCTGTATGCTTATACTCCCGAGGTCTTGCCCAGCGCTCATCGTGGCACTGGCAACGGAGTTGCCGTTGCATTCAACCGCATAATGGGTATTGTATCCGCAATTGTCGCAACTTTTGCAAACACTCAAACCTCGGCGCCCATATATATTTGTGCAGCTCTCTTCGTCGTTGCTGCTGGCGTCGCAGTCATATTTCCCTACGAACCATATGGGCGTCGGAGCTCATGAGGTCCCTCAAATGAGGCTGGTGAGCTCTATTTCAACAATATAGCAGCCCCAGCTCAGTCTTTTTTTGTCATAGAGCGTTGCGAAGGAGGAGAGTGGAGCATCGTATAATGAAAAAAGTTATAGATATAGTGATACCCAATAATAAATAAATATATATGTTATTTTACGTAAGATTTGGCTGAAAATGCTGAAAGGATACGTAGAAAGGAGCTTGCGCAGTGCAAATTTACAATGCTGCATCGCATGTCATAATTGGCTGACTAAGATGTTATCATAGACTTGTGCTCATATCCACGATTTTAAGGCATCAATGTCGCATCCGTTTTCATCGCAAACCATCAGATAACGAGCATTTCCAATACATAGCTTTTGGAATCCAAATGAGCTTCTCGTTTGAAATGATATCCAAAGTTTCAGCGCCCTTGTGTAAACATTGCCTGTGCATTCCGGCTCGGTTTGGCCCGCAAGTGGCGCGCCGATACACTTCACAGGCAAAGCCTTCGACAACGCAGCACCAAGACACCCAGCAAAGTTCACGCCAAGAAAACGACGAATCTCAACCCACTGGAGATGGTCATGCTTCTGAAGCGGAACCCGGGGCAATGACCCGGAGGCTTCAAGAGGCAACTGAAGAGGCGCTGTTCAGCGGCGGCTCAGCCGGTAGACGTGCCGTGCAGGATGCGGGATTCTCTGAAGACTTGAAGGAAAAGCTGCTGAGCAAAATTGCGGACGCAAAGTTTCAACACGACCATTCGAGTGTTTTGGCTGCAAAGGATCTCTCGTCTGCGGCGGGCGAAGGGACGAGGCATATTGCCGCTGCTGCGCCGTGGACGGGAGAAGAAGATGCGGCGGATACAGTGTTGAGGATGCTGGATGATGCGAAGAAGCCCCTGAAGCCGGAGTTTAGGGGCACTTTCCAGCCGCCTGTTGTTGATCCGCGGGTTAGACGGGCTCCTGTGGTGCATCCTCGCCAGAGGGTAGTGAATGCTCGGGAGAGGGCGTCTGTTTACACCGGCATGGGTATGAAGGCGGATAAAGGACTTAGCGATAAAGAGAAGGAGGAAATGAGAAAAGAGTTTCGATCGAGGTTTGAGCCAACTGCGCGTGTCATGCCGGCGACGCCGTCAGGTTTGGCTGCGCTGGCGAATGAGCAGATTGAGAATGCCATTGCGAGGGGTCAGTTCAAGAACATTGCCCGCGGTAAGGGCATAGAAATTGATCTAGCGAGGAGTAACCCCTTTGTCGACACGACGGAGTATCTCTTGAATAGGATCATTCAGCGGCAGGAGATTGTGCCGCCGTGGATCGAGAAGCAGCAGGAGCTTGCCAAGACGGCGCATACGCTTCGCTCGAGGCTGAGGACTGATTGGTTGCGTCATGTTGCGAGGATGATTGCTTCGAAGGGGGGTTCGTTGGAGGAGAAGATGGCTAGGGCAGATGATTATGCTGCGGCGGAGAGGCTGCATAATCCTAGACAAGGGGCTGGAGCAGCAGTAGCGAGTAAGCCAAAGCAGGACTCTGCAGAGAACACTGATGGGTTGGATTTGAGGCCATTGCCGAGACCGTTTCGCGACCCGGACTGGGAAAAGGCGGAACATGCGTATTTGAACCTATCGATTGAGCAACTGAACAGCATCACGAGGAGTTACAATCTGATGGCTCCCGAGCTGGCCAAGAAGCCGTATTATTCTCTGCAGCGAGAATTAGATGCTTGTTTTGCAGACGTTGCGCCTTTGGTCTCCAAGGAGATTAAGGAAAGGGCTACGGCGCCGCGGGCTACTACGAAGTTGACGTCTAAGCCGTCTCCGTATTCGGGAGAGGGGATTATGAGTGGGTTGACGGGGAGGGATAGTGTGAAGATTTATGATACGAGGGCGCAGCCGTATGGGTTTAAGGAGTGGTGGAAGGATGTGTGGAAGAAGGAGTAAAAAGGGAAGACTGTTCATAGATTATGGGAAATTTACCCAACACCCCAGTTGCGATACAACACTCCAGCTATAGCTAAATAAAGCAGTTAGACTGTATATAAAGTCCAGTTTTTAGCCACACGGTATTATATATATCTACTATTAGCAGCAGTAGCCCATGCTATAGCTGGAGTGCTGGATAATAGAACTTGGGCGCTGGATAAAAATTTCCCTAAATTGTCAGCTTTAGAGAGCTTCGTCAACGATGTGCGTTGATGGCCAAGAAGAGTGGAAAGACAACTGAAAGTAGATATATATAAAAAAAATAAGAACGCTAAAATCTATCCAACAGTTACATGGTAATAATACATAGAAGAAGTAACAATAGTAATAGTACACAGATACCAGTGCCTTCTGGTCTAATTTTCAGAATTTCCGCCCGTTAGTATAATAATTATAAGATATCCTTTCCAAACCCCGAATGAGAAACTATATAGCAAAGATTGAGGATCAAAGAGCCACTTAGTCTTGCGACCAAGAGCTTGGCTCTGTTGAGCTCCTACTGAGGACGTATTGTGCCGTCAATCTCCCGTCAAAGAACCAATATGAGCTATTGACGTCATTTTCTAAGCATCTCCACAAGAACTGTTCAACATCTTTGGCGTCCACTCGAGCATTTCTATCGGGATGAAGCATTGAGTTTTGGATAAAACTTAGGAATTGTGGGAAGAATGTATTTTCGCCAAAGCCCCTAGTGAGGTCTGTAAACCACTTCAATCACAATAAGGGTCAGCCTCCATAGAAACCTAGGGAACCAACGAGGAGGTGGCACAATTAGTCTGTATTGTACATACCTCTGCGACAGAGTCTTTTTGTTTCGGTTGTCCGGTCCTCATTGTGAAGAAGTGGTCTTCAGACCACTCACCCTTGTTTGGATCAGGGGAGTGTTTGTCTTCTTCTATTCGCATGTTTTTGAAATGGTCAATCCCGCCCTGGCCCGCAATCGCCCACGTAATGAACTCGGCAAAAAGACAACCAAATGCCCATATGTCAACTTTCCTTGATCGCATCATACCTGTGTCGTGTTCAGGTGATCTGTATGTCTGATAGGCGGCACCCATAGACTTCGACTGCACTGTTCGAGAGACGAGTCTGTGGAATTTCATAAGGCCCAAGTCTGAAACCTTGAGAATCCCCAATGGCGTACCATCGTCAGTAAAGTGTAAGATGTTGTCCGGCTTGATGTCGCTGTGAATTCCATAGAGTTCATCATCATCAGCTTCATCTTTTGTTTGGGACGTGTCGTGCGGGTCATGGATAGCTCGGAGATCTCGAATAATTCCATGGCATTGCCTGCAAATCCACTGACTAAATTCTGGCCATTGCACTTGTTTCTTTGAAACAATTGTTTGTGGATCTTTGGTCCACAAATGATTGAGGGGGCCTCCATCTGCCCACGGAAACAGAAAGCTATAGTTCTCTCCCTTTTTAAACGCGGCACAGATATCTATAAGATGACTTCCTGGTTTAGCTTGTTGAAAAGCCTTTAGTTCTTGCTCGAACAATGCTTTCTTCAGATCGAACCGCATCATGGAATGGATAGTTTTGAGAGCAAAATGCGGGTGTTTCTGTGGCTGTTAGTTAGCGTGATTGAGGATTAGAAGCATACGATTGAACTTACAAACTCATGATGTTCCTCGTGTAACTGTACCCTTTCAACGACCCCAAAGCCACCCGTGTGCTTATTCTTTGAGACGTTGATGATAGGTAGTATAGTCTTATCATCGAACTCATAGAAGTTACAGCGCAAAGAGCTCGATCTCGGAGACTCGAAGGATGGCACCAGAACCGACCATTGCCCTCTAGCAAAGGCCTCAATGAATTCATCATCGACTCCATCAGGAAACTGTATATGGTCTTTCTCTTTCTTGTTATTTGACCACATCTTTTTAAAATCAGAAGTGCAGTGAAACGGAAGGTCGTCGTCGCATAACGAATGCTCCCAAAAGAAGTTTATAAGCCCAGCTTTATCAATAAGAGTAAGAATGGCGAATATGTCGAAATATGATTGAGAAATAGCGGATGAGTTTCGAGTTTGGCCGTGACATATCAGGGATGCGAGTTGTTCGCGAACCTCAGGGTCGCTACTAGGATATACCCTTTTTAATTCTTGCGCTACTGCCCTTATATTGCATTTTATTTCCAGCTGTCCACGTGGTATAAAACGCTTCTGGTTATTGCGTGCAGAGGTCACCAAAGATGCTCTCAATACTTTTCTCAAACGCTCAGATGGCTCTTCTTGGTATATGTCGGACAAGGTAAACAAGGTAACATCAGGCTTGTTTTTCAGCCACAGGCTTTGTAATAATTCGTCATCTTCCATAGTAGGCATAGTGAAGCAGGATTTATCCCAGCGCCAGCTTTCGGGTAGGATAGACTCCCAGGCGAAGTTAATGTCTTTGTCAGGGACAAGGGCGAAGAAACGGTCGACTTCAATTCCACTAGCAATAAATTCATCCTGTTCTGACTGCGAGACCAGATACTCCGGTTCAATTGGGACAGTGGGAGTTCGGATCAAAATTTGGGATCTATACTCGGTTTCATTGTCATAATCATCGAACGTGAGTGAAATGTCTTCCACAAACTCTGCTCCGCTCAAAGGTCGTGGAGATGGATCAGAATTCTGTAAACGATTTTGCGGTAAGCTTGTAAAATTGATAGACATCTTGCTGGTGTCTGTGGCTTCGCAATCAAAGTCTGGTAGTGCTTTAAGTAAAAGTGATTTGATATGGCTTGCAATGTGATCTATCAAATACTCTTCCATATCTGCTGTGTTTCCACGATCTCCAAGGACAGCAATCGAGCTGGGTTTATTTTCGCAGAATGGGCAAACAAACGGATCACGGAGAGCTGATTGCTGTTTTTTAATGACAAGCGTATCAAGCTGTGCATCAGTCGGTGGTTTTGAACGGCTTGGGTGAAGCGAGAGATCCCGCATATGCGTTTTCCAGTCCGCTTCATTGTCAAACTCAAATGGTGTCGCATGTCCAAGGTCGCAGTACCATACCGTAGAATGCACTTTTCTGGGCCATTCTTTGGAATGAAACTTCGTCATATGATTGCTCCATTCGGACTGATGAGCGAACGAAGAATTTGTACAGCGCGGGAAAAGACATATGTAAGGGTGAAGATCTTGATTGATGTGGCGCCTTGATCATAATGGCCATTAGCAAGATTTTCGTGCAAATTGAAAATGATATACAGTCTTACCTCCAGTACGCGCCGTTTTCCTTCTCCAGCTCAGCCACTTCCAGTGGTGCCAAGCAATATGGACATTGAGTATGCTTCTCACCAGGCTTCGCATGTGGCATTTCCGGGTATTTGACTTCCACGGAGTCTTCATTCCATAAAGAGCCTGAGCTACGAATAGAAAATGTCGACTGTGATTGTCGTTCAGGAAATTTCCGTAAAAATACTCCTTTGTTCATCTTAGATGCTTGTGTCGCTTTGCTGCCTGTTGCTAGAAGAGGTCTTCGCAGCTTGAGCTTCCAGGGTGATAAGTTGGTGTCCTCGGTCTCTTGAATAGCCTTGGATTGTTGCTTATGAGTATGTGATGGTCTGTATGTCCTTGATGCTTTCAACTTATTTGCATGTCGGTTCTTCAGCATCAATGCGCGGCGTTGAGCAGCAATGTAGGCTCCCATATGTTCTCTGAGACTTGGTCTTGCATTTTTGTATTTCCGCTTGATATACGTGATCATTATTCTGTGAAAATTCTTGTCCTCTTCGCTGGTAAATCTAATGAGGTCTTGCTCTTGCTTTTTAATTGAAGCTGTTCTTATGGCCCTGGCTAATATTTTTAGCCTATCGAGGGCTGAATCGACAGCAGCTAGCCTTTTCTGAGACTCTTCATCGAAGAATGCCAAGTTTTTGTCACAATTTTCGTCCACTAATTCCATAATTATGAGCATTATATTATTGTATAGATAGTTCAAATAGAGTACTCACAGTGGTAGAGATTTCTTAATATCATCTCTAGTAATTCTAGTACCATCTCTTTGATTTCCTCATGATCTTGGAGCCTATCGTCCAAACAGGCACCAGTAGAGGCTAAAGCCCCAGTGTAATCAACCCAGAAAGCAAAACTATTCCGAATGCCCCTGATATCTCGAGGCATATCTTTGTTCTCTGTATCAGATATGGTGCTATGCATCTGCTGAACGAGAGGATCCACATCGCCTACTGATGTAAGGCGCTCAAAGTACTCAAAGCAGACATCAGCGACGTGATATATGGAGGCAGCTGCCTTCTCGTATTCGTCATCCTCGATTCCTGTCAATTGAGCGCTGCTACCTATGTCACTCTGCATTGCGAGAATTGACTTAACAGCGCAGTATGATTCTTTGTCACAGAGGGGTAAATGAACATGTCTAGAGTTGAATAACGTTATAAGAAAAATGAGGGATATACATCACCTGAGATTAGTGTATTATATTCGAAGTCTTGGCACTAATACCCAAAGTATTTTTCCATATTTAACATGCGGGAACTGCTACTTGTGTATCCGCTACTAGAATTAAGATGTTACATATCATATCATATATATATATCTATAATACAGGTGGATTAGCATATTCGCATATTAGCATATCGAAGATTGGTAAAAGGAATGCGGGGTTGCCTTACACCTGTCGTATTGTGCGGTCAACATCCAAAGATCACGGTAATTGGAACTTATACAACAGAATTTCGCTTCTCTCTCGTTTTTCGCTTCAAAAAGAAGAGGCCAAAAGAGAAATAATATAAAAAATCAACAGTATCTTTAGCTTTATTCTCTTGAATTGTCTTGCCCTGATATTATAAAGGGAGTTATCAAATCTTCCTTCAGGCCAATCGTTAGTGCAGAGCAACGCAAAGGTATCTATAACAACAGCTAGAGTGAATCTGGAAGCGAGGTATTCTTCGTCCTGGTATATAAAGCTAATTTAATCGCTTAGGAGGGAGCCCTAACGCTGCGAACATTTCTAATATGCCTGTCCCGGAACCACGCATTAATGAAGCAGAAGAGCGTTTAGATCTTTTGGAGAGTATACACTCTTATTTTACCTGCTGCCTTCCCACGCTTGAAGACATAAAAAATGGGCGATTTAGTGTGTCATCCGGGGACACTTTGGGTAACCTAGACGCTATCACCCTTCTACGAACGGATATCAAGTACCTACCCATCACGCTCCAGTATATTAACATTGAGCAAGCCGCGAGGGATAATAACATCGACCGGCTGATCAGCGCTTTTGACCCTTTGCTGGCTTTGTTTGAAGAGTCAGTGCAAATTGAAGAGAAGTCAGATGAAAACGTCACATTACAGCAGGTGAGCCAAATTTTCAAAGCTTCACATGTCTTTGTGGATAATCGAGAGGGTTAAGCTAGAGATTGTCCTGTTGTATCTGTATAGATTCACTCGTAATGTCCTTGGCTAATCATTAGAAATTATTAGGGTATAGAGTCTTTCCCAAAGCTCATCTCTCTTCGAAGTTTGCGACCACAATTTGACATATCTCGAGAGGATTCCGACATCCCCAAAACAAAAACTGATGCTGAATTTGCGGCATTTGGCGATACTTCTGCTGCAGGTGCTCAACAACCGGTGCCCAGCCTGAATAACCCAGGCTCGTATATCAACTTTCCACCACCTCAAAAGACAGTAATAGCATGCCAAAGAGTTGTTGAGAGCTTTGGCCAAGCAATCGATGATATATTTACAGGCGGAGTGAGGCAGTGGAATGTTGAAAGTCTTTGCAAGAGGTCACCAAAGATGAGGTGACCTCTATTCAAAAAGCGCATCAATTCAGTATAGAATCCTCTTCACTATTCCAACAGCTAGTTGGCTGCATCACCTGTGACGCCACCCATACGGCAAGACTTCACCTTTCTGGCTTCCAAACAGCCCAATTAGAGATGCTCCTCGGGACCTGCGATGATGATTGGATACATACAAGTTTCGTTTGGTAAGTTATTATTTATTATTTATGATTTCTTCTCATTTTTGTTTCATCTCATCCTTCTTCAGTTATTCACGCTCTGGGCTACTGCGTCTTGTTTCGTTCTCAAGCTCAAGGGGGAAACAACACTGTCCCCTTTCTGATCCCCCCGAAGTATAACACTCTTGTCAAGTCGAGCACTTTTAGTATTGCTCAGTACAGCTAAGGAGTCACGGATCAGCTCATCGACGACCATGTTATCGGAAAAAAGACCAAAGCACAGGGTGCGTGCGCATTTGGCGAGCGTCGAATCTTGCAGTCAAGTGAAACGTAGCTGCTTCAACGAAACTACAATTCGCAAAGACTACACCGCTAGATTTGAGCCGTACGGCCTATCTATCGAACATATGTCATCAATGACGCTAGATCACCACCTTGAACATCAGCAAAAACATCATCCTATAAGTCGAAATCCTATAATCAGACTTGATCTGGTCAGTCGAAAGGTAGTTGGGCTTCTTCTTGCGTGTTCGTTGTTTAGACTATGCGGCAGCCCTTGGATTCAACACGGATTTGAAAGAGAAAGTATATATCTCTTTCCGCATCCATCTCCTAACAGCATATTACGTCATTGGTGTCCGCATATTTCTTGCAACTTGGGTCCTCTTACCAGTCCAACATCACTCTCGGAGGAGGTCGCTGCCCTTGGAGTCCTGATCCTTGAGCTTGAGGCCAATCGCCCAGCAGGTTGGACTGATGATGACGAAGATTATGAAACAGAAACTAAGTCTAATAGAGCTCGTTTGTCTCGAATTCTGAAGCAATGGAAGGGCGACGTTACTAATTCCTACTATGAAATTGGCTTGGCTTGCTTGTCTTTCGACAGCCTTGTCGAGAATTTTGAGCATCCTGACATCGATAAAGAGTTAAAGAAATTTACAATTTTGTACAAGTGCATTGTAAATCCACTCTTTCAAAAGCTCGTGTCCGACTTTCCCGTCGCCGCAAATCTTTTCGAAGGTACCTCTGGTCTTGCTATTCCGGCCAGAGAGCAGAAGGCCGCAACTTCGAGTTCCGTTGTGTTGTATGATGACTCGGAATCATCTGAGCCTGACTTCAAGTGAGTAATGGGAAACACTACCGTACGTTGATACCTGATGTGTCTAATAATTGATGTGATAGGTCCCAATACGCTAAGGAATTAATAGACAAATTAGAAACTAGCTTTCTTGGAAGAATCAAAATCCTCCGAGAAAATCCTGAATCAGTCAGTCTCGCAAGAGCTTTGGAAGGAATTAAAATTCCTGAGCGTATTCGAATTGCGGTGCTTGACACAGGAATTGATACCACCGACATGATGATTAGATCCGCTAGTGGATCTAGAATTAAGGGCAAGAGAAGTTGGGTTGGATCAAATAATAATTTTGAAGACGAATATGGCCATGGAACACATGTTACCCGCCTCTTGCTTAAGATGGCCCCGGCTGCAGAAATTTTCGTTGCCAAAATTACGACCAATAAGACAGTAGACGTGAAAGACATGGAGAGGATTGCTGAGGTAAGTTCTTCCGCTCTCGTGTGGTAGAGCCACTGACATTTATTCTACAGGCTATTGACTGTGCAGTGAAGGAATGGAAAGTGCACATCATATCAATGTCTTTCGGCTTCGAGAAGAAGAATCAAGCTATCGAAGCAGCCATTGGAAGAGCTTCCCAGGCTGACATTTTGATGTTTGCGGCGGCCTCTAATGAAGGAGGCAATAAAAAGACTCGCTCTCGTCCTGGCCTAAGCCAAAAAGTTATTTGCATACATGCCTGTGACGGCAAGGGGAACAAAGGAGCCATGAATCCTAATCCAGAAAGGGATAAGTACAATTTTAGTGCTCTTGGTGTTGCCGTCCCATCAATTTGGAAGAAAAAACTCGTTTATAAATCTGGCACTTCATTTGCTACACCTATAGCGGCAGCCTTTGCCGCAAATATTTTGGAATTTGCAAACTTCAAATGTAAACTTGGAGAGGAAGATAAAAAACTACTTTATAGGCAAGACGGAATGCAGGCAGTGTTTCGTGCTATGTCAATACCTCGAGACAATTACAACTATCTGCAACCCGAGTACTTATGGGATGATGATGATGATAATATAGCTAGGAAAATCCAAAGTATATTAGACGAACAATAAAAATTTGTCCTCCCGCTGTTTAGGAGATGACAAAGCACACAAAATCAACTCTAATTCTGTGTATTTATATATAGTGAGCGCACTTAACCAATTACCCATAGTATTTCATTTACGTCGCCGTCAATACATTCTGTTCTCCTTTCAAACTGGCTGCCTGCATCGTCATCGAAATCGATAATTTTATCAACACGTTTCTCCATATCATCGTCGACCATTGTTGCACCCTTGTTGTGCTCTTTAGCGAGCAATGTGTTTTGTATACGAGTCAGCCAATGCTTTTTGTACATGAGCTTCCTGACGCGGATGCCAATAATAAAATCGGTAGAGCCCTCAAAGCCATGATCCCATCTTGTATCTTTGGAGGTATTGAACCTGGGTCCGAATTCAACAGGCAAGTTTGCTGACCCATTCAAACTTAACTCTCCCGAAGCTTTGAACTTGAAGCTATTATGCATCCTCACTGATGGACCTCTGGCAGTTTTAAGGCCAGTGACCATATAGACGTGATTATTACCAGAGCCGACGAAGTAATCCTTCACATCTTGTTGTTGCATGCTTTCCTCCATGTATGTATATGCTGGGTTGAAATATATAGTATCCAGACTCCGAAAGTGGTAGACATCCTCAGTAGATCTTTCAGGCGCCCAGTTCAGTTCGCCTCCTATGCCACCTATGCCGATAAATTTCGCCCACACGCCGTAGTCACCTCTCTCCATCCACGACCTTTTTGCCGTGAACCTTTTTTGATGACCGCAGAATAGCTCAGCTTGCGGAATACGTACATGGCAGCTCTTGTTAATCGGCTCGTCGTCTGCACTTTCCACATTGGCGATAATTGAGCCTAGCTGTAGGATACCTCCTGCTTCAATTGGTGGTATAGAGAAATTGGGGGCGATATGGTATTTAGGAACTGGCTGGCTTGACATGATACAGGTGAAGACTTTGGTATCATAAACTTTGAGCAGCAGAGCTTACAGATTTATTTTCCTTCGAGGCACAAAGCACAAAGCACAAAGCCGCATATTAAAGGCGTTTCTTGAAAAAAGTGGCCTGGTGGGCCTAGACGCCTTACAGCCCAGATGCCTTATAGACCTCGGGCACTCAGTGCTGTCTGATATTGGTTAGGCAATGTTGGGCACCGGCCTTCAATTTTACCTATTGCCACATGGAAAACAGGCTGGCTGTTCTCTCAAATTCCGCCCAACAAACAATTTTTTTAGTTGAACGATTCTCGCCTCTGACAGCTAAATTTATCAAAATTGGACAGTAATATGGGATCTGAAACATTCACTCTCAACAACAATTATGTCCAGGTTTTGGACCTATGGCCAAAGCTGATCCAACGAAGAGTGGGAATTCAGCGAGCCACAGTGCATCCCTGGGGGATACATCGTGCCTCGAAGGTTGGAGACAACCCTGAAAGAAAAATGGCCAAATCAATATGTTGTTGAAGTAAGTTAAACAGTGATATCTATTTGATGTATGTTGACCATGTGGAGATGCGCTCAAATATATATCGCATCCGAGCGCCGGGTAGACTTACCGATGAGCAAATCAGCACATGTTGGTCGTGGTTCTACTGAAAATATCAGTCGTTTATTCTTCCTGAGATTACAGAGAAGAATTTCCGTCACTTGCCGTTCTCTATCACGTTTGTACATACCTATAAATCTCACGGACTGTGTCTTGGGTTTAGAGACAATACTCGCTTCTGGAAAGCGTGTAGGGGTCAATGTCGCACTCGTTTTCAACAAGACTGATATGCATCAAAGGCAGCTTGCTACGACTAAGTCAAATAGACATTAACTTCATTTTGCTATTAAAGCATGCAAATTTCAAGTCTCACTGTGCGCGCTCCAGTTGGGCATCAAGTAGCAGTGGATACTCCATCAATAGTAGGTACATCGATCCAATTGCATTCAGGCTGCTGTCTTCTTGAGCCCGATGCCCTTGCAACTCTCGCCGACCAACTTCACACTAGATAGTCAAAAGATAGTAGTTCATCATATGCATTTTAACCTAGCCAATTTCTTCCTGCTCGCGATATGTAGTTAGCATCGTAATGCATTCCCTCAAGACGAGAATTCCGTACTTGTATCATACAAGTACGTTGGTCAATTGTCTTACTAGCTTGATTTGTCATTGATTCGATATGCGCTGCGCGAGCAGATTAGGCAACTGTGCTCAGCTATGCAGAAATATTAGGGAGCCTTACCTGTACAAGCTTGAAGTTCTCTTCGCCAAGTATGCCTCCAAGAATTTCATGCAGCCTATCTCTCGAGCCATAATCAATGGCAATAACTGGTGTCAACATCGCTTCCAAGTAGTAAGGCGTGATGGAATGAGCCGCGGCGGCAAGGCGTACACTGGAAGATGTTGAGGCATCCCCCGAATGTTTCAGGCGATCATTTATTTCTCTTCCTTTGGGCACCAGATGCTAGGGTTTGGGCTCACTAACAGAATACGTGTGGCACCATTAATATATGCATGTAGCCTATCTGGTCGCAATGGGCTGTGTTGGCGTTGCACAGCACAAATAGCTTGACTCGTGTGCGTCAAAAGGAGGTGGCCAGGCTGACCACCCTCTGCCCACCACCCGATCCGGCCCTCGTCGGCCAAAGCCGTGGAAGGCTGCCTCGTCGGACCAGCATGTAGTGTTTGAAAAGACCAAGTCCCTACAATAATATGAAGTGCACAAATTCGTAGGCAGCATCGCAGTTTGACGAGACGACGGACTCGTTTATAATAAGTTGAACTCCCCCTTTATTCTGCCTTGAGGCTGTCGAGCGCGGAGCGGCAATATTGAGATATTACAAGCTCCTCTCAGTGGCCAAATCAAGCAGCTGTATGACGAAGTCTGCCTGACCATATTAAAAGCTAATGCAGTGATGCCGAATTGGTTCACAACTCCGCCACCTCAATGGAGCGATTATATATTATAGGATGTCTCAACAAGATTGTCGCAAGCCTTAGGCTTTATGCAGCAATCACCTTGATCTTCCACCGACTTCGAATTCTGCGAGCGTATTTGGTCATTCCGACGCAACCTGTTATCCGCCGCGAAACACCGCATTTGCTACAGATGTCTTGGCTTTGCCGCAATCCCGAGCCTGATGCCAGCGACAGAGGTCTGCTCAAGTTTTCTCAGGGACAAAGCGAAGCATTCAGTATTAGAAAAGATGAAGATGGGTGCGATACTGAAGTGTATATCGCTGGAGAACGATACAGTCAGCCATTGCATCTATCCAGTGAACATGAGTGGGAGCACTGGCTGCAGCAGTTTGATGGCGAGTCAGCCGGACTTCCAAATGAGAAAGGTGACGGGAATGGTTCTGTCAGCCGCAGTACGGAAGTTTCCAGTGCTATTAATTTGATTATGAGCGGGAAATCGTCTTCATTGTCGAAGGTGCCATTTTCGGAAGGGACATTCCGAAAAATAATCAGCGGCTTAAAATTGCACAAGTCAGTTACACGAGCAATTAATAGAAACACAAGCTGTACATTTGCGAAGACGACGCGTGTTCTGGAGAGTAAGACGTCTAGTACTGAGGCAATAGGTATGCTCTCTTAAGTCACCAAGCAAGTAAAATCTGCTTACCCAGTAATAGTATATACATGCAGAACGGCTGAAAGCTGGGACGACGATATGGCGTTAACTGTAACGTTTCTTCCAGAGACGATGACAACTAATGCGCTCTGGTTTGGCTGCAATTTGAAGGAGCGGGATGTCCACGGGCATTTACTGACAGACTCTGCCATTATTACTGGCAAGTTGCGTAATTTCGATGGATAAGCCTTTCATCCAATGATGCTGCCTACCATATTTGCGGAATTCGAGCGAGGGAGGCATGCTAAACTTGTACGCGAAAGTAATACGCAATTTGTGCAAAGAATTCTCGATATCGAACAAAGAAGCGATGCATTTTACGGATTACACCAAATTCATCGAGAGACTTAGCAGACGATAGAAAATGATTTTCAACCGTCCAGAACTAACTCACGTCTTACCGATATGAAGGGAAGAGTCGGCAGCTTCCTGTTAGGAAAGACTCTATCAACATCATGTAAGAGATAATTTGACACATATTACAAAGTGCTCATCTAACTTTAAATTCTTTAGCAACTTTTAATAGCTCAGTTGGATCTGATACAACACAAGTCGAAAGCGAAAGCGACTTCACTGCGGCTGAAGATGACGGATCTTGCGCAATGCTCTGGATTAAAATTAGCCACCTTAAGAACGGCTTGGAAAACTGGAAAACGCAATTGGTCAAAATGATTGATCACGTACAGGAGCTTGAAGATATAGACTTTGGTATAGATTATAGAAACATGGCAGCTTTGAGAGGACGGCGAGACGCACTGGTGGAATGCGGCAAACGAATTGGAGAAAGGCTCCGCGATTTGATTGACGAATACGACAATTTTATAAGAGAATGTGATCATATTATGGCTGGAATGTCGCTTGCAATGCAGCTGGTCAATATCTTCCCTATTTTATGCCTTCCTGTCTCTCTTTCGCTATCCTATATCGTTGATTGCTAACATTTGTCGCTGCAGGACCTAAACAATATCGGCCGTAAAGACGCACGGCTTAATGAAAACATATCAAGAAGCAGCCTGGCTGTCGCAGAGACGGCTCAACGAGACGGAAGTCTAATGATGTCAATTGCGGTTCTCGGAATGATCTATTTGCCAGCAACATTCGTTTGTGTACGTCGCCCAATTTATTTATGTCTTGCATAATCATTTTGCATCTCTCAACATTTACTGATGGCCGATCTGTAGACATTCTTTTCTATGGGTTTCTTCCAATGGAGTGGACAGAGCGGCGACACGAGAACAGTCTCACCTGATGTCTGGATATTTGTGCTTGTGGCAGTTGCTTTTACTTTACTGACGATAAGAGTATTTGCAGCCTGCACCATTGGCAGAAGCAGCAGGGTCAGGGCTAAACTCCATATCGTTTAACGAAAAGATGTTATGGAACCAGTTACCAGTATGGTAGAATAATCTCCAAGTAGAGAGGTTTATGAGATTCATGACGACCTGCGAAATAGGTTGCTTTGACCGACCATCGTAATACAAAAAAGCCGAACGGCTGGATAGCTAATATATACGCATGCATGTATTACTTCTGATATACCTTACAGTATCAAAATCATCCCAACCGCGCTACTGGATTAATCTGAACATAACTACACCTCACTGAATATAGCTGTTCACTTTTCTCCGAATGAGGTTCCATGTAAGAAACTGCCTTTCTAAAACTCTAACCATAAAAATTGGCCCAACCCATATAATAAACACCAATAACTTTTATATTATTTGGATTTGTTTCATAGTTATAGCCAGTTATAAGGTAATGTGCGTATTCTGTCATAGAGACTGCCAAGCAATGTATCTTACAGTCTGCTGGCTAGTGAGGTACACTCTTTATGTTGCTTGGGAAAAGGTATCATTCAGCGTAGAAGCATATATCCGCGGAGTTCTTAATTGATACCTTTGTATATTGAGACGTCATGGTAACGCTGGCATTCATAATTCTCGTCGGCACTGCTCATATCCGTCTTGGCAAAGTTACGTGGCCGAATGCTAACCGAGCAACCCTTATTCCTTTGTACAACTCCAGCTGCAGCTTAAACTGCATTGGGATACTGCACCGACCTATCTTAATTTTAACTTGAAAGTCATGATACGTCAATGCTTCGTGTATTCATATGATTTGTCACTGGATTTCTCAAAGCCGGTCTTACGTAATACTATTACTACCTTCTAGTACTCAATCCATATACACTTACTATTAATTTTATTATTATAGTAATATTTGAAGAGACTTGATAAAGTCAACTTGTTGTACCTATTGACTTAATAGATATTGACAGTGGCATCTGGTACACCGAGTACAGTCTCCACTGTAACTCCAGGAATTTGGCTTCTTGCAAATCTAATTATCTGCAGTTGGCTCCTCTGCCAAGTCTCTTTTCCTCCATTTGCTGCAAGAGTAAAGAATGTCTCGGTCCCTTTTTGATCAACATTTCCACCGGTTTTAGTAATGCTGACATAAATGTCTCCTGCGGTGTTGTTGACAACTGTAATGATACCCATTTTGTCTAATATATTATATATATATTAGTATACACACGTATGGCCACATGCACAATAACTTACTTGTGAGGTTGGTTATCAACACTTCTGGACTTTAAGAAACAATAACGTTCGAGATATAGGCCTTTTCGTTGGCTTTAAAGATATGGTTATAGTCGGCAATGGAAAGTCTGAGATCTTTGAGAGTTGAGCCAGGAGAGCAGCTGTCCTTGAATTTAAATAATTTTACAAAGTACAAAAGAACAAGATTATGCTTAGATATTAAAACTACCCCGCTTGAAATTGTTACTGAAAGTACGTCATAAGCTTCAACTATTTACTGTTCTATGTTTGAACTATATTATCTGCCCACCACTATACATCATGTTGTGTGTTGGCGAGCCAAGGACATTTTTTCGAGTGCAGAACGGCACAACCCTTCCGGATGGGTATCACCCCCCTCACCTATCTTCTAGGACCGGATGGATACAAACACTTTCCTTTGTTTCGTATGACACGTAGTGAACGCTGACTTTGAATCTGCAACTCCTACCCTCCTATTGCCCAGACGGGCTTCATGTAAGTAACTTACTTAGTGGACGTTAACAAAAAAACAAAAAAACAATACATTGTGTTGTGTATCCACCACTCTCTATTCTATTATCTATCTATTACTATAGATTTACACTACTACATTACGTATGCATTATCATCTCTTTGTATTCTACTACCTACACATATAGAAGTAAGGATTACCTCGCCTAGAAATTAGTACTGTAAATATAATTAGGGATCACGATGCGATTACAAATAGAAGAGCAAAAGAACTCGGTGCATGCCCTCGGATATCATCCGCGACATCTTACAACGACGGAAAGCTGGAGGATAATTTAAGGAGAGCCAATCCGTATCTCACTCTAAAAGGAATAAAATCTTGGTTGAAAATTACTATCAGAGTCAGAAGAATTCTTGGGCATAGAAAACCATATAGTACGGATTGAACATAGGCGGGAGTCCATGGTGTCCTTTCTTCCAGACACTGCAGAGGAAGATTTTGAGAGATGTATAGAAGACTGGATTACTCTTCACAGAAATAATATCGGAGGGCTTACTAAGATACTTCCAGGATATTTTAGGCCAAGGATAGCATTCAACGAGTCAGGGGAGGATGTGTTGAGGAAAATGAACATGGATTACATATTATTCTGATCCTACATTCCATTTTTCATTAGTTCAATGTTAAATCTGTGTATATTGGCGTCTCGTATAATATCCAAGGATGCCTTGAATCAGCACGCGCTTTTATATATATATATTTATAATTCTTTTTTTATTTATTTATATGTGTACAAGTGCGTTGGCCACATAACGATATCATTTCTCTATCAAAGTAACGTGTATCGACTACAATCACTGAATTTCGCAATGAGCAAGAGATACAACATTAGAAAGAACTTTTTTATGTTGGTCATTCGGCAAATCCAACCGAACCAAGTTAACCAAATGCCATCAGGGAACTGTCAACTTGGTCGACTTTCTAGAAGCTCTTCCTCCAAAGCCCCATCCTATCTGGTGCGCAATAGTAATGGATACTTCCAATTCATCTGCCCACGCCCATACTAACCCCGGATTCTTTTGGAACATGCGACCTGCGGCAATCAAGTCCAGGGGAGTATCATCGGGATCTTCACTGCCGCTTATAAGCTTCTGCGCTACCTCTCCTGTCTTGATACTTCCCACAGAGCTGACCAGCATGGAAGATTGTACTGCGGCCTTTATCTTTTTGGCAAACGGTGCTTGGTAGCCAGGACCGCCGATGACCTTCTGCTGCACATGATTGCCGCCAGTTGATACATCCAGCACATCAACACCACGTTCGGCGAAGAGTTTGGCGAGCTTGACGCTCTCATCAATGGTCCAGCTTGGCCCGCCTCTCCACTCTGGGTTCGTATCAAGCCAGTCAGTGGCGCTGATGCGCACAAACAATGGCATTCCCTTTGGTAGAATCATCCGCGTAGCTTCAACAAGTTCCAGTGCTAGGCGAGCACGATTCTCAAAGCTTCCACCGTACTGGTCCGTTCGCTTGTTGACAGCCGGAGACAGAAAGCTGGAAACAAGATAGCCGTGCGCAAAGTGCAGCTCAATGACATCGAAGCCGGCGCGAAGGGCACGGCGAACGCCGGAGAGGAAGTCATGCTTGAAGCGAGCAATCTCAGCGAGGCTCATGGCACGCGGCTTTGGGTAATGCTCGTTGAAGGCCTCGTTGCTTGGTCCAACGACATCATCCGGCCAGCCACCAACTGCTTCGGTTGCTGTTGCGCCGGAGCTGAGCCAAGGTGCAACGGTGGAAGCCTTGCGTCCAGCATGAGCCAGCTGAATGCCAATGTGTCCATTCTGACTGTGGGCGAAATCTACATGCTTCTTTAGAGTATCGATGTGCGCATCAAGCCATATGCCTGAATCTTCGGGTGTGATGCGGCCATTAGCCTGCACAGCAGTGGCCTCAATCATCATAAGTCCAGGCTATTATTATACGTATCAGCATTTGTAAACATCCAATTCATGGAATAGATGAAGAGGCGAGAACATAGCCAGAACGCCAGAGACTTACACCACGCTGAGCCATGCCGCCATAGTGAGTGATGTGCCAAGGCGTATGAAACCCTTCATGTGCGCTGTACTGGCACATGGGACTCACCCAAATGCGATTTGGCAGCTCTATATCGCGTATCTTCAGAGGAGTAAACAGCTTAGGCACGGGTTTACCGGATGGCTGAGGCTGAACAGCGCTTCCGGGCACAGGATCCTGCTCAGGCGTGTAGAAGGAAACGCCTTTGGCGGCAGCATTGGAGATGGGTCCTGCACATTTGGCTTGCTTCTCCGGCGCCGGTGTTCCAGCGCGCGAGACTGTAATTCCGTGATGGGGATGGCAGATGTGCGGGTGTGCGATGCGCTGTGTGAGATAGGCAGCCATATTGACACAATACGATGTAGGCTCAGATGAAGATGAAGTAGAGTAGTGGCGGTTTGTTTGAGTGTGAAGAAAGAAGATGAAGTGGGAGATTCATAGGGACTCGGTTGGAATTCTAGTAGTTATAAGTCACTATAAGAACATGGCTGAAGCATAATATGGTCTAAACGTGAGGTGTTGCATTCGCCAAATATATCGGCAGCTTCGGACGTGGCGCCTCAAAGAAAAAGTTAATCTCTAGAGCTTCTACCCGTGTCGCCCTAATCCAAAGTAGTTTAGCAGCCAAATGTTATTCCATGACACTCAGGCCGCAGTTAAACATGGCAATATCTTCTCAGGTTTCGGATGCGATAACATGTTAATCGCCTTTTCTATTTGTAGCAGTTTGACAAAGTGATCAACAGTTGCCATCTTCGACATACAAAAGAATGAGGCAAGAGATGAGTGGCATTTGGGTTATGAGGACATTTGGGTTATGAGGACGAATAAGCTATGTGCTTATGAAGACTTGTTTCTTTACTCTAACTATAGAGACAATATTGCTCAATGCTAAAGCTACTAGGCTGCCGAGCCAATCGCCGTCCGTGGTGGCTTCAAGTAGCCCAATAGAAACACAAGTTGAAAGCTAGCAGTTCCATAATACGAAATGAGAGAACCTTGGCGTCGTGTATAATACGGATATAATCGTCATACATTAGGTCCTTCTAGGTCAATAGTCTACCGCTAAAACTAAAGACTCGTTTATGAATCGGAACTTGAAAACAACTACATACAAGCGGGTAACATTATCCTCTCATTTTACAAGCCTTCATCTACCCAAATCCCACAAAGGAACAAAAGCGAAGTGGCATCAGAATGAGGCAATCCGCGAAGCAGTAATTCGATGTTAAAAGCAGTATTGAAGTTGGTAGAATGTTTTCTTGTTCATGCCATTGTCAAAATGCAAGGAGGTGCATGTAACAACGAACGCAGGGTTGAATAGCTAGCGTTTCCATCTATATGAAGTCAAGTCTCTACGCTTGGTCCACCAAAAGCAGAACGCGTAAACATTGCTGTTATTCTTTTTTTATTAATTTTATTTGTATATGATCAAGTTAGAACCTGTGATTCCTCTAGCGCCGCCCGGCGAATATACCTACAACTCCAGTCCTTCATTGCGAATCTGTGCACATCAGCAGCGCCTACGTTCTTTTCACAACGCTTCCATTACTATTAAGAGCGCTGGCGCAACCAGATTTCCCTTCTTGTATCAACAGTGATCATACGCATGATCTTCACTTGCAGCTGCAAGATGCAGGCATACACTAATTATAATTACATAGTTTCGGTCGGCATGGGTTTATTAAATAGCATCTGCTTAGTTCATTCGCATTTGGAACAAGAAATAGATTGATGAGCAAGTTTTCTTTATAGCCAGCACTTCTTGGGGTTATATAGCCAAAATATTACGTACATTTGCTGGCTGCTTATTCACACTTAAATTATGGCCGACTTCGAGCGGCATATTAAAAGTGCCCAGGCAGTAAAAGATAGAAGAGTGAGCATTAACCAGTCATGTATTCAATTTGGCTGAATTAACCATCTCTTAGACAGCTAGTCTCCATTTAAATCTCGAGGGTAGAGTAGAGTCGCATCAACACTTTTGCCGGCCGTGCATAGTGGCAGGGTTAATTAACATTGAGCGATTCTTTTTTGCCATTTTCCTCCAGATCCCGTCTAACTTCCGCAATAAGACAACTCAATTTTGGCAATAGTACTAGCAGTATAATGCGCGCGGCCTCAGGGCCGATGTAACATGGGCAGCTCCCTGTCCGAGGCTCAATGGCTGAATAAGTCGAATTCAGGCATAATCAACCCCTGCTACACGCCACATCTCTAATTTCGCCCTTGCATCTATGCATATGTATGAGATATGAGCTTGTTGATCGCAATTTCGACGTTTAGCTTGTAAAGGCTACGTGAAGAAAAATAAGAGTTTACTATGCAAACGAAGAGGGCATGATATATGTGCTTCAAAGATTGTAGCATCGTGGAGGCTATGTGGAAAGCGCCAGTATTCTGAGGGACACTGTAATTGATGCTTCATGAGTACAGATAGCCAAAAGGTTCGGACTTTCCGCTTGGCACTACAACTTCATATGGCTATTTAGTTGAGGGATTTAAGCATTCGAAACTCTCCCATCACGCATACTCGAAGAGTAATAGCCTAAACAAATATATATCACACTGATGCTATGGGTATAAAGCTACCTTGCAGTCCGATATTTCTCAACCACAGCAGTGCTGTTACAGTATCCTTTAGCTTTGGGTAGACACTTGTTCTTTTCCATTACTTCAGTTCATTCACTGCACCAACGACCAGTTGCTACTCACATTGTTCCCATTTGCATAGCCGTCATGATTAACAACAAGGCGGCGCTGCTGTTTGCAGCCTATGCTGGAGTGAGTGGTGTTGCGGCACAGCAGCAGACCACCTGGGGACAATGTGGAGGACAAGGCTATTCAGGCCCGACAAGTTGTGTTTCTGGAGCGGCCTGCTCAACAATTAATCCTTACTATGCCCAGTGTATACCTGCTACCGGCATAATCACCAGCACCACCACCAGAGCTACATCAGCTACATCAACACTAAAATCAACCACAGCCTCGGCATCAAGTACGCCTCCGCCGTCCAATGGCTCAGGCACCCAGTTTGCCGGTATCAACATTGCAGGATTCGACTTTAGTTGCTCCACTGACGGAACTTGCAATGTGAGCGGTGCCTACCCACCGCTGAAGAACTACGACGGCGCAAACAACTATCCAGATGGCGTTGGGCAGATGCAGCATTTCGTCAAAGACGACGGATTCAACATCTTCCGTCTTCCCGTCGGCTGGCAGTATCTAGTCAATGCTACTCTTGGCGCCACTCTCAACCCTACCAATCTGGGTTACTATGATCAACTTGTCCAGGGATGCCTGGATACGGGTGCATACTGCATCATTGACATTCACAACTATGCCCGCTGGAACACTGGAATCATTGGCCAAGGCGGTCCTACAAACGCCCAGTTTGTTAACCTTTGGACCCAAATAGCCACCAAGTACGCCTCAGAGCCAAAGATTTGGTTCGGCGTCATGAATGAGCCCCACGATGTCAACATCACCACCTGGGCCGCCACCGTGCAGCTTGTTGTTACCGCAATCCGCAATGCGGGTGCTACCTCACAGTACATCTCACTTCCTGGTACTGACTGGCAGTCTGCTGGAAGCATCATTACTGATGGTGGTGTCGCGGCTCTGGGTGCCATCACCAACCCTGATGGCTCAAAGACCAACCTCATTTTCGATGTGCACAAGTACTTGGATTCCGACAACTCTGGCACCAACTCGGTGTGTGTTACGGACAATGTCGATTCCGCATTTGCGCCACTGGCTACCTGGCTTCGTTCGAATAACCGCAAGGCCATTTTGACTGAGACCGGCGGCGGCAATACTCCATCGTGTGAACAGTATCTTTGCCAGCAGATCCAGTACCTCAACCAGAATGCCGATGTTTACATGGGATACGTTGGCTGGGCTGCCGGTTCGTTTGATCCCGGCTACCCATTGGCAGAGACGCCGGTCCAGAATGCAGATGGCAGCTGGACTGATCAGCCTTTGGTATCGCTTTGCCTTGCTCGATGATACAATCTTGTATATAGCAAATAAATAGTCTTTCAATTTATCAGCTTCGTTTATACTTGTATGCGTATGCATATTTGCGTCATATAAATACCGATAGATGAAATTGATCTTTTGACTTTCTTCTATGTTGCTTCAATGTATTTTCACCGAAGCTATGACACGCTGCTGTGGCTCAAATAATGGAAGAGAAAACTGAAGAAAGAGGCTGGCAGAATCCTGAGTGTTCTGCTTCAGATGAGTGGTGTACATGTACTAGTTGACGAAATACAGTACATTGAGAAGCAACAACAATTGAGAACCCAAAAATCATGCCATCTTATCGCAAATCCAGCTTCTATACTTTAGACCTCACCTTTCTCATCATTTTTCGGAGACTGGCAATCTGTAGCAGTCGAGTACTATGTACAGGTAAGCGGCCACCGGCTGGTACATACCCATGTCTAAACGCACGGAAACTGGCTCAGGCCAACGCGTTTATGCCAAGTCTCGGGCCAATAAGAACGTCAGAGACAAGCAGGCAGCGGATGGATTTACTTGGCTGTTGATGCTCCCGACAAATCCCCGACTATCGATGCATCCTTAGACCTGCAAAGCTACCCCGCACACGATCCAGAGAAGCTGATGCGCAGTTAGTTTCTTCATCCTAGAAGATGCCACTTGATGCAATACTTTTTGGTGACACCAAATGATATAACCAAATCATTAGCACATTCATGATTCAGTTCATTTTGCAATGGAACAACAGCAGGGGCGCCACCTTTCCGGTAACCATCTTCACGATAACCATCTTCACAATAACCATTTTCACGATAACAATACAATCCACCAAGGCGATGTTGTTCATAACCACTGGTCCAGAGAGCAAGAAGACGCAAAGGCCCAGTGTCTATCGGACTTGCGAATAACAGATCCCCGCGACGATAAACTTCGCATAGAGAGTACAAAGGGCGGTTTACTTGAAGGTTCATACAGCTGGATCTTCGAACACAGTGATTTCCAACAATGGCACGACAACAAAGACCGCCCTCTGCTCTGGATAAAGGGCGACCCCGGCAAGGGCAAGACGATGCTCCTCTGTGGAATTATCAACCAGTTGTCCAAGCAACGCAGTCCCAAGACATTAATCACCTATTCTTTCTGCCAGGCTGACGATTCGGACACCAATAGCGCGACTGCGGTGCTTCGACGTTTGATCTATTTGGCCATAGACGAGCAGCCACAGCTCATCTCCCATATACAAAGCCAATACAGGCACGGAAAGAAGACCATTTTTGAAGACATCAATGCTTGGACTGCATTGTCTAAAATCTTCTCAGCTATACTTAATGACACAAGCTTAGACCAGAGCTTTGTTATTATTGACGCACTCGATGAATGCGCAACAGATTTATGGAAGCTCCTTGACTTCATCAACACAAAATCCACTCTATTTCCTCAAGTAAAGTGGGTCGTATCGAGCCGCAATTGGCCAGAGATTGAAGAAAGTTTCAATTCTTCTGCAAATCAGCAAACAAGGCTATGCCTAGAACTCAATGACAAGTCTATCACTACGGCTGTTGATATATACATCAAGCATCAAGTTGAACGGTTGAAGCTTAGGAAAAAAATTTCAAAAGAAATACAGCGCACTCTCTTACACGAATTATCCACCAAATCTAACAACACCTTCCTTTGGGTTTCCCTGGTCTGTCAGAATCTGGAAAAGCCCAACTCGCTTGATATCCTTGAAAAGCTAGATGAATTTCCACCTGGGCTTGATTCGGTATACGAGAGGATGATAAAGCAAATAAATGATTTAGGCGGCATTAACACAAAGTACTGCTTTCAGACCCTTGGCATCATATTGCTTGTATATCGGCCTATTACATTGGTCGAGCTCGGCTGCCTTTTCAAGCGTAACGACGGTAATCCTGCAACTGCTGAATTGATTTCCAATATGATAGCACTTTGCGGCTCGTTCCTAACTATACGAGAAGGAAAGGTCTATATTATACATCAATCGGCGAAAGACTATTTAATTGCTGCTGCTTCTACTGGCTCCCAACTTAGCTATGCCGATATCCACAATATTATCTTTGAACAGTCGATCAAAGCCATGTCCGTTATACTAAAACGGAACATGTATAATTCGGACCCCCTTGGACTTCCAACATCTCAGATTAAGCGGCCAGATCCTGATCCTTTGGAACCCATACATTATTCTTGTACACATTGGGCCAACCATTTTTGCGATATGCATCGCAGTAATGGTAATCTTTATTATGAGAAACACAATCAACAGCATCAGATAGCTCTCAGCTTCCTTCGAAAGTATTTTCTATATTGGCTCGAAGCTTTGGGCCTCATTGAATGCATAGAAGACGGGGTCACCTCGATACTAAGACTGGAGAATTTACCACGTGTAAGTATAAATCATGTATGCATATATCCTGCGTTGATTGAGCCAGAGCTGATTTCAATAGAAAATGCCAGCACGCAACTTACTTACGGAGTTAACGTCGTTGATGGGAGGTCCTCGGACTTTAAGGAAATTAAAGGATGCTATCAAAGTGAGTATGTTAAAACAAAAACGATAAAAGATAAGTCGGACCAATAAATGGAAAATCGCAGGCCCGTCTGTCGCCAAGCCGTCAAGTATCAACCCAAAAATCGTTGGATCATCTACTGCCCAACTTCCAGTTATTTAAGCTTGTACAAGATGCACAGCGATTTGTCCAGCAGAACAGTTCAATAATTGCATATAACCCTCTCCAGGTTTATGCATCAGCGCTTATATTCAGTCCATCGAATAGCATAATACGCAAATTATTTGAAACTGAAGAACCAAAGTGGCTAAAAGTTAAGCCTAATGTGGATCGCAATTGGACTAATTGTTTGCGAACAATTTCTCACCGTAACATGACGGTTGACTCTGTTGCTTTCTTTGCAAAGGACTATCTTGCTTCAGCGTCATGGGATGGAAAACTAAGGTTCTTGAATGCGACAACAGGCAGCGAACGGTACACAGTTGATAACGGCTATGACACCCGCTGCATCGCTTTTTCAGCAGATGGCCGATACCTCGCAGCTGGCTTTGGAACTCTATCTATAAATATCTGGGATGTTACAACAGGCAAGAAACAGCAAACTTTTCAAAGCGAGAAGCAAACAGATGAAGACTATCGTGGTTGGGTCGTTTCAGTTGCCTTTTCAATAGACGGCCGTTATCTCGCTTGGGGGGCGACTGATGGGTTCATAAGGATCTGGGATGTTATTTCAAGCGAAGAAAAGCAAATACTCGAGGGTCATAGGGGCTGCATTAATTCAGTCGCCTTTTCAACACGCCATCACCTCGCTTCAGGATCATATGATGGGACTGTAAAAATATGGGATGTAACAGGCAAAGAACATCATACACTCAAGGGCCATAAGTATTCAGTTCGATCAGTTGCTTTCTCAGCGGATGGCCAATACCTGGCCTCTGGATCAGCTGATGTGATCAAAATATGGGATGCAATAACAGGCAAAGAGAAGCGAACCGTTAAAATTAACATTAATGACAAAGGTCGAATTTCCATGACCTTTTCAACCGATTGTCAATATCTCGCCTTTGCAAGCCATGAGACCATCAAAATCTGGAACATGACAACGGGCAAAGAGCACCAAACACTCCAAGGCAGAAGTGTCTTCTGGTCGATTGCCTTCTCGACAAATTGCTATTATCTAGCTGCAGGGCAAAATGATCATTCAGTAACGATCTGGGAAATGACAGGGGGCAAAGAAAGGCATATATCCGATAACTATAAAATTAACTCGGTTGTCCTCTCAGCAGATGGCAATTATCTCGCCTCTGGGGGTAACAATAGGGTTATACGAATATGGGACACAACAACAGGCAAAGAGCGTCAAACGCTCAAGGGCCACAGTGGATTAATTCTATCAGTTGCTTTCTCCGTGGACGGTCGATACCTAGCCTCAGTATCATGGGATAATACCATACAAATATGGGATGCAATAACAGGTAAAAGACAGCGATCAATTGGGAACATTTCTCCTCCTTTCCATTGCTCTATTTCTTTTTCCCAGGATGGCTGCTATCTTGCTTTAGGCTTGATTCGCAATATAGCCATCTGGGATGTAGAAACGGGCAAACTCTACCAAACAATTAAAACCGGTGGGAGTGATTCCAGCTTGCTTACCTTCTCAGCTGATGGCCGCTACCTTGCCTCAGCGGCAGATGGTACCAATCCTCATGCCCATGAATCCGATGATATGGCTATAAGAATCTGGGAAATAGAAACTGGAAAAGAACAGTATATCCTCCAGGGCCATAGCAAATCGGTTACCGCAATTGCTTTCTCACCAGATAATCGATATCTCGCCTCAGGGTCAACAGATGGGACTATCAACGTTTGGAATATAAGAACGGGTGCAGTGTTGCAAATAACTAAGAAAGAGACTTTGATACGCACCATATCATTTGATGTTGCAGCTTCATGTCTGCGTACTGAAACAGATTCTATATATCTCGACATGGATTGTCTTTCTACAGTTACGTCTCGAGTTATATCTCCAGCTACCAGTTCGGCCAAAGATGAATGCAAAAATCGGCGTGTTGTTAATATCACTAAGAATGGAAATGATGTAGGCTACGGCCTAAGTCTTGATACACGCTGGATTACCTGGAACGGCCATGCTATACTGCGGCTTCCGCATGAATACCGGTCTCTCAAAACCATTGTGCGGCCTTTATCGACTTCTACATCAACACAATCACCAATGAAGGACGTGGTCATTGCTCTAGGATCTCTTTCTGGAAGAGTAGTGATAATGAGGGTGCCGGGCTCAGGACCATACTCAATGTTGTAATTCTATTTTGAGCAAAATTGTTGGATAACAAAGGAGAGTTCAAGAACGATTCAATATTTCTACATCTTTCAACTAAATAAAAGCCTAGACTTTACATAACGTTCATTTTGTGTCTAGCTCTTCCTGTTCACTCATCACTAATCCTAGATTTGCTACACGATATCTAGCTGGACAGACACTGAGAGTAGTACGGATTCGAGTATTTGCAGGTGCCTGATGAACAGCACGTAGCACCGCTCCAACCGGTGCCGCCGCATTGTCCATACAGAGGAGAGCAGCTGCCAGTAGGACCAGATGGGGGCTTCGATGTGCTCGTGGCCTTGCTCGTGGTCGTGCTTGAAGCTGGAGGAGGTGGAGTTCCGCCATTGATGGCCGCCACATGGTCTGTAACCAAGCATGTGAAGTCTGAAGTGCCATAGTAGACAGTATTTCCATCGTCAGATGACTGGCCGTTGGAAAGGGTATCACCCCACTGCCACAATAGATCGGCAGCCATGCCTTTGCTCGCCAGAGCAGTCTGTTGCCACGGAGACTCGATAGCACAGTGATTAGTTGTTGCGCCGTCTAGTCGTCAGGCATTGGGTCAGCTAGTGGTTCATACCACCGTCTCCTTCGTTTTTGTTTTGTATAGCTGTAGGAACGGGTAGAGAATAACTTACATTCTTCCAACATGCATGGCTTGCCTGATGCCACGCATGCTTGAGCATGGGTTTCAATCCAGCTACTACCCCAATCGTAAGCTTCACCCCCTAGAAAGGATATTAGTAACAGTTTTGTCTCTTATCTTTTCGTCAGAAACTCACAAGAATTCGGATACAGGTGAAGAGTGCTAAAGTCGAGCGTAGTAATGTTCATGTAGCTAGCAAAGTCTGTGCCTTCGCCGTATGTATATGGGTAAGAACCATCTGATCCAGTAGCGAGGCCCAGTCCTTCGTCTCCAAGTGTTACCAGATGGTTTGAATCGAGGCTCTTAATGTACTGAGAGACACTTGAAGCCCAGTTCCAGACAACACTGGTGGCACAACCGTTGCAGCGAGGCTCGTTGGCCAACTCCCAAGCAAAAATAGCAGTCGAGTTGGTATAGCGACTAACCACTGCTTGGATATACTTGCGGTATTGAGCTTGCGCAGCGGTATTAGTATACCAGGAAGTCGCATTGCCTCCAAAAGCGTTTACATAGGCGTTGATTCCTCCATAGTCATTCCAGTTGTTGACAAAGTTAATAATGAGCTTAAGACCATTTGTTTCAGCCGACTGAACGACGTAGTCAAGATTTCCCAGTCCAGTGGACCCGGTATTAATTGTCGAACCTGATGCTGATAGCAGCTGGAACCAAATATTTCCAGTCCCAGGCTGTTGGTTAACATCGTTAAATCCCCATATACGGACAATTTTAAGGCCAGAAGAAGCCATGTGGCCAAAAGTTGTATCGATATCGGCATGGTTGGTGAGGAATGAACACCAGTAGCAGTTGGTGCCTGCAAAGTAACCTGTTTTACCATCAATGTTGAATTGGAGGCCCGATACTGTCACATAGCTGCTGGCGCGTGGCGATACGGATTGCAACGGTGTAGCCAGCACCGAAGTTGCAGCCAACAGGGCTAGGGCCTGGCTCTTTAGAAACTTCATGCTGCAAAGATGAGCATCAGACAATGCTAAGGATGTACTCGAAAGTATAGTGATGACTATGGAGGGAGCTCGCTCCATTTATATAGTAGCCATATTGATGACTGCAAAGAGTACTTTGACGATGTGGAAAGAGTGGAGAAATAGAGCAGCTGTAGGTACTTTCCATGCCGTTTGCTTTAACAGTCAACGAGAGTATCACATCAGCACAGAGAGTGCTTACCTACAAGAGCTCGGATGCCAGCTTCCGCGTTCAATCTAGAGCAGCAATGAGTGATAATAGTATGTCACTATTGCAGGATACTTGATATCTTCCATGTTTTTTACTCAAAGATCAGGTAATAGCGCCGTATTCACACAGGTGAGGCTTGCCCGCTGAGGGCTCGGCTGTCCATCTTCCGTGCCAGTTCTAGACCAGGCGAAGGCGTCGTAATTACAACCTTCCCCAGACTTGAGTAATATCTCTGGCAGATTTAAAGAAGAAGGTGTTAATCTGGCGAGAATCAGGCCATTGCTGGGACGGAAGAGCCCTTCCGAGCTGTATAAGGCTAGCGAGCTTCGCATTTAATCGACATATAGTCTAATGGACCAATAGCAACGGCGACAAGTTGCATATAAAGACATTCACAACGCATGGGCTTGTGGCGGATTTACGTTGGTTTAGCCGCCAAAGGCCTATAGGCGCGGTAACAGAGAAGAGAACAGCCGCCAACTAATGCAGCGTCAGGCTGTTGTGTTAGCCTTCTATACAGGTTTGCTCAAACGAGAAGTCCACGCACAAGCAGTTGCTGTATCTTCAGGTAAGCCTCCGGGCGTAAATGTCTTCGTTCCAAAAAATAGACTTCAACTTATCTTCTCCAGCAGCAGCATCTGTCCTTTAAATCATCTTGTCAATTGCTCTTTTAAAGTTGGCAACGAGACACCAATTATCCTGTTTAGGCAAATATCTCGGCTAGTCTAGCGGAAAGCGGGTTTGGGTGGAGTAGATTGAGCGGAGATTCGGGGCTTTTGATGAAATGATTGGCTGAGACACCTTCACTAGATGGAAGCCGCTTCGGCTCTTAAAAGTGGACTCCCGATTCCGTCCCGGCTATTGTTTGCAGTTGATCCGCCGGCTCAAGAGCAAAATGCGGAGGTGACATGATAGCTGACGCATCGTCGCAGTAGCAGAGTGTGCTATTTTCAATCTAATCTACCAGGCTTGCTGAGATTGAAAGCTGCTGGAGTGGACGTTAGTGTTGGCCTCCGCCGAGTGGTGCCACCAACATCTCTCATCAGCTGGGGAGTTGGAGTCTTAGTAATCTCCATATTCCTGGGACCGGTTCTACGTACTCTCATCTGAATTCAGGTTGATACAGCATCTCTTTGGAGTTGAATCAGTACATCTTTTCATATCTCAATACAACATGGTTCAGCTCATAGATCTAGACACGCAGTCGTGGTATATGGGGCCCACATAATAAGCATAATCTTCTTGTTCCTTACCTTGGCAAGATCATACTCTGGACTTATTAAATCTGTAGATTTCTTTCATTGTGAGCTCTATTGCCTCATCATTCGAGAAATGTGTAACCAAAATGTTTATACATACGCCCGTAACAAGTCACTAAGCAGACATATACGGCCATATGATTAATGTAGGTCGAGTGAAGCCGTAGTCAAGCATTAGCAGCATAATCTTAGAACTTCATCTCACCAGACTGCATTCTCCGCTCTCCTACCGCGATATGAGCGACTGATATGGTCCGTCATATCACAGAGCATAGCCCAAATGATGAAGCTGTCTCTAAGCCATGACGTGTCTTGCCGGAGAATGACATGTGGATTGCGTCGGTACTACTTGCTAGGCACTTTTATTTCGACAGCATTTGTTAGAGATGTATCTTGAGTAGAATATTTAATTCAAGGCTCTCACTCTGAGATATTGTGAGCATCCTTCGCTATGGCCTCGATAGTGATATCGCTTATTAACAGTTGTTATCCTAAAGAAAAATTAGGATTGATGAGTTTGATGACAGCATAGAAGACATCGGCAAGGGATAGAACCCATGTGGGATTAATTCACTATAGGCTACAGCACAGATTCTTTGCAGTATGAGTATGATGTCCTGCATGATGATATCAGTGGTTATGAACGCCATCTGGGGTAAAATTCAGGCAGTGCGCATGGATAACGTAGATATATCATCACGTGTCTATAAACGACCCCTAGCAACCCCCTTAGATTTTCAGTCAAGTCAATTCACCAGCACAGGAGCCATGAGAAGATAGAGGTTGTATACTTTGCTTGGACTTACATAGCACCTGGCATCTTGAAAAAAGATGGAGTGACTATCCAACACAGTCCCTGCGTATGATTTGAGACTTTCTCCAATCACATCTACTTAAAAGCGCCATGCTCTAAACATAATAGGCAGGTTGACATGATGCCATCAACCCCAGATAATAAGCAAAGAACATTCGAGCGCATTTACGCAGTGCAAAACATCAAATATCGCACTTATAGGTCTGATGGGATGTGCAATGAAACTGCGAGAAGAAATATCTTAGGGTAGACATGCGCAGCAACGCTTCGAGGTGGATAATACGGGAGGTGAAACAAGAGTTGGGTGGTCAGGCAAGACGAAAGTCGGAGTGATTGGTGTAGACTACCTCCTCTCTTGCTTGTCCTGTCTCCGTATTCATGAGTCTCTGGTCTAACAGCATCAATTTCAGCAAACATGGCGCTGAGTTTCGCCATTACTCGAAAAGCACCAGCGACAGATGTCACCTACTTGCTGTCAGAAGATAAAGGAAGTAGTATTGATTGACTTCTCTCAAGCGCAAGGTCTACCGTCAACAATCTAGAAGCGTCTAGGGGAGACTCTAGCTGCAAGGAGTAAGGCTAGCTGGCTCTGAGCTGGTGATTAGCTGATCTCGATATAAATAGACGTGCATTCTCTTGCTCCTGACAGAACGATTCATATGCAAGTAAGTGACCTTGATCGAGTCTGGCGAATTTGTCTGAACAAAGTGATACTCATCAACTCGAATCGTCTCTGCTAAGCGAGATAGCTTTGCTCAGGCAGAACAGGTAGCTCGGGTCAAACATGCCGAGTCTTCATCTAGGTGGTTCGGTTAATTTTAGCATAGGCAGATATGGACATGATTTTTTTTCCCTAGCGAGTCGTACCTGATCTAGCTGCATGATTTTCTTCAGCCTACTACTATAGATGGCTTCGATTCGATGAAACAAGGGGACTTGCTCAAACAGGACACCACCGACCAACACAGTTCATGGCGGCCAAACGATGTGACTGTGTTAAAATGAGATGGCCCTGGCGTGTGTAGCAACATTGAATAGGAGAGCTCGCTCATGTTCATGCCATCTGCGCAGCCTTACCAGATCCGGCTTAATCAGCTGCGTTTTCTTCACCAGCATCAAGCCATGTAACCGTCCCACAAAAGCTGCGCGCAAACCGACCAATGCCGCGCCGTCAGATCATCAACCGTGGTTTTCCAGAGTTTCTCGTACATAATGCGATTCAACCCCAGAACCCTTAATTCCAGCCCTCCGCATTATCTCCATTATCTCGCACGCGTGTGGAGGCCGTGACGAAGGTTGCGCACAGATGGAGGAGCAAAACAAAAAGTCCCCCAAGCTCTCCGCAGCCCCTGGACGCCGAGAGCGCCGGTTAGCCGTCGAGGCCAACCGTAGCAGAGCGCTGTCATAATGCTACATATACGCAGAATACGAGACGATTTAGTGGTGTTTAGACCACTGTAGCATTCCACCAACCAAGGGCCTTTTGTTGCCAATGGTTGGAAACGGCTGCTGATACTTGCCTATGTGAGCAGTTGTATGTATGTGTCTGGCCATGTACGGGCGAGGTGCTGGGTTAGATACCACTCTGTTCTGCATGCAACAATGGTGCCTGGCATAGATCCGCACCAAGGGCAGGTCAGGTCAGCCCGAGAGGATTAGGTATCATTAGCATCGCCAGTAGTGCTCGTGCTAGCACCTGTTGTTTGAGCGATTAATGTTGAACGGTGGTGCGGCTGGATGGTGAGGAAGGCCACTGTCACATCTCAACGCGAGAGACTGACTGACCTGACAGTCTGTCTGCCTCGAGCCGTAGACGGTACGCGGATGCCGTGCCAAGAGTACGCGAGGTACCGGGTACCGTATACCTGCTCGGGCAATTATCGCCCGATGCATCTCGACGGATGAATGACTCGCTGCTTGGGCGGTCTGCGATAGAGCGTTAGAGCGTCAGAGCGTCAAAGCGCACCATCAGCCGTTCCAATGCCTTGCTGCGACAGAGTCGTATTCCGGGGCGTTGGGCACGTCCTTATCTTAAGCTTCATTTCGACGCAGTTATGCTGCAGCGCCGCCGGGATATTGTCGCAGCCATCATGGCATCTTGGAGGTGCACCGCGCCTGGAGCTGGTTTGATTAATCCCCGTCGGGCCAGGCTCAGAACGGGTACTGCTGCGGCCCTGAACGGCATAGCTGGGCAACTGGGCTCTTGTTTCCATGCCTCTGATGTGTCAGGATCGATCACTACGCGCGCCCTCTACGGCAAAGCGTCTTGGCGATGCGACCGGCAATCCACCGCGGGCATCACGCACAGAGTCAGAATGTCCTGCCTGTAAGAGCAGGTAAAAAGCAGGTCTGTGGCGGCCAACACGTGATCGGCCTAAACCCACGAATCAGCAGAATTTTCGTCGCGCAGCTTTACGCCCGCGGCACGGCGAATACGCTTATTGGGGATTGAGTTTTGTGCATGCTTCTTTTTCCCTCCTTCTAAGCCCGTGGCTAGTCACTGCCAAAAACTGCCAAAAACGCGCATCTGGGCGCCGCATCCTCGCCGTGATTCGCCCCAGACACTGCGGGCGGAGGCGCTAGGCAGTCCCCTGCGCCGTCTGCAAGCCTCGGTGCGTTCATGTCTGGTGCATGAGGCCCTAGAGCGGCGAAAATGCCCCCTGGGCCAACGCCACACTTTGCCCTCGCCGCGCGCGCGACCATCTCCGGGCAATTTCCAGCCTCGACGAACCAGGCTGCGGCTAGTAAATTGCGCTGCGTCGATTTGCCGACCCGCTCGCAATCGGCACGCCGCATGCCGGTGGCTTGGAGGACGGAGTTGCCATGTTTTCTTGGCAGACGCCGTCTCGCGGTCCTAATTCGTTTCGGGCCTTTGGAGCGGGCTGGATCTCACAGCGCGACAAGCCTCGAGAGTGCGAGCGGCAGCAAAAAGTTCCAGAACAGGGGCCCCCTGGCCACCAGCCGGCTGTTTTGGGGCCTAGCTCAGCCATCGCAGCCAGGCATGTACCGTGGACGGGGCCAGCGAGCGAGGGGCCGGATCTCAGCGCACGAATCGCGGCTCAGCGAGGCTCTCTATGACGAGCGACACCATCGGCTCAGCACCCAAGACAGCGAACTCGCCGCGTGGTGTAACTTCTGGAACTGATCCCGTGGGGAAGAGGCGACAAGCGAGGCCACACAGCGTGGCTAGTGCACAAGCTCCTGGGTCCTGGGGCAAACTCACATGTCCCCATCCTGATAGCAGCCGCTGGTGGACAACGTTGCAATGGAGACTGGCGATGGAGACTCAGACTGGACTATCCTGCGTAGCCCGATTTCCTTAAATCATTAGCATCCCGCCGCATGCGTTTCTTGCTTTTCTCTCTTCTCTCCTGTTCCTCCTTCATTCACTTCTCGGCTCGTCTGCTCGTTCTCTGAAGGGGCTTGCCTTGGGTCTGTAATAATAGCTGGCTGAGGAGTAAACCACAGTCGGATCGCAAACATGGCCAACAACCACGAAGACACCGCTGCTGAGTAAGTCTCGAAAGGGGAGCTGAAGAATTTTCTTCCTCTCTGCTGTGTGCCGATCGTCATATGCTTACATATCCCGCCCAATTAGGCTCCACGAGGAGTTCAACGAGCGTGCCCACCACGGCAACGAGGTTCACGATCTCGCCGGCGGCTTCATTGCCGCTGACGAGAAGAAGGACTTCACCACTCTCTCAGCAGATGGTGCTGAGTCTGGTCCCACTCCTGACGGCGAGGAGCCCAGCGACTATGAGAGGCGGACTCTGCGCCGTATTGGCGAGAACCTGCCCGCCTCCGCCTTTCTCATCGCCATTGTCGAGCTGACAGAGCGTTTCACTTACTATGGTGCCTCTGGTCTTTTCCAAAACTACATCAGCAATGGTTCTCACATCACCACCGACTCTCCTGGACTGGGCATGGGTGGCCAGGCCGCCACTGGTCTGAACCTGTTTTTCCAATGGTTCTGCTATGGTATGTGATACTGGCTCTGCTCTGCTTATACGCCGGTCGCGTGACTGGTTTCGAAGAGAGCAATGTTTGGCTAATTTCATGATTTCTTGGTACACAGTTACTCCTATTCTCGGTGCCATCATCTCTGATCAGTATCTCGGCAAGTACAAGACCATTATGCTCTTCTGCTGCGTCTACTGGGTTGGTCTTGTTATCCTGTGGACTACCTCTCTGCCCGTTTCCATCGCCCACGGAGCCGGTCTGCCTGGCTACATTGTTTCCATCATCATCATCGGTGCCGGCACGGGTGGCATCAAGTCCAACATTGCCCCCCCTGATTGCCGACCAGTACCAGCGCCGAACCATGGCCATCAGGACCGAACCAAACGGCGAGCGAATCATCATTGACCCTGCCATCACCTACCAGCGCATCTACATGATCTTCTACTGGTGCATCAACCTGGGTTCCCTGTCTCTGATTGCCACTCCCTTCATGGAGAAGTACTGCGGCTTCTGGACTGCCTTCCTCATGTGCTTCATCATGTTCAACTTTTCCATCGCCATTCTCGTCATCCGCCGCAAGTCATACATCATCCACCCGCCGCAGGGCTCCATCATCACCGATGCTCTCAAGGCCCTTGGTTTGATGATTGTGGCTCGCAACATGGACGCCGCCAAGCCTTCATGGCGTGAGGCCAACGGCAAGACCAGGCCGGTCAACTGGAACGACCACTTTGTTGATGAGCTCAAGCGTGCTATCCGTGCTTGCAAGGTCTTTGTCTTCTGTAAGTCTTGATTGATAATGACTACATCTGATATCCCCAAACTAACATGATGATTAGACCCCGTCTTCTGGGTTGGTTATGGCCAGTTCTCCACCAACTTCGTCACCCAGGCTGGTCAGATGAGCGGCCACGGCATGCCCAACGATTTCATGCAGAACTTTGATCCCATCTCCATTCTCATCTTCACCCCCATCCTTGACCTTCTCGTCTACCCCGCGCTCCGCAAGGCTGGCATCAACATCCGCCCCATTGCCCGAATCACCCTGGGTTTCATCTTCACCTCCCTCTGCCTGGGCTATGCCGCCATCGTCCAGCACCTCATCTACAACTCTGGACCTTGCTACAAGGACCCCCTCAACTGCCCTGCTGGCACCGTTGACGGCCAGACCGTGCCCAACAACATCCACATTGCTGTTCAGGCGCCCGCTTACGTCTTTGTTGGTCTTGCCGAAATCTTCATTTCCGTCACTGGTCTCGAGTACGCCTACACCAAGGCCCCTCCCACCATGAAGTCTTTCGTCCAGAGTCTGTACCTCTTCACCAACGCCTTCGGCTCTGCCATCTCCGAGGCCCTCGTCTCCGTGTCCAAGGACCCCGAGTTCGTCTGGATGTACACTGGTGTCTCTGCCGCCAGTTTCATTGTTGCCATTGTCTTCTTCTTCCTCTTCAACCACTACGACAAGATGGAGGATGAGTCATTTGAGCTGGACCGCGAGCAGCCTACTGTTGCTCCGACAAAGGAGGTTGAGTACGAGGAAGCTAACTAATGGAGCGAGGGTGGAGTTGTGTAATGAAGTGGATGTAGATACCAAAGTGTATTTTGTAGTATTAGTATATAATGAATTATCAAGCAAAATTAGCATTGTACAGCAAGCATCAATTTGACCCCCACCCACTGATAAGAAACTTTCCATGGCCTGACTCTTGCTTCCCGTTGCCACCTCGAAATGGAGCGATGTGGAAACACCCTCACAGCAAAAAAGCTGCTGCTCAGCTTAGCTTCTCGAACATTTCTATGCATAAAAAAAATTTCTCTAGTACGGATAAAATAGCTCCGCGCCAGTCCCTCGTAAAGCGCCAAAGCCCCTGGTCCCACACTGCCGAGGCCGACTGCACTATAAGACGCTAAAGGTCGCTCCATATTGGTAGTTCCTAGCACGGCCAAGCTTGCCAGTCTTTTTATCTCCGTAGCGCGCTACGTGGCAAATTGTCCGAACGCGTATTGTTAGCGCCCAGAAGTAAGCGGTGGTGTTCCGCCAAGGTAAAACCACGTTTGGCCAAGAAGCGCGGCGTCTCTGCCGAGGGAAAGAGAAAAAAACCACGATGCCGGGCTGGGCCGCCTTGGCCGGCAATGTGGCCGGCAATATTTCCATCGGCATTGGCCTCTTATGACGATGGACGGCGCTTGGCAGTTCTTGGCAGATGAGATGCGCCGTTGTGGGAATTACTGTGCATGTGAGAAGAAGACGAAGAACGGGAGAAAGGGGTAAAATGTCCTACTAACGCAGCTAGAGACTAGTCTGATTCATAGAGAGAAGCTAAAAAAGAAAGAATATAAAGTTTGTATAAGTAATAAAAAAGAGAAAAAAGTAATGACACCTGAGGGATTCGAACCCTCGCCTATTTCTAGACCGCGAATCTGGAGAGCTGTTGGACAGCAACACCTGAACACGGCGCCTTAGACCACTCGGCCAAAGTGCCTTGAGATTTGATTGACGGTTGGTGTTCTAATGTGGTCCATACGGCGACTTTGCAGCGAAACCACCCAACAGAGACTCAACAAAGAGGGATGTTGGAGTGCCTTGCTCCCTCTACAAGAAGCAAAAATTTGGTATATTATTGTGCTCCATGAAGAATTCAATCTATTCAATTACCAATCTCCTTATCTTTGCTTTTTCTGAAAATGAAAAAAAGCTTCTCCCCTGATAGAACTTCACTCACTCGTAATCGCCTCATTTGAGCACCCCATTCCAAATGTATCACTCTAAGCTTATAACAGCTCTTTTCCGCAAAAGTAGAATCTATGACGCTTTCTTTCATTTTACAGCACTAGTGGTTGCTCATTTGAAGCTTCCATGGCCGCTACAGATAGAGTCAGACTCGAGTAGCCCTTTGATTGCCATGCCTTTGCTCGCCTGCGCAGACAACTTCAGGGGTCCAAAACTTCCAAATCTCCAAATCAACTTGTAGTCCTCGCCAAGAGAATTGATGTAGCTAGGATTAGCATCCAGCCACGTTAACAATGGCTGCTCTCGCACTCAGCCCTATGAGCCGCACCTGTGCTGAGTTTACATGTAGCATTCCACAAGAGCAAAAAGAGATATAGGCATACTTACGAGTCAATATACACTCGTTCTATACCTGAACGATGCAAACTATATTGCCGGAAGATGGACACACCCGGGTCGCACTGGCGGTCCAAGTTTGCACTAAAACCAGCCTGCCAAGGCTCACCTGCATCCATCTAGACGACATTAATCCATCGAAATGATATTAACCCAGCTAGACAAGTTTGGTCAAAACTGTACGATTCAGCCGAGTTGTACAATCGGTTAAGCTTAGTTGGATTTGCAAATACGACCGCTTGGTAACTAGTCTACCTCGTATCAAGCTCGCAACTACACACGCTATCGCGAAACCTTCAAGAAACACAAAAAGAAAACAAAACAAAAAAAAAGTAAAAACATACAACAGCCGGTGTTCACTGATGGTCAGTCACTCAACTACTAATCTGCCTCTCATTGGCTTGACTCTGGGAGAGCAGACGGGACCCCGAATTCTCCACTACCTATGGTCATATATGCTTAAATTATAGCAAAATTGCTTTATATATAAATATAATACAAGAATAATTAGTAATACTATCTAACAAGGCATGCAACCCTGAAATGGACCTTGACTGGCTGTCTTTATTTAGACTTTGGAACCCAAGATACGAGTACAAGTTCGTCTGGTCGTTGGAAGTATCTCAGTCTGAATACTATACCTACCATGCAGCAGGGCGGGGTTAATACCCGAGGGTTCGAGTTGTGGTCCGCCAGTCTCCCAGTTCAAGTGTTTTGATCCAAGCCAGGCCAAAGGTATTGCTTGCTTAGTAGTAAAATACCTCGTCACGTTTAGATGAATGCAAGTATCTAAGTCTCGCCAAATACAGCCGGGCTTGCAAGCACATTTACTGCGGCAAGGAATCTTAGCAAACATGGCCTTCTTGCATAGATACTGCAGTTTATAAGACTCATCAAGTCTAGTTAGTGGCCACTGGTTTCGGCTCCGTTTGATGATGATGGTTGTCTAGGGCCCTTAGTGACATTACTATACTGTTGCTGCAGCCATCTTGGATATTCCTCTGTTGTCTGTTTACATTTCTGTGGCGTGACAGACGTCTGAAGGTAATGACATCGCAAACTTGTCAATGGTAAGCCTCGAGGTCCTGCTCCTGCTTAATATTCCTTTATTTTTATGGCGAAATAAGAGCAACTCCTACCTTCTATAGTTGTCTATTTGCCACTTGTAAATAGTAGGTATATAAGAAACATGTGGCAGATGGTTGAAGGCCCCTTTGCAGCGGCTGAATAACCGCCTCATGCTCGTTCCCCACCGCCCACGATAGTGGTGTCTCTCCATATCTATCCTCAACATGTGAAGCGCAGCCTAAACCGCGCTCATCTCACCACCATGATAGCTCCAAGTTGGGCCACAGAGGCCGCGGACCATAGTACAGGTCATATAATATAAAAGATCAACGCCGGACGTGATCCGCCAGCATAACGGTGAGAACACGACGCACGCACGCGCGAACAAATATCAGACCGATATGCACTCTAGACCACTGCAGATCATCCGATTACCTTGGTGTTGTGAATACAGGGCAAAGTAGAGCGTAACGCAACGACGGAAATGTCCGCTGCGGAACGGGACGGGATGGCGCACGGTCACAATAACAGTCAATACATTGAGTCAACCAATCATCGCATTAAACATCTAGTAGCTATTTGGACGAAAAAAAATTACGTGACATCATGATAATGGCCATAACGGCCGCGACCCACAATGTCCCCTTGTACACTATGCCAGCCCTACAGTTATAGTCAGTAAAATAGCTGGCTACTAGAGTATATCATAGGAACAACACTTACACCGACGACGCCTAGCGTTCGGTGGCGGGGGCAGTGATGGCGGCATAGGCCGTGGTGATGACGTCGGTGACGGTGGTGGTGACGGCGGCGGTGGTGGTGGCGATGGCCGGGGCGGTGGAAGCTGAAGGGGAAACCCCTCTCTCAAGACTGATAACGTCAGTTAAACAACTCTATTCAGATCCAGCAGTAGCAGCAATAGCAATTCTAGACTCACTCAGAGGGGGTGGGGGTGGTGGTGTCGGGGACGGGGTGTTCGAGGTAGAAGGGGGTGATGATGCCTCTGTCCTGAGGCCCCATTAGGATTTGTTCGCTTTATGTGAATACAAGTTAGCAACAGCGTACGGATACTTGGATTGTAAGATGGTGAGAGGCTACATACGCCATTGCTGCTGCTACCGAAGAAGAAGAAGAAGAAGAAGAAGAAGAAACAAAGTAAGATTGCTGAGAGTTGGATGGATTCTAAATAATTCCAAGGCCGGACATGGCTTTCCATTAATTTGACTTTCCATTATCATCCCATTGTCGCTTTCCGTCTGTACCTAGGCTGTCGCGGTCACGGTCACAGAAGATAAGGCAGGCGAGCCAAGGTATATGCCAGTAGTACTTGCCTATTTCAGGAGGCAGGATAAAGACGATCCAACGTGGCTCCTACCCCAAGGCCAAGGGTACGTAAACACTATCCCATATGTGGTGGATTTTGGCGACGTCGCTGTCTTCTCTCCATAGGTACATCGTCATAATGAGAGAAACGCCAAAACTATCAAGCCGGCCATTCCCACAAGAGAAGATTTACTTTTGCGTCGGGCCGATTTCTCTGGATATATAAAGCAAACGTATAACCACATGTTGCAAAGTTTCAATTCGCCAAAGTCAGCCATTTGATGGACAAGACACTTGCACAATCATCAACCATGAGTGCAACATCATCACTTTCGAGTGCAGAATCCTTAACCACGGGCGCAGAATCATCAGCTACATCTACGCCTGTAGACAAACCTCGCTGCACGCACTATATCCCCTGCCACTGTCCCTCGCTTCCCAAGCACGCTTCTCCGCCGCTGGGAGATGAATCGTCTCCATTGTGGCTGCGAAAACCTCACGAAGACGAAGACCATAACAAGACTATAATCGAGCGTACGCAAAGCTCGAATTATCGCCGGATAGCGGCCGCCTGGCACGATGCGCGGTTAGCTAACAAGATTGGTCGTCCATTAACACCACCCAAAGTACGATCATTCCAATGGCTGATATCAGCTGATCTTACTCCCCGGGGATATGAAGATGTTGGACAAGCGCCATGGCGCATGCTTATACGGTCCTATATTGCGGATCTCCCTAGGCAATTGGTTGCAGGAGACATCAGTTATAAGTCTGTGTATTTATGGAAAAACTATCCAAGACATCTAGGCCAACTGTATAACCGCACAGAGCTTGACAGCGCGCCTCCTGAGATAACGTGCGGGAGACGAGCAGTCTTCTCCCAATATCAGAAGGATTATAATCGCAGCTTAATTGGAGACTGGCTTGTTATAGTTTATATTTGGGCCACTGATAAAACATGGATGGAGAGGACTAAAAACTTTCTAGACTTGGTCTCTCATGATAGTGTGACTAGGTAAGTGATTGGAGCTTATGCCCTGCGTACCATATTATCTTAAAACGTCACTTACATGTTATTTCCTCTAGTATTCGCGCTTGGGAATTTGTTAATGCAGTTGACGCTCCTACTAAGGTTCCACACCTATTCTACCAATGTCAAAGAAGGGGCTCCGTAGAGCAGGATGCTGTATACGCTGGGCAGCCGTACCAACACTATAACTCTGTTCAGATAAAGCCTGGAGACCCTATACCAGCTAGACTCGCGGGACTGAGAAGTTTGATGAACGGGCGGGCAAGACATTTGTATTGTGCGACATATGAATTCGAAGAGTGTCATGACAGGCACTCATATAAGCGTGCCCCCTAGGGGGTAGAGCTTCAAAGACACTTGAATTACCATAAGATGCGGGCTTCGTCTAATAGATCGACTCTTGAAAAAATATCTACGTACAATTATATACCATGATTTCAACGCTGCACAGATTTAACAGTCGTGTACTTTTAATTTTAGAAGCCAAAGGCGCCGAATATAAAAGACTTTGAACCGCGTTATAGAACTCGACGGGATCCTGTATATTCTAATGGATATGGTTGTATGTGACAGGCCGCACACGTAACCTCTTCTAAGTTAATGCGTTCATATAATCCTGGTATCCCGTATTTTCCAATGGATATGGTCATATGTGCTATAAGGTCGGCTGATTCGAGCTTATAAGAGAAAATGACATAGATACTGTAAAAAAAAGCAAAAGAAAAGACATACAACAGCCGGTGTTCGCCAGTGGTCACCCACCTGACTACTAATCTGCCGGTTAGTGGGTTGTCTATCGGGGAGCAGACGGGACCCAGAATTCTCCACTACCTATGGTCGTATGTGATTGAGTTTGGAAGCAAACCAGTTTATCAGACATGCAACCAATGGTTTACTATGCTCGTACTCTTTAAATTATGTGTGGCATGCTTGTAGTTCAAGTTGATCATGCCAAACGTTGCTATCTTACTGGATATATACCTAGGCATATCTCATCATCCTCCGACGTATACGAATCTTAAAAGCTTCCGCCATAAGCTGAAGGCAAGTATTCAGCTTGGTGGCTCAGAGAGTTCCAAGAACTGAAACTTCGCTAATGGTGTGTATAACTTTTCTTTACAGGTTACGATACACGATGACACGCGGTGCTCTTTGTTTGTCGTCACCACAGCTAGGAGCAGTGCCATAGTTGGCTCTCACTTCCCATTTAGTGCCGTCTAGTCACTCATAGCGCCATGTTCGCAAGTAATATGTGAGTCTTTCTTAATAAACTATCCAAATAGAATGGCAGGACTTCAACGGGTCGCCTCCAATTTTTAGACAGCTCGATAACCGGCGTGGCATGAGCCAATCCACAAAGTCAAGTATAAAGCCCCGTCTAGTAATTAGCACGGCTATATCATGATTAATGGTGAAACTCAGTTGTATCGTTAACTGTGAAATCTGCAGATGGTTTTTTTCTTTCTTCCGTGTTTTCATTTGAGAGAGATTCTTTAAACACCAACGAATTCTTCATTGATATCGCTTGCTAGACCAGCACCTTGGTAGCTGCTAAGACAGGGCTTGTGCTGGGAGAAACCCGCCTTAGTCATCTACGGCCCGAAAATGGCTATTCCGCTGCTTTCCTTCAGCCACTGACTAATTCTCGAGCGCTCATTGGCTCGGCTGAATCCGGGGACAATAGGTACTTGGGTACCTCTCGTAGAACGACCATGACATGATCGTTTTCCGCGGTTCCTGGAGCTGAGCCGAGAAATTGATTTCTAACATCCGCATCTACCCTCCCCACCTTGAGCCCCCAGAGCTTGAAGCCCCAATCCTTTCGACGCTGTACACCAGCATGCACTGCGTCCGCGCTGCATTTTTATGATACAATGATGAACGTCTCTTACTCTACCGGCCGCGCTGCGCTGCGCCTAAGCCGCTCTTCTTTCCGCCACTTGTGCGGCTCCAGAGTCGCCGGCTTTGCCTACCACTCGTATCCTTTGCCATCCAAGATCCCTGAGCCTCCCAGGAGCGACGATATCTCCAAAGCATCCATCGCCCAGCCAGAAGCTTTACCTCGAGTCCACGAGACACGGCCGCCTTTACAACACGACGCCGCAGCCAAGCCAACAGCCCCGCCTCAGGTCCAATCTCAGTCAACGCCTTCTCCGGCAACATCATCAGCTCCTACAACCCCCAAGACCAGCGAAGCCACTGCGCAAAGCGCAAAGCCCGCTACACGGCCCCGTTCCAAGCTCCGACCTCGCAAAGCGGCTATGAAGCTCACCCCCGCTGCTGTTGATCAGCTTCGCGCACTGCTCAACCAACCTGACCCAAAGCTCATCAAGGTCGGTGTACGGAACCGGGGCTGCAGCGGGCTGGCATACCACCTGGAATACGTTGATAAGCCTGGCGCTTTCGATGAAACGGTGGAGCAAGATGGTGTCAAGGTTCTGATCGATAGCAAGGCGCTGTTCAGCATTATTGGTACCGAGATGGATTGGGCAGAGGACAAACTGAGTCAGAAGTTTGTGTTCAAGAATCCCAACATCAGTATGTGATCTGCTGCGCACATTTTGCATTGATTGATTGTCTTTTGGAATCGATGACTAACTGGTAACAGAGGAGCAATGTGGCTGCGGAGAGTCATTTATGGTCTGAGAAAAAGTGGGAAACTCCAAATGACGATGCCAACGACCAGGTGCCGAAGCGGATACCGAGACAGACATACAGAGGAATTGTACGATGGCGATATTAGAGAAAAGAAAGTTACGGAGCAGGATCCTCGTGAGAGAGATCTGCTCAGCCAGCCCGCACAAGGGTTTCATATAATAGTGTTGATACAAGAATGTTACGAGCACGGGAGTAATTGGGCAATAGTATTATGGGGCATTGATACCGGCGTTAGGTTAGAGGTACAAGATGTCCTTGATCAAATACATCTCAAATACATTTTTATGAGCAGTCTAGCTGGAATGAAGTACAAAGTGAGATGTACCTATCTAAGCTGTCCACGATTGATATTATGACAAGAGTCATTTTGTGTGTTGCAACAGCGCGCGGAATGGCAGCAACGGTTTGAGTCACAGAGCAGCTTATTGCCGAGGTACCTTGAAGCTATGATATCTTACACATTTCGGCGCCTGTCATTATAGAGTTATCCTGCGCTATATCGGGAGCAACGCCATCCATCCAGTGGCGCTGATGTCACCGCAATTCCATAGCAATATCACGTGACCCGGCGCAAGCTGGGCGTTGCTATCAATATGGCCGCCGCCGTCAATTGTTGCGTGTAATCTCGACGCGTAGCAAGGCATGTCGCCTATGCCTGTGAAATATATATTTGCATGTGTGCACCTGTAGCCCAACTTGAGACCATTGTATTTCACCTGAATAAAAAAAATTACCCCAGCATCAAACATTCGAAAAGTTGAATTGTATCTAAGCAACCACTCACACTTGTTCAGTACCATTCATCCCAGTCCCAACCATTTACACTACAACCAGCAATATCCTCTCTCCAGCATCAAGCATGGCACCGACCATCCAGAAACGCAACTTGGCAATGGCAACTGCCACAAAGGTATCACCAAACTCCAGAATCCAAAAAATTACAAAGCCTAGACCCAGAGTTCTCAGCAGTGCAACCGCCATCAACAAGAAGTCAGCATCCATTCCCGCAGACATGCAACCACAGCTGCTTCGTATAGCCGAAAGCCAGCGCACAGATTTTGAGAAACGCGTGTGGACAGCACTCTGCCAGATTCCTCGCGGACGAGTCACCACATATGGCTTGCTCTCTGCATATCTGGGGACATCGCCGCGAGCCGTGGGCAACGCGCTTCGGCGGAATCCGTTTGCGCCTGATGTGCCGTGCCATCGTGTTGTGGCGACGGGAGGGACTTTGGGCGGCTTCAAGGGCAGTTGGCCTAAGGACGGAGAGGGAATTACGATTACGGAAAAGAAGACGTTGTTGAGGGGAGAGGGGGTCAAGTTGGATGACAAGGGGAGGGTGCTGGGAACAGTTTGGTCCAGTTTCGAGTAACAGACGCATGGGATGAAGAGACTGTGACGATATGATGAGAGAATTGTATGGCGTTTACTGGTATTGCTTTACGATTTAGGTGGGATCACAGCTATTTAAATTACAACATTCTAATTGACATGATACTTGAACAAAGGATCTTATTCCTCCCCAGGCTTGTAGAGTGCCATGGGAACTCCCAGAGCAGGTGTCCCAATGAGATCGACCTGCAGCTTCTGTGCTGCCCAATCACCACGATACTCGATCCTTTCATACCGCTGTGCTAGACGGACCACTAGAGAGAAAAGACGAGCTTCTGTTAGCTGACTCATTTGCATCCGGGGTGGAGTATTGGATTGTATCTCAACTTACAGCAAAATGCCATTTCGGTCAGGGCAAAGTTCTGTCCAATGCAGATCCTAGGGCCTCCCGAGAATGGAATGTACGTCCAAGGCTTGGGCGTCCAATGCTCCCATCTTTCAGGGCTGAATATCTTCAAGTCTGCAAACTGCTCAGAAGTCGGTGGATACAAGTCGGCACAAGTGTGCATACCAAGCACATTTATCGTCACTGAATCTCCTTTGAGAAGAACGACTTCAGCTTCTCCGGGCCTACCGGGGATCGTTGTGGTCTCCAGAACCTGGCGCATATTAAGAGGGACAGCCGGATGAAGCCGAAGGGTCTCGTTGAGGACGTTTTTAAGGTATGTGAGGTTTTTGAGTATCTCGTAAGTTGGCGTCGCCTGGGGCCCTAGTTTGTTCAAGACCTCTTTGCGCAGCTTGGCCCACATCTGGGGATAATTTGACAATTCGTACATTGCCCATGATAGGGTTGCTGCTGAAGTGTCCCTCCCGGCAAATAGCACAGACATGATTTGATCTCGGATTAACTTTGGATCTCTGGTGTAGAGGGCGATGCTATGTAGGAATGAGAACTCCAAGTCCGATTTGGACAGTTCCTGGAGTCGTGTCGGACAGATGGCCAAGGTTCGTGCGATAATCGGTTCAATAAACTGCTCTATTCTTTTGATTGCTCGGTAGTATTCACCTTTGGGGATCAATGGCGCAATGGGACTGTTGGGAGTGAGTTGAGTATGCATCCCGGTCATTGTGGTGAGGCAAGGGCAGGTATACTCACTTGAGGACAAATATATACATTTGCAAACGCTGAACTGTATGTATCGCACTGAAGACTTCATTGTCTGGACTAGAAGTCAAGTGTTAGTAGATTGTAACTGTCCGAAGAGTAAATTGCACTGGAGTGGAAATCCTTACAAATCTAAACTGCCCGCATTCTCTCCAAGCAAAAACTCAGTCGTTGTGTCCAACGACCAGCGGTAGAACAAATCTTTCAAGTCAACAGTGGCTCCTGAAGGGGGAATCTTTGAGACGAGTTTGTCGGAGCAAGCATCAAAGATGGCCAAATCGCGCAATCTGTCCCTGGAGAACATGGGTCTGATCATGCTACGGCTATCGTGCCAAAGCTGGCCATCCACGCCAAAGATGCCGTCTCCAAGAAAGGGATACCATAGTTTATGCCACATGGGCCCATGTCCAAAGTCTGGGAATTTTGTTGCCAGGATCGCCTTGATCTGTTCCGGGTCTCGGGTGATGAGGACTCTCTTGGAACCTGTAAGGCTGAACTCGGCAAATGTCCTTTTTCCGGGAGGTAGACTGTCCAACTGGCCAGTACACCAATCGACAAGTCTGTTGTGATACTGATTCTTGCCAATCTCATAGTATAGCTTGGAAGCTGTGATATGATTGGGGAGGATTAGACGACATTTACCAATGGAAAGGAGAAAAGGATGGGTTAGCTTACCCGATAGCAGATTGCCTGCCAAGAGAGGTGCCCGAGCACCGCCAGCTCTCCTAATTATGATATCTGAGACACGATGGCGAAGCCATACTAGGACAGTGATGATCGGTATGAGACCGATAAAGTAGAGAGCCATGACCAAGGAAAAAGAAGATGCATGAGAATGACAGGACACACGGAAGCAGACGAGACTTGGAGAGGACGTGAAGAAGATATACGATACAACAATCTACGTGACTGACCGCTCGATCAGGAAGAAGCGTTGAGGTTACACAAATCACTCGACACTAAAGAGAACATGCGGCCAATATCGCGACCAGAGCGCGCCAACTGTACCATGAAAGATCTCTCGAGCTAGACCGTAAAGACTAGGAAGAAGCTAAATATCAAGCTTCTTATTGGAGAGAATACGAAGTCCCTTCCAGCTCAAGGGTCAAGGTCCCAGACAGGGGGTAAAACGGGTGCCTAACACATCAACACAAATATGAAGCAAACACAACAGCGCAGAATCCTACGGCTTGTTGCTGCGAAAGGAGGAGTTGAAGGGTCAGCTCAGCTACTGGCCATGGCAAACACAATCGGGCATTCCGTATTTCGGTTGCTCCCTCGAGCATGAAATTTAAGCTGCATGCAGATCACAGCATGTAAATACATGCATGTATTCCTAGAGCCTTGTCACGAATTGCCCCATGCGGATTGAACGACATGGGATACTAGAGCTAGCATCTACAAGTACTCCAGCGGCACCACTGTGTCTCCAGTCAGTGTACTTGAAGAAAACGAAAATAGATGTAGGAAGAAAACGAAAATAGATGTAGGGAGAATCCATCAACAAATTAGTACAGGCACTACACGGTGAGCCATGATTCGGATAAATGCGACGGCTGCAGGCTATGAGCTGAGGGGAGGCGGATTTGCGGTTGGCTGCAGCTTCAGCTCAGAAGGCTGCAGCTAGTAGTTTGAGGCTGGACTGCGAATGGCGGATATACGAGCAGTCAGGTAAGGGAGTTGCCGTAGCGCTGTGTTGGTGATGCAGTGGCAGGATTGTGACGATGCACGGATAAATGTGCGGTTTTGGACATTTTAGGTGGTTTTTACATGCGGTGTTAAGCATATATGAGGCATCGGATGAGATCAAGATCTGTCGGATCGGATACAGCCCTTGCATAAGCTTGGGTATTTGCGTGGTGCAGGTGTCTTCGTCTCTATTAGGTACACAGGATGAAAAGAGGCAGAAGCAACTATTACTCCTTCTTTTTCGTCTTCTTCACAGCAGACAAATTACCTCAGTGCTATTGATGAGTGAGATACAAATCATCATTGGTAATGACACATGACGGGAGAGACTGGCACGAGACGCCCGGGCCAAGCTAGACTTCCGAGTTCTGGCTATTCTTTCAGCGGCTACTACACTTACAGAGTCTTGCTCAAATCCAGGACAGCTCCGTCCAAAGAGCAGTAGATTATAGCGGCTTGAGCTGATTTCAGAGCTGATTTTGGAACTGATGAATATAGCCATGTCCATCAGCTGGCTTGTCCGACTTGTACTCAACTCGCATGCAAAGCATCCTCCAATGCAACATTGTCCAGGTTAGCAGCGGACAGCTATCCAGGAACCCGGCAGTTGGCAGCTTGACAGGGCTCTTCGGCACGCCGCCGCGCCGGGCCAACAATGTTCCGCTCCACCAGTCGGCGAAACTCGGGTACCCCCGTCGCCTGCCAGCCTAGGCCGAGCCAGCCAGCAGTCGGTTTCCGCATTGAGAGCTGTGCGTCTTGAGCATCAAACCGCCCGAAAAAAAACCTCCAAAAACCGTCTCGTCGAGTCGATCCCGACGAGCCTCGCCCTTCTTTCCTCCCCTCGCATCTCTCTCCACTCAATCCCCCTTTCCCATCACAATGTTCAACATTGGCCGCAGCCGCGCGGCGGCGTCGGCCCTCAGCGCCGCAAAGGTACGCAAACGGCGCAAAAGCTGCTCCCCATTTTTTCAACCCCTCGATTAGATGCGAAAAATACAATACAACGTCAGACGAATCTAACCCGAGCTCACGGTCCTTTCTGCAGCTGCACGTCACCCCCTCCGTTCGACTGCCTGGCGTCGCCCAGCAGCGAAGAGCTCTCAGCATCCACGAGTACCTGTCCGCCGACCTGCTGAGAAAGGTAATCACCTCACCCTGTTCACATGCTTGATGGCATCTTTCCCGCGCAGCATCCGGCTGACACGGCATTCCGATTCCCACGACTACAGTATGGCGTTGGTGTTCCCCAGGGCGCCGTTGCCAAGACCGCCGCAGAAGCCAAGGCTGTGGCCAAGGACATTGGCACTGGCGATCTCGTCATCAAGGCCCAGGTCCTTGCTGGTGGACGAGGCAAGGGAACCTTTGACAACGGCCTCAAGGGCGGTGTCCGCGTCATCTACTCTCCTCACGAGGCCGAGATGTTTGCCCAGCAGATGATTGGCCACAAGCTCATCACCAAGCAGACCGGCGCCGACGGCCGTCTGTGCAATGCTGTCTACATTTGCGAGCGCAAGTTTGCTCGTCGCGAGTTCTATCTGGCTATCCTGATGGACCGAGCCTCCCAGACCCCCGTCATCGTCTCCTCCTCTCAGGGAGGTGTCGATATCGAGACTGTTGCCAAGGAGCAGCCCGATGCCATCACTACGACCTACATCGACATCAAGACGGGCGTTACCGACGAGATTGCCCGCGGCATCGCCACCGGCCTGGGCTTCAGCGAGCAGTGCATCGAGGATGCCAAGGACACCATCCAGAAGCTCTACAAGATCTTCCTCGAGCGGGACGCTACCCAGATCGAGATCAACCCCCTGTCCGAGACCTCAGACCACCAGGTCCTCTGCATGGATGCCAAGTTTGGCTTCGATGACAACGCCGACTACCGCCAGAAGGAGATTTTCGAGTGGCGCGACACCACCCAGGAGGACCCTGATGAGGTCCGTGCCGCTCAGTCTAACCTCAACTTCATCAAGCTGGATGGTGACATTGGCTGCCTCGTCAACGGTGCCGGTCTGGCCATGGCCACCATGGACATTATCAAGCTGAACGGCGGCCAGCCCGCCAACTTCCTCGACGTCGGTGGTGGTGCCACTCCCGCCGCCATCAAGGAGGCCTTTGAGCTCATCACCAGCGACTCCAAGGTCACCGCCGTCTTCGTCAACATCTTTGGCGGTATTGTCCGCTGCGACGCCATCGCCAACGGTCTCATCAAGACTGTCGAGACCCTCAACCTGAAGATTCCCATCATTGCCCGTCTTCAGGGCACCAACGTCGAGCTTGCCCATCAGATCATCAACGAGTCTGGTCTGAAGATTTTCTCTATTGATGACCTGCAGAGCGCCGCCGAGAAGGCTGTGCAGCTGTCCAAGGTTGTCAAGTTGGGTAAGTTTACGGCCCAATACTATGACGAAGCTTGAAACGAAGAAGAAGAAAAAAAGAAAGAAAATATTAGCTTCAAAGAAAGAGAATCACCTGCTGACGGAAGTATTTGGATTTTAGCTCGCGATATTGATGTTGGTGTTGAGTTCACCCTGGGTATCTAGACGGTAACAGAGTCGTAAGACTGGAGGCATGGATTCCTTGTAATGTCTGTTTTTGAAGGAGGGGCCGATGGAAGCAAATCAGCCAATAGGCAAGGGGGGGGGACCCGGAAATGGTGCGGCGGTCAAGGCATTTTGTTGCTTTTTCAATAGCATATGTCGACGTATTGTACGTTGTAGATGAAGTAAAAGAAACGAAAAAAGAAACCCTTTTTAATTCTGCCAAGCTGGAGCCAAGGGCGTGTTGAGCTGAGAATCCGGGCATCGATCGAGTCTGTTGGGGAGTTGGTCCGTAAGGTTCTAGTCGATGAGACGAGGATGATCTGATTTGATTAGAGCGGAGCTTTCGTATCTTGGTTCAGGTACTCGCTATCCTGTAGGGAGAAGTGAGACGCCATGTCAGCAACCAGTGGAGTTTCACGCCGATAACGAGATTGAGATTTGGGTCTTTGCAAGGACCGCAGAATCATTTGGCAGGCACCCGTCGATTATATGTGCCCATATCTACGGGGAATAACGGAGAGCACAGCACAGATGGCTCCAAGAATAACCATAAAATCGGGTGATTGTGGAATGACTCTCAAAAGGAGAGCGCGTTTTTCAAGATGCGCGGCCAACAATCTGGGACGATGGAGTCTAGAATGCCACCGTCTTGGAGTTATCACGGCGTGGGTCGCGATTTTCATTGAGCCCGGCGTTCGGAAGTCGTTCGGTTATTACTTTTGGCGCTGGTTCGGATGAATGGCAGTGCGTGCAGGGGGGGCGTGTGGCCAGTGCCGAGTTTGGAGAGAGAGTTGCCTATTGCGTGCATCAAAAGAAGAACGGGGAAGCCGCCAGCTTCTTCTTTTCTTTCTTGTTCCATGTGACGCTGCGAATTAAGTAATTAATCAACATTTCTGTTGATTTGGAATGACGAAAGGGGGCTATTATGGAATCCTGGAACTTCGGATGCGGGCAACTGCACAATTACTTCATAGCAACTTGGATAGCCGGTTGGAAAACTCGGTAGTCTTAGTCACCAACGCTTAGTCACGCAGCGCCACAGCAAGGCCAGATTGGGCAGCATTGACCCGTTTTGGCATTGGCCGTCTTCAGCCCTAGCTGCCGCAGTGGATTCGGACGAGCACGGATAAGAAAAAAATAGAATCGGAGCCCTTGCAAGGCTTCAAGTGAATGAAAGTACAGCTCTAACTATCAGTACTGGCTGTTTCTTCCTCTTTCTTCTTGATTTTGGTGCAATTTTGCCGTTCCTTTTGCAATGTACCTCTTGCGACGACGGCGTGATGCTAAGGCCATGCTAACCCCGAGATTTACTGGTCTCGCAATTGCGAAATACCGACGCAGCGCCGAGAGGCTCAGATCTGGGTGGCCACTCGTGCCGTGTCAGTGAGCTGCAGCAGGGGGGGTGTGCGCGAGGCGTGCGTGCTGGCCCTGTCGGCAGAGCTCGGGTATTGTGAGCGTGTAAGAAGAAGCGAAAGAGAATTTTGATAGTTTTATCTATAATTATGCCATATGACTCTTGTTGTCCAGGATATATAACTTGTTCATCTCCCCCCCTTGTGGGTTTTTTACTTTTGAACTCATCGACAGGAACCCACTGGCAACCAAACAAGCTTTCCCTTTAAGCATCAAACACTCTCATTCTTATACACTTCAAACGAAGAAGCAAGAAACACAACTAAGAGGTTTACTCGACGAACCTCACAAACTCTCACTCAACTACTCGACATCTCAAACTCACAACCACAACCACAACCAACAATCACCATGCCTTCTCAAGGTCAAAGCTGGTGGGCTCGCCACTGCACTCCTCGCCCTCCCATCAACCCCGTCGTCGTCTGCACCTGCCACTACTGCTACAACAAGCCCGCCGAAGAGCTCGACTATCCCAAATCGTCCGACAGCTCTGCCGCCGCTACGCCTGCCCCGTCTCGACCAGTCAGCCCCCGGGGCTCGACTTCGTCTGTCCACGGCAAGCAGTAAAAACACACGCACACGCACAAGACTCTCTTTCGAACGCCCGATAGATCTGGATTTCGTCTACATGGATCATGGAAGATACATCTGAAAAGCGTTTTGTTTTGTTTTCCATCACTCAACCAGCCGAATGCAAAACACCAACACACACACACACACAAATAATGAAAAAAAAAAAACCGGCACATCTCGCCGATCAATCGGGGTCGGCGCCCGGCCCCACTTTTGGGCGCTCCAGACCCAGGCAAAAACTGCAAAATCACACGCCACACATGGGAGGGAAGAAAAATAGGGGACAAGATTTGGATGGAACAGTAATTAATGGGCAGTACACGGATAATACCTATTGGATGCGATTTGGTTAGCGATGGAATTTAGGAATACCCCCTTTTTGAGAATTTAATAGCATTTCCTATAGATACACTTTTTTATACAATTACTCTTTGAGCATTCATATTTATTTGCGTCTTATTTTGTCATGTTTTGTGATACATTTGTGGTGTCGCATTTGCCTGTCTTCGGCGTATCCGCATCGCGCAGAAGCCTGGGGTGTGACTTACACTGAAGTCATGCAGAGGCACGTTGACGTCACGCATAGCGCAAATGCATCTCATTTCAATCTGCACCAAAATGACGACTCAAATTTCACAAAGATGTAGTCATTAATTAACTAGCATTTCATTGTTATTGGCATCTACAGATTATACACTCTCTACTCATTGTGCTATTATGCCGCCCTCTATTGACAGCGCCATCCTCACTGCACTGAACTTGGACGAGAATCAAACCACTATATCCTCTGCCGGCGGATCAGGCTTCTCATCCACCTTTAAGCTCTCAACCACAAAAGATGGCCAGCCCTTTGATTACTTTGTCAAAACAGGTTCCGGCGAGGGAGCTAGAATAATGTTTCAAGGTAATACAAGTGTGATGCCCGCTAGAAGCGTCCATAGGGGCTAGCAAAGCTTCTCGGAAGAGAGAGCGGGCTTTTTCCTTTCCTTTCTTCTTCTTCCTTTTCCTTTTCTTCTTTACCTTTTCCCCCCCTTTTCATAGGTGTAATACATTTTTACCCTCTACGGGCTTCGCAGCTTTGCTTGATAATCACTTTTATTAGTCTTTCAACTCTCATCTCCCTCAAGCTTCTAGCTCAAACAAGTGCTCACACTCGCCATCTCACTTACAGGCGAACATGCCTCCCTCAACGCCATCCACAACGCCGTCCCCAATTTCTGCCCCCAGTCATACTGCCATGGCCCCATGCAGCAATCCAACAAGTATTTCCTCGCCACGGATTTCCTTCAGCTAGGCTACTCCGACTCAAAAGGCTCCGGCATCTCCTTCGCGGCAAAGCTAGCCAAGCTCCATACAACACCCGCGCCCATCCCAGAGGGCTTTGACACTCCCATGTTTGGCTTCCCCGTCCCGACATGCTGCGGGGATACGGAGCAGGACAACTCCTGGAAGTCATCATGGGCAGACTTTTACGCCGAGAACAGACTGCGCTGCATCATGAAGAAGATTATAAAGAACCATGGGCCGGATGGCGAAGCAGCCGACATGGTGGAAAAGGTTGCTAGCAATGTCGTCCCGCAACTCGTTGGAGATGAGTGGATGAGCATCACGCCGGTGGTGATACACGGTGATCTCTGGAGTGGAAACCATTCAGCAGGCCAGATTGCCGGAAAGGGCGGTCGCGAAGAGGTTGTCTTTGATCCTTCTTGTGTCTATGGCCACTCAGAGTACGAGCTCGGCATCATGAACATGTTTGGAGGCTTTGGCAGTTCCTTTTGGAGAGAGTACGAGAAGTTGGTGCCAAAAGCAGAGCCTGTAGAGGAATGGGATGACCGGGTCTCGCTCTATGAACTGTAAGTGTTTCCGGATGCAGCTCTCCAGAACAGACATAAAGATGGGCAGGTAAGGATGCTAAAGACGTCTTGTAGATACCATCATTTAAACCACTATGCGATTTTTGGGTCTGGGTACCGTGGAGGGGCCATGTCAATCATGAAGAAGCTCATATCCAAATACGGTGGCTAAAGGTATAAAGTGTATAAATCCTCCGTTAAAGAGACCCATCCATATATAACAGAGAAAAATAATAAGTAAAGCAACAAGTATATGTATCAGTGTACAAAGAGAGATGAGAAGAAAGAAAGAAAAGAAACATCAAAACGCCTTCCCCGTGCTCGCTATGGTGTCATTGTTGCCATCTATCATCAAGCATAACCACCTCGCCCAAATTGTCTAAATAATCACCATGCTCCAATACCAGACATAGCAAAATCTCATCTCATCTAGATCAAATCAAGACGCCAGCATCGCCTGTCTCTCCGGTTTGCTCTCCTGCGCCTGCTTTTGCTCAGTCGGCCTCTCCGAAACAGGAAGCTGTGCATTCGGGACTGTAGGAAGTTTCTGGTTGACGCCAGACATCTCCGCTTCTAGCGCGGCGAGCTCGTCTTCGACCTCTTCTTCGTCTTGCGCCGTGATACGAGTGCCGAGCATTTCGCTAATTTCCTATGAAAACACAGTTAGCATGGAAAATAAAGAGGCCCCCAAAAATCGGAAATGGAAAAATACATTTTGATATGCAATCGCCTCCGCATTCTCCTCCATCAACTTCTCCACGTGCTCAATGCCCCCCCATCTCCGCGTGAATCTCCGAAAGCACTTTTGTTCCCTGCTGCAGGCCAAATACGACGTCCTTTTGGATTTGCGCAAACTCCACGCTGGCCGTGAGCTTCTCCAGCTGCTCCAGCTGCGCATCCGTCTTGGACAGCAGCGACTCTTGGTACTTCTTCCGCCGCAGCGCAAGCAGCGCGCGCTTTTTGTCGCCCTTTGCGAGCAGCTGCTTGGCGATTTCGGTCTCCTTGTTCGTCAGGACGGTGATGCGGCGCTGGTACTGGTGTAGCCTGTCGCGCTGGATCTTCATGTCCAGAATCGCCCTGCGAGGTTCTCTCAGTTAGCGTGCGAGGTCGGCAAATGGCGGGCGCGTGATGGAGGGTTTCGTTTACTTGTCCTGCTCGGTAATCTTGCTCTGTTTGCCGCCCATTGTGAAGCGCCTTCTGTGCTACGAACTCGGCCGTGCGTTTCTTTGTTGATCGACCGCGAGTCCGTAGACGAGGAGTGAAGTAATAGTAATAGTAGAAAAGCAGCAAGGGACGAAGTCGGCGGATGACGAGGGTCCTTGTCGTCATTGTCTCACTGTATCATGTGGCGCCGAAAGCTTTATCGATAGACAGGGATTATGATAGGGAATCTCACACAGGCACATAGTTGCACAGGCTCTGATCCGAATTGAGTAAGCCGTGATGAGTTGACATAAAGATAAACGATGTAGTACTCTTTAGTGATGGGAATAACGGTTTTTGCTCGTTTCAACTTTAGATTATCTTGTTTCTATTCTGCCTCTTCTATTTCACCAGTTTTAGTTCTGAATGTATATATTCAGGTGTTATCGCGCTGGAATCGAAGTACGAGCTGGCCAGTATCCAAATACGGTTAGCTTTAGTGTCAAATCTCTACATTTTTACGTGCGGAATTGACGGCGCATTTTTTATTTTTCTGCGCCAGCAGTCGATCGACATTCATCCTCATCATCAGAAAGGCGACAACGCCGCCGGCAGGCAACATGGCACCCAGTTTCAAGTCTCGGCTGAACCTTCGCCAAGGCCTTGACCGAGATGTATATCAGATCATCAAGAAGATGGAAGACAACAACGACGGCAAGCCGTTCAAGACCGTCAGCGCCGCGTACGATGCCATCAAGAAATCAAACTCCAGCCTTAGCAGGCAGAAGAAACGCCCGCTCGAAGACTCGATAGACCGAGTTTTGCAATTCCGTAAGGAGGAGCTGGAAGATTCGGAGGATTCAGAAGCAGTCATTGAGGAAATGGAGTCGAAGAAAGTGGACGACGATCGATTTTTGCTGAACCGCCAATTGACAAAACACTGGCATGTCGAGTCTGCGCCCCAAGCCACCAATGAACAACCTGCGACCAAGAAGCGACGGATCCAGATCGACGGCGAAGACAAGGACGGCGCAACGAGCGGTGTTGATACTGCTACCGAAGCAGTAATCAACGGCGACGCAGTCAAAGATACAGCGAGAGCCGATAGACAAGAGAAGACGGTACAAAAGAAGTCGCCCAAGTCTAGCCGCTTCAAGGTTGAGCAATTGGAAGAGCCGCTGCCGCTGGGAGGTGTTGGCGAAATTCACCGCCATTTGCTTCGCCAAACAAGATACCTACTCAAGTGCCCAGAGCTCTACGAAGGAAATGGCTGGAGAAGAGTGCCTGGAATGCTCTTATTTGGACCTCCAGGGACAGGCAAAAGATCGCTTATCCGTACCGTCGCGGCGAATCTCGATGTGCCGATAATCACATTAAACGGCTGTCTCGAAGATCCGGAGCGCGTAGAGAAGAGCTTGGCCGAGGCCTTTGATACAGCCATTGGCCTGGCGCCCAGCATCGTCTTGATAGAGGATCTAGATTGGCATATTCCGAAGCCGGGAGGCACCAACCACAACGAGCACGGTAGAAAGGTGCTCAACCAAATCACGCGACAGATGCAGAGGGTCCAACAGGAACAAGCCAATGTTCTTGCTATGGCGACAACATCAAGGCTAACCGACGTCGATCCCGTTGCGCTTGAAGCCGGCTTATTCGAAAGATCAATCCAGATGAGAGTGCCAGATCAGGAGGCTCGGCATGACATTCTCAGAGTGGTAACGCGAGACAAACAACTATCTGGTAGCCTGGATCTCGCAGAGGTAGCAAAGATGACACACGGCTTCGTCGGTGCAGACATGGTCATCCTCACAACCTTGGCGGAGCAGGCAGCTCAGGAGCGAATCTTCAACGCGGAGGATCCAGAGGGGCGACAGCTAGAGCTCCTTACCCGACCTCCCCGCAGAGACGACATGGATGTGTCAGACACCATCTCATTAGATCTGAGACAGCCCGCATTTACAACACTACCTATAGAGCCTTTGACGCTCGACGACTTCCGCCTTGCCATCAAGGGCTTCACGCCTTCTCTCCGGAGAGAAGGCTTCACCGTGATTCCAAGCGTCACCTGGGACCAGGTCGGCGCCCTGGAAAACGTACGCGAGCAGCTACACATGTCCATCATTGGTCCCATCAAGAACCCAGAGCTCTACCAGGAATTCGGTCTCAGGCGTCCTGCCGGCGCACTCCTCTGGGGCCCCCCCGGCTGTGGTAAAACACTCGTTGCGCAGGCCGTCGCCAACGAGGCACAGGCCTCCTTCATCCTCATCAACGGCCCCGAACTGCTGAACAAATACGTCGGCGAGTCCGAGCGGGCCGTGCGAGAGCTCTTCCAGCGGGCTCGCTCCTCAACGCCCTGCATCCTCTTCTTTGACGAAATCGACTCCCTCGTGCCCCGTCGAGACAACGCCTCCACCGACGCTGGCGTCCGCGTCGTCAACGCTCTGCTCACAGAGCTCGACGGCGCCCAAGATCGCTCAGGAATCTACGTCATGGGCACGACAAACAGGCCCGACATGATCGACGCCGCAATGCTCCGGCCGGGCCGCCTCAGCGTCCGCCTCTTTGTCGATCTCCCTACCCCTGAAGAGCGCGCAGACATCCTCCGCGCCATCTACAAGACGGCCCACGCCAACGCCAGCGAGGCCGAGCTGGCCAGGCTCGCCGCCGTGGCCCTGGATCCGCGTTGTAAGGACTTTAGCGGCGCAGATCTCGGCGGGCTGCACATCAAGGCCGCGGAGTGTGCGCTGAGGAAATTCATGCTGGGCAAGAAGACGGCGCGGGAGATTGACGAAGAGGACTGGGAGTATGCGCTGGAGAATACGCGGTGCAGCGTGCTGAACCCGGACTCGTATAGGAAGCTGGATAGAAAACTTGGAAAGGGGGAGTAGTAGAAGTAAAGCTGCCAAGTCGACAGCCTGGGAAAAAAGGGAGTTTTTTTTGGATTTACAACATGTAGATAATACCAAGCGCACGCATATAGACACAGTACAGATTTGCGTAGAGGGTACTGCGTACAGCATCTGGTCTTCCTGTCTTCCTATTTGGTCTTGTCTTCCTTTTGGGGTAGTAGTACGGATACAGCCCTTTCTCCTGCGTGCATCATTCGATCGAATGCAATACCACCTTGGCCGCATGACAACCCAGGGATTTTTAACTCAATGCGACCGGCAAACCGCTAGGATGGATTCCCGCCAATGCCGAGTGCCGCCGGGCGGCCTGTCTATCAAAAACTTGTTTGCCCAAAACACCCCACCACTCGCACATTTGCTCGAAAATTCAAACCGTCTCGTGAGAAAAAGATGGCGCAAAGTGTCTGGTCGCCTATAAAAGCGGAGTTGGATATTATTGGTACAAGCACAGTGATGATGCTTTGACTATTCTAATATGTCTATAGTACAATCGCCGCACCCCGTCTATTGATATCTCTGTCATTACAATACTGTTTTTGGTTGGTCATTCATCGCTTAAGCGGTAGCCTGCTTGAGGTAGCTGCGCAAGTTGTTAGCGTTTGCATCTTCTTCTTCAAACACCGTCAATGGCAACTTACGCGTTGAGGTCATGGCGATCCTTCTCCTTCTTGAGGCCACCAAAGGCCATCTTGGTGCCGGGAATGTACTTCTTGGGGTTCTCAATGTACTCGAACAGGGTGGTGTCGTCCCAGACAACGCCCTTGTTCTTGTTGGCATCGGTGAAGCTGTAGCCGGCGGTGGTACCAGACTTGCGGCCAAAGAGGCCGTGCAGGTTGGGGCCGATCTTGTGGCCGCCGTCCTTCTCGACGGTGTGGCACTGAGCACAACGGGTCTTGAAGAGGTTGGCACCCTTCTTAGCGTCACCTGGAGAGAGCCGATTTAGTACGGGGTGTTTTCCTGTAGTGAAGAGATTCGGTGGCGGTGAGACAGCGAAGAAGTAGAGCGGTTTCCATTCAGCGATATGGCGCAGAGTCGACGGCCAAAGAACGAGGCATATTTGGACTTGAGTGAAGCATCGTAGTGGCGGGCGTCACCATCCGCAGGTGGCAAGTGAAAATGACGCACTGCATCAAGCAGCGTTTTTGCTCGATGTGAAGCCTCGATTTACAAAAAAAGAAGTCTTCCGAGCGTTCTCATGCTTCGAAAAAGTCCAAAACACCAATCGTCTCAGTCGTCGACTATCGTGGCCCGGCTCAATGGCTTCTCGCCTTCTTCTTCGGACAGGTCTCGGCAAACCGGATTGAGGGTGCGCGGCAACTTACCACCAGCCATTTTGAAGTATGGGTATGTGAAAAGACAAAGGAGTCGTTAGGGAAATAAATATGAACAGAGGTAAATCCAAAGAAGAACCGAAAGGCTACTTTGGAAACAAAACTTTCTTGAAAGGTGAAGGAAAAGGGGAAAAGTGAGAAGGTATGAGAAGGAAAAAAAGAAGGAGAGCCAAGAATTTCAAGGAAAAAAAAAGTTTATGACACAATGCCCGGCTGCACAGCAAACCGGCGGTGATCAGCCACAGATGTGGCGCGCGCCCGGCCAATCAGACCCCAGCAATTACACAGTCAGGCTCACTCGTCGGGCGATTGTTCCCGGGTAAAGTCGGGCCACCAGGGCGAGAGAATTTCGGGCGGCGCCACAGCTCCTGACTAGGGGACTCTCTCTTTTTTCCGTTGTTCTGGTCTTCTCTGTCGCTGGCTTCCCGGCTCCACCGGATTTTCCTTCCATCCGCGTTTTCTGGCCGGAGAAAAGTCGGCTGAAGCAGGCTGCTCTGCCGCCCTCGACTTTCTTTTTTTTCTTCCAGTTCTGGGGTGGGGTTCGCAAAGGTCTCCATTTTTTTGGCCTGACATCCCGCTATTTTTTTTTGGTGGGAACTTTGAAGAGAGCCAGCTTCATAGCAGAGGCTGCCCGAGAAAAAAAAAGTGCCAAAGCTTTTTGGCGGCTGTTTTTGTTGTTGTTGTTATTCTTCCTCTCTTAGCCATTTTTTTTGATCGAGATATTTACTACAGCACATCTTCCTCTTCTGCATCCGCCGCAATGGTGACGAGGGCCGTCATCCCGCGCTTCCTGCTGCCGCTGCAGGGGCCGCTCTGGCGAGGCATCAGGATCCCCCTCTCGCAGAACGTCCACATCCGCTTCGTGTCGACCGACAAGCCCATCGTGCTGGAGAAGCCGGCCAAGTTCAACCCGCCCTCGCATGGGTCCCGGCTCAAGAGGAACTCGATGCCGAAGCACTACGGCCCGCCGCTGACCGAGGACGAGGTTGCTGCCCAAAACAAGAAGAGCTACCCCGGGCTGATGGCGCCCCAGGGATCGTGGACACACTGGTTCTGGCACAGCCGGCTGCTGCATACGTTCATCACCATGGTAGGGACTTGTGCAAAACTTTCACTCACGGGTGGGTGCGTTGACTGACATTTTCGTGACCGCGTAGGGCGCGCTGCTGGCCATGGGCGTGTACACCTTCTTCATGAACTACGCCTACAACTCCCCCTTCAAGGATCTCGTGCCCCCAATCTCAGACCTGTGGCAACAGCCCACCTACTTCTTCTCCCAGTGGAAGAACGTCATCCTCATGCACGAAAAGGACAAGGCTCGCAAGGCTGCCGAGCACCGGAACCGCCACATCGACGACGTTGCCAAGCGGAGGTACTTTATGAAGATGCACGGCATCGAGCCCATGGACCCTGTGGCCGTGGTTTTCGGCAAGAACGAGGAAAAGTCTGCGGAGGAACTCGAGGCTGCTGCCATGGGACATGAAGTGCCGCCAAAGCCCGAGACTGAAGCCCCAGCGGAGCAGAAGAAGAAGTGGCTGGGCTTTTTTTGATTGATCATCCATCAAGATCATTCTATGTGCATTGACTGAATGGGCAGGAAAGCCAGATATATGTGCTTGTCCTTCCCGTTGCTATTGTAACTTTTAAGATTTTTTTGTGCCCCATCACATTAGGCATTAGGTATTCTCTCTCTCACAGCAGTGAGACCTCAAAATAGTGAGACCACAATATGATGTACCATTATATGAACAAATATCCCAACCCAAGCAAGATCCGTAAAACATTCCTTCTATGACAAGTCTACTCCTTCCAAACCATCCAAAACCTCGTCTGCAACGCCTCCCTTTTCCAAGACTGCCTGTATGATGCTATCTAGGACGGCAAACCTGGTTCCGCCTAGCGGTGCCTTCCAAACTCCCTCCTGAGGGTATTCTTCCATTTTTTGCTGTTGCTGCTGCTTCTGTGACGTCGGATCAAACGTCCCGCTGGCCGCCAAATTGCCCGTACTAGGCACCCCGGGCGGTGTCAGCCTCGACGGAGGATCGACAGTCCGCATGGACACCAGCCTCAGCTCGCGCCCAGAGTCCACCTCCATGCCCTCATCCGCCTTTTGCGTCCGGACCTCACACAACGACACCGCCAGTGCGGAATCCGCAACGGCAAGCTCCTCTTTGGACGGGTCGAACAAGATGCTGTCTCCCACTGCAACGACCAGCAGCGTAATGGGCGGCCTTGAGCCCGCGGCTGCGCCTTGGCGGGGGTACAGGAACGGCGAGGCTTCCCAGTCGTCGTCAAACATGGGGTCTTCGTCACCTTCTGACTTGAGGCGCGGTAGTCTTGTTGAGAGGAGGGCGAGATGTGTTGTGAGGGAGAGGAGGGGCAGGGGGGTATGATAGCGGCGGTGATATCAGAATGATCTGCGAGCATATTAGTAAAGGCCCTTTTTTCCAAGACACGCGCTTCTTCTTGGCTTCGCAAACTCACATCAAGATACAGCCTCCAGTGAAACCGTCTATTGATCCACAGCTTCTTCGCAAACTCCCCATCCGCAAGAAGCGCCTCCCTCAGCAGCTCCGCCAAAAACACCGTCCCGGCATCATCATCTCTCAGTCCCGGAATCTCCACCGTCATCTCCAGCCACTCGCCCCTTGCCTGTCGCCTGTCCTCCTCCGCATCGCCGCCTCCCGCGCCGCTCGCGCTCTTGACGTACTCCTGGTAATGCTCTCCGCCCAGCAGATCCACCGTCTTCTCGATTTCGGCCTTTACGCCCACGATGGCTTCTGTGCCGTCGGACAGGCAGACGCGCGCGCTGCCATTTGTGCCGGGCAGGATGCCCGTCTCGGCGGTCAGCGGCCGGAACTGCTTGGATGTTCTGCCGTCGGGGCGGATGGGCGGGCTGAGGGAGAGGGAGGTGTGGAGGTAGGCGAGCTCGGCGGGGGACAGGAGGGTTTGCTGGTTGGCCATTGTTCACCGCGCTTCCATGGGGATGTTGAGATTGAAGGTGCGGTGGAAAGTTGATTGTTGTGGCCGTGGCGCGGAATCGCAGAGCTGGGTATCGAGATCTTGGGGGAAGTGGTTTCTGGACGTGAACAAAAAAAGTTGTAGCGGGTAGCTCACCTAGGTGAGCGATAAGATAGGATATGATGCGGGGGTGGGGCCGTCTGCGAAACAGTCAGCCTTGGCTGTACTTGTCGTCTCGATCATATGTATCTTAACCTTGAAACTTTATGCTGTCATATCAGTATGTGAAATTTGACATGATTGTTTGCGTAATTGATTACCTATTGCCATGACCAACTGACGCCCGCACTTATAGACGGTACCAACTGTTGGTTTACGCAGTTTGCATGCGTACTACATATACCTATTATAAGCCAAGTTTCTAAGCGGCGAATTTCGACCATCGATAGCCGCGAAGAAGCAATCAATTCAACGGGCGCTGGAGGTTATTTACTTGAAAACAGCTCTAAGTTAAAATGCAAAGCCCGTATTCACTTTTGACATAATATAACAGAAGCTAGCTACCACTCTGTCAAATGTACATGTGATTCTACTTCTACCTATGTCACACTGTGCTCTTCTGCACTCTTCGCAATGATATCAGCATACCAGGTTATCTTCGCTGTTTGTACGCGTATATACTACCTCTGCAAGCGAAGTCCGACGTCATACATTACAAAGCCATAATGGCTGTGCTTATGCAATGACATACCTTTGTCTTTTTCTTTTACATGAGCCGCAACTTCAGCCCTGCTCTCGAACGTATTCCACTAGTTCAAGATCAGTAATCCCTCAGTGTAGAGCTGAAATATCAGTAATCCCACAGCGTACAATTCAAGATCAGTAATCCATTATAGAAATGCAATTGTTCATCTAGCGTAATAGCTGGAGAAGCACAAAGTTCCTACGAGATTGCCTATTTTGAGTAATGATAGGTACTCAAAGTTTACAAAGATTAATAATCAGCCTCTGCCCTTTTGTTAAACGAGATACTCCTGCAATGACATTGCCGGTCCATCTATCAAGTCAAAAACAGCTCCTCTTAAAACAAATTCCCATAATCATTATATTTCTTGAAGTCATATTTTAGTGCTGAGTCAGAATTTTGTTGTACTTTAATCGTTACGAGCTCGTTTAATACTGCCAATGATTCACTACCTTGAAGTGATGTATCAGTGCAGAACTGTAACCCCAGCTCAACTTAAAACGCCATACACGCAGGCAATATTAGGACTCAAAGCCGCTAGTCAAGTTAGCATCCGGAAGCTTTTCGAAAATCACCCTCGGAAGCTTTGCGAAAATTAAAGCTGGGTGTGTCGGTTGAGTCGTTACAATGCTTCCGAAATTGTCCCACTTGGGCTAGTGTTGACGAGTAATGCAACAAAGCAGGAATACCCTCGCAGCTTGCTAAACTGAACGGTAAAAGGATTTCTATCTACTGTTGCTGCGGTAATTGCGGTATTTCGGGGGGGAAATGGTGGACATATGTTGCTTTGCTATTCGTTCGAAATACCGAAAGTGTTACTATATATATATATATCTCCGCACTCATAAGTCGAGGCTATGACATTCTGAGACGGCTCGCCTATCGTATTCATTTAGCCTGTTTTGATGTATCTTGGTTTGAAATCAGCAGATCGCCCAACGCTGGGGTACTCACAATTGGAAAGTATTCTCAGGATGTGCTGAATAAATCAATATTCTTCAGGCAATGTCATGGCCACAGAGGAATTTGTGAAGCTACGGCTTTTCCCTAGACGCACATCTACTTCCCATAACACCCTAGCTTTCCTTGATGAATATAAATATACCTTCCATATTTGAAAATAATGACAGACTTAACTGTTCAATCAGGGCATTCTCTAATGCAATAGCAAAATAACCTACCCTTGGTTTAGAGTTACTAGCGGAGCTCCGCTGTTATTTCTTATCCATTTCCGTAAATGCTTCAAGCAGTTTATAAGTGTGCTACAAGAATTATAAAAGCAGTACCTTCTCCCCTAGAAACAACATCAAGTTCCTACCATATCTTGCATCTCTAATCAACCTTCTTTTATAATCTACACACTTAAATATCATTGACAATGACGACTCATCAAACTGCCAAAACAAACTACGTTCCCTACCGCGATGGCAAAATAGCCTACCGCCGATTCGGAGCCCCCAGCGGCGTTCCACTGCTCTTCCTCATCCACTTCCGCGGCACCATGGACAAGTGGGATCCTCTTCTCGTAAACAACATTGCAGCATCCAGACCAGTCATCCTCGTCGACTACTGCGGAGTTGGCCAAAGCACCGGCATCGTCGCCAACAACTTCCGAGAATGGGCAGACGACATGCTCGAGTTCCTCTCCCTCATCGACGTCAAGCAAGTCGACATCCTTGGCTTCTCCCTCGGAGGCTTCGTGGCCGAGATGATGACGCTCAACGCCGACCCCAACAAGCTCAAGATCCGAAAACTCATCCTCGTTGGAACCGGCGCAAGTGTCGGCCCTGGCGTTGAGAAGACTACAAACGACTACGTCCCCTATGCCGCTGCCGCAGATGCTGAGCTGTCTTCCCTGAGAATGCTCTTCTTCCCGCACAACGCCGTGGGTGAAAAGGCGGCCGAGGAATGGTATGCCCGGATCCATGAGCGAAACGAGTCCACGAGCGGAGAAGTCCCCAGCGAGTGGCTTTCTCTCGGGTACAAGGATGGAGGAGCGGGATTGAAAGCGCAGGCGGATGCCCTGGAGAAGTGGTTCAATCCGGAAACAAGCCGCGGTGAGGAGGGCTCGTATGACAGACTGGAGCAGATTGATATTCCCGTGTTGATTGCCAATGGCTCTGTGAGTAAACATGCTTCTCAAATAAGCATCTACTCGATAATAAGCTCGCAACAAGAACTAATTAGGAAACCTTTCAGGACGATTTCATGATTCCGACTGTCAACTCGTTCAACATTCAGCAGAAGCTGCCTAATGCTACGCTACTTGTCTACCCAAACAGCGGCCATGCATCCCATTACCAGTATGCTGAAAAGTTTGCAAAGCAGGCTGTACAGTTTCTTGAAGATTAAAATGGATGCATAAAAGTCCATCAGATACGAGAGGCTGCTCGACTGCAGTGTAGCTTGATGTAAAACAAGAACTTGACAACTACTAGTTTGGGTTTCTCGGTCAATTCTGGTCATGTTAAGCTCTCGACAGTTTCATTCCATAACAGCTCGTACCTGTGTGTGAACTCCATTGTCTGGCGTGTCTGTGTATCTAGATGGCTGTAACCCGAACGCAGTTCGTAAAGTCTACGTGAGCAGGACCATGTTGGATCTACTGCTAGTATTTCACAGAGCTTATGAGATTAAAAGACAAGTTGTAAGCACCATAATATATAAGTAAAAGAAATAATCATTATTCATTTGCAAGAGCACGCTTATCCTAAATATCCTATGCATCTCCTTGCAGTGTAACCAATAACCGACCCAGATGTAAAAAAACGCGTATGAAGCGCTTTATAAAATAGTAAAATAACCAATCTCCTTCCAAAAAAAAAAAAAAAAAAAAAAAATTAGGTTCGACGACGTACCAGATCCAAACAGATGCGATTCATCAGATCAGGCCCCACGGCAGCAATCAACTGCGCAATGCTATGCTTTACGTTTGACGGCTCTGCCAGCTTACTATGCCTCCAGCCGACCAGGTCTGACGTCTCAAACAGGGGGCCTGTAGGAAAAATCCTCAGAACAATGTGGTCCAGATCGTATTTTTCCATGTCCTTGACAGAAAGAATACCTGGCATTCCAGATTGGAAGAGGGATTTATAGGTCATGCCACTGTCTTCATCCGAATCGGAATTCTCCGAGTTTTCGCCCGAAGATGCAGGTTTCTGATCTTTTCCAGCAGAGGCATCTATGCTCATAGTGTCGGCAGAATGCAGCTCAGATCCTCTAGGATTGTCGGCTGCCGAGAGGCTAGTATAAGTATCCCTAGCCAGAATATCCAAAATGCTCTTATCCAAAAATCGCCATTCCAGGGTATCTGGGTCAAGGATATACTGTGGACCGTAGTCTATTTTGTATCTCATCTTAGGGCAGCTGTGGATGTAAAATCCAGGGTACCACCACTGGTAACCGTCTTCAATCGCGAGCGAGATTTCATAGAGAGCCCCCAGCTTGCCAGGGGCGAACTTGTGAATGCTTTCGTGGTAAAGAAAATAAACAGAGCTGACGCACTGTGGCAGTAAGTCAAGCACTCCTATAGCGACCAGAACGCCGTCTAGGCGGTAGCACTGATGGTAGGAGCCCAAGCGGCGCTTTCGCCCATCAGGTCCAACCATGGTCCGACGTTGCAGAGGAGAGCCGCAGAGGAATCGTCGAAAAGACTCGTGTGACCTGTCATAGGGCTCATCTCCGTGGACAACTCGCTGGTAATTTTCGTAGACTTCATACTTTTCCTTGGTAAAAGTGTCTTCTTCAAGCGTTACAGTCCACCTATGAGCTGGCTCAAGCGGTGTTTTGATTTGGCCAATCTCAGCCTCATGAATGCGTTCTGTGAGCAAAAACTCATTGTCACGCTTCTTTGTCTCTTCGCGCGACCTTGGATGGAGACGAGCAGCTTGCTTAATGTATTGGTCGCCCAGTACATGTTTATTGAAACGGTTAATGGTCTGGCGCTGACCCCTTGTTGGATGAAACTGATCTGAGTCTAAGCGAATGGTGTAATGAGGACAGCATGAAACGCGCTGGTTTGGACGGTACAATAGTTTTCCTGATCGTCTCCAGCAGCGATCGAGTAGAGTGAGATACAACTCTGGGCTAAGAGAGGCAGCATTGGCATAATACGAAAAGCCTGCATACAGCAAACAGGGTTAGCTTTTGTGAGCAAACAAATGATTGAGTTCACCAGAAAGAAACTCAGGGCCGGTGAGAACTGACTATGTCCAGTGACGCCGCAGTAGCCACATTTTGATGAATTTGTATACCCTGTGCAGCTAGTTAGTACAGATAACAGACATCAACCTGTGCGCAATGGAAAAAATATTTCGTATAAAGAACGCCAAACAGTGATCAAAACGTCACGTAATGCAAGACTGCAATGCTAATGAAAAGTATGGAAATACAAGAGAGCATCCAATATGCTGTTTCAACAAATGGAGTAGAAGCTAAATGGTAGTATACACAAAGTAACCAGCTTCCGACGATGCTATCATCAGAGTGGCATATACATGCTGACCTGCAGCGAGAAATGAGAGGCAGAAAGTAATGTTGAGACGGGATACATGAGTTGTGAGTGAGAGATGAGACGGTGGGGGGACAACAGACGATGAAATGGGGATGACAAGGAATCACACAGTTCGGAGCCAAACACCCAGGCCGCACTGACCAACGGCATCTGGAGTGAGTGGCATAGAAGTGTGTGGCCACGACAATCGCGATGCCCATGGACGAAGTCACACAATAGCGCGAGAAGAAAAAAGAGGCCGACAGGGGTTCGCATCAAGGAAGAGGCCTTGCCAAAAACGACTGCAAAGCTCCGGGCCAACGACAGGCACTGGAAGCAGCACGTGTGCAGGCATCAGGGCAGCGGGAAGAACAGCAGAGAGAAAAAGAGACCAACAGCTCTGGCTGGTTCTGACTCACCAATTGGAGAAATAAGCTCGTCAGCGACGGAGGCGTCTTCAGGGGTCTGCCCACCACCGTTTTCCTCCATGGCTGCGCTTGGCACCTCGGGTCGTCCTGAAGAGGCAAGTTGGTGCGTGAGACAAGTGAGGGCGAGGATTTTGTGTGTATTTGACAAGAAGTGATGTGTCCTGTCGCTCTCTCAAGGCCGACAGACGGGCTGATACGATGGAGTGTTTGATAGGCAATAGCTTATAGAATGGAGGGGAAATGACGGATTGCAGTCGAGGTTGGCGAAGCTCTCAGCGCCTGCACGCAGCGGCTATGACGGACGATACGCCTGGCTGCTGTCGCAAGCAAAGATTTAACTTTGTGGGGCGTATGTATGCGATCTAAACTGTCCTGATGCCAGCAGACGAGCGGCACACGAGAAATAGCCTGGTCGTAGCAGCGGGTTCAAACACACGAGCGTGGAGACGCCTGGTCTGTAATCGCCCGAGGGAATGCCCAGTAGGTATCTTCACTGCTGCCGGCCAGAGGAGCTCATGATGGATGGGAGGTGGAAAGACAAGCAGACAGACAGCCCAGACGCTGTAGATGCGATGCCGACAGCATTCGCAGAGGAAGAAAAGCGAGCGTCTCCAAGAATCCAGTGTTGAGGTCAAGTCCAGCTGCCATCTGGTGGCGGGGCGAAACGGGGAGCGAGTGAGGGGTCGCGGCGCTGAGGCCACCGGGATGGCGCCAGCTACAGCGGTCCGCCTAGTCTAGTAGCTATCGACGCCACTACGAGATAATGTCTTGTCTTGACCAAGTGGAAATCCTTCCTGCAGGTGGCATACTGCAGAGCTGAGCACTGTACGGCCTTTTTCTTGTCTTCTTTGCTATATGCACTCCTTGCTTTGGATCCCCAACGAATACTTTGTGCTAGCAGCATACATACTGCATCCTTGCAATATGTAGACCGATGGAGACGGGTGACAAGTCGGCTGCGTCGTTCCCTGGCTTCTTCTATGCCGTCAAAGCCGTCCTCTTGATATGCATAACACGGTCCCTGAAAGGTCGCATCCCGAAAATAGAACTGCCTCACCCGAAAAGCCTAAAAGGCGTGGCGGAACTCTTGCCTCTCGTTGGATCATGCCCTTTTCTCTGGCTGCAAGGGCCTTGCTCACCGTATTTCTCAGCTACTATGCAACACCCAGTAATGCAAATGCTATTGACACGAAGCAAATAGTACCATGCACGCGTGCGTTTGCCCGGTAATACCCAGAATCTCTCAGCAGCGGAAAGTCTCCTGCAACCCTTTCTCAATAGGGCCATGGTACGTATCATCAGACGGCATATCGGTTCTTGGTGATTGGATGGAAAGCTTCTGGACCACATGGACTTACAGTATAACGTACACATGTACATTCTACTGCCTGGTAGCATCTACTTCCAAGTACGTCACCACTGCCGACGCTCATCTAGATCAGCTTGCCCAGGTAGCTGTGCCTAAACGGCAAATCTCAAAGAGACATGTCGATAAGGTACAGATTACCGCTGGAGCCATGATCTACTTGTATTGAGTCATAATTCATAAGCTGCTGCCTGTAAGCTTAATCACCTGTCTGTCGCGACGCATTCACCACGGGATCTCAGCCTCGTATATATCATCCGCTGCCCATCTCAGCGGCCATCTTTTCTTTGTACAGAATACCACAGTCCTAGCCGTCGTCATTGAAGGGGCGGCAGCTAGGGATCGGGTGCAGCTCGCCTGCGCGGGAAAACAGGGGGGTTTGATACATACATACATGCATGCAGTGCTCTCCCACCAAACTCGTAACGTAGGACCACACCTCTGGAATTACAAGGCAACTATAAAGGCATATATCCTGGCGTCGGGAGGCTAGATCACTGGCAGATGCTTGTATTATAGACAAAATTCTAAGAATAATTAGACGAACATCATATGTTGTTATATGGTTTTTGAAGTCCTTGGAGAGTGGTCTGATTTAGCTCTCGGTTAAGCTGCGAGGCTCTTCTTGGTTGCAAGTTTCCGTTTTGAGCCTGATGTTGTCAACTCCATGACCAGCTAAACATGCCAAATATCAGCCTCCAAGGGAATAAAAAAGAACCCACTGTCATGAAAATTACTAAACTTGTCCTGATTATTTGCCATGATGCATTACAGCCAATCAAGTGTCTGAATCCCTATAGCTGCTGCTCTCTTTCCCTGTATCAAAACCGACATTATCCCGTGTGTTGCCCGTCGCCTGAGTCTTAGTTCATGCGGCCGTCTCCGGCTTCGAGCCCCTAGCGCTATATTGATTGAGCCACGGCCAGACGGCTGTTGAGAGCGCGGCCAGCACGGCTGAAGCCTGTTGTCTCGGGTGGCCTGGGACATGTACCCGCGAGTACTCTTTGACGCTGTCGGTACTGCACCTCCGATATGTACAGGCAGCCTGCTGACTCTTTGACTTCAAGCCCTGAAGCCCAGGCAAGCCCGGCACTTTGCCACGGCCAGAAGCAGCACGTCAAGTCCAAGTACCCAGGCCAGAGTGCGCGACAAACTAAACTCTCTCTTGGCCCGTCTCCGCGTTTGGCCCCAACCTTGCACAAGCCCTTGCTGTTAGTTCCGCTCCACTCCAGGTACCGCCAGCATTCATCGCAGCTCAACTCACCGCACCGGCGCGCGCTTATACCGACTCCAGGTACCTCCATGCTGTAGCTCAACGGCCACGGCGTGCTCCATCCTCCGTAACTCTCCAGCCCTGCTGCGTCCAGTCTTTGCGCGGTCCATTGCCACTGCGGCTAATCCTGCTTATCCTTTTTTCTCCCATCCGTGTCCAGCTCGCGGTTCCCCGACTCGGCGCCGAGTTACATACGCATCGCTTCCGGACCCTGTCTAGAACGCCATCTCGTTCCGCGAACCCGTGCAGCAGGGAAAAAAAAAATTGGAAAAAAAAAAAAGAGCCAGGCACCGCCTAGACCTGCATCCGTTGTCCAACCCCCACGACTCTTGGTCCTGGTTATTATTCACCACCATCTCGCAACTCGGGGGAAACAGACGAGAAACAAACAACACCTTTTTACTCTATTCTTTTCTGCTTCTCTTTAGATGACAATGCAGCGCATGTCACTGTGATTTTTACCCCCCAGCCTCTCCGCCAGACGAAGCTCGCGACTTGCCGGTGAAAGTCTCCCGTTTCCGGCAACCTCTCTCTCTCCCTCGTTACTTTTTTTTCCCCCTTCCCGCGGCCGATACGCGGGCCGGCCAATCATCGCAAGACTTTTTCAGCTTTCAGCTTTCAGCAGACAGCCGGAGAGAACGCTGGCGACAACAGCTGCCAACATGTCAGGCTCGGCGTCTAGTGTCGAGGGCTCCAACAATTTGCCAATGCAGTCGCGGACCGGGCGGAGCAAACAACGTAAGTTCCCTCTTGAGCGCAGAACTGCATCTTGATACTCCCAAGAGCGCAGTTCCCCCTTTGTCACCTCGCAAACCCCTATTTCCACCGACTTCTTCTGCTCTTCTCCCTCTGTCCCCCAATACCATCTCCGGTGTCGTGCGCGCCGCCTCGTTTGTTCCTTGCCTTTGCCAGTCGCTGCTTTGTCTTGCTTTCTGCTTGCTTGCTTGCCTGCCTCGCCTCCGCCGACGCCCGCAGCTCGGGATCCCACTGACCCATCTCCCTCCTTCAGGGTACAACTCGCAAGGAGAACGACTTGTCGCCGGCGTCGTACCACTCAGCGCAGACCGCAACTACGTCATCCTCATTCAGTCTACCCGGCGCAAGGGCTGGGTCCTGCCCAAGGGAGGGTGGGAGTCGGATGAGTCGTGCCAGGAGTCTGCCATGCGAGAGGCCTGGGAGGAAGCTGGCATCACGCTCAACATTGACTATGACTTGGGCAACTTTGAGGAGAAGCGACCGCCCAAGACGTCCAAGGACCGCTCCCGCTACTACTTTTACCAGGGCACCGTGGTAGAGCAGCTGGAAGAGTGGCCGGAGAAGGACAAGCGCGAGCGCGAATGGTTCACCTATACAAAGGCAATCGAGGTTCTCCAAAACAGACCGGAGCTCCAAGAAGCCTTGAATCGATCTTCGATGAACAGAACATGAGCCAGGGCAACTCGTCTCTGTCAAATTTCTTTTCGCAACGAAACTGCACCCTTTTATTTCTCCTTGTACATTTTTATTCCCTCTCCTGGCCTCTACAGGTGTCCCTGCAACGGCCATTGCCGCCTTTGGCCATTGGAAGCAGCACCATACACAGCAGACAGCTCGGAACAGAAGGAGATGGTCCAAGAGCAAGAGACAAAGGAGAGGAAGAAGGCGGTGATGATGGAAGCTTATTTGCTTCTCTGGCTGATGGTGGCTGTCTATCCGACAACTATGCCTGCATCACCGGCTTTTCTAACATACAGGAACTGCTAACCATTTAGGGTAGGATGCCTTTGAATTCGGCTCAGGCGTTGTCGACAGGTTTTATCTAATTTTTTTCTTTTCTTTCTTCGTTTTACCATAGAGCATCCACTCAGAAAAAGAGATTTCAAAGACAAGGCGCGCGGGCATAATATTGGTGTACAGCAAGGCACAAGCTGCTCTTGAAATAGGATACACACAAAAATTAATTGTTTCCCACAATGGACCGCTTTCCACGGTCAACGGAGAGAAAGGGAGATGGCCAGTCTCACAGTTTCCTTTTTTTTTTCTATTATCCTTTTCCTTTTCCTTTTCTCTCCGTCTCTCTCCATCTAGAATTGAAGACTTGATTTTTAGAGTATAGAATTAATTGATATGCCATAGGCATGACGAGGGCAACTTGTCGTGTGCTGCACAAGCTAAGTACCTGCCTTAGCTCTGTGCCCCAGACACCCCTCATTTGTTGACAAGTAGGAACCGAGTACATGGGACTCTAGAGTTACCTTATGACTCAACCATTGAGTTAAACGCCGGGATCAGCCAACCTTGCTGGGGGTTTCCGCATTGATTCAATGTGCAGCTTCAGCCGACGGCCTAATGGATTTGGCCGCTTATATGTAAGCCTGCAGGTATCTACTCCTAGATGAAGCTCAGCAGTTACCCGTAGAGTACGGGCACAGAGCCAAGAAGCTGCGTCTTGGCGAAAGGAATCTACTATACTCTAATGAGGCATGAGTAGCAGCACGTTCAACTGTGTACGAGCAAGTACAGGCACCCTTCCCAACAATTGTCATCCAGCTCAGCCATATCGGCAGCCATTTTGCTTTTCCCTGCCCCTCAGTTCAAACCACCATCCAAATCTAATCACCACTGCCCCGCCATCGACCCAATGTACGACTGCAACCATCTGTACTCTTCCCTGCTTCATCAAGGTATCTACTTTGGCTTGAAAAGCCTGCAACAGGTGTTATTTAACGCATGAGGCCCTTTTGGTCTTTTGCCAATTCATTCCACCGACGTTCACACTGACGTAGTTGCGCTGCGTACCTGTACTTGAACCGCCAAGAGGCTTTGACACGTGATATCCGTTTATCGATAAGCCCTGCACGCCGCATCCCGGGCCACAGCCGTAGACGATCGCAACCTACTCCATCTCTCGACTAGACTGCTAATTGTATCTGCTCCGTACAAGCCTCGTCGCTCTCCCAAAACCTCATGTTGGCCATGTTCTTATAGACAAGGGAAAGAATTCAAAAAAACGAAATCACAAAACAAAGCCACACGTCTCCATGGACCCTTGAGCCCGACATTACGATTCAGATTTAACCTACGCTTTTTGCTTCTTCGCTCATATACGGCGCTTTTTCCCGCCTCATGCCATTATAATGGAAAACCTATCCATTGCCGATGCCCCCCCCGCCTGCCGGGCCGGGTCAGCCATTCTCCCAGCTGCCGCCACAGATGTTCACGACGGCCGCGCAGCTTTTAGATCTCACAGACAGTACGGGCTTGCTTCATTCCCCCCCCCGGGGAGTCGAAAAAGAAAGCGGGCAAGGGAGAGAGACTGTGCTAACAAGTGCTGTTTGTAGAAAAACTAATGGTGGTTTTACGCGACGGAAGGAAACTGATTGGCGTATTAAGAAGCTGGGACCAGTTCGCCAACATTGTGCTCCAGTCAACCACAGAGAGGATATTCGCCCCCAGAGCCGACAACCACGACGCCCAGCAACCCTACGGCTACTACGCGGACATTCCGCACGGCATCTTTCTGGTGAGAGGCGAGAACGTGCTTCTGCTGGGCGAAATCGACCTCGACAAGGACGACGATGCGCCTCCGGGCTATGAACTGGCCGAGGTGGACGCTGTGAAGAAGCTCGCCGAGGCGAAGAAGGCGGCGGATAAGGCCAAGGAGAAGGCTCGACTGAAGAAGCTTGTTAAGATTGGCTTTGAGGGCGAGAACCTGGGTGACATTTTCTTTTAAGAAACACAACAAGATGTGGGCACGTGTACGCATGAGAGAGAGAGAGAGAGATACGAAACTGAGAAAGGAGGTAAAAAGGAGAGATGAGAAGGGGAAGAAGGGGAAAGAGGGATTTAGAAGCCGGCAGCAAGGGAATTCTTTTTTGTTTTCCGTTTTTTTTTTTTTTTTTTTGTTTGTGTGCGCTGCGGCAGAGACGATTTCGGCGGCAGAATATTGTGAAATGCCCCGGGTCGAGAGATGAGTTGGCGGGTTAGAGAAGGAAAGTAGTAGTCTTCATACACGTTCTGTGTGCTTGAATAAACTAGAGGCGTTGGGAACAACGTCAGCGCCAGGTTTTTGTCACATATATCTAGTTAAATACAGCAGTTGATTGATAACCATGTTGGCTCCACGGAGGAGCGAATATCTCAAGTGATATCTTGGATCAGTCGTGAAGAGCTTCATTAGCAGTAGAGAGTTGCTAGGAATACAAGAGTTATACACGCGCCATCTAAGCAACGCAGCTTAATCGTTACAAACACATCCACCACAACACCAGGCAAGGTGAAGAAACCAAATAGTAATACAGGCGCCATGCCACCAACGCCATGAAAGTCAGAGCATCGTCCCCCCTTTTCTCTCTTTTTTGTTCTTACACGGCTCCAGAATACCCTCTCCCTCATCACTGGAAACCACAACCTCGTTTCCTCTCAAACATTGGTATCGGAGCGCCAGGATCCCTCGTCATGCCACCAAGCAGCCAATCCGTCAGGCCCACAAACTTGGCGCCCACGCCCTTCTCCCAGTCGCCACCCTCCTGCGCCTGCTCAATGGTATGCGTCAAGATCCTTCCCTCGGCATCAAAGTCGAAGATGAACAGCCCCGTAAAGGCCTTGTTCGGATCCACGCCCCTCGCCAGCCTCAGCCACGGCAACGAGCTCCCACCACCACCAGATTTGCTCTCCTTGGTCTTGCGCTTCTCGCACCAGCGCACAACGAGCTGTTCTGACGTGGCGCCGGCCCGTCTGGGCAGGAAAGTCAGCGGCTCTGACGTCATGCGCTCGGCCAGGATCTCGAGCTTCACGTTGCCGATGATGGGCACGCGGTTCCAGGCAATGGGCGAGGTCCAGAGGGCGGCGGCGTAGGCGACTCGGCCGGAGACGACGGGCAGGTGAGGATGCGTGGAGGGGAATAGCTGGAGCGAGATGTTGGGGGCGAGGATGTCTTGCGGGAGGGGAGATTGGAGCAGCGTTGGAAGGCGTTCTTGGAGGATTCGCAGAGCTAGCAGTGTTTTGTATGTAATTAGCCAGACTGCCCTTTCATAAAGATTCTCTTTTGAAAATATAAAAAGGTTTGAACATACTCTTGCCGAGCTTTGCTTTGTTGGGATCCGGCGGCGTCTCTCCCCGGCCTCCCATCCACACAGCTCCAGAGCTCTCAAAGTGCGTCGTCCGCGACAAGCTGCCCCGCGGCGCAGATGCTACTCCCGGCACTTTTTCCTGCTGCCGCAGCTGTAGCAGCAGCAAAGCATTGTCATCTGGTTGTGATTGTTCTGTTGAAAGGCTCTCTGTCAACGCCGGCGCCTGCACGGGAGCATTGGCCGGGCCGAAGCTGGCGATGCCACGGACTGAGGCGCCGGGCCAAGATCGGAAACATGAGCATGAGCGGCCGGCAGGGCTCGTCAGCGAGTTGCGCAGGGGCGCGGCCATTGGGTGCTGGGGGCGCTCCTGGGGAGGAGCAGCATGAGGGCCAGGAGACAAGGATTTTGCGTCAAACTTCTCGAAGAAGCAGCTTTTTCTGTTTTAGAGCAAGAAACGAGAAAATTTTCCCAACGAAAGACAAGAAAATCGTATGGCTCCGATCTCCATCGGCATTGAACGGCAGTTCCTCTCAGTGCTCTTCCCATACAGTAGGTACATACCTAGTTTCGCCTCCCAGGGCTAGGTAGGTGCGCTACAGTGGGCTGTTCTTGGGGGACCATCCATTGCGGGGCCGTTCCGCTATTCCGGGGCACGATGTTTGGGGTTTGCTGGCTTGGTGTTACGGGAAGGGTAAAACGAGCATGGATGAACAAAGACGAGATGGACTAGTAGAAGATTTTTTTTTTTTTTTTTTTTTTTTTCGAATTGTTCCGGGGCTGTTCGTTTGCTGATACGGGTGGACAAAGTCCAAATACCCACAGTGAGGCTCCAGGCTTCTGAGAAACGTGGGATACGGGTAGATGCGGGATGTTTTTGATAAGTAGCCTGCTACCTGATGTTTACTTGAATTTTACTCTTCTTCATTGTCTCTTGTTCAGGATTGGGTAGTGTCATGCCAGTTTGCATTTGGAATAAAAACTGTTTCAGAGTGACCAGTAATCTCATTTACCGAAAACATGACAATTGCTGATCCGAATTCAAGTCATGAGCGGCTCTTCAGGTGACGCAGGACTTTTAGAGAGCAGCTGGAAAGGTTCGAATCACATGCGCCTGACCTAAACGTGCACAGGGCTTAATCGCTGCCCGTGGCCAGCGGCAAGCGCTTCGTATTCCTACAAGTATCATCACACCACAGGTCATTCTGTGGAGAAGGAGTCTTAGACAATTTGATTAAATCAACATGATTATACTGAAATGAGAACATTCTTTGTTTTAGTTGAGAATGATGCAGTGGAAGCGCAAAGGTGAAGTCATGAACATGCCTGGAGCCACTTGACAATGTAGCCTCAGATAAGATAAGGCACTAAACCCGCTGCAGCTACAGCCAAGCACTTCTGTACTTGTACTTGGCAATGATGTAGAAAGTCGAGGGGTCCGGCTGATTCCGATGCATTGCACCCAGTAACGTGCCCTCAAATGATGGCAAATGCCCTCTTCGCCGGTGCAAAAGTACAGGTACGCATTGCATCCGAGGCACACAATCACTGGTGCTAACGCAAGCCCCCCCGTGCCATCACCAATCCAGCGCTAAGAATAAGCCTGGAAATGAGATGAGCCTCTGAGCCTCGCTGCGCTGTGACAGGTGGCCCCTGCACGTGACCAGCGCGCCCACCGCCCATCCCATTGCCCGTCCATCCCCAGCCCAGCCAACGAGCCGTCATCTTTCCCTGACGTACTCGAGACTGCGCTCCTTTGACCTCGAGCCAACCATCCGTTTCGATCGCAACCTGAAGCCTTCACCACTGATTCTCGTCTCGTCTCTCTGTCCTGCTTCTACCAGCATCCCGCCCAGCCCACGCAAACCGCCATCATGAACCCTGAGTGGTACGCGGCCCTTGTTGCCCTTTGACGGCGATATTCTCCTGAAACTTGTCTGTCTTATCCTTGCTAACATGTCCGCCGAACAGAGTCCAACGCAGCCCGCATCCCTTGGAAGCCGCATATCCATCCTCCTATCCGTCCCCGCGATGGAGTAGCGATGGGACGGCATGACGGCGGCGCCATTTTGTTCTTTGCAAAGGAGAAGCGATCGCTGACCCGACCCTCTTATTTCCAATCTCTAGATACGACTACCTCTTCAAGCTCCTCCTCATCGGTGACTCCGGTGTTGGAAAGTCTTGCTTGCTGCTGCGATTCGCCGACGATACCTACACTGAGTCTTACATTTCCACCATCGGTGTCGACTTCGTACGTTGACCCGTACCCCCACTTTCACGAGCTTATCAATTTCTAACACCCTGAGCAGAAGATCCGAACGATAGAGCTCGATGGCAAGACCGTGAAGCTGCAAATCGTAAGTAACACATGCTATAGTATTCCAAATTATCGACATGGCGGGTGCTGAAACTCTTTGTTTTCTAGTGGGATACTGCCGGCCAGGAGCGTTTCCGAACCATCACTTCATCGTACTACCGCGGTGCCCACGGCATCTGCGTTGTCTACGATGTCACCGACATGGACTCTTTCAACAATGTTAAGCAGTGGCTCCAGGAGATTGATCGGTATGCCACCGAGGGCGTCAACAAGCTGCTCGTAGGCAACAAGAGCGATATGTCGGATAAGAAGGTTGTTGAGTACTCCGTCGCCAAGGTAAGTTAGCGTCTCAGTTGCAGCCTGGAGCCACCGCAGGTCACCTGCAGCGGAAAGCCTTCCGATGCTGCTCTAGGCTGCCGCTCCTCAAACCAGCAAGTGCCATGTGAAAGCCTGAAGCTGACACCCCTCCTCTAGGAATTCGCTGACAGCCTGGGCATCCCTTTCCTCGAGACCTCCGCCAAGAACGCCAGCAACGTTGAGCAGGCTTTCCTGACCATGGCTCGCCAGATCAAGGAGCGCATGGGCACCACGACTGCCAACAACACGAAACCCAGCGTGCACGTTGGCCAGGGCCAGGGTGTCGGCAACTCGTCCAGCAGCAGCTGCTGTTAAACGACTTAACCGCTATGGTTTCGTGTGTTTTCGCTTTGTCGTGGCCGAGTCCGGTGACAGGATGCTTAGAGCAGTGTGATGTCCGTTGGGAACCGACTGATCAATGTTTATTATGACCTTTTTCCTCCGCTATTCTAGGGTTTTCAGTTTGCCCCATTTCTGCGCATAGATTACATCATGTCTTGTTGGATCTCGCCCCTTCAGACACGCACACACAACGTGGCATTCTCGCTTGCTTTTTAGGACACATGAGGGTCGGATGGGAATGGGAGAGACGGTCATACGAGAGGAAGGACGTGATACACAATTGGGATCAGGGCGCAAAATTCACGAGAAATGAGGATCTTATGGGTGCGCTGAGCTGTACTTTCACGCCTTCCCTTGTCCCCCCCATAAATGACTTCCCTTCCATGGAGATTACGATTTGGGAGAATAATGGACGTTTATGGAAATTATGGCCCTTTTTTGCAGCAAGCTTTGGCTTTTTTTTTTTGTTGGTATTATTTGCTCGCTATTTTCGTCGCTTTCTGCTTTTTTTCTATGGTGCTAAATTCCGGAAGGCTTTCCGGTGCCTCTTTTTCGTCTTTTCAAACCCAATCTTTCACGAGGATGGGGGTACCATTAATACACAGGGGAATTGCGTATTATTCTAGGTTACCGTTATTGTGCTGCTGCTACGTAATTACCGGTTTTTATTGCCATCTCCATGTCCCTTGGTCGGTGAAAGTGACTGTTTTGAGTATATTATCTGCCTAGGTATACACAAATAGTATACTACTATCAGTTAATGAAAACAAAATAGCGTGTAAGACGCCGAAGTAACAATACAAGGGTGTATTTCCTTACGTTGTATCTTCGTATACAGCACCCGGTTCTCGGTAACCGGGCCGCGAGACAAGTAAGCTCAACCCACCACGACAAGGGTCTCGGGGTCTACGAACTCATCAATAGGGGGCAACAAAGTTCTACTGCTTCTATTACTGTTTCTATTATACTCAGTATTACGAAGCAAGGATTGATATACTGAACAACAGGGGTACGGTAAGTTCGGGGAATCAATAGGGAGGACTTGGCCAATCCCTGCCCTGGTATGCCTTCACGGCAAGCATTCCGGATGGCCTGTAGGATATTATCTCGTTGGCAAAATACTTCTACTTATAGAATGGCTGGCTTTCCATGCCATCATTAATAGATTACTTAAATCCAAGTCCCAAATCGCTGTAGTCATTTAGCAACACATGTTCGCACAATATGCACTCATCAATTATTCGTTGTTAATATGCGCAGAGTACAAAGCCAGTCATATACATTTAGTTCCAATTTTGATCAACATTGTCTTTCTATATTATTTTGATAAGCCTAGCGCCATTTCGTTGAGTACATTGCCATCGAATCGAGCAGAGTTGTGTTCTAATTTCCTCTGGCTGCCAACTACTCTACCTTGCAGTACACATATCTATCTCCGTGTTTTCATTTTGTACTCTAGTACAACCCAAGTCGCTGCAAATATCCGTCTATGATAATGACTTTAAAAGGAAAAGATGGAAGAAAAACAAGATTAAAAAGTAGAAAATAGGAGAGCAGTGAAAAACCACACGTTAGTATAAGGGAGAAAAAAAGGGTAAAGTCATAATTCGTCCGAGCAGCAAAAGCAGTCCAGGACTCAGCCTGACTATGCTTTATAAAAAATCACAACTTGGTGATTCAATTGGAGTGGGAAAAAGAAAAAGAAAGAAACAGCTTCCAAAATAGCAGCACAACGCCTAGAATAAGAGACCCTCCATTACGCCAAGCCGAGAAATTTGAGAGCCTTTCGGGTGTTACCCTGACGCTCTGTCGATTTCATAAACATTGGCATAAGTCTCCGCTCTTCCAAGTCCAATTCACTATCGTCACTGCCATGATCAAAAGTAGTCATTGATGCTGAGTCGCTGCGAAACAGCCGCCGTCGAGAGAAGGGCCCGGTAGGCATGGTATCAGACTTGGGCGTTTTGACGTCCATGAGTGATTGAGGCCGGGAGGACGACGTCAGTGATCCAGGGCTAGAAGATTCAACGGCAGAAATAGGCGACGGTTTGCTGTAAAAAGAGCCTGAAGAATGAGGGTATTTGGTAAAGGAAGCGTCCAGTGGTGCTGGCCTCGGCCTCTTGCCAACTGGTCTCTTCTCTTGTGATGAAGGCTCGGAGTCCTCAGTCTCAGGTTGAATATTCCAGACAGTAGACACGAATTTTGCAATATCCTTGGCGGTAGCCGTGGATGTCAGCAAGAAATTCGCGTTCGAGACTGTGAACTCTGAGTTTGACGATCGCGGAGATAGTTTAGGTGATTTGGCTTCCGTTTTGGTTCCAGCGCTGGGGCCTCCAATCTGAGTAAAAGGCAAACGGCCTTTGTTGGTAGAATCGACTATTTGCGCCACCTTGATCAGATCCATGCCTACTAACTTTTGCAGAGCCAGTACCGTGGGCAGGTGTTCTGGAGGATATTCTAACAAAAGATAGCGAATTTCAGAGTGGAGTGCCAAATACGTTTCAAGATGGGGAATTAAAAGTGTCGCCAAAAGATACGAATTGGTAAAGGGATTATCCGAAGTCTGGTTCGTCAAGGGCAGGGCAGTGAATGCTTGCATCGCATTGGCAAGCAAATATCTACCAAACATTTAGTCTGCCGTATAACGTAAATGAGTTCTTGAGCATAGAAAACTTACCGGAAATCTACCCGGCCGCTGCGGCCCTGGCGATCGCTGGATCTGGTCCCGATTGTCTCCAACTGCTTGATAATTTTTGACGAATACACCTTGTCCACACCTTGTTGAGACCCTATTGCAAGGATGTGGTCAACTCTTCGGTTAGTTTCTCTTGGGGAGCCTTTCGACTCGGATTCTCTAAATACAGGTTTCCAGAGTCCATCGAACTCTGGAAGGAGTGAGAATTGGAATTGTCGATAGCCCTCGGCTTCAGGAGGAAAGTATGTGCTAAGAATTGACCGCAGCGAGTTCTGGATGGCGACAGCAGTTTGGCCAGAAACAACTTCGAATTCGTAAATTTCATTCTCCTTTGCTTTGCAGGGTGGTGGTGTTTGTGCCGGCGTTGGAGGCCGAATGACGTCGACAATTGGGCCGACCTGTTCTCTCCCAAGCGGCTGGTGAGGCTGTGTATCGGCAAAAGGATCATGGTCATCATCCGTCATACTCAGCACAGAGGTTTCGTGAGACCTATTGATCATGGAGCTGTCAATGGCAGTCGGCTGGTAGAGAGAGGCTGTCGATGTAGGGATGGCATTAGAGAAGGTAAGAGTAGAACTTGACAGTATAGGGTAATTGCCAGCTTTGAAAGCTTTGATTGTTAGAGAAAGCAACACATTGGGCGTCTCGTCTTTGAAATAGACTAGCAGATCTTCCACCCATGGTAGTATTGGCTGGAATGGCATCTCAGCCGAAGTAGCAACGTCAGTTCCAAGATGGGTGTGAAACAGCCCTGCATTGCTTTGCCTTGCGTTCAGCTTCTTATCAACAGGGAGATCGATAGTAGCCGTTGGCCGACGGCCTTTGGATGCTACCGATCTTCGGTCGATGTAACTTAGTTTCCGAATAACTGTAGGCTTAGGGTCGCTAGCAACCATGAAAGAGTGTGAGCGGCGAGGAGCAGACAAGTCTGTACTCATTTCTGAAGACGTCTCCGGAATACAGAGATCTCTCAACTTTGCACTAAGCGGGTAGATTCTATCTAACGACTTCACTCTTGGAAGTGAACCCTTGAAGCTCGAGACCGATTTACTTCTATTGGGTTTGATGGGCTCTCCGTAGGCGGCGTGATCGTCTGTGCGAATATTGAAAGTCTCGGTTGTTGGGGAAAGCATCTCGGTGTTGTGACTTACTCCCAAGGTCGACCGAGTTTGTGATTTGACAGCGGTGCTTGGTGAAGCTGAAGGCAGTTCTGCAGGGCCGAGCAAGATTTGTTTCGATGGTTGGTTATAATCAACCAATGCAAAGGTTGGAGCTCCAGGAGCCAGAGGGGGATCGTCCTCTATGACTTCATCGTCTTCAATGTGCGCGCCGAAGAGAAAAAACGGAGTTGCGTCGCCAAAGCCATCCGAATAGCCATATAGCGGCAAGCTCAAGCTTCGTGGTCGAGTAGACGAAGCGAGATCGAGCATATCACCGGGCTGCAGATTGGCAGTCTGACGATCCAAAGCATCGGCAGCTCTCATGGCCCGTGTTATGGGATCGTGGAGCTCTTCATCGAACATGGTTTCGTCACCGACAGAGCCCACGCGGCTGTCAATTCGGCTCTTAGCCTCAAGCCCAGCCAATCCATCTCTCGCTAATTGGGCGTAGATGGCTTCCGCTTCAACTCTATCTCCACCAGTCTCGTGCTTCATAATCGCTTTGATACACAATGCCTGAGCGCTCGGTGTCCCGCCGTTGAGGAATGCCAGTCGCTTGTTCACTGGAGTCGCCTCTTGAAGAAAGCAGCGTGCCGCTTCATGGCGCTTGGCGAGGGCATCATGGACACTTCGAATATACGACCGCACTTCAAAGGCCCGCTCAGAATCATCATTGGCAATGTAGGACTGGACGGAAGGAAGAATGAGGATCTGAGGTGAGGTTGGCAGCAGTCGGAGCTGAGTCGATACGACGTCGGGGTGGCCTTCAAAGGCAACGATGTTGCCGCTTGCCTCCATCTTGGTCTCTGCCATTGCGGTCAGAATCCTTCAGCCGGCGTCCAGATGAAGGTGAAGGTGGTTTGAATCAGGTCCGGAGGCGCCCAGAAGTATGAGCGGAGCTAGCCAAGGGGCGTCGGTGAGAAGGCCTCAGCTGATTGACTGCGCAAAGGGCCCAGGGCCACGGCGGAGGCAGTGATGGAGAAGGAACCGTGCAAGAGTGGCGGTGGGCGAGTGACTCGCTTCTGCCTCTACCTCTGTTGACCCTTTAGAAGCTCGACAAAACCATGCCCGCGATGACGCAGCGAGGGTGTCTGATTCGCTGGAGAGAGCCAACCTGCGAGGATCCGACAAGCTGCTGGGAGCTATAGCTGCGTTTTTCTATCGGCGGAACAGGTTCTAGAATGTGACAGATGACGGTTCGAGACGTCAGCAGGGATAGGAAAAAGAAAGGGTTGACTTGCAGGGCCTGGATGACCAGCAGCAAGGGAGTGGGCAGGACCAGAACTACCGAGTACGATGGGGAGAAGATGGGGAGCAGAGAAGGATGATGGAAGGAGATGAGAAGGAGAGGCGAGGCGAAGCGAGAGGCGAGGGGATGGCCATGTAGATATGAAGATGGGAGGCCAGTGAAGTCGAGCAGGCAAAGCGCCGGCACATGCGCGTAAGACTCGAGCTGCGGCGCTTTTACTTGCAACGGCCTGGCAGACGAGAAGCTTCATCCAGCAGCACAGCAGGTGCTGTGTGTGCATGACACCCGGTACCTGCTGTACGTGCTCTCTGTAGCGCGCCGTACCTGCCTTAGTACCGGGTACGGGGATGCGCACAGGTGGATACGCCGCATCCGCGTACGGGCTACATGCGAGGGCGCCGCGCAGTACTCGTCGTACAGACGTGCTGTACAAGTCGTACCAGCAGGCGCAGGTGTAGGTGTAGGTGCAGCAGCGGCGCTTGGAGCAGGCCGGGAGTTGATCACTGCCCCGCCCAGGAAACAGGGCAGCAGCCACAAATTAGTGCACAAGTAACAGCTTCATCTGCCAGGTCCAAGTGTCTGCTGGTACCACAAGCGTGGAATACAGCCGCTGGGAGCTCGGTTGGTGCCCGCAGCCAGACCTTGTCACTCTCATCACAAAAAGCGCCCGAGCAACGGCGCCGGCGACGTGAGCCCTGGGCTTCGCGGAGAGCCAACCGGAACGCAGCTCCTGCTGGGTGGATTCGAGCTCGCCTCTGTGCTCAGTCTCTTCTGTCTCTTCGTTGCGACTGCGTGCTGCTGCCGTGTACAGTATTAGGGGGGCAGTCATGGTTACGCAGCAATATTACGGGTTGCCAGTTTTGGTGTTAACTCGAGCTCGCACAGCAGAGCAACACGGCTACGAGATGCCTCGCGCGGTGCCACGAAGCCTCGACCAACTCAACGGCATCGAGAAAAGGGGGCGTGGGGGACCAGCGGCTGTTTTGATGCGGGCGGGCTGTCTGCAGCAAGTTGAAGCCTCAGCGTGGTGACGTCGAGCTGCTCCAGACATTGGCCTTTGGTGTTCTTGCTTGGCAGACCAAGATGCCAATCTCGAGTGAGAAGAAGAAGCAGCATCGCCGAGACATTCGAGAGCCTCTCCAAATCTGACACGGAGCTCTCCTTTGATCTTAGTGGAGGACGACGCAAGAGACTTGCCTCCTTCAGGCTTGGGACGGGAGACGCGAGAAGTGGCTGACAGGGGCAATGCAAGATGGGAATTGGCCAATTGCACACGAACCCCTGTTGCCAACGAACGAACCAGGGTGCCAACAGCAGCCAAAAACTTCCACGTCTGGCTAGATTCAGGCATGTCCTACGGCGAATGTAGAGCCTGCCGCCAGTTCATCCTGATCCTGCTACACGATGCTACTGCTAATACCACATGCTCTTCGTAGATAGTGCGACCGCTTTATCGCCATGGAAGGGCTCATCTCCGAGCTCTCACGAAGCGACCACTAGCATCCAAGCGTCTTGTTGAAGCAACACCTCCTCCTTCAGCCAGCTCACCCACACGCCATTGAAGCCGGGGTCCCCACACAACGGAGCGGCAACCAAAGACATTCTCGCCCGCGGCCATTGGAGAGGTGCTCCAGAATGCCGCCGGTGGGGACGGCCGACGCTGATTCTATAGCATACGAGATGCGCATGTCTAAGACTTATTCGTCAAGAAACGGCTCTGCTACTGCGGCATGCAGGGCGGTGTCAGACACAACAGAGGATGGCTACCAAGGCCACAGACCCCTGCACCGGCCTTCTTCATGCTCTCTGTACTACTTGTGCTAGGTATAAATGAGAGACATCAATGCTGCTGTGCATGCTCGTCGTTTTCTAGTGCGCTACTCGTCCTACCACCACCCGGGCGCCGGGATGAGCTGATGGGGAACACAGCTGACCTCGACTTGGCAACCATCGCCCGCTATCTCGTTGCTGTCACAGCTCCACCAGCTTTCATTGGCCAGGCCTTGAGGATATGTCTTTACAACAGGTTCTAGTCGCACAATTCCCGGCGCTTCAATTCCTGTATGTTCCAGCGCCTGCGGTCCTCAAACAGTCTACCTGAACCAGAGAGTGTGACACCAATCACAGCCTTGCGTGTGACCACTCATTACTCGCTGGCGCGAGCGTGTACGTGTACAGGCACACTTCGAATGCGACGGCTGCTCATTCAGAAACTGCAGTTCATGCACATATGAAGCGGTCAAACCTTTGCCATATGAAGCAGTGTGACCGTTCATCCTGGGCTCTTTATTTGTCCAACAGTCCGGTGTCCATTGGTGTACCCAACAGCTGTCAATGCCGTCGGATACGACTTTCAAGGAGAGTCCACTTGACACGTTAACGACACAAATCTTGTTCTCGCAATCTGTCTTGGACACCATGTCTCGTGGTTACACAGAATCCACAACGCAGCGCCAGATAGTGAGAGCCCTCTTTCCGCAGCGTGGCTTAGTTCACCGGGTAATGAAGTCTAAGTACCTTTATGAATCCCACGAAGAGACAGTATCAGCCTAATATGAGGAAGCGAGATAAGGGACATCGTATGCGTTCTTCGCCACGCAGTTACGCGTTCAGTGTTCGACCTGAAGAGCAGACTGTGCTCAGTATGTCTTGTATCGATTCTCTGATTTGACCGCCGCCCACCTGTGGCTTCAAGCGCAGTTGATGTCAAGTGATGTTAACACAGGTATTTCTGTCCTGACAATTGTCGATTGAACATTTTCTCGCTGCATTTCACCTTCTAATTGACAGCTTTATCCTAAACACAGCGTTCTCGAATGTTTCTCTAAGATGAACTTCAGCTCTGCAACCACACAATCCTAGCAGTACCACCGGACTGCAGTGGACGGCTTGTTTCAACTTGCGAGTGCTCTCGTAAAAGCTAAACAACGTGACTCAGTGCACCTATAAACAAGCTATTGGAGAAACAGCCAGGCCAATACCAGCTGCCAGCAGGTCTCCGTAAACCCACACGCGCACGGTATTCCAATATCTAGCAAACCGCCAACGTGCTACCCACCAGTATTTCATTAACCAAATACTGCATAGGTAGGACGTTCGAACAACTTCTTCTTCCTATTTACTGGCAGTGGAATGCTGTATGAACGACGCTCAGATCAGCTTCTGGCTCCTATGCTTGCAAGGGGATATACAGCCAAGAGCACACTACTCATATGCTACTTCAGCTTGGGTTGAATACTAACCTAGACAAATTTCGGGTACTAAATACTGGAAACAAGCTTAGTCGACATGTTTCTGCGCTGTTGTCTTACTGCAATAACCGTCTCTTCTACCTTCAGCAGCTGATGGGCTTGAGTCGGCAAATACCTACACACGCAAACCTCAGGAGAAGACTCGGTGGCTTGTGTCGAAACTGAACTAATAAGTTGACTCCACCACGATTGTGACATTTAAATCGTTCAATCATTTGTAGCGAGAGCTTCATGTTGATGTCACGACGCTGAGCCTCTACTCGTGAAGCCATATAGGCAAAACTTCCCTACTGGCGTCCAACGAATACGCCAAACTTTGCCACCCATCTCCCGTCGTCCACGCAGAAGGATTTGAAGTCGATCAGAAATCTCATTCTTCACACTTACTTTAGTTGGACGATATACTCCATACTCCTCCACAACACTAGCAGCTCCAGCATATGGAGTCGGCGCTTGGGTGCCTCTTTCGCCGAGCATGCGCTGGAAATACTAGCCCATTAAAGCAAATCCACAATCCTAGACCCAAGAGCTCAGGTCTCCGATACCGTCCGGCGTGGAAGAAAACCCCGACACTGTTAAACGCTGGTGATTTCCAAATAAGGCCTGTGCCCTGCACATCAATCTCAGCAGCTTTCCGGGAGATTTGCCTCGAGGTGGGGTATCCTCTTCACACAACTCGCCTCGAGGTCTAATTATCATGCTCGCTTGAACAAATCCCTCTCACTATTGCAAAAGTGCTTGGAAATAAGACGAGACAGATAATTACTGGACTAATGCGCAGTTTTCTAGCTGTTTCAGGATAGATGGAGAAGTTCTTCAGTAGCCACTCTGTGTCTATTCAAGCTGCAGCTACTATGGCTAGCATCGAGTAGCTGTGTCTCCGTGACGATTTCTCCACTCGAGGGGTGCACAGATCCTAGCGGTAGCGGCTGATAACCCATTCTCTTGTTGCTGGCACTTGTCTTCCAGGTTTTTTTCATTCCAGAGCTTGCAGGTGAAGCTTCTTTGCCCCGATCGGCAGCTAATCGGCCAACGGCAGATGACCCGGGCCACCTTGGAGATGCCCAGGACCCCATCGCTCCACAAATACAGGGGTTCTCGCAAGAAAGCCGAACTGACGGGCTCTGGGCTTTGCAGCAAAATTCTCTAGCCCATGGGAGAAGAATGGAGGCGGTGCTGTGGACCAGGAGGAACGGCTCGAAGAAGTAAGCGAGTGACTATTCGTACCGTCGTCGAGCAGTATTACGTACAAGCGTATGATGGTTTTTTATTTTTTATTTTTTATTTTTCTTTCTCATTGTGGGTCAAGTGGTGAGCAAACGGTGGCAGATGCGTCTATACATGCATCTCATGACGTTCAAAACTTGTACAATACAATACTAACGCTTGCATAGCAAACATATGACTTCAAATGATGAATGACCTGGCCCGGCCTAACTAATAACTTACCTATATATGGGTACCTGAGCTGGAGACGGCTCGCCATTACTTAGGCACGCATTCATAACACTAAGATGATGGTAATGGAGACTTACCGGAGATTCAGAGCCAACTACTGCTAGACTGGCGTCTCTTGGGAGAAGCTCTATACCAGGGTGGTAGATTGATGTACTCCATACCGATCACATTGAGAATTGATTCAATCGTAGATCAGCGAGACCGGGTCATCACCGGAAGCAGCAGGTCATGGTCTACAAGGTAGTAATCGCTTACCGCAGTCTGTTACAGCTTCAGGTCGCTCTCAGCTCCGGTCCTCGCTTAATATCGCCTCAATGCGCTGCCTAAACAACAACGCTTTCATTGCTCCATTTTCAATTTTGCTATAATTGGGCTCATATACTCTTTCTTCTTCCCCCTTTTTTACTCGCAACTCTTTGGCACTAATAGCAACACGCCGTATACATGTAACTAGAGAAGAAGAAGTACTTGTAGCTACATCTCATCACACTGTTGGTCCAGGTGCACATACCAGTCACACTCACACATTTTGTATCTCCCATGTTAGCCCCGTATTAAATCAACAAATAATGAAGTACAGAGCAACATTTTGTATTAATTTTTTCTCTCCTGATTATACGACTAACAAAATATAACCAAAGAAAGAAAAGAAGAGAAAAGGGGTGGCGAGATCAGTCACAGTCGAGGCTCCGCAGCAAGTTCGCAGGCAGGAAAATAACTCTGTGCTCGCTTTGCAGCCTTTCTACGACTTTCGACCAAGGAGGGGGAGGAAAAAAGTCGGTGAAAGCAGTTTACCGAAGATGGTTTCAGGTTTCAATACCGTGCAATATATTCGGTTGTGGCGGATTCCGACTTATAGCTAGCCGGAACTCCAGACGGTGGAAAAGGCAGGTAGCCGTTACGAAGAAGTTCAGTGTTTGACGCCCCTGAATCAGCTATACGCCCCCCTCGGCAGTAAGTACCCGATGGATGAATAGCGGTCAAGAAATAGTAATTTGTTGGATGATGGGCTTTTCTTTTTCTTTTTAATCAAATGTCTATATTTGTTGGCTGACAGAGTGAGAGTGCTCAATCAGTCGTCCATCAGCTCAGCAAGCTCGGCTTCCTCCTCGGCCGTCAACATGTTATCTCCCTCCGGCTTATCCTCTTCTTCTACCGGCTGCTTGGACTCTTCAATCTTCTTGACTACCTCGTCCAGATCGGTCTTCTTCAAAGGCCATGTACGGATAGTCCCGTCAATGCTGACGCTGCAGACCTTTTCAGGCAACCCCCGCGAGTCTCGCAGCAAGATGAGATCCGTCACCTCTTCGTAGTGCCCTTCCAGCGTGCAGTATAGCTTGCCCGATGATTTATCCCAAACCTTGACATTCTCGTCACGGCCAGCGGTGATTACCCAGTGTTCCGTTGGAATCACAGCGCGGACGTAATCTCCGTGTGTAAAGGTATCCTCGGCAATGAAATTCCGCGACCTGACGAGACATTTCGCAGTACCGTCTGCACTGGCCGTCCACAGATCGCCTTCGTCGCCTTCAAGATCGTAAACCAGCTTGTAAACACTTGTGTCATGTTCCGCAAGGGTGAGCCTCTCAGCATCAGGACTGTCGTGGAATGCCTCGGCCAGTTGCTCAACTCCATCCACTGTAATTTTCCACCTGCGGATGTGAGGGTCGCTGCTCGCACTTGCAATCACCGCCGCATCAGGGGTGCTCAATACGGGATCAATGGCAATGTGCTGCACCGCAAGCATGGTCGTTGTCGGATCTTGGAGGGTGTGCAGGCGCTTGCCGGTTTCAATGTCCCAGACTAAGATCTTCTTGTCTGCGCCACCGCTGATGAGAATCTCCTTGCCGGCTATCCTGGTGCACACAACGGCCTTGAGGAAGTCTGAATGACCGCTAAACTTGCGGCCAGGCTGACCCGTCTCGACGTCCCAAGACCAAATGTCTTTATCCCACGAGCCGGCAAACACAGTCTTGTTCCCGCTGCCTCCAACGGCGACACATGTCACAGGGGCTTTGGGCCCACGGTATGTAGCTTTTGTTGCACCAGACTACAGGCGATGGTGAGCATCATGTCTAAGCAGAGGGCAACAATTAGGAACGAAACTCACTGTAAGATCTATTCTGCGAGCGAATCCTGCTGATTCCGCGATGAAGATGGCCGTTGACGGAGAAAAGGGGTCAGGGACGGCTGCCAAAATCTTGGACTTCATGACGATTGGGTCTCCATTTTTGTTGCTGGCTTTGAGAGCTTTGCGCTCCCTCTCAGCATTGGAAGCACTATAATGATGATTAGAATATGAGTTTTATAAGACATTTTCATCAAGTCACTTCGCACTTACTCAGTCTGAAAGAAGGCGTCACGATTTGAGGTCTCCATGGCGGTGGGATGTGCTGCTCGGGTCTGAATGAGATTGGATGTCTTATCTGGGCGGGAGGAAATTGAGGACAGGAAATCCGATGCAATTTATACGTCGTTGAATTGCAGATCTTCAAGTCCAGGCTGCCGTATAATTAAAAATAAATCGCGAGCACCAATTCCTTCGCAGAGCTTATGTGATATCAAGATCAGAGGCAAAAAAAGGGGATGAGATCAATAATACGGTGCCTGCCAGGCTCCCGCCAAACGTAGGTAGATTTCGAGCCCCAATGGCGGGGCTCAATTGCTACTGACAGCCAGAGCTGCTAAAATTCAACCGCGGGGCCGCGACACCGCCTACCACGACTTTAATTGATACGCGCTTAGACGCGTCTCCCACGACAGCAGCGCCAGCGCCAGCTCCAGCTCCAGCTTCAGTGTCCAGCCCGCCACGAAATCCCAGCAGCTTCACCTGCACACTCCAATCCGACGAGCACAGGCAACAATCATGGACTCGACCGTTGCGCCCCGTCCCCGACCGAGGCCTGCGCACACCCAGGGCACGACGCGATGCGCCTACACCAAGGACGGCAGCCGGCTGGTCACCGTGGGGTCCAACAACACCATCCGCCTGTACAAGACGGGTTCGGACGGCGAGCCCATCAACATTGACGACTGCCAGGAGCAGAATGTTGCGGTGGCTGCCTCTCAGGATTTCTTCGTTGCCGGCTCTGAGGACGGCACCGTCAGCCTCTACTCCCTGGCAACGTCCAACTTCGAGCGCTTCCTCGTCCGAACCTCGCTGCCTGTCCGAGATGTGGCGCTTTCTGGCGACTCGCAGTGGTGCGCCGTGGCCAGCGACGAATTGACAGTCAAGGTTGTGAATACGCAAGACATCAAGCAGCTGCGATATCTCAACGAGCATACCCGAGCTGCTCGACACATCAGCTTGGATCCCAATGGCCGCATTGCGACCTTGTCTTGCGTCGACGGCATCATATACGTCTATTCTTTGACTGCGGATCAGCCCGAGCTGATACACAAGGTGGATGGAGTCATTGGCTCTGGCGACGCAGAGTCTGAGGCGTCGGTCAAGGCTGTTTGGCATCCAGATGGCAGGGCGTTTGCCGTGCCGACACCTACGCGAGACATTCAGGTTATATCGAAGAACGACTGGGAGAAGCAGCGCACCTTTACCAACGGACACTCGGCCGACATCACTGCCCTCGCTTGGTCACCAAACGGCGTCATGCTCGCATCGGCCTGCAAAGGTGGAAAGATCTTGATCTGGGAGACCAGCACCCAAAATGTGATTCAGCGATACGACTTTTCCAATGTCATTGATCTAGCGTGGCACCCGACCAAGAATATCCTGTCTTTTACGACTTCAGAAGGAGAGGTCTACATATACCCCGACTTTCTCTCTGATCAATACTCCCCTATGCTGAAGCTTCCCGTGCAACCAGCTCCCTTCATCCACGATCCGCTTTTAGAGATATCCGCCAATAGAAGAGCTCCCGCGGCCAATGGCCAGAGACGCGACATTCCCACACGCCTTCGACGAGATTCTTTGGGCAGTCTTGACTCATACCTGGATGATGAAAATTATGCGGACGGTGATGATGACGGGTTTGTCGTTGACGATGATGGTGCTGGGTATACAATTGGCCAAAAGAGAGGTCGCGTCGGCGACGATGTTGGTGATTACGCCAGTAAGAGGATGCATCTCGCAGCAGAACCTCAGTACCACGAGGCCTTCCAGCCTGGATCGACTCCGTGGAGAGGCAATCGAAAGTATCTCTGTCTAAATCTCATTGGATTTGTCTGGACAGTAGATCAAGATGGGCACCACACCGTTACCGTTGAATTCTACGACCACGAATTTCAGAGAGATTTTCACTTCACAGACACCTTCCTGTACGACAAGGCATGCCTCAATGAGCATGGAACTCTGTTTTCATGCCCCCCTAAAGATGAGCAGCCGGCGACCATTTTCTATCGCCCTCATGAAACTTGGACACAGAGATCAGACTGGCGGACCCAGCTTCCCAAGGGAGAGGCTGTTATTGCCATGTCACTGAGCGATTCTTTCGTTACTGTCGTAACGAGTGCCAACTACGTGCGCATTTTTACCTTGTTTGGCATGCCTTACCGAGTCTATCGTCCCAAGAGCACGCCCATGGTTACATGCGCAAGCTGGAGAGACTATGTGCTCACCATTGGTAACGGCCCCGTCGCCGCTGACGGAAACACGCGCCTCCTGTACACGATTGAGAATGTCAAGAGAGACGAGATTTGCCAGAATGAAGATACCGTGGCACTCCCTGAAGGCGCAACATTAAAGAGCGCCTTCTTTTCTGACAATGGCGTAAGTCATGACCGATAATGAACATCTGTTGCTTGTTTAGGTACTAACATTTAGCTTTTAGGACCCTTGCATCTACGACTCGACAGGCACACTGTTAACTCTGCTACATTGGCGTCAGCCATCACGGGCCTCTTGGGTGCCTCTATTAGATACGAAACTTCTGTCTCGTCTGGCGTCTGGGCGGAAGCACGAAACGTATTTCCCAATCGCCGTGGCAGAAGATAAATTTCACTGCATTATCCTCAAGGGCGGTGACGAATACCCATACTTCCCGCGGCCTCTGCTCTCAGAGTTTGACTTTTCTATTCCACTGCATTCACCGCAAGTGCCCAAGAAAAAGAAGACGCGGGATGACGGAGAAGATGAAGCAATGGGCGATGACGACGATGAAGAGCAAGAGGAGGGAGGTACTGAGACGAGAAAATTAGAGCAGCAGTTTATGCTCAAGGGTGTCCAAACGGCTCAGCTCCGCGACTTAATCGACGCCACCTCTAGCAGCCATACTCAGCGCTCACTATTATCACGAATGGAGCTAGAAATCGACAAGACGCTTTTGCAGCTCCTGGCGGTGGAGTGTCGCGAGGGCGAAGACAGGGGCATGCGCGCGCTTGAAATGGTCCAGCTGATGCGGGATCGCACCGGCCAGATGATGGAGGCGGCGTTCAAGATTGCTGATCGGTATGGGCGGACGATTCTGGGAGAGAAGATTCGGGAGATTGGCGAGAATCGGGCTAGTGGGATGATGGAGGATGATGATTTCTGAGGGCTGACGTGGTGATGGGATGATTTACGGCGCGGCGTGTATATTGGTTTGGGGCATTATGGGGAAAAGTATGGTATAATATAGGTTGGCAAGTCTTCAAGCAGTATACTTGGAGACAGAATGATGGTATTTTGGCTTATCCATGGATTTCGTACATGAGCTTGGCAAATAATCTCTTGATCATTTTAGATGAGGCTTGGGAGGTCTCTGCTTCTCTCCGTTCACTTCCTGACTCAGCGAAGAAGATGTGTTTATTCACATATTCAACTTTATCGAACATCTGTTTGGAAAGGTAAAGCCTAAGAAGCTTTTCTTCATGGCAATCAATGGTCCGAACGGCTTTGGATGCCGAGAAAGCTCGCGACAAGACGATCCGTGAAGCTCCATCTCAATCCTTGATGTTTCATCACAAGTAGATGCAAATTTCTTCAGGGGTTCATTCGTCAAGCATGTGAAGAATGCTACGTGGGACAGTCTACCCGGCAAAGAGCCATGAATCATCTTTTAGCACTTTGAAAATATCTAGAGAACTTGATGAAAAAGCTCTCATACGGACATGACTTCCTAACTGAACCTCAAAGCATGCATTACTCTAGCCCGAGTCCAGTAACTAATACGCTTGGGACTTTTGGCACGAGTGGTAAAAATGCCCCAAGTTTTTTTTTCCGTGGGGAGGTTCTAGAGACAGGGGGTATTTTGTTTTTCCATTTTCATTCTCCCGAATGGGCTTCGGGAGAAGAAAAGAAAGAAGCAGGAGAGAAAGGAAAAAGGCCCGAGAAGCAAGGAACTAGGAAGAAATCCACACATTTCTGTAGTAAATGCTTTTTTTTTTTTACACTTTTTTTTCTTCCATGGCAAGGATGAAACGTGGTTTTACTTCCAGCATCGGCCAAAAGCAGCCAACATCGGCCGTCCCGATGCATGACAGCTAGCTGCAGGTAGGCATGTAATATTTCCGTCACAGTTGTCTATCGGGTCAGTTGTCTATCGGGTAAACGGTTTGACGACACGAACAAGGTCCCTTTTTTTCTTCTTGCATTGTGCGTCCGAAGCTAGAACCAGGCAGCCGTGAATGAATGTCTTCTTCTAGGAGAGGCCTGCATGGAGTTCTTTGATCCGTGGTTTTTGTGGGTTGGTTTGCCCGAGGGGTATTGTCAGGGTGGATGACGGTTTCTAGATGAGCAAAAAAAGCTGGCAATGAAGACGATTCCAGATCAATTTTTTGGGGGATTTTAATCATCAGACGGTTTGACAGTGTCATCGTCGTCACTGCAAAGGTGGTAGAGCTACGGAGAAATAACTGTAGATGGGCAGATCTGCCAACTGCTTATTTACTAGCTCCCGGCCGTGTTGTCTGCTCCGTACATGTACTCGGTATTGCATGGCTCTCTCGGCTGTCGCCATAATGAGAATAATAGCGAGGCATTCTGTGCAAAGGATGCCGACGGACATGACTGCTGCAACGAGGCTCATCGCCGCATTCTCACCCCAAGGCTCGGAGCCGCGGCCTCTAAAGGATGGTGGAATCAGACATCCTCCGCCATATGTATGAAGGTAGCAGCGGAGTACAGAATTTGCCAGTCTCCATGTCGAACTCGTCTTTCGCGCACCCCGAGCAGGACCCATGTCGAGATGCATCGGTTCCTTTCCGACCAGTATTGCCAATGTCGTATTAGTGCTGCTGCCACAGGCCAGATGCTACATGCCACCTCCGGCAATGCCCTGGCAGAGAGACTTGTCAATGACACTTGTTCTGCAGGACTGCAGGATATCCTTTCCTACTCAGGTCCAACCGTCTCGGCTGCATCCGACGGGATCGCTCGAAAGAAGGCAGTAGTTCTGTTAGCTTCCCATGGAAAGAGGTGCAAAGCTCTAGGCAGCCGTTGGAGGGCAGCATCTTATTGCCCAAGCCTAGTTGGAAAAGAGAAACGGAAAAAGAAAAAAGAGACTGATCATATGTTGATGTGCCGCGTCGATCTGACAGGCAATATTTAATATAATTTGCCCATATCCCGAGATCAGCATCTCTTAGCGTGGCAGCATCCTGGCATCTGGAACCAAAATGGCTACTCCTTCCAGCACCATTACGGGAGTTGTAAAGAAAGCAAAGAATGTAACAGGTCGTCTAAACTATTATTGGCTGGTTCCTCTATGCTCCTGCCTTGCACGACACCGAAAACATGAGCTTCACGCTGTTGGTGCCGAGATGGGGAGATTAGAAACTCGGAAAAGGGGGGGCATCATACCTGTAGTTGACTGGCGAGATTTTTGTGACCTCATTCCCCCTTTGCTCACCGGTGAGCCCTTGGCCTGCAAGCTGTGTCGTACGTACATATGCACGGACGGACGGGACATGCAGCCAGTAAATTACTCGTAACCCGCATCGGCCTGTGCCTGTGCGACGGACGATAACTCGGGCTTATTGGCGCTTTACCGATGGCTTTACCGACTCGATAGCGAGGTTGAGCCGTATTGCTCCTGTATTATTGCTTCATTGCCGAGAAGAGAGTGCGGATAATTCCGTCTGTTGTGCCCCCGACGCCATTCATTGTTTGCTACGGTACAATCAAATGGGCAATGGCTACAATTGGCACATGGAGAACTTGATATATACACATAATGTATATACAGAGGATACTCCATATCTACCACAGTGTTACAGCGGCAGATAGCAAGGGACGTCTCGGCGATCATGGAACAATTTAACAAGCTCTACCTGAGCTAATCCCAGTCGTGTCACCATTTGCATTGTTGTGGTGGCGCTAGCATTATCTACGTAGGCACTGCGACTGACTAGAAGTTGGCTGACTACCTAGTCATTCACAACCTTTTTCTCCTCTTTCTTCTCTTTTTCCAATGGAACAACTGTCTATTATTAGACTAGACGAGAGGGAAAAAAAGGACGACCGGAAGGCGCTTCTTACTCCTCTTGAGATTTGACGCCGCCGACGTAAGACTGGCACTGAGAGGAGAGCTGCTAGTAGATAAGGAATGCATGTGAAAGCGCCCGGGGAATTAAGACGGCCAACCTTGGTAGAGGTACTCGTGCTGCTAGCTCGCTACCTCTTCACTCGTTGGAACAAGATGTAGACTGAGCGCATAACGAGAAATGACTTGTTTCTTTCTTGCCTTTGCGGTTTCTTTTCCTCCTCCTTATTATTAGATTAGCCCAGGCTCAGCATTTTCGATTGGGCTGTACTGTCCCATGTTCTGCGGCCGTGCTAGTCGAAATCGAGCATCACCGTATCGCCGGGAGGTGGCTTGCAACAAGGGCCTCAATAGTCGATGCCTGTCAGCAAGCCACCCAGTCCAGCTTGTCAGTCGCGGCGTGGTGGGGGAGCTCGTTCGTCTCAGCTCCCCGAGTAAGATCGGAATATGCTCGCTCAAGAAAAACCTGAATTGGCCAACTTAGTAATAGTGCTACGTTGTATTAGGCAGTTTGTCTCAAGTGCCTTGGTAGAGACGGCGTGCCAAGGAGGTAGCAGCATCAGTTGATGGGACGTACCCAGAACCCGGTGTGACCCAGGGTAGTAGGCGCCCGGCAGGTATAGCTACCTACTCGAGGTCTGGCTTCGGTGCCTGGACAAGGAAAAGAGGGACAAGATCCAACGAGTCTGGTAGCATTTCATGTATCAAAAGCGTTGTAAAACAGAGCGAAAAGGCATGCCGTCAATGCAAGCCCTCTCCTTGTCCCGGACAAGCACCCTGACGGGGAGCATCGGTCGCATTAACTGATCCCTGGCCGTCTGCTACGGTAGTAGAATCTGGAGCACCCTGGCGACGGTCAAGCAACATCCCTGGTGATTAATGATGGGGAACCTCGTCTGTCATTTGAAGCTGCATCCGATCAACAGTTGAATGAGTGTTTTTTTTTATTTCTTCTTCTTCTAATTTCGAGTACTATTGCTCCTTTTGTTCCTGCTCTCGCTTGGGACGGCGCGGCTGCTTCTCCTGCAGACAGGTCTACCTGATCCATTTATTCTGTCTTCGTACAGGACCCCGTTTTATTACGTACAAGGCGGCTCCATATTAGTCGTTGACTGGAGTCTGGATTCTTTCCAACGGCTTGTGAAAGCTCTGCTCCCTACTGCTTGTACCTACTCCCGCCAACACAGCAACACAGAAACTGTCGTCAGCTGGCATCATGTAAGTAAACATGTCTAGTAGGGATGCAAGCTACAGGGCAGGCAAAACCTTGCAGCTTTGATATCGTACCGTCAGCCACATCAAACACCGATACGCGTACCTATGTCGTAGTAATACCCCCCAATCCTCTGTGATACTGCCAGATAATTGCAAAGAGCACATTGGTGAAGCCTTCCATTGAGAGGAGCTTCTGGCAAGTACAGTACCGATAACTGTAGAGGTACTCTGGAGCTCTACCCAGCGCAAAGTAGGCCCCCAAGGCCAAGGGCCCGGTATTGCTACAGTAGGACCTGCAACTGCTTCCCATATCCATGCTCATGTTCCATATTTTCAGTCCACGTATGTAGATGAGGCCCATTAGGCATGCAATTGAAAAGCTGTGCCCTCCATCCAACTCCATCTACAACGGTCGGCGTTTCTCGAGCTAGACGTCTCAAACAGCGCCCGGTACCGGTACCGGTACACGCCCACTCAGCTCCCAGACCCGTTTACCGACCCCTAGGAGGGAGTATTACTCCGTACCGTAGCTTGCGTGGTAGCTTACCTTGGGGAGAGCAAGTACCCGGTACGTCTAGACACTCGCGCCGCCCCGTCCCACAAGTCGCAGCGCAAGTAGCCGGTACTTGCTGCCTCGACCGATGCGCACTAACACCATCTCCATCTCTTATCCCCCCCCGTCATTCCCACCTCCGTAACGGCTTGGCCTCCCGCCTTCTCTGTCCCAAGCAGACCTGCATACACCACCGCATCTGCGCTCTTGTCTGTGCATCTGCATCGTCAGCAGCATCCTGAGGCATTCCGTGTCCTGCCATCGCCGTGCTGCCCGAGGCCCGTCACCGCCTCGCCTCGCGTCTGCCGCCTCCCCTCGCCTCGCCAACAGCTCCGGTCGACTCTCCCGGCTGGGCCAAGCAGCTGCATCGTCGAGCTCCTCGGGCGTCCCTAGTGGCCGAGAGCGAAGCATCCATCGCCTACACTAGCATCGTGCATACAGCTACATCCGCTACATTCCACACACATACTGCTACCTTGCGTGGTGCGCCCTCGCGCCAGGCCCAGGCTCAGGTACTGCAGCTGCCGCTTCCAGAAGCAGCTTCAACAAGGGCCCTTTTCGTCCACGAGGGGCTGCCGTCGCCAATGCGAGGCTGATATCGACGCCTGTCCGAGTCCGAGCCTGTGCGTCTCTGCGTGTGCGGTGCGCGTGCTGTGCGGGCACGTCCCAGCGACGACAATTCTCCAGCAACTTTTTGCCATCTTGGCTGCCACTGCCACTGCGTGCTCTGCTTCCACTCCACCACAACTGCCACGACGCGGCAAACTCCGCCCTGTCCGCCTCATCCTGCGACCAGACCGACGTGTAGATATGAGGTGAGGTGAGTAGCCAAGGTCCCCAGAGCCTCGCTGAGCTAGCTGGCCTGCCAATGCGGCCTGTCGCAGCTCCGAGCTCTTCTTTGCGCCTCCACGCTCGCTGCCCGCCTCGCTGCTTTTTCCTCCTCGCCACATACAGGCCGCTTCTCCTGGCCGCCGCTACAAATCCTCGACCATCGCCTTTCTTCTCTCCCCCCCCACCCCCCTCATTCTTCCCAATTCACTCTGCACAACCCATTCGCAGCTGGCTGACCGCAATGGGCACAGTACAGATGGCCCACAGGACCGAGACCTCTCAGACTTCGAGCCCGGCAATCGATAGACTTGAAGACTCCAACGGTGCCCGAATCGTTCCCGTGCCCATCTCCGTGTCCGTGCCGCCGCCTACCATCAGCATGTCTCCACCTAGTCCCGTTGACCATCCGATGGAGGGCACATCGCCAGAGGACAACTCCCCTCCTGGCCAGGCCCCCGACGCCGACCCCGGTGCCAATGGCAAGTCAACCCCCCGGCCGGCCTGGCAATGCGTCGCCGCAGGATCAGTCCGCCGTCGCGACCTCAAACAACATGCCCGCGCCTCCTCCGGCCGCTGCCGCCGCCGCCGCTGCCGCCGTTCACCAGCCCAAAATAGTCCAAACCGCCTTTATTCACAAGCTATACAAGTGAGGATTTCTGATTGCCCTGCCCGGCCACCGTTCGGCTGTGGAGGGTGTCCCTGGAATGGGGCAACGGTTACTGATGATGGAAGCAGCATGCTGGAAGACTCCAGCATACAACATCTTATTTCGTGGTCTTCATCTGCCGAAAGCTTCGTCATGTCGCCTTCGGCCGACTTTTCCAAGGTGCTATCGTAAGCTTTTCCCTTGACCGTCCAGCCCCTGGGTATAACCGATATGCTTACCTTTGGATCTCTAGACAATACTTTAAACACACGAATGTTTCTTCGTTTGTGCGTCAGCTCAACATGTACGGTTTTCACAAAGGTACATTCCACCCGCATTCACTCTCTTTAATCAATTGACCTATAAACATGGCTCACTCTGAAATAGAACGAGACGTGTTCCACACTGGCAGCCCAGAAACAACCCTCTGGGAATTCAAGCACGGCAACGGAAACTTCAAGCGCGGCGATCTTGTTGGCCTTCGTGAGATCAAACGTCGTGCCAGCCGACATGCTTTAGTCAATCGGGAAAACAACTTCCCTAAAGCTTCTACGTCCCAACCTGGGACGCCCGTCGAGCCTGTTCAGGTACCAGCGGATAGCATTGAAGCTAGACTGGCCAACCTAGAGCACTCGCTATACGATACAGCATCGAGACTACAGAGAAGCGAAGAGGCCGCCCACTATATGCACGTTAAGAACCAGGCCGTGATGGAGACCTTGAACCGACTATTATTTTTTAACCAGGAATTGTCCAAGGGAATGCTCTCGATTGTATCCCCGGACAATCCTGTTCATCGAGATGGTGCGTTATGCGGAATCAACACAAAAGGAGAATTGAAACAGAGACTGTGATGCTGACTCGAGAGTTTTATAGTCTTGACAATCCAAGGCGAAATGCAGAGGCAAGCAGAAATGTTACGCTCACTGGAGGAGCATCATGAGCCCGTATACCCTGCCAGACAACAATTCTTTGGCACCGTTGATAATGCGCCCGTCTCACCTAGACAGATGCCGCAGGACGACACCCGACGAGTGACACTCAACGTTCCGCAGGCGCGAAACCAACCATCTTACCGGCCTGCTGTTCCCTCAAACCTTTCCATCGGTACGCGGCGACCTTACGGATCCATCAGCGGTGGCGCTGGGTCTTCGCCTCTGCGCAATGCCGCGCCAGCCCCTCCTCCGGGACCCCATCCTCTTTCCAATGTGGAATCTGCGAACAATCTGGCTAGACGTCATACTGCCGCAGATATTCGGGCACATGGGTGGCAGCCGAATGCTCCTCCGTTCCCCCAGGCCGTGCCACCGCCCGTGTGGCCGCAATCTCCCAACAGGCTTGTGCCAGAGGACCAGAGGTTGAGAGACTCACTCTCTTCCTTCTCCCTACAGCCTGCGCCCCCCCCCACGCCCACCCACTCTCAAGGCCAACAACGCCGCCACACGCCCCTTTTTCAAACGGCAACGGCCCTGGATCAGATACATTCGGCAGCTGGTCATGGAACTCGGCGTCGAACCGTGAAAGTAAAACAATTGGGGCACTGAAGGAATCGTCGGCGCCTCCTACTAGAAGAGGTAGCATGGCGCACATTCTTAACCCTAGCGATACAGCCGAGCGATCAGACGAAGACGAAGACCCGCGGGGTGACGATGACAGGAAGCGAAAACGAAGACTATAATACAATGCCGAAAGTCTCTGACATTACGTTTGGATGATGGGGAAAATGGTTCATGACCATGGCGTATGATCTAGCACTGTTGCTTACGACAACAAGGGGTCGCTCTCCAAAGCTGGCGTTTTTTTTAAAAAAAAAAGAATCCACCAATTCTTTGCATTTATTTTCGATTTCGTTACTCTTTTCTTCATTTTCATTGGACACCAGATTGGATATTTGGGACACGGCAACACCAGCCCATCAAAACTCTTTTCCACCATGATCTAAAGATAATTGCTGTTCTCGAGATGGCACACCCGCATTCCCTATCTATTGCATAACAAAAACACCCTGGGCCATCTCTGGGGAAACACTTGTTACTGGAAGCTTCCTACCGCGTCTGGGGCTACACCACTCTCATCTGCCCATCTTTGGTTTGAAGCGCTAAATGAAAAAAGTATCTTGAAAACTTTTTTTTGTGTGTAAATTGGACACTACTGGTTGATGTTACATGTCGTTATAAGAGGTGGACTGGCTTGAGATGAAAAGGACATGGTGAGGATTGCGGGAAAAAAGAAGCAAAAAAGGAGAAGTGGCGGGAAGGATGGATGAGGCCTCGTCGGTGTTTGCTGTTCTGGTATCGGTTGACATGGGGGGAGATTGGGATATAAGGTATCTATGAATATCAGCAATCTGCTGCAAATAAAGTATATATATATATATACATATATTTACATAGCCGACCCTTGTATAGGGCTGTGCTGTGATATATATGGCTACCCTTTTTTCTTTTTTGACAGATACGGATGATGGGCAACGTGAAACCGCGGAATTGGGTAGTTTGGAGAAGAAAAAGTTCCGATGGGTTTTATTTATCAATTGTCATTGATCCAGATATGCATGGAAGTGTCTGCGGATGGCGTATACTATGAGCTGTCTTCAATCATTCAAGCCTATCAATTTTGCGTGGGCTTTTGATCTGTATGGTAGAAGTGATGACGCATTGGTTGAGATTTGCTGTCGTTATTCTGGTTTAAAGATGCTGCATGTCCTCGCGTATATAAACCTGGCATGATGATGCATTTCTTTTTCTCTTTTTTTTGTATTTATGTTTTTCAGTCCGTTATATTCAAGACCCAGGGTTTGTTTGTTTCTGTTTCTGTTTCTGCTTCTCTCTTTGTCTCTTCTTTCTCTTCTTTTCCTTCTTGTTCCTTTCTCTCTCATCATCATCATTACCACCGCTTCCGCCGCCATCCTCATCTTCCACCACAGCAGCATCTTCTCTCTTGTCATTGCCCATTTCCACATCTCCAAGCTTCTCCTCATCCTCTCTCCCATCATCCTCCACTCTATCCACCACCTCCTCTTCCTCAACAACAACTTCCTCCCTCCTCGGCCTCTTCCTCTTGCCCAGTCCACTCCTCCCAGGCTCCTCATCACTCTCGCTCTCCACAGCAAATGCCTTTCCACCTTTTTGATTCCTGCCTCCCTTGCCCTTGCCCAACAGCCGTCCGCGCAGCATGCGGTCCTCCTTTGAAGCGGCGTCCTTGCCCGCGGCCTTTGCGTCCGGCACGTACCCGACGCCTTCGTTTGGCCGCGGGCCGGAGAAGAGCTGCTCGATGTCGTCTGAGCTGATGGCTTGGTGGTGGCGGCGCGGGGCGGTTGTTGACTGGGATGCTGTTGATGAGGGCGGATTGAGCGTCTTGAGGAGGGATGTCCGGCTGGAGAGGAGGAGGGAGATTTTGTTGGAGATGGCGGCGCGGTCGGGGGCGAGGGGGGAGGGGGGGAGGTTTGGAGGATGAAGAGGGCGGCATGATTGAGATTGATTCCGTTGATTGGTTCGAGTAAATGTTGGTTTTATATGTGATGTTGTGAAATATGTCGAAAGAATAGTATAGACGGATTAGAAGTTATGGAGAAAGTAGAGCTTTGGATGAATGAATAAGTAATTGGAAAGATTATGCTTTAATATCACTGTCATAAACTCAGGGCCAAAAAATAACGACCTAGACCTCCCATGCAATGAACAATTGGTGGAAAGCAAAAAAAGTGCGTTGAAAAAACATCAAGGTGCTCTTTTTTTGGAGGTGCTTAAGAAAAAAAAAAGTTGTAGCGTCACTATAGACGGGCTTTAGCTCTGGTGGAGTCCCTTGGCGTGGGTTGCTGCTTTGGGAAATCAGCTGCATCCTTCTAGAAGATGGTCTTGATAAAGCTTTGAGGAAACAGAAAGTAAGATGGAATAAGATGAAGTGGCCAAGGAGCCAAGAATATTATATATTATAGTTATTTCATCTAAAATCAGATTTAAAAAAAAAAAAAAAAACACCCCCATGTATTTCGCCTTCTCTGGTATCCTTCCCAAGGGCCTTTGGAGCCGCCATAAAGTTACATTCTATTGTTGGTATAAAACATCTTGATAAAGTCATGAAATTTTGATTTGCTTTTCCCTCCTTTTGGTTCGGCTCGAGTCTTTAGTATCTCGTTGCTGTTGATTCAGTCAACGTGAGGACATACGGCAAGTCGTTAGGGTCCCCGTGGTCTGCTAGGCGGATGACAGAGCCCGAGCCATTCGAGGACCTGGATCGGAAGCTGGCGGCTGATGAATGCTGGCTCGAGGTATAATAACGCTGCATTTGCGAGAAGCCGCCATTGCTGCCAACGCTGCGTGGCGTCATTGGCACGTTCCTTCTGCTACCGGGTGTGCTCGGCGCGGTGCGATACGTATTCATAGTGCGTCGTTTCATCTGCCGCTGAAATGAGCGCTGAGTGCTGGCAGTAGACGGTCGTGATATAGTTCTTGGGGTAGATGGAATCGTTTCCGCTGGAGCGTCGTTATCAATATCGCTCTCCATTGCCGCTCCCTCATTCATTCCCCCTCCTCTCCTTCTATCCTCCTCTTCCTCCTCTTCATCCTCATACATTTGATCCAAGACTGTAGGGTCCAAAGGCTGTATTGATCGTAATATTTCCGCAAAGAGGTGCATCAGCTCGCGAAATCTCCCGTCGCAGACTGGTCTTGTCGAGAAGCGAGCTGCTTCGTATCTCCCAAGAAAGTCGGCCACGGTCTCATCCAAGACGACGACCCCCAAGCTAGCGAGATGCCCAAAGTAATCTCGGAGACTCATGTTGAGCGATCTCTGCAGCAGCTCGGCGGCTTCTGGATCCAGCATCGGTGGATTAGCCTGAGACGTTGGATCTGGCGGCGCAAGTCGCAGTGCTTGCGCCTCTATTAGATTCGGAATCTCCGATATGACGGTGCCGTATTGCAAGTTGGGCAGATCCGGCGAGTTTGGAGAAGCCCAGCCGCAATGCTCAATGGTGCCCCATACCGGGCGATGCGGAGGCATTGGGATCGGCGTATCTCTATCCAGAGCCCCTTCATTCCATTCAACCAGCTTGTCCCTCATGCGCGCCTCATCCTCGTCGTCCTCCAGCATTTCGTCCCGCATCATCTCATCGTGCGTCTCAACCCTCGGCCTCGCCGCATACGCAATGGCCGAGCTCCTGCTCAGCCCGGCCACTATAATCTTGTAAACCGCCTTCTTGATGTCGCCCTTTTCGATGGGCACCCACGACTTGGGAATCGACGCCAGCACCGTCCGGTTGACGTACAGACGCACAATGTAGACGAAGCTGACAATGACCACGGTGATGACGTACGCCGACGCGATGATCCAGATGTTGTACCACTGCGCGTTGACGACGGACCGCTGGATGGCGTCGCCCGGGGTGATGAGCAACAGGCCGCAGAGGATGATGTAGAGCACGAAGTAGATGGACCGGTAGAGGATGCGCAGGAAGAGGCTGTGGTGCGCCATGGCGACGCGCCGAGAGGCTGCTCAACTGATTCGTCGCCGCCCTGCTGATTCGGATAAGGAGTACAATCGCGGTCGCATGGCTACTGCTGGTAGAGCTGCTGGTGACGCATCCGGGACGCCGTAAGTGCTGCTGGGGAGGGCAAGAAAAGGTGATGCTATCGTCATGCCATGGCGAGGAGGAAGAAAAGAGGGTGGGCCGGATGCGATCAGGAGGACAATGGCCAAGGTTGCTGCTGGTAATTAATTCCAGGTACCTCGCCAGGAGCTTGGAACGGGGTACCGCCTCGTAGGAGCGAAATGAGCAGTGATGTACAGGTACGGAACGAGCAGGCATCTGGCGCATGCAATGCAAGGTACGCGAGACCTGGTCCACTATTAATGGGTACCTTGGCCCAGTACCTGACGCTCTGCCAGGTTTCTCGGGCAAACTCTGTGGCTGAGACCTCGTGGTCTTAGTGCCATTCATTCAGTCATTGTTATTATGCAGCTGCACAAAGAGATGGTCATTGTCATTTATTGTTTGTTTAGCATTTTCGTCTTCATATATAGATATTATTCTCTTGTTTTACGATTGTTGCAAGCCATCAAACTCCGGTATCGTCCCGTGCGATATGCGACATCCATACATAATCTCCCTCAAGGGATATCCTGTTCTAATAAGTACATGGCGTGGCCTCAGCTCGTCCCCATCTCATGAAATCTTCGGTTTAATATCGGACCTGTTCCATCTCTGGCCGTCTGAATTCTCTTCGCAGTGCTGCTTTCCTCTGTGCCCAGTCATCGCTGGGCCTCGTGTCAAAGGCCACTTCCTTAGCTTTGACCATCTTCAACTCTTTCGCCTTTTCCTTCTTCGCCTCTGGCTTGCCAATGGCTTCTTTTGCAAACCGCAGGTCCGTAAGCGTAAGCCTCAAGTCAGTGCTGTAGGGTTCAAACTTGGCAACCACTTGCTCCAAGCCCGTCTTCAATTTCTGCACCAGCTCGTCCACCTCGGGGCACTTCTTTAGCCCATTGTAGTCGGTCCAATGCAGAGGGAATTGTGCTCTCAATCCCTCCACCTTCTTGATGACCGCTGTCAAAGTCCGGATAATATTCGGGACATCTCTGTGGACATTGCCATACGAGTCTTCCGCTAAACTGTGCACAGCCAGTTGGCAGAGAGCGATGGCTGCGTTGGCGGGCAATGTAGGCTCAGCATAGGGACCGCCCAAAACTGCAGCGGTGAACTGTGTACGGAAATCATGTCGAATTAGATCACCGATCCATCCAATCGACATCAACCGAGTGGCGAATTGCCAGGCTTGATCCTTCAAATGATCAGGAGAAACTGCCTCTTGTTGTTCTTTGCTGAGCACTCGGTCTCTGGCACTCTGCCATGTTTTGCGAGCTATGGGGCTAAGCTCTGAAGCGGGGGTTGAGCCAGGCTTTCGTGCAAGTCTCTCCAGAGCCTGTTCAAGACCCGTTCGCAGATTGGTGTGCTTGGCTTGACTTGTGAATATGGGGTCTTCTCTCAACGGAGCCGATGAGCGGTGCCTTTCTTCAACTTCTCCAGTCTGAGGGGCGGCTTGTGGCGCGGGCTTTCCATAAGCATCAACGTGGTCTTCGACGCTTTTCAAAGTTTCCATGCAAATTGAGTACAGTTGAGACCACATGGGCCCATCCTTGCGATCTATATCGTTGAAAATACTCCGCCTCCGTGCTTCGCAGCTTTCAGCAAGAAGGGCCAACTCCCACATGGCAAAGGCCTGTGCATCATTCTTTTGTTAGTAATGAAGACGATACCGGTGGTTGGATATGCTTACCTTGATGGAGAGCTTCTTGCTTTTTAGGCCATTCAGAAGGCTGCCGTTGGGATCCTTGGAGTCGGATGTTAGGGGATTCTCGTTCTTTAAAGGCTTCTTAACCATAAAGACTGAGAAAGCCTGATTGCCTGCCGCCCATAGAAATCCTAGGCCGACTCCTGCTAGGATACATCGGTTAATAAGGTAGATATCTAGGGGCCAGGAAGACGGAAGCATGTTGGATCTGGGCATATTGTAGAATGGCCGCAGGAACATCATGGCCCATGACCAGGCAAACGATCTCAAGAAGAAATAGTATATGACGACTGTCGCAGGAAAGGTCAAGAGAGCTACTTTGGAGCTCTCGACCATAGCCTGGGGCAGCTCTAATAGGAGGGTTTGAAGGGAGCCCGACACGATACCCAAGCTCTTTTGCTCACCCGCCTGCTTTCTCTCCAGCGAACCAAGATCCAGACGGTCGATATCACGTCTGTAGTGTTCAACGGTCTGAACCAGGGCAAAAGTAAACATGTAGCAAGTGAGGAAGAGAGGTCGCTCGTTCAACCTGGCGCGACCCCC